>NC_065921.1:19117931-20567594 GCF_024586455.1 Bactrocera neohumeralis | reverse complement strand
CGGGAGTTTTTTTTTCCCCCGTCAAAAAATTGACATGACAACAACAACCCCCAACCAAATTAGAAATAAACAAAATTTTTAGGTGTGTTTTAATATGTTTTTTTTTTTTCAGAATAAAGCACAAAGGAAAAAAAAATAACAACTATTGTGAAAGGGCCTTCGGAGAAATTGCTGGGAATTGAAGACACTGGAGAATGCCCAAAACATCCCCATTTGGTGATTGTTGCGTAGTTTTTAATCTTTTTGGTGGGGACGCAGATTTGTGATTAAAGGGTTTTTTAAAAGTCGTCAAAAACCCTGTTAGGGTTTTTAGCAAAATTTTTAAATTATAAAAACAGATTGAATTTATGAACTTAATAGCAACTTTTTTTATGGATTAAAAAATAAAAAGTAAAATTTTCCTGAAAATTTTTTTGGGGTATTCTTCTAGAAATTAAAAAAAAATTTTTTTATATTTTCAAATTTTTAAATTCAAGAAAGGGCAAAGTTTTTTAAAAAAAGTTTTTTCGGGATATAGGCATTTTTGCCCAATCCAAACGGGTTCGGCAACTAATCAACAAAAGACTTTCCAAATTTAAACCGTTTTTTCTAAAACGATTTTTTTGGGAAACGATACCACTTTCTAGGTTTCAGACCAAATTTTTAAAATTTTTTAAGAGTTTTATAGGTTGTTATGGTTGGAACCCCTTTCCCTTTTTTTTTTTTTTTTTTAAAAAAAATTCGAATAGTCAAAAAAAGGATCCAAAAAACTTTTTTCAGGTTTTTGCATTTTAAAAAAATTTCCACTTTTTTTAAAAATTTTTATTTGGAAATTAAATTTTTTTTTTTTCTCCCGAGTTAAAAAAAAATTTCCAAAATTTTAAATTTAAAAATTTTTTTTTTTTTTTTTGATTTCTTCTAAAAACAAATAACAAAAAAAAAAAATATTAAAAAATTTTTTTTTGAACTTAAAAAAATTCCAAACATTTTTGAAAATTCCCCCATTAGAACTTATTTCTTTAGTTATTGGCGATTCCGCTATGACGAGGCACCCAAGTCTGATCATGGAGTAGCTTGCTTTTTCTAGTGCGGATAGATACTACTTGACTAGCTTTGATCGCACAGTTAGCGGTCGCTGTTGTCGAGTAAGTGCTCACCACCCTGAGACTGCAGTGCGTCTACTACTATCTTAATAACAGCCACTTCTGCGTGAAAAATATTACAGTGGTCCTGTTGTCTAAAGTAGAAGTTGATGGAGAGATCCATACAGAAAACTCCCCCTCCAACCATTCCTGCTAGTGTGATATAAGTTTTCAGTGACACAGTTAAAGGAAGGGGGAAATTCAGGGTGACCTTATTCGGACCTCTCCATATACCCAGCTTCCCTGACCTTTAGAGCGCACTTCGCAGCAATGCACCTGCCGACAATGTCCATGGATGCCATGTGTAAAATAGAAATAAGTGATATAGTTGGTGTTGTCCGCAGTGCACTGGAGATGCTAGTGAGAGTCTCGAAAAAACCTTAGCATATTATGGGCTTCACTGGGTTTCGTAGAGCCAACACCATTTTTTTGTAAGAATCGCTTTCTTTTCACGACAAGTTCTTTACAGCAATACTTGTATATGTCCACCGATGCCTTTTTACTCTCTTACTTATAATAGTACAATAAAGTGGGAAAAAAGGTTACGGGGTTGCCTGGAATAAGAGAATATTGGGTTTTACTATGGGTGAGATCAAAAAACGTTTATTCGCATATTTAAATTATATTTTATATATAATTGTATTTTTTACTTATTCACAATGCTCTGCCATTTGCTTTGAATATGTTGGTTGCCTTTTATATTTCGGGTTTTGGCAATTCTAGTTATACAATCTTGCAACTCAAAACTTGATCGTAGAGTTTAACATTTTTGATGCCATGCATACTCAGAACATTTTGACATACGAGCGCTATTTGTGTTGTTAACAGTAACTTAAAATATTCATCTCTACCAAAAATGGAATTAAATCGTGAATATTTTTTAAAAATTTTGACATTGATTAACTCAGGAACGATGCATCGACGAACTTTATTCAAATTTGTATGATAAAGCTCCATCAAAAACCAGCGTTTACCGATTTTATGATGAATTCAATCACTCCAAGACTAATTTCGTGAATGTCGAATGTCATGTGACCTTTCGGGAGGCTGAGACAACTTTAGCCATTAGTAGGACTAGCAAACATTCCATATTTTATGAACATTTAATTGTAAAAGGATTTAAGTGGAATCTACAATATATAGTACATTGTGACAGGTGATGAATCGAAGACTTACGCGTATGAGTCCAAAAGTAAACAGCAGCCACCCATTTCCAGATGAGCCGAATCCAACAAAAGTTGGTCGGTTTGTTTTTTTTTTTTTTAAACTGGACAAGTCGCAATCATGTCACTAGAACAATGCAAAGCCGCAAATTCTGTTCGTTTGCCACGAAATCAAGAAAACTAACCGAAAAAGGCGGACATCAATCTCTTCACGACCAGGAATACGACCTTTCGTGAACGACTGAAACAACTGAATTTTTGAGCACTCAAAACATCGATTTCCTGAGTATCCACTGTGTGGTCCTGACTTGGCAACTTATGACTTCTTTTTATTCCCCCTACATAAACAAAAAAAAAAAATTAACTAAGAGGATAAATTTTTTCGACACTTGAAGGGGCGGCAGATGCGTTCAAAATTCATGTTTCGGTGATATCTCAATCACCGTATCAAAAGTGCTTCGTAAATTAGTTCAAATATGTGCAAAATATACAGATTTTATTAGAAAATATTTTGAAAAACAATAAACGATTTTCGATGATTAATATTTCTTTTTGCTCTCTAATGCCGAAACATAAAAGGCAACCCTCGTATTAGACATGTTTTAAACGACGTCTAAATAACACAAAGGTCAAGTGTTATTGAACTGTAGTTACGACAGCGGCCATTGTGGCGGCCTCAAACTAACTGTTTTTCTTTGTAAGTAGCCACATACTTAAGGGAGCTAAACATTACCGGGCCATCGACTGCATTCAATCAAAGTTTACGAGTTTTCGGCTTTCGCTTTCACGAGCCTGTGGTTTTGCCAAAACAATGTGCATTCGCCAGCACATACAAATAAACCAACACACTCACACACATGCAGATAAGTGGCTACGCAAAAATCTCTAGCTTTGCAAATGATAATTTGGCAAACACAAATGATAATTTGTAAGCAAAAAAAATAGACAAAACAAAACACAAAAGCCACGCAATTAAATGGCATGTTCAGATAGCAAAACGATTTTCTGTTTGTCTTGCAAATTATGAAGTAAGCTTCCAATAATAGCAGCTACCAACAACCAATCAACGCATTGAAAGAGCAAATATTCGCTTATTCTCTTTTGCCGGCATCCTTGAGCTCTGCTTATTTGCTTCTCTTTGTTTGGACTTAATCATCAAATCGGTAGTAATTTTTGGCATTATTGACCATACGTTAAGTTGCAGATGTCTATGCAAATCGCTGTGCAAATTTCACTTTTATGCCTTAACGGTGAATATGTGCACAAAGTGGTGAATTGGCTTAGATTTAATGATTATGGATTTTAGAGTTCGCTAATTCTTTTTATGACCTGTATTTTGTGCCATTATAGTCTAAATGGTTACTAAGTGGCTTTCGGACATGCAGTTTTTTTTTTAAATATTTTGTGTAAATTTTTTTTTTTTTAATTTTACTAAAAATATTTTTTTTGTTTTGTTTGCATTTATTTATTTACAATCTATCAATAAGACAATAAGTAAATTAGTTCAAAAATAATATTATAACATAAATAGTTGAACTTGAAATTAAAAATTTATTTACAATATTTACAAAGCTTAATCTCTAAAAGGTAAATCTAAAACGTGATTCCTTTTAAGCCTTCGAGTTGAATCGCTATTATCCAGTAGAGTTATTGCCAGAACATTTTCATGAACATTTTACTCATACTTTTATTTCTTCTTTAACATATTTAATATTTAAATCTTTGTGTATTTGATCATTAGCCACAAACCAAGGGGCGTCAACAATAAGTCTAAGAGTGATGGACTGATATCGTTGAAGGATTTCAATATTTGATTGGCTTGCAGTACCCCATAACTGGATACCATAGGTCCACATAGGCTTCAAGATAGCCTTATAAAGTCGAACTTTGTTCTCCAAACTAAGCTGTGATTTTCGCCCAAGAAGCCAATTCATTTTTTTTTTTGTTTTAATATTGAGCTTCTTTCTCAAGCTTTTAATGTGGCTTTCCCAAGTTACTCTTCGATTTATATCGAGTCCGAGATAATTTGCGGAATCACTATGTCGAATTTGTGTATTATTCAAAAATACAGGCGGACACTTCTCTTCTCAGAGCAAATGTGACGTGTTTCGATTTCTCAGCATTAACCTTTATTTTCCATTTCTTAAGCCATCGCTCAATTTCTATTATTTCATTTTGAATAACTTCAGTTACTTCCACCGCAGTAGTTTTGGATGCAATTATAGCTGTATCATCAGCGTAAGTGGCTAAAAATATGGTTTTGAAAGGTAAATTCTATATTAATATACTCAATTAAAACAGCTTATGAAATAAAAAAAAAATTTCTTATTACTATCTGGGTAAGAACTTCATTAAAGAAATAGAGTGTGACTATTTCGAGGTTTCCTACTTTTTTTTTAAAGAAAAAACACGATCTTGGTGACCTTTCGACCGCCCCAACACATGACCAGATAGTTGCTCACCGAAGTGTTGTCTCAATAAATCCATTGATTGTTGCGATGTGTGGGAAGTGGCGCCGTCTTGTCGAAACCAAATGTCGCCGAGATCACGAGCTTCAATTTCAGGTATCAGATAGTCGGTTATCATGGCGCAGTAACGGTCGCCGCTAACGGTTACGTTCTCACCGGCATCAATTTTGAAGAAATATGGAGCTATGATTTCACCGGCCCAAAAAACACATCAAATCGTTGTTTTTTCTGGGTGAAATGGCAGCTGTTGAATCGCTTTAGGATGGTCTTCCTCCCAAATGCGGCAATTGTGTTTGTTGTCGCTGAACAAAATTTGGCTCGAAAACGTCGGATCTTCTTGGAACTTTTTAAAATCCCATAGAGCAAAGCGATGGCGCTTAGGAAGGTCTTGCGGCTTCAATTCTTGCATAAGCTGTATTTGGTACGCTTCCAATTTATGATCTCGACGTAAAATGCGCCAAGTCGTTCCATACGTCCGTCCGAGTTGCTGCGAACGTCACCGAATCGACACTCTACGTTCTTCGTGTACACTCTCAGTGACGGCTGCTATAGTGTTTTCACTGCGTGCTGGACGTTGTCTATTCGGTCGAATATTATCCAATAATGAATGCCGGGTCTCAAGATGGGTGATGAATTTGCGAATAGTATGCTCATTGGGCCGATTATGTTGACCAAAAGATCGTAATACAGTTGAACGATTTGTAAACATTGTTCTGGCGTAAATCTTTCCATGATGAAATACCACACAATACTGAACAAAAATAACATGACAGCTTAACACCACACGCGCTCGATCTGTCAAAAAAAGGCTGTTGAAAAAAGTACCTCTACTTAGCTCACCCATTGTATAATAAATAGACTGAGAAGCTCGTAACATTTCAAAGAAAAAAATATTCCTTTTTTTAACAATAGTTAGTATTTTTATTCAATACCGTTACCATACAGGGCGATCGACCAATTATAGTGATCATTCAAAGTTTTGACACATTTGGAGTACTGTTTTTCTTTAGCTTTAAAATACAGAATCGTTTTAGCGATTGTCTCTACAGTGTCGCTGAACTTCTCTCCAGCGAACGTGATATTGAAATGTGGGAACAGGAAATAGTATATGGGTGCAAGTTCTAAAGAATATGATACACTCAGAACCAATAATAAGTCCAATGTACAAAATTGTCATCTATTTGTTCTATTTAGTCGCTGTCGATGGTTCTCCACTTTCAAGAGAGTAGATGAAAATCGATATCAGATTGGGCCATGTGTTATTACAATTAAGTGTTTCTAAGTGAGTCCTCGTTACTGGGACAGTATTGTATTTGCAAACAAAGATAGATTTCACTAATCGTATATAGAAGCGCAGCAAAAGTTCGGCGCTCTCAATGCGATATGCAGCTCTTCGATTATTACGCTGTGTACAATTATAAAATTATGCAACTCCAATGTTAAGTCGATACTTTTATACGTCTGCGAAACATGGAATTTCGGTGCTTCTGACATCCAAAAGAATTCACATTTTCACAAACCGATGCCTTTGCAACATTATCTGGCCCGTAACTGTCTCTGTCATGGACTTATGAAATTCCGATTTTCTCTAAAGAAAATAGCGTTGGCTCGATTATGTTCTGAGACGTGATTCAGGCATAATCACAACGAAAGGTATCGACTGGTATCCACAAAACAATGGATAGAAAAGCCGGTCCGCTCTGATCTGGAGAAAAAGTTTATATATCGAAATAGCTGAGGTGCAATAGAGGTTGGGGTCAAATCAATAACATAGTACATATCGAAATAAAAGGAGATAAGGAAAAAATTTAAAAGGTCCTAAAAAAACTGACACATACGAACGCCAAACCCTTTAAGGATTTTACTATACTGACCTAGTACCATCACCCTGACTTGGAATTTCTCACCCCCAGACAATAATCCCAAAAATGTTCCACAGTGTAGCTTGTGGGATGTTTAGCACCCCAAACTTTTTAGTTTAGAATCTTGGGAACCGTTAAAAATCCTTTCATCTCATCTGGTAAAATGTTCGGTATTTGTAGAGATAAAGTTTTACAGCTTCACATCATCAATCATATCATGTCATCTGGTGTTTCTACATTATCAACTTTGTATAGATGAAATCTTAGAGAAGAGTGTCCGATGTATCCTAGCATAGTACACAATTTTCTCACTCCCAAAAATAGAAGCCACACTAACCAAAGTGATCTTGTTGTATCTCCTGTATTTGTGGTGTTCTAGACATAAGGAGCTCCTCTCAAATCTATTTCTTCAAACAGCAAACTAAAGAGGACAGCGTTTTCGGACGCGACAGATTTCGTGTTGGTGCAATATTATGATTCTTATGAACGAAAAATCCAGAGTTCCGCCTCTTTTCTCTATCTTGCGATAACTGCACATTTTGTCAATTCTTTTCTGCTGGGAAAATAATGAGTTAACTTTATCTCTTCCTAGATCTTTTTTCCTTGTGGCATTACCAATCTAGCCTGATTTAGTCCTGTGACAACATCTCCGTAAGGAAAGTTTCAAATTTCAGTTCAATATCTCCTCAAAATGCCACTTCGACACCGAAATTAGGTTTTCTGGTCATATTGATCCCGAATTTAAATATATTCTTTCAAATGAGTTCAACTTTCAAAATATCCTTTCCAGTCTACTATATTTCAACCCAATAACCTCAGCCATCAGCGAATTAATTTTTTCAATATTTTTCCGGTTTTGTTGCCGATGCATCACTTAAGCTTTAGCTTTAGTCATTTTCAAAATACTGTAGAAAACAACAAAAACAACGGTGCAACTTGCCAAAAATAAAACATTTCCAACTACAACAACTTAACAATAATAATACGCCAACCACAAAATGCAACAAAGTAACAAAGGAAGTCACAACACAGACACACACACACACAAACCCACACTTCAAGCGAAATGCCATAAGTCATAACATAATAAATAAGTGGTAAGCGGCGGCGGCACTTGAAAATGAAAAACTTTACAGCACGATTATGTGTGAATAATCATCATCATCAACTTAATCAGCAACGGCGTCACCATGATGAATCGGCGCGGTCAAAGTGCGACCAAATGAAAAGCGAAACGCGTCGATGGATTGGACACGGCTCAGAAATCGAATGCCGTCGAAATGCAATTTTGGCATCTCAATTCCGGCACTTGAGCCGAGCCATCACTTATTGCACGCTCACACACACACATGCATACAAATGTGGTGCTTGCGGTCGGTGAGTGTGCGGCGCAGCGTGTACACTTTCTCATGATGCGTCGATAAGTCGCCACATGTACGTGTGAATTTTCCCGTGTCTCACTGCGTTACGTGCGGCAGCAATTTGTATTTTGTGTGAACATTAACGAATAATTTTCGATTTTTGAGTATTTTGGTTTTTGGTTTTTTAATTTTTTTTTTAATTTTTTTTTTTTTTTTTTTTTTATTTTTTTTTAATTTTTTATATTTTTATTAGTTACTAATTTTTGGTCTTTTGTTTCCGCTGTTTATTGTTTTATTTCAATTGATTGATTTTTTTTTTTATTTTGTTTACACATTGCAACTAGTTCAAATAAAAGAAAGCACTAACAAGCAACCTGAATAGGACTTAAAAATATAATTACAAAATCACAAAACTACTATGAGAGTATTGGCTAATTTGAAAGATCGCTGAGTTTGAGGCGTTTGAGTCGTCTTGGTGGTCCATCACTAGAAGTTGTAGCAATCTTACAGTATGTGCTGTTGCATTTTTTAATATTTCTGCGTTAACCGAGTTTACGCCTAGATCACGCTCTATATCAGCACATCTACAATACCAAGGCGCTTTGACAATTAGTCTTAGTACTTTGTTTTGAAATTGTTGGATGACTTTCTTATTGTTTGCGTTAGTACATCCGCAGAGTTGTGCACCATAGCTCCATATCGGTCGGAGTATTTGCTTATAGATAAGTAACTTATTTTCGATGGATAACACTGATTTGTTACCGATTAACCAATTGTAATTTTTGAGTCGCATGTCCAGCTCCTTACGTTTGTTTTACGTGAACTTTCCACCGTAGCTTAGTGTCAAGCGTCATTCCTAAGTATTTAGCGGAATTAAAGTGCTGTATCTTGTTGTATTTGAAAACAATGTGTACAGACTTAGCTTCATTCAGTTTTATCTGCCATTTATTCGCCCATTGTACGACTTTATTTGCAGCTTTTTGGAGATTAGTAGTGGACTCGTGTTCACTTCTACCAACAGCAAGCAACGCGGTATCATCTGCAAATGTGGCTGTTGTATAATTGCAGTCTATTGGCAGGTCGTGCGTGAATAGTATATAAAGAAGAGGGCCCAACACACTACCTTGTGGAACTCCTGCTTTTATTTCCCTAAGAATAGAATATTTGTCTCCTTGTTTGTAGCGATCTGATAATCTGATTCGGTTCAGTTTCAGTTTCGAAAGCAGTCCTTTGTGACAAACTTTATCGAACGCTTTTGCAACGTTCCAAAAACATGGCAGAACAGAAGGCTTTTCAATAATGTGTGTAATCCTGTGGATTTGATCAATCGTAGAATGGTTGGCTCGAAACCCAAACTGATGCGCTGGAATGATGGTTTTTCGTTCAATGATTTTATTGATACGTTTTATTTTCACCAAAAGCTTCGATATTATCGGTAGAAGTGATATGGGTCTGTAAGAAGATACATCATATCCTGGTTTCCCTGGCTTTGGAATCATGATAATTTCAGCAATTTTCCAATAAGTTGGCACGTATTTAAGATAAAAAGCCGTGTTAATAATGTTGGTAAGCTCGGCAGTAATCAGGTCGTAACGAGCGATTTTTTGATTTTCAAATTTTTGATTTCCCAACTTAGCTCACTGCTTATGCAACTTGAGATTTCTTCGCTTATTTGACAGTAGGATAATTTACGTGTGTTTCATATGGGGAGAATATTTTGGCTAAATAATTGATCGAATTGATTGAATTGATAACAAGCATAGTTTGGCAATGTTGCCGTATTTTTATGATGTCTATGGCAAATATTTAAAAAAGCTATTTGTATGCATGTTATTCGTGTTGAAAGCAATTGAAATGTGAAACTGTATGTGTGGTGTATTGGATTTATATTTGGCTTCACCGCAGCTATAATACTCTTCACAGTCGTATTTCTCTTAGATTAGAAGGGTATACAAAATCTTTATCTTAATTTCTCAAAAACTGAGGGACTAGTTCGAGTATATACTGACACTCCGAGATGACTACATCAGCTCATCACGCTAAGCGTTTGCTAAACGTTTTTTTCAAAACGACGCTACAAAAGTAGACCGCTCTTTTGACATTTCTCCTCAATAAGGTTTGCCACTTCATCATCACATTACTGTGATCAAATTGAAAGGTGAATTTTGTCCATTTCATCTCCTTCAAAGTAATCTCCTCCGCTGCAATACACTTATGCCAACGTCCAGTCATCATAGCACTTGGAAAAATTCTTCTTCGTGATGGCAATCAAAGCCTTCTTCGATTCAGCTTTTATATCCTCAATAAATAGTAAAAATCAAAGAATTCACTCTCATAACCTCACAAAACGACGCGTATCTCAAATACTAATAAATATTTTGAAGTGAAATTTAGCATACGAGGGCTGTCTGATAAATAACCGACCTAACCATGATGCACGCGACTTTTTCAAAAATTTTTTTTTATTTTTCTACATAGTAACTCCACACACTTCTCCAAAACTCGATCTTATTGCCTCTAAACTGAGCCAACAGAGCGCTGGAAATGTTCATGCGCGCACGTTTGTGGTCTAGCGTAAGCAAACACGGCACCCAACGCGCGGACAGCTTTCTCATGCTTAAATCTTGGTTTAATATGTGACAAACACGTTTTTTTGACATCTTCATAATCTCAGCTATTTCCCTAACTTTAATCCGGCGGCCGTCTAGTACCAATTGATGAACTTTAGCGACCTGCGACCACGACTAAATTCAGCTTCTCAAAATTTTACGGTGGTAAGCGATGGTGCAGAGTCACCATACACAGAGTCCAACTCATCTTTGATTTGTGAAGGCGTATTGCCTTTCAAAAATAAAAGTTTAATTACAGCTCGATATTCAATTTTTTCCATTTTGGGGAAATCACCGAAATAGACTCACAAAAACGACTGTCAACAGATAATTGCGCAAGATAAATTTCTGAAAATTGGCGAGTAGCTATTATAATATACACAATTTGAAGTATAAACTTTTTCTTCAGATGTGCCGCTAGCTTCACGTTGAGGTCGGTTATTTATCAGACAGCCCTCATAGATGTCACTAACAGTACTACCAACGTACAGAAAAAAAAACTTACCAACGAAATGTGAAGTCAGTGGCCTCAACTTTAAAAGCGCTACATCCAATTTATGGTCGTCCATAATCGTCCTGTCTGATCAACATTTGAGCGTCTAGTGGAAAAATTTGAATCCACAGCCATGGTACAAAAGGTTCCCGTACCAGTGAGTCACAGAAGTGCCCGTAGTGTCGAGAATATTTCTGCCGCTAGCGCATCAATTGAGGAAGACCCAAATCAGTCTCTCACACGTCGTTCTCAAGCGCTGAGCATCTCTGTGACGTCGTTGTGGTGAATTTTGCAAAAAAATCTTGGCCTACATCATTACAAGATCAAATCAACGCAAGAACCGAAGCCGCTTCATCACCAGAATCGTCATATGTTTGCGAATTGGGCTGAGCAACACCTTGAAAAAAGTTTCATCGCAAAATCATCTTCAGCGAGGAGGCTCATTTTTGGCGGAACGGCTTCGCCAATAAGCAAAATATGCGTCATAGGTCAGGCACCAATCCGTGAGTAACCATTGTATCCCGAAAAAATCACGGTTTGGTGTGGTTTATGAGCCGGTGGCGTCATTGGGCCGTACTTCTTCCGTGATGATCAAGGTCAGGACGTTACTGTGAATGGGAATTGCTACCGCTCAGCGATAACCGAATATTTTTGGCCCGAATTAGAAGATATGGACTTGGACAAAATGTGGTTCCAACAGGACGGCGCCATAAGCCACACAGCGAACGTGAACGTGTTATCTCACAAAATGGACCAGTCAATTGGCCGCCTCGGTCGTGCGATTTGACGACTATTTAAGACTATTACCCGTGGGGCTACAAGCCAGCAACGATTAATGAACTTCATACGAATATCGAACGTGAAGTTGCAGAAGCTTCGGCCGATTTATGCTCGAAACTGTCGAAAATTGGCTTCAGCGTGTGGACTTCTGCAAGCGTTCCCGTGATGGAGTTCCATACCTAATGCCATCGAATGTACTTTCACAAGAGTATATAATTTCATTGATAACCCAAACCGCTTTTGTTTCATTTAGAAAGCCTTCTTAAAAAATCCATTATTTCGAAGATCTCCGACGTTTTACATAATGTAAATATTAATTTTTGGAGGAAATCACCATAGTGGTTAGCAAAAGAAACATAGGCCCAAATACTTTACACATTCAATATTGTAAAAAGGTGTCGCAAATTTAGACTTTCAAAATGAATTTTCATTTAATGGATTTGTGAATACAACCTTACTTAAAGTTAGGTTAGATTAAGTTAGTAAAGGTCGATCCAAAACGGATCTCACTTGGACAGCTTAGAACGCTGGTCCGTTGTGATACTCCCTAAAGCTGGATCATAAAACCCTTGCAGATCGACAAAATGCTTTGACTTTGTTAAAGATTTGTTGAGACGGCTAATATCAGTTTCGGCTATATCTCTTGGATCTGCGAAGGTAAGAACCAAAACCAATGTTCTCTTTTCTCTCTACTTAATTTGGTTTTATACGCTGGTAGCTAACTCAGCGCTAGTATTACTGCTCCTGCTCCGACAAAAGAGCTTATCTCTACTAAAGAGGCTGCATTTCAGAGCAGTATATCTAGGGTTACCATATTCCCTGATTTGTCAAGGAATTTCCTGATTTTTAGCTTCGGCACTGATACCCTGAATTTCGTGAAAAATGCACTGATTTCCTGGATTCAGTTTTTAGACTCGAAAAATGTTCATATTGACGACAACAAATTGATCGATCAGTTGGCAAATTTAAATAATAAACACACATACCGATATGGTAACCCTAAATATATCTACCACTATCTTATTAGTAGTCGCTTCTGCCAAAGATATTTCTTTGATAGGAAATTAATGAAGCTTATGTTGAGGTTATGTGTTATAATAAAAATATTAAGAAATTTTCATCAGAATCACTTCGCCTTTGGTTTTGGTATTATATTGAATATTTCGTATTTACAAATGTAGGTCTAAAGATGCATTAACATTTCATGTTTTTCAAAGTTCTCTAACTATGAGTTTCTGGGCCTTCCTCGTCTCGTTTTATCAAAGTTTCTACACTAAGTGACTAAATAAATAATTCTAATAAACAAAAAAACACCATAAAATATACAGAATTAATCGCAGATATTACATTGTCAGTTGTAATATTTTTACCCACATTTATTCATACATACATACATAAATATATATGCACTTTGTGGTACTCTGCGGCCAGCAATCGCTTATCGCTGCGGTCAAAGAAAATGATGCGCTCACTTGCTGACATGAAAAGCGAAAGTATTTTTCACACTCAAGTTTGCTGTTGTTGTGGTTGCCTTTTTTTGTTTAGTTTTGTTTTTGTTTTGTGTGTGTTTCTAGTCAATCATGGTAGTTTTGTTCGCAGTTTCGCTGTCCAAGTGGTCATTTGAAAAATCAAAGTAGTTAAGCTGAAAAAATTGTGGCTTTGAAGTATTTTATGCTTTATTTTTTGTTGCGCCGTTCGCTTGTCGATAATAACGGCAAAAGATTTGTTGAAATTATGGCTTAACTTCAATGATTGCGGTTAGCAACGGCATAATGGAGTTGTGTGTGGGATGTAGTAGATATGCACAAACATACATACAAGTAGGTGTGTAGGCAGATTTGGCTGCGGTAGGTACTTATTTAAGTGGAAAAGCTGATTTTGTTTTCTTGTTGCTCTTTTTAAATTTGTGTGTTTCTGGCAAGGACTAACCGATAAATTTTGTAAACCGACTGAAAGAGAAAATATCAGATATCCACGGTGAAGTTAATAAAATGCTTAAAATTCACAAAACGTATTGCACACGTCCATCAAATATTATATGTACATATGTATGGATGCATGAATGCTTTGGGGAAATGCCCCAGCAAACTTCACTTCTAATCTATACATTTTTCTTTTGTATTTATTTATCTAGTTTTTTATGCGCTTTTGCAGTAGAAAGCCTCAACCAAACGAACTGCGTCTAAGCGCCATCAGCACGCAGTTTCTACAATTGCCATGTGCTCCCTGAGCAACATTTTGTTTTGGCGGCTGCCAATTGGCCAAACGCTTTGGGTATACGCATGCGCCACTGTGAAACATGCAAGGAATTTCAATTTTGTTAACTTGGTCATTTCAGCAGCGGCAAATGATTTATGTTTGGGTTTATTTTGTGTGTTTTGTTTTTAATTCTTTGTTGGACATTTTCACTTTTAATTTGATCATGTTTTACTTTTTTCTGAAAAGTATCCGTACAATCATTGTATTTTTATATATAAACTTTTTTTCATATTTTGTTTTATATATTTTTTAATTTATATTATTTTTTTAAGTTTTATTATTTATTTATTTTGAATATTTTTTTTATATTTTTTAATATTTATTTTTTTTTAATTTTTTTTTTTTAATTTTTTTTTTTTTAATATTTTATTATTATTTAATTTCTATTATTTTTTATTTTGAAAGTTTTTTTTCTTAATTTTGAATATTTTTTTTAACTTTTATTAGTTTTTTAAATTTGTTTTTAATTTTACAATAAATTCATTTCAACTTACTTTATAATCTCAATCTAGTACATGGTTGTTAATGTCAGTAGCTTAACTAATCAGTTTAACTCAGCTCAAGCTCAGTTCAAAAAAAGCCAAAGCATGCTTTTAGGCGATGTGAAATAGCAATAGCACAAAAAGGGAAATTATTATTATTATTATTCCCCTTTTATTCAAAATTAAATGTTCGTCTATTTATAGGCAGTGATCTTAACTTCACAGAAATTTGAAATATGTGACACCCTGTGTTGGTAAATTTGAATATTTCAATTTGAAATATTGAATATTTGCAAGATTTGAATTTTTAATTTAATTATTGTACCTTTTCACAGAAAAAGTTTCAACTAATATTTTGCTTGGCAATGTTTCTGGTTAAATTAAAAAAGAAATTTTGACCTTCCATTGCCATTGTAGGTGCTTCTTTGGCCCTTGTTTGTATACTCATAAAGACCATGTATGCCTTCTTCAAGATTTGCGACGAACAAGGATAGTCAAGTTCACATAATCGAAATGCAGCTGGATTATAATCTGGCTAAGGACTGTCCTTTCTGCAACATTTCTTAAATTATTAAGGAATTTTTTTTTTGTTGATTACAACAACAAAAAGCGTACAAAGCGTGCTGCATTTGACCCTAACACGGCTTAAGACGGCATAAACAACGGAGTAGGTGCAGTGGTGTGACTGTGATTTTTTTTTTACTAACGATGATAGACCTTTTTTTCGTATTGAGTCCAATTGTTTTTTTATGTTGACATGCATTCCTGATTAATAACAATACAGTTGCTCCAGCCTCCATATTTACCAGACATGACTCCGTGTGACTTTTTTCTATTTCCACAAATAAAGAGAATCTTGAAGCGACAAAAATTACAGAAATAGCTAAAGGCTATTTTAAAAATCGATTTTGAGAAGTGTTTCCATGACTTGAAGAAGCGCTAGCATAAATATGTATTATAGAAAGCGGCAGACTAAACAATAAATATATTTTGTACGAAAATAAAATTCCTTTTACTTCATATTTTTAAGTTATTTGAATAAGACTTAAAATTAAATCGACCAAGAAGTTGGTGAGCTGCCAGCTCCACCTGCAGGCAATTCCAGACTCAACATCTGCGTAGGCAGCCAAGCAGACATCAAGGCAGTAATCTCGTATCGCATATCGGCCAGATATGTCTTGGGAATCAGTGGAAAGTATTGCCAGAAGAAATCAACTTCACTTCTACTGGGTGAGAGGTCACAAACGCATCGAGGGCAATGAAATAGAGGACGATATTGCCAAGAGTGGTGTTTATTGTTCTACCAGATTAACATAACCTAACCGAAATTTTTAAGGTAAGTAATAGCCCTTGAATGTATAAAACCCGGGTCCGTTCCGGTTACTTAGATCCGACTTTCGTTAGAATGGTTCTTCCCTGAGAAGCTGCTGAACTATCAAAAGCCAGTGCTTGGAAAACTTTTGTATTTGATAAAATATCTTCAAGAAGTTTGATAGAGATTATTGTCAAAGCCAATGCTACATTTTGTGAATAAATTGTTTAGATCAGACCACTGACTTATATCATACCAACCGGCGAAGAAAACTAGCTAGTTAGTTGGCAAAATGATTTTTTTTATTCTATGGGGTTACAGGGGTTTACGGGTTTCTAAAAATCGAATTTTTTTATTGTCTTATTAAATTCTACAACGCCTCAAGAATATTGTCCTAACTTTTCAAGTTATTATAGTTTCGGAGATACAGCTTTGAGAACTTGTGCGCTCGAGGCTAGCTAGGCTAAGTGTGAAGTTTTTAAAAACGTTTTTCCTAGAAACTGTGTTTTTGAAGTGGGTTGGCAAGATTTCTCGAAAACTATTCAACCGATCATCATGAAATTTTACAGGTCTTTGAGTTACAATTCTTCAAGATTTGAACGAATTTTTTTTTTCGGTTACAACTATTTAAAAAAAATAAATTCCGGAAATTTTCTTTTTTTTTTTTTGTATAAGTCTCTGCTAAAAATCCAATTTTCAGTATTTTTTTTCTGCCTTCCTAGTTCTAAGTTAAGGTTTTAACTAAAACACGTATTTTTCACTTTAGATGATCCTGTAAGGACTTATCCTGCCAAAGCGGGCGGATCATTTGTCCAAGTTTAAAATATTTTTTCGAAAAGTTTCAGAATTTCTTTGTTAACAATGTATGTTTGTAACAAAAAAAAATCTAATAAAGTATTTAATTTTTTATATCAAAAAAAAATCTTGAAATAAGGCTTTTTTACCCTAGGAAACCCATGTAACCTCTTAAAGGGTTAGTAGGTTAATAGGGCCTGTTTTTTATCATTTTTTTCATAGAAATTTTTATTCTACAACAGAACTGTTTTCACATATCATGAGCTATATCGTGGAGTGTATAAACACATTTTTTCGGAATTTTTTTATGACATCTGTCGGAGAAGTGGCTGGGTGAATGAGATGCGATTTTTCACTGGCGGACACGATTTCTCATGTTTGGATCATCTGAAACACAAAAACCCAATTTATTCTTAAAAAGTACGTGAATGGTTATCGTCCCTACTAGAATCATGAAAAAATGTTGATAAATAAAAAAGTTATAAACGTTTTTTTTTTTAATTTTTTGTTTTTTTACATTTTGTCATAATATTGTCAATAAATTATAAAAAAATTAATAATCTAGTAGGGACGATAGCCAGGCGTTTTGTGAACATTTAAAAAAATAATTAAGCAAATCTGTTGAGTAGTTCGAGCGGAATCATGTCCGCCAGTTTTAAAAAGTGTGTTTTGAGAAAAACGCGTTTAAAGTTTGAGGTACTGAAAAACCATACAAAGATGAACATAAACGTTGAAAAATTTACATACCCCTAATTATTATTTTTGGGCCTTTTTCGAAACCTTCCAATGGTGAAGTGGGTTTCTACATTAATTCTAAAGGTATAAGGGAACAGAAAGTGCAAAAAAAGTTTGTTTTTGGATAAAAGATTACCCTACTGACCCCTTAATACTCGAATATTTTTAGTACGATTTTTCAAGTGCATATAGTTTTTAAGACACTCTGTCAATACAACAATTTAATTTCGGTTGTCAACTTCAGTGATTTATATTTTAAAAAAATTTCTTAAGGTACGAAAGGATATCATAATTTATGCCAAAAAATTGTTTCCTTCTCAGGCACTAGGTTAGTGACGTTTTAGATAATATTTTCTAAGAGGACCAAAATTCAAATTTTTCGTTCAAGAATAGCACATAAAGAACAATTTCGTATAATTAAATTTTTTTATTTATTTTCCGCTTTATTTGCAATAATTTAAATAATATTCAATGATGAGTAAATGCAACTAAACTTAGCCTTGCAACTTAATATTTAAACGTTTTTAGTGTTTTTGTTGTTGTTTTCTGTTGGATTTATAATATATTTTAATTAATAAATAACACGCATGTGAATTATGACTGAAATATGTTTTTAGAAAACATTTTTCAAAAAAATGCAATTCAGATTAAATTAAATTCCTAAGTACAAAGTACATTATTGCAAATAATATTTGTATATTAAGAACTAAGTTAATAAAATTATTACAAATATATATTATTTTAATATCAAGTCATAACTAAACTATTTTAGATAAATACAGCTTTGAGTTTTTTGTTTTCGTGTTTTTGTTTTTGTTTTTTTTTTTTTAATTAATTAACAACTATTTAAATATCAATGTATGTACAATATGAATAATGCTAACGGTAATATTTTCTGTTATTATTTTACATATAACTAATGAAATATATGTATGTATGTATATAAATAGACAATATGCTTGCTAACAGTATTTTATTTTATTTTTTTAACTTTTTTAAAATTTATTTAAAAATTATTTTAAATCAAAAGCCGACAAATGCTAAAAAATGCGGCTGAAAATTTTTTTTTCTTTTTTTATAAATGTGCATGTTTGTATTTTTATGATTGTCTAAAAAATGTTCAGCACAAAATTATGATTTCATGATTATTTTGTAGCAAAATCACATTTAAAAAATTTTTTTTTTTTAATTTTTTTAAAACTAAAATTTTATTATAAAAAAAAATTTTTTGAACGCATGTGTTTATTGTTGGAAGGTTGTATTCAACAATGGGAAGGGAAAGCGGGAATTCATGCAAGTCGTTGCTTTGATTATAACTGTTAAGCTGCATGGGTGGGGAAGAGGCACACCGTTGTTTGTTTTGGCTATAACCAAAGCACGAGTTTTGCTTTTTCTTAAAATTCACACTCACATACACATAAGAGCGTGTGTGTGGCGTTGAAGTGATAATTGTAAATATTTACTAAACGCATTCCACATTTACCGTTACCTTCTTGCTTGTGGCTCTAAAATTGCTATTAACTGGGCGTTAGTGGGTGTGTGTAGGGGCGAAGGGGAAATAAACTGAATTTGTGCAGTCGGTTAAACTAATAAAATGAAAATATTTAAATACTAAATTCTAAAATCTTCGCTACTCTATAAATACAATACAAACATAATTATGTATTTAGGTATATAATCGTTGTGTGTTTGTTGTTTGTTTGTGCCTTAGAATTGCAGTATTTGATTTATCCAATCTCTAAACTCGGAGATGCGTGTATAAACGCCCGGTTGATTGGCCTCCGCACAACCAATGCCCCAAGAGATGACACCGCCCAGTTGGAAGCGCTTGTCGTCTTCGCGCTGCAGCACCATTGGACCGCCCGAGTCACCTTTTGGCATGAAAAAAAAATTTAATATATATTCATTATTATTTTTTTTTTATAAATTTTATAAAAAAAATATACAAATTTTCGTTTACTCACCTTCACATGAATCGTAGCCGCCCTTTTTCCAGCCCGCGCAGATGAAGATGTGTGGTATGTGTTCGATGAAACCGGCTACGCGATACATGGACTCACAGATTGTGTTGTTGATGACCGGCACAGCAACTTCTTGCAACACGCTTGGCAGTGGGCCGTTTTCGTAGAGTCGCCCCCAGCCGGTGACAAATGCCGTTTGACCAACGAAATCGATGTCACTGTTGGGCACACAAACCGGTATGATGTTGGGTTGGAAGACGACTGGCTCATAGAATCTGAAAGTAAGGCAAAAATGATAAAATTAAATAGGAATTTGTATAATCAAATTTTCGACGATTTTTCGAAATAATAATTGAAGTGGTGCTCTGTTAGGAGAGTTAAGCTAAGTAATGTGTTTAGAACTTGGAAAATATGAGTTATATATTAATTACTGTAATTTTAAAGCTTCGAAAATAACTTTCGAAAAAATATCTAAAAACATATTTTTGTATAGTTTTATTTTACACAATTAAAATTTTTTCATATCAGGCAACTCTGTTTCAAAATTGTTTTACATTAAAAATCCCTCGACTTTTCCGAACGATTTTAACCACATTTTGTTTGAAAAAGTTTTAATATTTTTATCCTTACTTTTGGAAAGGTGGCAACTCTGTTCGTAAATATCTTCAACTTAATTATAATTTCTAAAACTATATTTTTGTTCGATTATATTTGGCAGAGGTGGCAACTCTATTCACAAATACTTTTAACCTCAAAACCTCTCGAACACTTACCGAAACCTTTGCAATAACTCGAAAGGCTTTCTAATACATACATCTGTTTCAAAAATTTTAATGTATCGACTTTCCGGAACGATTTCAACCACCTTTGTTTGAAAAAGTTTTTATATTTTTATCTTTAGTTTTTAAAATGTGGTAACTCCATTCATAATATTTTTTCCAACTTAATGACCTCTCGATTACTTAACGAAACCTTTGCAAATAGTCATTATATTTAGCGCAATTTTAATTTTTTCGTATGTGGCAACTCTGTTTATAACATTTTTTCAGTAAAAATCGTTCAACTTTCTGGAACGATTTTGTCTACATTCTGTTTAAAACGTTTCAATATTGTCCCTTTTACTTTCGGAAAGGTGGCAACGCCATTCATTAATATTTTTCTTCTCGAACATTTAACGAAACCTTTGCGAATAACTGTTGAACGGCTTTCTAAACTATATTTTTGTTTCCTTATATTTGGCACAATTTAAATTTTTTCAAATGTGGCAACTCTGTTTAAAAAAATTTTTAGAGGAAAAATACCTCGATTTTCTGAAATGATATTAAACAACTTTTGTTGCAAAAGTTTTAATATTTTTAGTCTTAGTTTTCGAAAGGTGGCAACTCTGTTCAAAACATTTTTTTAAATAAAAAAAATACTTCGATTTTCTAAAATGATTTTAAACACAATTATGTTGCAAAATTTTATTATTTTTAATCTTACTTTTTGAAAGATGGCAACACTATCAAAACATTTTTTACAATAAATATCTTAGAACTTTCCGTAAAAATTTTAAGTACATTATGTTGCGAAATGTTTTCATATATTTATCCTTACATTTATAAAAGGTGGCAACTCTATCTATAGAATTATCTAGCTTGATAAAATCTCGAGCACTTACCGAAAAGTTTTTTTAATTTATTAAATACATGCAAATTTTGCATTTATTTAAAATTTTTCGATAAGTGGCAACTCTATTCTAAGATTTGTTATATCTTCGAAATGTAATTGTTATCTAAACTCTCGATAAAATTTTTCTAAAATTCTTAAAACTGCTGCACCGCCGAATACCTTACAAACTCTCATATTATTTCCATACTCCCTTGTTTAAGTATTCAAATTTATTTAATCAATTTTAATACTCCCAACTTACTCAATTTTAAGTATCCCCCTTGCACTCACCTCAGCAACGCCAAATCGTATTCGAAAGTTCTCGCATCAAACTGTGGATGAGAGGCCACAATCTGCACACGTCGCTCCTGATAGCCGTAAGGCTCCTCTTCCTCCGCCAGATCGTATTCACCCATGCGCAGCAAGAGATCAGATGGTGGTACACTGAAAGAAATGAAGTGGTTTTATGCATTTAGACTTTGCGCTTAGTTAAAATAAATAATTCTGTTTATAATCTTACTTTTCCACACAATGCGCCGCTGTGATGGCCCAATTTTCATTCAACAGCGCTGCACCACATTTATGCAGATAAGTCGATGTGCGCCACTGTCGCAGAGATATTTGCCATGGCCAACGGCCGAAAGCAGCATTAGAGCCACCCACAATGCGCGGTTCGGGGAACATGCGGCGACCACAAACTGGAAATATAAAAAAAGAATATTAGAAAATGTCATTATATTTTATTTGTGCTTGCATTAATATAAAACTAAGCTAAAAATTCTAAAATACAAGTATCTCTTAAAGCTAGAAATCTTGGATATCATAACGTCACATACTTTCTAAATTTAATAAAAAGTTCACTAAACAAAATCAACAAATAATATATTTTTGCAAACATGTTCTTAAAAATTTTGAAATTTCTGAAACAATTTATAAAGCGAGTTTCTTAAAGATTAGGTAGTATAAGTTCTAAATGGATAACTATCAAACCAGCCGTCAAAACCCTCATTCTATACGGCAAATTTGCTCTCACAAATCATTTTTAGATTAGACTTACAGAGTACAGAATTCCAAAGAGTATGAGAGACTCCCAAGGTCAGTTCTAAAATATCTAGACAAAAATATTACGTACATATGTATATCCAGACAAAAAGCATAAATAGTATTAGCATATCGTTGATTCCTTACAATGTTGTTTCCTTGCAAATGTTGCTAGGGGGACTGTGCTGGACTACATGATGCGTGACACCATCACTTTATTTGAGCCGAAGTGGGTCTGTCACCTAGCCTTCTAGATCATGGGCTTTATCTCAGTAGGGGCTATAACTATTAAGTTGGTCTTAATAACTTCGGTAACAAAGTTATACCAAATTTTAGGACAAATATTGTTCTGGTTCCTCAAAAAGATTTATTTACCAGCTGAACGGAGGGTTTTTATGAAAACCATATTTTTACAAAGTGGACATTTTCATCTATAGCAAATCAGTGCTTAAAAATTGACCCATGATAATGACCAAGTTTTTTGTCACAGATGACTCTGTGCGAAATGCTAAAAGTATATCTTTCATTGACATTAGTCGGTCCCAAGAAAATTTGAAAGGTGGAGTGGGGGGGGAGGAATTCAATTGGCTTGAATAAGCATCCAGGGAAGTAGGAGGAAGAAGTGAACAATATCATCTGAAGGACCCTTCCATCTGAAATGCACTAAATCCATATGAACCCCGGTGACAACACTAGGATTAATAGATGATACGATAAGATTACGCCACGCAGGTGGCAAGCAAGTGGTAATTCACCCACAGCTTTGGCCGTGGCAGGGACCATATTCTGGAGTCTCCAATCTAGCTCACAGGAGAACGAAAAAGTTCACCAACTGTGTTTTCGATAGAAGATGGGAACTCTGTTCTGACGACTGACTGGAGACTGGGGGCCGTAGCGTGCAAACGGCAGATACTGGCTGCTGGACCCAACCCTCAGCACAAGGGTGCCCTCCCAAAAAATAGGAAACCTCCAGAGTCAGGTGAACGACTCTGAATACCTGAAGTTACTAAATGCTCAATATGAGCGAAGCATTAGGTCTTTTGCAAGGGAACGACTGAGCGTAACAGTAATGGATCATCAGTTTCAGAGACCCGTAAGAAGAAAATTAACAGTGATGAAGATGAGGGGAGCAGGAAATTCTACGTGGATGTTACTCGTCACTTCAACTACGCCATAATCGACACTGGCTCACCAGGAGGAAGCATGTAGGCCGAGCAACAACAACTTTGGGGTAGTGCAGTAGACAGACTAAAAACTAGGCAGAAAAGAACTTAGTAAAATTCTAGCGGTCATCGCAGGGCACTTGCCCTTAAGATACCGTCTTCAAAAATGGAAAAAATGGATTCGGTAAAATGTTAATGCGCTGGAATATTACCTATATGAATGCTAAGCCTTCAGTCGGATCAGGCGGGATATATATATGTATTTCCCGGCTCGCAATGCTGCAAAACAAAATCAGTTTTTTATATAAAGTTCACTAAGTTGTTGGATAAGATTTAAATAGGTTACCACTCGGGAGCATACTAGTCTTAACGACGGCCTAAGTGAATGACTCTGCGGTCTGTGGAGTTATGAAAATTTTTATATCTTGAACAGGATAAATTAAGTTGCCTTGAAGTTTGTGAAACACAGAAAGAAACGTCGGATACCTGTTAAAAAATATATACATGCACGTGATCGGATGACGAGGTGAGTCGATTTAGCCATGTCTGACCGTCTGCTTATTATAGTCTCTCAGTTTTTGAGGTGTCGATCTCAGCGCCGCCAATATCGAACCATTATAGAATATAGCTGTCATATAAACTGATCGATCTTTGGAAAAATTTTTATTACGACAAAGTATCTTCACGAAATTTTTCATGGATTATGTCTCAAGACAATACTGTAAACTCCGAACAAAATGATTAGATCGGACCATTATATCATATAGCTTTCAGTCCTTTTGCGGAACTTTTTTTTTATCAGACTCGAGTTCTCTCTTATGGAACTATTTTTTATTTGATAATATATCTTATCGAAATTTACCATAGAGTGCTATACAGGGCATCACTAAAAACTCCGAAGAGATCTTTCAAATCGGACCATAGCATATAGCTACTATATAAACTGTTCCATCAAAAATAAGACAAATACCCTTTCATGTTATAAGAACTGCACCAATGAAGCTATAATACCCAGCTTCGATGAAGCCGATTTAACCTTTTTTGTTTATAGCTACAATATTCAAATTAAAGTCCATCAGGCCATAAATGACTTTACTGGGTAGTAAAAAGAATATTGCTGATATAAAACATGAAAAGCCACTTGATATCCCTACAGGGGTTTTATAAGTGTTATTTGCAATACTTCCATTTGACCTGTTTCCACAAATACCAAATCTCCATGGATAATTACAAACAAATATATACATACATACTATGCAAGCCATATTAATTTCTTTGCTGAGTTTGGTTAGCATTTTACATGCAACATGTGGCATGCAGCAAGCATATTTATGTCATATGAACATCCATATATATATATACATATATGTGAGTGTATGCATGTGTGTTGCAGAGGCCAAAATGTCGACAGAAATGCAGACAAGCGGATTGTAAACCGTTGGCATTTTCATAATCAATTAACCTTATCTGCTGCATTAACGATTGCAACCGAACACCGTAGCCTGGTTTACAGTTAACGCGAAGGAGCGCCGATAAATGCGGCAAAAATAAGAAAGAAGAAAAATCAAATTTTTTAATTTGCGCACAGGCGTATGCAAGCGGCTTTTGCAGACACGCAGCAAAAGCTTTTCTGCATTTCGGTGTGTGTGTGTGTGTGCGCATGCGTGAGTGCGTGCCATCAGCAGATTTTGTGCCACAAATGGCGCGACTCGCGGGTCAAATGTGCGTATAACTCATGCGATTTTTATTTTGCCACTTTTTTTCTTTGCAAGCAATGCAATGTTACAGTGGCGTGCAGCTGAGAGTGCATGATTTTGCATTCGCCATCGGCTATTTAAGTCAATGTACCAACGGCTGTGCGACGTCTTCGCTGACTCAAATGACCAACGGCCATCGTCAGGCAATCAACGAACCAAGCGAATGTCTGACTGACCGATTTGTGTTTTAAGGCAATTATCTTGATGCAAGACGACCGCCAGCTGTGTGTGTTGAATGACCACGAAGTTTATTGGCGGCGAAAAACACACACACGTCCCGCATGTGAGATAGCCGTGTAATCGTACAAAAGCCAAACGTCGTGAAAATATCAATACGTACATACATACATACAAAAGCACATT
Source organism: Bactrocera neohumeralis (assembly GCF_024586455.1). NCBI lineage: Eukaryota > Metazoa > Arthropoda > Insecta > Diptera > Tephritidae > Bactrocera > Bactrocera neohumeralis. The sequence continues at coordinate 20,542,219 of NC_065921.1, read as the reverse complement.
CGTTCGTTGGATTGCAGCTTTAATGTTTGCGCCTGCGCGTAGCCACCATTGCTGTAGCAAGTTGCATTCGCGCCATCAGACAGATAAACCGACGCGTGTGCAGTGTATGCAGCGCTGCTGGAACAGGTTGAGTGCAGAATATTGCAAATAGTTGTTTACGATGCCCATGAGCAGCATATGCACGGCTGCAGCGGCCAAAGTCAAGGTTTATTGGACCAACTTCATATGTAAGTGGAACTCGCAGAAATTTTTGCTTGCAATTTGCTTTTGTTGTTACGTTTATTTGACTAGCGGTCTTTGGCGTTCATTGCTGTTCAACGAATGAAATTTAGAGTTTGTGGAGGGCCGAGCATTTGCCGTACAATATTTTTGTTTGTGTTTCATGCTTGCTTGGGTGACGATATTCAAAATTTGTCAAAAGTAATGTTAAATTTTTGCATTTTTCTACTTCTGCTCTTGCAATTTTCGGTTATATATGGTCACCAAAAATCGAAATTGGATTTTTCTTTTGCTTACGATTCACTGCATCATATTAAATATATGTGTACATCAAATTTTAAGCTTCAGCTATTAGATATAACCAATATATAACCACTATGTAACCAATTTATAACCGTTTATCATAACCATTTTATAACCAAAGCTCATATTTAGTTTCAATAGGAGGGTATAATAGCCAATATATAACCTTTTATTACCAAATCTCAACTTCTGTCTCAATATGAGTGTATGATAACCATTTTATAACCAAAACTCAAATTTTGTTTCAATAAGTGTGGTATGCTACGCTACTGGCTTTTATAAAGTTACTACTTTGAACTACTACTTACTTGAAATTTTGTTAAAAACTCAATCAATACTTAGTGTTTGCTTATTAATGATTTTTGCTAAGGCTCAAAGCAACAAAAATCAAAGCAAAAGTGAGCACACAGTCCAACATTACCCATATTTATTCCTGCTATTAAGTTTGCAACGGAATTTTTAACACCAAGAAGGAAATGTCGGAAACCCTATAAATATATTTCTAAATGAACAGCGTGACGTTCTGCGGCGATCTAGCCATATGCGTCTGTCTGTATGTCCGTTTATCTGTATATACGCAAAATAATCACTCAATTTTTGAGATATCCATCTGGAATTTTTTTCGTTTTTTTTTCTACGTTGCTCATTTGTCGGAATCGCCGACACCTAACCTTGTTGCATACAGCTGTCATATCAACTGACCGATCAAAGCCAAGGTGAAAATCTTTTAAGCTATAGGAAGTAGAGCTGTTGAGAATATTATAGCTGGGGTGCAGCGGAAATTTTTTTTTAATTGTTTTCTATACCATAGTTTAAAAAAATACATTCTCTGATAAAGAAATGTGGTTTTCAAGAGGAAATAAATTTCATATAATTTAGTGTTATGGCTTAAATTATAGATTTTCTTAAAGATAAGGGTTTGTTATTATGTTTTAAAAATAATTTCAAGGTAGTGACCGCAGCGGCTAACTGAAATAAATTCCATCCGAGATGCACACTTTTCGACCATTTGTCAGCAATTCGGGATTATGCTCTCCCAAGCCGTTAATCGTCTCGGGCTTATCTCCATAGTACAGCAACTTCACATAAAATCGTCAATCGGTGTTAATTCGCACTACCTTGGAGATCACACAAGCCCAGCGAGATAATGCGCACGGCAAGAATATCCTTCAATATAATGGGTAGTCAAAAAGTCTTTTCGTATTTCTAATCATACTTCAACTCATTTTTTTTTAATATTTATACTAATAAATAAATAAACAAATATGTAGCATTTTGGTCGACCACTTTGACCACAATGTGATTGGTAGCATAGGATATATACGACAGACTTTTTCGACTACCCAATATTGTTTGTTTCTTGGTTGTATGGCATTTAGAGTCATCTTATTGGAACCAAAGGTTGTCCACATGAACATCCTACAATGGAATACGCATGGAAAAGTCATTAATCATGGCAATATAGCTCTCCCCATTGACGGTATCATTATGGCAGGCTTCATTTTTGAAGATTTATGAACCAAAGATTCCCTCTGCTCATATGTAGATCACATCAAGAAGTGACCATTTGTGCATGGAACAGCTCTTCAACAATGACTTTTGAATTATTATTACTTCAAATGCGACAATTATATTAATAATAATATAATAATAACGTACTCATTCGGTTAAAAGTGAGCTACATCGCTGAACAAAATTTTCTTGTTTAAATTTGGATTGGTGGTCATTTCGTTTTGAGCCCTTCCACCCAACGTATGACACACTTCTTATTATACCGGGTTTTCCAAGAGGGATTATGACTACTAAATGTCGTTTTGGCTATTTTTAATATGTCCTCAACTGCAATTTTTCTCATTGTATTCAGTAAAGTTTACAATTTCATCATGGAAAGATATACGCAAGAACAACGTTTACAAATTATTCATTTTTATTATTAAAATAATCGTTCTCCAGATGCAACTTTTCGTGCGCGTTTGCTATTTTATGGTCATACTAATCGTCAACCTGTGCTCGCTATTCGTCGAATTGTTCAAAATTTCGAGCGTATATTTTCTTTACATAATGTTCAATTGCCAATAAGATAAATAATTGTTTGAAGTAAAGAAAATATTGCATCCGTTCAGGTAAGTGTTGCAGAAGGCCGGAATTTGTCCATTCCAAGACGTTCTCAAGAATTGGGACTGCCTCAAAACACAACCTGGCGGATTTTGAGAAAGGATTTTAACTTACATCCATATAAAATTGTTCTCACCCCAAGAGCTGAGGCCATAGGACCACCGTAAACGTCGTAAATTTGCTAATTTTTTCTTAGAACAACTTAAAAACGTTAAAGATTGTTTTAAGAAAATCATCTTCTACGATGAGGCTCAATTTCATGTAAGTGGTGTGTTAAATAAAAAAAACTGACGATTGTGGTGTGAAGAAATCGCACTAATTATTTATCAACAAGCATTACATTCACCTAAATTGACAATTTGTTGCGAGTTTTTGGAGTTTGGAATCATCGGTCTGTACTTATTTAAATGAAATGGTGACACCGTTGCTGTCAAGGAGGGGTTAGATCGATTTGATAACCAACTTTTTATGGGGCAATTGAAAGAAGTTGATCTTGACAACATCTGGCACCAACAAGACGGGCCTACGTGCCACACAGCACGTGCAACAACGAATTATTGCGAGAAAAGTTTGGAAATTTGATTATTTAAAGAAATTGTGACATTAAAGGCCTCCAAGGAGTTCTGATTTAACATCATTAGACTACTTCGTTACTGCAAACGAAGTCGTGGAGGCCAATTGAATTATGTTATATACAGAACTTAACTGTTCGATTGTACTTCACAGTATATAAAAAGATTTTAATTACTTTAACATTGAGTGCGGATTTTCTCTAAAGAAATCATATCACTCTTATTGGAAAATCTCAAACAAAATATGAGAGATGAAATATCAACCAACGACAAGCTGTCACGATAATGACAGAGGTGAAAATGCCAGTAATACAGAATTGAGCTGCTAACAGTTAGGATATAGTTCCTGTCCTATTCTGTGTCGGAGATATCAAAACTTAGATCATAGGCAAGCTATAAGCAATATTTCGCTGAGGGATGCTACATCAGAAAAATTAGAATAAATGACGGAATGTGTAATGGTTCAACACTTCTTTTTGACTATTTCATGGTATTCAAATGGTCAAATGATTTTATTTATATTATGCCACTATACTGAGAGGTTGAATGATTCTTATAAAGTATACAACTTTTCAACTTGATCAACATAAAATAGGAAAATTTACTGGATGTTTGTATACTTTGAAAAGTCGAAAAAGATATAACTTACTAACAGCATAAGTCTGTTGCCATTGTCTAGTGTGCGCTGAACAACATTTTCATTAAAAGTGAAATAAAAACGTGAAAATAATAGCTAAGCGCCCTTATTACTTTTCCAAAAATAAATCACTTCAAATCTATTTCCAGTAGCGCAAATGGGGTTAAGTGACGCACGCTTACACGTGGCGCCTCTACAATGGATTTTACAAATCTCTTACCCTCGCCAATTAAGCGCAAGGGAAAATTAAGTCAGTCGCCACACGATATCAAGCCACTTTATTTGCCATGCTGTATAAATGCCTTGTCTACTGTTGGCGTGCGGCAAATGAAACTTGTTCCTACTGCAGTGCCAAATGCTTCTTAAGCAACAACAAGCAGCTAAAGCACGACGAACAAAATGCCAGCGAACAAAAGCAACGGAAGAAAGAAGCGCAAATAAAGGAGTGCCTAAACGAATGTAACCTGTAATTTGCTACCAACAAAGCCAAAAATAAACGCCAGCAACAATGGCAACATTATCGACTGCACCTTGAGCCTTGCCATATCCAAGCGCTTCAACTTCTTGCAGCACGGCTAAAGTACCAAAGTACAAGCATGCAGCTATGTTTCGTGCGCGAAAGGCCACAAGCGGAAGCGCCAACAACAATGTACGAAAATAGAAGAACATGGCACGTTTTGCAAAAAGAAAAAAAAAAAAAAAACACAAAAAGAAAGACTCTGTAAGCAGTAGACTCATCATGCGTTCTTGCAGCATGTGCTGGCGTTCGTGCGGCACATGACTGTTGCAAGTATCGCTCGTAAATAGAGTGAAGTGCAGCACGTTTGCTCGCCTCGACCTTGATGTGGACCTTCAAACCGTTCTATTTGGCGCAGAAAATCAAGGCTGACGAAGGAGTCAGTGACCCTTTCGGTTTGAAGCGCTTAAAAATACCGTGATAATACATATTACTTACATATCGGTTGTAAGTGTTGTAAGTGTCTTGGCTTCATGTCGTTCGGTGCCGTTTTTTGTGTTTATCAATTCCAAGTGCTCAGTGAACTCGCGCCGGCGCACTCCTCGCACGAATTTCCTGTCGCTCTGTTTGACTCACTCAAATGTCAACTCGAATTATTCGCATTTAAAACGGAGTAAATTAATTTTACTGTCATTTGCGGTAAATTTGCGTTTACTTCACTTTCGTAAGCCGCTTTTCAGGCGAAATCAAAAAATCAAAATGATTTCCTTATTGAATCCAAAGCGTGACTAAGTGCAGTCAGTTTAGCTTGTTTAACCATAACTTGACGTATTGAATTCGGTTTCGAAAAATTTTTTTTTTGAGAAGTTCAACCTTTGTTTATGATATCCGATTTATGGTCTACATAATCGACCAAGTTTTGATGCAAGTTTCGCATGTATATTATTATGCGTACAGTGCTACGAAAATTGAATTGCCTGCAACATGGAAGATTTTACGCGTACAAGAGATTCCACACAATAAGTGAATTAATATTGATCGGTTAGTTTGTATGTCAGCTGTATGCTATATTAGTCCGATCTTAATAATTTTTTTCAGAAGTTATATTTCTTGGATAATCCATAACAAATTTCGAGAAGATATCTCTTCAAAATAAAAAAAGATGTTTGTATAACACACATGATATTGATGAGCTCAGTTTGTATTGATGGCCAAGATCTGCGATTTAACGCCTTTAGACTATTTTTTGTGGGGCTACGTCAAGTCTAAAGTCTACAGAAATAAGCCAGCTAACTATTCCGCTTTCGGGAAGTTCTATTGACATGCTCGAAAATGTAAAATTGGACTTTCCGAATGGGCTTTAAATGAAATTATCTTCAAAAAGTAACACACACAAATATTTTATGCGTTTTTTTTAAAAAAAGTTATCAAGCTCGATATAAGTATGCTCTGCATGGCCTCTATATATTCTAGTCCTCCGCTTTCGGCGGTTCTGACAAATGAGCGGCTTCTTCAGTAATCTGTTGAGAAATATTGGCGTATGAGTATGCTCTCAGCGCAAGTGTGATTAAGGCACTGTAGAAAAGGAACGTGACGGATCCAGTATGCAGTAAACTCTATCCATTTGCTGAAACCACTGTGGCGGAGAGTAGGATTCGTCTTGGCACTACTAGGGGTTGCCTACAGGGTGGAGTTCTATCCCTCCTGCTATGGAGCCTAGTAATAGATAGCTCCTTGAGAACCACCAAGGAACTAATGCTATGCAGACGCCTAGCCGTCAGATCGTGGGGCTGCAAGCCAGGTATCATAGGATGGCTGTATACCATGATCGCAAGGTCTATTGTCACTTGTGGAGCGGTTGCTTGAGAATCTAAGGCAACACTGTCCTCTATCCATACCAATGGCACATTTTCCGAGCATCATTCAAGCAGAAGCCTTTGTTATAAGTCAGTGCGCAGAACTTAATCTCCACCGCAACTATCGCAACTAGTGTATCACTATATTTAGCGATAGTTAAGCGGCACTAAAAGCGATCTCAGCGTATGTGGTTAAATCATTTTTAGTGGAGAACTGTATAGAAAGGCTGAACCGCCTATCAATGTGTAACTGGGTACACTTAATCTGGGTGCCGTAACATAAAGGGGTAGCCGCCAATGAGCTAACCGACGAACTAGCTCGCTCCGCGGCAACGTCCAGGATGATAGGGCAAGAACCAGATGTGTAACAGGTACCCTAAATATGCTTGTATTTACTTTGATTGCCTTTTATGTTTCGGGATTTGAAAATCCTACTGCTGTAATCTCGAAACTCACAACTCTACCCTAAAGTTTGACCTTTATGATGGTACGCATACCCAGAACATTTAGACATACAAGCGCTATTTTGTTGTTTACAGTAGCTTAACATATTCATCTGGGCCAAATAGCTTTAGCGATTAGTTTTACAACTGGAGTGATGGACAGGACATGATGCACTTAAATAAATTTTTAACGATATTGCTCCATCAAGGACCAGTGTTTATCGTTGGTATGATGAATCCAATCGAGATCATAGATTTGACTGTAAAAAAAAAGTTTAACGTTGGATGCTGCACAAAGAACGGCTCGTGTTGATTTGTCTAGTGAAATTTAATAAGGATGCTTCGAAATACGTATATGACAAAGTGGCAGGTGATGAATCGCAGATTTACGCCTATGAGCCCGGAAGTAAACATCAGTTGACTTCATGAGTGTTTCAAGATGAGCCAAATCCAACAAAGTTTTTCGCGTGGGAATCATTTCCAAGAATGGTTATCTTTGTTTTATTTTTCGATAAACTTTTCATGGCGCAACAATAAAATAGAAATCGAAAAAAGCAACCGTTGAAGACATGCCCCTCCTCAAAATTTCAATGCAAGCTCTCACACATCGACTGAAACATCTGCTTTTTGAGTTATCCTCCATAAAGTTCTGAATCGGCACTTAAATACTTCTTTTTGTGCCTGTACGTAAAAAATAAATTAAGAATTCAAGTTTACTGACACCTGACAATGCGTTAGACGCCTTCAAAACGCATGTTTTGGAGAAATCTCAATCAGAGTGGCAAAAGTTCCTCGACGATTGGCTCAGACGAACGCAACAATGCAGATATCTAAGTGTATCTTAGTGAAGATTCTTAAAAACAATAAAGGGATTTTCTATGATCATTATTTGTTTTTGTTCTCTAATTTCGAAATATAAAAGGCAACGCTCGTATATCAACAATTTCCGCTCATTTAGAAGGTTTATGAAAACACTGTGTTTCCTGAAGCAAATATGCCTATAACTAAATCAGTCAGTTGAAAATTTAACCCGAAATAAGTGAGATTTAAATTATTATTATTATTTTTGCGAAAAGGGTTACCTTGTTAATTAGATATAACCTGTTATTCCTGACAACAACAAAACATTTGTTTTGTTTTTATAATACTGTATAACTAGAAATAAATAAATCGTTAACAAGAATCACTCACTTTGTCTGTAATCCATGCCTTCCAGCGAATTCACCGGCGCCGATGTCGAAGACGACAATGTGGCATTAAAATCTTCGGTGCTATAATCGGTGGTGCCAAAGATGCCACTGCCAGTGGTGGAGAAACCTTCAGTGCTTTGCTCGGCGCTCGCTGTTGATGACGCTGTTTCTTCCACTACTTCAATGGGTGACTCAGTTGTTGTTGTAGTGGTGGTGGTTGTTGAGGTGCTTGTTGTTGACGGTATTGTGGGCTTGGGTTTCGGTTTCGCCGTTGTTGTTGTCGTTGTGGTTGTGGATGTGCTCGTACTACTCGGCGTAGTCGTCGTGCTCGGCGCTGGACTCTCCGTCGTCTTAGTTGGCTTCGGTTTGGGTGGCCGCGTGCTCATCACCGACGATGGACGTTCTGGTTTGGGCATAATTGAGGTTATGTTACTCATAATTTCACTAATACTGGTTGAAACGGATATCATGGTGCTGGTGATGGGTGGCGATGATGTCGTGAAAACTGACAACAAAAACAATTATTTCAAATATGCAGTAAGCAATTTAGTTAGCGTTCTTTGTGGGATTAAAAATAGTTAAAAGCGACGTTTGATACTTCTTTCTATTTACAAATGTTTGTCTTTAAAAAGAAAAATACCTAAAAACAAATCATTTATTAAAACAATAAACGACAAACTTCAAATAACTGCGTCTCCGCATTACTGAGATTTTCACTAAAAATTTAAAAATAATAATTTATACAATTATTATTAACATAATTTAACTAAATTCCAATACAAAAATTAAAATAAAACAGTTTTGCACTTACTTTTCGTCAGACATCGTAGTTAAATGCAGTAAACAATTTTTTGATAGAAATTATGTATGACAGTTGATAGAAGTGTTGCTTTTTTGAACGCTTGATTATTGCAGTGAAGCAGAAAGAGAATTTGCATTTCTGAACGTGGTGCGCGTCATGGCCGAACAGGGCATCAGCGAAAACATCAAAAAACCGACAAAATTTAAATATGCAGCCAAATCAAAATACCGACAAATTATTGCTCAAAACACCGACAAACCAAAATATGCCGATTTGATCCTGAGCGTGTTCGTGGCCGGAGGCCGAAGGCCGCAGGGCCTCGAACGAACAACGCCACCTTTTCTTAATTCGTCGGTATTTTGATTTATCGGTGTTTTGATTTGTCGGTATTTTGAGTGTCGGGATTCTAAATTTCGAGATTTTGATTGTCGGCATTACGTTATACACCCGTTCTTTGTTAGTTTTTCTGACTTACCTGTGGCATTTGTGGTGACCGGTGCATCAGCTGTTTTATTGCTAACATCTGGCGTGAGTGCAGTTGGTGGCGGACCCCACTCGAAAGTTGCATTGATGGTCGTCGGCTCGTTGTCCACATTCGTCCAAGTTATTAAACCAGGCGTTGTTGTGGTTAACTCAATCATTGGTGGCTCGTCTTTAGGCGACTCCGTAGTCAAGGTCGGTGATTTTGGTGTGGTGCTGCTGATAGGTGCTTTTGTTGTTGTAGTGGTTGTTGTTGTCGTGGTTGTAGTGGTTCTATGCGGCTTCGACGTCGTTGGCTTTGACGTTGTTGCTTTCTGCGTTGTTGTTGTTGTTCTTGCTGTAGTGGTGGTGGTAGTGCTGGACGTTGTTGGTTTCGTGCGCGTTGTTGTACTGCTTGGACGCTTCGTTGTAGCTCGTGTTGTAGTGGGCGCAGCGGTTGTTGTTGTAGAAGTAGTTGGTGCCGGTGTCGTCGTTGAAGGGCCAGCGCCCGCACTTGGTTTGGGCGCCTTCACAATTTCTGCTGTTGGCTGGGGTCGTGGTCTGGGCGCATGAGTCGTTTGCGCCACTGACTCCGCTGGCTGTGGCACTTTGGTTTCTTGCACCGTGGTGGGGAACTCATCATTGTTTATAGTTGTAGCTGGTGTCGGTGTTGGACGACGATGCGTTGTTGCCACCACAGCACTGCCGGTTGTGGTGACATTCAATAAAATTGGTTTCACCGCTTCGTTGGCGTCGGTATCCACTGGCCGCCTGGTGGGTTTAGCGCTTGACGATGGACGTGGTTTTGTCTGTGGCGGTTTCCGACTAGTCGTCGGTCGTCGATTAATCAAAGGTCTAGGTCGCGTGGTAAATCTAGCCGGATCTGTTGGCTTAAGGGTGGTCGTTACAAACTGTGTAGGCACTTCGGTAGTTGTCGGCCGTGGTCGATAACGATTCGTGGTGTGTACTGGCCGTTGTGTGGTGGGCACTTCATCTAATTTGATATTACCCTCCGCTGCCGATGGCGTCGTCGTCTCTACAATCTGAAATGTGAAGAATTTCGGTGGCTGTGTGGTGACTTCCACTCGCGTAGCCAGTTGTGTGTTTGAAGTGGTGGTGAGCACAGGTCGCGTAACTGTAGTTTTGCGTCTTGGTGGTTTTATTGTTGTTGGCGCAACAGTTGGCTTCGCTGTGGTACGCACAACAAACTGTGACGTTTTCTGTGTGGTCTGCACTGGTGGACGTTTCGGTGCAGCAGTTGTGGTCAACTTAATTGGTTTTGGACTGTTCGTGGTTATGATGGGTGTTGTATCAACTTTGTCGTTGCCACTACTGCCATTAGTGCCGTAAAGGTGACTGTTTTGTTGTAAATAGCTCTGTGTTACATTCCTCACCGTTTCGCTAATACTGTTGCTGCTACTTTGTACTGTGTGGTGCGGTCCGGTAGTGGTGAGTTTGAACAGTGTGCTGGTAGGCAGTGTGGTCGACTCGTGGGGAAAATGTGAAATCGTATTCTGATCGATGCTATTGTCACTGATTTCGGGCGCGAAAAGTGCAGCGTCATCCTGGAGGAAACGTGAAAGATGAAAAATGGAATAAATTAATTTTAAATTGAAATTATAATTAAACTCCCGGGGTAAATGATATTTATAAAAAATGTATTTGACTAAGTTGGCTGGACTGCTTTTAATTACTATGCCAAATATGAGGGCGAACTGTCTACAGCAGCTTCTTAAGTCGGTACACCTCAGTAGTGCCTTGCGATTTTTACAAGGACTAAAAATTTCGAGCAGAGAATTTTGTCTAAAATTTTGTATTTTTAATAAAATTTCGTGTACGGAATCATTGGGAATGTTGGAAAAGGCTTACTGTGTCAGTTTCATCAAAGACGGTCGAGAGATCATTGAAGACATGCCTAGTTCTGGACGACCTTCGACCTCTTCAACTGATGACAATATTAAAAAATGGTTGAAATCGTCAGGCAAATGTTAGAGAGATGGCAAGAGAGCCCGACATCTCTCGCGAGTCCGTTTGAATATTTTGGTGGATATTTTGAGTATGAAACACTTTCTTTCTCGACTCGTCCCGATAACTCTGAATTCTTTTGAAAAAAGAGTACCCTAAACAGGTCTTTTTGGACGGAACCACGTTGTAATAGACAGAAGGCATGTATACAGTGCACTAGACGTGCGTAAATGTAGTGGACCAAATTTCAACTCGGACTCGGAAAATTCTACCACAAGATGTGGGGACTTAAAGAAGGTTTCAAGACCGCAGCATATTAATTTAAGAAACAAGAAGGTAATCTGGTTATCGAAGCTCAAAGCACACTAAGTTTATGGAGGGAACACCTCTTCCACCTCCTAAATGGCAGTAAAAGTGCGAAATTCGGAGTTGGTGGACCCGAAACCCCAACTGCTTATGATGGAATAGAAATTCCAATACATTAAAAGTATGAAGAGCATATGTCATAGCGGCCGAGCTATTCAAATACGGTGGCGAAGAATTGGCAAGGTGCATGCATCAGCTTTTTTACAGAATAGGGTAGGACGTAAGCACACGCTACGATAGGAATCTAAGTGTGCTCTGCCCTAGCCATAACAAGTGCAAACGGGAACCTCCAGTCTGCGCCAATTATCGTTGTCATGGAAGTGATTGGACCTTGTCATTGTGGTTTTAGGCCTTGTAAATCCTCTATAGCCCAGATATTCACCTTGCGCTAAATCTTCGATAACATTCTAGAAAAATAGATCGATACACAGCACCCTTTCATCGCTTTTAAAGCCAACTTCGACTGCACTTCTGAATTTGATATCCCTGCAAATTCTATGTACACGAAATAGTCGCTCGGTTCTTGAGATATCGACAGAAAATTTCGCACACACCCTACTTAATTACAATTTAAGTAGCTACTGGCTGCTTGTCGGAACCCCCTATATCAGATCAAAATAAAGTTAACGCATGAAAAATTATTTTATTCGAGAAGGGTATTATATGGCAGCATCCATGTAACCGAAGTTAACATTTTTTCTTGTTTTGTTAATTGCAAATAAAAATTAATTAACTGTACTCAAACTGTAATTAAGTATTTAAGTGTTTATTGAAGTTTGAATTATTTCGTTAAGTATTTCATTAAGTTATTTTGTTAAAAACTTAAGTTTTTAAGTATTTGGTTAAGTTCTTAAGTATTTCATCAAGTTATTTTATTAAAAGTTCTAAAGTATTTTGTTAAGTACTTAAGTACATATTTTCTTAAGTCTGACTTTAAATTTGTTTAAGTTCTTTGTTAAAGAATTTTATTAAGTTCTAAAGTTTTTTGCTAAGTTCTTAAGTATTTCATTAAGTTATTTTAATAAAAACTTAAGTTTTAAGTACTTGGTTAAGTTTTTATGTAAGTATTTCATCAATTTATTTTATTTAATGTTCTAAAGTATTTTGTTAAGTTTTTAAGTATTTCATTAAGATATTTTATTAAAAGTTTTAGTTGTTTGTCAAAGAATTTCATTAAGTTCTGAAGTATTTTGTCAAGTTTTTAAGTATTTTCTTTAGTCTGACTTTAAATTTGCTTAAGTTCTTTGTTAAACTAAAGTATTTTGCTAAGGTCTTAAATATTTAATTGAGTTATCTTGTTAAAAACTTAAGGTTTTAAGTGTTTGGTTAAGTTTTTATGTTTTTTCATCAAGTTATTTTATTAAAAGTTCTAAAGTATTTTGTTAAGTTCTTAAGTATTTCATTAAGATATTTTATTAAAAGTTTTAGTTTTTTTGTCAATGAAGTTTATTAAGTTCTGAAGTATTTGGTTAAGTTCTTAAGTATTTTCTTAAGTCTGACTTTAAAATTGCTTGGACTGCGCAAGATTAGGCCATTATTACAATATATTAATTTTTATTAATCCTTCTGTAAATATTTGCTTAGAAATATGCTTTTACCGATATTTACACATACTTAGCATATACTATTACACTCACCTTCAGCTGACAACATGAACCAAAATAGAAACGATCAATGCACGTGCCTAAATGTGTGCCATTCTGTTTAATACAATCGATGGCGAACATACAAACACCCGAGCGACCAGACTTTCGCACAATGCAGGGTAAATGTCGTATATTACGACCAGATTGAACTGTAAATGAACAAAGTAAAATATTTATTAAAATATTTTTTTATTTAAAAAAATTCATTGACAGAAAATTATTTAAAATAAAAATTAGCTTAAATAAAAATTAAAAAAAAAAAAATTAATTCAAAAAAGTAAAAATAGTAAACTTTTAAATAGAAAAAATTAAAAAGCAATAAAAAATAGAAATATTCAGTAGTGAATTTTTAACACACATTTTTTAACGGTGAAACGTTTTGATCGCTGATTTACATTTTTTGTTGTTGTTGTTATTTCTTTTTGTGTCTAAATCCAAACATAACCCACTTTATTCTAAACAAATACAAAAGTCCATGCAAATTGACGCATACATTAGCCTAACACTTGTTGTTGTTGTTATAATTGTAGTATTCTCATATTTACATTTTCCATACTTTTTGTTGCTGCTTTCTGTTTTGCGACTACACAATTTCCGTTGCTTCGCGCTACAGCTCCGACGCCTTCAATTTCAACGCCAATTTGAGCGACGCTCATAAACCGTTAGCTGTGTGTCTAAGCTGTTAACCGTTAGCATAAGTGAAAATGAACGAAGTGATCAAAGACGGAACGCAAAAACAGCTAAAAGATTCACCAAACAATCAACAGTTGGCAAGTTAAGTCGACAATGACGGCCATAAAAGCCTGGCGAAAGAAGCCATCAGCGATCGAATGTCATATTGGGCAGTACAAGAAACACATAGCAATGTGTGTGATTGTTGTTGTTGTTGCCAAAAATATATTTTATTGATTGTTGTGTGTATAAATTCATTGGCGTTCTTATTGGTGTTGCTTATAAGTGTGTGTAAATCGTGCGCTTGCGTGAATTCTGCTGTATATATAGATGTGTGTGTATGTGTGTATGGCGCTTTTCTGTGTCTTTCTATGCTTTCAAGCGCTATAATTATGACATTAAGGTGTAAATGTATTTCATTTCTTTCGTTTCGCTACTTTTTAATTATTTGTTGTAACTGTTTTGAAAAGAACTCTTCTGTGTCTGTGTGTGTTGCAAGTGCCTCACAAATACATATATACCATATTTATAGCACACATGTTTACATAATTCGCTATAGTCACGCAAAACATGAAAATATCGTGACATACTGCGGCAAGAAGAACAAAAAAGAGGAAGAGTCAGCGCGTCATGCAACTTATTGGCGTTGACTTCCAATTATTGTTGCTCGCAATTAGCAATAAATTGAGTTGTTCTCCAGCGCGACTCGATGAGTAAGAACTTTTTTCGTCTTCTTTTCATTTGGTCGGCATTCGAACGGTAAACTGATTGACTGCCTCTTGGCTTTCGATAAGCGCTTGTGAGGCGGTTACACACATATTTAACTGCGTATGTATGTGTGTAATAATTCTGTGTAATTTGAAGAAATATCGATAATAATAAAGCGCATTGTGTGCTTGTGATGTAATTTTCAGCAATTCTTTCATGTTCCAACATATACACTAGTACATTAATGCTGGTAGGTAAATGGGTATTTTTTCAGCAAAGAGAAAAGACTTAAGCAACGAACTTGTTGTGATTGTTGATATGTGGAAGAAAGTACTGCTCAATATTATGAAACTGTTTTTAAGTTATGAGAGCGCAATTCGAAAGACATTATGTCGCATATAATCTTCTTTTCACACACATAATTTCAAAGTAAAGTTGGAAAAATAGTTTATGTTGCGTAATATTTTTTTTACAATTTGTAGCAAGAAAAGTAGTTTTGCTTTCGTAGTTTAATGCTCTAAAATTTTAATTTTTAATTAGATGACTAACTTTCCTTAAGTTTTTATTTATGAACTCACTTAATATAAAATTTGAAACTATATTTTTTAACATGAAGTTGTGGAATCAATGACTAAAAATTGGTATTGAGTGCGAATTTATATTATTTTTATTGTTTTTAAAAATTTCGCAAGTTTGATTTAATTTCTATTAGTTATGTGTTTGACTTAAGAATTTTGTCAGGATTTTATATATACTTTAAGTAGTTATCAACAGTTATGTGCAGATTAATACTAAATGCCGGCGAAAGATAGTGAGACTTAGTAATTTTTAGGGCAACTTATGATTTCTGAAAAGAAAACCTAAAAATCTAATACAAGGTTGCCACATAAAATGAATTAAAAAAATAAAATTAAATTACGAACAGAAAAAATAACACAAATCATGCTTAAGCAGAGTTTTTAACAATCTCTAGAAAAATATTTTATGGAGATGCCACCTTGATTTATATTTTTTTAATAAGAAATAAATTTTACTATGGGAATAGAGATCCTCAAGGTAAAGAATTTTTACAACATTTAGAATAATTTTTTATTTACATAGATGCCACCTTATTTAAATTTTTATTTTTAATCATGATACTTGTCAATATTTCTGTAAATACTAAATGTTGGCGAAAAAAGTGAAACCAAGTCAACGCGCTTTTGTTATTTATAGGGCAATTTTTGGTTTCTGAAAAGAAAACTTGAAAATTTTATACAAAGTTGCCACATAAAATTAATTTAAAAAAATAAACTAAATTACGAACAGGCAAAAATAACACAAGCTATGCTTAAGCAAAGTATTTTAACAGTAATCCGTAAAAAATTATATAGAGATGCCACCTACATTTTTTATAAAAATAACTAAAATTTACTTTGGATATTAAGGTCCTCATGGCAAAGCATTTTTAAAAGCTTTAATAAATTTTTTTGGAGATGCCACCTTGTTTGGTTTTTTTTTGTTTTTTGTGAATCATGATACTTATCAACATTAAGTTTAATACAAAATGTCGGCAAAAGAAAGGGAAGCTATGTCAATGAGCTTTTGTCATTTTTAGACCAACTTAAAAATTAAAGAAAAATAAAAAAATTAAAAATTAAATTAAATAAAAAATTATAGAGATGAGCCCTTGATTTGCACTTTTCCTCCATTTCTTATAATAATTAAAATTTATTATTGATATAGAGATTCTCAAGACAAAGCATTTTCACAATCTTTAGTAAATTTTTTTTTGGAGATGCCACGCTGTTTCGATTTTTTTTTTTTTTTTTGAATCTGGATACATATCAACAATTCTGCACTTTTAACTAGGAGGGGAAGTTTTTTATAAATTTTTAGATAGGCTTGGACAGAAATAAGATTACCAGGTTTTCTAGTTCTTCCTTTGCTTCTCTTTAATTTAATATTAATCTCGCATTTCGGCTGCCTTAATTGTGTCGGCTGATAATTTGAACAATTTTTCCTTTCTGGGAAATTTTAAGTAAATAAAATCTCAAAATTAAAACTAAAATTTTTTTTTATTTACTTAAACCCATACATTTACCATCTGATCAAATTTGACCCGGACTGAGAATGTTCTTTCTCAGCTTTGATTTCAAACATATCTTTTATCACCTCTACTTCACGTCATTTTTGCAAAAGATTTAAGTCGTTTGGTTACCATTACACAGGCATTACACAATTAATACCCAAAACATTAACCGAAAGGAGATGATAAATGAGGCTAGATTTGACACGCTTCTCACCTAAAACGTTAACCAAAATGTGTTGAGTTCCTCTGCTATTTCTCTGATACCAATAAGACGAACTCCAATCTCTGTTTGTTTAACTTTTACGTTGTTTCCTCATTAACAGAAGTGGAGACCTAGCCAAATTTTATCAATTTTTATATGATTGTTCCGCGAAAATTTCTAATTTTTTTACAATATGGTAAAGAAATACAAAGTACAATATTATGCCAAAGCAACAAATATTTACAACTAGTGACATAACAGTAAAGTAAGTGCTAAGTTCACCGGCCTCATCGGCTTCTTGTCGCAAAAATAAGTTTTAGACAAAATTGTCTTTAATTGACTCAAAAAGAACTGCTTAATTTCATCAGAATTGCGCATACGAACATTGTTCCCAATTATATTTACAATTACATAATAACATAAACACACTTTACAGTTATACAATTCATACTACAGGAAAACATACATACATATGTATGTATGTACGCTGCGCATTCACTTAGAAAATATGCTAAAACTCCTATAATTTGACTCAACTGACCTATTAAACTATAATTGCCAAACAAATGCTTCACAATTTCTTTCTCCACATTTCAGTTGGCTTAATTGCTCAAATCCATTCCAACATATCATTTTAGTACCGTGACCAAGCCAACTGTGCATTTAGCATATTTGCAGTTGGAATATCTTCAGTCTTGCAACATTTTTGTTTCCACATTTGTTTCGCTTAGCTAAATGCAATATGCACATTCTGAAAGGCTTTCTTTGCACAATCGCCGCATTAATGTTGATCTGCCTCATGTAGCATGATATATGCAATTAAACACTTACATACATATGCGCATATCATCAGCAAAATGCGGCCGTGGAATGATAATTGGGTCAGTAAGATTCCGCTAATGCCAAAACCACAACGCAAACTTAATTGTTGGCAAATTAGATTTATTGCTGCCCAATAAGGAAATGAACGTGGCAAGATGCTAAATTAAAATGATTGATAAACTGAGTAAGAATTGAGAATTCATGCGAAGAGAATGCGCAGATAATAGAAATTGTTTGCTAATGCTTTTTTGATTACTTTGGGGAAATTATTTTAAAATGGTTAAGCAGACAGTAAAAATGGAAATATTATTAAGAAATTTCTTCGATTTAATAGGAATTTCAATATGAATATAGCTGGGATATGGTTAGAATAACATTGTCGAGTTATGAAAAAAAAATACTTTCAATATGTATTAATATAAGAAATCTAAACAATGTTATCATTACTACATTACTCAATCGCTTATCAACAGTTGCTTTAAAAAGTTCTGTCTACAATTTCCTTTTCTTCTAATTCCTTAAAAGCTTTTTCTTGTTTAGTGAAACAAGCAATTCAGACAATAGTGTTACGTACACTGTGTAACAGAGCAACCAAAAGGCCATAACATGACATAACAGCATTTGTTCTAATGCTCTTCACGAAATGTAGGTTAAGCCGTACGTGGTTTCGTGGTCACTGGCGTTGCTGGCAGCTCAGCTGTGGATTACAAGCAGCTTAAAGTCAACGACTGCGCATCACTGCGCTTATTGCTTGCCTTTGAGAAAATATTTGGAAAAACTCAATATTTTACATTAATCATATGTTCAGAAGTTACGGTACTCTTACTGCGTATACAGTTCTTGGAATTTTTAATTTTTTTTTATATTTTTTTGCACTTTATTTCAATAGCGATTTTTTCACAAAAATTGTTGACTTAACCTATTTGCAACCCTGCTAATACTTTTAAGTATTTTGTAGCTTATAACGGCTGTTTTTTGGAAGTGTAGTTTTCAATGTGGCAATACTGTTTTCGGAGTTGGTATTTTTGACAGCTGTTACTTGATTTGCATTCACTTTGGTTTGCCAATTCAAATGAACAAACTTAGTCCGGAACAACCAACGCGTCCAATATTCTGGCAACCTATTCGCCTAGCAGAGTCAGTAGTTCCATCATTCTCGGATCGGTTTCGCACCACGTTTACTCTAATGTATAATGCGCACTCTTAGGGCTGCCACACAGTTACGAAGATGCTATTGTTACTCTAGAGCTGTACCCATCGAGTTTATGAAAGTTTTTGTGGAAGAATCTTGGTTTCCGGACTTATAAATCCAATTCGTGCAAGAATTGAATCCGAATGACCACAAAGCGTGTCATATTTTTCTGAATGGTTCCAAAACGAGTTGGCCACCGATGCCAATTAGCACAAGAAACTTTTGTTCAGCGATGAAGCACACTTTTGATTGAATGCGTACGTTAATGTCGCTTCTGGAGTGATGATAATACACAAGACATTGTTGAGAAGACGTTATATTCTCATAAAGTCACTGTATTCGTATCGTGTGCTTTATGGGCAGAGGGAATCATTGGTCCATATTTCTTAAAAAATGAAGCCTGCCATAATGTTACAGTCAAAGAGAAGAGCTATATAGGCATGATCAATAACTTTTTCGTTCCTGAATTGGAGGATGTTGACTTAGACGACCTTTTAGCTCCAACACGCCATGCAGCCAACAAATAACAAATTTATTGAAGGAAACTTTAGTGAGCGTCATGCGACCCCAATAGCTGTTAAAAGTGGTAGAAAATAAAGTTTCAGTCTCAAATTTGAGAAGCAGCTAGTTCGAAATAGCAAAATAACAAGTCTTTATTTTAATAATAAGTTATATTTTTGGTTATAACATTAAATTATATGCGTTATATAATTCTTGCAAAACACACCCTTCATATTTCAATGAAAATTTAATTCGAAGAATTTCTAGAAGGTACTATGTACAAAAACAATTTGGTCGAGTTGTATTTAGTGTTTTTACTTAAAGGGCATATGTTGGAGAGAAAGCGACAAGAGAGCTCGACACCTCTCGCGAGTCCGTACGACTAATTTTGATTGATATTTTTTGGGTGTAAAACGCGTTCTTGCTTGACTCGTCTCGATAAAACAGAATTTTTTTCAAAAAGTGTACGATAGTGACTGAATTCAAAGCCAAAATCGCAATGAATACCATCGATCAACCACTGTATCCACCAGATTTAGCTCCGTGTGATTTTTTTCTTGTGCCCCGAGATGAAATTGTCGTTCCGTAGAATCTTTTTTCATTGAATCGAAGAGACAAAATAAAATTCGTTGAAGAAGCTGAAGCCCATCCCAAAAAGTGCTTATGAAAAGTGTTTCAGGGACTGCAAAAATTGTTTGCATAGCATGATTACAACTGGTGCTTATTACTTTGAAGGCGACAGAATAAATATTTATGAATAATTATAAACTCTGCATTTTATTTACAACTTTTTTGTCACAATGTATACTTCTATTGAAAAAAAAAATATTAACTTCCAGAAACTGACAAACTAACAACTACAAAAATAAAAAACAAAACAGTTATTTTATTGCTCGCTGAATGAAGTTTTCTAAGTATTGAGAACTATTGAAATTGCTCAATCAAAAAAAAAAAGACCGCCATCTGATTTTCTAAACTTTAATCAAAACTGTTCTATAAAAGTCCAATAAAAATCATTCAGCATTCATTCATTTTTATTGCCATCGCATTAATCAGTGTATTACCGTAACTATCCTGCAATAAGCTTTTCTTTTTCGTATTTTGGTCAAAATGTAGGCCTCTATCAAGCAATTAAGCTACGAAATCCAAAAAGAATCAGACACAAAATATTTCCCTTTCACTTGGTTGTCGTGGTTATTGTTGTTGCTTGAAAGCCAATTACTCATTCCTGCCACAAAAGTGGTACATGCGGTGGCCACCACCATTCACCACCTTAAATTGAACTCGTTGCGGTGGTCAAATCAACGCGCCCGATTTCTATGCACCAAAATAAAAAAAAAAAAACAAAAAACAAAAAAAAAATAATATATTGATAGATATGTGGGTATACTATAGAGATATTCTCACTTGCCGCGACTGTCGGCGCTCGAGTCAATTACTTGAATGCAATTATCTGATCACTTTCATGAAAGATTTTTCATCAACTTGATTTCCTTTTGATGTATTTTTTCCCCTCAGTTCTGCGTTGCTTGATTTTGAATTTCCTTTACTTTTCCCGTATTGCTTGTGTGTGGACAGTCGTGATTTGAGTTAGCCGCCGTGGCTGGCAACGAGGTCGCGCGCCAAGCTTTTGTTGTGAAGAAAAGCTGTAAAAGAACACGCGGCCTCACACATAGCGCGCTGTGCTTGTGCGTTTGCTTGCTGCACGGCTGTTGTTTATGGACAAGCGCAAGTTGCCTGCATCGCTATGGTTGTTGGTGGCTGTTAGTTGCTTGTGATATTGCCCATTTTTATAGCGACATTCTCTCCATTTGTTGTTGTTGTTGCTAATGCTGCTTGTTGCCTGTTGCTGCTGACCTCAATTGCTTTTGATCGCCTAATAAGAAAGTATTTGCCATTTCCTCCTTGTGGTGGCTGGTGGGTTTCACCAACAACGCGCTTGGACACCACAAGTTGTTTGGTGTGTATTTTCTTTAGCTTTTTGATTTATGTGATTCTTGAAATTTTCAGCCAAGCATACACTTCTGTGTTTGTGTGTGTATATATTTGTGTATTTTATTAATTTTCACTCGCTACTGTCTTTCTAATTTATCATCCAGCGCTTCATGCATATTCCGTTGCTGTGTGCTGTCTCTCATCAATTTCACTGCCTTCCGCTTTACGCATCTAAAGTCTGTATTTATTTATGCCACCGCCGTGCCGCCAAATTATATGAATCAAAATAAATAATTTATAATGAGCATAAAACTCACACCGGCAATCAGCGACCAGCGGCCAGCGACCGGCAACCGACTTGAAGGAAGTGTTAATTGCATGCAAATTAATCACTTTTTTATGCGCTTCTTGACCTATATTCAGTGTAGATTCTATGCGCACGCATCCGCTGGCTGAGTCTCGTAAAAATTGCTATTAATTTGCTCTGTCATTGCACGAATTCGTGTCTTCACTTGTCAGCTTGGTTTGCTGTATGTGGGCGCTTATATGTGTATGTATATATATTTATAAATGTATGTATGTTTGTGCGTGTGTCTGTCTCTAACCAGCATTTCTGCATCCTTTTCATCACTTTCATTTAGACTAGCCAACACTTTTTCGACATTTCCAACAACTTACTATACTTGCTTTCTTGTTCGAGTTCGTCGCTTAAGTCTTTTGTGCGGTTGCTGATTGATGCCCGCAGAACAAAATGAAAGTTTTGCATACAATTTAGAAAATGTGGCGTATATAAGAAATGTTTCCTGTCACAGTTTCCGACATGAATTTTTATTGTTTCCTACAACAACAACAAATAGGTGTGAGACTTTTCAGCGCTGTCTGCTAAAACCCAACAGCAATCATTTGACAAATGACGCTTATTCTGGAGCATTTTTTGTGTGGTTATGGGGAAAATATCTATTAAGAGCACTATTAATTTAATAAACAAACGATAATGTGGGTCAGTAGACAGTTTTTGTTACAAAAAATATTTAACTAAATGACTCAAAGATAAATAATTTTAATGAAGAAAAAAATAAAAATTTATATGACAAAATTTCTAACTGCGCCCACTATTAGCAGTCAGCTATGCTAAAAAAAATATAAAACTAAATGACTCTAAGATAAACAATTTTAATTCAGAAAAAATTTAGAAAAATATTTTTAAAAAATTTAAAAAAATTTTAAAATATAATCAAAATTTATCTCACAAAATTTCCAGCTACGCCCACTATCTACAACAAATTATTGCCCATTTCTCATACAAATCACCGACACGTGCAACCAGCTTACACAAGAGACTCACCAAGTTTGTACGTGAGAGAAAGTGAACCAAATTCTATGACTACAAATAAGCAAATCTTCAGCTGTATAAGCATTTAGTAGTGTCACATACACTCCAAATAGTTTACTACTTACTCACAAGTAGCTGCTTATATATTACTAAACCCACACACACACCCTCTCTTAATGCTTATCACTCATCACACATAGCTCATTTGCTAACGCTGATGTCAACTACCTCATTAAGATAATCGCTGACAATGCTTTTGCCAACAACAATAACAAATTTAAAAGCTTCAAAATCCGCAGACAGCAACAACAAAGAACTTAAATAAGCATTTAATGAGTTTGAAGTTGTTTTTGTTGTGGTTTTTGTCTGGGTTTTAACTACAAAATTTGTCGAAACCGTTGTTTTAAAAAAGAAAAACCAAAAATACTTGTTTTACCCACTTTTACTGTGTTGTGGCGGTGGAATGAAAGCGTTTCTTCTGGCACATCGTGATTACAAAGAAATTTACTTCAGCTGCTGGTCAGCTGAGCTCTTGGTGTGTAAATTGCTTCTGGGAAATGCGGGTGTAGCCGGATGCGACTGTAGATATGAATTTGTATGGACAGCTATATATGCTTATAAATACGCACGTTTGTGTTTGGTGAGAGTAAAAAACGATTCCTAAAGTCTTCATAAACAATCAACCAAAGTGAAAGTATCATTTTAATAGGAAATCAAAATGAAATTTCCTTTTCATTTGACAACTGAATTCTAAAATTAATTGCTAAATAGTAAATGACTCGAAATGTTGGAAAATTGATTCATATTTGCCAATTTAATCAACTCCGCATACAAATTTTCGCGTCTCCCTATTGAGTAATGTAGGAACCCTGAAAAATGGCCTCAGAAAATATCCGCCTATTTACCTAACCTATTGAATATTATATATGACATCTGGTAAATAATAAATAACTGTGAATTGTGCACATGTATTTGACCTTTAATTTTATTAAGAATTATGCCCTTAATTTTATAAATTTCCAAACTCAGTATGCTTTGCCGCGATAATCAATATTTTGGGGCAATTTTCATTGTACAATTCTTAATGACTATTAAATGTGTTTAATTTTATTAAAAATAGAAATAATTGGCTACAATATTTGCATACTCGCTTATGACATCCAAACTAAAATCTACATGTAACACCTTAACTACTTCGGAAAGCAAAAAAAAGCAACTTTTATATTTGATAGTATTTATATATTAGTGGGCTCAGCTGTCAACTATTCGAATTGCCGAAAATGGCTTTGCTATTGATTTATTCAGCTTTTAGCATAGCGTCATGAAGGATTTGGAACTTCAGTACACAAATGAAGCAAATTCGATGATTTGAAGACATTTGTCATCCGCTGAGATACTTTTATGACACTGAGACAGTTAACAAATGATGCAATGTTGGGAGAATTTTTCTTCTTTACTTGCTTAACTGCGTTTATGCGATTATAGCCGAGGTAAAAGTGGGAGAATTATTATGCGATTAACTAGAGCTCACATATATTAGCTAATCTTCATTTTGGTAGAGCTCAGTCTCAATGAATTTTATATTGTTTCTACCGATATACCAAAACGGTTGATGTGCTAACTGTGAGGCTATTTAGAGCGAGCAAAAGCGAGTTAAAATGATCTTAGCAATCACATGGATAATTAGACAACTACTGACACAGCCGATCAGACAATATAAAAGTAACAAGAAAACGGAAAAGCCTTCTATGAAGTCAAATATGAGTCTCGCAATCACTGGCAAATGAATAAACGAAAATACACAACCACGTCTCGTTTCATTAACATTCAATACTATATTTTAAGGAAACGAAGACACCCTATCATATGTAAAAACAAGCAAACTTACTAGTATTTTAATTTTGACCTTCTCTCAGTCAAAGAATTGGCGTGGTGCAAACGTTGAGACTGTGCAAATGGTACACCAGCCATAATTGGCGGTTTAGAGGGGTTTTGTAATGTGTTGGAAGGAATTGTTGGGGTAGTTAACGCACAGAAATGGTCACTATTGGCCGAAAGGATAGGAATTGTGTGTCATCAGTACACCGCCAGGCAATAATAATACAGCAATAATGACTCAACAGCAGCTCTGGAAGCCTGGCTGGAACATTCTTATGCGTCCTTATAGTCCGGACTTACCAAAATAGTTTCAATATGCATAAATTTATCAAACAAAATTTTGTATATTTCATTCAAGTCGAATCATTCTAACTATGCTAAATAAATCACTAAACTTAAAGCAAAAATAAGTGAATTTTCGTTCCTAGACTTTATGTTATAGAAATTGAAATGGAATCGTTGGAAAGTAGTAATCATATTATTTTCGCCATTTTCATTATTCAAAGGAATATCCATTGCCTTTGGAACGACGGTTGTGAGGTAATGGCAAAGTTTAAACCGATGTTTGATTTCTGCCAAATTTTAAAAGCAATGTGGTGAGAAACCGAAGCTTACTGTCATGTGGAGTATTGGTTTTTGAATAAGCCCATTTATTATTACTTAGTTATAATTGTTAATGGATTTCCAGTTACTATTTTTTATTTGTTCTCTTGCTTGCCAGAAAGTTCTACTGTGAAAACGAAGATCAGAAATCGCAGATAGCTTTCATTACATAAGGAAAGAAAAAAACAAAATCTACTCTTTTAACAAACTATCCTACTTATTACATTGTGACAAAAAAGCAACCTGAAACTGTAATTAACTTGCTTACTGATACTTAAAAAAAATTATTTTTTGAGTTAGTAGGATTGTCCTTAATTACTATGCCAAATATGAGCGGCATCTGTCAACCAGTGTGTTTATGCGTTGCGATTTTTACAATGGATAAAATATCAAGACAAAGAATTTGTCTCAAATTTTGTATTTCTAACCAAATTTCGTGTACGGAATCGTTGCGAGTGTTGAAAAAGGCTTGCGGCGATTCAGTTTTAAAGCACAAGTCTACAAAGCCTTCCAAGATGGTGGAAAGATCGTTGAAGACATGGCTCATTCTAGACGACCTTCAACCTATTCAATCGATGCAAATATTTAAAAAAGTGAATGATATGGTGCTTGAAAATCATCAGGCAAGTGTTAGAGTGATGGCAAGAGAGCACAGCATCTCCAGCGAGTCCGTTCGAATGATTTTGGTGGACATTTTGGGTATGAAATACGTTCCCGTGTCAGTCGATCGAAGAGATAAAACAAAATTCGCTGAAGGAGCAGCAGGCCATCTCAAAAAGTGCTTATGAAAAGTGTTTTGAGTACT
This sequence comes from Bactrocera neohumeralis, assembly GCF_024586455.1. Classification (NCBI taxonomy): domain Eukaryota; kingdom Metazoa; phylum Arthropoda; class Insecta; order Diptera; family Tephritidae; genus Bactrocera; species Bactrocera neohumeralis. The sequence continues at coordinate 20,516,467 of NC_065921.1, read as the reverse complement.
GGAAAACCCCTTGGCTTAAGTGTATTACATCTGGTGGGGATTACTTTGAAGGCAACAAATTAAATATTTTGCGTTTTATTTATCAAATATGCATTTTTATTTAAATTCAAACGAAAAATTTAAAATTCTTATAAAGCAACCAGTTTTCTATATCAAATGCATAACTTCTATTCAAATTATTTTTATTTCCATAATTATTATTTTTCTATAAGTGAACACTTATATAACCATGTTCCATGCAATTAAGAATTCTTCTCTAAGATATGGATGCATAAAAGCGCTGCTAGAAACTAGTTCTAATTACTTGAGCGCAGGAAATCCGCTGCGAGCAATAAATGTCACAGCATGAGTAACGTAGACGTCGTTTTGTTTTTCTAACTAAGAAAGCAGTGAAGCTGTAGCCGGTTGGCTGACTGACTTTCATTGCTTAAATATAATTATTGCATTTATTTAGTTGGGTAAGCTGCCTTATCTATTTAACTAAGTATGCCTTTAGCCACGGAAGAGGCGGTTCATTGGCATCTAAAACACTGGAGAGATGCAAGCAACCCGCTAGATGGTAGAGCTTTTTAATTACACGCATAGAAAACGAGTTTTTTGTCTAACTCTCTTTCCACTTTTTCCCAGATAAGCTAAGTAAAGCTAAGCTAACAGAATTTAAATAATTTAAGTAGAATGTATAAATATGTACACATATGCATATGTATGGATGTGTGTGATTGGGTATGTATATATGTATATGTATATATGTATGTATGTCATTTGAATTTTGTTGCGTCTTATCTGGACTAAAGTAAACATTTTAGGAACTCGAAAGGTTTGTTCACCCAGTTTTCAGTTTAGTAAAACTTTTTCATGTAATCACAATAGCTATATAATAATATATATGTACATATATAAATGCAACTATGTGTGCTATGCTGCTACTCACACTGTGCTAAACTCGGATTGTCGACGAAGACGGGCGTCGCCTGTGCTGGCGTTGCGCTGTCGCTGAGCAGCAGCAGAAACGCCAGCAGCGGCAGCAGTGGCAGCAGCGTTGCGGCAACAGCTTTTAATGTTTGCCATAGGTTTGTATTGTTGTTGTTGCTTTTGTTGGGATGCAGGTGTTGCGCTTGCTGTTTTGGCTGCGTTGCGTCGCTCGATGAATTCGCTGCTGCTTTCATCTTTTCTCTTGTTGTTTTTGTGTCGCAAGATGGTGTTTTTGCTGCTGATACTATTTTGTTTGCATTATTTGCACTATATTTACTTGACATGCTTGAAGTTGAATTCCTGTTTGTCGCGCTCGACGTAGCGGTGGCTGCTGTGGCATGCGCAGTTGTGTGACAGGCAGGCGGTGGAAAAGCGGCCGGTTTTATTTGACGTATTGTGCCCATCTGAAAGAGTTGTGTAGAAGAGGAAGTGTGATTTAAATGATTGTTGATTTTTTAGGTATTCAATAAAATAGAAATGAGGAGACTTTGCAAAGGTCAAGATTTAAAATTTTTTTTATTTCTAAAATTTTTTGGAGGTGTTCCTGTTCAGTTTCATAGAAGTTTGGGTACTAAAAAACTATTACAAAAAATGTTGAAAACTGCTCGGAATGATTGCCTTTAGTTTGATTATAATATTAGTTGTAATTAATTAACCCGTTGTGCATCAAGCCGGGTCAAATTGACCGCAATCACTTTTCTGCTGTTTTTGTATATTTCTTTAGAAAATGATATTACTTAAACAAAACTAATTTTTGGAAATTTTTTAAGCCAATGAAAAAGTTAAATTTTTTTTTTTGAAAGTTTTTGTGCCATAAAAAAATTCTAAAAACTTTTTTGGAAATTTTTTTAGGCCAATGAAAAAGTTAAATAAAAAATTTGGAAATTTTAGATATTAGACTTTCGTAAAAAATGAAAAAGTTAAAATTTTTTTTTGGAAATTTTTGTGAAATAAAAAAACTCTAAAAACTTTTTCGGACATATTTTTTTGAAAATGAAAAAATTAAAGAAAAATACCTAAAATTTCAAAAAAATTTAACACTCTTATACATAAGATTTCCAAAAATATATTTTTTTTACACATTGTCATACCTAAAATTCCCAAAAATATTCTTTTTTTTTTAATATTTTCATTGGCCTAAAAAAATTCTAAGAAAAAATTCCAAACAATTTATTTTGAATTTTCAATTAACATCTTTGAATTAAAACACAAAAAATTAATTTTGGGAATTTTAGGTATTTCAATGTCAAATATTACACTGTCACATCTAAAATTTGCAAAAAAAAAAATTTTTTTTGTAATTTTTAAAGATGTTTGTGTCACTGGAATTGTAGCCATAATTGCATAATTAACTCACCATTATTATGTTTTGCGTGTATTCTCATTTAAAATATTAATATTATTTTTTCCGATATTTCTAGAGAAAAAATTACACAAATTTCAAATTTTCATTTTCAAATTGATTTTCCATTCCAAACCTTTCGAAAAGAACTCCACATAAAATTGAAATTTATTTTATATAATCCAAAAAATAAATTCCTCTTTCATACATCACAACCAAAAAAACAAAAACTAAAAAACAAGAGAAAGTAACAGAAATGGAAAGCAGAATCCGTAAACAAAAATCTCCAAGAATGGAACACGCCTTAAATACACGCGCCAATAGTTCGCCGATGTTTTGTTCCCGTGCGAAAAGCGAAAGTTGCTAATGACATTAAAAAAGCCACACTTCAACTGAGTGAAAAAAAAAATTAATAAAAAAGCAACAATAAAATGCTAATAAGCAACAAAGTGACTCGCGAAATGCAAAAACTTTCATTCTGACCTAATATTGTCTCAAAATAAATACATCAAATATATATAAATAAACTTGTATAAATGAGAAATAAATGCAAAACATTTGCTCGCCGACTTGCTGTGACTGGCGCTGTTTGTAGCTGACTGCCGTCATAGGTCGTGCTCGCACTACAGCTGGTGTCAGTCGGCAAGCGTTGGCCTCATTATGGCAGTCACCGCTGACTGGCACTGAGAGTGGGAACGACAACAGCACGTTAACAAGAACAACAACACTAGCAGCACCGGTAATCTGCAGTGGCATAATTTGTTTACTTGCCGTAGATGGGGGAAGATAAGATCTGCTTGGCAGATTACGAGTATGCCCCGTAAACCAATTGATTGATTTTATAAATAAAAACGAATACAAAATTGATATTCAGTTGTCTGCCTTCTAAATCGAGTTATCTGGTCACCAGAATCATAGTTTTACACAAACACACCAATCACTATTAAACTCGAGTTTAGAGTTAGTGTGACTTTAATATAAATAAAGCGATTTGAAGCATTTCTTTTTAATTGTGAATTTTATGTTTAGTAGTTTTTAATTAAACTCAAAAATTATAATTAAACTCGTGTTTAAGACACTTAGTGGACTTTTCAAAACAAGCGCCAAAAAAGTAGAGTTCAAGGCGAAAGTACACCTGTTGTCTACTTTAAGGCTTTAATTAGTGTTTAATGCTAAATACCGAAATCGTAAATAAACTCTAGTTTAAGTAACAATAAGAGCTTAACTAAATTAATACCAAAAAGTAGTGTTTAAAGAGATTATAATTATTTTTTTACGATTTTGTATTATAAATTTAAAAAACTACCGAAACTGTAATTAAATACGATTTTAAGATAAAATATAAATTTGTTTAATCAAACACGTAAAATTATGCTCCGAAGTGAATTTTGTTTGAATTTCCATTTTAAGTAGTGTTTAATGTTAAACACCTCAATTAAACTCGAGTTTAAGGTACAATATAATTTTTTTAATGAAACATCCAAAAGTATGATTTGAACTTTTGTGAATTTTTAATTTCAATTTTAAGTAGTGTTTAAAGTTAAACACCACAATTAAACTCGAGTTTAAGGTGCAATATAAATTTATTTAAACAAACACTCTCAAATATGCTTTGTAGTGAATTTTGTTTCAATTTTGAATTTAAATTTTAAGTAGTGTTTAATATTAAACACCTAAAGTTGTAACTAAACTCGAGTTTAAGGAAAAATATAAACTTATATAAATAAGCACCGAAAAATAGACTTTAATAATTTTTTTTATATATTTTGTACCTAAGTTGTGAGTAGTATTTAATGCTAAACTCGTTTTAGTGTTTAATGTTAAACTCGAGTTTAAGAAAATTTTTTTTATCTAAAAAAACACCGAAAGGCATGCTTCTAAGTTATTTTTAAGCAGTGTTTAATGTTAAACACTATACATTTAGCTAAACTCGAGTTTAAGAATAATTATTTAATTAATGAAATTATCGAAATTAACGCCGAAAAATCGTTTTTTTTTTTCTTAAACACCCAATTAGTAATTAAACTCTAGTTTGTGGCTTAGAACTTAGTTATATTAGCGGCTTTCATTAAAGAATTATTTAAATATTTTTGCAATTGCAATTCACTAAGCGCACGCTACTTCTATTATACCAGTAATAAATAACCCACGGTGCTAAAATTTAAATTTACTTTCTCTAAAATTAAAATTTAGCTCATAAAAGGACATTCACAAACATTTAGAGTTAGCAACTCTCGAAGCTATGCTGTGCTATGTTTTTAAAAGTTAGACCAACACTTTTGGCTTACTGTACCTAATCTCTCAAGAATGCATTCATTACTTTCGCTTTGCAAGCTATGTTTGTTAGTTTGTAAATTAACGCCCACCCGAGCCACTGTGCGACTTGACACCAGAGAAATTTCAATTATTGGTTTTGGAACATTTTTTCCTTTTTAGCAAAATTCTTGCCAGAGCTTCGCAAAATCACCGCAAATTGACGCATTCAGGCGTAGCAATATTACACATGCACAAAAATATATTTATAGCATTAATATGTGCTTAAGAAACAACACACATACACCAACAGACATACGCAACTGTTGCTGCCTTAGAGTTAGCGGCGAATAGGTGAAAGTTATTGGCGTTAATGCGAATCGGCGGCATGTTTTGTGGCGAAATCACGGAAGCATTGCCGGGCAAATTTTTGCATTGTTTTCGCTGTTGTTGTCGTTGTTGTTTGGTTTGCCATAGAAATTCTGTAAATTTGTTTGCTCATGAAAAAGGAATTTGCAGCCATTTGAGTGCAGTTTGGCAGGTATTTATGGAAGGAATGCTAAGTAAATGAAATATTGGTGTACGAGTTTTACATACATACATATGTGTATGTATTTGTTTGCTTATGAGTTTGATGATTTTTTAAAGAGGGAAATTGGCAGCAAACATATTTAATTGTTTATAAGCATATTTAATGCCATTAGTCACAATGGACTACATTATCTTCAACCTGTTTTTTTTTTTTGTAAATATAGGCATGCTAATGCTAATATGCATAATGTATATGCTTGTTTGCTTGTGCTTATTACAATCCCTGACGCATCGGGAATTTCACACTTCAAAAATCGAAAATCAAAAGTGCTTTAACACTCGCGCTGACCGCCACCTTGCAGCAGCTACCACTTGAGTCATCAGCTAACACATACACACGCACACAGGTACAAAGTTACACTGAGATATACGCACAAACATACCACCTTTCTTCTGCCTGCTTGGCTATTTGCCTAGTCTGGTCAACACACCTTCCGTCACCTTTCGAATCGCTCGTTTTCTTTTTTCTCTCATTTTAGTTTATTCAGCATACAATATTTGTTGTTTTTGGAATACCACATGCAAGTGTGTCATGCGCTGCTACAGGGCCATTGTTTATGCATTTGGCAAAAATGTGTCACCCTATTTGGCTGTGTAAAAGAAAGTTTTTGTGCTGTTTTGAATATTTCGTCTGTTATTTATGATCGGTTTTAGCGCCGCATAGCTTTTAGCGTGTAAATGGAAATTGATTTTTGTTTGGTTGATTTCGATTTTTGTTGGTTTTATACATTTTTGGGCGGCGTTTTAATGCCGATTGTTATATAATTGTTCGTTAACCGTTCTTTTTATGTGTTAGTGTGGTCTTGGCTAATATTTTCAAAGGCGCATTTTTGGGTCACAACAAATTAAATGGTGAATATGGCTAAAAGTCAATTAAAAGATGATGAAAAAGAAGATAGAAAATATTAATTTTGTTTTTTTGTCAGGTCAGTAAGGTTCTCATACTGTAACAGCTAATCATTCGCTTTTCTAACTACTACTTTGAGTTGCTGCGCTAATATTAATGTCAAAGAGGCAACATGCTCTGGAAGACCGAGATGGAAACAATTGGAATGTCTGAAATAAGCAGGCATCCATAAAAGTCCAATTTTCGTCGTATAGGCAAAAATCAGAGTCCTTGTGGGGTGTTTGTTGTATATACTCGTATTACATATTTTAACTAGATCGTATAATTCTACCTATACTAAATAAAATCTTCAATTTAATGCAAAATTGGTAGATTTTATTTACTGAACCTTGTATATAAAGAATTTCTGAGTTCTTTAGAAATTTCTTCAGAAGAAATCATAATTAATTAGACTTATATGTTGTTGTTATACTATGTTTGACCATATCGATTGCCATAATATATTCTCAAATTTTTTCTCTTTCAGATTTGTATGTGCAGTGTCATAGAGAAATGTGAAAAATAAGTGAAATTGTGAATGTGTTAAGTGCAAAAAAAATATTTAAAAAAGTGTCAATGTGCAAAGTGTAGGAAAAGAGCGAATTCTAAGAGCCATGCTGCAGAATATGGAAATTGGTAAGTGATACATTCTTCTAAGTATGCTTTTTTCATTATCTGTATCAATTTGTACATTTATCGTCCCTACCAGAATCATGAAAAAATGTTGATAAGTAAAAAAAGTAATTAACGTTTTTTTTTTTAATTTTTTTTCCATGTTTTTTTTACATAAATTTTGTCATAACATTGTCAATAAATTATAAAAAAGTTATGAATCTGGTACGATAGCTAGGCGTTTTGTGAACATTTAAAAAAAAATTAAGCAAATCGGTTGAGTAGTTCGACCGGAATCATGTCCGCCAGTTTAAAAAAGTGTGTGTTTGAGAAAAACGCGTTTAAAGTTTGAGGTGTGCACTACGAGCGCTCCGAACGTCGAGCGGTATTATTATTTTTGGGCTTTTTTCGAAACCTTCCAATGGTAAAGTGGGTTTCTATATTAATTCTAAGGGTATAAGGGAACAGAAAATGCAAAAAAAAAAAAATTAAAATTATCCCTTAATCTTGAAAAGTGTCAGATCGAAAAACAGCTGGCTTAATTCAAACGTACTTAAATAACCAAATCTAGTTGGAATAGAAAGCAGTTATACAGTGAATCCATAAAGTTTACATACACCTACCTAGTTCTATTACATTACGACACGTTTATTTGTTGAATAATGAATAAATTTTGTGTTTTTTTCTAACCATTTCAAAATATGTATATTTAACATTAAATATAGCATATCAAAACATTTTTTTTCGCAAATAAAAAAAATGAATGCTGAAGCTTGAAATGCGCATAATTCATATCAAAAGTAATTACAATAGTTTAAGCGGTTTTTGGCCTACATTTTGTTGCAATTATTGTCCCCAGACGTCAATGCATGCTATCCACTCGATTTCTGGTATTATTTCTGGATATTTTGACTCACTAAGTCGATGAGTTTTTTGGCCTTATTTTGATGAAATTCGATGATTTCGAATACGGGTTTTCAAAAGGTTTCTGTTATTTTTAGAATTACTGTCTAGTGATTGCCGGACCTATGGAGTTATTTTTAATTTCATAACAACCCTACACGTACAAGATACAATATGTATTTCGGGTCGGTATCCTGTTGGAAATTGATTTTGCTGCTATTAACAGCCGAATTAAGTACACTTAAATTTTAAATTATTTTGTTAAAATGTGCAGATACATGTGTTTATTAATTTTTTTTTTGCTAATAAAGCCCAAACGTTAATTTGTTTTAGTTAAATCAAGCTTAAAATCTCTTCTTTCCAATACTATATGGTATGATACAATGTGATTGGTAGCACTGGAGATATACAACTGTAACGACATCTATAGACAAAATACGAAAAGACTTTTTCGGCTACCAATATTTAAATATAACTGAATTCCAAATGATACTTTTGACAAACTTTCATGATCTCATAAGGGAGAAGCCAGCTTTTTTTCTTCCTTTTATATATTTCCGTGCCAGAAAGCTTACTTATTCTATTTTTTCCTTAATTTGGTGGACAGTAAAGCAGCTCTCCAGAAAATATACCCCAAAGGTAGAAGTATTTCCGTTAGCAGAGTAAACTTGGCTTTTGTAGTTCAGAGCCCTCTTAAAAGTTGCTTTTGTAATAAACTGAATACGAGGCTGTTTTGTTCTTTTCATTTTCAAACCCAGCACACAACCTTTGGGAGGGATGTTTCGCCTTCCCACTTTGCCTTTAAACGGATGTGTATTGGCTACACAGAGGATACTTGGTCTAAGACCGCAAGTTGTAAGCTGCTTCAGCTATATGTAACAGAATCATTTCTGACTACTGCCAAGTGAATGGCACTCAGAGATCTTTCCTCACTTCTATGCACTTCTATACATCACTCCATCCATAGTATGAATACTCTCAAATTGTCTACTGTTCTGGTTGATAGAATCTGAGGCTAATTGAGATTGAGGGCAATGCCAGCTGAAGATATATATTGTACTCTTTCAGTTCCTTTGCTTGATTGGAACATTACAAAATTTAATTTGAAAAAGTATTTCAAATTTTAGATTTCTCCACTTGCAACTTTTCTGAAATTTCCTCTAGACTGTTCGTCTTAATATTCTTGATATACTTGTCTTATCTTATTCTTTCCATAAAGCGAAGTGTAGCATAAACAATAATTCATAGAAAAAGAACAGGATACAATAATTAAGTTAAGGCGTTGAATAATTTGAGATGTTTTTGAAGTTTAGCAATTTTAATATACCAAGTTTTGAATTATATTTTCTATGAAAGAAATCTATCTTCGTGTATTTTATACGGTTAATAGCAAGGATAGTTATTTAATATGTTTGTAACACTACAAAGGAAACATCGGAAGCTCTATAAATTATATAGATACATTGTGACAGCTGCTTAATTCGGTACACCTCTGTAGCGCGTTGCGATTTTTGCAGAATTTATCTCCAATTTTGCATTTCTAACAAAATTTCGTTTGCCGAATCGTTGCGAATGTTGGAAAAGGCTTACGGTAATTCAGTTTTATCAAAAACACAAGTCTATGAGTGGTGCAAAGCTTTCGAAGATAATCGAGAGATCGTTGAAGACATGCCTCGTTCTGTTCCACCTTCGACCTCTTCAACGGATGAAAATATTAAAAGAAAATGATAAAGTTCTTGAAAATCATCAAGCAAATGTTAGGGAGCTCGACAACTCACGCAAGTCGATTGATTTCGGTGGATATTTTGGGTATACAACGCGTTCTTGCTTGACTCGTTCCGATAAAGCTAAATCTTTTTTAAAAATAGTACCGTAAAAAGGTCTCTTTAGAGTGCATTATAACTGCCGATGGGACATGGCATTATGAGTTTGACATGCAAGCAAATCAACAATCAACGGAATGAAGGAAATAAACGAGCAGAAACTGAAAAACCCACCCCAAAGCCGCTCAAAAATCAAAGTGATGCTCATTGCTTTTTCGATATTCGTGATTTGGTGCATCATAAATTTGGTCCAGAGGGACAGACGGTCATTAAGGAGTTCTATTTGGCCGTACTGAGGTGTTTGTGTTTGTGAGAACATCCGTCAAAAATGGCCGGAATTGTGAAAGAACAATTCATGGTTTTTACACGATGATAATGCAGCATCGCATAGACCAAATGACCGAATTTAAAGCCAAAAACGCAATGAACACCATCGATCAGTCGCCGTATCCACCAGATTTGGCTCCGTATCATGTTTTCTTATTCCCCATAGTGAAATTTTCGGATCTTTTAAATCATTTTATGTTATAAAAAAGTAGCTGATCTGGAGCCCTGTTCTTGTTTTAATAAAGAAATACGATTTCTTTGAGAAAGCAACACATAAGTGTCACTGTGTGCCACACCGTTACAGTTTTAAACACGTTATGTAAATGTTTATGTCAGTTACATATAAATACAGATTTTCTTCACATACATATTTATTTATGTTTTTTATTTATATTTATGTAACAGTTAGGAATTAATCCGGCTGTGACTTCAAAACAGCGCTTTTCCCATATTTTCTTTTTTTTATCTCCCATACATAATTATATTTTTGTTGTTGCACGCATAATAATGCCGTTGTTAATATTTCCATTAAAAGCCCTTCGCTCTCTCCTTATGTCACTGCAACAACAAACGCTTGTGATTTTCATTGATGATTTGCTCCGTTCGATCGATTTTAAAATGTTTCATAAATACAGCGGCATTGCTTTTAGCTGTTATTCTTTCAAACAGTTGCGCAGCTGTGACAAACAGTAACTACCAACACACACACAGAAACAAAGTTTAATTTTTTCACTTTTTTTTTTGTGGTACAAAAGCACGCCAACCGCAATTGTTCTGTGGTGTAACTGAATTCGAGATGCTGCGGCGCGGCTGTGGCTTGTGAGGCCGCTGTACAACGCTGGTCGAGTGATAAAAAACGTGAAAAAGCCGAATGACAAAGAGCAAGCAAGAACTTTTACGCTGTACATATAGAATTTCTCTTGCCGCAAACTGCTACCAGCCGCCGCAAGCAGCAGCCACGGTACTTATTACGTTGCACGTGTTTTTTTCCTCCACAACTGTGTATATAAATGCTCCGATACATTTATGTGCGTGTGTGTGTGTGTTGTTGGTGTTGCCTTTGTGAAAGCCACTTGCGTAATACGGTCATTGACATTGTCAACTGATGCTGTTAGCATTAATGGCTGCCATTGCTGTGACTTTTGCTACCGCTTTCAAGCGAGTTGTTGCTTTTTTGTATTTGTTGTTACAATCGCACCGCTTCTTCCAGCGCACAAATGTTTGTCGCAGTAATCGTCTGCTTGTTGTTGCTATTGTTATGGCCATTTTTTTCCTTCTCATTTGTAGAACAATTGCAACGGAAATGAGTCGCCGCTGCTCTTTGTTGCTTTTGTTGTTGTGCTACGCTGCCTTCTGGCAACTGGTCATTTCAGATTTCCATTCAACTGTCGTTCTTACGGTTTCTCGCTATAAACGCGCACATACTTGTTTCTCGCTTTCCCCCTCTTTCGCTGTCGCATTGTCAGCATTCGGCTTTGTTGCAGATATTCTGCTTCTACTCTTGAAGTAATCTTTGTAAGAATTTAGCATGCTTGTTGGCGTTAGCAGTGGCATCTTCTGGCATTTAGCTTTATTAGTTGTGGTGTTGTGTATTCTTAGTGACGCTGCTTAGCTCGTTTGGCGCGCTCGTCTTTGGCGAAATTTACATCTGTGTAATTTTCACAGCGCTTCGGCGATTAAGTTATCTATTGGCAGGTGTATTCTTATAGCTTCCAGTTAATTATAGCGTATTTTTTGTAACTGAAATTTTTAAAATCGGTCTTAAATTTTGAGTACAAAGTATGGAGCAAATGAAAAACTGAGATACATTCTCATAGCTATCATTTCATTTCAAAGTCATGAAATTTTTTCATTAAAAGTATCTCGTAATTCAAGAAGAATAGTGAATAAAAACAACTAGCTCTGTTAATATACAAAAATAGCTTAAGTCGATTTGAACAAAGGAAGATATTTTGAAGCTTAGCAATTTTTTATATCATTTAACTCTTTCTCTTTCAATTATTTGACTAATTTATTAAAGACTTGAACCTACGTTCCAACTTAAACAGCAGCTCATAGTAGAAGGAAAAAAATTTTTTACATTTTGGCGCTTCCTTCTCTGAGCTGTTGTCTAAGTTGGAAGATAGGTGTGAGTCTCGAACCAAATTAAGAGTAATTGGAATTTTTCTCACTAACTCAAAGTAACTTAACATGTTTTTTCATAATTTTGTATATATCTACATATAACCACCATATACTTGTATTGAAATAATGGTATTGTCAAATAAATTAAATTCTTGTACCAATTTTTCTAATCTTAAAAACCCAAACTATTTTCTAAGCTTCAAATATTATTAACATTTTTTGTTGTCTCTCTATTAATGTTTTGGGTAAAACTCTTTGAATTTCTCAAAAATTGCTTACGAAGACAAATGTATTTCTATTATTTTTAGCGGATTTAATTGAAACTTATTTCGCTAATTTTTATTGATTCCTTTTTTCAATTTGCTATATCTATAAGTATGAAAGCAGAATATTTTTTTTTAATAAAAATAAAAAAAAAATATTTTATATAATTTTAAAAATTAAATTTAATATTGTTTTTATAAAATAATTTCAAAATTTAAATTTAATGATTTTTTTTTATTATTTTATTAATTTTTTAAATATTAAATTTAATAATTAAACCAAAGATTTTTTTATAATTCAATAAAAAAAAGGTTCCAATATAAAATTCTATTTTCATAAGTCATTCAATATTTATGAAGACAAAAGCAGAATAAATTTTCTAAATAAAAATAAAAAAATTTAAATAATTTTATTAACTAAAGTTTGTATATTTTTTTTGGTAATAAATTTTAATATTAAAATTTAATAAGTATTCATTAATTATTTATAAATATTAAATTTAATAAATAAACTATTTTTTTTTTATTTAAAAGTAGGGTGATTATATAAAATAAGGATAATAAAAGCAAAAAAATCAAAGAATTTTAATAATCAAATTTAATATATTTTTTATAAATAATAAATTTAAAATTTAACTATTTTTTATTTATTATTTCTAAATATTAAATTTACGAATTAAAATAATATTTTTTTTTATAATTTAAAAATAATAATAATTTTTTTAATATTTATAGGATAATTTTTTTATTATTATTTTTTAATTATATTTAATAATATAATCTAATTTTTTTTTTTTTATTTGTTTGTTAAATAGTTTTAATAATCAAACTAAATAAATTTTTTATTATTTATTAAGTGGCAATATAAAATAATACTTTTATAATATTTCGTATTTCTCAAACATATTTAAAATAATATTTATATAAATTTATAAAAATATGTAAAATATTTAAGTAGAATTCAATTTTGCATTCTCGAATAAATATTATAGTTTTGATTTTGGAATAACTAATTTAATGAAATATTTGTACAGGTGGCCACATTGTTAAACTTTTTTTAGAGATCATTGATCAGCTATTAATACCACATAATATAGTAGTATGTTTAAGTTAAAAAAAAAAAACAAAATTACTTTGAAAGAAATTCGTACAGGTGGCAACTTTGTTAAAATTTATAAATTAATTTAAGTTTTCATTGTTATATATCTGCATTAATACTAATGCCCTGCCCATATTATTTTTGTTTTTTTGGTTTTTATTTAAAAATTTTTCGTAGTCATAACTTTGTTAATACTATTATACACATACTAATATAAATACATATGTATAATCAGGACCCTATAACAATTAAAAATTATGACTGAACTCTGCTTAGTAAATTTGCATTTAAAAAAAACGTGTATTTTAAAAAAAGTATTTATTAAACATTTCTAACTTTTAGTTTGCCAATAGTGGCAACCCTAATATTACTTACGTATATATACCTAGAACACAGGCATCGTCTGCAAACACTTACCACACGCTGATTTGCATAATCAATGTAAATATATGTATTTAAAAATAATATTAAAAAAGTGTGGCAACTGCATAAAATTAAAATTTTTTTCCGAAATTTAATTTCAAATTAAACATATATTTAAAAATTTTTTTATTATTATATATTTTTTTGAATTGAGGATTATCATGCTCTTTAAGTAAACAGACGTAACAACTTAAACACAATATAAGTGTGTTAAGATTTGCGTGGCAGCTCCACAAAGTAAAATTGAAAAAAGTATTTAAACAATTTTATGTTTTGATTTACAGTTTACACAAAACTTTTTTAAGAAATATGGCAACTTTTTATAAATTAGTCTTTTGTGTTTTTTTTTTTTCTCAAATTAGCAGAAAAAAATTAATAATCGGCACAAAAAGGTACATTCCTTTCCAATTAGCTTCAAAACAGCTTATACGTACATACATATGTATATGCTATATAGAAACATACAAACATATGTACTATATTAATAATATTTATACATACATATGTACCATATTAACATCGTATATATGTAAGCACGACATTGAAATTGTGCAAATATTTAATCGCACACAAGATTATAAAATATATTTCCAAAATCTGCTGAGTGAAAGTAAAGATATTCGCGAATATGGCACACGAAGATCACAAAAGAATCGAGCACAATAAACATTTTGTGAACAAGAAGCAGCGGAGAAAGTAATTACCAGAAATGGTGAATTGAGGCTAAAACACTAAAATTTAAGTGGTGTTGGTTGCTGTCCATGTATAAACAGCAATTGCGGTTATAAAACTGCAAAAAACAACACAAACAATCGACCAACATAAAGAATTCGTCCATTTATGCGCATCAAATAAGCTATCAGCATTGGATCGAGTTCGTCGCTTAAGTCTTCTGAGTTGATCGCTTAATCGCTTCAACGCCAAATTAGTCAAGCACTTTCATCTCAAACGAATTTGTGGGTTGTAGTTATGGACGATTTGTAGTTTTTATAGCTAAACACACTCACAATCATACACACACATATTTATATAATATATATATGTATATATATATATATGTATGTATATGTATAGGTGTATGTGCATTTTGGCATTTAGGTCACGTTCTGGAACGCGACATAGAAAACGAAAGAAATTGTAGAAATCGAAGAATTTGCTTTATGCTACTGTTTGTGTTTATACGTGTGCGTGTGTGTATACTGTGTTTGTGTTGCATATTGAAAGACAGCTGTTGCGGCAGAAATTAGCACAAGCCACACAACTGATGTTTGCAAATTAACACAAATTCTCTGACAGCTCGTCGGGGGCCAGCCAGGCACACTCCAAAGCGTTGGCTGGTTCTTTGGTAAATTACTATGTGTTTTGCTGTTGTTTTTGTGCTTCTTTAGACGTATGTTGCTTGCCAATTGATATGTTGCTGGGTATGTTTTCGCTAATTCTAATTTATATGGGAAATTTGCATGTTTTAGGGTGCGTGCTGGAGCAGCCAGTGAAGCGAAAACCACATAATTACATACAAATACACACACATTGTAAATATACATACAAACATTTGCACAAATATGTGCCAACACTTGCTGGTGTATTTGTATGTATTTATAAAGCCACTTACTTAGCAATTCGTGGAAGAATAAATAAATGAAAACGCTGCTATTTGGGTCAACCACCAACACATGCACACACATACAGCCATACAAGTCTATTTGCATACGTAAACATTTATCGCTTTTCGTCTGTGCTGCGCTGTTTCGCGTCGCGACGCTACTCTGCTTTCGTGCGTTACACATACGCCATGTTGGCTGCTGTTGACGAGCGATGCGAGAGTAAGCTGCACAAAGGTGTGTTGTCGTCTTCGAAGTTCCACGCATCATTAAAACTAAATTAGAGTGAATCGCAGAATATCTTCTTTATCTCCAACAACAAAAACAACGTCTAATTACGGATTAAGGAGAAAAGTTGTTCGAAAACTAATTTTAAAAATTAATTAATCTTAATGAACATTATTATTATTATTATTAATTCAGATTAATTTAATATAAATTAATCCTAATTAATTAAATATTAGAATATTTCTTTTTTATCTCCAACAAAAAAAAACCGTAATTAGAAAGACAAAAGTTGTTCGAAAACTAATGTAAGAAATTAATTAATATTATTTAAAACTATTATTATTTAAGATTAAATAATTAAGAATAATTAATCTGATTAATTGAGAAAAATTAGTATTAATTAATCTTAATTAATTA
The DNA here is from genome assembly GCF_024586455.1 of Bactrocera neohumeralis. Classification (NCBI taxonomy): domain Eukaryota; kingdom Metazoa; phylum Arthropoda; class Insecta; order Diptera; family Tephritidae; genus Bactrocera; species Bactrocera neohumeralis. The sequence continues at coordinate 20,500,603 of NC_065921.1, read as the reverse complement.
ATTCAAAATATTTTTTATCTTTAACAACAATAAAACCGAAAGACAAAAGTTGTTCGAAAACTAATGTTGAAAATTATTTAATTAATTAATATTAATTTTTCTTAATTAATTATTAAAAAAAAAAACAGAAAACGTTCGATTGCACCGAACCTATAATACCCTTCACAAAGACAAAAGTTTCTTTACAAGAACTTTTTTCCGCTCGTTAAGTTTGTATGGCAGCTATATGCTATAGTTATCCGATCTCAACAAATTCTTCATAGATTGTACCATTGCCTTGGAAAATAATCTATACAAAATTTCGTGAAGATATTTCATCAAATGAAAGAGTTTTCCATACAAGCCATTTACTACGTTTTTTCGTTTGTATGGCAGCTATATGCTATAGTGGTCCGATATCGGCTATTCCGACAAACGAACAGCTTCTTGGTGAGAAAAGCACTGGTGCAAACTTTCAGAACGATAAACCTAATATTTCTTAAAAACTGTGGGACTAAATCGTATGGGGAACATGTCTTATTCAACTCAGCTCACAAAGTAAATCATCAAAGCAACTTGTTTTCCTGTTTGGCCCTTCGACTACTATTTTTCAAAATGCATTTTTTTTAACTTTTTATCTGCAAACTAATTTTCTTTACTGTTAATTTGGTAATAAGTTTAGTAGGTACCTATTATTTGATGACCAAACCCTCTGCTAATTAGAAAAAATATTTCATCACGCCCTTTCTGCAAATTTTTCTGAATAATATTGCTAAACATTTACATTTTTCGCGTTCAGTGCGCATTTTTTCACTTTCTTCGCCACTGTCACTTTTTAATAATTTACTTTGTGCCTTTTGCTGTCTTTACTCCAATTCAAATTACAAATTAATAACTGCTTTATTTGCTCTATTAGTCATTTGAACGCTCGCTTTCAGTCCGGGCAGAAATTCATTTTATTTTATTTTTTTTTTATTTTTCAAATTTGTTTGCCTTTCTTCCACGTAATGCCCACGTTTGTATGCTTTTGCATTTATAATGATTGTTGACGCACACTTGTTGTTGTTGCAGCGTTATGTTGAAGTTTTCACTTTCCATCGTCAACGCCAACACACACACCATACAAGCAACTACAACAAAGCTACAATCAGAGATGATGGCCAGTAAGAAGAAAGTGAAAAGTAAAGCAAAAAAATCACCGCCATATGAAAATATCAGAAAAATCACACATAAAAGTTGTATATTTTTTTAAATAAAAAATACAAAAAAAAAACAACAAGAAATAGAAAAGTGCAGGTCATAATGGCCGCTCTGTTAAACCAGCTTGTGAACGCAAATTAACAATTTGTTGCTTGAATATATTTACACACACACGTCTATATATATTTATATAGAAATGTGTTTCTTCAAAATATAACCGCTCTGGTTATTCATTCATCATAAATGTAACTGTAACTTTCGCTTTTTGCGCTGCTGCGTTGTTCTTGTTTATTGAAATTTCATTGGGCAGCGCTGGAGAAAAGTGCGCAACAACAACGCTAGTGGAAACTAGAAAAAGTATTACGTTGAAAGAAATAGCAAAATATATAGCAGAGTAGAAAAGACTTCAACAATGGACAGTTTCATTGAACAAAATGCTTTCAATATTCTTTTTATATTTTAGGCTTCGTAATTTCTTTATTTTTTTATGAAGAACTGGCAATACGTTGCTAATTTCTTATACATATCTATTGTTACTAGCGAAATATATTTTAAATATTGTGTTACCTAATTTTTATAGAAGTAAAAGTTGTGCGCTTCGCAGTGATATTTGAATGAAATGCAGCCAGTTGGGCTGAGCTAGATATTTATTGGCTCTTTATGTATTATGAAAAATTACAAATTAATTAAAGTGCAAATGAAAATTAGCAGTTTATACAAGAAAAGCGCAAACAAATTTTTTTATTCAACTTTCCAAAAAGGAAAAGTTTGAAATAGTTAAAAAAAATATATAGGTTTTCTAAGTGATAAGTACAAAAATACCGCAACCATAGTATTATACTGAACAGGGTTTACTAAGCTTGAACCGATGTTTGTAACACCCAAAAGCAAGCGCCGGAGGCCCTATAAAATAACTACATATGTGATATATATAAATGATTAGAATGATGTGCTGAGTCGATTTAGCCGTTTCCGCCTGTCTGTATATACGCGAACCAGCATTTCAATTTTTGCGATGTCGACCTGAAATTTTTGACACGTCCTTTTCACTGCAAGAAACTACTCATTTGTCGACACCGCTGATATTGGACCACTATAGCATAAAGCTGCCATACAAATTTAACCATCAAAATCTTGTCCTTTTATGGAAAACTTTTTTATTTGACGAGATATCTTCACGAAATTTGGCATGAATTTTAATCTAAAGTAATTTGTTAATATCTTAATATATTATGTAGATCAGACTACTATAACATATACTTGCCATACAAGCTGTTCGACTCAATTGAAGCCCTTGTATGGAAAACCTTTTTATTTGATAAGGTAGCGTCACGAATTTTTCCATAATTAAAGCAACGGTGTAATCCCCAAAAATGTTTTTTCATTTATAAAAGGTATTATAATTTCGTTGGAGACGTAGTTAACAATTTTTCTACTTTAAATAATCTTAAGTTTTATTTAAATAAATCACAGTACGGCAGTCATCAGAATACTTCAATGTGGTTTGAAAAGTGATTTGTTTTTTATGAAGTGTTTCTGTGTCTTGAGACCTGCTTATTAGAGAAAATTATATATATAAAAATATATTACTTAACCCATTTAGACCTACCGTCTCATATACGATACACCAGAAGTAATAAATTATTTTGAAGTACCCTTGATAAGAAATTGTTTTTTTGTTGTATTGTTGCATATATATATGAGCCTACTGTATCACATACGATACGGCCTTTGAAATATAATTTTTTTTTTTATTTTTTTTATGTTCTGTGATACCCTAGGACTATTAAAAACAGATAAAAAAAACACTTCAATTAAAAAATAAAAATAGTTTCAGGTCTAAATGGGTTAAAAAATACAAATTTGTCTTTCAAACTGTAGAAAGAATAATATGGAGTGTCGCCGGAAGGGTCGCGGAAACGTTTAAGCCAAACCCAGCCAAAAATATAATTAAGCTGGCGCATGCCTGATATATTTTCTTAGCTTTTAGTTAATAAGCATACAGGTATAATTATAAATATCGCTGCCGTTTTTTAACGAAAAAGTTAGGTCTTTTGGCACTAGTCAATGTGCTTCATACCCAAATCAATCCATTAGAGCAGGGTTTGTTCACTGATACCCATTATTTCCTGGATTAATTTTAAATCCTAAATGAGTAAAGTGTAAATTTATAATTATATTTAACATTCTTCCCTCAGCCTTTGTTAGAATTCACTGCTCTCTCAACACTTATCTCAAATTGTTGCTCCCAGTTTACTTCACTTGTTGTCTCTTTTTTGAAAGAGAAAGAAACGAATTGTAGGACTTTTCTGCGAACGTGCTTTATATCAAGTGACTGTCGAGCACACATTTTATTAGTTTAGTTCTATAGGAATTTCCAAAGTTTTTAGAGCAGTCTCATCCCAAGAATTTCACTGACATTTCATCCCTGCAGCTGAGATAAAGTCTGAACAGATTGATTCACAGAAGCTTAAAGAGATATTAATCGATTATTACTTCTCTTCTAATCAATTTCATCTATAGATGCCACTCCCTTAAATTATTTAGGTTTACAAATAGCAAACTTATTCATTTTATTTGGCTTTCAAGTTCTGTTTGAGTTCTCTTTTAGACATATTATTTAATGTAATTTACATTAGAATTTCCATTTTTGTAGAAATAAAAATATTTTCCTTTGGAATTACGGACAGAAATTCTCAACTGAAACAATGCTTACCGACTACCAGAATCTCATGAAACGTATTATTACTAGTGAATATCTATTTCCGAAACCGAGCCGAATATAGTGGCAAAGGTGAAAAAACAGGTCAAAAATCAAGGTTATGTTGAAAGTTTTCTTCGATTATCGAATTTTAACGCATTCAAAATTCCTTACGACCGGCCAAACTGCCAACAAGGAATAATATTTGAGTGCTATACGTCGTTTGCGCGCAGCTATTTATATAAAGAGGTCGGAATTATGGGCAGAAAGCTCTTTGATATTGCACCACGATGATGCACCGTCGCGTACTGCATTGATTATTCGAGTGTCTCGCGCCAAATTTTCAACTAATATCGTGCTGCAACTACCGTGATTTCTGGATAATCGGCAAACCCAAACTACCGCTCCGGTGAAACCGTTTTGAGTCAAATGAAGATACTAAAGGTAAATCCCTACGCTTTTTGAAGACTATTCCGAAAATTGACTTTAGCAACTGTTCGAGGATTAGAAAAAATGTTGGCACAATTGTTTTGGGGCCAAAGGGCATTACTTTGAGTGAGGCGACATAGATTTTGAAGAATAAATTAAGAATTCTACTCTTACTAATTTTGCTCATAGTAGAATTACAAATTTGAAAAATAATAATACAATTTTGGAAATCTCTCGAATTGAACGCTATCCTTCGAGTAAATATTCGAAAGAAATATTTCCTATAATGTACTATATCATATAATGAGACCCTAATTTTCATCCGAAAATATATGAAATTGAAGTAATGTCGCTTTAGGTAGCAAGAAGGAACTATAATTTTGGCCCACTGGTAGGCGGATTTTGCAAACGTTTTCGACTAATAAAAAAGTATAAGAATTTGAAACCTTTTTCCAGCCCAAAAGCAACAGGAAAGAAATGCAAAAAACCTGCCGACAACTTAAAACTTTCCTGCAACCCAAACGAGCACTGTTTTGCCACTTCACCAACGCGTTGCGGCGCAGCAGCAATGTTCGCTCGACCTACCAACGAAACTCGTTTGTTTGCTGCACTAAGAAAAGCATACACGAAACCAACAACACATAGCAGCGCATAAAGAAATCGGCGGCAGTAAATGCAGCTATGCAAATGCCATTTATAATGGTAAGATTTTGCAGTTTCCTGCGTGGCAAGCTGCTGCCACATTTTCTACATGCAACAGCAATGCTGCCACTGCAAATATATATGTGTATGTGTGCGTGTGTTGGCAAGTGTTGCACTATAGGCCAAAGTCAAGGCAAACTAAGAATGCTGATGGCCGCAAAGCCAAACAACAACAACAATAACAAAAATAAGACTAAAAATAAATTTTACAATCTTTGAGCACTTACCATGCAGGTCAAGAGGGAGATAAGGCGGCTCGTATGTTGCTGGCAGCCGAAGCGCTGAGAAGCTGCGTGCCAACGCCGGTCTTGGCTACACTTGTGCCACAAAGCTGTGCGGCCAACTAACTAACTGTGTTGCCACTTGCGCGCTGCACGCAGAGTCTTTGGTGTTTTTTGTTGTTGTTGTTGCTTTTTTAGTTGTCTGTGTTGTTATCTGCGAAGTGGCAACTGCAGCTGATGCTGAGTGTTGCCGCTGCGTACTTTATATGCCAGCAATGCAGCTTTATGCAAGCAACACGTTGCAAGTGTATGTGCGCGTTTGCAGCAGTGTTTGTGTGTGTGTGAGTGTGTGTTGACTGGCAATTTAAATATACAATTTACATCGCATGCGCGCCAGTTTGCTTAACGTTTTCGCTGCCAACTGCTTTGTTGCTTATTTTCTTGTATATTTGTTGCTTTGTTTGCGTTTTCAATTTCGCCTTCGGCTATTGCTTGAGCCGGCGTGTACGTGTTGTTGGGCTTGTGGTGTGAGGCGCAAAGCGATGTGGCCTCAAATGCAGTTAGTTAGTCGTCGGTTGCCTACCCTTGACTCTTCGTCGCTTGGCTTAAATGCTTTTGTGTATTTATGCTGTTGTTTTTGTTGCTATATTTTCCGCTTGCTGCAATTACACAGCGAAACTTTTGTATGCTGCTGTGCCCAAAGTCATTTCTTGCTGCTTTGCTTGGGCGCGTGTGTTGCTTGTTGCAAGAACTGGACCACTAATTCGTTGTTGTTTTTGTGGCGGTGGCAGCAGCTGGGGGTGAAGTTTGGTGCGTGCGCAGGCGATAGCGCGATTTGTGGCATTTGTTGCTTGAGAAATCGTTCGAAAAATGCGGATGCGTTGCTCAGCTGGTTTTGCAGATAAATGGATTTGGTGTTGTGTTGCTTTGTTTTTTAACACTTTTTGTAGTTTTCACTGTTGTTGGTTTGGTTGCTAACTTAGCTCTGATATTCTTCCGTTGTTATTACACTAACGTGAGACACTTTTTTTGAGGCACAAGTTTTTCTTTTTTGATAAAATATTTTTTAATTGTTTTTTTTTAGTATTTTTTACTGCTGAAATATAGCAGAGTGTGTTTTATTAGATAAAAGTGAGGTTACGTTGAGTTGTAGAATTACCTACTACCATATAGGCTTCAAATAAGCAGAGTTCGCTTTGATAAGTTCCATAAGAATGTATGATAACCAATAACTTTACTAAATTACTTAAACTTTATATACTTTCAAAAACGGTGGAAATCAGTTTTATATTTTTTATGCAATTAATCTAAAAGTTTAGTTCAGAAAATTTCATTAGAAAGACAGTGTTCAATTTTTGTGGTTTTTCTGCAATTATACACATTTTGATGAGCTGGTTCCAAATCAAAATTTGTCTGGAAATACCCATTAAATCGAATCAAAGTACAACACAGAAAGAAATTTCGAAAAATTTTTGGTTATTTTCATTTCAGATACACATTTATGAACCAATCTATAAAATAGCATAAGAAATTTGTTGAGGAATTAGAGTAGAGATATTAATTTGACATAGTCTTTCGCATGATAGGAGCGATTGTGCCATTCCAATACATCATTTTTAATAAACAATGATGCATATCGTCACCTAAAATGCAAATAATAGTTTAAAATGTTTTGGAAAATCATCAAAAGACGTTCAAGTGCCTTGAGATTTACATTGACTTAATATCAATTCAGTAGGGTTGCCAGAGATCTCATTGTTGTCCGTGAAACTGGGATACATATTTTAATTTGACACAGATATGTTTTGGAAAGGAAAGTCAAAGTAAGGTAACTGAACTTGTAGCATGATAGAAAACAGTTTGTTATTTTCTTTCAACATTAAAATTCTGCTGAAAATGTCATAAAAGTTAATTTCGGCTAAAAGAAGTGTTACCTCACACAGGTGTATTTGAAGAATAATTTATGTCCGATTTCGTGAAGCTATCTCGTCAAATAAATACATTTTCTATACAAGCACTTCCATGTAATTGTTTGGTTTGTGCGACAGCTATATGCTATAGTGATCCGACATCGGCGATTTTGACAAATGAACAAATTCTTTGAGAGGTAAGAACGAGAGCAAATTTCAGAGCGATATATCGAAATCTAAGGACGCGTGTATAAAAGCATTCTAAGCATTAAGGGAAAATTACGAGAAATTGATTTTTTTTGTTGCATTATCGGGTAGTATATACTGTAATAAGAAAAAATAGAAAAAACGGATCGATTAGTTAAATTGTTTCCTTAACAGTAAACAACTTTAAATCCCGGAGGAGCTCATCGTTTTCACATATAAATGAGCCCACACTATGCTGCCCAGAACTTTATTTTCAAAAGTTGTGAATATTTTAGATTTGAATTTGTTACGCTACCACTGATTTGAATGCCATACGTCCAGATCGGCCTAAGTATTACCCTATAAATTAGCAACTTATTCTTCAGACTGATGCGGGATCTTGGCCTAAGGAGCCAGTTTAGCGGCGCCAACTTTACTCTTTGCGGAGTTTTTTTTTTATTTTTACGTGATCTTTCCAAGGGCGCCTCTTATTAGTTGTATTTCTCAAATATTTCGCGCGTGTGTTTTTTGGTAACAACTGACCATACAAAGCCACTTGAGGGCAAAATAATGATGCTGATTATTTATTTATAAACTTTTTAAGGTTTCTAACGTTTCCTGCTGGGTGTTTCAAACATTATGGCAAGCTTAATATACCCTGCTCGGGATAATTTTCTTTTAAAAGGAGCAAATGTTCTTTCTAAATCCACTAGAATTTAAAATACTATGACAATCTGCATAAAATCAATAATTTAAGACCTTTTGAGGCCAATATTTAATTATTCGCTATTAATAAAATCAAAATTTTTTGTGAGGCAAAGTGGCAACAGTAATGAAATAAAATTTGTAGCCTATCATTTATTTATGGATCTGAATATGTACTTTCTTGGCAAAATTTAAATTAGAATTCTTTGACTTCAGTCAACTCTTTTAATGGTAAACAAAGTTAATTATTATTAAGATTTAGAACAAAATTGGTTATCAAAATTGAAATTGATTGGGCTGCAAGATTAGTGTTTAATAAATTATTTAAAATCGGATTTTTCAATAAAATATTTTTTTTTTTAATTTCAATATATATAGAATCTGTTCAATAATAAAAAACAATAACAAAATTTTTCGAAAAAAATTTAAAAAATAAAAAAACAAATAGGAAATAAAATTTATTTATTCCGATGAATTAATTCTTTTAGACAAAAAAATGAGAACCCGGCTGAGTAAGTGATCGGTGAAGCTGTGTTCGCAAGACAGTTGGCTCTACTGAACTGGAGTGAAATCGGACTGCAAGACACTCAAAAGCTGCCAAATGTTTAGTATTTCATAAAGATGTCTAAGAATATGTTTCACCGCTACAAGAACCACAAACAGCTCCGGCTCTAGAAAAATACAAATTTTTTTCTAGTTTAATTTCTTTTCTTTACTGATATTTTTTTCTATTCCTGTCATACTTAAAGCCTCCTTTTTCTATTTCTTATCATGTATTCCCTCATCACTTAGTTCTTTCACTACTAAGTATTTATAGTAGATTTAAAGCAGCAATACTTTATTGCGCTTCCGCTGGCTATTTTAGGTCAATGCTTTGCAAGTTAATTCCGTGTAATTTTTCTTTTAGCATTCACTGCTCTTTTTCGCATTTGCCTCATTTATTTCTGCATTCATTTGTGTAATAAATTTAATTAAATTTATTTTCACAAACACTCACTTCACACTGGCGTTGCACAGACGCGCGCGCGCACTGTGTTCTTTATTTTGGTTTCTAATTTATGCACACAGCCAAACAAACACGCACCAATCCATACATATGTACTATATAAGCAAGCGCTGCCAAGTGACCATACTTATATGAATGTGTGTGTGTGTTTGCGTGCATGCGTTTGTACGCGTCTGCAGAATACATAAATATCTTTCTGGTTGTAATATTTTAATGAGTTTCTTAAACTTTTCTCTTCGCTGACTTTTGTTTGCTTACTTTTCACTTTTTTCATTTCACGACTTTTTAAATTTGTTTTTGTTTTTCGTTGTAATTGTTTCTTTCTATAATTTCTTTTTGTGTTTGTTTTTGTATTTTTTGTTTTTTTTTTATAATTTTTTTCGTTTGTTAGTTTTGCATTCACGTTTAGTCCACAGAGTTTTTCCACTGCCACTGTTACTTTGTGTGGTTTGCTGAGGAAAGTTGTTGTTTTTGTTGTTGTTTCTAACAATAATTATATACTTTTTGTTTGTAGTTTACGTTGCGGTTATTATTCTTGTCTTTAATTTCGTTTACCGCACACACTTAGCCAGCTAGCCAATTTACTAACTTGCTGGCTGGCTGACTTTCTTTGCTACTCTCATGATATTTATGCAACTTTGTTGCTATGTTGCTAACTTTGGTTTGAAATTTCATAAATTTTATTGTTGTTGTTATTATTTTATTGCTTTACAGTGGCAGTTTGCAGTCATTACGGCTGCTTCCGCTAGTTCTTTCGTTGTTATTTATATTATAGTAATAAATGCTCTGCTATTTGACTGGTTTTATAGCATGATAGACGTTTTTTTTCATGATATACTAACTAAGCTTTTAAGAGTGTGACTTTTATTAGAATTTTTGACATTTTTGAAGTGTTTTCTCCAATTAAAAAAAAATTTTATAATTTTTTTCTGTTTTTTTGAAAATAATTCTTCGGTTAACCAGGAAATATATTATAGCTCAAACATTATTTAAATTCACTTTTAAACCTTAAACTTATGATTTAGTATTTGGTAGTATTTAACGTCTTAAGAGGTCATATTTACCATGTACGTAATATACATACACATCTATGTACTTGTGTTAGGTTTTACCTACTTTAACTGCGAAACCTCAAAATGAACTTTTCTAACCAAAGACTTAAGACACGAACTCGTTGAGAATTTCAAATTTGTGTTGGGTTTTCCTTTGGACATAGCTATGCTTATGAATTAGGACATAATTCGTGAACTAAAATGTTGTTAAATGTGCGTATGATAGTTTATTATTGCATATTAATATATTTTGCGCACAAGTGTATAAATTTAAAGAAAAAATCTTTATTATAGTTCTAAATTCAAATTAAAGATTTTAAAAGATTTTTTTTTAATAAATTTTTTCTTTTCTTAATTTAAAATCTGTAAACAAAATAATTTTGAGAAGTAATTTAACGATTAAAGTGAAAAAGACCACAATTACAAGAACAACAAAATTTAACGTTATATACAGACAATTTTCAATATTTAGAAAAAAATTTGAATCTTTCCCACTAGGTTTTGAATGTTTTTAGAATTTTTATAATTAAAAAATTTAAAGTGCAATTTAATTAATTTATTTAATTTGAAAAATTTAATTAATTTTTTTAAGATGTTTAAGTTTTTTCTTTATTATAGTCCTAAATTCAAATTAAAGGATTTCAAAACAATTTTTAATTTTATTTTTTTTTTATTTAAAAATTTATGAACAAAATTGTTTTATTAGGTAATTCAATGATTAAAAGGAAAAAGCAAAATTACAACAACAAAAATGAAAATTTAACATTATATGCAATAGTAATCAGACCATATTCAGTGTTAAGAAAAATTTTGAATTCTTTTCGTCTAAGTTTTAAATTTTTTTCCATTTTTTTGGAATTTTTGTGGTTAAAAAAAAAAACTATAACAATTCAATTATTAATTTAATTTGAAAATTTTAATAAATTAATTTAATTTAAAAATTTTAATTAATTAATTTAATTTGAAAATTTTAATTAATTAAATTAATTAATTTAATTTGAAAATTTTAATTAATTTTATTTAAATAATTTTCATTTTGTTCTTTATTATAGTTCTACATTTTAAATAAAATATTTCAAAATTTTTTTTTTCATTTCAAAAATTTTAAATTATTATAGCTTAATTAATTTAATTTGACAATTTTAATTGATTTAATTAATTAATTTAATTTGAAAAATTTAATTCAATTTGTTTAATAATTTTAATTTTTTTCTCGATAATACTCTATTTAAAGGATTTCAGAAAAAAATTTTCTCTTCTTTTTTTTCTTAATTTAAAATTTTTAAATAACATATATAATTAAGTAATTTAGTGATTGATAAATAAAGTATTAAAGACTTAAGACACAAACTCGTCCAAAATATATTTTCTTACAACACATACTATTACATACATCCGAGCATAATGAACTTTAGGTGGTGGTGCAATCCTCAAATATTTATTTTATCTTTCATACACTTGATTGAAAAGTCGTCTTAAACTTACTTAATCGAAAAAAAAATCAAATTGCATAAAGTCCCAAAATTTTGGAAGTATCCTGGAGCGACTTATTATCCTTTTTATAAATTTCTCTTATTAAAAAAATAATATTTTATTAAAAAATTAAAACCCACATTTTTTTTTTGTTACACTTGAATAAAAAAATCGGCAGTTTCAAATTAATTACACACAAAAAAAAATATTGTAACATAAAAGAAACACTTTCTAACCGTATGGAAATTGCCAAGCAACAGTTCGGGTAAAAGTCGCACGAGCAACTAAATTACTGTTTGACTACACAGTTGCTGGTAACAGCAACTTTCTTATGCTCGCTAAGCGCCGATGGTGATAACGGATTGGACGATGGCACTGCGCAAGCAAATACGACACGACAGTCAAAACCGAATGTAAAACGGCAACTGAAGTTGAAGCGAAGAAGTGCCCAACACTAAATGCCAGCCAAAGACAGTGGTAATGACCAAACGACGCCAGCAATGGGGCGAGTATGTGGAAGCAGATGAATGTGTGTATGTATGCGTGTGAAATACGGCGAACGCAGACGTTGACGGCAGCGACGAAAGCGACTGCTGTAAGTAGGCACTTGTTTCACTAGAAGACAAATGTGACGCTGTGCATTGACGTCAACGTCGACGTCGGTAGCTGACGCCGCGCAGCAACAAGTTCTTTTGTATGGACACGTTCATGGCCATGGCCAAAGCAAAACTTATATGCATACATGCAAGCCAGGCGAATATTGTAAGAGATGCGGAAGAAGTGCTTGGTAAGCATTTGGAGAAACAGCAGAAAGTGAGAAAAGCGTAGAGCGCGCTGTGAGTGTCTACACAAGTGGGTCTAAAGTGTGGATTGTGCGTTTGGGAGAGAGATAGGTCCACTTAGTGCCAACAATCAAGCGCTTCACTGCCAAAGAGTGGCTGAGGAGTTAAAGAAATTTGGCTTACGAAGCCACAGTCAAGCGGCGAGAAAGTGCGAAAGCTGCCAGCCGTGAATGAGCGCGAAGAATATGCGTCGTGGACTGTGCGGTCGACGCGCATGTGTATGCGTTGCCGTGCCGCGTTGAGATGCGGATAAGAAAAGAGTTGGAAGCACGCATAACGGTGCTCTGTTGACAGCAACAACCGAAACACATTTCAGCGAAACAAAAATGGAAAAAGCAAATAAAAAGGCCAAATTTCAGTGTTGTATTTTTGTTGTTGTTGATAGTGTTTGTGTTTGTGTTGCGTGTAAAAGACGGTAAAGACGCTCAGCTGATCGCAGGCGAGCATGTAAAATTACAAAAAAAAATTAATTGAGGCTTAGTTATAGCTATGACAAGAACATTGTGCGTCTGAGTTCGTTTGAGAGCGCCGCTGCTTTCACGAAATGTTATCTTTGAAGGCAAATAATTCTCGCTTGCGAAACTTCAATATGCAATATATGCTCCGCTAAGCGCTCGTTAAGCTCTGCTTATGAGTACACGCTCATGTGCAATGCAAATATGTTGCATAAATACATATATACACACACATATTCATAAGCACATGCAATTGCATGTGTGTGTGCGTAAATGCATGTTGCTACTTTCGTAATTGGATATGCAGTTTCGTTTGCTGCGCCGCTCCGCGAAATAATTCTTTTCCTGTCACCTCGTTGTGTGCCATTTGCAGCCCGACACTTCTTCCTTCTTCTACTTGTTCTTCCTATAAAGCGCGTTGCATTCTTGTTAGTTATTTATTTGCCTCTTTTGCTGTTGCTTTCTTTTCGTTTTTTTTTTTTTTTTTTTTACGAAACTTCATTATTAACTGTGTTGTCCTCCTTTTGTTTTCTTTCATTCTTTCTTGCAATAAAATTGATTTGTGCGCATTGACCTGTGTGTTTTTATTGCATTTTCTGCTTATTCGATACTCATTTCCAGTTGATTTGTGTGAAGTGATAAGTTTTTGGCTTGTGTTTCCTTTGTTTGTATTTTTTCATTATGTTTCGAAGCGATCAAAATGATTCACTGATAGTTTTAAAAATAATACTTGGGAATTTGTATTTTGTAAATTTTGGTTGTTTCGCTGCTCAGCCAAATTAGCATAGACTACTTTGCTGACTGACGCAGATAAAAGCAATAAAACTAATTTCGAAAGTGAATAATTTTTAATTTTGCCGAAATTTACTTCGATAAAATAAGAACGTCGAAATCTCTGAGGAAAGTGATTTACTTCAGATGAAAATTGTGCCAAATGTCGTAAAAACGTATTATTTGGGTATAATCTTCGTTTAGTTTTTATTTAATTTTATCGATAATTTTTTGTTAATGAATTATCGATACACTATTGGGCGGTAATTCTGTGGTTTAGCTTAAAAACGTATGATTTCAGTGCAATCTTTATTTTAGTTAAATTTATCGATAATTTTTACTAATAAATTATCGATAAAATGCTGAACGAAAACGCTTTTAAATCTCGTAAAAACGCCTGATTTGAGTGCAATCTTCAATTTTAGTTTTAGGTAATTTTCTCGATAAATTTTTATGAATGAATTATCAATACACTATTCACTATTGAACGGCAACTCTATGAATTGGCTTAAAAAATGTATAATTTGAGTGCAATTTTATTCTTAGTTAAATTTATCCATAACTTTTTATTAATAGTTGATAAAATACAACTTTTTATTAATAATATTTATCGATAAATTTTTTATTAATAAATTATCGATAAAAAACGGAACGACACCTCTTTTAAATATCTTAAAAATGTGTGATTTGGGTGTAATCTTCAATTTTAGTGTTTAGTTAATTTTATCGATAATTTTTTGTTAATGAATGATTTATACACTTTTGAACGGCAGACCTTTATACAATACCGTTAACAAAAAAATTATGATGTTAAAGAGTTTTAGCGTGAATTTAGGCTTACTTTAGATATTGCACTATACCGATAAATAATGTTTAATGTTTTTTAATCGAAATAAATTATCGATAACCTATACTTTACTATACCATTAGTATTTCTGGATTCTTTTCCCAAGCAGTTAGTTCTTGGGTTGACTATTTTTTAATAACTAACAATTAGTAATCAATTATCGATAACATACATTATATTTATTTATTATTTTTTTAAATTATTTTATCGATTAAAAAATTATTAATCGAGTATCGATAATATGCTCAATGTTAGCTAAAATGTTTATTTCACTGAGCACAGTAAGATTTACTTTGATAATTTATTTTTTGTGCTATTAAATATTATTAATTGGTTATCGATAACATATTCAATGATACTGGAGTTATATGTAAATGTTTCACATTATCAATTAATATCTATATATTTTTTGTTATCAAAAAATACTTTTTAATCAACGCAAGAAAATTGTGCTTGTCCAAAATTGCCAGGCGACTTCTGACATTATATGAGCTGTGTTGATGTTGTTTACAATATGTATATTGGCTTCAGAATTATTTCTAGAAAAAGGA
Source organism: Bactrocera neohumeralis (assembly GCF_024586455.1). Classification (NCBI taxonomy): domain Eukaryota; kingdom Metazoa; phylum Arthropoda; class Insecta; order Diptera; family Tephritidae; genus Bactrocera; species Bactrocera neohumeralis. The sequence goes on along the minus strand of NC_065921.1, from coordinate 20,485,573 downwards.
CAGAAAAGTTGTGAACAACCTTTTATAGCTAATTTTTCTTATCAATTTTGACGTAGACTACGAACAGAGGAGTTTTTCTTATTTTATAATGCTCACCCTAACCATTGTGAGTTGAACTGGTAGGCAATAAGCCACGCATAGACCAGTTTTGGTCCTTTGTGTTACCAGATGGAGTTCAGTTCCTATGTCCAAGAGAAGTAGTAATCCGCTTGATGCGAATTTTAAGAGACTTTGCGGCCTCCCTATCAATACCTCCTCCAGTGTAACATACCGTGAGGACCACAGATGCTTACAGCGTAGTCTTGCCAATGCGGAACAAGTGCACTTGAGATGCTCCACTGTTTCCCTGGTGCCCTGCTCTAACCATTTCCTGCAGTCTTCTCGATCTGTCAGCCCCATTCTGCGGGCGTGTGCCGCCACCAGACAGTTAGTATTCCGATTATTGTTCGATAACATTCAGGATAGACTTATATATAATTTAAGAAGATGGGTCAGAGCCTATTTTATATACATATGTATATATATATAATGGGGCCGACATTGAGCAAGCCTCTTAATGGCAAAATTAGGCTAGGAAAACCCTTGTTGAGTCTAGTTGAGTCAAGGGTACCGAAGCTATGCTTGAAATAATAAAAAAAAAAACAAAGTCGGAAACATCATTTGCTCCTACTTTATACAACTTATTAGTTTCCCACAAGTATTTTAGAAAAAATAAAGATATAGATTCTTATCTTTTACCAAGCAATATTTCACCAACATATCGTTCACAACAAATTAACTAATCTATATCAGAAGAAGAGGCATTCAAAATAATCTAAGGAATATTTTTCCCTTAGAAAATTATTATTCATTAATATTGCTACATATTAGAAAGGCCATTCAAAGTTTTATGAAATTTAGTCCAAAGTTGGGGAAGACTGCTCGTATCTGATGCTGCAGCTCATCGTAAGTAGTGATATCCTCTTTAACCACTTTAATAGCACAACAGAATATGAATATTTATATTTATGCTTTCAAAGACGCTTTGAACACCACTTTTAACACACATTTCCCAGTTACATTTTACATAAATTTCCACATATTTTTCACAACTGTTTTTATTACCAACAAATCCAATTTTTTTAACGCTTTAGCACTAGTTGTTTTTCTATAATATTTCTGCCAAACATTTCACGCCAATCTTCGCACACTTCGAGTCATAAAACGTTAGAACTTCTTTTTTTTTATTTTTCTAAGATTCTTATGCTCGCGTCCAACCCAAACCGCCAACCGTTTGTGAACTTGAGAGACCTTGACACTGAAGCTGCTCCTCACCAACTGAAAATCAATACCAAACAACAAGTTGTAGCAAGTTCTTCGGCTAATTAACCACAAACGCGAAGAAGCACACAGAAAGTCAGACAAACACAAACACACACACATACGCGTTGGCATGAACAGTAGAGCTGAGCAGTGCGAGTAACTGACTGAGCGTATGACTGTATGACTGTGGCTATCAGAACAGATAACATAAAGTTGAGACAAGGAGGAAAATAATAATGAAAAAATTATGATTATTAAAGAAAAAACGCAGAAAAAGACAAAACGAAGCATTGTTTATAAAACTAAAAAAAAAAAAATTAAAAAAGTGTTGAAAAGAAAAATAGTTGTAGATTTACGTATGCTTGTGCTTAGAAGTAGCATAAACAGTAGTCAAGCGTATTAACACACAAACAATAAAAACAACACAGTACAAGAAACACTCGGTAGAACAGCAACCGCAAGCGCTTGGTGGCTAGATGATACCAGGTGGTGTGCTTATTTATATAAAAAGACACATATGTATGAGTGGTAAAAAAGTTAATCACCTTGTTGTTGTTGTGAAGAGATTTGCCAATTGCACAGTTGCGTACCATTATATACACACATAAATATATATTTAGGCAAGCTAACGAAGTTGGGCAATGTGGAATGCATTGCTTTAAGAGCTTCTGCTGCTGACTCTCTTTTGTCCATCACTAAAACCAAAGCATTTAAGAGAGCTTGTGAAGTCTGTGTATTTTAGCATAGGCGTAGAGTTATGGAAAATTGTATTAAAGTTAAAATTTTGGAGCGATGATCAAAAGCAATATAACTCGCGGAACTTTAAAGTATTATATAATGGCAAACATTAACCGTGTCTTACATTATCATAAAGTAAAAAAACTCGATGGGAAAATTATAATAACCAATGCAGTATGAGCATTATCGCACTTCTTTGTTCAATAAATTTAGACATACTAAAAATCGAAGAATTCAATTTTAGAGCTTCACAAAACGACGCATATCTCAAAAAGTAATGAATATTTTGACGTGAAATTTAGCATAGCATCACTAACAGTACAACTAACTTACAGAAAAAAAATTTTTTTTTTAATTTACCGATTTAAAAAAAAAAATTACCGATTCGAAAAACACGCGAAGTATAAATTAAAAATTCACCTTTCAATTTGATCAATTGAATTTTAAGTTATTTCCCGACTTTGTCCATTTTCAGTTAATGCTTACAACTGCTACTTTCATTGAGTTTTTCATGCACCGAACAGGTTATATGAAGTTTGCCACGAACTTTCTAAAACAATGAATTAAACGTCGGAGACACTATAAAGTACAAGTATAAGTGTCCGTCGGTATATACGCAAACTAGACCCTCAGTTTTTGAGATATCGACCAGAGATTTTGCACATATTCCTTTCGCACCAAGGAGCTGTTCATTTGTTTGATACGCTTGCTATATAAACTGACCGACTCACGTCCTTGTATGGAAAACTTTTTTATGTGAAAAAGATATCTTCAGCAAATTTGGCACAAAAATTAAACTAAGCGCTGAATATTGTAAAATTCCTTAGTTGTTTTCCATCTCATCTGTCAAAATTCTGTACTATATCATTGAAAATAAGTTGGAAATAACTCAACACTTCCTTCTTTACTTTCCCGCGTTTGAGAGGTCAAGACTTAAACACTTGGGATCGCATACCTTCGGACATCCCACCGAACTAGCGGGAAATTAAACACCTGTGCAAATATGTATTGGCCACCAAGCATTTTTGGTAATTTATAAATCGAACACAGGATTTTTTTTCTTTGGCTTCACAAATGACTACATGTAGCTGTCCGCATGCGATCTCTCTAGATCAGCCATCTAACCTAACATAATAAAATATTAAGTGCCACGGAAGATATCTTGTGCCAACCTGTTCAAGTTTAGGCACTTTATCAAGCCTCTAGAAATGGATGACTGACCTGTGATGATAAAATGAGATGGCTTTTGGTCTGTTAGATATGATTTTTTTAGATTAGCATAAGGCCACTCTCATTCTTTAGGCATGGGAATAGACTTGTTTAACATCGGTTTTGTTTGTACAAAAGAAAGTAAAAGAAAACATAATGCGTTTTTTTCTAACCTTGTCTACAATTATTGCCACATGGTAAGGCTCTTGGTTCTCTCTGCTTTTTTCTGCCTTTTAGACGGCTCTGATAGCTGGTGTGGTCTCGCGAATTCGTCCCCCTGAATGTCAATAGGCGGCATGGTGGTTAGTACTTCAGCAGCATTGCTTGATATCGTTTGGAAAGCACTTATTACTCAGATTTCACAAAGCCTTTGCACTGTTTATTTATATGTACTATTATTCACAGGTTGGCAATGTTTTTCGTGTAAATCATCATCAAAAATCATATATAAATGCTCAAAAAAATTGGGTATTTTATCATGACTATCGCATAAGGTTGATATAATGACATTCAAAATAATAATATTTGTCTACAAATAATAAACTAAACAGTTTTATCTTCTTTGGCATAAGTTGCTCAAAACTATGTGAAAAAAGGCAATAGAAGGCACTCTAGGCATTGAAAATGACTTCTACCTTGAACGCGTCAGCAAATGATGCGATGAATCCATATGATTTCTCATCAAACCGCCAATAACATTTGCATGGCGAAAGTGCACTGATTAAACCGTAGATTATGAATCATATTTATGCTACAAAATTTTATATTTTTTCCTTTAACTGTTTAGTGATTTCTTAACATAAAATTAGTTTAAATTCAAGCATTAGTCATTTGTTAAACAAATTGATTGAAGTAAATACTGAGTATTTGCTATTCTTCCATAAAAAAATCAAAATGTTTCAATATCATTCACTTGAAACTAAATTCCCAATCTTCCCTAGCACTAATTTGTCCAACAATTTTCAAGTGTTTGCTCAAATTGTTTCAACTGTTGTGAGATTTCTTAATTTTCTTGCACCCTTCTTTTATTATTCGATTAGCCTGTAATATGTTTACGCACGTGATAAAACTTCTTAATTTTCCCGAAACCCCTGTCGGCCTGTACTTGTTCTTTGTCAATGACACTGTGCAACATTGTCGAGTGGCAGGCTCACAAATAGCTGTTAAAAGGTGCCACAAGCCGTACGACGCGTTTGATTTTTACTTTTAACAAAATGTGATTATGTTAATGTAAAGCAGGGACAAAGGCTACTTGGTGAAACGGATATGAAGACATTGCATGTCATTAAAATTCAATTGAGCAAACGTGACGGAGCGCTCTTTTGTTTACGTTTTGGTAATGAAAATGTGTACGGAGCAGAAGACAAAACATACTCATCATAGAAGCCACATAATTGTTGCTTGATCATATCAAAACAAAATTTGAATTTTGGTTATAAAGTGGTTATTTATTGGTTATTATAATAAGAAATAAGAAATTTGTGTTTTGATAGAATTTAATTTGGAAGCTGTTCTGAAACATTAAGTAGCGTCTTCTCTATAAAACAAAGCATACCCATATATCTTGCTACAATGAATAAATGCCTAAAACTATGCCTTGCGTTATCATGCAAAACGACAGTTTGGACAAGTGGTACTAAAATACTGGTAATTTTCAAGCAAGACTAAAACTTGTTTCCGTTTCCTCAAGTACATTTCAAATATTCCTTCTGTTATGTTATTAAAAAGTGTGCACATGTGAGCTAGTCAGCGTTTTGTAAGTGCATCCTATAATATAATAATATAATATAATTTTACTGACTACACATTAACTTTGTTTTTAACATTTCATAGTTTTATTGATCATAATTTTATTTTGTTCCTAACATTTTTTGGATTTTTTGATGAAATGAAGTTAACTTAATGTCTACTTGCTTCAGATATTGCGCATGTCCAAGGCAATATGATGTAGCAACTGTTACCATTGTATTATGTAAATAGGATACAAAAGTTTCTTGCAAATAGTGCAGTGATCGTATGTTTTACCGCAAGTGACTCGATCGTTTTCTGCGAGTTATTTCATCCTGGACAAGATTTAGGCCAAGATTTTTGAGAAAAAGCCTAGGCTTATATGTTTTTGACGCGGGTGGATTTCTGTCCATAAAACGTAGGCATTTAGCGCTCAGATATCCACAATATTAAAAAAACAGCTATGGGCCAACGATTAGTTTGTCTCTTGCACGTATGTGTTTCTACTAATGGGTCAATTGTGTCTACTCCAGACATCGTAGAATTATAAAAATTTAATATTTCCGTCAACTTCTTGGGATGGTTTTCATTAATGTTTTTGTTACGATCAAAAGTGCTCAATACAGTAACCACTTTATACTTTTTAGGAATGGTGTGAACAATTGTAACTTGTCCATTGAAGAAAAAACGACTGCTTAGTACTGGTAATCGTCTTAGTTCCTGGCTAATGCCACAAACCAGCCAAAAGCGCTTATTACTTCTCACAGTGTCTACCAATGTCATATTATTATTCAGTAAAGGTAAAGCAAAATCTCGAGTTGTAAAAAAATGTCTTCTTTCCAAAGACTGCGGAGACTTTCTCCATGCGATCGATATACGATAATTATATATATCTATGTAGTTTCTAAATTATACGTATTTTAACCAGTTTGTATAGTTAAATGCACCATTTAAAGTACATCCTATGATCAGTTGCCTAAAAATCCATCTAATTTCAACAATTGGTTTATATTTCTCTTCTTTCTTTTTTTGGTGCCCTCTATGTTGGTGAACTCTAAAATATATTGTTTTTTTTTTTATTTGCGGTGCAAAGCACTGGCCAAATGATTATTTTATATTTGATAATCGGTGAACTACATTTACTGTAACCCCGGGGTGTCGTCGAATTATATTTTCTGCTCTGGCTCTAGTTCTATGGATTGCAGTCAATTCTATTGACCACACAACGTCCTTGTCCTTTGAAAAGTATGCGGGAGTGCAACTTACATCAGCTTGAGCATAACTTTCTTCTCTTGTATTTGGCTTTCTATCAAACGACCAGTCCATTGAAATTAAGTAGGAATAGACAATACCACAATCAAAATACTTACCGATGCTCGGTTTCGTAGCGTTTTACAAAATTTCTACGGTATCTGGTTTTACACAAAAAATATAATAATTGGGAAAAAGGGCGTGTAACTTCCACTTCACGTTTTAAACAGCTGATGCTCACTGAATGACCTTATGTTGCCCACACGTTAGTTTTGATTGTGCCACAGTTTTTATGAAATGATAAAAAATATGTTGTACTTTTTCGAAGCGATTTCTCTCAATGCAGGAATTGGTAAAAGAAAATCCCAATACATTTTGTCTTTTATGAAATATAAGAAAAAATATCATAAAAAGATCACGAGGTGATGACCTTAAGGTAACGAAAAGGATATTTAGTTACGAATAGTTACGACAGCAACTGTTATATAGTTTAATTCCACGCTCTGTTCACACAGGTCAATTAAATTTGGCAATTATTTAAGATAATAATTTTCTCATTGTGTTTGTTAATCTGTCTTTCTTTAGAAATTAAACATACTAGTTGTTGTTGTAATCAAAAGTAATATTTTTTGGATTGTGTATTGTCATTTCTTCAGCTGGTTAATGGCCATAGCATTTTTGACCAGTACTTTGTAGAACTTTTTTTTTTCGACGTACTACTCTATGGCTTCTCTTGTGTCCCTTTGCGACAATTTTTTTTTTATCAATCGAAAGAATATTCTTTGTCATTTATTTTTGAGGGCAATCTTATTCAATGTTGGCCGCGGCTACATTTAAGATGGTTCCTTATGAGTCTAATATTCGATAACTCGGTCAAGCATTTTAGATGGTAACTGGCGAATGACACGCTTGATGTTTTGCTCCAAGGCATAAATCGAAGCGGGAGTGTCCGCGTAGAAAAAAAAGTAAAAGCATACCGATGTGATATCACACGATCTTGCTGGCCAATCGACCGGTTCAAAATGTGAAATTATCTGCTCACCGAAGTATTTTCTCAATAAATCCATTGATTCGTTTAAAAAGTGACGTTTAAAAAGTGGCGGCGCCTTGTTGAAACTAAATATCGCCCAGATCACGAGCTTCAATTTCAGGCATCAAATAGTCGGTTATCAAGGCGCGAACATGACAATACTGAACAAAAATAACATGACAACTTGACACGACTCACGCGAGATCTGTCAGAAAAAGACTATTGAAAAAAGTACCTCTACTTAGATCACCCGTTACTTCCTTATGTTCTTTGTTGGAGATTGATTTATTTTGACTCATACATATCTGAAAGCAGTAATAACTACTACAAAGAGCTTATCTCACAGTCATGATGGATCTGAAAGCCGAGCTTGCCAACGTATGCCTAAAAGTATGCTAGTAATCGTCAACTTTCAAGCTTGATTTAAATTTTATGCTCATTTCCAGTTTTGTCAAACCTTTCAAGTGGACAGCTTTACTTTTCACTTTTCTTTACATTTAACTTTATTATTAAACACTTAAATCTTAATAAATCGTACAAAACGTTCTTAATTTAGTATAAATTATTACAATACTTATGCGCATCTTCGTATTTTTAAAATGTTCGGGTAGATGAAAATATTTGAAGTAATCAAAAGTTACTTATAATAACAACTTTTTATGATCAAAAAGCTTCAATCGCTCAATAAATAAGACGTGGACAGAGTTGAAGTTAGAAAATGTGAAACTCTAACGAATAAAATACGCAATAGGATATCGTTACATAACGACTCAGGTGGCATATCAGAGTGCACTGCAGTCTTTGGCAAGTGTGGGTCCATGCAGCACTACGCATTATCGTTGGCCATCACTTTATTGATCCACGGCACAAATTTCTGTATATTCGTATAAACGCCAGGCAGATGTTCACGCCCACAACCGATACCCCACGACACCAAACCGATGAGCGTTTTACGGCCATCCAAGGACAGTGTTAGCGGACCACCAGAGTCGCCTTGGCACGAATCGCGTCCACCCTCCTTGTAGCCGGCACACAGGAAGACATCGTGTATTGCCTCTCGACGACCCGCTGCACGGAACCAGCGCTGACAGCGATCATTCGACAGCACCTCGACGTCCACTTCCTTGATTTTGAAGAGAATTTTGTAGTTGTAGTGATTATAAGCATTGATTATATTTATCTTACCTGCAGCACTGAGGGCACCGTGCTCTGTCCGTGCCGCGTGCGTCCCCATCCAGCTACTGTCGCCATTTTGCCCACCAACTTCGTGGCTGGCGGCGGCAAACATACCGGTATTATGTGCTGTTTGTAGACAACATTGCGATCCAATCTTATCAGCGCCAAGTCGTTCTTGAAATCTGCCGGATTGTAGTGTGGATGCACTTCTTTGCGTTCAATGCCATATTCTTCGTGATTGAGTCGCTCATCTTGTCCACGTACATCCCATTCGCCAAGGCGGATTTTCATATTAGAGTTGGCGGTTCTATGGTATTAAAAGTTTGCAAATTTATATAATTTGTTAAAAAATTTTTGTTAATAGAAAATAAAGTTTTAAAATGAAGTCAGTGCTTTGATTAAGTATTTTCTTTGTTAACACTTTACATTTAAAATTTAAGTACATTCATAACGTTAAAAGCAAGTCTGTACTTAAACAAGTTTCTCAGATAAATAATACGTAATGTTGCATCACAATAATATTCTTTGCCTGCAGTCTGCTAGGTTGTGATCATAAATAGCACTAGGTTCTTGACTAAAAATAATTGAGACGTTTAGGCAAGTGCCATGGGTTGTGGTCTACTAATTACCTAGATAAGAATCGACTCCCTAACTATGAATAACGTTCAAGTAATGACAGTTCTTAGTCCCAGCTTCATAAATACTGGCCTTCCCGATTAAATGGCACCGACTATGTTAAAAAATAGACTGGTGCAATGGATGTAACTTGCCGCCAAAGCTGTTGGTTCTTTGAAGGGCTTTTCTTCTTTTTAATTGGCAGCTGAGATTATGATTTTATTGTACGCCAGTAACATTATGATAGTACACAGACACTTTAAAAGTACTCGACTAGCTGCCCTCGACTTTTGAAAACTCGGTTTAATCGATGTTTTTAAATTTTTTATTAAACATGAGGCCGTAGCCTATATCGCCTCTTTTTCTCTCTTCGGTAAGTTATTTGTAATTCATTTCTTTATCAATTTTTCTGATGAAAGGTTTTGAGATTGAGCCCTAGGCACTGAATGTGACTTCCAATATTTTGACATATCCTAAAGCTAAACTAAGTATTTTATTAACTATTTTAAAGAAAGTCATAGTCGTTCAGAGATAACTTCCGATTATCAAGCCTAATTCATATATATACTTTTTCATATTTGCATATTTCAAGGTAAATTGGTTTCTATCTAGTCAGTTAAACTTCTTTTACTTCGACCGATGATTTGTCTTTTATAGATAAGCAGATCTTAATATCTATATTTTTCCCCATATTCTTGTATTTCTTCTAAAAATGATATTAGTGTTAAAGTCGCAATCTGATTTTTAACTGTGTAATCAATAACAGTAGCTCACTTTGTTCAGATATGAGAAAATATGTGTATATTAAATTGTGATTTATTGGTTATGTATCAGTAAAGAGTAGGACTCCTGCTTGCTTATATTCTATTCTCACTTAACGTTCTATATAAGTTCAATTCTATCAATCTAAGCAAAATTATACATATGTATTATGTACAAAAAACCCACCATACTACCATGAGTGAAATTAGTAAGACTTTGTTCATAATTTTAAAATCATTATTGAATTATTGAGGTGCAAAAACCAAGAGTTGTCGGTCTGGTTTTACGAACAGCTTCGCTTAAACGACGCATAACACTCAAATAGTATTCCTTGTTGACAGTTAGCCCTGTCGGAAGGAAATCGGAGTACGCAATAACTCGATAATTGAAAATTGAGAAAATTGCCAAAATAATCTTGATTTTTGACCTGCTTGGACGTAGTTTTTTCGGCTTTGGCTCTCATTTGCCACGATATTCGACCAATTGATCGTATGTTTCCGGTCATAAGCATAGATATAACACTCATCGCCAGAAATAATAGACAGAATAACATCCTGGTAGTCGTAGAGCACTGTTTTACAAAAAATTTATTTAGTTTGTAGCTAATCGTGCTTTCTTTTTGCTTAAGCCCAAATGATATTTTAAAATAGTTTTCACTGATCCTTTCGATATTCCAACGATGCCAGTAATAGTGTTAATCGTTGATTCTCAAATCTGGTGCTTTCCTTTTTTTTATTGATTCGTTGATCGTCAGTTGGTGTTGATAGCCGTCCTAGATGTGGTTCGTCGTCAATGCGTTCTCGACCCTCTTTGAATAATTTGTACTTAGTAATCAAACAAATATTTTGACGAAAGGGTTTTCCACTCAATTTTTAAATTAAAAAGGCTTAAAAATCTGGTTTTTCTATTATGGTTCCTAATAGTTAGTATTTTTGAAATATACTTCATTCCGCAAAAATTCGGTAAAATTTCATTAAAGCACAGAAATTTTAGTAAAAACATATTACTCATAATGGTTTGTGTGCAAAGTCAAGTTAAGTGCTGAGTTGTTTATTCAAAGCGACCGTAACTAATATCGTCGTCTTCTTCTGACTCCGACACGGGTGCCGTTGCGACATAATTGTTTAAATTTTTGAAGGGTATTTTCAATAATACCAGCAACATGCTACTAGTTTCAAGCTTAAAGGTTTAAATTATATGAATTAGAAGCTTTTCGAAAACTATACACTGATTTCCTTACCGCCGATGTTAAAGGTCAATTTTCTTGGACTCGTTCGAAGAAAAAACGTAATTTTATTATACATACATATACATAAGGTCTAATAAAAATAAATCGACTACTTTCCTATACTAAAGATTGCTTCCGAGGATGAGGATACTTGGTCTGAGCTGCTTGAAGAAGAATCATTTCATTCATTTGTAAAAGAATCATTTCTGGTCAATCCCAAGTGAATGGCGATCAAAGAGGTTGTCTCACTTGTGTGAACTTCTACACATGCCTCCATCCTCATCAGAGGCTGTTTTATTATTTAACTCGGCTTTAACTGCGTAAGCGGTGTCTACGCCAGTAAAGAAGATAAATGGCTCTAGTAATAGATATCTTCACGTTATATAAACTCGATTTGGTTACGCGTTACGGCGTTCAAAATATGAAACTTTTACTAAAAAGACTTCTTTGACAGTTTTGTGATTGCTTTACTCAATATTGCTATAGAAGTCGTCAAACACGGACACCAGCAAACAGAAAGTATATCATATTTAAGACTTTTAATCGAGAAAAGTGAATACGCAATCTATTCGTATATATACTGTAATATCCAATCGTGGGCAATTTTGATTTCGCAGATTTCGTTCCGTTAATTTTGTGTTAATGAAAAAGTTTAGTTGTCAAAAATATTGATAAAGTATGGAAAATCTTCGAGACCGACGTGTCATGTAAGAACTGTTTCGATTGTCTAGGAGCTAAATGTTGCACATAAAACCATTTGGAGCTATTTAAGTAAGGCTGGATTTAAAAGTGAGTTGGTTTTCTTGTAGTACTTAAGGGAAGCTATTGGCAAAAGGTGGGGCTCGAACTAAAGATCGTTCTTTGAAGACAGATTTTTTTTTTAGTGGAAGGCGCTGAAAAAGGCTGCATTCGCGAAAGAATTGGCGAACCTCAGACATAGCCAGACAAGCTATAGCTCTACGGTCAACAATATGCTATCATAAAAGGTTATATGAGGTTTTTGAGTTAAGGCAAAAATCTTATATACCACCGTCGGACCACTGCTGAATCACAATCAAATCGAACAATTTCTGAGAGGACGCTTTGCTATGTGTTTGGTCATCTGAAGGAAGCAATCGCCCAGAAGTAGTCAGCTGTAGCCAAGAGTAGGAATGGTGCTCCATCAGGACAACGCCAGATAAAACAATTCGATTGTGACTCGTCAGAGATTCTTGTTTGCAGGTTCACCCAAGTAATTTTTGTAATGAAAAATTTGTCTTTAGAATTTTCTTTAGACAAATTTTTGAAAATCGGCTGTCCCGGTTCTTTGTCAATAGGCACGAATTTTTCTATAAGTGGCATTCAAAATGGCAGCAAATAAGTAAACAAATTCAAAGCAGAAACAGTGGACTTATTTTTTACTAAACCTTACAGTATCACACAAATGCCGTTATTACTTACGTTGCTACACAATGCGCCGCCGTGACGACCCAGCGATTCGAGATGAGCGCACCGCCACAGCTAAGTTTCCGCGAGAGAAATCCACTCTTAATCAGCGCCACCTGCCAGGGATGTGAACCGAAGCCCGTCGAGTGTCCACCCACAATGCGATTCGAGCGCGCGTATACCTCGCCACAACCTGCAAGAAAACGCAGGAAATTATATTTAAATGAAATAAAGTAAAATATTTTTGATGAAAGAAGACAGTGCAGAGCCAATCACACCGTGAGACTTAAAGATAAAGAGGAAACCACTTAGTAGATATGAAATAAGTCAAAAATCTGTGCAAAAGCAAACCAGTGTAGCGTTCTAGATATTTACAAACAGAGAAGAAAACTTTAAAGTGAAATTAAAATTAAGAGTAATTAAAATAAATATCCGTTCAACAAAACTCAAAAACCCACACAAAAAATACTAAAAAGTGAAAGTTGTAGAAACATCAAAACAGCTTTTGGTACCCGGCACTGGTCGATACGTCGTTCCGTCAGCATAAATTCCACCACCGGCGCCGCCACTGTAATCCTCCGCCGCTTCGCCTGCATTCAAATCGAGTACATTGCCCACCGCAAAGGGCTGTGGATGTGGCAACAACTCATGCGGCCCGCTCTCCGACGAGTGCGCGGGCGGTCGATCCACATCGAAGAAAGTGTCCAAATGATTGGTGATGCCGTTGCCCAGGTGATTTGACTCATGCTCCCAATTGCTAGACTGTGCCACAGCGCCACCCCCCGTCGTTGCTGGTCGATAGATGTGCGGCTTGTAGGGTCGCTTTGTCGTGTACAGCGATTGCGTCACTTGGTACTGATGATTACTGATGACGGTGGGATAGTGATGAACTGGCGGTCGTGAGGCGCCCAGTGTGTTATGCGTTGCTATGTTGGTGGTGTGTACGTTGTTACTTTGTGTTGCACCATGACTATTATGCAAATTGTGTAACTGTGAACTGCTGCCGAGGCCACTATGTGGCGGGTGCTTGTTGTGGCTCGCCAAGTCAGGATAGATGTCGTGCAAGTGTATGATGTCACCTATATTGAGTCGAGGAGCGTTTTTATATATTATACATATATAAGCATACTTATTTATAATTATGTTTAACGTTATATATTTTGCACATATGTAATGCAGGATTATTAATATGGTTAGCTAGTTTTGAGGCTTTGCAGAATTTTACAAGCATTAAATATTTACAAAAAGGTTAAGGTAAAGAATAATGTCTTTTTTTTGGTTTTTAGAAATATTCTGGCATAAAAGTTTTATAAAAAGAACACCTAAATTATTTGAAACGAAAATTGATGAGTTGTTATAAAATTAATACTACATATGACCCTTGTGTTTTGGGGATTGTAATACTATATCACGTGATTGTAGTATTTTATTGACTAAGGGTCTTGGTAATGCTCTTTTTTTGTGAAATACTAGTACTAATAGTATATCTAACAAAAGCGAAAATGGATTATGGTTAAATAATCTTTTATACCCAGCTTTACTCATTAGCACAAGATTCTTTTATAACAGTGATAACAATAGGGCGCCCTGTATGACTAATTCACAAAACTACAATAATAAATTTGTTTATGTAAAGCTAACTATGAAATACTGCGATGTTGAATGGAAAAAATCATGTAATAATTCTCCTTAAAAAAAACTATAAAAAACGTCAACTTCGGTTCATCGAGCTAAACTACTCCACACTAATAAAACAAATCTGTGAAATAACTTGATTTCGATCGGTCAGGCAAAATATGAATGAAGAATTTTCTACACAAATATTTGATTTTGAGTGGCCAGTATATTTGGCAGCTATATGCCAAAGTTGTGTGATATCAGCTGTTCCGAGAAATAAACGCATTTTTGGCGAGGAAAGAACGGAGGGTTAAAAATGTGTACTGCTTTATTTTTTTTTTTTCATTAAATGCTGAAATCCTACTAAATTATTATATACGGGTGGTATATAGATGGTATAAGGGGGCTCTATCGGTGCCAGTGTGAAAATTGGCACCACCCACTTTCTGGTGAAATCCCATATCTCGAGACCGGACTGACCCATTTCGACAAAATTTGGAACGTAACATTTCTTTCATATGCCTATGCTACTCTGTGAAAATGAGCGAAATCGGACTACAACCACGCCTACTTCCCATATAACATAATTAAAGTAAGCCACCTTTTGACCAAGTAATTGTCCAAATCCAACCAAAACTGTTCAAGCCCCTGGGTACCGAACATGTGGACCCGATATCAATAGTTGACTTTTGACAGAAAACATCGTTCAATGTGTGAGATATGAAATTGAAATTCGCACAGAATCCTATTCCGGCAATAGATTTCATTCTGTCAAAAATTGGTTGAATCGGGCTAATACCTTCTGAGCCCCCATATACCTAATATAAAGATTTTAGAACTTATAGGTCACTTTATGCTGGATATGTCCGCCAATATTTGAGTCATCTCAATGAAAATTGCAGAACATATTTTATTCACAACAGTGTATCTTTGCGGCTAAAATAGATACAATTGGGCGAAAACTTGAGCCTCCCTCTATATAACTATTACCAAGATTTTCGAATTTCCACTTGGCCTTGCTCCATATGATTGGTGATTGTATGTAAGGTACCTCAAGGAAACTGAGCTAATATTTTTTTGAGTATGTGGCATGTTAGTAGTATGTGGGATGAGCAAAAATAGATAAAATCTGGTCGGCACTACTTCCTACTCAAATATATTCAATATTAAATGTTCGGTTGCACCCGAAATTAGCCCTTCCTTACTTGCTTTATTTTAATATATTGCATTATTATATTCAATCATGCATTTTTATTCATTTTCATTCATAAAATCACTTGAAACAATTTTGTCCGGTTTTTGAGACCAAATGCTCCTATGTGCGACAGCTGGTGAATTATACCATTTTGAGTCTAGCAACTTCTGTTATTGTGAAGAAAATGGACAAAAAGGAATTTCGGGTGTTGATTACATATAGCTTTTTCAAAGGAAAAACTACAGTTTATGCAAATACCTTGACTTAATAACGAGTCCCCGGACACTGCCCCAGGAAAATGAACCATCAATAATTGGTATGCTCAGTTTAGAAGGAGTAAAATGAGCACAGAAGACGGTGAATACTCAAAGGAGGTGGCTTCCGACGAATACATCAAAAAAGTATAGAAAACAATATTGGATGACCGTAAAGTGAAGTTGTTAGAGATAGCAGACACTCTGCAGATATCAACTGAACATGTACATCATATCATTTACGAATATTTGGGTGTGAGAAAGCTCATACGGGCGTGCTCACTTTTGACCAAAAACAATGACGAGTTGATGACTCGGATCAGTGTTTGGAGTTATGCAAGCGTAAAGAAATCCGAACTTTTGCATCGTTATGTGACCATCCATCATTTCACTCTAAAGTGCAATCGATAGCCATCCGAGTGGACTGTGCACTATGAAGACGCTGCAAAACATGGAAAAACACAATAGTTGGCTGGCAAGGTTACTGCGTCTGTTTTTGTAATGCACGTGGAATAATTTTTATTGACTACGTTGAAAAAGGAAGCACCATCAACACAACCCATTGCATAGCATTATTGGACCGTTTGAAGTATGAAACCGCCGAAAAACAGCCGCATTTGAAGAAAAAGAAAGTAATGTTTCAAAAAACCAATTTATCTTGTCCCAACTGAAAACGATGCCTAAAATTGGTGAATTGGGCTTTAAATTGCCTCCGCATTCACCTTATTCTCCAGGTCTGGCGATCAGTGACTATTAGCTGTTAGTGGACCTCAAAAGAGTGCCCGCTAGAAATAAAAATTTCGTCGAATAAAGAAGATATTACCAAAACTGAAGCCTATTTGAAAGCAGAGGACAAATTTTACTACAAAAATGATATGAAAAAATCGGAGAGTCAATTTAACCATTGTATCAAACCTTGAAGGAAACTATGCTGAATAAAAAAACGAATTTTATCAAAAATAAGTGTTTTACTATAGTAGGCCGGAGACTTATCAACTGACCGGTTATGAATGTAATTTTTTATTAGTTTCTTTGCATATAATACGTGAAAGATCTCTTCTTATGATTGGAATAATTTCCGTCTTTACTATTTCATAGTGTGCGAACTCAACATTAATTTATTCTCTGAGGCAGCTCTTGTTGAGAAAGGGAATTTTCCGATCCCTCTGAAATATTATTCATTTATATTTCAAGTTTTCTTAAACAACTCTTGAAACCACGACTCATTTATATCAGCGGTTAGCATGTTAGATGATTTGATATAATTATGTGTCAGGTCTTTATCCAGCGAGAGTTGACCTACTATCAATAATATTGTTTCATATCCTTCCCTACTTTTAGTGACTTTTAGTTTTCCCTTGATCTTAAATTTAGTTAGCAAGCAAGTGGGCAAACTGAACCATAATTAACTCTTTCCAGATTATATTTTTATAACAAAATGAGGTTGATGATACAGGGCACTCGAAGTGTAACCACTAAAAAAAGCCATAAATTCGGTTTGAAAAATTATTTTTAATTATTTTAAAGTACAAAATGTGTGAAAATAATTATAAATTCAGGACCAATTCACTTTTGCTCGATATGACCACCTTTTGCCTTAACTATGACCTTGAGACGGTCAAAAAACGAATCGCAAGCTGCCCGAATGTGACTTGCCGGTATTTTGGCCCACTCACGGACAATGGCTTTCTTCAGCATCTCGAGACTGGTGTATTTTTTATAATCCATTGGATTCGCATGTGGTTAATTCGAGAGCCATTGTGTGGTCGTAATGAAGTTCGGAACGTTGTTTTTCAGCCATTCTTGGTTCACTCGCGCTTTGTGAGACGGTGCTGAGTCTTGTTGAAACGTTCATGGTTTGCGACCGAAATGTTTGTCTGTCCACGGCTTCAAAGTAGCCTCCAGAACACTTTCCTGATAATATGTCGTATTTACTTTGACGCCAGGCTCGATGAAAACAATTGGAGAGCGCCCATCTGCGGTGACAGCGGCCCAAACCATTATTTGTGGCGGGTGCTGCCTCCTGATGGCCAACCGATGACTTAGATTCTTGTATGAACGGTCGGTCAAGTAAACCCTATTGTTCTGAGAGTTTACGAATTGCTCAATTGGAAAAATTTTTCGCTCTCTCAAGTCTTACTTGTTGCTGCTTCGGTGTGAGATCATGGGCCTTTTGGAACTTGTAAGGCTTGACCTTGAGCTCATTTTTCAATATGCGTCGGATGCTGCGGTCGGATATTTTCAGTTCTTTAGCCATTTGATTGGCACTTCGTCGTGGATTTCGCTCAAGTCGCTACTTCACTTTCCGAACCATCTCACGTGACTTTGCAGTCTTTTGATGACCACCTCCATGGCGGTTTGCGATGCTACCAGTATCATTGTAATGAGTGATGGTGCGATAAACAAAAACTTTATTCACATTAAGGTGTTTGAGTTCACGAACAATTGCTGGCTATGATTTTCCAGCTAAATGTAAGGCTATTACGTTAGAATTCCATTGCTGATCACTTTTATTTGCGTTCACTTTTGGCAAAACGCTTTTGTACACTTGTAAATAATGCTTCAAACTGTCATTCAACTAATTTATAAACAGCTGATTCCAGTGCGACAGCTGCGCGAACGGTCTGAAGTTGGTTACACTTCGAGTGCCGGACCCTGTAGTAAGTAAATTGTTTTAAACAATTTTAAACACATTTGATTTCCGGATATGTCTTTGAAGCAATGTTTTTTTCTATGATTACCTTTTAGCGCCTTAGTTAACAGTTATCTAGTTAAAAAATTAAAAAATATTTTATCTCCCTCTTTCTTTTTTTTTTCTTTATTATGCAATCGCAAAAGACTTGCTGACAGCACCACCCCGCCTATCCTTTGTCACATAATTATCACCTTTCGTTTGCGACAGTGTTGAAAAGAGTTCCGATGATGGCGTGTGAGAAGATTTTTACTACATTCACTCAACCACAAATGTAACTTGGACATCACTCAGAAAATATGGAAATGTCACAGAAACGAAATAACCACTTCCGGCTATTAAAAAACACAGACGTATACGCACTTACTTATGTACAAACATGCAATTTGAAAAAGAAATTATATAACACATTAAATAAGACAGCTTTGAAAGAGTTGGAAAAATAACCAACAAAAGTAACAAAAACAAAAAAGTCACTGCAGCTGAAATTCGGTGAACCAGAAATTTTCACTTTTGCGCCAAAGCTGTGAATTTAATTTAAGGTCTTGAATATAACAGTATATTTATGTATGTATATTTAAATAACAGTTTTTCTTTTGCTAACTTCGAAAAAAACTATATACATATATATGTGGAATCATTGCTTATGTAAGCTCGAGAAAAACTTGAATTGGCGCAAAATGTACCTTTCTCCGCAAAGGTTAATTAGCGAGTGGTTAGCGTTCATTGTGACAAAAGTTATGGCACCGGAAAGTTGATTGGTTAGCAAGTAGGCGATGACGTTGCGTCACAATGGATTTGCATGTAACCTTTTATATGTGTAAATGTGTGCGTGTGTGTGGTATGGGAATTTTTGGCGTTAATTTGGTTTTAAATACTTTTAGAAAATATTTTTGGTCATTTAAGTGGGCACAAAAGGAAAAAATACATTTATAATTATTTTAGTGACTAAATATAAGTCATAATTATGGCAGCTTACGTGCAGTTAAATTTAGTTCAAGCTTTTAAGATCTGTTGTAATTAACAGCGAGAAGATTGAAACTTTCTTAGTAATACTAGGGAGTTTGATAAGTCTCAATTAAGCTTTCGGCATGGCAATTGTCAAAGCAAATATTTTTCAATATGTTAACAACTAACTTTATTTACTCCCCGCTCGTTTTTTGACTAAGCTAGCCAGAATTCGACAACTAGTCAAATTTAAATAAATAAAGGAACTAAGCAAAATGATATATTAATTTAACTAATAACGAATATCACTTTTGGATAATTGATTATGTCAAACAAAATTGTTTAGATCAATAAACCCTCGCTTATTAAGGGAGCACTTTGTGCGTGTTCTACATTTGTCACTCCAAATGTGGCTAATTTTGTTCATACCCTCAGTCTTCTCAGTTTTCCCTCTGTAGCGCCTTAGGTGCTTTGGTGAGATTCTAGTTCTCACCTCAGCCTTATCAAATAAATCCATCGAAAGTTTTTGCCTTTGTCCACTTTGTACCATTTGGGTGGTAAGAGAACCATTTGGGTTTCTAATTCGTATTTCCATATATCAACAATATCATTGTTAAGAGAGTCGTTTAGAAGATTCACTAGTTGAGACAAACTTTACTCGAAATCCAGATTTTATGACCTTCAAAATGGAATTTTCTTAAGATCCTTATATCAAGCCATGAAGTGTGGAACACCTATTGAATGGAGACCCTTTAAAATAGCGATATAAATGCTCCCTCCATCTATAATTTTGACCATTCAAACCCCGATATCGAACCACTACAGCTGTCATAAAAACTGGTCGTTAAAAATTAGATTTTCGTATAAAAAACTCTTTTGTTTGACCAAATATTTATCTTCATGAAATTTGGAATGAATTATTGTCCAAGAGATATTTGAATTTAGCACTTTTGCAATTATTAAATTGACAATTATTTTTGTTTGATAAACGAGTTCTTCTAGTTGCGATTTCTATCACTTCAGTTCCTACTTTCGTCGCTAGAGTTTGCTGTAAACTTGGTCATGTTCTGAATATTGCCTAACTTAACCCTCACTTCTCTAATAAAACAGTTAATTGAAAAGCCTCCGGCCTAGCATTGCAAAACAATGTTTTTAGTAAAACTCAATTTTTAATTCAACATATTTCTCTATAGTTCTCTCTTCCGTTCCATTTTGGTAGTACGATTTGTATTTTGCTGCAAAATATGCTTCAGTTTCGTCGGTTACTTCGGCATTCGAAGAAAATTTTTTCCCCGCGATCATACTTTTGTGATCTGAGAACGGAAAATAGTTACTGGCGGCCAGATCTAGAGACTACGTTGGATGCGGAAGCAATTCAAAGCCAAATTCATGTATTTTTGCCATCGTTTTCACTGACTTGAAACACGGCACATTGCCTTGGTGAAACAGTACTTTATTTTTTTCAAATGCGGTGGTTTTTCGGCGATTTCTAATCGATCTAATAACACTATGTATTATAATAGACGCTGTTGATGGTTCTTCTGTTTTAAAGGTAGCCAATAATTCCAAGCGCATCCCAAAATACGACGCCGTAACCTTGCTCGTGTACAGTTCACTCGGCTGGCTATCGATTGGACTTCGCAGTGAAATGGTGGAGTCATGTTGTATCCATTGTCACATATAGAGGCAAAAACTCGGTGTTTGCCACGCTTCAAGATCTCCCAAAATTGCTCCGAATCATGAACTCGTCGTTATTTTTGTTCAAAAGTGAGCTCGCGCGGCACCTACTTTACACAGAGCTTTCTCATACTCAAATATTTGTTAATGATATAATGTACACGTTCAGTTGATATTTTTTAGACTGTCTGCTATCTTGAACCAATTCACTTTTGGGTCATACAAAATTGGACTTTTTGATGTTGTTCGGTTATAATTTCGTTTGGGCGTCCATTGCGTCTTTGGAGCTAATTTCACCACGTCTAAACTTGGCATAACAATCCTTGATGGTTGAGATTCTTGGAACAGTTTCCGGAGACTCGTCATCAAGTCAAGGTTTTTGCTTCAATTGTAGTTTTTACTTTCAAAAATAAATATTTTATTAACATTACTCCTTTTTATCCAGTTTTTTTCACAATAACAAAAATTGCTTCATTCAAAATGATATAATTCCCAAACTAATAATACGACAGCTGACAAATTTATACACGCGCCTTTTGGAGGTTAAGGTTAACTAAAAATCATGTGGATTTAATTCTTGTAATGCCATCTATGTGTCAGAGGGGGGACTTTTCAATTGGCCACTTATACAATATAAACATATGTGTAAGCTCTTAATTCTTTCAGTCAGTATCCTCTATTTTTTACATCAGTCGTCTAGGGAACTTTTGTTGTGGAAAGCGGATAATTTTATTCATAGAGTGGTATAAGAAACGATTTTGTAAAAACAACTAACAGTGAAAATATTTTTCATGTATATACATAAGTGTAGGCCTGTTAGCCAACATTCTGAAATACAGCTTTCCATTGAAGACTTTGCTCAAAATACATGAAATTATAATATAATGAGGTCCAGTAATAGTTTTAACGCAACCAGCAGTCTCTTTTCGTTAATAAAATGGCTTTTCATGGGTCTCAAAGGAATCTTTTATTTCAGAAGTAAGGATATTTGCTTACTAATGCCAACAAGTATTGCAAAATGGGGAAACTATCATAACTATTTTTAATTGAGATGCGCCTATTTCAACAGGTTTTTTCATTATACAACTCTTCCTTGGTGGAATTTCATGAAATTGAGGTTTCCAAAACAAAGTTTACATAGTGATATGACACACGCCCCGAATGCACAACTTAAGAACCTCAAAGAAATTTCACTCTCAGCTACAATGAATAATTTCCACACACATCTCCAAGTGCATGTTTTTTCGCCCTTTTACTCTCTTTGAATTATGTTATTATTTTATTTTATTTTAAATTAAACATTCAGGTTAACATTTTACTTGTACCTGTTTTCTTTATTCATTTGCTTTTGTTTAAGTTCGCCACCCCGCATAGTCACAGTTACGACTTTACACTTCGGCGACAAAGCCAATCTCATTAAGGCCTCAGCAAAAGCGAACTTCACTTTTCAGTCGCACACTCTGCCCTCTCTGTAACTTCGTTTCTTCTTCTTCTTTTTACTATTTCGTGTTTTTCACTTTTCATTTACGCCGACTGTGCTGCCATAACTGTTTTTATCGCGGTATTACATATGCACCCAAAACTCATCATAAAAGCGAAATTTCCCAGAAAACTCTGAAGTTCACTCGCCCATCAACCCACACACACTCACACACACACTCATGCATACATTGGCATTTTTTTACCGGAAATGGCAAAGTCGTTGACGAGGAAAGTGAAATTAAAAGATTAAACCGCAAGATTAGTGACAATAAAAAAATATCATTAACAACAACAATAAAGTGGGTGGCTGTGTACAGTGGCGTCCCAAATTGACAGTGTCCAACAATATGCATATTCGTGGGAAAAGTGTTATGTTGTAATGAAAAATCTATTTGTTTGAGCATAATTATATTTCCTTTCTCAAGCTCCAGTTATGTTGCTGAGTGAGATTGACAATAAAAATTGCTGGCCGTAATGTAAGAGCTAAACTTTTAATTATTATTTCGACTGTTTCTTCAACTTTTATGAAAAAATTCTGTGATAATTAAGAAAACAAATTAATTTAAGATTTTTTCTATAGGCAATAACTGTTTTCACAATTATATGTGACAGTAATTGAAACCACAGATCATTTTTAATAAATTATTTTTTTAGGAATAAAGTTTTCTCTTTCTTGAATTACGGGAAATTATTCTCTTTCAAAACTCAAACTCGAAATTCTTCAGATTTTCAGATTAAAATTTTAAATTAAATCCCAAAATTAATTTCAAAAAATAAATCAAAACTTTCAACTCAAAATGAAATATTCAAAATTTAAAATACCGATTCCAAATTGCAAAAATCATATTCAAATCCGATCAAAATGCAGATTTTTTTTCAAAATCGAAGTTATAATTTAAAATTCAAAATTCAATTTCTAAATGCAAAATTTAGAAACTCTTTAAAAAAAATAAAAATTAAATTTTAAGTTCAAAATTAAAATTCAAATTAAATTTTTGATTGAAAAATTTTAGGTTCGAAATTTATGATCGAAAATTTTAATTTTAAAAATCAAATTTAAAATTTCGAATTGAATTTGAAGAGCAATTTTCCAAATTAAAAATTCTGACTTGAAAATGCAAAAATTAATATTAAAATTTCAGATTCCTAATTAAATCAAAATATATAATTTCTTCTAAAATCATTTTTAAAACAAAAATTTTATAACTTCGAACTCAAAATGCAGTATTGCAAATCAGAATTGAGATTTCAAAAAAAAAAATCAAAACACAGACCTCCGACTAAAAGTTCTTTCAAAAATTAAAGTTTGAAATTCAATTTCAAAATTCAGATTTGAGAATGCAAAATCTAAAATTCAAAACTCAGACTTCCAAACCAAATCAAAATAAAGAAATTCTTTCAAAACTCAAGTTCAACGCTCAACTTCAAATTAAAATTTTAAATTCAAAACTTCGAGCTAATTTCAAAAATCAAATTTAAAACTACGAATTTAAAATGCACTATTTCAAATCAAAATTGAGACTTCAAGTACAAAAAATACAAGACTCAGATTTTCGAATAAAATTTCCTTCAAAAGGAAAGTTCGAAATTCAATTTCAAAATTCATTTTTAAAAATTAAAATTCAGGATTCAATTTCCAAATCAAATCAAAATATAAAAATTCCTTCAAAACTCAATATCGAAACTCAATTTAAAATTTTGAAATCAAAACTGAAACTAAATTTTAAAATTCAAATTCGAAATCAAAACTGAGATTTCAAATACAAAATTCAGATTTCCGAGTAAAATTTCTTTCAAAATTAAAGTTCAAAATTCAAATGAATAACAAAATTCTAAATGCAAAATCAAAAACTCTTTAAAAATTGAAAGTTTAAAATTTTTCGAAACACAAAGTTGGAATTCAATTTGAAAACTCAAAATTTCAAATATGCATATTTAAAACTTTGAATTCACAATGCAATATTCCAAATCTGGAATTCAAATTTCAAAATTCAAAAATATATGTTAAAATTTTAAATATTCAAATCAAATAAATTTTTCAGAAATTATTTCAATATAAAAGTTCCAATTCACATAAAAAATTGAAAGTTTTTAATGAAAAATTAAAATTTGTAATTGTGAAACTCAAAAACTCTTCAAAAATAAAAAAATAAAATTTGAAAATTAAAATAAACTCAAACTGATTTTTTTTTTTTTTTAATTTCAAAACTAAAAACTCAAAATTCAAATTTAGAACATTGGATTCAAAATGTGCTATTCCGAATACAAAATTCATATTTCAAGATGCAAAAATCAAAATTCAAAATTTTGTTTTCCACAACAAAGCAATTCAAATTCAAATTCAAGATTCAAGACTCAAAATTTAAAGTTTCAAATTCTAAATTATAATTCAAATTTAAAAACTCAAATTCTCATTTTGATTCAAGTTTTATTGTTATTTAGAAGTTATTTTGGAATATATCCCGGAAAATGTTTTCGAACTTTTTATATCGGTAATTTACATCCCTATTTGTTGTTGTAATAGATTAGTGAACCAAAAAATTTAACAGATTCACAAAAATACCGCTATATTTCCAAAAGTTTAAAGTTTTCCTTTTTTCGAAATAGGATTACATGGGTAAAACCATTGAGTAGACGTTGAAATGAAAAATAGTCTCTCAAAAATGTCAAGCTAAGAGGCTTTGCGAAATATAATTTTAAAAACATTTTAAATTGTAAAATATTATTAATCCAACTAAAATGATACATTCACTGTAGTTTTAACTGGTCACCAAATCAGACTAGGAGACTGTAGAACATTAGTTTCGTAGCTGATTGTAACTCAAAAGCAAAGAACTAAATATCAAACAAAGTAAACAACGAACTTCATGGCATTGAAAGCGAGCTTTGCATTTTTAAGTCTCAATTTCGAAACTCTTGCTTAACGCGATAAAGAAAAAATAAAAATTTAGACTCTTAAATTCTTGTTGAAAGAAACCCTAATTGAGTTAGCATATTTAATCACTATGCGCGTTTTTAATTTTCTGAAGCAATAAAAGCCTCAAAATCGCGAAAAGCCTAAACCGCCCAAAACAACCACAAAACATGGCACAAAAGACTTAAGCGCGAAACCCCCACTAAACTTCACCAAAAGTGGAAAAATTGCGCTGGGAAAATGGATGCGCAAGCGCGGCCAGCAACGAAACTAAAAAGTAATTGAAAAGAAAATAAAAACGCGATTAAAACTGAAACAGTCGGCGTGCTGTTGTAAACAATAAAAAAAACATAAACAACAGCAATAACAACAAAGCAGCGGCATGTTGAGGAGCAATGTGTGGAAGTTATCAGAGCAAAACGTCAATATATGCGCCGTTGTTGCTGTTGTTTTTTTCGCTCTGCCGTTGCTTTTGTTTATAAGAAACGCTCGCTGTTTGCATTTATTGATATTGTTAGCATTTTATTTCGTGCGCTTTTTTGCTGCGGAGGTGCAGGAGGTGGCATGCGCATTCAACTTTATATAAGGAAAATGAATTGGCGTTGTGCCGAAGACGCCGCAAACAAATAAATAAACGAAACAGATAAGTAAAGCTTAGGCACTTAAGCTGTCTAACGGTGAATTACAAAAGCTGCTCAGCTGATTTCGGAGTCAATATGGACAGGGGTGCTTAAATTGTGTTTATGATTTGACAATAATTTTGAAGTTTTTTATAAGGCAAAAAGGAAAAACATACATATATAAGGTGCCATATATTAGAATTCGAAAATAAAAAATCGAAATTAAAAACTCAAAACTAGAAGTTCGAATTCCTTAATTTCAAACGTAAATTATAAAACTCAAATTTTCGATTATCGAAATCTAATTTCAAGATTTAATCAAACAAAACCAAATGTCTAACTTCAAAATTCCAAATTCGAGTCCGAAAATTTAAAATTCGAATATTAAAATTCGATATCGAAATTCAAATTTAAAAATTTAAAATTGGAAGTTCAGAATTCGAATTTCAAAAGCAAAATTCAAATCCGGGTTATTAGATAATCGAATTTTAAAATCCGTTGTTCAAAATTCAAAAATCTAAAATCCAAATTAAAAAGTAAAAACTTGAAATTCTAAATTCAAAATTTCAAAATCAGGTTTTAAATTAGAATTTTCACAATTCAAAATTACAAATTTCGAATTTCAAAATAAATTTTACATATTTTAAATTCGAACTTAAAACTGAAACTTTAGAAGTTAAGTATTAAAATTCAAATATAAAAATTTTATATTTAAAAATTAAAGTTCAAATATTAAAACTTGAAATTCGAAATTCGAAACTCAGAACTGAAATTTCAAAAACAAAATTTAAAACGGAAGGGAAACTGAAATAATTGATATGAAAAGTTTCGAAATTGCATATCGTACAATACATATTAAAACAAAGTTTTAAATTCGTTTTTCAAAATTCGAAAATACAAAATCCAAATTAAAAACTCAAATTATAAATCGTAAATTTTAAAATCAAAATTTAAATTTGAAATTTCAAAATAAAATTCGAACTTAAAACTTCAAAACTCTAAAATTTAAAGTTCATATATTAGAATTGAAAAATTGAAATTGCAAACGTAATATTCAAATTTGAAACTTATTTATTCGAAAATCGTGTTTTGAAAAGTTAATTAGTTGCAGAAAAAAGTTTAGAAAAAAATTAAAAATAAAATTAAATATTTGAAACAAATTTTTTTAAGTTTCAATTTACAAGTTTGTTTTCAAAATTTTTCAAAAATAATTTTTTTTAAATACAAAATTTTGTTTTTCGATTTTTTTTTTTTAAATAGAAACAAATTTGAGCCCAATTTCCGATTTTAAACATTTTTTTTTATATTTAGCGGTTTACGGTAATCTCTCTTTCTCATACAACCCCATTTGAGCTCCCCTGCCAAAGTCGTTGCACTATGCCAGCACCCACAACCAGCTACCTTCAAACAAGCGGCTGCGCATGCGCAATGTAATGACTTAAAGAGTGCAGCATGTTGCATGCACGCTCACATTGAACTACTACTGCCGCATTTACATACATAAGTACACGCATAAGTAATTGCTTTGCTGCAACAATTGTCATTTTCGAAACGGCGCTGCAACACTGAACTGAATTAAATTTATTGCGCAAAATTATTTAACAAAATTATTCAGCGAAATTACATAAGCGCAATTCTTCGGCTATTATAGCATTCCACTAAGCGTTTTACGAGCATTAAGCACTTAAGTTTAGAATGTTTGCTGCGGCATTGCGGAATTGCAAGCTCTCATTTCTAGCAGCACTCCTTTTCCCGCTGCCACTCGCTACTTGCTGTGCTCTTAGATGCCTCATCATACTCACTTGTATTGTTGACTTGACTTGCGTGCGTGTCCTCCGCGTCGAGATCTTTGTCCACACAGCACGACCAGATCATGCCGCCCGAGCAGAGGTCAAGCGGTTTGCCGCCGCCCAACACACACGAAATGGAGAGACCGCATTCGAATTTGTGTCCACGAAAGCGGCAAGACTGCGGAATCACTGAAAAGGCAAAACAAGAAAGCCGAGAGAAAAGTAGAAGAAAAAAATTAGTCAATAGAAATTAAATCAGCATAAAGTGAAATAAAAGTCATAAAGTTAGAGGCATACAATTATAGACATGTAAGTGTGTGTGTGTATAGTGGAAAAGTTGTTGAGCAAAAATTATGAAAAATAGGAAAGCATGAAAAATTGCGTGAAAATGAAAACATTTTATTAAGAAATCTCTTTCGCGTGCAAAAACATATTGCACATGCTAATGTCGACGGTTAAACCAACCATTTGTAATTATACAGAGTGCGTCATTTGGGTTGCACCTAATTTGAATTTGCTTTAGCTTTCGCTAAAAATACTTAAAAATTTTAATTAAGAAATTAATTATTCAAGTTTTCGCCATAACAAATTTAATTGAAGAAATAATAATAATTTATAATTAAATTTACCTAACTTAGTTAATTAAAATATAATTTTATAATGAAAAAATTGTTATTTTATAATTAACTTATAATTATAATTAATTAAATTTGGCATACTAAATTAATTAATTAAATTAGTTATAACTATAAACTGATTTTAATTCGGTTAAATATAAAATTAACTAATAATTACTCAAAAAAATATATATTTTTTAGAGACAAATACAGGATCGGAGGAATGGCAAAATTTTCATTTGGACAAAATTGCAGCTTCCCAAAAACAGTCTTTTTTTTGTGAAAAAGTGTACGTGTAAGGTTTTAAAAAACGAAATTATTATCGGAAACCATATTCCTTTAATCATCACCTGTCAAATATATATCTAAAAGATAAAGGTCATGTTAAAATTACAAGCCCTCACTGACTTCGAAACCAGCGCTTGATATTTTAGTAGCTGGTTACGCTAACTAAAAAATATTCGAAACTGTCGAATCAACTTAAAAATTTCGTAGATTATTCTTAAGTGTATGTATGTATACTCCCAAATGAATACTACCCGCTAAGTCCAATTTAATCTTTGGTATTTGTTTAGATACCTTTTTAATAATCAATATATTGTTATCCCTTAAGTAGTGTAATATCTCTAAATTGGGTATACAACAGTAGTTGTGTGTTACATGAGTACCTGCCGTTCACGGCCTAATCTCTTGGTGCTTAAAAGCCCATAGATCAAAACAATGCGTTGACCATCGCCCCATATAATGCTTGCAAAACTCAGAGGTTTCAGGTCGGCGTCGAGTCCGATCAAGGTGGAAAAAGTGTCCCTTCCACCTGAACAAATAATGCTTGAAAAAAGCATATTCGAAGCCTACTTACATAAAACCTCTGCCGTGCTGTGGGTCCGGCATCGGTCACAGTGCGACTCCACAATGAACTGAATTTTCAATTCTACTTCTACCTTTAGGTGTAAACCACAGCTACTAAGAGTCTCTCCAAAGGGCCAAATCCAATGAGCGGATTGGAGCGAATTCTAAGGACTAACTGCTAGGAGCGGTTCCAGATTTAAGGTTCCGATCAGACCTTGTAGCTTTAGCTACTATCAGTTGAGCACCCATCAAACTCAATGGCTTGTGACATTTGTAGCTTAAACTTCAAATGCCTTTTCATTAGAAGGAATTTAAAACAAAATCCCTATAATATCAATTCCAGCTGAGTATTATAGCACTATTTCTGACAAGACTATGCTTGAAATTTCGAGGCAAGCCAAAAAACACAGACATAATGCATATTGAATTTTAGTCGCTTTTTCTTCTTTTTTACTGGCGTAAACACCACTTACGCGGTTATAGCCGAAGTCATACCTTACCGCGGGCAAATTTTATCCCCTGTTCGCTGGGGGTATCATATTTGCACTAAAACCATTTTTTAGGAATACAGTCAGTTTTAATGAGAGTTTCTTTTTTCATATTCATATAGACACGAGTTTCACGATTATGCTCTCCAGATAGATACCTGTTGAATTACAAAAATTATCGGCGGTTTGGTGGAAAGCTGTCAAGCACGCCGCGGTCTGGCGTAAACGCATCTTTCTCAAAATCATGTTTTTCGTATTGGTGGAAGGCTTACAGGGATCGAAAATTGAGCAATTGTCATGAAATTTTTTACACATGTTCATACGTATATAGTAGAATTTGACGAAAATATTGAAAATTGTTCTTTAAAAAAATAATTTGTAACAAAAAAGAGCCAAAAATCAATCTTTTCAAGAGCTCATAATTTTTGCATTTTCATTTTTTTCTTTCGTTTTACTACCAGTCATGTGGAAAAGTGCACAGATAAAAAAATATTTTTTCAAGGGTTTTAGATCTTATTTACGGGCGCTATGACTTCCATTATGAGGACGAGTTGCCGCCGACCTGCCGCCATTATTTGATAACCCGCATCCCTCTTTTACTTACTATATATCGCTAAATAAAAACTTTAATAAACCGGCAACAAGAAAAATTTTACGATAAAAGTGCGAAAATTTCATCACTTTAACTATTATACCTACTAAGAAGAAGAACCCAGAAAAAACAGCTGGTTTTCGGAACATGGGTTTAGTTTTTTGTCATCACCGGTGATACAATATTTCAGAGTCCAAAAAAAGTTGGCTGCTCAAATCGACTACATTTAGTTATAAATATATTGAGAACTAATTTGAGCTTTTTAGTGCTTACCTAAAACTGTCTTAACCCTTATGTTCAATACGAGCAAGCAAATCAGAGTTAGTTTTTAGTTGGTTATTACCAACTTGAACATTCGGCACCCTTTATTAAAGAGTTCATCGAAATAAGATAATACATATTATTAGTTAATAAATTGCATGCTTGGCAGCAATTTTCGACTTTTAGTGATGGACAATAAATTTTTAATAGTTTTCTTTTGTAATAAGTAATTAAACATTTTGTGGCTAATAATATCGTTTAAATTTTTATTTTCGATTTTTTCAAAACAAAATTTCAATACTTAACTGTTAGCTTTTGTACATATTACTTAAAAATTTATTGTTCTCTATGGTTCAGGCTATAACCGCGTAAGCGGTATCTACGCCAATAAAGAAGATGGTTCAGGCTTCTCTAACGTTGCTATAAAAACTGAAAAGAGTGTAGATTCTTCGAACTGAATTTAACTCAGACGAACTTTGCTAGCTTGTGTATCTGTATCTATCATTTTAAGGACAAAGTTGATAAAAAGTCGTTGTACACTGGAAGTCTTTATATGCATTCGAAAATTTTCTATCGCGGAGCTAGTCATGCCAAAGTAACAGACAATTTTAAAAATACATAAAAATTCAAAATCCACAGTTACAAAAGAAATTTGATCAGTCAAAACAACGAATTGTTGAACATACTCCTTTATTGTTCTGTTTTTGTAATCGGCGAATTAATTTTGAATTACACATAGACAAAACTCTCAATGAACTTCTATCCCGGAATGAGCTTTTAATGGATTCAAACTATATGCTCTAAGCACATTCTTATTATATTGGAAAAATTTTTTGCAAGCTCATTTAAAGAAATAAAAAAAATGAGAATAAAACTCTCATCAAAGGCCGGCCATTCTACGACAGCCGGATGAAATAGGTTTACGGAATGGACTTAAATTTATATTCACACAAGGCTGGCAGTGTTCGAAAACATTTTTGAAATCATTTTGGGAATTATTTTAGCTAATATTATATAATACAATTACTGTCGAATCAGGGATTTGAATATTATGGCTATCAATTTTGAAAAATTTAAGTTTTTTTTTAATGAAAATTGGCATTCTTAATTAGAAATTGCGCTTTCTTAGGGAGTTATCTTGCCATCTTCGCCCATCTTTTGTCTGAGCGCTCATCGGAAATAGAGTCGCAATGGCCGAGTTTAAAATATTTTTTTCAAAAATTTCAGATTTTCTTTGTTAATAGTGTGCGTTTCTAACAATAAAAAGTTTAAATAAAATATTTAATTTTTTATGTGAGGAAAAAATGTTGGAATAAGGCTATTTTCTACCCGAAGAATCCCATGTAACTCCTTAATACAGATAATTTCGTTAGAAAGTTACCA
The DNA here is from genome assembly GCF_024586455.1 of Bactrocera neohumeralis. Classification (NCBI taxonomy): domain Eukaryota; kingdom Metazoa; phylum Arthropoda; class Insecta; order Diptera; family Tephritidae; genus Bactrocera; species Bactrocera neohumeralis. Next base: position 20,453,730 of record NC_065921.1, on the reverse strand, counting down.
AAAAAAAAAAAAATAGAAAGATAAAAATATATTAAAAGAAAGTAAAGCTTGTAAAGTCATTGCGTGTAACTACTTCTCGCCAGCATTTCCATGACAGAACCCTCGCTGTAGTAACCGCCACCGCCGCCGCCGCTGCTGCGCCTTGACAAGGCGTCCAGTATCAGCATATCGTGCTCCTGCGCAGCGCTGGGATGCGCCAATGCATCAATGCCACTTATGTGTAAAGTCAGAAAGAATAAAACTTCAAGCACACGCAGCCAAGTATCCTTTTTGGCAGAGCGTTTTCGGCGTGTGAACTTTGACATTTTGCAAATTTTATGAAAAATATTTGTTTGTATTTTATTTTTCACTTTTTTTCAATTTTTAATTATTCAAAACAACAACACAAGCAGTATTATTTTTAAATTTTTTCTTTTTTATTAATTTTATTAATTCGTAATTTTTTTTTTTTTTGGTTTCTGAATTTATTGATCAAATTTATATGAACTCCTGCGCAGTGAGGACTTTCACTTTCTGTGCCGTCACTTGAACAGCAAAGCACACTAAAACGTAATTTTACACACACCACAGCAACAACGTGCACAACGAAAGCAAAAGTGGTGGCAATGACTACAAAAGCGGCAAGTGGCTATGTGGTGTGGCAACAACAACACTTGTTTAATTACACTGAAACTTTCTTTTCACTATTTTTGGAAAATTTTTAATTTTCGGAGGAATATTATTATTTTTGAATTTTTTAAATTTTGTTTTTAATTATTTTTTCAGTGGCTCTCAAATTTTTGTGCATAAGATTTCGATAGCAAACACTGGAAAATTGTCCTTATTGTTTCAGCAACACTTCATTGTATATCTCATAACACACAAGGCTTCATTTTTATTAATATTTTTCTTAAGAAATATTTTATTTCTATAAATTATTCAAATAAATTTTTATTTTCAATTTTCATATTTTTTTATTTTTACATTTTAAAAAATTTTATTTTTTTCCACTACAAAAATCAATTGCTCACCACACTTGCCACAACCGCACTGCCGCACCAACCACAATAACCGTTCAGCGGAAAACTCAAGTCAGAACTAAAGCAATACATTCACCAGCGAAGCTCATGAGGCAGCTAGCTGTGTGACTTGCCACAAAAAAGATGCAGCATTTACGCTGCCAGTAAGCCGCTAAGCAATGAGTCAAAGCGCTTTTGGTAAAAAGCAGTGAAGAAAATAATTGAAAGGTTGAGTCAAAAGTCGGTTGTTTATTTCTTCAACGCATTTCTTCCACACATTTTTCGCTCAAGTGAAGCGCGTTCGAACGTATTTCACTCAAAAGCTTCGAATTTACACTCAAAACCCACACAACCCTGTTAACTCATTCACTTTCGGCTATGTTTCTTGGAGTTAGGCACTCAAGTTTGTCGCTTAAGTCTTTTGTATTTTTATCTGCACCAAACAGCTGTTCATGGGAAAAAGCTGTCTCGCCGCAAAATTGACGGCTTACGCTGAGATAGTAACCTCGCGCCTTTGCAGTTGAACTTGGTGAAGTTTATGCTTACCCACACACATACATACATACATAAGTACTTATGAAGTAATTGAATTACACACGCAGTGTCAATATATTAAGACTCAAGTTCGAGCGCTCTATGCACACGCTTTTCGCCAAATGTCGCAGTTAGCAAACTTTTTCGTGTCGTTGTCTTCCGAAGACTCTTCATATCAGTTTCTTGCATCTGCATACCTGCATATTTCGATTTCAATTAAGAAAAAATGTTAAATTGTTGCATTTTATTTCTGACAGCAAAGTTTTTTCCGCTCTTAATTGCCTTACTTAAGCCATCTTCTCATTGGGTGTAGTTTGTAATGCTTTCAACTAAATTAACATTCAGTACTTCACTGCTATTTTTGTCGGCAATTTGTCATTGGTGGTCTTTTTTCCATTTTCGCCAACAGCGAAATGGTCTAAGGCGTACCTGCGGCGTTGATTAGCTTTCGGTTTTTGTGGTATTTATGTGTGGTATGTTGTGATCATTTGTCTAGTCTTTTTCTTTGATGTGCTTATCTATCTTAAGTTACATTAGAGAAAGGCATGGTCATTATGATAAAGTAATAAATATCTTTTTCTTCGGTAATTTCTATTTTTACTTTTCGTCGGCGTAGCATAATTTTCTCCTGGAAAGAATTTCTTCGAGCTTATGTTGTTCTCAAGTTATAGGCATGGCCACTTACAGCATAATACAGTTATTTTTGATTTATTATCAACTAAGCGTTAATTTTAATGATTAATGCTTCTGGAGTTAATTTTTGTTGTTAGCGCTCCAATCTAAGAATTAACTCAGAATTTGAAATCATATTTCTAAACCTTAAAAACTATTCTTGCTGGTTTAAACCAATTTTAGAACAATTTCGATCAGCATCCACATTTTTAGTAAATCACATTGATTGCTTGATTTGATTATTCTATTGTAGAAAGTTGAATCGTATATATTTAATTTTTTAGGATATTGTGTATGCCACATCTTGGATAAATGACATTTCGTTTATCACTTCCGTCCTATATTTGGAAAATACTTTATCGACCGTAAAAGCCAGATTAAGCTCTCTTATTTAAATCATACTTATATATTATGCCCCATCTTTACATCGATAACATTGTTACTTCCTAACAGATGGATCTGGTTTGATGTGTTTGGCAGATCTACGTTGAACAGAACGTTCTAACCATCACATGAAATTAGTCTTTCAGGCAAATTGTCGACCCTAAGACGCAAATACTCGTAACTTTGATGAATTTTGCTCCAATTGACTTGAAACTTTAATATTCTTGAAGTATAATGCAATTTATTAATGAAAATATATATGTATATTTCAAACCTTAAAATCAGTACCTGGTATATCGTTATAGGTTCAAGAATAGAACTAAAAGTAAGGCTTCTTTATTAACAGTGCAGGATCGAACATAACTCAAGAACGAATCTGGTCTCTAAGACTTTCGACTAATTTTATTAACTAAAAAAAATAGCGATAAGCTTATTTCAATTCCTAAATTAATACTAACCCATAAATATAAATAAATTTAACTTGTATATAAACTATTTGTAGTAAAAAAGATCCAATAACTATAAGAAATTTTATATGTCGTCATGAAATACTACTATGAGCAAAAAATAGTAAGACTATGTTCATAATTTTGAAATGCTTAATTTATTCTTCAAAATCTATTTCGTCCCGCTGAAAGTCATTTCTCGCCTCCTCAAATAGTACTCCTTGTTCTTGTCCTGTTTGGCTGGTCGGAACGAGTTCGCAATGCACCACACCTCGATAATCAAAAAAAACGGTCAACATAACCTTTATTTTTGAACTGCTTTTCGTGGTTTTTGCGGCTCCAGTTCACTTTTGCCACGATATTCGGCCGATTGATCGTATGTTTCCGGGTCGTAAGCATAGATCCAAGACGCATCGCCAGTAATAATACCTTTCATGACCTCCTGGTAGTCGAAAAGCATTATTTCAAAAGCATTAACGCGTCGCTGTTTTTCGAAAAAATTTAGTGGTTTTGCAACCAATCGTGCTTTTACTCTTAGACCCAAATGATCTTTCAAAATGATTTTCACTGATCCCTCTGCTATTCCAACGATGCCTGTAAAATCTTTGACTATTAATCGTCGTTTCTCAGGCACCACTTCCTTTAATTAATTTTTAATTTAACAATTATTACGAAAGGCCTTTTCGAACATTCCGAACGTTTCGGCACCAGAAACTTAATTCCGCACACAAAATGTAATAGGACATCTTTGCTCAACAATTTCACTCATCGTAAAAATCGCCGAATGCACTTTATGTGATTCAGAAAGGCAAGTTTATACTAACCACTAATGGTTATTTGGAAATGACATTTGGCACAGATACGAACCTAGAAAAAGAAATATTTCAACGAATGGGTTTTCACGCGAAGTTTAAACTTAAAGGTTTTACTATTTTTTGCTCACAATTAAAATCAGTGAAAATCAAACTGTTGTTGTGGTAAGTATTTGGGTGGTTTGATTAATCATTGGAAAATATGTAACATCAATTAATTCCACAACGTTTTTCTGATTTTAGAGTCTTTTTTTATTTTTTTAAGCCAACATAAAGACGTTTAATTACATGAAACACTGAGAAAGAGTTTTCCAACACTCTCTTTAATTAATATAAAGCCTATTTCTCACTTCTACTAGAATTATTAATTTGTAAGGGATTTTATAAAGTACATAGCATGGCAGTGGCGGAATGGATTATACTTATGCCAAGCACATCGTAATATACACAATAAGAGCTATAAACGCCATTTTATGGGGGGGCTTGTTTTAGAAGCTTCAAAAAATCGATTTATTTATTTATTTTTTTTTCTGAAATCTCTTTAAAAATAATCTAAGAATATGTCCCCAAAGTTATAGAGGGGAATTCGAAATATTTTCGAAGCTAGAAAGAGCTAGCGGATATATGAGCGATTGGGCAGAAAGCGAAAACTTTGAAGCGCGATTTCTAGGTTTTCTATTTTTACGATTTTTCTTAATTGGCGGGCAGGATAGAGAAAAAACTAAACGTCATATGGAATTGGGGCAAAGTTTATTAACTTTCGCATTAAATTATATTCTATTTAAACTTAAAGAAAACTAAGAAAAGTCAAGTTTGAACATATTTTTAAACAATATAAAGTCATTTTTTTGGTCAAAAACCGCTTTTTTCAATTTATAAAAAAATTATAAAACTTTACAATTTTTTTTTTGGAATTTTTTTAGTTTAACTAGAAGATAAATTATTAAAAAATATGAAGCTCTTTGAATTTCTTGTTTCCGATAGAAATTGTGACCTGCATCCTGTCCGCCGTCTGACAAATGCACATGCGAGATGCATCGGGCAATTGCTTCCCAAAGGCAGATTATCAAAGATTTCGTATCCAAAAAATTTGTGAATGATGTTTAATTATATAACTATAAACTATAGAAATTTCGCTTTAATCATTTATTTCTCTCCCTCCCAAAAAAATCCTCAAAAAAATCGTTTTTTTGAAGCCTCTAAAGCAGGCTCCCCCCTTAATACACTATCTTAAGGTCTTTCAATATAGCTACATCGCTTCATCGTTTCGTTCAAATTAACTAGTGCCCTCATACACATATCTACGTTATGATTTTTGTAGATAGGCATGCAAAGTTCGGTACCTGATGAATTCAAAGAGTCTTAGTCGGTTTTTTGATAGACCTGGACACTCACAGGGTAAGTGTAGCACCGTCTTCTTAGTCTATTCTAGTTTGGAACTGTGGCAAATATTGTTGTAGGGCATACCTAATTTTAGCGCATGTTCTTCCAATAGTCAATGTCCCGTTATGATAGCTGTAAGTCTGTATATATACAAGTAGCTCCTGCATCTTCTCGTTCATATCGCGCACGGTGTTATCTCTGCCTCGGTCTAGAGACCTCTGATAAATAAATATATATATATATATATAATTTATTTCTCTAGAAAATAGTTAAAATTGCATTAAATACAGATCACTTTTAATTTATCTGAAAATTTCCCAAAAGTGTAATCAGAATAAGAATAACATTGAGAGACCAATGAATAAAGAGCGGAGACACTAAAGTTGTAACTATGTTACATTTTGGTATTAACAGAGAATATTTTATCAATTTAAGTGATTAGTATTGAAGCATATATATTTATGGTGCTTACAGCCACATGATGGTCAGAAATATTTCATCAAAAAATAAGAGTCCACTGACTTATCAAAATACGCTCGTACAACGGCAAAACACGCCTACCAGTCTATGCAATCGTCTCAATGAACGACTAAACATAAATTAGCAATAAAAGTTTGTAACAAATATAAATGTCAACAACAACATGCTTATTTATTTCATTGAATCAGCTGAAACAGAAAATTAGAAGTGTCCAAATGCGGTTGACAACTTCAACGGCAAACGATTATTTGTTGCAATGAATATCCTCCTTGTTGCAACAAGCAGCAAACACTTCCACATTCACTTTGTTGGGCATAGTCAGCAGTGAACACGATTTATTGCCGACAGTCGCGTTTACCAGTTGTCACAACTACCTTTTGTCAGCTTCAGTCGCTGTTGGCGGGTTGTTGTTGCGGTTTGCAGCTGGAAATATTACGCGCGAGCAATAGTTGCTTGCAATAATGTCGCTTATAATGCCGGTTTTCCTCGATAAACTCGCTGGCTCGTTTTGGTTTTATTTCTCTCACCACCGTTGCATGGCATTGAACTTGCCAGATTTTTATTTTCTGCAATTTTTTTTTTTTAATTTTCCTGCAATGCTGTTGCGTGTTGTGCTCATATTTGTTGTGTTGTTGTGTAGCGTTGAGTTTGCTTTTTTTGGAAAATGCGTTGGAAACTAATATTTATAACTAGTTTATTGAGGAGGCAAGCCGTTGCATTTTCTTTCGAATTATTTTGTTTGGGTTTTTGTAAAATTTATGATTTTATGGCATGCGTTCGCTCAATGAAATTAGAGTCATAAAGTTTGATAAATGAAAAAAATCACGAAAAGCGTAAATATTAGTTGTTTAATCGAATAATAGGCGAATTAACGGATCCACAGTCAAAAAGTGAGTTTAAAAATAATCGGAAAAATGTGGATTTTCTGCTTGTGCAAGTTTTTTGCAATTTCTCCCGATTACGGGTATTTGTCGTGTGACGTTGTTTGGGTGCGAAAACAGTTATTACACCGAGTTTCCGGCATTTGTTTGTTGTTGTTTGGTGATTAAATGGAAAAGCTTATATTTCTTGATCAGCGATCAGATTAAGTTAATTACTACAATCTTAAAAATTGAATAAGGAAAAGTATGAGGATAAGAAGAGCTTAGTTCAGGTGTGAAATGTTTATAATCACCTTGAGATGACTATTTACTGAAATCATTTTTACAGGACTTCTATACTCCTTTCGTTTGAAAAATATTTAATAATTTTGTATTCAATTACGAAAACAAGCAAGTTTTTGCATTCAATTCAAGGATAACATCAAAATACAGAATTTCAGATATTCCTCTAGTAATGACTTGATTGAAAATTTATTATATAAAACTTAATGAGTTTTCTATGAGTTTCAAAGCATTTTTCAATGTTTTATATATTTCTCATTTACTGCGACTTATTTTTTCCAAACAGGTGGTAATCGTTTCAAAAAGTATCAGAGAATGAAATTCATCGTTAATACATTTGCTTTTATCTCTTCTATCTTATTTTTTTAAATTTACCAAATTTAATATTAAATAAAACTAAAAAAGAGATGTCTTTCTCTTTCTTTTTTTCAGTAAAAAAAAGGTAACTTCGGCTGTATCGTAGCTGTAATACATTTCACAGGAGAATCGTTTATATAATAAAATAGTATACAAAGATCTGTATCTTGATTTTGATAGGTCAATTATATGACAGCTATATTCGTTAATTATCCGATCCGAACAATTGCTAACTTTAGCACAGTGAGGGGCCGGCTGATTGTCTGGCCGTCAATCTGTACAAGCATTGACTTGAGTATGTACATATCTTCCAAACCACTTAATCTACTTCTACTGAAAATGTTAAACTGATTGAAATCGGATTATAACCCTGTCCACTCTCTATATATGTTGAACACTACTAAAAAAACACAAATAAAAGTGTCAGAGACACTAAATTTTTTATTCGTGATAATACAAAAAACAATACTTTGTATGAGTCGATATCTAAATTAGACAATGGATGTGGCACCACATATGTACCTAATACAAACAATTTCTCACTTCCGGCTGACTTTTTACGGTATACATGTGACAAAAAGTACCCGCAAATTGTTGAATTCCCCAAAGAATTTGTTCCAAATTTTGTATATCTAACCAAATTTTGTTTGCGGAATCATTGCAAATGTTCGAAAAAAATTATTCAGTTTTATTAAAAACACAAGCCTACATGTGGTACAAAGCCTTCTAAGACGGTCGAAAGATCTTCTAGATGACCTTTAATCTCTTCACCAGACGAATATATTAAAACAAGGATTGATATAGTGCTTGAAAATCGACAGACAAGTGTTAGAGTTATGGTAGGGGTGCTTGGCTTAGATATTTAAAGCTGACTAGTCCCGATAAATTTTTTTCAAAAAGTGTACCGTAAACAGGTCTCTTTGAATATGCTTGATGGTACGAATTACGATCCCACATTCATGGATCATGGCAAAAATACCACGCCAAAGCCGCTCAAAAATCACGGAGATACTCATTGTTTTTTCGATATTCTTGGTTTGGTGCACCATAAATTTTTTCCGGGGAGACAAACGGTAACGAGGCGGAAGTGTGGAGGAACAACTCTTAGATTCTACACGTTGATAATGCACCATCGCATCGAGCTACGTTTGTGACCGAATGTAAAGTTAAAAATGCAATGAACACCATATTCACCAAATGTGGCTCCGAGTCATTTTTCCTTTTTCATCGCTGTGTGGAACCCGTTTTCAGTCGATCAGTAAAACGAAATTCGCTGAAGGAGCTGAAGCCATCGTATCGTAATGAAAAATCATTGTATTACATCCGGTGGAGATTACTTTGAAGGCGATAAATAATAATGAAAAATTAAATAGCTTGCGTTTTATTTACAATTTTCCACTCATTTTTCACAATGTACAAGTTGCGTTCCAAAGTAAACAAGACTTTTTGAATCTAACGCCCCCTGGTGGCGCCATCTATATGTCCATCGAAACTGTGCGTGAATTCATCAAAAATCAGACGAAATCATCATTGAAATATATATGTCGACTGGTGCGTTAGAATCTGCTATCTTTATCGATTATCCAGTGAGAATTTCATGACATTTCATTAGATTGGAAGTGAAGTTATTGCGTTTTAAGTGTCAGTATGTTTGTGATATCGGTGCGAAAATGAGCTTCGAACAAAGAGCCAACAATAAATTTTGTTTTAAAATTGGTAAAACTTTAACCGAAACGTTTCAGTTGATGAAACAAGTTTATGGCGATGATTGCCTATCCCGTAGCAGAGTCCACGAGTGGTTTCAACGTTTTCGAAGTGGTCGTGAGGACATAAATGACGATCAACTAATCAAATTCCATGATCACTGGAAATTCTATCGAAACTGTTGAATTCATCAAAAATTATCATCAATCCGAAATCATCATTGAAATTCATGGAAATGGAATTGAACATCTCCAAAACATCGATTTATTGCATTTTGAGGAAACATTTGGCCGTATTCGACATGTTCGGTCCGAATATCGCGAAGATGAAAGTTGGCGTTTGTTGCACGATAATGCGCCGTCACATCGATCGACGCTTGTGACCGAATATTTAACCACAAATCACATTTTAACCATTAACCACTCCCCGTATTCACCTGATATGGCACCGTGCGACTTCTTCCTTTTCGGAAAAATGCATTTGCCCTTGAAAGGAAAGCGTTATGAAGACGTAGAGGCCATTCAAAAGGCTTGCATCGGCATACTGGCGGCCATACCGGCCAACGAGCTAAAACACTCGTTCGACATGCTTTTGGATCGTGCAAAAAGCTATATAGAAGCAGAAGGAGACTATTTTGAATAAAATAAATTGATTTTGCCAAAAAAAAACCATTTGTTCTGTGTTTTCTGTTTAAAGTCCTGTTTATTTTGGAAAGCTCCTTGTATTATTGAAACTCGGAAAAAATCCTTTTTATAGTGGTGTGCCTGTCCCTTAGCCCTCATTTACCTAATATAAAGGTTTTCGAAGTACCGGCTAACTTTATGCTATATGTATCGGCCAATATATGAGTTATTATCGTAAAACTGAGTGAACATATTTTTCTAATGTGTATATATGCGTCTAAAATAGTTAAAACTGGACGATAACTTGCCCTAATTATATATAAGGTCTTGCTACACCTGAAGGTATTTTCTCTGCTTTGATTTTTGCGAGTAACAAGAGTATAATATGTTCGGTTAGACACGAATTTAACTCTTCCTTACTTGTTTATTAACATCATTTTATGTTCTAGTGCATATGAGTTATATTTTAAACACAAAAATTCACAATATACTCTTTCACTAATATTTAAGCAAATAAAGTTCGTTTTCAATTTCAACCAATATCAAGCCATCTCAAAAAAAATGCTTGATGCCTGCTGAAATTCGAATCGAATTTTATTTTTTAAATATTAGAGAAAAACTATATATCGAATTTTTCTAAAAATTAATGACTTTTCAAAATATTTTTTAGCTAAAGTCTTTTTTTACTTTCCGCTTATGCAAAGCGTCTTCATTCAGGCACGGCTAATTGATCAATTGGACACAGATTTGAGGTAGCACTTTAATTAGATATTGACCTAATAAAATTGTTTAAGCTTTTCTCTTATATGTTTAAATGCTTTCTAATTTTTAAGCAAGAAATAAATTAATAAATATATAGAACTGTGTAAATTAATCATAAAAAAAATTAAAAAAGAATTATGAATAGAAGTATAGTAAAATAATTAACTTAAAATAGGTCATCAAAGACGTGATTTTTGTTTTTCTGTAAGTAAATGCATGTCAAAATGAAAACATCTTACTTTATATTTCGGAGAATCTCCGTTTACGGTTGTAATATTACAATATTCGCTGCCCTTGAAAAAAAAAAAACAAATAACGAATTGATTTTACTTTCCCAATACTCACAGACATATATGTGCAACTTGACTTCCTATGACAATAAATTATGTAAGCAAACTACACCGCATGTGGACATACTAATACCCGTGTCAATGTATGTATAAGTACATACCACAAGCAACCACCAATCATAACCCAACACAACCAAAAGTCATATAAGGCTTAGCTGATTATATAATTGTAAAAACGTAAACGAATAGTTTTCAGTTTTATTGAAGATCAAGGTCACACATGAGCCATAGTAATTACTGTTATTTTTTGTTATTAAATACCAGTCAGTTGTCTTATTATTGAAATGCCATTATAGTTTTCTGCAAGCTTATTTTGATTGAGGTTTCTCTCTCATTAATCTGCTTACCGAATTTGTTGTTTTCGTCTGTATGTACTCGCATGAGTATAAATGAATTAATTATGTATGTATGTCAGCCAATTTTTGCATAAATGTATATTTGCGTATACAGCATTAACCTCTTGCGCGATTTGACATTGGATGTATATTTTTGAAACCTTTTAAAAACACCTGTTGACTCATTGGTAAATGTTTTAGATCATGTTTTTAGCATGGAAAAACTATAAGAAAGGGTAAAGTTGAGATATAAAAAAATTTTAAAATTAAAGGTTGTGAAATTTTGCTAGAAAACATGAATAGGAATGAATTTTTTAATATTTACCATTTATTGTTATGACTAAGTTTTGAAGTTATTTTCAAATATATACATACATATACATATATAAAAGCATAAGTTGCTAAGTGTTCCAAAAAGTTTGTTACTAAACGAATATTTTGTCATATATAATAAAATGAGCAGACAAATCAGGTAAATAGATATTGACACATATTTTTATAGAAACGATTAGGCAGTTAGGTAGAGTGGATATCTAATTACGCACCTAGATCTTTAAGAGGTCCATGCTGAAACCAACGGAACCAAAATACCCTCACTTTTCAAGTCCACTTTGAACTACCCTATGCCCCTGGTGAAGTTCATCAATATCTGTGTAATCTCCGAGACATCTTCAAGAAATCTTCCACCGACTATTGTGATTATTTTTCCATACAAAGTTTTGCACTCACTTAGACCATGTATATATAGTCAATATACTATGTATGGTCACCTCTTCTTCTTTCCATGACAGCTTCTGGTATATTATATTGTATTCCAGTCTGCTGGCATTTCTGCCAATTCATATTTCGTTCATGCCCCTTGTTGAACTAGTCTGGGAATGTTTCCGCCAAGCCTCAGCAATATCTATAACATTTTTGTTCAAATATCTACAAGTAGATCTCTGGTATCGCTCTTTTCAGGAGTTTAATTGTAAGGTGGTGCCTGTTATGGCTAATTTACTGCTTCTCAATAACCAGGAATATGTTCTGAAATCCATTGTAGGTTTACCATGGAATAAGATAGTTTCACTGAGAGATCAAGACAGTATTTCGCTATCTTTGGTGAAACCCCAAAATACTTTTGTGATTTCAAAACCGATTGGCTATTTGTTTGTTAAAGCGGGTTGATTTTTTTTCCATAAGAAACTATGGGTTTAAAATCCATTTTTTTTTAGTTTTAGACCCATAGTCTCTTAGTCAAAGTTCTTCAGAATGACCCATAGAACATTTCCCTCATACGCCATTTAAAGTTTTTTTTTTTTGCTCACTATAAATCAACCCGCCCTATTGTACACATTAGGCAGCTTCAAAACAAAAATTTTAATTATTTTTCAAATGTTGCCTCCTCTTACTCCCCTATTCATGAACATACGACGATTCTGGTGGTCAAGCGGCTTCAGTTCTTGCGTCAGTTCGTTCAGTAACGTGCCGGTCTTAATCGATTGAAGACATTCGCTGTGTGGCAAACCGTTGGTGACTATTGGAGTACGTCAACATAAGGATCACAGAGATGTTCAACATTTGAGAATGTTGGGTGAGAGATTTATTTGGTTCTTCGTCAATTGATGCGCTCACTGCCACATTTTGTTCTGTGCCTGTGGATTAAAATTTTTCCACTAGATGCTCAATTGTTGATCTAACAGAACGATTATGACGACCATAAAGTGGACATACCACTCCGAATTTCGGTTGTAAATGTTTATAATTTCAACTCGTTGTTGATTTGTAAATTTTTCCATGCTGAAATGAGAAACCTTACTGAAGAGAAATGTCAAAAGAGCGGAAAAAAATATGGCGTCGTTTGCTGTCATTATCGGCCTACTTTCTTAGCGTCACCATTGAAACGCCCGTCATATATTCCTTGTTTACAACAAGAAGGCTTCATTAAATTGCTGTGATCTCCTTGAAATACACTGCAGTAGTTCGGAAGGCAATTCTGGTGTCTAAATTTGAAACACCTCCCGCCCCTACCTCTGTGACCCTATCTTCCTCACTCCGTGTTCACTCCTTTAGGGATGAGAGACAATATTGGCATTGCAGTGGTTACATTTGTTCTTTTTTTCACTGAAAATTTTAAATTTTCATGGAAAAATCACAGAAGTTTTTCATCTTTTACTATTCTAAAAAAATCGCAACCTATTTATAAAAAAAAAATATTAATTCAAGTCAAATTTCCCAATAAATATAAAATGACCCTGAAAATAAATGTTTTTTTTTATATTTTGAATAAAATCTTAAAATAAGATAAAATTTAGAAGTTATTGATAATTTTCTAAACTGCCAGAAGAAAAGGGAACTAAACACGGGCCATAAATAAAAGAAACGTTAGCTTAGTTAACACGATCTCTATATTGATTTTAATTGGTCAGTTTGTATGACACTTATAGAATATAGCTTCGATCTGAACAATTTGTACGAAAATTGTCCCATTGCCTTGGACAATTATCTATACCAACTACTGAGTTAGAAGACTAACTGATTGAACCTGAATAAAATACCACATTTTTTTCTAATAAATCTAATATAAATTTGCTTTGTTAAAACTTACGATCGAGCTCATCGAAAAATTTCGCCTCCTTCGGCAGCTCCTTAGTAATAGCTTTCTTTAAATCGGGCGTGATAACTTCATTATAAACAGTATTGTAGTTCTTGTCAGCACTAGACACGTAACACACAATATTGAAAAGCAGCACGATTGTAACGGTATTCAGAAGAGTCAATTTATTCGTAGCGGCAATGCTGCCGATAAACGCGCGCAACATGTTGCAAGTGGCAATTGAATTAGTTTATATTTGAAAACAGCACTTTAGGATTTGAGCAGACACAAAAAAAGTTTTGAAACGAAAATTTAAAAAAGTGTAATTAATTTCGATTTTTTTTTTAATTTTTAAAATTTTAACATTGTTATGATTTTTTTCTTTTTAAGAAGGGCAAAATTTTTTATGTAAATTGGGGTTGTATTTTATGATAAATTATAATTTTATATATATTTTAGCGGCCTTTTTCGGCTTAATTTTTGAGTATAACGTTGCTTATGTCTTTTTTTATTTTTTTTTCGTAACAGTTTTTGGTTTTTATTTTTTGTTTTTCATTTTCTGTTTTGCTTTTGCCTGTTGTTGCTTTATTTTACTTTTTCAGACGACTCTTCACTCAGTTATTGTTACTTAATTTGCTTGCACCACTTGCATTTGTAATGGAATTTCACGTGAAGTTCAGCGGAAATGCGCGCACGAAGTTTTAATGCTAAGAAAATTGGCTTGAGGGCGAAAAAAACTGTAAATTTTTTATCTGCTTAAATTTTCCATAGTACTTCTTTAATGTGCCGCAAATTTTCCACAGCAACGCAGTTGATTAATTTTTAAACATTTTCGTTTGACTTTACACTTGACAGCCGCTGAGTCATTCAGTTACAATTTAAATTTCAAATTTATTTTATGTTGTTTTATATTTTTTGTTTGAATTCAAAACTCTTTTTAAACATTTAATGATACTCAAGTTCACTATTTTCACTATTTTTTGTAAAAATTTTCGCCAACAAACACTGTTCAAGCACTTTTCTGACTATTTTCTCACAATCACCGTTGCGCATGCGCGTTCCACTCGTTCGATTTGTTTAATTTGATATGATTTTTGGCATGCGTATGCGCTGCGCGAATATTGTCCCTGCACGAGCCGCGCGCGTCAAAGTCAAAACGGTTAATAACAGTGTCGCGCAAAGTTTCAAAATCGAAATACCACAGCAAATCACATATGACGCTGCCAGCCGCACACTTACGCACGCGTATGCAGCTGATGAGCTTGCGCATGTGTGGAGTTTGCATATTTGTTGCTGTTTGTGTTCGGCGCTGAGCTATGAGACGAATCGATTGCTCAGGCAGCAACTCGAAAATCATAAAAAAAAAACAAAAAATAAAATAAAATATTTATACATATATGTACACATATATAAATAAGAGTGAAATACCAACAACAATTTTGAAATAATAAAATATCTTAACCGAAATGGGAAATGGTGAGACGCCGAGCCACTGAATATTTCCACAAAATATGCCAGTATGAAATAAATATCTCAGCACACATGCTTACACCCACACACACATATACGTTTATACAACAACAACAAATTGGTGTATTGTAAATGCATTTGTACATATCAATTTTACTTTTATCCATCACCACAGCGCGGCACGGCTCACTCACGCTCCACTGCTTACCGCCATTTCGCTCCTCTGCGCCGGCGCAGTGCGGCACAGTCACGCAACCGCCAACGAAATCGAAAGTGAAATGTAAACTTTGCGATTGCGATACCGTATTTTTTTCTGTTTTTAATTTGCTTAGTTGTTGTTTTTATGAGCAACATAAAGTGAGCGCCAACGACGGAAACTCATCGATTTTAATGTGGTAAAAATAAGTGTGTGTGTGTGTGTTGTGAAGCTCATTTCAGCAGTCGGGAGTGTAAAAATTTCGACAACTCACACATGCGTAGACACATGTATACGTGTGTTACAAGGAAGTAAAGCAAATCGGCGCAAATATGCGTAAGAGCAACACAGCAAGCAGACAAGTGTGAAGAGCTAATTGGTGAGACCCACTGTTGACAGACCGCGCGTTTGCTGGCGAACAAGTGTCTCAGAGCCGCAGAGCGAAAACAAACTAGCATGTCTGTTAGGCGGGTTGTATATGGCTTTCCGAAAAATAAAAATAAAAAAAAAAAATTGAAAAAAAGTAAAATACAACTTACTATCCATGAGCATACTAACAGCTGAGCGTCAAGTTGTCTCTGAAATATTTTTTGTTTGTTGTTTTTTCTTTCTTTTTTTTATTTTTATTCTTTTTTTTTTGTTGATTGCAATTAAAATTTTCCTTCCTTAAAAATGTCATATTTACACCTGCTTAGGCATACCTGGAAAAGCCGGAATTATTGCGTTCGCCCAAGCATGTGCCCGCTTGTCATTTCCCTTATTTTTATGTTTAATTATGGTTTCCAAATAAAGAAATAGGTAGCGTCTGCGTAGAATTTTCACATTTAATCTTTAAAATTTAATGACATTGTTGAGGTGCGGTAATTAGAAATTCACTTTTTTGATGGAAGCAAATTATTAAAATTTCATCAGCATCCTTTTATTGAATAAAAATGCTAAAATTTTGCGGGTCTGAAAAAAAATTGTCAAACGAAACATGTCGCATGAGTTCAACTTTTGTCTCTGAAAGCACCGAGCAGCGATAGGGACGGAACTAAACCTTCCTTTTTGTCAAAATGTAAACCCTTTGTAATTCACATACACAAATTAGTATTGCAAGTATAACTGATTTACGAACGCAGAAGATGTCCCATGATATACATTGTGAAAAACGCAAAATGTACAATTATTCAACAATATTTATTTTGTCGACTTCAAAGTAATCCCCATCAGATCTAATACACTTATGCCAACGATCTTTTAAGTTCTCGAAACACTTTTTATAAACACTTTGTCAGATAATTTTGTTTTATCTCTTCGATCGACTGAAAATGGGTTCCGTTCCGATGATTGTTGACTTGTTTGCATGCTAAACTCATAAACTAATGTCTCATCGGCCGTTATATTGCTCTCTCATTCAAAGAGACATGTTTACGGTACTCTTTTAGAAAGAAAAAATCAGATTTATTAGAACCTGTCGAGTAAGAACGCGTTTCATACTCAAAATATCTACTAAAATCATTCGAGCGGACTCGGTAACCTTCTTAAATACTTTTAAAGCAGCATATCCTCTACTTTTTTTAAATAAATATTTTTGAAATATCATTTACCCGGGGAATTTAATTACAATTTCCTAGAGCCTGCCTTTTACATTGTGACAAAAAACAATGTAAAAGGCAACCTATATAGCGTCTTTGCTCTCAAAATAAAAATATTAGATTGACACTATATAGTTGTAAAATGTCTGTATGTAGTCGAACTAGTTTCTCAGTTTTTAAGATATCAATCTGAAATTTTGCACGGTTGATATTGGACCACTATTGCATATAGCTGGATTTTTTTCATAGTAGGAGGAAGCATCGAAAGCTTTAATCCGCTAAACCTACCCTACTACAATCTCTTGTTTCTCCCACAGCACCAGTGGACAAAGAATTACTTTATGGAAGAGAACAAGACATTTAAGACTCCTCTTGACAAACCGCACATAAGTGCATTCTAGTTTTCCACCCTGAGACTATCTCCATGTGTAGTTTTCAGCTTTTCTTTTATACTTGAAAACCGAGGGCAATGATAGAGTACGTGTTCAGAGTCTTCTGTTCATTCTGTTCACGTCGGACAATATGGATCAAGGATGACGATATTTATATAGGTAGCTTCTAAAGCACCCATGACCACGAAGTATTTAGGTGAGGTGGAAATCCAGGCCCCCATTTTGTCTATCTCACGAATGTATGTCCGGAATCAGTCTGTGAGTGAACCGTTCTTTGGATGAAGTTTGCCACCGTTGCTGTCACATTGTGATGCTTTTGATTCTCTCCTCTCTTTTTGCTGCGGTAGACGTCTCTGATAAGTTAGGTATTCGCGCAAATTCGTCTCCCTGGAAGTCAATCGGCGCCATACTAGCTAATACCTCAACAGCGTCTCATTGGTTCGGAAAGTACGTATCACGCGTATTTCAGAAAGCCTATGCACTTCGTTAATTGGTCTAGCATATGATTTTATGTCTAGCGCCTGTATCCATAATGAAGCCGCATACAGTATAGCTCAACTCATTACCTTAGCTATTAAAAATCCTCGGTTGGAACTCAGCCTGTATTTGCCATCATTTTAGATAACACATTATATGTAGATTTTATTTGCTTTACATGTCGTACAAAGTGCTCCTTGAATTTGCGGAAACTGCGGCTGTGCAGTAATTTCACATAGTGAGCGATACCTTTTCTTCAATTTTCCAGGAGCTTATGAGCAAGACTTCTCTTTACTGCTCAGCCAGCTCTAGACAAAAGGTAGCAAACCATCGGCACAAACCATTTATGCAGTCATTGCATTTGAGCCGATGGTCAACCAGAATTTTAGCCACTATGAGGTCATCCCCACAGCATATGCGATTGTTTTCACATTTTTTGATAGCGGTATTCTTAGCACTCCGTCGTAAATCAGCTTCCATAGTAGTGAGCCTAAAACCGAGCATTGCGGTACTCCACTGGAGATGGTGTTGCTCTGAGTGCCCTCGTCCGTCTCGAATAGCAATCTACTATTTTGAACGTAACTCATTATAATATTTATCAGATAATTAGGAGCGCGTATTTGGTGTTAAGCATTTATTATATTTACCCACTTCGGGGAGTTGAACACATTCTTCCCAGCTGGTATATACACTATTGTATGACTTGTATGGAAAGTCTTTATACCCTGAACAGGGTATATTAAGTTTGTCTCGAAGTTTGTAACACCCATAAGGAAGCGTAGGAGACCTTATAGAGAATATATATAAATGATCAATATGTTGAGCTGAGTCGATTTAGCCATGTCCGTCTCTCTGTCTGTCCGTCTGCCTGTACATATATATACGAACTAGTCCCTCAGTTTTTAAGATATCGTTTTGAAATTTTGTAAACGTCATTTTCTCTTCAACAAGCTGCTCATTTGTCGGAACTGCCGATATCGGACCACTATAACATATAGCTGTCATACAAACTGCACGATCGGAATCAAATTCTTGTATGGAAAACTTTCACATTTGACAAGATATTTTCACGAAATTTGGTATAGATTATTTTCTAAGGCAACAATGTAATCTCCGAAAAAATTGTTCAGATCGGATTACTATAGCATATAGCTTCCATATGAACTGAACACATAGTTACTAAAAGAAATGCCCCTGTGAAGGGTATATTAGCTTCGATGCAGCCGAAGTTAACGTTTTTTCTTGTTTTATTTGACATTTGATCTTAATGAAATTAGCAAAAATTTTTTTTGTCCAGTCTAGAGATAACCATTTACAACTAATCTACTCCTTTAATATATTTTTTGCGCTTTGAAAGCATTTTTTTATGAATATTATTTAATAATAATGTCTTATTTCCATTTTCAGATTTCATATTATACGGAAAATAGGTAAGTAATATCTATAAAAATTCTGTAATTTTCAAAATTCGACAGACTTGCACAATTATTTACTACTCTTCATTAAAATAAAAAATAGCAGTTTGTGGAGCGAAGAAAAAGTGCTTATTTTAAATAAAAACCAGAAGAGACCCAGAAGCTCACCAAAAATGGGAAAATAGTCCCAAACGTAAGCCTATTGACCGCTTAAGTGTTGCCGCAAGTGGGCAGGGGGTTTTCGAATTTTTTTCAAACAACCAAGCAAATAATCTGCTAATCATATATAAGCAAAATAAACATTCAACCCAACTAAAGTTTGATTTTTTTTTTTTAATAGTAATAATTAGCACCCACGCTTTGGCCTACATAATTTCACAATAACAGAAGCCCACAATATTTGTTGCCCTGTCAAGTCGAAATGACATTGAAAAATTGTTTTTAATAACAGTACTTAATTCAATGCAAGTAACTGTCAAAGAACCGCGATTTGATTACGCCAGTTTACGCAGTTTAACGCAAGCTTACCAACAATTATTAATCATCGCACCCACCCGCTCGATCAGGTGATGGTGTCAAGAGAGTTTATGTGTTTAAGTACGTATACCGTTACACTAAGTGTCAACATGTCGCACAATTTTAGGCATTTGAAGGCCACTGCTACTATTTTGGGTCCAACGCTAAGGCAAATGTTACGATTTAACACACCAAACAAAAAATAAATAAATATATAAAAATAACAACAAAAACTAAAAGTGTTAACCACAAGAAGTGGCGCCGAATACAGCGCAGCAGGCGGCGTGCGCCCAAAGCACGCTTTATTGTCGGCTAAAAGCATTGCGAGGCACTTAGCACTTTGGCGATTCACTCGCAGCCATCATTTGGCTAAGTGTTATGTCATCACTTAGACGCAATCAAGTTTATGCCGACTGCTGGAAAATTGCCGAAAATTAGCCGAATGGCGAAATCGCCACAATTTTTCAGTTAATATTTGGGGCAACAACGCATGCCGCTCCACAATTGTTTTTGCAACGAAACTTTTGCGGCTGAAATTGACGTGTGCTTACATTTAAGTAATGTGGGATCACGTCTGTGTGTGTGTGGTTCGTGTAGGCGACGGTAGGCCTTTTCCACTGTCCGCTCTGCTGCGAAAGCGAGCGCGCACCGCCATAAATTGCCGCATTAACCCGCGCTAAGTGCAGTTGACTTGGCATTATATTGCTTGCGGGTGTTTCAGTGGGCACACACACACTCTTACACCTTCACAATGGCGCGCATGCGCAGCTATACACTCATGTGAGCGCCAGTTTTAGCTGAGTTCCCTCGCACACTCACCAAATTATGCAATCGGTTTTGTTATGCAGTGCACTTTGCTTTGTTGTTGAATGCTATTTGTTATTGTTTTTACTTCACACGGGCACTTCGTACTAGTTTCGCTTGTCGTCGCATCTTCGTGCTGACTTTTCGTTTACTTATTTATTTATTGCTGTAATTTCTGTGTCAACGGCAATCTCGCACTCTTCACTGTCACTCTTTTCGTTTGCTTTTTTTTAGTTCACGGCAAAGCGCCAAAAATTGCTCGCAGATTTCCATACAAACATATATACATACCTACATGTGTGTACATATGTTTTACCATAGTTTAGTTTAAGTGTGTAATTGTATAAATGAAATGAATTACTTCAATGTATTACTCGTTGGGTTAGTTATTTCTTCTCAAGTGCGTTTAGTTTTCGCGCGTCGTGAATTATTGAGAAATTAGGTTAACAAGACGATTTCTTCTTCTTCTTCGTGTTTTTGATCAAGGAAGCTTTTGGCACATGTAGGCAATTGTCTTTGCTTATTTGAGCCGACAAAATTGCATATTTGCACATTATGAAATAGACTAACCAATTATAGATTGGCAAATCTGCAAAAAGTTCGGCGCTTAAGTCGTTTGTTTGTATAATAAAATATGTACTAAATTATATATGTATATCCGTACGTTGAAGTTTGTAATTTTGTTTTGCTAATAAAAAGAGAAAATATTTATAAAATATCATATTTTTATATTTTTCTTGGCCCATAAATTAATTTCTGTGACGAAATTCAATTACGAATAAGACTCCAGGCGGTAATCTAATCTGCAGGCCCGAATTTCATGGGACACTTTATAACAAAAACGCAATTAAAATGTTAAGTATCCCTTTTTTCCATTTTCCCATTCACATTTCAAAAGTGCGCAAAATACATTTCAGAAGAACATTTTTTTCGTAATAATAAATTTCAAATTCTATATAAAACAGAAGATTATACAAAAAAGAGCTTATAATTTCAATAAGTAAGCAATATTGTGATGCAAATTCATTGTGCATTTACTGAAATAAGCATATGAAATATGAAAATTTTATACAGTGAAATTCCTTATAACCGGATTATACAGTGTTTTTGCCCGGCTGTTCATAAATGGGAGCGTGGCAAAACCGAGTGTTTAAAATGTATTCTTAGAGTCGGCAACTGCAACCCAGAACTATATTTCTATTGAGCGATCCAATGCCAGTTTGGAGTGAATTAATAACAATTATCCCATTAGTTTCCCTTGAATCAGACGGTGCCAGCGCAAAACAGTTCGTTTGCTGTGATCATTTTACTTATTTTTCTTTTTTTTAACTGTATTTTAAAATTAAATTAATTGTCTCAAAACATCAAAATTAATAAAAATTAAAAAAAGTTGAACTAATTAGAACTGAAGATAACGTGACAACCGTATTCAAAAAAATGGTTTCGAGAAAACGTGTTTAAATTTTTGTGTTAAGATTTAGGGGCCGAGTTGTCATTAGACTAAAATCTCAATAGCTTTGAAAATAATTTGGGGTTTTCTCTAGATTTTTTCAAATTTCAAGACTAGAGTTCCTCTATATACATTTTCAGTGCTCCTAAGTCATATATAGAACCCTTTACAACCACAGTTTTGAGTACTAAAATTTAGCATACCTTATACATACACATATGACCAAATCAAATTTTTAAGCCGTAAAAAACTTCTTTCTATCAATAAAACCATTCGAAGAACTGAGAAAATCATATATTTACATATATAAAATATATATATATTTATTTTTTTTCTTATATTTTTTAATCAAAATTCGCTTTTAGGTATTACAGTGGCCATTGCAGATGTTTTACAGATTATGGAGATCTTCCAGCGCTTCGATAGCATTTTTGTGGTACGATCTTTTATTTACCATAATTCAAAATAAGTCAAAACTTTGGTGATAACCACCTCATTGTCTCTTTATTCTTACCATGGATACTGCTTTTGAGTTGCACGGTTAGGAAAAAGTCTTCGAAGATCTCGAGAATATGTCGTAAACGTATTTAACAGCAACTTTCATTATAGCTCACATTTTTTTTACCAGCACGCATTTTAGAGCTCTCTCAGAACTCTAGAATATGGTGGAAGCAGTGAGTTTCAAGTACAATTTATGTAATTTGGCTATCGTAGTTATTGATTTCAAACACAGTGTATTGATTCTGATCATCCGAATCACATATTTTATACAGAACTTTCGCATATTCAGATATTCATAAACAATATAAGACTGCTTAATAGCTCTAGAACATCAGCAATCTCGATCTTTTTTATTTTAAGGTCTTCTAGAATTGAGTTGTAAATTTTTTACATAGTTTCGTTCACAACAGCATCTTCTGGATGTACACTTGCGACTTGCCTGGCGGAGAGTTTACTATCATCAAGCCATATTAAGCAGTCACATGGGTTTACGGGTTTCAAAAAATCGACGTTTTTATTTATTAAATTTTACGATTCATCTGGAATATTGTTCTAAGTTTTCAAGTTTATTCGGGTAATAATTTCGGAGATACAGCCTTGAGAACTTGTGCGCTCGAGGCTAGCTAGACTAAGTGCGCCGTCTTTAAACGCGCTTTTTTCGTAACTGTGTGTTTAAAGTCGGTCGGCAAGGGTTCTAGAGAACTACTCAACCGATCTTCATGAAATTTTACACAGGGTCTTTGAGATACAATTCTTAAAGACTTGGGCGAAGAATCTTTTTTTTCGGTTACTATTTGGAACAAAAAAAATATTTTCACTGAAATTTAATTTTTTTTTTATAAAAAAATCCAATTTTCAGTTTTGTTCCATCGTCCAAGTTCTAAGTTAAATTTTAAGTAAAGCATGTTTTTTTCACTTTAGATGATTCTGTAAGGAAATAGCGTTGCAATGGCCGAGTTTAAAATATTTTTTCCCAAGAATTTCAGAATTTCTTTGTTAGTAGTGTGTGTTTCTAAAAATAAAAAATTCTAATCAATATTTCATATTTTATATGAGAAAAAAATTGTCGATAAATACTGTTTTTTAGGAAGGAAACCCATGTAACCCCTTATGGCTGATACCATAAAAGTTTTTTTTTTCTACAACCAACATTCCAAGAACACACGAAGTTCATTTTTGCTAATCGTTTCAATTACAAAGTTTTAGCCATTCAAAATACAATCTCTCAGAAACCAACTTCAAAGATTTGGATTTGATATGCTCTGAAAAGAATTTTCCAATTATATATATTTTACCTTATCACCTGAAGTACAGATTCAACTCGACTCTACAATCGAAGTAATATGAAATTATTATGTACTGTCCTTAAACTTCTTACAAAAATTTCTACTTTGAATTACAACGGCGGGATATACTATATACAAGATTGCACTAGTTTTAAACCGTTTTCTAAGAACTTTTAAACTCTTATTATACTATATATGACGACCAGTGCGAGTATGGTAGCCGCTAGGCAACCATATACATATGTACATAAGTATCTAACTCGCATTACGTGTGGCATGATCATTAGCTATTGAGTAGCTGGACGCTGTTTTAGTGTATTATGTATTACTATCATCACTTGTAGTATATAGAAACATCGATATCAAGCAACTGCTCAAGACCGAGTTGTAGTTGTTGCTCTGATGGCGTTTTGTTCTTATTTTAATTGGCCTTTTGCGCTGACAGTTCCGCAGCTTCAATTCTCAAATACATCTGACCTAGGATTATGAACAAATTCTAGCTTATCTCCGGTACGAATAAATATTTTTCAAGAAGGTTTCAAAAGAATTCCTTATTGATTTATGAAATTTTTAATCAGATCTTATATGAATATACATATGTATATTTGAGAATTACTTCTTGAATAAAATTTAGCACAGCTTTTATTGATTTTATCTTGTGATTAAGGAAATTAAAGCTAAATATTAACTACAATTGCTTAACTAACTTTTTCCTTTTACCTAAAATACCAACTCCTCTGTGCATCGTTTTGACCGCCGTCCATGTAAATGTTGTTTGTCATGACTCATCTCCGCTTGGTATTTAACGTACATTTATACATACGAGATATTTAAAAGCACAACGATTTCATAACAAAGTGATCCAGCAACTTGCCACAAAAATGTGGAAGAAGGGAAATGGGGAAAACCCGACACATTTAAATGTTTTCGCTCTTGTTGCGGCTTTTACGAGTGTTGTTGTGCCATTTTTGTTTACCAAAATAAAGTTTTCAGCCGGATACTGCAAATTGCTGTAAATATTTATATAAATGTACATACATATGTATGTATGTGTGTACATGTCCATTTTAAACCTACAAATCTACATTTCCGCGCAACTAAGTAATTTAATGATGTGTTGTTTTTGTTGTAATTGCAATACGTACATTTCGATTGGAAGATGTGCAGCTGTCGTAGGCCATTTAAGCTTGTAAATATTTTTATTATTTTTTTGGGTTATTTAGGTTGCAATGACATTTTCGGTTTGTTTTCGTTTTGCTGCAACTTCTCTTTGACTCTTACTTGAAAACAAAAGTGGAGCAGACAACGAGAGTATGTTGTGTTGTAAGACTAAAGTTTTCTATAGATGTACCTTATGTATACATATATAGTAAAGGTTTAGTCGATTATTTTTTTTGTATTAATATTTTCTCTGTGCTAGTTGTTTTTAATCTATTATTATTATTCTGATAATTTTTTTTTAGTTTTTTTTTTCTTTTTTATTTTATTTTTTTTTGCTTATTTATCGTGTCTCCATACTATTAAATACTGCTGTACATAACATAAAATCCTAAATTTGGTTATCGTATCTTCATACTATTAAATATTACTGCAGATAATATAAAGTCCGCCTTCTTGCAAGAAAACACTCGTCCGATAGTCCTTTGATTCTGCCCATCATCATGTTCATGATCAAGGGTAGGCTTCCTGCGCTAGATTTTTCCATACATATTATAAGCTTGCTTTGCTGAAATGATAGTAATCTTTTGACAACCTCATCTTAAAAAAAAACAACAAAAAAACTTTAATTATATTACTCTTCACATATAAAAAAGGTTTTCCATAACAGAATTTGTTTATTATTGATCAGTTTGTATGGCAGCCATACTACAATGGTCCGAATTTAAAAAGTTTTTCAGAGATTGCACCGTTGCCTTAGAAAATAATCCATGTGAGATTTCAGGGCGATATCTTGTCAAATGCAAAAGTTTTCTATACAAGAACTTTATTTTGATCCTTCAGTTTGTATGGTAGCTATATGCTATAGTAGTCCCAGTTTTAAAATTCTCGGAAATTGTACCGCTGCTTTAGAAAATAATCCATGCCAGTTTTTTGGAAAAATATCTCGTCAAATAAAAAAGTTTTCTATACAAGAACTTTATTTTGATCGCTTAGATTGTATGGCAGCTATAAGCTCTACCGGCTTGATCTAAACAATTTCTTCGTAGCGTTGCTTTGGACAATATTCCATTCCAAATTTCGGGAAGATACCTCATCAAATAAAATAGTTTTCCGTACAATAAATATATTTTTATCCAACAGTTTGTATGACAGCTATATGCTATAGTCTTCCAATTTGAAAAGATTTTTCGGAGATTGCACCGTTATCTTAGAAAATAATCCACGTAAGATTTCGGGGAGATATCTCGACAATTAAAAATGTTTTTCATACAAGCACTTGAACCCGTACCTTCAGTTTGTACCGCAGCTATATGATACAGAGGTCCGATAACGATGGTTCTGACAAATTACCAGCATTTTGGGGAAAAAAGGACATGTGCAAAATTTCATATCAATATCTCTGAAACTGAGGGTTACATTGAATATTAGAAATGAACTGATTTTAATTTTTCTAATGACACACACTTTTTGAACATTTTAATTGTTCAAGCCAAAAAATTAAATACCAGCATTTATCATAAGAAATATAAACCTTTTATTTGCAATTAAATAAACCACAATTTTCAATAATATATTTTTAAATGTATTACGCATTCTTGCTTGGTGAGAATAAATATAATAAAATGATGTGACATTGCTTGGAAAATATTTGATAATTGCTAACTAAATTAATTTCTTAAAATATTTGTAAAAAATGCTAATTAATATACTACCTTAAAAGATAAGTAATTCTTGACTAATATTTTAAATAATTATATTACGCTAACTTTCATTTCATTTTCACCATTCAATACAATTTCGCTAAATGTCTTGAAAAAAAATTTAGCTAAGTTTCTATGTAAAATATTTTTTTAATATTTTTTTTTTTATTGAAGTTTCCGTGCAGTTGCGTCGCTCAGGCATGGCGCACAATCATGTCCTGTATCCATTTAGCCGTCATTTGTATATTGTGGTAAATGCCCGGCTGATGATCGACGCCACAACCAAAACCGGCACTAGTGATGCCAACCAATATGAAGCGGCCGCGTTCTTTGATAATCAGCGGGCCGCCAGAGTCACCTGTGAGGCAAAATAAAACAGTGTTGGTAAATGTTAGATAGAAAAATAGCCTAAAAGTATGCAATATATGCAAATATGTTAACTGAAAATGAAATGTTACCGTTAACAGTAAGGTTGAAGACTTAACAGTGGCTTGAAAGCTGACTAACACACATTTTTTTTCGACCAAAGGTGTAATTTATTGATGGGAGATAGTAAATAATAATAATTTCATGCGATACATAATTGAGGACTAGTTTGTTGTTAATGCTACTAAGATAAATAATTATATTTCAATTCAACCGTTCATCTACTGTCCATGAAATTCTTACCAGAATTTCAACCTTTTATTGCAACTGTTAGCAAATAGGCAAAATTGTACTGGTTTTGCATCAGTTATTAGAAATTTCTATACCCCTATTATGTATGGCGACTATAACCAAGGCGATCGTATATCGTAATTTAGAAAATGTATGCTACCGGCTTCTAATTTTGCACGCTTGCAGAAGTCCAAACGCTGAACTTACAGGAAATAGTCTAACGGTCTAATATGTTCATCAAACCTGGTTTTCAATATTGTTGTGACGTCGATTACTGAGAAATATCATATTTTGCATTTGATGAAATCCGGATCACTTTCAAGTTGATACTGGTGGCCAAACGGTTTCAGTTCTTGGGTCAGTTTGATCTAATAAGAATGTTGGCCAAGATCTTCTCGCAAAATTCGCCACAATGACGTCACAGAGATGCCCAACGCTTGAGAATGACGTGTGAGTGACCGATTTGGGTCTTTGGGCAGCAACATTCTTGACACTACGGGCACTTCATTGTCTCACTGGTACGGAAACATTTTAAACTATGCCTGTGGATTCAAATTTTTACTAGACGCTCAATTGTTTGATCTTACAACGATTATGACGACCATAAAGGACGTAGCGCCTTTAAAGTTGAGGACACTGACTCCGAATTTCGTTAGGAAATTTTTATAATTTCAACTCGTTGTTGGATCGTTTATCTTTCTATGATGAAATGGCAAACGTTGCTGAAGAGAAATGTCAAAAGGACGGGAAAAATATGGCGTCGTTTGCTGCCCTGTCGGTCGACTTTTGTAGCGTCCCTATTGAAAAACCCTTTATCAACTACGCTAGCCATGCTGAAATGCTAGACCATTTACAAAGCTGAATCGAACAGACAACTAGTATTTAAATAGCAGAAACTGGTATAAAAAATATATATATCAAATAACAAAATTTAAACCGTTATCAACTTTTTCTAAAATTAATATCCAAACATTTCCAGATCTAGCTTCGAAAAATCTGCAACTATCTGCCTACTCCACTCTGTCGTTTTCTGTATGTTTTAGAGTGTTCCAACTTACCTAAACATGCATCCTGATGTCCATCCGAGTGTCCCGCACAAAACATTTCACTATAAAGCTCCACATTGATGCGCTTACTCTCGTGCCAGCGTATGCAATCGAAGGTTGCTGAGGCAAAAAATATGTAAATAAAGAATTTTTCGATATAAAAGCTAGTTAGTAGTGACTTACTGATGATTGGCACAGTTGCCACTTGCAGCATATTAGTGCCCGTGTGACCCATACTGGCCTCTGTTTTACCCCAACCGGCGATCAAACCTTTACGGCCGATTAAAGTGATTGGGAATTGTGGCAGGCAGATAGGAAGAATGTGATCGCTGAAGAAAAAATTAAAAATGAAATAAAAAAAATATCAAATATATATTTTAAATGTTTCCACAAAATACTCTCGCATAATATTCCTTAAAAATCATTTCCTACCTAAACCCCGTCGGTATGGCCAGCTTGAGTAGCGCCACATCGAAGCGATCCGGCTGCGTCATGCGAAACTGAAAGCGCGGATGCACAATCTTCTGTATGACTTTATGCTTCTCCACCGGCAGCGGTTCGTGTATATGCCCCAAATTCTGCGTATCCAATTCGCCCAGAAAGACTGAAATGTCCGGCAGTCGCGCCTGTTGTATGCAATGTGCCGCCGTCGCGACAATGTTGTGTGAAACCAAGACACCGCCACATTGAAACTCAGCTATGCGTATATGCGCCTGCCATGGATATTCGGCGAAATTCGCCGTCCTGCCACCGATGATGCGCTTCTGTAGCGTACGTTGTGCGGCGCGTGGCAAACCGCATTCCGGCTGCAAGTGAAGACGTTAAAAGTGAGAGCAAAAGTATGAAAGCCTTCACCAACCTTTAAGAACACATCATTCTCATTGCGTCGCTTCAGCATTACGCGCTTGGGCAGCACACCACCACCAACACCACTGCTACTAGCACCTGTGGCACTGGGACCACTAGCCGCGTGGCGCTTGTAATCGTTGAGCGTGTTGCCTACGAGATTTCCAGCTGGTGCTTGATCGTTGTTTCCTTGGTATAGTCCATACTGTACCGCTACTGCTGCATTGACTACATTGTTCGCCGTGTTTGTGTTGCCACTGCCGCCAATGCAGCAGGAAAATAACCATTTGTTGGCGCCACAGCCTTTTGCGTGGCGACCGCCTTGCAACCAACAGGAGAACGACAGTTTACACGGCCAAACGCTGTTCTGATGCACACACTCGCTGGGAACGCCCAAGATGGTGTTTAAAATACCTAAAGAAAGACGGAGATTGTCGTCATATTTATGGTAATATTGTGGTGGCAAAGCAAGCAAATAAGTCTTTACATGCTGTAGGGTGAAATTTGCGCGGAAAATGCCTTATTTCTGTAGACAGAATACAAGTTATTCTTTGATTCTTGAAGGTTCTATTGCTACTTGTATTTTGAAGATATGGAAATGACTAGAAATGACATTAGAAATGTTTTCCTCTTTCTAGAACTCTATCGATATCTTTGTTGCGCCTTTTCAAACGACTAGCGCTAGAATTTGTTTTCATAATTCCCGGGCTATGGATTTTAAGTAGAGTTAATTTAGTAAAACCAGTTTGAGCTGGCTTAGCTCTTATAGAATTCTGTATTCTCTGTATACTTAGGCCAATCCAAAATTGCTACCATTTATCACATTCTACAAGCTGTTCTGTTGTTACACTTACTTCCGCTGTATCTCCTAAAACTTATTACTATTATAGGATATAGTTTATACTATACACAAGACATATTTTACAATCGATCAGCAATTTAGTGGCTTAGTATACACATGTGTTATAACCTCATTTTACAATACAAAACAAAAAAGGGGAAAGGAAATGTGCAACGTAATTCTTGTCTTTATAGTTTTTTATCTAACGAGGCTTAATGCTAATAATAACTATTTAAGAGCTCAGAAAATATCGAATCGAACAAACAACTGGTATAAATCACTTAGTGGCATACGTGTTGGTAATCATGCAGCTGCTTACTGCCTTGATAAACTTGCGTGTTCTCCGAAGTAGAAACTATAAAGCAATTTATCCCAATAATGTTTCTGCATGGACATGAAAATAGAGCTGACCAGGGTATGGGATAGTAAACGACTCTGTATACCAAATGTAAATGCTTATTACATAGAAATACTTTTTTGAAAGGGGCACAAAACATTTTGTTGATTCTGAATACATGAGAACTCTCTGCAGTAGCAAAAATGTGGTCAAAACTTCAAAACAAATCCGTAGATTTCAAAGTAATTAAAAATGTATAGCATCGTTTCGTCTAAAAAAATAATAGCTTTCAAAAATCTGATGCAAGTCAATTCGACCTGGAGACAAAAATTACTTGGAAACCAATGGGCGCAAAAGCACAGATTTTAATTAGCCAATTAATGTTTAATGTTCGGGTGTTAATTTATACTTTTGAAACTAATCGAGAGTTTCATTATCCGTCATTTAAATATTTTTATTTTGCTGTAAAATTAATTAAGATTAGTAGTTTCTTATGGGTTTTGGTCCATAAGGAGCGACGCCACAAAAAAACCTGGGTGTATTTTCTGCCATTTCTTTTAAAATAGTGTTTCTGACGTTTTTTGTTAGTCGGTTAATCACAAAATAGATTTTCAACAATACAATCATAAAAATGGTATTATCAATTTCTTCCATTTTTGAACTTGTATATGGAAATGCTTGGAATGGTATAGAGTTTTTGGACATCGGATCATTTTAGTAGCGTCATTCGATATTAAGAAATAGTTTCGACGGCGGGATTCATCCCACTTTTCCACAGCTCGTCACCGGTAATGAAGCCTTTGATGAATACATTGTTCAGCATCACTTTTACGACCTTTATCGACGTCGTTTTTACAAATGATTCAAGTCTTTTAACACGCTTCATATCCTAAAACATTATCCAATATGTGTTGAATCGACCTACATATATGAGATATTGAGATCCTCTGATACTTGCGGGTACTGATAAAGTAGACCGCCCAAAATAATTCTGCAACATTTTCAACGATTATAATGCCAAAATACGTTAGAAAACATAAAAAATAACATTCTTTATCGATTACGTGTGCGCGGGCAGCGGGTATGTACTAGTCCGGGTCATATTTGATCAGATGGTAAAAATCTTTTAATACTTTAGCTTATACTCGGAGCTAAGAATTAAGCTCAGCTCTTAATTAATTTGCACCAACCTAAGCAAAACTTAGCGAAACTACATATGTTTGATTCACTAGACCGTATAGAATCGAACAAGAAATTGGTATAGATCACATTAACTGGTCTAAACAAATCGAAAAGGAGTATTAAATAGTTATCTAATTTTAAGTTTTTCTTTTTACATGTAAAATACTGGAAATGAGAGCAGAATTTAAATATAGAGGAATATCTCCCTCTAAAATTCTAATAAAATATTTCATTTTTACATGAAAAAAAAATGTTAAAAAGGCTGTTTTTACTCGAGGATACCCATGTAACCCCTTAAGAAAAGTTGCATACTAGCCGTGATGTGATTTGACCTCTGCCCAGAATATATGAAAATTGGCGCTAACTGATGATGGGATAGATCAATAGAACTCTCTGGATGCAAGAAAGTATTGGTACAATTAAGCTTTACATCGAGACTGTTCCGAAGCGCATTGATCCTTTTTCATTGGTTCTAAAGTGTCAAAACTTAAAAAACGCTGAATGTATTTGAAGTTATTAAGAGTTTTTAAAATCCTTTGGAACAAACTAAAATTTCTTACTCAAAAAACGCACTTCAAAATGGACATATGGGAAACTCGGTTAGTATGATGCTGGACCTGCCCAAAAATTTAACCTTTAAAAGTGCTTTCTCAAGTAAATAAATAATAATTTGTATCTGACGAAAATTCTTAAACACATTAGGGTTATTGCAGCTTGTCAATCATTGTAGATTAGTTTTGAGATTCAAGTTAAATTAGTAAGAACCTTCAATCATATTAAGCGACTAATGCAAAGATACGATTTTTTCCATATTTTCACCTTGAATACAATAGCAATTTACTTAAACCTCACAAAGCTCAGTCATTACACTCAAATAATATTAATTTACTTACCCGCATCAACTAGCCTGATGACTGCGCAGTGATTCCAACACTGGCCGATGATGAGTAGCGACCATATATTCCATAGGTGCATGGCGTGTTAACGATTTCGCTTGCATGTGTGCGTATTTCTAATGTAAACGTATGTGTGTGCGTGTGTGTATGCGCTGTAAACACACTGAACATACGCGAACCCACATAAATGCTCAACACGAAATGATAGACTGCGGCATGCTCATGCAAATTGATGGCGCTACCAAAAGCAATTAAAATGGAATGATCTGCAAAAACAATAAATACATAAATAAGCGCGTGTCGGTATGTGTGTGCAGTATGCAATGAGGAAGTGCAATGTAGAAAAACTAGTAAGATTAGAGAGAATGACGGTGGCGTAAAAGGCTGTAGGAAATTAAGAGTAAAGAAGCCATAGGAAGTGCACATAGACGCACACTTTTACACAGATATGAATGGACAGGTGTGCTCGTAAGTGATATATACAAGTATAGTTATCTATAGTGTGTAAACAAACAACAACACAAACAAAAGTGTCGCACTCCATCAATTATAGCCGCACACATTGCTTGTGCCAATGAAAGCATGACCAGTTGTTGTTATCATTTTTTATACCCTGAACAAGGTATACTCGTATGAAATTTATCTAATTTAGTATATACAAGTATCTGAAAGATCACGAGAACGATCATCTGAAAGACGACGAGCCGCGTCGATTTAACACTGTCCATCTGAACGTGTATCTGTATATAAGAGAAATAGTTCCTCAATTTTTGAGATATCGAGCTGAAATTTTGTACGCGTCCTTTTCTTCCCAAGAAACTGATTATTCTTCAGGACCACCGATATCGCCAATATAGCATATATCTGCCATACAAACCGACCGTTGAAAATCAAAGCCTTGTATGAAAATTTTTTTTATGTAACAAGATATCTTCACAAAATTTTGCCAGCATTATTAACACCTAAAGCAGCGGTACAATGCTCCAAAAAGTTGTTCAGATAGGACCACTATAGCATATAGTTGCTATACGAACTGATCACTTGGAATAAAGTGCTTCTACGCAAAACTTTTGCTTTCGGCAATATATCTTATCGAAACTTGGTATGAGTTATTGCCTAAAATAATCCAAAGAAATTGTTCAGGTCGAGTACCTATAGCATATAGCTGCTATACAAACTGATCCAACAAAATTCCTGCATTCCATGCTTTTTTTGTTTAATTTTTTTATTTGCTATCTTGTTGTTATTCTCGCCTGCTCATATTTGTTCGCATTCATTGTGTCGCTTTGCGCTTCACTTGTATAAACATAAATAATAACATATGTACATATGTATGTGAGTATGTGTATGTGAATCCATTCACTGCTTTTATTATTATTATTTTGTTTGGCGAAAAATATGTCGCCGTCACGTCATCAGCTGCTCGTTGACTTTACAACTGAAAGCTCATATTATTGTCGTTGTTTTTGTTGCCTTCATTGTCGCACTGTTACCAGCTTTTGTAGCGAGAAAACACCTTCTTTGCTCTAGATTTTTACATTTTCTTCTTGTTACTTTTATTTTTTGTTATTTTCAGTTTTAGCGCTATTCACAGTTAACTGATTTATATCAACAATATTGTTGGCGCTCTTGTTATTTCTTTATATGCTTTACACCAATAAATATATATATATATAGATGTATATGAATACATTCATGTGTTCATGTTATTTACTCACGAGCATAATTTTAAGAAATTAAAGTAGCAATAATGAACGATTCGAGCTCGTTTCGAATATGAATTTTACCAGTTTAAAGTCACAGTTTTGATAACTCATTATTGTTATCATTGTTCGACTTTTAATTAAGAGATTTTAAAAAAGTTTGTAACAGTCACATCAAATTAAGTAATCAAATGAATTTCTATGAAGTGAAGCTTCCACTGCTAGAATTTCATTACTTCGAATTTGTCTTTCGAACACCGCTTCAGCGAGTATTATCTGGGAACTATCTCATTTCTTCTATTAGACAAATATTTTACAAGAAACTAAGATCCAATGGATAAAGAAAAAATAGCAGCCGTTTCTGGGAGTGTACACCAAGGCAACAACTCGAACTAACGTATGGAAAGACTTGGCGCAGTTTACGTCGACATCTTAAATTGAAAGCTTACAAAATACATCTGAAGCCGCTCCATCATCCGAGCCAAATTTTGATCCGCAATGAGGCTCATTTCTAGGTATATGGGTACATAAACAAATTTGCCGCACTTGGGACGAACAGCAACTTGAAGAGATTCAAGAACTGCCATTTCTTCCAGAAAAAACAACGGTTTGGTGTGGAATGTAGGCTGGTCGAATCAACGGTCCATATTTCTTCAAATAAACGGTGACCTTTCCATCGCAATAATCAATGGGTTTATTCAGAGAACACTTCGATGAGCAGATAATATCACCCTTAGGATCGTTCGATTGGCCACCAAGATCGTGTGATACCATACCGTTAGACTTTTATATCTGGAGATAAGTAAAGTCTGAAGCCTATGTGGACAATTCCTTTTCGATTTATGGCTTGAAGGAAAACATCACGCATGTCATTCGCCAGTTAAGAGTCGAAGTGCTCGAATGAGTCAGCGAAAATTGAACTCAACGGATAGACCATCTGAGACTAAGCCGTGGCCAACATTTGAAAGATAATATTCAAAAAATAAATGCCAAAGAATATTTTTTCGATTGATAAAAAAGATCGTCGCAAAGGGACACAAGAGATCTAGAAGCCATAGAGTAGTACGTCGAACAAAAGAATGTTCTTTCGAATGATAATAAACATTCCCATTACATTTGAAATTTCTGTGTTTTCTCGAAACGGTGTTTTCAAAGTCAATAAGGAAAATTTCTCCGAAATAGCTAAAACGATCAGCTTGAAATTTGAATAAGACCTTCGTAGATGTATTTGACGGGTAGTGATAGAAGGAAAAAGGTTTTTGATAATATCTTTGATTTTTATCTTTTTCAGAATAACTTAATATTTTTTGGGAATGACTACTATTTGAGAATCAAAATTTTGACGGGTCCTTCAATTTATAGGTTCGAATACAGGCCAAAAGTTCGTCTTTTAACAATTGGCTTGACAAACCTTACTAAGTAACAAATTTCGTCTAGTCTTATTTGAGTCAAATGTCTGTAATACATATTATTATATCAAACAATGATAAAGCTTTCATGCCAAATTTCGTGAAATCTCATCAAATAGAAAAATTTCCCATATATAATCTGAATTCTTTTTGTATAATGCTCCGATATTGGCGTTACCGAAAAATGAGCAGCTTCTCGAAGGAGTAATTCTCGTATATGCCGACTGACTGACAGACAGACAGATGGGCATGACTTTATCTACTCATTTTGTCTCGCTAATATGTTTATTTTATAGGGTTTCCGATGTTTTCTTCTGTGTTACTAACATCATGGTAAACTTAATCTACCCTATTCAGGGTATAAATAATTAAAGTTAATCATATATTGTCGTATCTAATAACGCTGAACAAATAACTCCTCACTAATGTCAATATCGTGCTCACATATTAACAATTAACTAAGATGCATCACTTACAGCAACTGGATGCAATTAGTGGTTTGCGCAGGGCGCCAATATAAAAGAATCTCCCACACCAAAGTAAATTTAGTATTACTAAGCTTTTCAAACGGAATTTCTATTTACTTTTGATTTCTAAAATGGGCAACAAGATCTGCTTTATTTTACTAATAATTTGTTCATACTTGACAGCTATGGCGATAGCACGACCACAGGATTCGGGTGAGTGTCGAAGACTACATATCAATTTGCGTAGATTTATATAAATGTTTATGTGTTTAAAGGCACTTCATGCGGCCCAAATGCACAGTTCACCACTTGCGGCACCGCTTGTCCGGTTAAATGCAGTGATAATCCCTTGTTGGGCACAATTTGCACGGCACAGTGCGTCGTCGGCTGCCAATGCAATTTCGGATATCTGCTGAACGATGCTGGCGAATGTGTGACATTAACTCAATGTTAACCGAAATTTGGTTGTGTTAGTTACGCGAAAATTGTGTTTAAAAAATACTATATTCATGGTATATAATTTTTTCTTAAAGATATTGCATATGACTTCATATTTCAAATAAACAAATGAAAAACGAAGTAAGTTGCCTAACTCAACTACAGATTGAAGCGACCACCGATCCTGATTTTCATAAGAAAATATTGTTCAGCTATTAATTTCAATTTTTCTCGAAAAGGTATCTATGTACGTTAAAAAAAATTAACGCATTTGAAGCGATGATAACCTGCAAGTCATGTTTGAAAGGCCATTATATCCTCAAAAAGTCAAAGATTCGTGTGATCTTTGAGCAGAGAGAATCATTGGTTCATATTTCTTCAAAAATAAAGCCCTTCAATGGGTAGGCTCTACAAGGATTAATGAATTACCTTCCTGAATTGATAGATGTTGTTGTGGAGGACCTTTGGTTCCAACAAGAAGGCGTTTGTAAGGTGATAATCGAAGAAGAAAGCTTTTTTTGGGAAGGCACCATTTTGTTAAAAATCAGAATTTTCCTTTGGAAGTCTTCCAACAGAAGAGAATACCTTTCAATGATAAAAATCGCGAGACAAAAATATTCACGGTTTTAGTAATTCGCAGATAAATTTCGTCTACGTGTGAAAAAACTCATTTTAAGGGAATCGGTGTGTATAAACTGAGATAGTTGCATTTGCAGTCGTCTATTAAGCACAGTACATGAGTACTTATTTACAGTCGCTTCATAAATTGGAAAGAACTATAACTAAGTGACAACTAAAAAATAACCTAAAAACAACTAATGTCAGCTCGAATAACTTCTCGCTAATGTTAATACCGTGCTCACACATATACTCTTAATTAAGAAACACGAATTGCGCATCTTTTGAAACAACTCGATGCAATTCTTAGTTCTAAAGAGCACTGATATAAAAAAGGCCCTAACCGCCGCTTGTAATGCAGTATTTCTATTCTTTTCAAACGTAATTTCTATTTACTTCTGACTTCTAAGATGGGCAACAATATCTCTTTTATTTTAATCATGATTTTTGCATCCTTTACGGCCATGGCAGTAGCACGACCGCAGGATGCGGGTGAGTGTCGGAAACTACATATCAGTTTGCGTAGATTTATATACACATTTATGTGTTTTCAGGCATTTCGTGCGGTCCAAATGCAGAATTCACTACATGCGGCGCCTTTTGCCCGCCCACATGCTATATTAGTCCGTTTCCAATTCGCGCAGTTTGCCTGCAAGAATGCCGCGTCGGCTGCCAGTGCAATTCAGGATATGTGCTGAACAATGCTGGCCAATGTGTGTTGAGCAGTGAATGTTAATCGAAATTTAGTTTTTTTTTAATACAGCTGTTCTTTCGACTTCCAAAACCAATGGTTTCGCTTGCAGCTGTACGTAAGGAACTTTAAATGCTGTCAGTTCTCTTATACCGAGTTTCTTATGAGTACACTCAGGGATCAGGAGTGCAAGTTGAGTAAAAAACTGTTTAGCTATCTGTTGTGATTGTAGCTGCTCGACGTTGTTTCTTCCCTGTTCCCAGTTAAATTACTGCAAGTTCAATGTCATGAAAGTATTATTATTCGTATATTTACAATAAAAATTAAAAAACACTTTTGTTATTTTACTTTGAAAACAAAATATATAATTGTAGAAACAATTAAAGAATTCAAAATAATTTTTATATCCATTGACAAGACTATCTTGGGAAATGGGAAATGTAGATCACAGAAGAGGGCAAAAACCTTCCTAAACCAAAACTTCTCCACCTGGTGACGCTCTAGTTACTGAAATTTCTTTATCATCTCCGTTTATCATTCCAATAGTATTTGAATATATCCGGCTTATCTGAATGAGACAAGCTTTCATCAAACAACAAATTCGAGCATTTTGGCAGATCTAAGAAAATTTGTTGAATCAAGGTTATACGTTACTGTATTTTCAGTAAAAAAAATTCAAATTTACACTTTTTTCTAAAAAAAATTCACATAGAGTTCAATTCTTATTAAATGAATTTAAGCAAACTGTCACTTCTCTCACTCATCTCTCAAAAGAGAAGCATTTATGTTCACACATCATTATTTACCGTTATATTTAAGCTATTAAACTATATACCAAATGTTATTTTTAAGAAATCACTCTTAAAGTAATGCCGCAGTTTTTATTTTAGTTAATAGTGAGTTTAAGGAAATTGCCACTTATGTACAACCAATCCCTTGAAATGAGTCTTCTTGCAAAGATATTATTTTAACGGAACTCTTGTTTTCCGAATATATTACTGAACATTGATTCTAACTATTTTGATTTCTTCGAGAGTTTATTTTGAAAATTTATTAAGTATTCGGAAAGCGTCCTACAATCCTCCATCTTTTAGAATCTAGATTGACTTATGCAGACATATTCGCGACTTTTGTAATTTTTTATTCCAAGAGATTTCATAATCGATTTCTTAAGAACAAGTTTGAATTCCTGAAGTAGCCGATCTCTAGGGGGAAATTTCCGGTCTCAAGGTGAAAAAAACGAACCAATTATTCCCTCTACCCATAAAGCACACCAAACAGTGCCTTTTCGAGAATGTAACGGCATCTTAGCAATAGCTTCCAAGTTATCATCACTCCCAATATGACAATTCTGTTTATTACAGTACCCAGTCAACCAAAGGTCCTCATGGCTACACAAAATTTTGTTTTAAAAATCGCAATCGCTAGCCAACTCGTTTCAGGCTCATACACCGAACATACGACATGTTTTATGGTCGTTCGGAAAACATAGCAGTAAAGGAATTATTGAATTAAAATTTGAATAATTTTTCTATTATTTTGAAATACTGAAAAACTGAATGGCTTTCGGAGAGTTTAGAGAGGATTTGTGTGAAACACTCATTAACTATTTGGGAAATTAGACTATTAGAGCGAAACTAGTCTGAAATCTCATGTACTCTACTACCAAGAAAAGATTTGAGGCAAAACTTCGACATTTCTGTTTTCATAAATCATTAAATTCGCTTCAAAAGCACGTCATTGAAGTGTGGTTTGTCAATTTTATTAGGTGTTAATTTTTTTTATTTGAAATAAGGAGTTATACACATCCATCCAAAACCACCCTTTATAATTAAAATGATAAAATATGAAAATCTTCTTTTTCAACATAACTTTACAGATAGCGCTGTATGTTATTGTATCTAAGAATCTAAATTTTGATTAACATTCACTCCTCCTCACACATTGGCCAGCATCGTTCAGCACATATCCGGAATTGCACTGGCAACCGGGGACGCATACTGCTATGCAAGCTGTGGACTCCGCAGGATTATCACTGCATCTGGGCGGACAAGCGGTGCCGCATGAGGTATACTGTGCATTTGGGCCGCATGAAGCGCCTGAAAGCACATAAATATGTATTTAATTTTACATAGAGTGATATAATATTCCGACACTCACCCGAATCCTGCGGTCGTGCTAGTGCCATAGCCATAAAGGATGCAAAAATCATGAGGAAAACAAAGCAGATCTTGTTGTTCATTTTAGAAATCAGAAGTATATAGAAATCCCGTTTGAAAAGCGGTGTAATACTACATTGCTTGTGGCGGTTAGAGCCTCTTTTATATCTGAATTGCATCGAGTTGTTGCAAGTAATGCGCAATTTATGTAAACATAAAAATTAAGTGTTTATGTGTGAGCACAGTATTGACATTTGTGAGAAGTTATTCGTTCTGGCCTGTTCGATACGGCCATATATGATTAACTTTTATTCGGTTTGTGATTTAGTTGTCATTTAGTGTAGCTTTTGTCAATTTATGAAGCGACTGTATATACATAAGTACTCATGCACTCGCTTAATAAATTTAGTACTTATCAGAAAAAACAAATACTTTCGCTCTTTATATGTTTAAATACAATATTTAATGATGGATTGCACAATAATTTATTCGTGGCTTGCTTTTATAAAGACTAAACAATTTCATAGCAATCTCAATTCGATTTTCTCACTAATTTGAGCACCTTTGGGTATATTAGTTAAATAGGTTAAAATTCTCCCCATTCAATTTATGAAATACTGATTAATTTATACACCGTCTAATTGAATTAGCATTATTATTCACAGTTCTCTACTGATTTAATTAATCAATTCTGTTTAAACGTATCACATACAATTTGGAATATTATTAAGTAGGGTATAATCTAGATAATTATTTTAATGCCAATGATTACATGACTATAATTTACGGTGTGGTAGATATCTGGTTAGACTAGCTCTTTTTCAAAAATACTCTCAGCCGAACGATTTCGATTGCTATAATTATTTAAGCTTAGAATTTTTAATTTTCTTAAATATCGGACTTAAAGTTAAGCAGAATGTATCACAAAATGGAATTTTTGTGAGTTTTCTTAGCTTAGAGAAAGGCTGAAATTTATATATGCATATCAAATCACTAGACTCTTCTCGCACGTAGACGAACTTGGTACTAAGTAAGATTTGTCAGCTAATTTTTAAAACTAAAAAAATGTTAACCTATTTGACTAATTAACCTAATGATGTTCAAATTAGTGAGAAAATCGAATTGAGATTGCTTTGAAATTGTTTAGTCTTTATAAAAGCAAGCCACGAATAAATTATTGTGCCAACCTTCATTGAATATTGTACTTAAACATATAAAGAGCGAAAGTTATTGTTTCTCCGATAAGTATTCAATTTATTAAGCGAGTGCATGAGTACTTACATATATACAGTCGCTTCATAAATTGACAAAAGCTACACTAAATGACAACTAAATCACAAACCAAATAAAAGTTAATCATATATGGCCGTATCGAACAGGCCAGAACGAATAACTTCTCACAAATGTCAATACTGCGCTCACACATAAAGTCTTAATTAAAATATTTACATAAATTGCGCATTACTTGCAACAACTCGATGCAATTCAGATATAAAAGAGGCTCTAACCGCCACAAGCAATGTAGTATTACACCGCTTTTCAAACGTAATTCCAATTTACTTCTGATTTCTAAAATGGACAACAAGATCTGCTTTATTTTCCTCATGATTTTTGCATCCTTTGCTGTTATGGCAGTAGCACGACCGCAGGATTTGGGTGAGTATCGGAATATTATATCACTCTATGTAAAATTAAATACATATTTATGTGCTTTCAGGCGCTTCATGCGGCCCAAATGCACAGTATACCTCATGCGGCACCGCTTGTCCGCCCAGATGCAGTGATAATCCTGCGGAGTCCACAGCTTGCATAGCAGTATGCGTCGCCGGCTGCCAGTGCAATTCCGGATATGTACTGAACGATGCTGGTCAATGTGTGACGAGCAATGAATGTTAATCAAAATTTTGTTTTTTAAATACAATAACATACAGTGCTATCTGTAAAGTTATGTTGAAAAAGAAGATTTTCATGTTTTATCATTTCAATTATAAAGGGTGTTTTAAGAGGCATATATCATAACTTCTTACATCAAAAAAACAAAAATTAACACCTAATAAAATTGACAAACCAACTTCAATGACGTGCTTTTGAATCGAATTTAATCATTTATGAAAACAGAAGTGTCGAAGTTTTGCCTCAAATCTTTTCTTGGTAGTAGAGTACATGAGATTTCAGACTAGTTTCGCTCTAATGATCTAACTTCCCAAATAGTTAATGAGTGTTTCACACAAATCCTCTCTAAACTCTCCAAAAACCATTCAGTTTTTCAGTATCACAAAATAAAAGAAAAATTATTCAAATGTTAATTCAATAATTCCTTTACTGCTATGTTTTCCCAACGACCATTAAACATGTCGTATGTTCGGTGTATGAGCCTGAAACGAGTTGGCCAGCGATTGCGATTTTTAAAACAAAATTTTGTGTAGCCATGAGGACCTTTGGTTGACTGGGTACTGTAATAAACAGAATTGTCAAATTGGGATTGCAAAAATGAAGCCGGCGATAAAGTTACAGTCAATTGGAAAGCTATAAAGCCACGATTTGGTTTCAACAAGACGGCGCTTGCAGGTAATGATCGAAAGGTGTTGGTTTTGATAATAATCTACATTTTTTAAGCTACTCTGAAGTGTAAATTTTTCATAAATAACAACTATTTTGGAGAAAGCCGCCCGTTTGTCACTAATGAAAATTTTGACTAGTCTTTCGAACATTACTTATATTTTTTCGCCATTTATTGACTTAAAAAAATAAGTTGTAATGAAAAGAAAAAAATCCTGCTTTCAATAACTAAGCAATGTTATTTGAAAGATGTGTGCAAAATCGATCCCTAACTTTTCGAGAAATCGTGTCGACCGACTTCAAAAATGGAACTGCGGTGCGCTACTCCGTCGTCGCCTGATGAGCGGAAGTACCAAAGGGTCTAGCGCTAAGAATTTTACTCAGATCGATTTTAAATTATGGGACAATATTTCAAACTATTCAATAAGACAAAAAGAAATCGATTTTTTGAAATTTTCAAACCCGCCTAACCTTATCAATAGTAATAGCTTTTTTGGAATTTTAGATAATTTGAGATTCTTCTAGAGTTCGGCTACGGAATCAAGGTAAACCAAAATTTTTGGGAATTAATCGTCGATTATTGAAGTAGATTAAATTTTGTAAATGCGCATTATTCCTTCTTTCGTTAAATAAAATGTCTCTTCAAAACAAATTCACATTCTAGAAATGTCTTTGAAAGATGGACGATATTCAGGCGCTTTCCGAATGCATTGTTACATTTCAATATCAACTCTCAAAGAAATCAAAACAATTATTTTCAATGTTTCCGCGACAGTAATTGCAGAGAACGTATATAATAGAAATACGTTTTGTGGTAATTGCTTTGGGAACGCAAGTGTTTTAGCAAGACCGATTAAAAAAATTAAATTTGGGAAAGTTGAAAAAAAATTACAGCTGTTCAAAAATGAGTGAAAATAATGCAGAAATCCGCTATATTTTGAATTTTTTGTATAAAAAAGGGAAGAATGCCATGCAAGCCACCAATGAAATTTGTGAAGTTCACGGAGGCGATGCTGTATCAGTTCGTGTAACACAACAATGGTTCGCTCGCTTCTGTTCTGGAAATTTTGAAATATCGATTTACAGTGATAAAAGTTTTACACTGATGGAATAATGTCTCTAGCGGAAAAATAGCAAAAAGAGGTCTACCAAAATGGTACATATTTGCAATCTACTATATTTTATGAGACAATGTTAAAACAATGGATCGCTCGTTGCCTCTGTGCTTTCAAGTGTACCTGTCCAACAGTCTTAAACGGACATATTAAAAAATTGGCTAATTAATTAAAAGATAAAATGTTAACTTAGGTTGCACGGAAGCTTTTAGTAATACCCTTTACAAATACAAAAGATTCCTTACAGATATTTGATTCTGTTATTAGTTATCCAAACTGAACAATTTATTCGAAAATTGAACTATTGCCTTAGATAATAATCCATGCCAAATTCTGTGAAATCTCGTCAAATAGAAAACTTTCACACATATAATCTTAATTCATTTTCTATAATGGTACTGACAAATGGGCAGCTTCTTGAAGTACTAGTTCTCGTATTTGCGAACTGACTGACACACAGATGGACATGACTTAATCTACTCAGTTTGTCTCGCTATGACATTTATTTTATAAGGTTTCCGATGTTTCCTTCTGTGTGTTCAAACATCATGGCAAACTTCATCTACCCTATTCAGGGTATAAATAATTAAAGGTAATCATGCATTGTCGTATCTAATAACGCTGAACAAATAACTCCTCACAAATGTCAATATCGTGCTCACATATTAACAATTAATTAAGATGCATCACATACAGCAACTGGATGCAATTAGGGCGCCAATATAAAAGAGCCACCTCACCACCGCAGTAAAAGTAGTATTACTTAGCTTTTCGAACGTGATTTCTATTTACTTCTGACCTCTAATATGCGCAACAATATCTGCTTTATTTTCCTCATAATTTGTGCATCCTTTGTGGCTATGTCAATAGCACAACCAGAGGGTCCAGGTGAGTGTCGGATAGTTATATCACTCTGTGTAGAATTAAATACATATTTGTGTGCTTTCAGGCATTGCTTGCGGCCCAAATGCACAGTATACCCCATGCGGCATCGATTGTCGGCCCAAATGCAGTGATGATCCTAATCCTTCGGAGCCTACACCTTGCTCAGCAGTATGCGTCGCCGGCTGCCAGTGCAATTCCGGATATTTGCTGAACGATTTTGGCGAATGCGTGACGAGAAGTGAATGTTAATCAAAGTGAAAGACGCGGCGCTATCCTTATCATCTTTTTCTGGAGACATTCTGTGATTATTATTTGAAATAAACAAATGAAGTTGTCAAACTAAAAGTTAACTTCGCTGGTTTTAGAATAGATTTTTACCATTTAGAAAAAAGGAGAATAGGAGGTTTTGTCTCATAATTTTTCGTAATTGTGGTATACATCTAGAGACTCCAAAAAGAAGTTACATAGCGATGTTCTATTTTCTGAATTAGTCCAAGAATATTTCTAACAAGTCCTTTTTAAAATTACTAAACAACAGTTATACAGTATATCGTCCCGATATGTTATGTATATGGCTATTAAATTTATAAAGGTAATTATTTATTAAATGTAGCAAGTTTGCTAGT
The DNA here is from genome assembly GCF_024586455.1 of Bactrocera neohumeralis. Classification (NCBI taxonomy): domain Eukaryota; kingdom Metazoa; phylum Arthropoda; class Insecta; order Diptera; family Tephritidae; genus Bactrocera; species Bactrocera neohumeralis. Next base: position 20,408,732 of record NC_065921.1, on the reverse strand, counting down.
GCACCTTCCTATCTTCAAGTTAGTTTTTTAAAGATATTTACTGGTTTCCAGAAACACAAATTTTTTCATCAATGAATTTTTTTAACTAAGCCTTCTTAGCTTATTCGCAAAGGACTACCTGTTTCATGAAAGTAATTACTCTAAATTTTTGAGTTTTTAGGGCACCCGGCAAAGTATAGGTTAAATTGTGGATTCTAATAGGAATCTCACTCGGACAGCTTATAACACTCATCCGTTACCCAGTACTTTTATAAAATTGATCATAGAAGTCCTTATTTAGTAAATCCAAAAAGAGCTTCGAACCCATCAAGAATGAGTGAGATGGCCAATATCAGTTTCGGCTATGCCACCTGATTCGCTGAATGCACGACTATTGAGGTATTTCGGTTTCAGTCTTGCAAGGGCTGAACAATTGAGGAAAAAGTGTCTATGAAGAACTTTACTATGGACAAGTTGTTCAGAAGATCTCCTGTGTTCTACAGTTTGCCAGCTCAATGCTAACCTCCCTAAAAGAAGCTGCATTCCGAAGCAGTAAGTCTAAGGATACTTTAATCGCAGTCACTTCTGCCTAAAATCACTACAATGATGCGGTAGATTAAAGCTAAGTTTGAGGTAGAGCTGCTAACAGAAGACTTCCCCACCAACTTTCCGTCCTAGCTCCGAAAAGCTGAATGCGCATCTTCTCCAGCGACTTCTCCCCGCCCAGATATCTCTTGTCGGTATGGGAGTAGAAAACAGCTATCATGAGCAGCCTCTGTGACATTAGATCCAAGTTTTCAGGGATGAGGAGGAGAGAATTTCAAAGTTAAGCTTTTTATTCACCTTCATATACCCAGAAAACTAGGGTACTCAAAAATAATTGTTATTAAATTGCTGGTTCCAAATGCCTAAACATGTATCGCCCATTTAATAATAATACTCAAATAGTTCTAGTCCTAGTCTAAATATGATCTTGATTCAGAATATAATCAAGCATATGATCGTAATGCGATAGAAGTAACTCTCGCACTAACGTTATCTCCTCCGCTATCAGCGAAAAACCCATTAGGTCATAAAAACAGCATCAGCTATGGTCTGGAGCAGATAAGCGATTGAGTACTTCGTCGCAAAAACTTTCAATAGGCGATAACTGACAAATCACAATGTAGATTAAATGCGTCGTTTGACTTTTAAACACCTCTACCTTTTCTGAGAAATGCTTTCACTTTTTTCGTTGACAGCTCTGATTGTTTAACAGGTCATTAAATCATGTTTTCATGTTTTGTCTCAATTAAGTTGTTTTAAATCACATACTTGTGGTTAGCTTCGTATGAATTATCTACTGCTTTATTGTCGGATTGTGAACAAAATGTGCAATTAAGCAAATAATTATAACTATAAATAAATTTTAAGTGGGCGTTATAGTTGTTGAGCTTCTGTGAATTACATTTTCCATTTTGCATTGTAAATCACACGAAAGGGATTTAATCATATAGTCTTGTCAATGGGTGTGAAAATTAATTCGATTTTTTTAATTTTTTCTACAATTATATATTTTTTTGTCAAAGTAAAATAACAAAAGTTTTTTTTTTATTATTATTGTAAATATGCGAATAATAATGATTTCATGAGATTGAACTTGCGGTAATTTAACTGAGATTTAAGACGAAGTCTTTACCGTAATGAGATGAATTGAGGTATTCTAATCTAGAGTCCCCCGAATTTCGAGCATTTTTTGTTTATGAATAAGCAAAAATAATTGATATATGTGTTTTAATTTTTTGGAAGGGCTAACTTCGGGTACAATTGAAAATTTTATATTCTTGCAACTTCGATCAAAGCCATCTTCAGCTGTTGAAAACATTTTGTATTAAAAAATAGTAGCGAAATAATTCATCATTCATTATTCGACAAAATCGTTAAGGGGTTACGTAACGTGGGTTTACGGGTTTCAAGTAATATAATTTTTTTATTATCTTATATTCTACAAAACCTCTAGAATATTGTTCTAAATTTTCAAGTTGATCCGAGTAATAGTTTCGGAGATACAGCCTTAAGAACTAGTGCACCCGAGGTTAGCTAGGCAAAGTGCACCGTCTTTAAACGCGTTTTTCTCGAAAAAAATTGTTGTTGGAGGAAACCCGTATAGCCCCTTAATAGATATTTTGTATCTTACAAACTTATATTGAAGGTCTTGCTCGCACTAAGTTTTATTAAGATATTTTAACCTGGTCAACGAATTTTACACAACAATCAAAAGGTAATATTTAAGATGTGGAGTGGATATGGAAAATGACAGCCAGAAGATCAAAGTGCTTTATATTAGGTTGCCAAATATCTCCCTTCTGCCTTTTTGTCTTTTGAATTTCGCGGCTATGTATAAAGCGCTACTGAGCTCATATCTGGGAATGTTATACATCTTTGGAAGGTCTTGACATAACCTACAAAACGACGCTATGCATGATTAGTTTGGATATTGCGTTCAAAAGCTATAGACGTGTAAAAATGGAGTTCACTAACGCCGAAATTCACGCTATTTTACAGTTTTCCCTTGTTAAAAGCAAATCCGCTAGAGAGGGGTATTATGAAGTTGCCGTCTAGATGGAATAGATATTTGAACTAAATCCGATCACTGTAACACTTTTTATAAAACATTGGATAAAGAGCAAAAAAGCGGAAGGGATATATTTGACAACCTTATATTTAGCAGCAATAATTTTGAAGGAAACTTTCATTAAAATGTCACATATTGTCACCATCCTGTACTGTTTAATGTCAGTTAAAAAGTCGGAAATCAATATACTATATGTATATGCTCTATTTAGGGAATGAGAAGAGACGGGACATTGCCTAACTATTTTCAAGAAATTTTATAAATATACAAATAACATCTGAACGAAATTTTCTTCAGAATATCGAAAATCACTGTATGTGGGGTTAATTTATATGTAAATGGTGTATAAGGGATGTATTGACCCGATTTTATCTATTTGTGGCAATAGCACATACTATTAACATGCCACATACACATAATAATAAGCTTACTGAGTTTTATTAGATACACTTACTTATTGTATTAGGTAAATGGCGGCTAAAAGAAGCCTTCATCCGATTCAACCCATTTTTTACAAACAGGCATGCTGTTATCAGGAAATGATTTGCTCCTAATTTCAATAACGTAGTATCTCACTGATTCATCGATTTTTCTGACAAAATGTTCGTGTTATATGGGAAGTGGGCGTAGTTGTATTCCGATTTCGCTCATTTTCGCACGGGAAACATAAGAAAGTCAAGATAATATTATATATTAAATTTGGCGATATCGGTGTAGTTGGTCCTGAGATATGGGGTTTTAATGTGAGCGATGTCACGCTCGTCTCCTTAGCCCTCCCATAGGATCTCGGGTGTAAAATGTAGTGTCTCTGACGTGTTTAGTTATCGCGCTGTTAGTTTCCAGGAAAGCTGTTATATAGGGAGAGGGCGGGGTTTTCATCTGATTTCATTAAATTCTATTGTGCCGTAGCTATTATAAGATTTGTCTTCAGTGAATTTGGGTTAGATGGCCACTCCCATTATTTCAAAATTTTTTGTCCCTTGCTACTGCAATTTCCCTAATTACGTTTTTTTATCTTAGTATATGTAGTGTTTAGTCCATTTAAGGGGCCACTGGGGTAATCTGGCCTGTTTTTTTTGACATTTTACTATTTTTTTTTTTTGACTTTTTTTCTTAAAAGTGATGGAAGAGAAGAGAATGGTTATCGTCCCTACTAGAATCATGAAAAAATGTTGAGAAATAAAAAAGTAATTAACGTTTTTTTTTCTAATTTTTTCCATGTTTTTTTACATAAATTTTGTCATAACATTGTCAATAAATTATAAAAAATTATGAATCTGGAGGTGAGCACTCCGAGCGCTCCGAACGTCGAGCGGTATTTTTATTTTCGGGCCTTTTTCGAAACCTTCCAATGGTAAAGTGGGTTTCTACATTAATTCTAAGGGTATAAAGGAACAGAAAATGCAAAAAAATTTTTTTTTTTAAAGATTACCCTACTGACCCCTTAATGTCATTGCAGTAGTCCGATTACGTCCTTCGTTAACAATAATTCCGATTGCTTTGAATCCATAATACTCTTCGCAAATAAAAAGATTCTTTACATACATTTTTTGAAGATATTTCATCTAATGAAAAAGTTTTCTATAATTCTATTAATTCCGATCTTTCAGTTTGTATGACAGTTACATGCTATAGTGGTCCGCTATTGATGTTTCCGACAAATGAGCAGCTTATTGACGAGAAAAACTTGTTTGCAAAATTTTCGATCGGTATCCCTAAGACTGATGCCCTAATTCACGTATGTGTATATACTATATATACTAAACAAGTAGACAAAATGATAAACGGTCAGACGTACAGACAAATTCCTTAACTTTTTCGACTTTTCTTAATACTAAAAATTTAAAATTTTCGGTTTATTTGAATAAATGGATTGATTAGAACTTGAAAAGACAAGACGATCGCAACGACGAACGAAAAAGGTGTTTTCTAAATAAATTCGTTTAAAGCTTTAAGTAAAGACTAAACTTGCCAACACTAAAATAATTAAAACTTGAAGCTATTTGAATTTTGAATCTTTTCCTCATTTTAGGGAAACATTTTGGACATCAAAGTAAATAAAATCACTCTGGCAATTAGAGATTCGCACAGTGCGCTTATGAAAGTATGACCAGTTTTATTTACTATTTTGTTTTTTACCGCTATTCTGGTCTGTCCATTTAAATATAAATACAAACAGTACCTGAGCATTAAATTGTAAACAACTCTTTCTAATTATTTTGTTAATTTTCAAATACAAGTACGGATAATAGATCAATATTTGGTAGTTTTAGCTTTTTCTTACCATTTCCTTGGAGGTTTTTCTTTAAAATAATCCAATTCTAGTTTTGCTTTAGCCCTTCTATGAAAGAATTGGTCAGAACAATGATGCTGAAAGATATAGATATTGCAACTTAATAAAATCAAAGAAACACTAGCTTCTTCAATTCAATTGATCTAGTTGCAAAAAGCTAAGTTTCCATCCCAGAAATAGCAGATAAATAAAACAAAAATATTATTTTTCCCGCTTCGTTTATAATTCAATGGCCGCATGCTGTCTATCTGTGATTATGAGTGTGTGAATTCGCTTTTTGTTTTGTTGTTATTTTTATTAGTGACAAAATATGTGTCATCGTCGTTTGCCATCAGCTGCTCGTTGACTTGACAACTGAAAGCTCTTATTACTGTCGTTGTTTTTGTTATCTTCATTGTCGCACTGTTACCAGCTTTTGTAGCGAGACAACGCCTTCTTTGCTCTAGATTTTTGCATCTTCTTTTTATTATTTTTATTTTTTTACTATTTTCATTTTTAGCGTTATTCGCAGTTAACTAATTTATGTCAACAATGTTCTTGACGCTTTTGTTGTTGCTTGTTTGTGAAATATATTCTCATCAAAGCAAAGTTTAGTTTTATTTTATACTTTCATATACAATTTTATGAAGTAAAAGTAAAAATTGTAGAATACATATTTGAAACTCGTTTTAGATTATGAAGCCAGAATTAGAGGGCGGTGATTTTTTGTTTAAAATAAAGCAGTTAAGAATCAAATTTAAAAGGTGAGCTCTGTTATAGAGAAAGTTGAGGTATTTGTAATCAAATATAGTATTTCTATAAATTCTTTCAATATGGTCCTAAATTTATAAATATTGGGAAAGATTTTTCTCAAATTATATTGTCTAGATTATTTTTTGGTAGGCTAAGTTATGTCTAAAAATCTTGTATTGAAATATATCGGTTTTTTGTCTTTCATCTTTTAGTGTAGTCTTCAGCCAGCCCAAATTGCTAAGCCAGGAAGGTAGGTAGTGTTGATGTCTGACGAATGCATCCAGGCTTTTGAGAATCCCATTGTGAAACCATTAGAACTAAAATCTCAGAACGGCACTAATATTATGTTCTAACTGAACCACCCTGTGCTCTTTATGAAGTTAATCAGTATACAATTTTATATATGGACAACTTTCGAGGCATCGCCAAGGAACTGTCTACCTCTAGCTGTTATTCTTTTCCTAAACAGGGTTCCGCATTAATTTCTTTTCATATCTCTTGCCAGCTTCTGGAATAATCGTTGTATAGGATCTCTAGTGTTAAATATCTATAGTCTAATTATAAGGCGGTGCCAATTCTCGATAGTTCTACTGATTCACAATTACCAAGAGTATCACTGTGAACTGGAACCCATTGCAGGTTTATCGTATAATAAGAAGTTAAATCCACTAATAGATCAAGACATTCCTTTTTCCATAAAACCCTAAGAGATGCTTGGCTATATGTGTGTATAAATAAATTTCTTACTGTAAGCGTCCTCTTTGTAGAACTAGAACACTTTCCTTAATTGCTGTGATCTCGGTTTGAAGACACTGCTGTGGTCTGGTAGTCAGTCGGTGATTTTGTTATCTAGTTTTGCTGAAAAAGTTTCACGATATAGATACTTCTTGCTATGTCCACATTACCTTTATCCCACACCTAGAGATGGTTAGGTCTTAGGATGGAGACAAAATCAATAGATCTCACTAGAATAGATCACATATTAAACCATACCATTACCCATAAACTACTGAAAGTGGATCATCTGAACCTCATAGATCGACGAAGCGTTTTAAGCTCACAACAAATATATTAAGACGGTAAATGTAAATCTAAACAACTTCGGTAGGTTCACGAAATAGTACATATGTGTCTTACGAGATTATTAAATCACATTCTGGCAAAAGCCGGTCAGTAGAGGAAGAAAAGGCCAACCCAATTGCGAAACATTCTCTGGCCACTCATTTTTGATGCGTTTTCTATCAAATTGTCACAAAACTCTCAGAAGTAATTGTCAATCCTTCTGTAGTAGTAATTGCCTTTGGAAAACAAAAGTTTAGCTAAAGTTCTTTCTATTTAATAAACAATAATATTATTATTCTAATCTAAATGTGAACTTGACACAGAATTTAATCAACCATATGGCCGCCATGCGACACACTTTGCTTTCGGAATAACGTAATCTTCCCTGTTATCAAATAAAAAACCCGTGTTTGCATGAAAACACAGCATCAGCTATGGTCGGAAGGAGATAAGCGATTGGGCGCATCATCGCAACAAATTTCAATATGAGATAAGTACAAAAATAACAATAATAAACACGAGCGGACGATTACGTATGCGTAACTCTATAAAAATAAGTATAACTGTATAGTTTACATATGTATGTCATTTGAGTTCAAGTTTTTGCCAGCTTTGCGAAAAGATTAAGTTTTGTTTTCATGAACAGCCTACATTTTTGAAAGGCCTGTTATTTAACAAAAAAATGTCAGTTTATTTAAACGCTTATCAACTGGTTTGATAAAATACTCGTACATTTGTACAAATCTCTATATTAAATACTAAAGTATTCTCTACTTAATTCTCTTCTTAATTGATTCACTCTCTTACCAGCCACATTATTGCATCTAAAAAGTATATTGCTCTCCATAACGGATTTTGCTTTTGTTGTTCGAAATCCTAACGTGTTAATTATTTCTTAACGGAACATCTGTTTTTATGTCGTTTTTTTATTGTTTTTATTGGTTATTTGAATGAAATGTTTTGCTAACCATTAAAAATAATAAAAAAAATCATATTAACGTCATATTAACTGATTAACCGGCTAATTAAACCAAAAAGTAACCAATTTTCGAAGTGCTATTGAGAGAGTTATACAGTAGTCGTGTATGTCCGCATATATTTCAATTTTAACGATTTGTAATTCTCATGTGGTATTGGCATTGAAACGAAAGGGAAACCCCTTAAAAAATCAGAAAAATCTCGTAAATGGATGTGAAAATTATATGGAATTGCTTAATTGTGTTTATACAACTATTTTGTCGTATTCTCGGCTATGTACGAAACAATTAGAGGAAACTAAGCACTCTGTGCTAATGATTATTGCAAATATGTATGTTCCGTATTGCGGGCGTTAAATATAGAAACATTAGGGTGTGTTGTCATCTATAGTAATCTTTTTGGATTTTCGTAATTCTAACAGAAATTGAATTCAGGCATAAACACGACACAAATTTTTGTTGACGAATTATGGAAATATATTTATTTATTAACTGAGCCGGACTGACAAAAAATTAACTAAGTTTCACTTATTTTAACATAAAGTAAAAAATCACCTTGAAAATAGGCTTCTGAGCTAATACAAACTTACTAACGCTTAATCCTATTTTCCATACACTTCATTAAAGCCTCAGCTGGAAAGATGTTCAGTGCTTTCTTCGTATCTTTTTTTTCGGTTTCGGATCATTTTTGGAACGATAGATCCAAGATTGTTGGACCGATTTCACCTCATATTTAATGATCCAAGTCTCGTCACCACTACTGATGGGTTTGATGACTGTACATGGGATCTTAACTGCGTTGTTACCCCTCTCTTTTGCGATCTCTAGGTCGTTTTTGAAAATGATTCAGGTCTTTTGGTAAACATTGCCCAAGTTTTCACTACTGAAAATATTAACCAAAATATTATCTCTAGGGCCAAAATGATTAGGTCTTTTGTTAACATTGCCCGTTTCAAAAATATTAACCAAAACATTAACCAAAACATTAACCAAAACATTAACCAAACATTAACAAAAATATGTTGAGTCAATCAATAAGAGATGTTGATATCATCTGATGCCAGCAAAACGATTTTCAAGTACTGTTTCATAAAATTTTTCGATGTTATCCTGATTAACCGAAATTGTTAAGGGACTCGCAAGAGGCAAGCTTTTATTGTCTCCACGACTTTCACTGAATGTTTAATGCTACTCAAATACTTATGTGCGCGATAACAGAGGCTCCCCAAAACACGTCTATAACATCTCCAACGATTTCATAACCGTGATTACATTGGACATACAAAATTTCAAGGATTTTTAACCGTTGTAAAAATTGCCAGACAAACTTTTCGCGCCAAAAACAAACAGCTGCCTAACACACACTAATTGACACATGGAGATTAAACTTCAAACGGGTATAAAAAAGGTTGTAGAAATCTGGAAAAACAAATTATTTAACGTTCGCCGTTTCAATCCTAGTCATATTTGGTAGGCGTCTGTAAGAAAAGAAAAAAAAATTACCGGACTCTGCTTTTATACGGCTACGAACTATCGATTCGGCAGCATTTCTTAAAATTATTTGGGGAATTCTTATGTCATAACAACGTTATTGTTGTTGTAAAATAATGAACGCTCAAAATGTGTTAATTCGCAAAATCAGCCACAGCAGATAAAGCAGCACTGAAAAACTAAAGATAATGCATGGCACATGTTCGAATAATGAATATATTATAATATATGAATAATTGGCAGATAATTCCAACTTATCTGTCAATAATTTGCCTGTTTAAATATTTTTAAATAAATACAAGTACGTTGAAGCTACCGCTTAAACAATTGTATTTCTTAACTTGTTCAATCAACTACTAAATTTCAGATTCGTTTTTAAAATGAATACCAAATTCTGTCTGCTGTTTTTGTTTGTTCTTTGCATTGTTAGTTTTGTGTCGGCGAAGCCACAAGGAGGTGAGTTGCAATTAAATCAAGTAGTGAAGGAGTTGAAGCCGTGGAAGCCTAATATTACTTTGTTTCCTTAGACCTTACAGCCTCTACCGACTGTGGGGAAAATGAAGAATACACAACCTGCGGCAACCTCTGCCCAAAGAGATGCGTAGGAGGCCTTCCTTTCTGCTCACTGCGCTGCTTCGTTGGTTGTCGTTGTAAGAGTGGTTATGTGTTGAATAAAGAGAACAAATGTGTCCTTCAAGAGGATTGCTAAGTGATAAATGTTGATGAGAATAATTATGTAATATTTTGAAAAAAAAAAAAAAATTTATTCTTTTTTTATTGTTGAATTTTCACTGTTTTAATTTTGTGCTGTCTGCCAGCTGTAATAATTACTGTGAAGCAATTATTATGAATACTAAATACTTAAAAATATATATTTTACAACTGGTGATTAAGATAGAAGCATGAATTATGTTTTCTTGTTATTGTGGTTGTCATATTGTATTTCCGATACATGTGAATGAATACTTTAAGAAGTTTATTGAGGTGTTCACTATTAACAGAGTTTATTTGTCATGTCTTATCGGAAGCGGAAGTTATGTGTAAAGCTCAAATGAATTTTTTTAGAATAGTATGAGTTCATGTGTGATCGTAAGTTATGGCTAAGTATTTTCTTTTTGCCTCGTCAAGCTTGCTTCTATTTAGAAAATATATTGAATTAGCTTATTCTGCTAGACCCACTGACGTCCAAATTCAAGATGGTCGAAAAGAAGTGTTAGAAAAGCATGCAATATCTGGCAATTTGTTCAGCTGTTACACTCACTCCTTGTTTTGAAAACTTATCAAGTATCGTTTCACAACCGAAAGCGTTCGCGTTCTTAACACTTTTTTTTTGTGAATAAGACGTGGATAAATTTCTGTAGGTATTATTTTATTGGGCTTAAATGAAGTGATGTCTAACTGTTGTTCAGATATTGAACCAAAATATTCTCAAAATTCACAACTCTGTTAATATGCTGGAAGAATTCAAAATTGCAAGCCTACATTCATGTTCCGAGAAAGGCTACAACACTTGACTAAAAATTCATTTCCTGTTTTCGTTTCCTAGAAGAATTTTAAGCAACAGTTATTTTTTAGGCGTGGATGTATTTAGTTTTCGATGCGGTCAACCTTTTTTCGGAGATAGTCTTTTTGACAACATTTGTACTCAGTTTGTTTTGCCATTTCATTTTGAGGTATGTCTGCTCCGGAACAACGGTTGAAAATTGTGCGAACTTATTGCCAAAATTATGACTCCGTCTAATATTCTGTCGATATAATTTTCCAGCAGAATCAGTAATTCGAATAACCATAAATCATGTATCGGTTCATACCACGTTGCATCAAAGACGATACTCCTTATGATACCCTGTTTATCGCAGAAGACCCGAATGAATCCATTCGCCATGCGCCCAACAATTGGAACAGTAACCATCCGCTTTATGGAAGATTTTTCAGAAGGGTCTTAGTTTGCGGATTTACAATATCCAACTCGTGCAAGAATTGAAGCTGAACGACCATCAAGCACATCGCACGGTGAATGGGACCACAACGAGATGGCCACCGATCCCGATTTTCACTAGATTGTTCAGTGACGAAGCTCACTTTTGGTTGAATAAGTGCGTTAATGGGAAAAAACTTGTCTTGGAGTGATGAAAATCCGCAAGCCATTGTTGAGATGCCGTCAAATCTTCGAAAAGTCACTTTTTTTGTGTGCTCTCTGAACATATTTCTCCTATTCCATAAATGAAGCCCGCTATAATGATACAGTCAAATGAGAACGCTATAGAGCTATTATTATTGACTTTTTCGTGGTTGAATTGGAGGATATTGATGTGGACGACTTTTGCTTTTAAAAGACGGTGCTATATGCCATAAATCCAATTAAACAATCAAATTGTTGAAAACTTTTGGTGAGCGCACTATCTCGCGTCTTGAGCCTGTGGCGTGACCTCCAAGATCAAGAGTTTTAACACAACGGTACTCTTTTTGTATGGCTGTGTGAAGTCACTTGTCTACGCAGATTGGCCCAAAACGATTGACGTCTTCAAAGAGAATATCTTGTTGCATTCACTAATAGTATTCTCGCCTCGTAGTAATAATACGTATGTATATATATAATTTTAATAATTAACAGAAAAATTTTCTTTATTTTTTAACTGAAATGCAGCTGTAACAATTTTGAGCTTCTTAGAATTTGTTGTGTATATATACTGAGCAAATAATTTTAATCAATAATCGCTCAGACTTATGTAGACAAATGAGAATCGGCTAATTTCAGGTGCAGTCGAACTTCGGCAACGCTTGCTATTAATTGAAATGATTCATAATTAGAGGCAGACGTGTCGGCGTTGTATTTGCGACGGAAGCCGCAAACGGCACGTTCGGAGGAGCCATGAAAGTTTAAACGAGCTTTTCTCAAAATTATATTTTTTGCAACTACCGTAAACACAACTTACCTAATTAGAACAGGGTATATATATTTTCAAAGAAAATTATAGTAGAATGAAACTCAATGGAAAAAGAAGATAATTTAGATTAAAATGAAAATAGAATTAACATAGGTACGATCTGCTATCGAAAAGAGGTAAGGAAGGGTGTGATTAAAATTTTAAGCATTTAAATTATTTATCTCGATTTCCGGCGAAACTGGAAGTCCTATAGAAAAAAATTTTATATCAAAGTTATAGGTAATAAAAAGTTGTATAAATTTGGTAGTAACAGCTTTTTCACATAACCTCAAAATTTATGTGAAAAATTCTAGTGATCAAATTTTTGGGGTTTTTTGTACCCTGAGTTGGATATATTCCGTTCGCTACAATACTACTGTGATCAAATTGAAAGGTGAATTTCGAATCGGTATTTTTTTCTGTAAGTTGGTAGTACTTTTGGTGACATCTATGCTAAATTTCATATCAAAATATTCATTAGTATTTGGGATACGCATTGTTTTGTGAAGTTCTAAAAGCGAATTCTTCGATTTTTACTATTCTGAATTTATTGAACATAGAAGTGCCATAAAGCACCATCTCATACTCCATTGGTTATTCGTGACCATTTCGCCACATTTTCAACTAATATCGTACTGGAACCACCACATTCGCCTGATTTTCCTTCGTGTAACTTCTGGCCATTCAGCAAATTCACATGACCACTCCGAGGACACCGTTTCAACTCAATTGAAGATATAAAAGCTGAATCGAAGAAGGCTCTGATGGCCATCATGTCGGAGGATTTCAAGTGCTATGATGACTGGAAAATTCGTTGGCATAAGTGTATTGCAACGGGAGGGGATTACTTTGAAGAAGATGAAATGGACAAAATTCACCTTTCAATTTGATCACAGTAGTATTTGGAACACCCAAAAGGAAAGGTCGGAGACCGTAAAAGTATTGTACTATATATAAATGATCAAGTGGCGACCCGAGTCATCTGTCCGTCTGCATATACGCAAAATATTTACGCGGTTTTTGAGATATCGATATTAAATTTTGCAAATGTTCTGTTTACCCCTAGAAGCTGCTTATATGCCAGAACCAGACGAAATTGGACATCTAAAGCAAAAAAGCTGATTTTTTTATTTCACAAGATATGTTAAAAAAATTTGGCATGAATAAATGTGCAATTCGCTACCAAAAAGTTGTTCAAACCCGACCACAAAAAAATCCTATAATCTATGAAAATCAAGCCAGAATAAACTTTACCTCATACACTAAAAACAACGCTACCACCCTAGCATGAGTATTTGCGCAATACTCTCATCTAAGAATATATTTATAAATATATATAGGCGTATGTGTACAAACAGTCAATATGAAAAGTAAATATTTTAGAACTCTGTTCGTAACTCGTTCGTTTCGTCGATTATGTATAAATAAAAGTGCGAGAAATCTGTTGCTAAAACAAGTGTTTCTCAGCTCGTTCAGTCAACCAGTAACAAATTCCCAATCGCTTATAAAATGAATACAAAATTCTGTTTGTTGTTTTTGCTCGTTGTATGCGCTGCTGGTTTTGTGTCCGCGAAGCCACAAGGAGGTGAGTTGTGATTCAAAAAAAAAATAATAATAATTAAAAAAATATGGCAGCCTCGTAACCCTTCGTATGTCTTTTCGTGCAACTTAAAGGCTCTGGCTGTGGGCTAAATGAGGAATTCACAACCTGCGGCACCGCCTGCCCGCCAAAATGCAACCAGGGTAGTGGTACGATCGTTTGCACCCTGCAATGCATTGTCGGATGTCAATGTAAAACTGGCTATTTGTTGGATAATCAAGGTAGATGTGTCGAACAAAGGAATTGTTGAGTGACAAACAATTATAAATTAACTTAAGCAAGTGTTTTGTGAAAAAGGAAGCGAATGAAATGTTATTGTTTGGAACTATCGGCTACTGAATTGTATTATAGTGTTAAAATTTTTAAATAATTGGAAATATCTAAAAATGTGTAGTATATAAATAAAAAATTAAATATAAAAAAAAATGTTCTTCAATCATTTTATGGCAAACAGCTCGGATAGAGTCTGACTAAAACTGAGGGTGGAGGTGGAAATGGAACTATTCAAAATAATTTTTCATAACTTTAAGGGTCTTCAGTAGATATATGTAAATTCTGTGGCAGAAAAGTGGAGGCATATTCAATAAAAACATATGGTTAAAATGTTCATAGTTCAAACGTCATACTGATAAGAGCCCAACAATTCGTGAAATGTAGGTTGTTATAATTTTTGTTCTAAAATGCCGACGTTTACTTAGTTTATTCGCTTCGTTATCAGCGCTGGGGAATTGTCATATAATCTTTTTATAAATCCCTCTTCGTTCACTGACTACCTAATAGTCATCATCATCATCTAATGAGTACAACTGCGATACTTTATGGCACTGTACAGGCAATTTTTTTATGATCCCTTAGACAACTAGACAAAACAAGAGAAAACGTTATCTTCGGTTGCAGTGAAGCAATAATAGCCTTCCCGAATTCAAAAGGTTTCTTACGAGAACTTGAATTTGATCGGTCAGTTTGTACGGCAGTTATATGATATAGTGACTCTAACTGCACAATTTCTTCAGAGATTGCACCGTTGCCTTGGGCAAAAACGAAAATTTGGCAATGATATCTCGCTAAATTTCTAGTTTTCCATACAAGAACTTAATTCCGATCGTTCTATAGCAGCTATATACTATAGTAATCCGATCGAAGTAAATGCTTCGGAGATTGTAACATTGCTTTAGATAATAACTCTTGCCAAATTTCGTGAATATCTCTTACCAAATAAAAAATGCTTTTCTTATACTTTTCTTGATTCCGATCGCTAAGTTTTTATGGCAGTGCTATGCTATAGTGATCCGATATTGATAATTTCGATAAAATGGTGGAACTTTTTGGGTAGAAAAAGATGTCAAAATGATCAAAGGACATGTCAAAACTTTGATTTCTGAGAATAAAATGGCGGCTTCCCGAAGAAAGTGGTTTTTTGTGAAAAAATTCAAACTTCAGAGTGGCTTAAAACTCAATTATGTTAAAAAGTCTTTTTCGTTCCATCAATACTTGAAAAATATATCTAATAATGTGTCCTTACAATTTCAAGTAGCCTAAAGTTTTTTGCACTGATTACACTTAGCTAAAAAAAATATTGCAAATACGTTTATTTATCCGAGAGTATTGGGTCGGAAAATAGTTCGAGCCGCAGAACTTAATCGAGCAGGTACAATCTTTTATAAGAGTGTACAGTTGCTGGCGTATGCCGATGATATTGATATCAGTGGTCTCAACACCCGCGCTGTTAGTTCTGCTTTCTCCCGACTGGACAAAGAAGCAATGCAAATGGGTGCAGTGAACGAGGCCAAGACGAAATATCTCCTGTCATCAAACAAACAGTCGGCGCACTCGTGACTTGGCTCTCACGTCACTGTTAAGAGTCATAACTTTGAAGTCGTATATAATTTCGTCTATCTTGGAACCAGCGTAAACACCACCAACAATATCAGCCTGGAAATCCAACGCAGGATTGCTCTTGCCAACAGGTGCTACTTCGGACTGAGTAGGCAATTGAAAAGTAAAGTCCTCTCTCGACGAACAAAAGCTAAACTCTATAGGTCGCTCATAATTCCCGTCCTGCTATATGGTGCAGAGGCTTGGACGATGTCAACAACTGATGAGTCGACGTTGCGAGTTTTCGAGAGAAAAGTTCTGCGAAAGATTTATGGTCCTTTGCGCGTTGGCCACGGCGAATATCGCATTCGATGGAACGATGAGCTGTACGAGATATATGACGACATCGACATAGTTCGGCGAATTAAAAGACAGCGGCTACGCTGGCTAGGTCATGTTGTCCGGATGGACGAAAACACTCCAGCTCTGAAAATATTCGACACAGTACCCGCCGGGGGAAGCAGAGGAAGAGAAAGACCTCCACTCCGTTGGAAGGACCAAGTGGAGAAGGACCTGGCTTCGCTTGGAATATCCAATTGGCGCCACGTAGCGAAAAGAAGAAACGACTGGCGCGCTGTTGTTAACTCGGCTATAATCGCGTAAGCGGTGACTACGGCAATAAAGAAGAAGAAGATTGGGTCGTATCAAATCCAAGTATTCGGAGAGTATTCTCACCTATACATAAATATGATTAGTATATTGAATTTTTTTGAAATTCACAAGTGGAATTCTACTCTTCTCCAGAAAAAGATCTTCTCTGATAGGGATAAAAACTATTAATTTTTCCGGTTAACTTCATAGAATTCAATAGATTCTTCAAGTTAAGCATTACCTTAGTAACATTAAGTAAACCTGTTACTTGTTCCAATATTGGTTTCACTGTACAAAATTAATAAAATCGGTATTTCCTTATAAGTGGACTCTGAAGTATCGAATGTCTGATTATTTATATATACATACATTTTAGACCCGTGTTGACATCTAAAACTCCTAGAACGCGCTTTGAGCCGATCATAAATTTTTTTGAGACGTCTAATATTAGTTTCGGCTGTATCTTTTGAAGGCCGGACAATGAAAAAGAAAGTGCCCGGATATATCCACCTCAGCCTTCTCCATAAAAGTTAACCTTATTGCATGAATGCCTAGTAAAAACTCCTACACTTGCGGAAAGTTGAACTCTGCTTGGGGCAAGTAATTCAGTTCTCTTGCGTTCTACTCTAGGCCGGAAGAATCTCAAGGTCGTACAAAAGTTAGTCGTCGAGCAGCGCGTGCTAAGTGCACGCGTAGTCCATTCGTTCAGTGTTAAAACGCAAGACGCCAATGGAGATCCAACTTGGTCCCATTCATTTGTGAGTGGGGTAAGGATGTCACCTCTGGCTAGCTTATAGGCTTTGCAGTTGCCAGTGACTGTGACCAGCCACCCAAATGAGTCTGAAGATGAAGTATCTTGTTGCTTTTTCTTGTGAGGACAGACACTCCTTGACTAGCTTTGAGCGAACAGTTAGCGCGCTCAGTGCAAGTATTGCCGCTCTGCTGTCTGCTCAACTCCCTCAATGAGGCTGCACTTCCAACACTATTACACTTATTTTTCTTTTATATTTTCTAATAAAAAAATGTATTTTAAAATTTTTGATAACAAAATTTTACATCTATGAAAATACAAAGTAACCAATTGTTAGGCTGCACCTTCTCTACTTTAAATTCACTTCTCAAATTCTTTTCTAGCAGTTAGAAGCACAAACAGCGTTTACGGTAACTGTTTTATGCACTTAAAAATAGTTGTTACTAATATATGTAGCCTACTTAACCGTAAAAGAAAAATAATTTCGCAAATTGATCATTTTCCGATTATAACAAAAAAAATGCCAATTAAGTATTTGCCGGAATAATTTATAGATACCGGTCATATTTTTTTTTTAATTTAAATGCTCGAAATACTATTAAATTATGTTATGATTTATTTGTGAAAAATGAGTAGCCACTTCTAACCATTTCATAAAAACAGAATGAAAACCCCAGTATCTTGCAACCAATGACTCGCACACAAGGCGACGCCGAAACTAGTAATTATAGAGATAAAAACCAAACAATTAAACAGTTAACTAATTTGTGGTTAAAATGCAATAACGCGAAATAATTTGTTGTTGTTGCTAGCTTTTTTAGTTTTTCACAATTATTAACTTTTTTTATATTACTATAGCTTTTTATACAAATTTATTATTGAAATATGGAACATGGGATCAATGCACTGTAATAAAATCGACCAGTATCACAACAACAAGATCTACAACATAAAATAATGGCGACTAGCAGAGCTGCCGTATCCGTTCCTCTACCTTGACTCAGTCATATGCCGAAATAAATAACGAAGACTAACGGATGTGATTTTATTTACAACAAAAAATTGAAAATTAGAAAAGCTTCGGATAAAGAAATATTCAACAAATTGAAGAAAAATAAGATTTTAGTGTTCTCGTATGGAGCATAGTTGAACAATTATTAAGTGAAATATAAATAAATATAAAAAAATATTAAGACTTTCTTTTTTTGATGACTTCTTAAAATTTATCAACTTATTTTTTTAATATTTTCAAAAGTTTTATTTTTTAAGAAATTAAAATTGTACTCTGGAACACGTTTTTAATTTTCTTATGCTCAGATGTACAAGGTGCTTTCCGAAGTAAACAGGACTTAAAAAAAACAGCAAATGGTTTTTTGGCAAAATACATTTGTTTCACTCAAAATAGTCTCTTTCTGCATCAATACAGCTTTTTGCACGGTCCAAAAGCATGTCGAACGAGTGCTTTAGCTCGTTTGCCGCCAGTATGCCGGTGCAAGCCTTTTGAATGGCCTCTACGTCTGCATAACGTTTTCCTTTCATGGGCAAATGCATTTTTCCGAAAAGGAAGAAGTCGCACGGTGCCATATCAGGTGAATACTGGAAGTGGTTAATGGTTAAAATGTGAATGTTCGGTCAAATAATCGGTCACAAGCGTCGATCGATGCAACAGACCTTTGGTCGTCATTCAATTTGTGCGGAACAAACCGTGCACACACCTTTCGTAGGCCCAAATGTTCGGTCAAAATGCGATAAATCGATGTTTTGGAGATGTTCAATTCCATTTCCATAAATTTCAATGATGATTTCGGCTGATTTTTGATAAATTCACGCACAGTTTCGATGGAATTTCCGGTGATCACGGATTTTGATTGGCCCACATGTTGATCGTCATTTACGTCCTCACGACCACTTTCAGAACATTGGAATCGCTCGTGCAATCTGCTGCGGGATAGGCAATCATCGCCATAAACTTGTTTCATCAATTGAAACGTTTCGGTAAAAGTTTTACCAAATTTAAAACAAAATTTAATGTTGGCTCTTTGTTCGAAGCTCATTTTCGCACCGCTAGATTCCTGTTTACTTTTGAAAGCACCAAATATCATGTTGTTGTATAAACTAAAATCCAAAATCCTCTATACAAATGAAACAATGATTCAAGAGCGGATGGAACGGTTTTGATAAATTCGATTTGTGAAATTCATTTCCGGTTCGACTAAAAACCCATCATAACACAAATTCCAGCTCAATGCATTTCAAGTTGAACCTAATTGTGGGACTCTCCAACTAATTGAGCATGACAAAATTCGACATAATTTTTTTGTTAGGCAAAAGTCCTCATTCGTTGGCATTCGTAGTAAGGACTCTGAAAATTCCTTTTTTCTTCACATCAGCAAATCTTACATAAACGCCACTAGTAGTCGAATTTATGGTGCAATGACATTCCTACAGGATAGTTAGAATGCAGCTTTGTATGTTGGCGTGATTTCATGGTTTTCATATAAAATGCAATGGTGATTATTATTGTTGTATAGTTAAATGAAATACTTTGGAAAGCACCTTGTATTTAAAAATACGCGAAGTTTACTTTTAGTTTGGCAATTTCATTTGTTTATTTGAAATAATAATTATAGAATGCCTGCCGAAAAAAATTCTAAAATAAGAATGTGTACTTTTTAAACACAACTTCAAGAATAACGCCGTGTGCTTCGTTCGATTAACATTCACTTCTCGTCACACATTTGCCAGCATCGTTCAGCACATATCCGGAATTGCACCTGCAACCGGGGATGCATCCTGCTGCGCAAGTTCTGGCCACCCAATGATCACTGCATCTGGGCGGACAAACAGGGCCGCATATGGTAGTATACTGTGCATTTGGGCCGCATGAAGCGCCTGAAAGCACATATATATGTATTTAATTCTACATAGAGTAACATAGTATTCCGATACTCACCCGAATCCTGCGGTCGTGCTAGTGCCATAGCCGTAAAAGATGCAAAAATCATGAGGAAAATAAACCAGATCTTGTTGTCCATTTTAGAAATCAGAAGTAAATAGAAATTACGTTTCAAAAGCTGTGTAATACTACATTGCTTGTGGCGGTTAGAGCCTCTTTTATATCTGAATTGCATCGAGTTGTTGCAAGTAATGCGCAATTTATGTAAATATATAAATTAAGTGTTTATGTGTGAGCACAGTATTGACATTTGTGAGAAGTTATTCGTTCTGGCCTCTTCGATACGGCCATATATGATTAACTTTTATTCGGTTTGTGATTTGGTTGTCACTTAGTGGTAGCTTTTGTCAATTTATGAAGCGACTGTATATAAGTACTCATGCACTCGCTTAAAAACTTTAGCACTTATCAGAAAAAGTTAATACTTTCGCGCGTTATATGTTTAAGTACAATATTCAATGGTGGATTGCACAATATTTTATTACTGGCTGGTTTTTATAAAGACCAAACAATTTCATAGCAATCTCAATTCGATTTTCTCAAAAATTTCAACACTTTTGGGTTAATTAGTTAAATAAATTAAAATTTAAGAAGTACTGATTAATTTATACACCGTCTAATTGAATTAACATTATTATTCACAGTTCTCTACTGTTTTAGTTAGTCAAGTTTTCTATCTGTTTACACGTATCACATACAATTTGCTAATTGACTCAATTAATCGTTGCTCTGAAACACATGTTTTGCCAAATTTGGAATATTATTAAGCAGGATATACTTGTAATGCAGATAATTATTTTAATGTCAATGATTACATGACTATAATTTACGATCTTATAAGTGTGGTAGATATCTGGTTAGACTAGATGTTTTTCAAATATACTCTCAGGCTAACGACTTCGATTACTATAATTATTTAAGCTTAGAATTTTTAATTTGTCTTTAATATCGTACTTAAAATTGAGCAGAATGTATTGGAAATTGGAATGTTTGTGAGTTTTCTCAAGCTTAGAGAAAAGCTGAAAATAGTACTATTATCTTAATTGATATACAACTATCACTAGAGTCTTCTCGCACTTAGACGAACTTGGTATTTAGTAACAGTTGTCAGCTAATCCTTAAAATTGAGGAAATTATCCTCTAACGATTTTTGCTATTAAACACATATCTTGTTGTTTAGTTTGAAATGCCTCAAAGTATTTGGAAAGGGTCCAAAGCTCCTCCGTGTCTCAGAACCTCGATTAACCTTTGAGATTTTTTTAAAGAGATAATGTATTAAAAAATGTGCATTTACAGAGTTTTATGTAATTCAATAATTGATTTCGTAATAGCAATTTTGAACTCCTTCGATCCAGCAGACGATCTATAGAAGGACCTTCAAGAAAACGTGTTTCGCGATAAGAAAAATTATTTGAAATTCCAAAAACTAGAAAAAGTATTTATTACTAAAATCAATTACAAGAAAGGAAGCTTCAGCGGACCCACTCCAAAATATTCGGTTTAAGGGTATGCTGAAGTCGAATAGCAGTGCCTGTTCACCAGATAGCGAAAAGGCTTAAAACAAGCAGCTTGCTATATAAATGTGTATACAACTTTATACTGGTTGTGTGCTGTGTTTGGAACTCGCCTCGTAGAAAACGCTCCCAATGAAAAAGCAAACAATTGCTTCGGATGAAAGCGCCTGGTCGTAAAGTAAAGGCTAACATCACCATCAGGGCCCTGCAGGGGCGCCAGATTCAGAAAGTCCTGTTTACTTTGGAACGCACTTTGTATTTTATTTTCCTTTCTAAGGTTGCAATAATTGGTGAAAGCTGTTTTCTGATATTATGTGCATCAGTAACAACTCTATTCCAAACTATGGTAAAATAAATGCCGAATTATTTTCCATATGCTTGTACACCTTTTGTAATATTTTAAATACTTTTTCTGTAGACGACAATATTTTTCTAATGATGTACTAAGTTAGAACTACAAGTATTTCTTCGTATTTTTGATTGAGTATGAATACTTAAGTACCTTACATTTAAACATATTTTGTGACAAAAAATTGTTATTCAATTCCCCGGGTAAATTATTCAAAAAACATATATTTTGATATGTTGGTAGGACTATCCTTAATTAGAGTGCCAAATATGAGCGTGATCTGTCAACCAATTTGTTTACAGCCGCTGCTTACGTCTGGCCACCCCAGTAGTGCGTTGCGATTTTTACAATGAATAAAAATATCGAACAAAAATTTATCCCAAATTTTGTATTTTTAACCAAATTTCGTGTGCAGAATCGTTGCGAATGTTTGAAAAGGCTTACGTTGATTCAGTTTTATAAAAAAAAGGCAAGCCTATGAGTGGTACAAAGCATTCAAAGACGGTCAAAAGATCGTTAAAGACCTGTTCGTTCTGGACAACCTCTTCAACTGATGAAAATATTAAAAAAGTGAAGAAAATGGTACTTGAAAATCGTCAGGCAGGTGTTAAAGGAATGAAAAGAGAGCGACATCTCTCGCGAGTCGGTTCGAATGATTTTGATGGATATTTTGGTTATAAAACGCGTTCTTGCGCAACTAGTTCTGATAAAGCTGAATTTTTTTTTTTCAAAAATAGTACCGTAAACAGGTTTCACCGTATTCACCAGATTTGGCTGCGTGTGATTTTTCCTTGTTCCCTAAACTGAGATTGCCACTTCGTGAAACCCGTTTCCAGTTGATCGTAGAAATAAAACAAAACTCGCTTAAGGAGCTGAAGAACAACCCAAAAACAGCTTATGAAAAGGGTTTTGAGAACTCGAAAAACCGTTGGCATAAGTGTATTACATCTGATGGGGATTACTTTTAAGGCGACAAAATTAATATTGATGAATAATTAAATATTTACTATTACTTTTTATATTTTCCGGCAGTCAATTCGAGTTCCATATAAATTCCAAATGATTTGGATATAAATAATTTTTGATTTTAATACATTTTTGTGGGATAAAGTAAAAAAGTCTAAAAATTATTTTAATGACTTAAGGTTGGATTTTCGACTTTGGGAATCTTTTCATGATGTTTAAGGAAAAAAGTATAAATTTATGTTTGGGCCAGCGTAATATACGTATAAGGTTAAGTTAGGTCAAATGGCTGATCCCTCACCATGGCGGAGGGATTACACTTAGACTATTATATTCAGTGCTTTGAGAAATCAGACGAAAAATACTCTTGTGCTTGGATATTAGCTATCGAAAAAGCATTTTGAACGTATCACAAATTTGCTAAGGTGTTTTATTTCTACTTTTGCTATTTCTCTGGATATCTGAAAGTATGAAATTCGAGGTGTTTTTGCCTTGCTCTGGCAAAAGCAGAACATTCAAGGAAGTATTGAGATAATTTAATTTTATCGTCTTCCAAACAGCTGATGCAATTGGAATCCGAAGACTGAGTAGTCTTACTGCATGAATTCCGATTGGATAATGCCCTAATGTTAAACTAATGAGGACTTATAATTATTTTGCAGACAATTGATGGGCTATTTTTGGTAATGAACTCTTTTCGAGTTATCGAGCTTTGAGAACAAAGAAAATTATCTTTTTTAGTTCTAATGATGCCAGATAATTTAAATAATTCTGAATATGATTTTTTTAAGGTTGTAGTATAATTGCATCGAGCAAATAGAAGAATTTTTTCCAGCCCCTTGGATCAATTAAAAATTTTCCTGATTTTTTGTATGGTTTCGGTGTCCAAAAAAATCATTAAAGTTCGACCGAGTGTACTTAACTATTCGGAGAGTGTCTCGGCTATATTTATACTCTCGCAACAATATAAGGAGAGTATTATAGTTTTATTCACATAACGGTTGTTTGTAAGTCCTAAAACTAAAAGAGTCAGATATAGGGTTATATATACCAAAATGATCAGGGTGACGAGTAGAGTTGACATTCGGATGTCTGTCTGTCCGTCCGTCCGTGCAAGCTGTAACTTGAGTACAAATTGATATCATGATGAAACTTGATACACGTATTTCTTGGCTCCATAAGAAGGTTAAGTTCAAAGATGGGCAAAATCGGCCCACTGCCACGCCCACAAAATGACGAAAACCGAAAACCTATAAAGTGTCATAACTAAGCCATAAATAAAGATATTAGAGTGAAATTTGGCACAAAGGATCGCATTAGGGAGGGGCATATTTGGACGTAAAAGTGGGCGTGGCCCCGCCCCCTACTAAGTTTTTTGTACATATCTCGGAAACTACTATAGCTAAGTCAACCAAACTCCATAAAGTCGTTTCCTTCAAGCATTTCCGTATACAGTTCAAAAATGGAAGAAATCGGATAATAACTACGCCCACCTCCCATACAAAGGTTATGTTGAAAATCACTAAAAGTGCGTTAACCGACTTACAAAAAACGTCAGAAACACTAAGTTTTACGGAAGAAATGGCAGAAGGAAGCTGCACCTAGGCTTTTTTTTTTTTAATTGAAAATGGGCGTGTCGTCGCCCACTTATGGACCAAAAACCATATCTCGGAACTACTATACCGATTTCAATGAAATTCGGTATGTAATATTTTCTTAACACCCTGATGACATGTACGAAATATGGGTGAAATCGGTTTACAACCACGCCTTCTTTCAATATAACGCTATTTTGAATTCCATCTGATGCCTTCTCTGTATAATATACATATACATTAGGAACCAATGATGATGGCGGATTAAAACTTTACACAAATACGGTATTTGAAAAATTTGTAAATGACGGATAATGAAATCTCGACTATCACTTTATCATGCGAGAGTATAAAATGTTCGGTGACACCCGAACTTAGCTCTTCCTTACTTGTTTTTGCTATCAATTGATTCAAAAATATATTTTAAAATCACGATATGCGAGTTATATATCGATAAAGTATCAACAGAATAAGCAAATAAGTCCACCATCCTTCCATCAATTAATTTAGAGCATCAGACGCAACTTTTCCTTTAAAAACATTTCAGTTCATTCATAATTATATACTATGCTTTATGACCACTTTAAATACACATATACATACGCGTATGCGCACACACACACTCGTTCAATGAAATTGCGTCCTTGGCCATGACACCATTCCACACACACACACACACACACAACCAATACGCAGCCACACCACAAGCAACCTGTTCGCAAACCAAAAACACAAATTCCGCGCAGTTGTAAATTACAAATTTCATTTCATTTCAATGAGCTTGTCTTGGCCAGAAGGAATAGAACGCAAAGGCAGCAACAAGAGCGGTAACAGGAAAAAAAGATTGCAAAGAGCAAGCTGTGCAAATATGGCCAGTGTACTCAATGAGGTGGCGGTGGCCGCAGCTATTATTGCGGTTGCTGCAGATAAAGTGTGCCACATACAAAATGGGGCAACAGTGCGTCCAAACATACAAACAAATATCTATATAAACATACCTACATAGTATATATGCACATGTATGAAAAATGAAATAATTGTGGTTGCTTGTTATGACAGCTTATGACAGCCACAGTGAAAAGTGATGAATAATTTGTTTGTATGTCAGCTAGAATAAATGCTAAAAATCGCAACTAACTATGAAAAGTAATAACAACAATATTTTAAGCGGTTATTTGCACATATCTACTTGTGAGGTTTCGGAAAAATATTTTTTTCAGCTAATATATGGAATGAAAAATTATTTGAGATTGTTCTCCAAAAAATTGAAGTTGATCTTGCAAATGGTGTCGAAGATATGAACGCATTTGTGTAAATATTTTAACTTAGTGCACAAGCTCCTTAGATTAAATTTTCAAGAAACTATCGAAGAAAGAAGATGAGGGATAATAACTTCGATTTTTTTAACCACTCTGAAATGTAATTTTTTTCCACAAAAGAGAGAAGTTTTTTTGAGAAGTCGTCATTTTGTGAAAAATAAAATGTTTTATTAGCCCTTCGATCCATACATATATTTATCTATAGTAATAATAATTATACCACGAAGTTTCTAACACCCAAAATAAAGCATCAGAAAAACTAAAACTCATCAGCATGACGAGCTGAGTCTGATTTACCCATGACCGTCCTTCCGTATAGTCCCTCAGTTTTTGAGAAATCGATCTGAAATTTGGCACATATCTTCTTATACCCAAAAAGCTGCTTATTTGTCGCAAATGTCGATATCAGAGCACTATAGCATATAGCTGCCATATAAACTGAACGATCTGAATTAAGTGCTTGTACGGAAAACTTCTTCATTTGAAGAGATATTTTCACGAAATTCGAAATGAATTATTGTCCAAGACATTGCCACGAACTCCTAAGAAATTGTTCAGACCGGACAACTATAGCATATACCAAGCCATACAACCGATCGATCAAAATCAAGTTCTTATACCTTGCAGATGGGGCTTAGCTGCAACCGAAGTTAGCTATTTATCCTGCTTAGGTACCAAATATGTGGACCCCCGCACCTATATGTACCTTTTGACCGAAAATATTGGTCAATGTATGGGATATACAATTGAAATTCAGAGAGGATAATAATCCTTTCAAATTTAAGTCGGTTGAATGCGGTCAATACTTCCCTGAGCTTCCATATATTTAATACAAAGATTTTCGAAGTTCAGGTTGACTTTATACCGCATATAGCGGCCAATATGAGAGTTATAGTAATGAAAATGCGACAGCGTTAGTACTTTATGAAACCCAGGGAACATTTTTTTCGTATGTGGCATGTTAATAGTTATGGTATTGACAAAAGTAGATAAAATCGGGTCGACACTAAAGTCATTACTTTATATAAAATTTTGTTAACATCTGAAGGAATTTCCCGGTCTTTCGTCTTTGCAAGTTGTAAGAGTATAAAATTTTCGGCTACACCCGAGCTTAGTTCTGCATTACTTGTTTTCGTGATAATTTTATGCAAAATAGTTTTTCTCACCGCCTGACAGCTTTTTTTTTGGAGGTCCTCTTGGAGAACAGCAACGGTTCGTGGGAATACACAATTTTTTAAAATGAATCACCGTTTACTAAAGTACATTAAATTATCTGAATGTGCATATAATTATTATATTTTTTAAATAAAATACACCTTTGAAAAAAAAAAACACAATGAAATGCTTTTTTCGTGACATGCAAGTGGATATAACCCCTTAATTTCGTTGGTATAGTAGCAAGCTGCTTTATGAATTGGTATAGTTGATACGAAACATAAATTTCGTACAAAAAAATATTGAAAAGCGTTGCAAACATGCATAAATATTTATATTTATACTTACATATATATTTATTTATATAATTTGTGTCTTCAAAACTGATTTATTCAAATGAGCTTTCAATTTAAATATTATACCCAACCTTTTTTTAATTCTTTAGAATTCTTCGAAGCACATTACCGTTACTTTTGCCGCACTTTCAATCATAAAAGCACTAAAACTATATGTGAGCACCAATTTTTTATTAGAATTTTCTCCACACTGCGTGCATGAAATTTCACTTTAATAACACTTAAGCACTCTATCACATGCGCGTATAAATCTCTAAATATTTCTGACACCCAAATTACTTGAAATTCTTTCTAAATCACCTTAGAAAGGTTTCACTACCACTTGTTTGTTGTTCTTTTCACCAGCTACAACCGCGGTGCTTAGCTTTTGAAACGCGCACACACGCCGCCACTAACGAGCAGTCTTCAGCGCGAACGAGTGCTTCTACCACAAAGAACCACAAAGAATGAATGTTACGATGGAAGAAAGCCAAAATATCAGACCAAACGCGTCAAACGACAGAATCCAACTGATCTTGCAGCTTGCCGCTGATGCTGATGCCCACCGCTGCGGCGTGGCTGGTGTGTTTGGTGTCTGCTAATTGTGCGTTACGCCAACCTGTTGCTGAGGAAATGCCATAAGTAGCAATCTAAGCAACTATGTTGTTGCACTAGCAAGAACAACAACGCCAACAGCTCAGCAACATGTTTCACCAATGTGCGGCGCCGCGTACTGAGAGTTTTCAGCTGAATGCCGTTGTTGGCGTGTCTAAGGAGAAGTTTGTGTGTGTGCTGCCACTTAATGTAATGAGTTGAAGATGCGCCCAAAGCTGCGCCTCTCAATTCTTTTCAACTCGCCTGCAAATGGGCATGTGCTCAACTGATTATAACAGGTGTTGCATGTCCAAAAAGCATACAATTGCGATTATGAAATTTTCGTTGCAATCACTATCTCGTTGTGTTGCAATGCGCGCTTGCTGTGAATAAGGTGTCGTTCAAATACAATGCACGTATAAATAAATAAGTAAATTAGCAGTAACCGAATTGCAGATACTTGTGTTTATTTTTAATGGTGGGAACTTTCAAGTACACGGAGAAAAATTATGGAATAGATTTGAATCTATTGAATATTTTACGAAAATTGTTTATAGAATATAATATTACGAATTTGTTTGAACAGGTCTTCCAAGTCAGCAACAAAGCTATGTTTAATTATTGAGCAGATTGAATTGTATCATCTCAATGAAATTTTCCACAGAAGTTCTTATATTCCATAGTTAGACATAACCTCAAAACCGCGCCGTTATCTTTGCTTTCTCCAGACTGGATAAGGAAACGAAACAAATGGATCTGGTATTGAACGAGGTCAAGACAAAAAAATCTTCTGTCATCATACAAATTGGCGCTGCACTCGCGTAGATAATTTCATCTATCTTGTAACCAGCATTGAAAGCAGCAACAATATCAGCCTCGAAATCCAACGCCGAATAACTCTTGCCAACAAATGCTACTTCGGACTAAGTAGGCAATTGAGAGATCTCTCGATAAGCAAAGGCCAAACTTCATGCTATATGGTGCAGAGGAATGGACAATGACATCATCGCGAACAACACTGGGGAGAGATGTTTCTCCATCTCACTTTAACTCGCCTTTAAACGGATGTGTGAGACCGAAAGTCGTAAGCTGCTTGAGACATATATGTAAATAATCGTTTCTGGCCGTTCCCGAGTGAATGGAGTTCAGAGAACTTTCCTCATTTGCGTGAACTTCTCCACATGACTCCAACTCGGCTATAACCGCGTAGGCCATGTCTACGCCAGTAAAGAAGAAGAACATCAAAAGCACTTTATAACTGTCGAAAAATTCATACATTATAAAATTCTTCTGGTATCACAAAGGGCGTTCTAGATCGATGTTATTCAGACACTGAAATTGATAAATTGTTCTCTTAAAACAGGAAAATCAGTTCCAGCAAAGCAATGCTCCGTATCAAAAATTGAGTTGAGTTTTCTAGGTATTATTTGCTCTGGAAAAACTTTTAGTGACCAAGCGTCCGACAAACATTCTGAAAGTATGCTGTAAAACATTTGGAAGATCACTAATATGAATAATAGCCATCGATGACAACTATTTTGAATAATTTTATTGAATTTAGCCAAAAGTTTTTAAAGCAATCAGAACTTGTTTGCTTGCCTGCTATTTTTAAAAAGTTCTGTTTTATTATTATTAAAAGTTTTAGGTAATTTGCGGTATTTTTTGTAGACGTGTGGTTTTCAATGAGGCAAAACTTTTTTCGGCGTCGTTGTTTTTGACAACTGTAACTTAATTTATACTCAGTTTGGTTTGCCATTTCATAATGAACAAGCCGAACGACCATCAAGGGCCTTGCGCGTTCGCTGAATGGGCGCAATAAAAGATGGTCACCGATCTTTTTATAAAAATTATCTATCCACAAGCCATTGGTGAGACGTAGTTAGATACCCAAAAGGTCACTGTTTAATGTGATTTATGGGCAGAGAGAATCATTAGTCCATATTTCTTCAAAAATGAAACCAGCCTTAATATTATAGTCAATGTGGAGCTCTTAGCTTTAGTTTCGGCACTGAAAATATTTTATATTGATTCATAAAAAGTATGTATATATTTATAATGTTTTTTTTACTTTCTAGATAATCACTTAGTTTCTTACTTTTTAAAGTCACCACCTAACAAAGAAGATTTTGAAGCAGTAGCTAACCCCTGTCCGTTTTGTGTTCATATCTTCTTACCCCATAATTCGCCAACGAAAGCTCTTTAAGCTATTCTCTAAATTGAAAGTATACTTCGATTATAGCAAAAGTCCGGTTTGCTGCATTCAAAATATTTATAGTAGTGCTTTAGTGGTTTCGAGAATTTTCCAATTTTTTGTTACTTAAGAGTTTTGAAGAGTTTCGTTAGAAAGATTTCTTTTTTTTCTTATTTGGTATTTTTTTTTTGTTAATCATGAAAGATTCTCAATAGTAGTTCTCCAGTTGATTTTTTGCACTTACAGACTGCTAAAGAGAGTATACTCCTACATATGGAGAATACACATGATAAATTCTCCCAAAAACTCAATCGCATGCAAACTTAAGCAAAAATTATCCAAATCGCTCCAATCATCACTTCTGTATTACTCTCAAGTAAGTTTATTTTATTTGAACAGTTTTACTTGTATAAATATTGTATTAAAAATTTGAAAACTATTTTATTGCATCAAAATCTGTTTTAAAGTTCGATTGTGTGTTTATTCTTAAATAATATTTAAATTTTTTTAAGTTTTAAAAAATTAAAAATATAATTTTTGTTCTATCTTTCAGTTCCAAACAACATGCCAATCGAAAAGTAAAGCGGTAAGTGCTACTATTTATGTATAAAATTTATATTCCAATAGCAATTGATTAAAAAAAACTATTTTTTTAAATGTATACAAATTCATTAATTGAATGAATTATAATATCTCATTGATTCAACCATTATTATAAAGCCTCTGATATATGTATGTAGTTAAATTGTTTCTCATGTGATGCCACATTTATTTACATGAAAGAGAGAAAAAGAGAGTTTATTAAATTTCGATTTCACATTTATCCGCGCATCATCAGTACTTCACGGCATTCTTCACTCGTCCACAAGTACTATGAACTTCTCATTCATCATTGCACCACGCAATGCCAGCTGCTTAAGAACCTTTATAGCTACAACGTGCTTGAGCTTAACTTGATTGCGTATAATTGCACTTTCTCCTCGCTATTGATATTCTAAATAATTTTTTCATTCATATGGTAATTTAATTTTTCTTGGCAGCGCCGCACATTAATAACAAGATAAAAGCAAGAAATGTGGAAGGTAAATGCAAATGAGTAGATCTTCTTCGGTTTTATTAATGTGTGGACATAATTCTTTCGAAATATGCACAGTTGTGAGGAAGAAAATAGAATGAATGAAAATTGTATCGAAAAAGCTTTTGTTACCTAAAATATTTGAGTATTATTGTAAAATACAGTAGAAGCTTCTAAAAATTTTGGTAATCTTCAATAGTAAGCCTTTATATTTACAGCTAAAATAATAAATAATTTAATATACACTTAGAAATCAACTTTCCACAAACATTGATAGTAAGCACATAATTTTGTCTAAAGCCTTTTACGACAAAACTTTAATCACAAAAGGTTCCTATTAGAACTGAATTCTGATCGTTCAGTTCAGATGATAGCTATTGGCAATAGTGATCTGATCTAAATAATTTCTTAAGAGATTGCATTACTGCCTTAGGCAATAAGTCATGCCAAATTTTGTGAAGGTATCTCATGAAATATATACACTTTATTCCGGTCGTTTAAGTTGTATGACAGCTATATGCAACAGTCGTCCGATATTAACGATTGCGACAAATGAGCAGCTTCTTGGGGAGAAAAGGAAGCACGAAGCATTTAAGATGAACATCTCCAAAACTGAGGAAATAGTTCACGTATATACAGACGGAAATGGTGAAATCGACTTATGTACCTCATCATGGTATTCATTTATATATAGTATATATACATATATACATTTTATGGTACATATATCCGACGTTTTCTCCGGGTATTACAAATTTCGTGGCAAACTTAATAAGCCCTGCTCAGGGTTTATCAAACATAATACCTTCAGCTCATGTCTAATGTTATCAAAAAAGACCTCACTTCGACAATTTATTTTGAAAGCAAGCAAAAGTGAATCGAAGTTCTCCCTTTCAGGTTGTATTAAACAGGAATTTGTGGTAATAAAAAAGTTTTCTATAGATAATTTGATACAATGTGATGGGTTCTGGGCCAATCTGCGGAATCAGCATTTCAAGAGGGCCTTTACAGGAGACGAAAATTCTATGAACTGCTGTTGCATCAAACTATATAATACATCATTCTGAAGTTTATGCTTTTTACTTTTACAAATAAATTTAATTTTCCTAAGCAATGAGCAAAGATGAGAACAGTGAGATACTTTTTCTCTTTTCTATTAATTGGAAAATATTTTGGGACTCTAGATTGTACTTTAAATCAAAAAAACGAATTTTCAAAAGTTATAGGTTGGTATATCTATTAATCTTTCCACATGTCGGATGAAAACAAGGTCATTCTGCAAATATTTTTTTCAATATTTCTTTATACATATATGGGGTTTGCTTTTCTTTTTTAAAGCCTAACAATAAGTTATAAAATCTTAAATCGATTTAAAAACTAGACAACCTCAAGCTAGTGATTGAGCTGTTTTGGTGATACGTTGCTCTTCAGCACGCAGGCATATTTCTTCTTTTTAGACGTGATTATTTAATTGCAGGAATATACTAAAGCATTAGCCAATGGGCTTGGGTGATCTCGGAGTTTAGATATATATTTCACTCTGCTGTCTTCTACTTCTTTCTTCACCATAGGAATACCAAGGTCTTCACGGATATTTTCATTACGCATGTATCATGGCGAACAATCTTATTATTATCTGTTGGAAGAACAGATATATTGTTGTATCGATTTGGGTCTAAAACACTGCCCTGTGGTACACCAGCTCTTATCTGTCAATCATCAGATATAGGAGATTTCCTACATTAACCATAAATTGACTATTTTTTAAATAAGACTCCAATGTTTTATAGAATTCTAAAGGTAGAATACGCTTGAGCCATGTCTAGAAATATAGCTGAACAGTACTCTCTGTGATAGCAATTCTATTTACTTGCTCTATCGTGCTATAGTTTCCACGAAACTCGAATTGGTGCGTTGGTATTATATTGATTTCGTGGAGAAAAGGAAACATTTGCGATAGTAACACTTTTTCAAATATTTTGGAAAGACAGGGTAGAATTTTGATTGATCTTTATCAAGACGGCTATGTTAAGTCTTTCTCAGGTTTACCTATCAGGATAATCTGCGACTTTTTCCATGAAATTTCATATACATTGCATTGAAGGGCAAAGTGAGCACCTCTACAGCAATATTTGGCAACTCAATTAGCATTTTTGGGGTAATAATAACATATCCTGGCGAATTTTATGGTTTAAGTTCTGTTATAATTGTAATAATTTCCGAAGGTGAAGTCTTAAAACACTCGAGCGAGTCAATATCTGTGTTGAGTAAGATTGACAGTTTAAAGTTGTTTTTTGGGCAATTGGGTTCAATTGCCTTTTCTAGTTGATCTGCAAAACAATTACCCTTTTCCTTATCACTAATAAAACGATGTTTTTTGTTGTAATGAAGAGTAATTTCCTTGTACTTCCAAGGCTAATGTCTTCAACTAGTGAAGATTTGCGTATGATTATGACTCAAAAATTTTTTTCTGAGCCATATTTTAATGACCGGCACTGTAGACGTGCCACAGACTTGCTGCGGCAGCTTTTGTTGCAAAAAGAAATTCATTACCGCATACTTTTAGGCGTTTGAAAAGGTCAATATTGAAAAAGTTCAAACTTTCAAGTAACGCTGCTGTCAGCTTTAAACTATATTTTAGAAAATTCATGCTTTCTTAAATGATTTACAAACTCAGTACTACATTTATACTTCTGACTCGACTATCGTTCTTTTTATACACACTGATGGCCAAAAAAACCTGTATGACTGGCAATATATGTACATAAATTTCCCATATCACCTCTAGAAAATATTTTTTGGAAAACTTTTCACTACACAAAAGTCAACAATCATTCAAATGTGATTGTCTAAAATTTTAAATAAAATTTTTTTTGTCATTTAGTTGAACAAAATTTCGAATAATTTTAGTTTTTTGCAAAAATATCAATACATAAATACCAAAAATATAAAACAACAACAAAAAGCAGCCATTTGCGAAACTGCGCAAATGAAGCCCAATCGCAAGGACCCCATAGCGCCGGTGTGCCCGAAAACGACATCCACGATCGGCACAATAACCGCCGCCGCATTTGCAGTCGACGCGCCGAAGCATGATGACGAATTGCGTAATTTGCGCGAGAATGTCACATTTATCGGCTGGATGGGCATCATTGCCTCGACGACGCTGCTGCTGTGCACGGGACTGACCATGCAGTGGCATCACGATGTGGTGCGCTATCTGCTGCTGGTGCTACGCAGATCCACCGAAATGGAACGCTCACGCGCCATGTTGCGACGGGGTGAGTG
The DNA here is from genome assembly GCF_024586455.1 of Bactrocera neohumeralis. Taxonomy (NCBI): domain Eukaryota; kingdom Metazoa; phylum Arthropoda; class Insecta; order Diptera; family Tephritidae; genus Bactrocera; species Bactrocera neohumeralis. The sequence goes on along the minus strand of NC_065921.1, from coordinate 20,374,506 downwards.
ATTGTGCTACTCCAATAATTCAAACTGAACTTAATTTCAATATTAATTTGTTGAATTTCGTTCAAAGTTGTATTGACGGTCAGCGTCAGCGCTTATTTCCTCTCCGCCATCAATGTTCTTATGAATATGTTTTTGCTCACCGGCGTGGCGAAGGTCAGTCGCTTTTCACCATTTTGTACTTTCGGAAATTAAATTTTATTATACTGTGAATTTGTAGCTGAACCACAAGCTTATGCTGCCTTGGCTGCTATTTCATGGCTTCATATTTGGCCTATTCGCCCATATCGCCTTGTACATAACCGTCTCCAGCTTGCTGATAGACCTCAGAATCTTCGTTTTGCTGCTCGCCTCCTTTTCAATGATCATAAGTAGAAAGTTAAAGTATCTTTTGGGCCACTTTTATCAAATAATCGATATTTATTTGCAGTGATTTTCGTCAAAATAACCTATGAAGTATTCAATCTTTGCAAAACCATACGAAGAAACCGGTTGACGAATGAGCAGAATTTTTTAAATGAGGAAGGTAATAAAAATAGTTATCTGATTTTACAGTCAGAGGCTTAAAAAACGAAATAAGAGTTCGAGCACAATAACCACTTCAAAACAATGCTTGAAATATTAAAATTATGTCTGTACTGCTTTAGAATACACTTTTAAATTAGACATTTAACATATCATTTCTAAAATAAACTAAATTCACAAATCAATCTTAAAGAAATTTATTTTTTAACTAAAATATGACTGAATTGTTCGACATTTTTTGTATTCTTTGCAACGGTCTTCAAACATTTCGATACCCATTCGATAATGCGAATTGAGTGGACTACTTTTTTCAGGCACTTTTTAGACCTAGGAAGACGCAAATACAGTTTTGAAAATTGAGAAAGGTCACTGGGAGCCGAATCTGGTAAAGACGGTTGCTGAGCAATAACTCTCGCGTCGTTTTTTGCCAAAAACTCAGTCACAATTATGAAAGGAGGTGACGATGCATTCAATTATTTCGGTAAGAGTATAGCGTTGTCATGCTTCCTACCCAAACTAATAACCAAAATACGTTTGAGTCAATTCATAAGAGAAGTTGTGATTCTCTGCTAACTCTCTAATGGCAACACGACGATAGTCAAGCACGGTTTGTTTAACTTTTTCGATGTTATCGCCATTAACAGAGGACTCACATGAAGCACGTTTTCGATGACTTCACGACCTTCTTTGAATACTTTGTGTCACTCAAATACTTGTAATAGCGATAAAGTAGACTTTCCAAAACCTTAATGCAATATTGTCAACGATTTCCTAGTTGTGATTCAACGGAAATCCAAATTTCAAGCCAACTGACTATAATATTTGTCCTCCAAGGTAAATATCGTCAGACAATTTTTTCGCGCCGTAAATAAATAGTTGCTAAGAATATGTTAATGAAGGATTTAACAATTCGATTCAAATTTAGTCTTGAGTATAGTCACAAATCTGACGTAAAAGTTCCGTTTTTCATATTGCTTCAGATAGTCACAGTCCTTAAAATCACCGTCGCCAGTACGGCATCAGTGATAAAGGTGATGGTGAGGGTTAGCCTTTTTATATCCAATGTCAACGTAATTTTTTTACACACTCAAAGTTTTAGAAAAGCTTAAATAAGAGAGAGTTTATTCCTTTATTAACACTCCTAGAAAAAAAAGTGAAAGTTAGGTCATTCTAGAGCTAAATGCTGGTCCAACCTCTTGCACACAGTTTTTTTTTATATATTTTAATGGAGTTGGAATTGAAATATGTCCCAAATCACTGAATACATATTGTCTGTAAAATATTGATGCTGTATATAATGCCTGTGCCTAAACTAAAATTATAATCAAAATCAGGGGTGTTTTGAAAATGTCATATCAGTACACATGGTATGCCTTCAAAATAACCAAATTTGTGGATATATATTAAAAATTATTATTTATTCAAAATAAGTTGAATTCAATCGAATATTTAGAACGATCAACCAACGTCCGCATATATTTTGTATGTCATTTATAGGAATGTTCGTCTGCACCTCGATTTCGGCTGCTAAATGGCTGGTATATCATCATAAAACGATTCCCTGTTGTTGGTTTTAAGTTTTAGAAATAGAAAAAAGACACATGGTGATAGTTCAGATGAATACGGATAATAAGAAAAATTAATTTATTCATCAAAAAAACGTCCACTCTTTTTGATTAGACAAAGACCTTTCTTTTACCCAACTCTTCAGTTAAAATTCTCCAAATCCTTTGAAACAAAATCGATGCCATTATTTTTTACCACTATATTACAATTTTCGAATGTGGCTAAATCTGGCTTCTAGATAACTCTCTCTCTGATCGCACTTTAAATCCTCACAACCAGTTTTAAATCATGCAGACCACATATGTATGTATAAACATAAGTTCGATTTACATATTCAACACTAGTTCTAAACAATTCGTGTGTCTTATCGAATTTTAATTCACTCAAAACGGTTTCCCCGGAGCGGTCGTTTGAGTTTGCTGAATAGTCAGAAGTCACACGACGATAAATCAGTCAAATATGGTGGCTGCGGCATCATAAAAAAAATTTCGCGAAAAACTCATGAAGAATCAATGCAATATGCAACGGTGCTTTATCGTGCTACAAAAACCTAAAGTTATCGGCCTCTTTTTACGAATAGCTTCACACAAACGACGCACAGCACTCCAAGCGTACTACTTGTTGGTTTGGGCGATCGAAAAGAATTCGGAGTACACCATACCTCGATAATCGAAGAAAACTGTCAACATAACTTTACTCTTTGACCAGCTTTAACGTGTTTTCTTCGGATTTGGGTCACCTCTGGCACGATATTCGGCCGACTGACCTGACCGTCTGTTTCCGGGTCGCAAGCATAGATCCAAGACTCATCGTCAGTAATACAAGGTGTGTTCCAAAGTAAACAAGATTTAAAAACAAAAAAAAAAAAAAAAAAACAGAGCAAATGGTTTCTTTGGCAAAATCAATTTATTTTATTCAAAATAGTCTCCTTCTGCTTCAATACAGCTTTTTGCACGGTCCAAAAGTAAGTGGGACGAGTGTTTTAGCTCGTTGGCCGGTAGGGCCGCCAGTATGCCGGTGCAAGCCTTTTGAATGGCCTACATGTCTACATAACGCTTTCCTTTCATGGGCAAATGCATTTTTCCCGAAAAGGAAGAAGTCGCACGGTGCTATATCAGGTGAACACGGGGAGTGGTTAATGGTTAAAATGTGATTTTTGGTCAAATAATCGTCCTTCGTTTTTGGTCGTCAGTCAATTTGTGCGGAACAAATCGTGCACACACCTTTCGTAAGCCCAAATGTCAAAATGCGATAAATCGATGTTTTGGTTTTGATTATTTTGATGTGGCGCTTGGCGCGAATGTCACTGACAGTCATGTCATACCAACCTAGATAAATAATACTTCGACGAATGGGTTTTTGCGCGAAATTTAAATTAAAGAGTCTTACTATTTTTCGCCCACAGTGTATATTTGATCTTTGTGGGCAATTGTACACTTTTTCGTTTATTGAAATGACGCAAACGTTTACATCTATTTAAATGAAGTTATGTGCATATGAAAGAGGATGATTGTATATTTGAAATATTGCAACTTGGTATTTAATATTTTCATGGAGAAAAATAGAGATCTTTAATATTAACACTTTTTCAAATATTTTGAGGAGCCAAGGTTGGATACTCCGTGGTCTGTAAGTCACGTACCATGTTAAATCTTTCCCTGGTTTATCTAACATGAGGATCTGCGATTTTTTCCATGAATTTGGATAATAACCAAGATTGAAAATTGCATTTAAAAGCGAAGAGATTATTACTACATCAGTATTTGGTAGCTCAATTTGTTAATTTTATCATGCCCAGTTTTTTTTGGGGGCACACCCTGTAGACATAAAATATTATCAAAATTATGATTTTATGTATATATGTAATTATTATATGGTGTTTGCTGACTTTATTTTATTAAAACTACTTCTAGTCTTTATTATATATGTAACTGATGAAATATAGACCCACCGCTTGAGATTGCAGCGTAAATCTACTACTGGGAAAAGATTGCCACACTTAAAGACCAATTTCTTTTAATAATGTCATACATTTAAAGAAGTTATTTTCCAATTAATTTATTGTTTCTTAATTCACATATAAATTATATAAAAATTAATAACTAATTAATAGCGCTACACACTATTTACATCACTACTGAAGCTATACACATTCGTAAATATATACTTATGCATGTATTTATATATATATTGCTTTCACTTGCAGAGCATTTAAGTGCATAATTATGACTAAATAGTATATATATAGTACAATAAACCACCGTTATAACCAACTAATTACAAATATATATGTATATGTATATTAAATATACAAATCTCTTACCAAATATGTATATATATGTATATGCTCACTTAGGTGATATATTTATAAATATTTTCATTTCATTTGTTTTTAATATAAATACAAAGCTTAGCTTACAGCTGACAGCTTACACTTAAATGGAGCAATGACCCGTTATGCGCTTAACTCATTAATTTAACGATTAACAAACATTAGTACATATTATATATGTATAAGTGAGTGAAAATGCCAACAACAAAGAAAAAAATGTGTTTCAATAAAATAAGAACTATTTACAAAACTCGAAATAGATGTGAAATCGTGAAACGCTACAAATAAATATGCTTTACTAAAACTAAAATAGAAAAGTGGCTAGCGAAAGGTTGTAGAAACATTTTTGGAAAAATTAAATAAGAAATCGATAAATGTGAAAGTTTTGAGCATTTTTAGTTTGCGACATATAAAGTATTACAATTTCGCAGTAGATTTGATGTAAGTGAAGTCGAAATAATTCACTTGTACTACACATTCGTTGTCAGACCGACGACATAGGATATCCAATCTACCGTATAGGGTACACGATGATAGATGCCCGGCTGGCCGCGCGATGCGCACGAGTAGCCAGCTGAAACCACGCCTGCGTGAGGGGAAAACGGAGTAATTAGCAAATGTTGTGCAGGGATATTAGTTACGATTTTCTTACCTATTAAATACCAACGGCCATTCTTCTCATGCATCAACGGTCCGCCAGAGTCACCTTGACAGGAGTCCTTGCCGCCGTTGCGATAGCCAGCGCACATCATTTCGGGATAGATGACAACGTTGATGCCGTTTTGACGGTGCCAGCGTTCGCAAATGCTAAGACAGGAAATATATATATAGTTTTTTTTTTTTAAATAGAAGCAGAATAATGTAGAAAAAATTAATCGATAAAAGTTCAAATACATCGGAAGTCTCAATAGTGTATGTCGACACCTAAAATGAAAAATTAAAAGCAGAGTTTTTTATCGCTTATTTAAATAAATTTTCAGCTTGATATAACAATATATAACCATTTCATAAAAAATCAAATGGTTTGTATAACAAGTTTTCCTTCGTCTGTAAGCTTATGGAAAGTGATGTTACGTTATTTTGCATTTTAGGTGACGATATGTGCTATACATAATCTCAAAACAAGGCTTCAAATTTATATTAATTTAATCTTTCACAACAAAATAATGTTCTCCGTACATTTTAATCTTCGATTTTCTAAATTTAATATTTCTTTTTGTAAATCGATATAATTTTTTTTTCTAATTTATTATTATTGCTTCATTAATTTAAAATTTGCCTCAAATTATAAGTTCGCGGTTAAGTTTACTCACCGGTTCTCAATCACTGGCACATCCACGGCTTGTAAAGTCTTAGGCCTCAGTCGTGAGCCGGGATTTAAAGCACCCCAGCCCGCTGCCCAACCAAATTTTCCCAGAAAGTCCTCATTCTTCTCCGGTAAGCAGATAGGAGCTTTAATGAAATTAAAATAAAGTTTATTGAAGTAAATTTAGTAATCCAAAGGCATTTTAATTGTAAATAAAATACAAAATATTTAATTATTGATCAATATTTATTTTGTCGCCTTCAAAGTAAACCCCACCAGATGAAATACACTTATGCCAATGAATTTTCCAGTTCTCAAACACATTTTAAAAGCATTTTCTGGGATGGCCTTTAGCCATCTACGACGGTCCTCCAGAACGAGACTTGTCCCACTGGTTAAAAATACACAATTTGAGACAAATTCTTTTTTCGATATTTTTATCCATTTTAAATCGCACCGCTCTACTGAGGTGGCACCACAAAAATAGACTAATGATTTGTAAACATTCTTCGAGTTTAACTTCTTAATAAGTTGCCAAAATGTATTTCGTTTGACAAATTTGACAGGTATTCTTCTTTCTTTCTGCTTTCGTTACTAAAAAAATTTCTCTTCTCCTACCTTGTGAGAGCATTACTTCATATTTTTTCATCAGGGAAAGTTTTAATTTTAGAACCCTAAAATCGAAGTGGTTATTAACACGAGACCACCTAAAATATTAAATTAGTGAATATTTCAATGTTTTTCAAAAAAATAAAGTTTTTCCCAGGCGCAATCAATTCACCGTAATCCTTTTTCATTGTTATTATACTCTTGCAACCAGTTGATATAAGTAGATTATTATAGTTTTTTTCTTTGCAAGTTATCTCATTGCGCTTAGGATTCGGAAATAAAAAAATTAGTGCTCATAATAATAAACATATTTAAGCAGTCTTTTTAACGAAGCATCCTAAGGGCCCCAAATGGACTATTAAAAGACTGCAAGGTATTTAAAAACGAGTTTTACATTTTCGGAAATGTTCTTTGACCATTAAGGAAACGTAGTGGATAAGCCACGAAAAAAGGAGAAATGATGGGACATCTAAAAATGAATCAAATTTTGTATTAATCAACCCCTTGAGGTAGGTTTAACTAAGAAAAGGACAGACATTCAAGTAAAAAATGCATACAGGGACTTCACAGCAAACCTAAACAATGTTTGAATGACAACTTTGTATAAAAATGGTTCACTGAAGTCAGCTGAACTTATTTGCGGCAAAAATAAGATGGATTGGATATTGCAAGAAGACGGATTATCGAAATATTGGAGCAAACTCTGCGCCGTACTGTTACTTTAAATTGACCATCACAGTCATAACGTCGTGCATTAGAGAATATGTGGGTATTAATTAAAGTGAAAATATCAAGAAAATATTTGACGCCAAAAAAGGTCCAACACACCTGGAGATCGCACCCTGTGGAATATGCGGAAATTTTAGATGCGAGTTTTAGCAAAGATATCAGGCTGCAATAGACAACACACGCTTGGGGCAAGTATTAAATAAACGTCAGCTATAACAAAACAATCTATTTTCTATAATTACAACAGTTTTCCCAATAAACTCTAGTTACACCTTGGAAAACGAAAAAGGGATGTTTTGAACGAACTTTAATTTGATATTTATTGTTCGAGATTTTTTAATATAATATTTTTTTAAGATCAAAGCTAAATATTTGCATTCTAAGCAGTGCAAGAGCGATCCCTGCAAGGATCGACCTCTGAACCAAACCTAACTTAACTTAATGAGGGTCACCTAAATTTAGAGATATTCTGTCCTTATAATCGCACTAAAATTATATTTGCTGTAAGTTATAACCCCCATGGGTTCAAATTCGATCAAACTTATATAACTACATTCAAATCTTTAGAATAAATTTCCATTCAGAAAGGTGGAATTATAAGAATTTGGATAGAAAAATGTGCCAACATATGTTGAGCCTAAGCTCTCATCCATAAATCAACACTCACCTATATGCGGCATAAAGTGCACCGGTCGCTCCAGCGTCAAAACGGACACATCGAAACGATCCGCCTGCGGTGTGAATTTGAAATACGGATGCACATCGATGCGACGCACACCGAACGTGTAAGCTGGCAGTGGTTCAACCGCGGAGTTGATTACATAATCGCCAAGAGTGACATGGACCTGGCGTGGTGTGGCACGTGCCACACAATGACCAGCGGTGACGACGTGACGGCGCGACACCAATGAACCGCCGCATCTGTGGAAGAAAAAAAGAAGATTTAAGAAAAATAAGTGCAAGATAAAAAACAATAATAATAAACTTGCAAGAAAATGCATATGAAAGCATGTGGCAAAATGGAAAATAATTTTTTCCAGATAACACAAAGCACGCGAGTCTGTGCAGGAAATAAATGTTGCGTATACGCCAGTGTTGACAAGCTGGTGATTAATTGGTAAACAAACTTAAAACTGGTTGACGCTTGTTGTTGGTGGCTGGTGTTGTTGAGGTCAACATGTGCATAGGACAGGATGGACTACATGGATTTATATACATATATATTTATATTAATATTTAGACATATATTTACTTATGGAACATGCTTTAAAGCGCCTGCGCTGCAAGTTGTGGCAAGGTACTGTGACGCGCCGCTTATGCAACGCAGCTCTAAAGTGTTGCAGACGGCATATGAGCAATCACTTACTTGCATATTTACCAAAATACAAACAACTTTAGTGATTATGCAACCGCTGCGCATTTTGGCAAAGCCATTTCGCGAGCTCAATACTTCAATATACACATACACATATATGTATGTGTGTGCGTGTTTGTTAATTTTCCACTTTATGACGGAAACGCTCAGTTCCGGTTGTTGTTGTTGTCATTTTTTTGTAAATAAAAAATTTGATGTCAACACTTACCGCGAGGATCCGATACGTATGTACGCCTGCCAGGGAAACGAACCGAAACCGGCATCGTCGCCGCCGACTATGCGCCGCTGAGCGGCCTGTTTGGCCAGCGAAATGCCGCAACCTGGAAAATTTGCAAAATTTCTGTGAATATTTTTTTTATGATTTTTCGGTTGGTGAATGGTGAAAGAGATATGAGAGTTTGTGATTACACTGCAAGCTACAAGCAAATGTCCGTTAACAATACAACTACGAGTATATACGACCAGGAAAGATGGTGGTGGTGGTGTTTGTTGTGGTGGTTGGTGGTGAGTGGTGGAAAGCGAAGTTCACATTTAACGAGCGATAGTTGCGATTAATGAGAGCGTAATTTTGGATATGTAAATGAGCGAGAGCGGCAGAGCATTAGTAGTGCGAATGTGTAGCAAGCAACGCTAGTGGTTGTGGTGTGGCAGGGCGCGCTTGCAAAATACCAAGCAATCAATTGTGTAATAGCAATAACAATAATAACGGTAAAGTAACACAAAACCAATTTTCGGTGCAATGCAGTAGATTTCCGAAATCGTTAACCATAATTTCGTTTCGATTTCGGCGCATGCGCGCCACTCACTTGCTGATCTTCCGCAACAAATTGGCCAACCGCAGCCGCAAACGAAGGTTGCGCTTACTTTGACGCCGTTTAGGGATTAGTAATGCGGTTGCAGCAGCAACAACAACAACAATAAAGAGCAACAGTTACCGTTAAGACACGGCTTAGCGGTGTTGGCGCGTGCTTTCGCAGCAAAAATTTTACAAAAACAATACAGCAAACGCGCGCTGCATAAAGTACGTGTATATAGTGGCATTCATGCCACAAATTGTTGCACTAATTATTTTCATTAGTGTTTGGCGCGTAACGGGCATGCAGCAGCGCACGGGTGAGTGGCTTAACGGTATACATAAATATATTTTGCATTTGTCTATATATATTTGTTGGTATGTAGGCAGGCTTAGGCGTTTATACTTGTACATATGTTGTTAATCGTAAGTAGAAAGCATTTGGTTTGTTGAAATAGCGGACGGTTCGTTGGTTTTTGAAGGGAACTCTACCTTTTTGTAGTTTTTTTACGGTTTAGTGAAAGGATTTCGTACTTAAATGTGGGACCTTAAAGCAATCGGTTATAGTAAAATATGAGTATTTAGTCTACTATCCAACTAGATTATTAAAATTGTTGTATTAATTAATTAATTTTACCGAGCTGAGTGCAATGCTCCAACTAACTAGGCAATTATTGCATGCAATATAATCGAATGTGATTAAGATAGCATTATTAGAAATATGTTTATTGTATGTGTGTATATAGATTTCTTGTGTAATACTATTAGGGTGTGTAATTTAGAGTTTATATCTTAAATTTCGGTGCGAAAAATGCGTTTATAGCGAAAACATGCTCATGCAAAATTTTTTTAAATATTTAAGTAAATTCACATTTCTATATATTTTTGAACAAAATAATATGTTTATTTAGAGCCTAGTCATCGTTCCAACGGCTAATTTCTTAGTATGAGCTTATGTTTCGCAAGACTAAATTTTGCAAGAAAACCTATGTTAATATTTTCTACAAAAAATGTCGAGAAATTTTTTTTTTATTTTTTTAAATTTTTTTTGTTATAAATTCTGTAAATTTAATTAGCCATTTACAAAATAATTAAAAAAAATAAAAAAAAAATATTTAAAAAATAAAAATCAAATACCAGTTTAAGTAATTTTTGACTATAAATTTCAATTTCTTTCTTTAATAAATATTTTTTCTTAGTCTACTTAGTCCCTTGGATCCATGTTTCCAAATAGGGATCACATCGCCTCAATATCACCTAGCAGTATATTGAAACTTATCAATTTGCTGTGGCTATTTGAGACGTTGTGAATTAGGACCGGATACAATAGATCCTAGGTCGCGGTGCATTCCTTACTTACTTTTCTAATCTCATCTAGTCTACTGGAGAACAAACAAAAAAAAAATTAAAACTAAAAAAACAGATTTTTAGGGCATATTTGGTCGAAAATTCTTCGACGAAAATATTAAAAAAGTGAAGAATATGGTGCTTGAAAATCGTCAGGCAAGTGTTGGACAGATGACAAGAGAGCTCGACATCTCTCGTGAGTACGTTCGAATGTTTTGGTAGATATTTTGAGTATGAAATGCTCGACTCGTTCCGATAAAGCCGAAGTTTTTTCAAAGATAGTACCGCAAACAGGTGTCTGTGGACATGCTTGATTCTTCGAATTCCGATCATACATTCGTGGAGAGCATAATAACTGCCGATGTGACATGGGCTTATGAGCTCCACATGCAAACAATTCAACAATCATCGGAATGGAACAAAACAAAATTCTTTGAAGAAGCTGAAGGCCATTCCAAAAATTACTTATGGAAAAGGTTTCGATAACTGAAAAAATCGTTGACTTGAGTATATTGGATCTGCTGGGAATTACTTTGAAGACCACAAAATAATTATTGATGAATAATTAAATATTTTGCGTTTTATTTACAATTTCCTGGAACTTTCTTGTCAAAATGTATAATACGGTTAAACAATTATCTTTTAATAATCAAATCTTCAAATTAACATACACCTCGAATAACGATTACGAATTAATCATCAACTTGAAAAATTAGTTTTTATTTTTTTTTTTTGTTAAACTTTTAGAAAAATTATTTTACATATTTTAACAGTTCATATCATTGCTAAAATTTTCCCTGAATTTTGTCAATTTTATGTTTTAGAGGTACAGCCCTCTAAAGTGTAGCCGTGTATAGTCAATGTAAACAATCAGTCCATCTTTAAACGCAATTTTCTAGAAGCAATATTTTTCTTATGAAGTGATTACTCGGAAAAAAATATTCCGATCACTATCTTTCTTTCTTCTTTTTTCTGCATATTCCATATTTAGCTCCATTCTTCTTGCAGTGGCATACCAGTTTTCTCATACAATCAAAAATCGAATTTTGGACTCGTCATAAACGAACAAAATTTTGATTAAAATACAAATTTTTTCAAACATTTGCAAAAAAATTTTGTAAATTTTTAAATTTTTTCGACGTAGTTATTAAATTGACAATGCCTTTTAGTCTGGTTTTTTATTTGAATTTCAGCCACGAAGAACGCTAAAATCACTACAGTATTAGAGAAAAGTTTTTATCGCCATCAAAGATCGCGTGTAACGCGAATAATATTTAAATTTTTTTTATCAAAAAATTATAGTGTAAGAAAGCTTTGAACATATGCTTAAGCTTTAGAATAATTGAGATAATTGGAATTTCCAAAAATCGCCTTTTTTAGTCTGACCCACTAGGTTTGCTCTTTAAACTGAACGTTAAAAATATTTATTGAACTCTCTATACTTATTCATCGCTATCAAATTATAGCAGTATTTTGCTTTTACAATTTTCATTTTATCTGGCACACAATAGAAGCTGATTGGCTGGAGTAGCTCGCTCTCTTACATATTTCCAAATTTCAGAATATAACTGGCTCCCAGATAATTGGCAAACCGAAATACTTGGAGCAATTTAACTATCACTTGAGATATTTTAGAAAGTAATCTGAAAAGATTTCTTCAATAGGTCAAGCGTACTACACTTTTTCAAATAGCTTCAAGCGATGCCCAATACACTTTATATTTAAGTAATATTTTCGCTTTTGGCACAGAATATATAAGCGAAGTTTACACAAGTCATTGCAAATCGTTCATCAAACTTAGAAGAGCAATCTACTTTATTAATGTAATTAAAGGGAAAGCAAATTTTATCTTTCTTATGAACAAAATGTCAAACATTTTTCTTTAGAAATGATGGGCGTATTTCAGCTAAACTTCATTCTGTATAAATTAAAATAACAAAAAGAAAAAAAGTAGCACCAATCTCCGACGATCAAGTAGTCGTTGAGAGCGGTTTAGATAGTCACTCATTTGGTTCCTTTTAATCTTAAACAATTTTACCATATGTTTGGTGTGTGTGGGAAAATAAAGTAAGAAGTTTTAATTTAAATTTCGCATGAAAAGCCATTCGTCGAAATATTTTTTCTTGGTTAGTTTGACTGTCAGTGACATCTGTGCCAAATGTCACATCCAAATAATCATTATTGATTAATATACGCCTATCTTTCGGAAGGGCATAAAGTGCCTTCGGCGATTTCTACGATGAGTGAAATTATTCAACAAAGAGTTACAATAAATTTTGTGTGCGGAACCTTCAAAATGCTGGAAAAGACCTTAGGTGATAATCGGTTGTCGCGGGCAAGTGTTTTTAATTGTTATAAATTATTCAAAGAGCGTGAGAACGCGTTGATGAACCACGTCCAGAACGGTAATCACCATCGACTGATCACTAGCACGTCAATAAAATATAGAAATTGATACTTGAGAATCGTTAAAATATCGGAAGGTTTTGAAAATCATTTTGAAAAATCGTTTTGGCCTAAGAAAAGTGAAAGCACGATTGTTTCCAAAATCACTAAATTATTCCCAAAAATAGCGTCATGTTAACGTCTGTGAAACAATGCTTTCCGACTACCAGGAAGTCATGAAAGATATTATGACTGGCGATGAGTATTGAATCGATGCTTTCGACCTGAAAATAGACGATCAATCGACCGAATACCGTGATAAAGGTGAGCCGAAGCCGAAAAAACCACGCCAGCATAGGTCAAAAATCAAGGTTTCTTCGATTGTTGAACTGTGTTGCAATCCGAACTCCTTTTTAGCCATATTGTGAAAATTCATCGTTTGCGCGAAGCTATTCTTAAAAAGATGCCGAAATTATGGGCCGAGAACTATTAGTTCTGTCGTATGCTGCCATGACTCTTCGTGAGTTTTTCACCAAATTTTCTAACAATACCGTGCCCCAACCACCGTATTCGCTTGATTTGCCTCCGCGTGACTTCTGGCTATTCAGCAAACTCAAACAATCACTCCGGGTAAATCGTTTATTCGTGAACTTGATTTTAACAACTGTTTCGAGGAGTGGAAAAAAAGTTGACGTAAGTGTATAGAACCAAGGGGAATACTTTGAGGGGACGACATAGATTTTGAAGAATAATTTAAAAATTTTCAAATTATGAACAAAGTCTTATTATTTTTTGCTAATAGTAGTATTTCCATAACTTTTTATGTTGAGACGAAATGTGTTTTGCACGAAAAAAATGTTATATATAAATTTTGGAAGGAATAACCCATACATATTTCGTAATAAAATCACTTTTATAAAAACTTAATACGGAAGGGCCCAAAATAGATCACGGTTGAACTTTTTTTATGTTTGACAATATGCATATAGTTAATCAATAATTAATTACTAATTAGTTTTCTCTTTTGTTTCAATGAGATAACTGCAAATAAATTTATACATTATATATTATGTCTTTAGTGTATATACAAAAGTCAGTTGTATATACAAAATTGAACCGATTTTGGATGAGCATATGCCCAATTAAACCATCCTGCCAACAGAGGGCTTACCCTTATTCCTTCAAACCCACAAGGTAATCTCTCTTAAGCCAAATAATTATACTTTAGAGTTCTCCAATAAAACAATTGAACAATCTACAAGAACTCCCCATATACACCACCCCATTAACGGCAATAACACCTAAACGCCAAAATAATTTCAAACGCTAAAGATTGTGCAACCCGCATAAAACCATACAAACAAACATACATGTTTGCAAATATATATATAATAAATTAAGTTTCTTGTAGCCATTTCCAAGCCATACTCCACCACATGCCGGCGTGCAATATTACGTAAATGACGTAAGACCTAATTAGTAAACGTTCAGAACTCACTGGCATCATTTTTAACCGGGCCATAGTTTTTATGCGGAAGATCAGTCAGATCGATTGTATTGCCCACGAAATCGGAGGTGCGTAGGTTAGCCGATTTGGCTGTGCGATGACAGCAACCGCGCAGCAGGCCATTACATGTGCCCTGCAGTAGACCGCCGCTCATCCAACAACCGAGAAAAAACTCACAAGTACCACCGCGGTGTTGACATTCTAGTTCGGTTGTGATATCGACTGAGAGAAAGTTGCGTGTGGAAAAATTAATATTTACATATAAATAGCATGGGTGCAAGTAAATCTAAGACACCGTAGACAATATTGATTTCTAATTTATTGGTTTGGTTTTGAATTTTTCCCAACTGAAAGTAAAGACCGGTCTCCATGCCAAAAAGAATTCAAATAAAATAATTTAATTTTTTTTGTATTTTTTTTAAGCATTTTCACTGGGCAATCTAAAAGTGCACAAAGCAACCAAAAGCATTAGAGAGCGCAAGTTGGAAGAGTGTTGAGAAGTTTTTTCTAGTAAGTATTTTTTTCGATATCTATAGATCTGGCTATGTAAGTACGCATTTGTGAATATTTTTTAATGTGCTGTTGTGGATTGAAGTTAGCTTCTGTGTGTAATGAAACGGAACGCTTACCTTTTTCCTTGAATGTACCCGACGATGGTGCGCCCGTCAAACTGCTCTCTGATGTGCCATCAATGTCTTGTAAGCTGAATTCGTTGCGTACATCTTGAATGGCGGCCAAATCGTTGAGGCCGAAATTTTGATCTCTAAAGAAATTATACAAAATTTTATTATAAAGGCTAAAAATAAATATTTTCTTTAAATAAAATGTGCTCAATGTGTAGTAAAAGTAGCTGCACTTCTGATAAAATTCCAAAATTTGGTGGATGCAAAGAGTTTAAAAATATTGTTTGAAATGTTTCTACAATTTTTAGTGGTCTACTAGTATGCTAGTCAATTATTTCATTCAGCATTAAGATAATTTTTTTTTTTTTTGGAAAAAACGAAATCAGTCTATAAATACGCGATTTATAAGTATCTTAGTTCCAGCGCCACCTATCGGGGTTTTATTCTTTAATGTCGAGATGGGTTAGGTTAGGTTAATCTGGTAGTCAATAAGCCACGCAGAGACCAGTTTTGGTCCTTTGTAATACCAGATGGAGTTCAGTTCTTATGTCCAAGAGAAGTAGTCATCCTTTACGATGCCTGCGCTTGACTCGAATTTTAACATACTCTGTGGCCTCAGTATCGATACCTTCTCTAGTGAGGACCCCAGATGCTTACAGTGTAGTCTTGCCATTGCGAGACAAGTGCACAAGCGATGCTCCACTCTCACTCTTTCCCTGATTCCCTGCTCTAGACATTTCCTGCAGTCTTCTTGATCTGTCAGCCCCATTCTAAGGCCGTGAGTCGCCACCAGACAGTGACCAGTTGGTATTTTAATGTCGACATAAGTTATCTAAGAAATAACGACAGAGAATTTCCCTGAAAATTGTTCACAATAAGTAAGTTGGTCATGCAAGTTTTTCCAAAAAATTAGCAGCTATTTGGTGCGAAAAGAATGTACACAAAATTCTATAAAGATATTTCAAAAATTAAGAGACGAGAAAGATGGACGGACGGAGTGGCTAAATTCACTCAGCTCAATATCATTTGTTTTTCGAAATAAGACCTTCCCTATAATGCCAACTCGCAGTATTTTACCATCCCTCTCGGGGGGAATCCATGTACTGGTATTACTTTTACCAGAAGGTCCTCTCGTCTTCCTAAGCAATGGCCGCCCGCTCGAGTTACATTCCTTTATCGAAAAGGTCGATTCCGCTCTAGTTTTTTCTAAATAATTTTTCAAGACTTAAGGGTCCGGCCTCAGAGCTAGTATCAACCTACCGGAAAGGTAGTGCCAAGGTGAGCATTGACGCACGCCCTTACTAGGCAGTGCGCTCAAAGCCGCCCAGCGCAAAGAGGGAGTCGTCTCAACTGCACTTACCACACCAACATAATGATGACGGGAGGTGGACGTACTCCGAGACCAACCAGGTTTTTAACGCAATAGATTTTAGCATTAGCCTACCAGCCATTTCTGCAGAGTATCATCCCTACATACTAAGTTGGCTGAATACCTCGGCTAGCAGCTCAGATCTCAACGAAATTCAAATACCAAATGGCAGATACACTAAACCATTTTATACCATCAACTTTAATAATATTCACCACTTACCTGAAAGCCACGCTATCGCTGAAATATACGCCATTGCCGGTACCACTAGGTCCCGTCGTGCCAATGTTATCGTTAACAGGGAAGACGACTCGTGGACTGCGTGACGATTTGAAGGGGAAAAAGCGACTCTTTCTCGAACTCTGATAATCGACGGGGCCATTTGGTCCGACGTATTCATTAAACGCTTTCTGTGGCACAAATGGGCGTGGCGGACCCGTACGAAATTCCGTATCACCAAAGAACAAACCGCGTTGTGGACGCTGTGGCACCGCTGTTATGGGACCATTCACATCACCAAACTTGGTGACCTCTTCACGAAACAATTTACCCGCAGCGATGGCGGAGCTCAAAGTATGCGGCTTGTTATTGGAAACCAAGCCGGGAAATTCGAAGGGATGTGAAATTGGTGTGGCGTCGCTGTTTTCATAGATGAGCTGCCGCGTGTGACGTGTGTCTTGCGCCAGCGCGTCTTCGCTATAAGGTGCCTCGAAACCTGTGGCTTCCGTGAAGATGGGATTATCCTCGCGGTAACCTTGTGGATAGAAGGGACTAGCTGGTTTGAGGCTATAACTCGGAAATTTGAAACCATTGCGACGCGCCGGATCCTCATCATCAAAATCGGCTTTGTCTGTGGATGTGATTGGTGCGCCAGGCGCTGGCGCAGTTGCTAGATCGCTGCGATCGGTGCGCGCATTTAATAACTCTTCGCCGAACTCTTGAACAGCCGCTGCGACAGCATGGGCTGGTGGACCCAAATAACCAAACGAGCTATTGTTGCGTTTTGGCAACAATGTTGTGCTGGTAGCTTGCTGTTGCAGCGGTATATAGACATAGTTGCGCTGCCGTGAACTACGCGTCGCGTTCACTATGACCGGAGCGGCGACTGGCGCGGTTGCTGCGGCATTTGCGTCAGGCACGACTTGCTTCGGTATTGTGATGGGTACATTACCGGCCGCAGCATTGTTTGTACTGCTGGAGAGTTCAATACCGGGTGCTGGTATTACCTCCACGGTAGTAATAACATCAGAGCGACGCTGTGCGGCGGCGTTGTGCATTTGCATTTGTGGCTGTTGCGCGACCGCGGCAAGGGCGCGTCCACTACGATAAGCGCCAAAAGTTTGCACTACTGTGCCATCGGCGCGTCGGTGCCAATCGGTAAAAGGCGCTTCATCCAACTTGCTGAAGGTATTGAAAGGCGCGTAAAGGTTGCGCGCGTTCCGTTGGCTGTCGGCGGCAGGCGCTACAGTTACCGCTGGGGCTGTATTCAACAATGATGCTTGCTTCAAATGCGTCGTATGAGGCGCGGTATACGCTGTGCTTTCGCGCACATTACGCGTCGTTTGTGTTGCTTGTTGATGCGCGGATGCGGTTTGTGACGCTACATTGCCTACGTGGGCATGCGCTGGCGACCGTTCAATGGCTAAAGTACATAACAGCAAACTGTTAACAATTGTGGCTAGCAGACTCCATTTGGCGATTGCTAACATCTTACATTGAGCGCGGCACGTGTAAGGCGCGGCGGTGAGCGTTGAGAAGAGGTCAGGTACGGTAGGTGGAAGTGGTACGCGCTGAAGCGTTGGAAAATCACTGTAGTTTAAAGCGGTTTAAGACTGATGGGTGTGGTAATATATAAAAGTTGCGACAACGCGCTTACTTGGCGCTCAGCGCTAACAAGGCGCGCGGAAGTACACTTAAGCGGCAATATGGTTACGTCCACCAAGATCAAGGTTACGCTCAAATTGAATACACTAACAACTATATTTGCCGTTGCTATTTATGTCACTGCTACACTGCGCTTCGCATTCCTTAGTGCGTAGTGGCGTTGTTGAGCAGCGCGCGCACCATAAACTGCAGGTTGACAACCTCTACAATGTTTCGGCAAACAAATTTGCAGCAACTTCACACGTTTCTTTAGTCACGCAGCGTTTGCGACTTGCACATGCTTTGGTTCCTGCACCGACTTCCTGCTCGCGTGCTACTCAAACGCTCTGGCGTGTTGCGGCCGTCGCCTTCTTTATGGTCGCGCTTCGCTAATTGAACGGAACTTGCCGCTTGCGTTTGCGCTTGAACTTGCAAACACCAAAATCGTGCTGCCCCAAGCGCTGCAGTGTGTGTGCAGCAACTGCAATCAAAACCGAAACCAAAACAGTGAAACCAGCTGTGGTAATCCAATTGTCGTGGCCAAGGTTGTGGTGGCAGCGCGTGCAGCGGTGGTGGCGGTGATGGCGGCGGCGGCAGCGGTGCGGTCGTTGCACTTGCCGTTAGTCAATTGGCGATTATTGCGCCAAATATGTTGTAAATATGTTTGCTTAGTTTTTATTGTTGTTGTTGTCGTAACATGTGCGCACACGCTTGAACTAATTCGTTTCGGAATTGCCGCGCCGTGTTTGTGCGCTTGTTGTTACTGCCGGTGCTGGCGCTGGCGCTGGTGCTGTGTACCTGTTGCGGATATCTCGTGCAGCTGGTTTGTGGTTTGTGTTGCAATTAAATGCGGCAATTTAAGGCAAATGCAAACAAGTTGCACGCGTGTGTGTATTAGCTATTTGTAGCTTTGTTATTACGCTCTTATTGCGGTTGCTAGCTTTGAGGTTATGTTGCGTTTTTTCGCTATTTTCTTGTCGTTGTCGCCGTCGCTTCGTTTTATGACCGCAATGCGGTTGTTGGTCTCTGCCGCTGCCTTGGCTACTGGTCAACTCACGCGCCTAATTGCCAGTTTTTTGCGTTTTTGATTTTATTTCGCTTTTGATACGCTCTTCTTCTTCTTTTTCTTCTTCTTCTTCAGCAGCGAATTCAATAAGCAAACAACGGCGCTTGAAATGATCAGTTGCTCATGTGGCACTTAGCCGTGCGGTGTATGTGTGCGTGTGTGTAGGCGCACAACTTGCATTGATTTGCTTCTTTCACTTGTAGTTTCCAGTGGCTTGTGGGCGTTTGTTGTTGCTGCCGCACTTAATTGCTGTTCATGTTCCGTTGTGATTTTTTTCCCAGACACCCAACTACAACAACGATCTATAGAAGAAATTGCCGCCAAACTGGTAGTTAACTCGCGTGCCTCAAATGAGGCGCCCAGCTCTGTGGTGCGCTGAGTGGCTCAAAACGTTTGTGAGCACAAACAATTTGCCGTTGTTGCAATTAAATGTTGTTGTTGTTGCGCTGGCAACTATGCGGCAGCTGCAATCTTAGTTACAAAAGCGTTCGCAGCAGCTGCATTTGTCGATATAACAGTTGTTGTTATTGTTTATGGTTTCTTTATAGTCTTGTGTGGCAGCAGCTTTGTGTTTCCTTGTGTGTGTGTGTTGCCTGTAATGGTAGATAATTTGAAATAAATCTTTATTAGTACACATTAGCTGCTGGTGAAAATATGAGTAATAACTTGGAAAGCTATAGATAACATAATAGCTGTTGCATTAATTTGATGGAGGGTCAGATGTGAGTTGATTGCGTTTTCAAAGCAAATAAATTTTTAAGTGTTTATGTGTGGGGGTCGGTTTACCCGCGAAAGCAAGTAAGAGCAAGGAAGGAAATTATGATACATGGATTTCTAATAAATCTTTGTACGGATTTTGAAGTTTGTTGAAGTACAGTCACGTACCATATGAGTTCAAATTTTAGCACTTATGAAGAACTGTCAAGCGTTTTCCCCAAAGAGTTTAGATCTGAGGAAAAAAGTAAATATTTTTCGAACTACAAAAGATTTCCGACGGCTCGGTAACAAAGGTCTTCCACTGCTGTTATTATTGCAGCCTTCTCCATGGATGAAACCAAACAAAATCCCTACTAGAATTGTACTGTCTGTACAATAACCTACGGTGGAAGGTATTATAAAAAGGCGTCGTTTAAACAGAAGCAGTTGAATTTTATCCAATATTTTTTTCGTGTTTGGTCTGAATCTGAGAGGGCCTTCAGGAGGTTAAACAATTGCTAGTTTTATTTAAATTCACACTCGATGTATCACTTAAGAAAGTAAATAGATTTTCCTGGTAGCTGTAAAGCAGATTAACTAACCATTGTAGTCACCAGCCTACAATTAGACTGCTATGAAGAGAATATATATCTATAAGCTGCTGGTGACTTGGAAGAAATTTAAAAAGCAAGGTAGTGAATCATTATTTCTACTCCAAAATATCTATTCTCCTCTTCTACGCCGTTTTTTCTAAAGTTTTTTTTTTCTATTTCCACTGCTTTACTTCTACTGCTTTACTTCTACTGCTCTCTTCTGGCACAGAGCCTCAAATTTTCTTTCGTTGGGAAAATCAGAAGCCTCGCTATTGATTCAATTGCATTATCGTCGTTTAAGGAATCATAAACGAAAAATTGTTTTCCTCCTAAGGTGTTTCTGAACTTGCGAGGTACATCACCAAGGTCTTCCAAACTTCTTAGATTCGTAGGAATATTCTTCAACCATTGAGGCAATTGTGATAAAATACCATAAGGAACTTGCAGCAGGGACGTTCACAAATCAGATGGCGGAGCTTCTGGATGTTCCTCGTCTCGTCTTTTTACACTATTTTTCAATTTAACGGCCTCTTCAGCTTCAACATTTGCAGCATGATTTTCGTGAGGAGATTCATTAGGGCCTTTTATGAGTTGAATAGCCTGTAAAGCCTCTATTAGTTACTTTTCACTATTCATCATCGTTTTACACGCGCTGTGCACTCAGGGTATTTCTTGCATTTGCAAAATATCCGATAATTTGTCTCCGTGATTTTAAACGGATTTTTCACCGCTTGAACATGTTCTGCGTTAATTTTCACTACAATTTAGAAAATATTAATTTCCACAAAAAATTTCGACACAATTTTCATAAGTTTTTTACTGCGAAGCTATTTGCAATGTCAATAAACAAATAGGTTACAGGTATTCCTGAGTCTCGGTAAAAAAAATGCCTTATTTGTTCAACAAGCAGGCAAAGATGACACGTATGGCATATGAACTACACACACCGACTATTAAGATTCAAAAGGGCATAAGAACTCTAGTAGGAGTGCCACCAGGTCACTATCTTATTGGTAGACATAGCAGCAGAGCGAGGATGCCAGACTATAGAGCGCCTTCCATACGAATACAAGACTTTATATAAGAAAATAATTGCAACTAGCGGTCGAGAGATTCATAGCGATGTCTCGGAAGACTTATAAAACTTTTTGAATTGATGAACTACAACTGCAACAGGAACTCTGGATCCTAAAGGACATAATGGAGTGAGGGCATTTCATGGCCTGTGACTTCACAACAAATCTCCTAAGATTATGTCGTCAGACATTATGATTTACAAATATTTATTGCCAATTAGTACTAATTTCAGTTGATTCATTGTTAGGTAAATTTAAATTTATCACAATTATGAACATATGTATATGTAGGTTAATTTACTGAAATTCTCTAATTTCTCAATTAGAAGAGCGCAGTGACTTTATAAATTTATATTTTTTATATAAGGCACTTTCAGGTTCATGGACTAGTAGAACTAGTACCGCATTAATTTGTAACTACTTTGAAAATCGGTTCAGTATAGCTTATTTATTGCTACTATTAATCGCTCTTTCAACAATGAATAAATATATAATTTCAATAATATATAATTCTTTTTAAAACCCTATTCTTATTTTTAAAAACTAGACTCTAGAGTCAAAAAAATGTAAGGACTAACTACAAGACATAATGCCGTTTGGGTTTTAATTTTTTATTGTCCACCAAAACTCGAGTTTGAGTCTATGAGTTAATGAACAAATGGCGAAATTAAAGCAGGTAATAACACGTATCATAATAAGTTCGACTCGTTCAATTAGCTAAGCAATTATTATTTTAATTGATTAATATTGATTAAAGGAAATATTTATGTTTTCTGTGAACTCCTTTGTTGACTATGTAATACTTTCTTCCACTCACTGAACTCTCTGCACATTCATGCTGACTTTAATATCGATTAATTGTCAATTAAATACTAATTGAACAATTAGTTAATTGCTTAATTGTATGATAAATTGAAAACAAGTAGATAATTATGATGCAATGATGTTAAATTGCTGAAATCTCGGTTGCTCAATTGGGAGTATGCTGTGACTATGTATTTGAGGCTTGAGCTTGATAACTTGATAATAGGGTTTATTTTAAGCTTCTTTTCCCCTTTATAAAATAAGTAAAGAATCAGTGAATTTTGTGCTAGTTACACAAAATTTTCCATCAATAAGCTGAGTAACAGCGAAAGTTCTTTTGATATATGTATAGAGTGATGAAAAGTCTATTTGGGTGATTATTATGCCTTAAACAAGGTTTGTCACGAAATGTTGTAACAACTGGAAGGAAACTTAGGAGTCGTTTAAAGCATTTACAAATGTTAATGATTAGCATGACGAGAAGAGTCAATTTAGCCATGTCCGTCTATCTGTCCATATGTACGTCCGTCTGTCCTTCTATCTGCTTGTCGAAACGCGAACTAAATAGTCACTCAGTTTTTTAGTTATCAATGGGAAATCTTGCAGGCGGCCTTTCCTCTCCAAGCAGCTGCTTATTTGCGGTATCCACAGTGGGATATAGAGGTATGTAGCTGACAAACACAGCGATCAAAATCAAGTTCTTGTATCTTCCTTGAAATTGGCATGCGTTATAATTCAAAACAACGGTATAAACTCGGAAGAAAGCGTTCAGAATGGATTACTGAAACATATAGCTATCATACAAAATGAACGAATGGAATCAAGTGCATGTATGGAAAACTCTTTTATTAAACAAGAAATCTTCACGAAATTCGACGTGGCTTATTTCCTGAGTCAACGGTATAATCTTCAAAAGGAAACATTCAGATTAGAGCCTTTTAGGTTAGAGCTGCCAAAAAAATTGACCGATCAAAATCAAGTTCTTGTACTGGAAATTTTTTGTGAAGGGTATTAAAGTTTCGGTGCAACTAAAATTAACGTTTTTCTTGTTTCTTATTTTTTTTTTTAATATTTAACATGCATATCATCAATTAAAATGCAAAACAACCTATCATCAAAAAAATCGAAATTCATTTTTTATTGCTTATGATTCACTATATCATATTATATATGTAATATCGTAAAATTTTGAAGCCTTCGCTCGCAGATATAACCAACATGTAACCTATATATAACCTATATATAACCAACATATAACCAATATATAACCAAAACTCAAATTTTGTTTCAATATGCGTGGTTTCTATTATAACGTTTCTCCTTCGCCGTAAACATTTGAAAAGTGATGTTACGTGAATTTGGATTTTAAGTGAAAATATATGTACATATATGTAAGTACTTATATAATGTAAATTTACATCAGCATCTAAACCTTTTCCCACAAAACAAATTACATATTTCCACCGGCTAATCGCGAACAATTTCAGAAAACAAAACAAATTTCGATTAAGCAAGCAACAAACACAATTTATTTGTTTACCAGAAATTTTTCCGCTTTTCCTCGTAAATATAAATATACGTCACAAATGTATATATTACGCACATAAAAAATATTTATTGCTGTTTGTCGCAAAAAACGCTTTATGACTCCCACAAATTGACGTTATTAGACAGTTAAACGTTTATGATTGCTACTGATTACTTAAACCCAGCAGCCAAGAGGCGACGGATATGGCCACAATGCTTACAGCTATCTGTTTAATGTCCAAAATCAGCAGTTACTGCAGCGAGCAAGATGTCTGCAAGCAATCAAAATTTACATAAATTAACGAATATATATAGGGATATCTAACAAATTACCATCAATTTGACAGTGACCATCAAGTCCACTAATTTCGTAATTGCTAACGGTTAGTTAAATAACTTGTTACTTTTATTGCTGCTGTTGTCTTTAAATATAAAAACTCATTTGAGGGTGCAACCATGCGTATGCTTTTGGTTTGTCTAATTTTACAATTTCAGGAGTGGGTATTTTATTGAAATTTCGTTTTTATGGTAACTTCGAACGCATTTGAGTTTACCACACTGATAATGTGAATAAGATGTATACAAATACTTGTAAAACTAAAGTAAAAAGTGCCCAGTATCAATATTTTTTGAATAGAATACCAAATGCGAACAATTTTGAAGTAAAACTGAACCAGAACACTGTACACCACTCGGTTGTATATTGGACAAAACCATTGTTTTCGAGAGATTCAGTGTAAAGAGTATTTTCCATTTTTTGAACTTAACTTCCGAAGTCAAACAATTTTACTTCGAGTTTTAAATTTTTTTCGAGAGGTTCTGTGCAAAGGTTATTTTCGCGTTTTTCGAATTTAACTTCTAAATTATTTATCGAATTGAATTTCAAAGTCGAAAAATTTACTTCGAAATTCAAAATTGAAAATTCTTCGAAATGTGGAGAAATTAATTTTTACTTATGACTCAAATCTATCGAAAAAAAAATCTAGAACTTATTTGACTTCAAAGTTAGCGTGCAAAGTCGAAATATAAGACTTCGAATTTCGAAATTGAGAATTTTTGACTGTTTTGGTCCTATGGCCGGAAAAAAGTCGTTTTTGCCACTAAATCAAACCCCGCAGACATTCTTCAAACTAAACTTAATTTCATACTGCATCAATAAAAGTAGTTATTTACAACAACAGCAAACATAATCTCTTTTAAGCATTTTTATTTTGCCTTTAAACTTTATAAAAAATAAATATTTACTTAGTTAGGTGGCAACTCTTTTACAAAATATGTTTGAAGCACGAATGCAATGCATACATTACGAAATCTTTTAACAAATTTCTTAAATTTAGCTCACATTAAATTTCCTTGTTTTTTTATACAGGTGGCAACGCTATTTCAATATAAGCTTGATTTAAATTTTTCTTTAGGTTTTTCCGATAGAGTTTTTTTTTAATTTCTTAACTCGATTTTTAATATTTTGCTAAGTTTACTTGTTCAATAGGTGGCAACTCTGTGTCAAAATATGCCTGAATTACGCACTTTCTGAATACTTCACGGAATGCTTTTATAAGTGACTCATTTGCTTTAAATTTTTATGGTATTTTTTGTACAAATGGCAACTCTAGTTTGATAAAAGATCAATTTATTACGTATTTGCTTAGAGGATTTGTTAAGTTTCTTAGACATGAGGCAAATTTGGAAATATTCCTCTCAGTTTTATTTTCGGAAGGTGGCTCCTCTATCGTATAATTGGTCTGTAAAGTCTGCTGGGTAACTTAATTTTTTTTTGTACATATGGCAACTCTATTTTAATATAAGTTCAATTTAAATTTCTGAGGGAGTTTTCAGAGTTGTTTACCATATTTTTGAATATTTCGATTATTTTGTTATTTAATAGGTGGCAACTCTATGCTAAAAAATAGTAGAAATGCACAGTTAAAATTTAATTTCTGAGAAAGTTTTCAGACGTTTTTACTACTTTTTTAATATTTTGTTAATTATATTTTTTTTAATAGATGGCAACTCTCAAAAATATTATTGAAATGCGCACTTCCCGAATACTTTACGAAATGCTTTCATAAGTGTTTTATTTTTGGCACACATTTATTTTTCATAGTATTTTTCCAAAGGTGGCAGCACTACATTAATAAAAATTTAAATTCTTTCATACTTGCTGAGATTTTTTTTAGGTTTCTTCTTACACTTTTTACAAATCTTGCAATATTTTGCTCAGTTTTCTTTCTCAATAGGTGGCCACTCTATCGTAAAATAGGTCTGTAAGGACTGCGGAAGTAATTTTAAAATTTATTTGAAACTGTTTAAAAATAATAAAAACCATAATTGAAAAATATTAAAAAAAAAATAAAAAAATATAATTTCAAATTATAGAAAAAATTGTAAATTTTCGAAATTGAGCTTTAATTAAAAGTAATGATGGAAAGGAGTGAAAGCTCATCATACTAAATCAGAATTTGCAAACACTAATTGTTTCGTTAAATTAAACTTTTCAACACAAAAGTGTTTAACTGGTGAAGAAAACGAATTTGCGGAATTGATGAAAATTGCAAATTTGTAGCCTTTGACCAACAACAACAACGAAATCTCGAAAAATTATTTAAACGGAAGATTATGCAATAAATAGTCAAGCAACTAAAAGCCGCATTAAGGTGTTAATCAGCGATGTTGCAGGTTTTCCTCCTTCGTGCGGCTTGTTCACCTTTATCTTTGCTGTTGTTGTTGTCTTGCACAGCATCAATAATTCAATTGGCTTCATTTTGCAGCTGCAAAGCGCCACAGCAGCGCAAGTTCAAGCACAAAACGGCAGGTTCGCTGCTCAAGTCTTCAGTATCAGAGTTTGTACGAAGACAGGCCACGAAGTCATCAGCGAAAATGAATTTGTTCACAAAATTTATGCTTATGCTTAAATCATTTTATTTTTAAGGGAAGCAAAGTAGTCGCAATCCTCTTTGTTGTTATTGTTGTGGTTGTGGTTTGTTTGCATGCAGCATTCAGCTGTGTCGACACGAATTTGAACTTCACACTCCCGCTACGGAAGACATTACTCAATTGCATTTTAGTCAATGGCGATAATTGTTGTTTTTCATGCAGCTCTTGTGAGTCTCCCCCTCTTGCGGTTCGTTTGGCAACTTCGCGCTGCATGTTTTCCTTTCATTTCATTTCAATTCGTTTCATTTCGTTTTCGATTTGTTGTGTTTGGCTTTCCGTGTGCTTTTCGCTTTCATGCATTGCATTACCTAATCACGAGTGTGCTGAACTCAACTCAAAAATGAAAGTGGCAACACGCCAATATGTACATGTGTGTGCGTGTGTGTTTTTGCAATAAATAAAATGTGGAGAAAAACCAACACTTCTCATATGTTGCGTATTTTCTGCATTTGTTTGCTCCTTTTTTCGTATCTCTCTTTGTGCATTGCACCGCCTCGTCCGCTCGTTTTGTATACGAGTACAAATTTAATATTTAATGACAGTTAAATGTATAAATTATGTTATTTTACTTTGCCGGCGATTTGTTGGAACATCCTAATTTTGTTGAAAGATTTTCAATACTTTTTGCAGTGTAACACCATTGCCACTATGATTAATGTATGTTAATGTATAATTTATTCTTAAACATACGTATGTGTTCCACACCTTCCGAAAGCAAATAAAAGTAAACAAGATGCGATCTTTAATTTCATCGTTAATAGAAACATTTATAACGTTGATAGCGGGTTTTTCATTAAGAGCGCTACAAAAGTTCATCAATCGTCGCTGGCTTGTTAAAGAAATAGTCTAACGGCGTTAAATCGCACAAGCGAGGCGGCCAATTGACTGAGCCATTTCGTGCGATAACACGTTCACCAAACTTGGTTTTTAATAAATTGATTGTGACATTCGCTGTGTGGATTGTGACGCCGTCCTGTTAGAACCATAGAACCATATATTGTCCAATTCCATATCATCCAATTCGGGCCAAAAATATTCGGTTATCATTCAGCAAGTATACTGGTGGTCGAGCAGCTTCAGTTCTTTCGCCAATTTGAACTTGTAAGGATGTATGCCAAGATTTTTCCATAACATTCGCTACAACGACATCACAGAGATGCCCAACGCTTGAAAACGACGTGTGAGAAACTGATTTGGGTCTTCCTCAATTGATGAGCTAGCAGCAACAATATTCTCGACAGGGCACTTGTTTTTCTCACTGGCATGGAAACATTTTGTACTGTGCCTGTGGATTCAATTTTTTCCACTAGACGCTCAATTGTTGATCTGACAGGACAATTATGGTGACCGTAAATTGGACGTAGCGCTCTTAAAGCCACTGGCCGCTGACTCCGCATTTCGGTAGTAAATTTTTATAATTTCCAAATGTTGTTGGAGCGTATATCTTTCCATGATGAAGTGGCAAATTTTACTGAAGAGAAATGTAAAAAGAGCGGGCCGTCGTTTGCTGTCCCTATCGGTTTAGTTTTGTAGCGTCCCTATTGAAAAATTATATCTAAGGATATTTAAATATGACCAATTATATACAAAATATATAATGAAATATGTGTTCATAAACAAAATTCCAGATAATCATGATGAAGCATAAGTTACACATTGGTGACTATTATTGAATTTCTGTTAGTAAGCAGCCTGTATACTTGCCTGTCTGTGTACCAACAACAAGCAGCTGTTTAACACTAAATGTAAAAAACAGGCAAACCCACATTAATGTTGCAACTTATATCTTGTTTAAACCGACTGTTAATAGCACAACTAAGAGAAATTGAAAATAAATTAGCCGCTGATTGTGGTAATTTTGAAGCAATTAACTCATAGCCATACTCGTATTTAGCTTAATTGACCATAGGCGTCATTGCAGACATGTTCGGTGTGTTCAGTGAGAGCTCTGTTGAAATGTTGCAAGGAACAGAAGGTTGCAGTTGCTTCCTTATGTTTGAATAATTACGAAGTTTTAACGATTTTATTGATTTTTAGACTTTACTTTAAGATGTTTTTACTAAGTGTTCACTAATATTATTTAAAATATATATTATATACACTTGTAAGTCATATATATATTATATACACTCAAAAGTGCATTTGTTTGTGAATGTTTTCTCTTGTTCCCGTAATACAACTTTTGGAGGACCTTTGAGAAAAGGTACCTGGCGACGAGGCAGACTTTTCCGCTAAAATTTTCTCAAATTCAAAATCTAAAAGTATTTAGTGTAATTATAACTGAATACAGGTATAAACCGAGGGCCGGTCAAAAAATTAATTTTTTTTTCTGAATGGAGGTTTTTAAAAAATATCGATATTTGTGAAAAATACGTGAAAACTACTCAGACGCTCTGCAAAACAAATTACTATAAGAAATTATTAGTCATGTGAAAATTTGACTTCGATCGATCAAGCTGTTTTCAGAAATATCCCTTACCGTACCAAAAAATAGCAGTTTGAGAAAAACACGTTTAAAATTGTGGTATTCACTTACATTAAGTTGACAAATTATTAAAAATGCGCTCATATCTATGAAATTATTTGCCGAATTAATTCTTAATTTTGCTACAATATTCTCAAATATATATTGAACTATTCATTTTTTTCAGTCCCGTCACGAAATTTCCTTGGAAGTACCGTAGAAAAAGTCCCTGAAAATTTTAGCTCTTAATATTAACATTAAGAACTGGACCAAGGCATGTAAACATTTTCCATAGAAAATACACTACAATCGTGAGTTTTTATCTTTAAATTCCTACATATAAGAGGTATTTTATGGCATCGCTTTGACTTTAGACGCATATTTCTCAGAATTGTTCACTCTACAAAAGTGTCCAGTGCAACAAAGTCGTAACTCGCACCGGCGTGGTAGTACCGGGTTCTAAACCTGATTTTTTCATGAAATTCGCATTTTTTTTGTATATATCTATAAAAAACATGTTCATGACAAACTTGTAGGAAATTTTATTTGCTACAAAAAAGGTCCGAGGTCAAAATCGCTATCATTAATACTTCTCGACATATTCAGCTTTTTTAGTAAGGCTGTATGGAATTTTCATAGTTTTTTTTATTAAATACTATCTATGACAATTCTATAAAGCGTTTCATAGCACAAATATGAATAAAAATTAGCTGAAAACCGGGAGTTTTTATTCTGTTAGATGCGGGATTAAATTTCCGACAGAGAAATCGGCAGCTGAAACCATCAAGAACACCACAAGCGAAACAACGTGTCTTGATTGTTTTTGTCGTTTCAAAGACGACAATTTCGCTATTAACAACCGTCCGTGTGATTGAAAGCCAAAGCCCTTTGAAGACGGTGAATTGGAGATGCGGCTCGGTGAAGATCCGTTTCAAACGCAAAAAGAGTTTGCTTCAGTATTCTGAGTCACCCGCTGGAAATGACGAACACTGTGCGAAAAGCGGCTTCAATACGAGGAGAGCAACAAAAATTTAATTCTGCTGCATGACAACGCTCGCCCGCTCGTGATAAAATCTCATTAAAACCTACGTAGAAACGCTTAAATGGAATGTTTTACTCCACACGCCGTATTGCTCAGTTATTGTACCGTCTGATTATTATTTGTTCCATTTGATAGCACATAGTCTGACTCAGAAGCAGTTCCACTCACTAGACGTCACCTAAACTTGATAATAATGTCCTGCTGATATAATGGTAACCACGAACAATGAAATTCCTTCAGATTTCAGCTTTAGTGTGAGTGACTTTGTACGCACACGCAACAACGACATTCTTCATGTAAATTTTTCCTCAAAATTAATTTCAGTTGTCTCCATTGCTATTATGCACGTTTATTGCCGCATTGTCTGCTATTGAAATTTATCTGCATGGATAATGTGTATAGCATGACAATTTGTTTCAGCGATGTTAAGCTTTTGCACTTTATGATGCAGCAACAATGGCAACAAACGGCTGAAGAAGCAACATGAACACAATGCGCTGGAAATGGCTGAAAACTGCAGAAGCTCAAAATTGGAAATGAAAAAGAAACATTGAGATGGTTGAATATATGTATGTATTTATAACATAAAAGCGGCATGAAAACGGTGTGGAAGTTGTGCTAAAAGATGTTGCCAGCATGCAATCTGCAGCATAGTTCAGGTTAGCGGCAACGACACTGTGGAAATTAAGATGCTTTTGCCGCCGTTTTATACAAAAAACGCGATGATTGTAGGCATGCACGCGCACATTTAATTTACAGGGTGCAATGATTGCTCAATTAGCGTGTGTATTTTACGTAACAGGCGGGAATGTAGCGGCGCGCTAACACATTTCAAAGCGTTTATTGTGCCGGCGTCAAACCCTTTGTGCGCGCGATCAAACGCCACAAATGCGCAATCACTCAATTGCAACGCACAAAACTATTGCATGGCGGTGCAATTTCAGTTATACTATTGTTTGCAGTTTTTCAAGGCATTGTTGTTGTATCTTTCTTTATGAAAACGTAATGGCTGAGGAAACAACAACAGGCCGTATAAACAAAAAAACCTCGAAATTCATGAAAGAAACGGCTTGTAATGCATTAAGCAAGCAAAGCGAAATGCAACTGAGACCAAAAAGCAAAACAAATTAAAAAAAAAATAAAAATTGATAAAAAAAAAAACAAAAAAATATGAAAAAAACGAAAAAGCAAGCATACACCGCTGCACGTAAGTGTGTATAAATAAATAATTTTTGAAAAAGTTAAAAATCTTACTGCGAAACTTTCACTATTCAATAACTGAAATAAAACCGAAACATAAAAATGTTTTCAAGCAACACAGCAGCGTTGAAGGGCTCTTACTTTCCTACCTGAAATGCACACCCAATGCACGCAAAACACACAAATACACTTACACAAACACTCCCACACGCAAGTTGTTGCGCGGCAACGTACACCCACTCCTTTGGGGCACGTCATGAAGCGCCAACCCACACTCAGACTCATAAATCTGCACAATAAAACATTACATGCCGGCTATAAAAAATACACATACACAGCAACCGTTATATAAACACATACATACATGCAACACATAACACCGTAATTAAAACAAATAAAACAGCAAGCGAAATGCTATAACTTGCAACGCTTTGTCAGACAAAAGGCATGGCGCAGCGAAAGACTCAAGCCACAAACTCGTTTCCGGCGTCCTTCGCTCAAGGCCGCATAGGCTGTACACACACACATATTCATATATATGCATAGGCTTACACTATCAGTGAAGGGGCCACGACTGCGCAATGAAATTGTGAAATGTCTTCGAAATGCATACCAGATTTGTTTGTATGCTTGTATGTAACTGTGTGGACTATATAAATGTGTAGCTATTCGTATGTTTAAGGTGTAAATTAATGTTAATTACTACATTTTTTATTGTTTTATGCTCTTCACGCAGATCCGGTCTATAAAAATGCACTAATAAACAAACGGAGGCTTTTTTATGAGGCAATAAGTGTTATGGCTGCTGGAAATTGTTATTATTTGTACCAGCATTGCACATCAAATATAAACAAAATTGAATACTGGAAGTATTGGACAATATTGACATTTTTTAGAAAGTTCTTTACTATATTAAAATTTGTCAAAATTTCTTTCCATTTAATTATACGATCAGTAATTAACCTATCATATATCACAAGACTCAGCGCATGCTGACACTGAGCTTGAATGATCTATACTGAAATAAGAGCTAACTAATTTTCGCTTGATCAACATAGTAAACTGAATTAGAAAACCTTTTCTTGAAATCTATTCAACCAGAAAGATCAAAATATACACCTTTAACCGAGAGGAATAATTGAAAAAGCCGCCAAGTTTTTTTCTTACTCATTTCTCTTTTATTACTAAGAGAAGCAAGTTCAATCGAAAATAAATACAAAAAGTATAATCCAATTTATGAATGGTATGAGATTTTTGAGCAATAATTTTTAGTTTAATTGGTTACATGTATACAGTTAGAAGACCGAAAAAAGCTAATTTTCCAGAACCTTTTCTGAGCATAAATTTTTATTTTCAAAACCAGAAGTTAAATATTAGTTAAAAACTGATCGCGTAGTAAGCTTCAAGCGTCTTCTCAGTTTGATAGCTTGTGTGCGATAAAAGCAGCATACTAAGCGCCTTCAGTCACTCCGCAGTTTATCAGCAAAAATTTTGTCGGGTGTTTGACATAGTCCCCTGTGGGTTATGGTATTTTTTTATATTCTGGATAAATCAAACATTTTCCCCAATAAGACATATCACAACATCTTTTTGGAGATGTATTGTGATTAAAAAAAAAATTAAGAATGAATGTAATACAAAATTATTTTACAGATATTTTAAAACTAAAAACGATGATTTAAAATTACAAATTTCACTAGAAAGTTAGGGCATACAAAAATTTTAAGTTTAAGGTTAATTCTTCCATCTACTTAGTCTTGCCATAAATTCTGTTACAAAGCTACAGCTCTGTACAATCTATACATCGAGAACAAATTAAGAATTATTATAATTTTTATGCTGTGTATTCTCGTACATAATAAGCAGATCAATATTTTCTTTCATTTATTAACATTGGAAGGAGGAGCTAAACGAAATCTGACTGGTATGACTTCATTACAAAAGTGTAAAAACAGCACAAGCCAAAGTTATAAAAATATAAAAACTGTTCGCAAACGCTTTTGCAGAAGAGTCCCTAGAAAATACAAAATTATGTCAAGTGGCATGTATATGTCGACTGGGGAAAGCAGGATGTTTTTGAAAGCGTAGTAAAGCAGTTAAGCAATGCTCTCTTCATTGGAGAGCATTGGATCTTCCGGAAAGCTTCTGCTCCACTGGCTTGAAAGCAATATTCGTGGTTTTATAGCTGCAGATTACTGGCCTTTTGGAAGTCCAGATTTCATTTCATTAGACTATGCTGTGACTGTGATTTGAAGAACACGGCCTTTCCAAAACGCCGGAAAAGTTTTTAGGGTCTCAAAAAGTATTTAGTACGACCAGTGTCATCAATACCAATAGGAAGTGTGTGTGAAGCCATTTATGAGAGGCCGAATGTGTTTATGAGGGCTTGTATGAAACAAAAGGTGACAATTTTTGGGCCGCTCATTTAGTTATGTATTATTAAATAAAATTAAATTCATTACAAAATTTGTTAAATTTTAAAAAAGGCCATTGACATCACATTTTAGTCAAAGCTTAACATTTAAGGGGTGAGCCAAAGTCTAACTTTAAGAAATCTTTTTGGCAGTTATGTAATTGGTATCGAACTTCTTTTATTCTTTGGCATTTATTTGTAGATTATCTCTTTCAAATGTGGGCCGCAGGCCGAAATCGAAGCGAGATTGTCCTCATGGGCCTTAGACTTTACATATTCCCATCTCAGTGGCCAATCGACAGACCCAAAGTGAAGTTATCTGCTCACCGGATTCTTCTCTATATAAACCCATTGATTGATGCAATGTGTGGGAAGTGGCGTTTTCTGGTTGAAACCAAATGTCGCCGACATCACGAGCTGCAATTTCAGGCATCAGATAGTCGGTTATCATGGCGCTATAACGGTCGACATTGACGGTTACGTTCTCACCAGCATTATTTTGAAGAAATATGAACCTATAATTCCACCGGCCCACAATCCACACCACCGTTTTTTTTTTTTTTGAATGAAATGGCTGCTCTTAAATCTACGGCTATGTTGATTGTTGACATACCCATTGAGCTGGAATGGGCCTCATCGCTGAACAAACTTTGGCTCGTAAACGTCGAATGTTCTTGGAACTTTTCAATAGCCCATAGAGCAAAACGATGTCGGTTAGAAAGGTCGACTGATGCAGTTCTTCACAACCTGTATTTTGTATGCTTTCAATTTTAGATCTCGATCGTATACACTGTCAGCTACGACAGCTATATTTTCTTCAGTGTGCAATGGACATGGTCTATTCGGTCGAATGTTATCCAGTAATAAATGCTGGGTTTCAAGATGGTTGATGTTGTGTATATGCGTTATTCGATTTCGAATTTCAATTCTCACAAGTAACAATCATCTAATGGACCCAACTGGTGAAACAGTTCAAATGTACTTATATGCGAAAATCACACCAAACCAATTTGAAATTTCACAATATCGTAAAGGTCAACTCCATGAAGACATCAAACGGCTGTTGCGCAAATGCCAGTGAAAAATGCACGATTTCACAAAATTTCAAGCTGCACTTGCGACTTTGACTCCAAACTTCTGTGATTGACAGTGACACAAGAGCAATTTAAACACAATTAAAAAGCCACACTACAATCAACCTAAATTCGGCTTGCCAGCAAACGAAAAATGCAAAATCAAAGGTAAAAGGTACACAATAAATTGTAGAAAATTAAATACTTCAACTGTCTGCTGGTAGTTCAAATGATTATTTCTTAATAAAAAATCCGATAAAATAAAGCCATTCGCAACGCGATTGCAAATTGTGAAACAAAGCCGACAAAACGGCGCGCAGTTTACGTAAATCAATGGAGTTTGTACATTGAACTCAGCCGATTTTTTACCACAATTTTGTTGGCATGAAGAAATTCCGTACTGAAGAAGAAGAAGAAACAGAAGAAGAAATGTAAAACATGCATGCGGTAATTGGTGTCATGCCATTGGCATATTTAAACGAATAAAGCAAATGAATGTTTACACACAGCCATCAATACGAATTTAATGTGAAGACGTGAGGTGATATACATACATATATTATATTTATACTATACATATATCATATACTCACATACATATGTATTATATATGCACAATTAGACACTTTAGTGTTTGGCTGCGATCGATTGCCTATGCGGCTCTGTCTGCATTCGTTACGCTTGTCGCTGCCAAACCCATTTTGACGCAACAAATTAACGGCACTATTGGGTAAGGTAAGTGACAAAGGGCGAGCCCAATAATATTTCGGCAAATGCCGGTATTTTCTGATTTACAAATCATTTGATTGCGCTTTGAATTTGTATTTGATTGTATAGACACGCTTTTGATTGAATTTCGAGGCAAAATTTGCTGAGAGAAATATTACAAAGCAATGCGGTGGGGTACCGTTCATTAGCGAGACGAAAAACCAGACTCTATTCGCGCTCGTTAATTTCGTATTGCTTTAATATTCAATTCACACTTGCGCGCCTGCTCAATCATTGTGCTTGGTCAATCGCTTGAAGCGTGCAAATTGAATTTGAAATCGCTTGGCGTGTGAATATCGGCTATATATTATTATATATGTATATGCATATGTATAGATATAGTATATGTTGTTTGCTAGTGAGTTTGCGAACATGTTCCCTTTTTGTCAGCATAAGAAGCTCTTTGATTGCTATTACAAAATTTATCATATCTCAAATGTATATTAATTTATTTATAATAAATTTAAAATGGACCTTTGCCAAATGCTTCCTTTATAAATATATTGTTGTATTTTATTGTTAAACCAATATTTTTTATTAACAGTTCTTTATTTTATTTTTTATTAATACGTTTTTTTTTTTTTAATTTTTAATTTATTTTTTTATTTTTTTTTAATTTTTTTTAAATGTTTTTTTATTTTTTTTTTTATTTTTTTTTTTAATTTTTTGAAAAAAAAAAAAATTATTTTTACCTAAAATATTATGGGAAAATTTTCATTTTCTCTCTTATAATTAGAGAAGTTTAACAAAATTATCGATTTTTTTCTTACATTTTTTTTTACTCATATGTTTATATCCAGAAAACTAGCCTTTCATGCGTAATTTTATATTTTTACGTTAACGGAAAAAACTTAAGCAACACTTATTTTACGTTATCAATACTTCTGAACATTTCATAGTGTAATTTGTTTCAAACCGGGTGGCAGCATTAATTTTATAAGACTATTTGGACCTTTTTATTGCTGGATTTTTCATATTTAAAATTTATTTGAATTGGCAACATTGCCGCCCTTCTCTTAAAATATTATTTTCAATTTTTTTTTCAAATCAGGTGGCAGCACCAATTCTATAAGACCATTTAGACCCTTTTAACTTTGGATTATTCATGTTTTAAATTTATTTAATTTTGGCAACGCTGGCACCTTTCTCTTAGAATATTATTTTCAATTTAAATCAGGTGGCAGCATCAATTCTATGAAACTATTTTAACCTTTTATCTCTGCATTATTCATATCTTAAAGTTCTTTAAGTTAGCAACACTGCCACCCTTCTCTTAAAATATTAATTTTATTTTTTTTTTCAAATCAGGTGGCAACGTTAAAAATAATTTATTCTCGATAATGCTGATTTACATAAGTAGTACTCAGTTCATATTCATATAACTGTGAAGTACCCTTTTTAGATTAATAAATATTTAACAATTAATAAGTGTGGCAACGCTGTGCAAAATGTTTTGAAACTCATATATTTGGAAATATTAAAAGGTTCGTGCTCACTCTGTCTTGCACGTTTTTATATTAATTTTTCTTATACATATAAATCAAAAGTGAGGTGGCAACTCCATAAAGTTAAAAATTTTAATATGAAACTTTTTTGTTCTATAGTTTCAGAAATTTCAATTTGTAAAATCTTTATTTAGTTATATTATTTTATTACAATTAAGCGCAATTTATTTTTTGGTAAGTCTGGCAGCTTCAAAATTTCTTTATTGCAGTTTTTACCAAAATATTGAATTATTTCTAAAATTATTCGTATTAAAAATTTATTAAGGACACAATTCTTTCAATAATTGTTTTTAATAATAGTCTCATTTTTTGGATTTTTTTTAACAGCTGGCAACTTTAAATTTTTTTCTTTTGTATTTTTTTATTTTGGCACTCAGTTCACATCTATAAGCCTTTTAAGTTCTTTTTATTTTTAGATAAACAAATACATTTTAAGTTTAATCAAGGTGGCAACACTTTATGACTTTCTTAAAGATAAAACTTTCAAAAATATTGAAATGTTCGTACACACTCTGTATTTGACTTTTTTCATACCATATATTGCATACATATGTAGTATTATGAAACTTACATATATTGGTTATTACACATATATTACTTACATAATAAATTATGAGTTAGGTGGCAACTCCACAAATTAATTTTTTTATAAAATTATTTAAGTTTTGTTTTCTGTAATCCAACTTTTAAGTCTCTCTTTGACATTTATAAAAATCAAAATTTACTCATTGAATGCATGTGGCAATCTCAATTATAGAATTTCATATTTACTTTTTCCACAAAATATTAAAAAATATTTAAATTTTTACCTGCAATTGTGACATACTTTTTTTATTTATAAAATAACTTTAAATTCACTCATAAAAATGTGCTTTAAAATTTCACACTTATTGCCTCGCCTCCACCCACTGTACTCAATGGTATAAGCATTTATTTACTCTTTTCCAAGCAATGCGGTAGCAAAGTGACGTTTCAGCGATTGGCTAATCATCCTCTCTTCTTCTTATCGCCTTTCACACTCTGCATGCAAATCGAAAATCAAACAAACGCCATACAACAGCAATAATAACAACAGTGGCAAGCGCTCGCCTTCATGACGATTATGTAAGTGTAAGTGTTTGATATGCAATCGGCTTTATTGTGTTTGTATTTGTTGTTGGCGTTGGTGTTCGTGCTTGTAGTGTGCTTTAACCCAATTTCGATTCGCTTTGCGGCGTCTTCATTTTCACTGCTGTTTATTTTTCCCCTCCCCTTTCATGAAATTTTAGTTATTTGTTTTTTGTGTACAACAAAAAAGTATTAGATAATAACAATCGCGCAATAACGCGATATAAATAATAATAATAGCTGTAGTAATGGCTGCCTAATGTTTTATTGTTGTTGTTGTCGAATTCGGCTGTGCAACTTCATGTTATTAGCTGCATACACAAAAAGGGAAGGCAAGCTGGCTGATGGATTAAAGACTCGTGTCTACAAAAGACTTAAGCGACAAACTTGATACGCTGAAAGTGCAGCAAATCTTGTTTCTTGCGGAAAGTTTTCATGTCGTGGTTGTTTTAGTTGACTAGGAGTGGGATAGGCAGATTTTCGCTGTAATATTTGTTGATTTATAGATAGATATCTAGATATTTAGTTTATTTGGTTGGCATGACATCTGTCCAACACACTCAGTCATTCAACAAATAAGATATTTTTTCCTTGTGTTGAAAATATCAAATTTTGTACCGAAAAGTGATGATTTGAAGAAAGTATTACTATTTTGTTTCCATTTAAAGAAAAGTGCTGCAGAGTGGCATAGAATGCTTATCGAGGCTTATGGTGATCATGCATTAGCAGAAACAACATGTCAAAGTTTCAAAGGTTCAGAGATAATGATTTTGATGTGAAGAAGGCAATGCTCTGGGTTTGGTGGGATCAGAATGTTGTTGTATGCCATGAGTTTCTAAAATCTGGCGAAACTGTTAATACTCATCGCTACAGACATCTAATGATCAATTTTTAACTTGCAAATCGCCAGAAAAGTGGTCAAAATGTGTAGAAAGCAATGGCCAATACTTCAAATACTGTTTTTTTTTACTTTTTCTCCCAAATCATTATTTCATTTTCACAAAAAAACGTTTATTTCATACTGGTACACCTAGTACACAAATAATTTTTTTTCTTTCGAATAAGTCAATACCCAACCAAACCTTAAAAATTAAGCGACTTTTAAAAGTAATAATATTAATATAAAAATTTGTGTTTAAAGCGAGCAAATTTAGTTTTCATGCTCTTTCAAAGGCAAAATACATGCATTACCGCATCGATTGCAGCATAAAGACCAGCCCACTTTTCTGGTTCAACGCATACACGTGCTTAATGATGAACCATGATGAACCAAATGTTGTGGAATATTGTGCATGAATGATTACAATTTTCACTGTCAAGTTGCTTAACGAGGCGTATGATTTGGCCTTACATAAAAACTGAAATGCTTTGTACAGAAATATAGATAGATATATTTATAAGCATGGATGTTTGTACTTCCGATATTTATAAGTATACTTTTGAAATTTTGCTTGCGTAATGACTGAAAATTTTTTTTAACAATAGTTGTAAAGTTGTTTATGATATTAGTCGGTATTCACTCAAAATAATAAAATTTTAAAAATGGCCTCTGGTATAAAATATCTAAAGCATTACATGTGAACTGATTGACTGTTGAAACTAATTTTCTAAGTTTTATATAGGCATAGTAGCAACACGTAATACCTCTAGCACATTATTGCGGAAGATGAGCTCATCTGGTGTCCAATAGAAATAGATATTCAGGCGTTTGAGTCTAACATAGTTTTGAAATTATAATAAGGGAGTTAAATTTTATATTTTTTAATTAAAAATTGTAAAAAAAATTATGCGTTCGTCTGTATGAATATCACTTAAACGAATATCAGCGATTTACGCGTGTCATTCTTTTAACATATTAAAAAGAAAAATATATAAATAGATTGAAATTTGAAGAATGTACTGTGACCTGTGGTCTATTATGGCCTGCTTCTGTGATCACAACTCTTCATTTCACGTTATTCTGGAAACGAAATAGCTGATAAGATTACCAAAAGTGAACTCCGTCTGGCTACCGAACCAGTACAGGAAATACGGAGGTCACTAAAAAGGATATACAATAAAATGTTCGAAAATTCTCACAGACAGATCAGAGAACGCCAAACCACTCGTTAGGTTTCGAAAGGACTACAGGATGGTTGCTGGCCTAGTGACAGGTCTGAGCACATGTAACGACGATACAGGCAGAAAGTGCAGAGAGCTAGACATGAGTAAGATACTGGAAAATTGCTACGCCTATCTTCTCTAAAGCTTTGCAGTGCAAGGGACTAGATGAAATATCAAAATTATTTCAACTCAAATTAAACTGAGCCTCCATCTGGTATTTCTAAAGACCTGTATGTATGGCATGACAACCGGCCGGTATAACCTAACATAATCTTTACTGTTGATGCACTAAAAAATTAAAAAAAAAATATATATTTTATGAAATTAACAAAACAAAACAAAAAAAAAAATAAATATGAAATATAGGCATGATAGCGACATCGGTCAACAGGAATCGAATCAGAGTATCTTTCACTCTACGTAACAAATAGTTAGACGTTTTTACACGTCACATCAAAATAATCATTACTGTTTAGGATACGCTTGTCTTTCTGAAGTACATAAAGTGCATTCGGCGATTTTTACGATCAGTGAGATTATTCAACAAAGATGTTCTATTAAATTGTGTGTGCGGAATCAAATTTCTGATGCCGAAACGAATGTTAGAAAACGCCTTCAGTGATAATTGTTTGTAGCGAGCAAGTGTTTTTGATTGGTAAAAATTATTCAAAAGAATCGAGAATGCGTTGATGAACTACGTCCAGGACGGCCGCCAACATCAACTGATGATCTACGTATCAATAAAATAAAATAATTCTTGCATGAGAATCAACGGTTAACAGTCAGAGATCTTACTGACTTTGTTGGGATATCGGAAGAATCAGCGAAATCCGCTGTGAATGATCATTTGGGCTTAAGAAAAATGAAAGCACGATTGGTTCCAAAATCACTTATTTTTTTCGAAAAACAGCGTCGCGTTAACGTTTGAGAAACACTACCTTCCGAGTACCAAGATGTCACGAAACTTATTATTACTGGCGATGAGTGTTAGATCTATGCTTATGATCGGAAACGGACGATCAATCGGCCGAATTTCGTGAGAAAGGTGAGCGGAAGCCGAAAAATCACGTCAATGCAGGCTAAAAATCAATGTTATGTTGACTAGTTTCTTCGATTATCAAGGGGTGCACTCCGAATTCATTTAATTTTTATTAATTATAATATATAAAATGTCTATATGTTCACATAAAATAAAAAGTTTGCCTAAAAACATTTTTTTATTATACTATTGGCGTATTGAAAACTAAATATATAAAATTTAGTTTTAATTCAGTTTGGTGTGGCCTTCATCCAAGGCTTATCAAAGGCCTCTTAAAATCAAATTGCTTTTTATAAAAACCGCTTCCTTAAAGCTTATCATTGAACAACATGTTAAAACGCTGCATATTTTGGCTTTTTTTTCAAGTTTTCTTTAGTAATTGAAAGCATTTCACCAAAAGTAAATTTACCTGAGCCCATATGCTTTACCAAACATGCATGTATATTTACTTATATGTACCTTATATTTTTCTTTTTGTTGAATTTAACAAATCTGTATTAACTGTTATGTAGTTCCCGAAACTAAAAATACCTCGCATTTTATTTGGTCCAAGGTGAACGTCAAGTTAACGCAAAAATTTCTCTGCTTATGCAATTTAACGAAAACAAACCGAAAATCAGCCCAAAACTGAGAAAGAGGTCATGTAACAGTCTGCTTGCATTACCAGTGCTGTGTAGTAACTATAAGGTATAGATACAAAACATGCAAGAAAAAAATAAAACAAGAAAAATTGAAATTAAAACAAGAAAGAAAAGCAAAAGCGAAACAAAAAGAAAAGAAGTGCCTTTATATATTTAAATGTGTTTAAAAAAGAGTACGTAAAATACACAGAGGTACGCTTAATATTTACGAAAACCTAGTGAAGAGCCATACAGGCGCATGAAGTGGCCATAAATCTGGATGTATGTGTGAGCGTAGACGGTGACGTAAAACAACGCGAGGATACCCCGGATATGCAGAGCGTGTCATATTGCCAAAAACGAAAAAATAATAACTTCATTAATTTTGTTGTGCTGCTGCTTGTGTAAAGTGGTTGCGCGCTGGCGTTGAAAATGAGTTGAAGTTTTTTTTTTCTTTTTTAATTTTAATTTTTTTTGTTATTTATTTTTTTTTTTATTTTCTTAATTTTTGTTTTACTGCGCTCAAATTTTTTAGGCCAATGAGTTTGGCTGCCAGTCGGGAGTTAACGTAATTCCTTCACTTCTTCTTTTACAATATTTTTTTGTTTATTTATTTATTTTTTTTTTTTTTGAGGCCGCATATTTATTTTCGGCAGCGCTCTAGTTATACTTCACGCATTTCCGCATTTGCACTTGACTTATTGGCCCTTTTTCGAAGCGTACCAGCTGCCGCTTGCACGCTGCCGTCGCTTTATAAACTGGCTTGAAATGCTTAACTGCATAATTTTCCACTTCAAGTTTTTGGTTTTTGGCGTTTTTGGCTGAAGATGTGCGCGCAGTTTTTGTGCTCCACACGTAATAAGGCTTTTATGAAAATTATGCAATGAAATTTCGTCGGCGCTGCTTGCGGCAAATAAAAATGCCAAAAAATGCGTGCATTTTAGGTCGCTACAGTTGTTGCTTTATTTCTTCATTTCGCTGGTGTCTATTTCATTGTTTTATATTTATATTATTTACACACACACGCACACATTTCACTCATAGCTCAATTTTCGTATGTGCAACGCGCAATCATTTATTCACAGTATTGTTTAAGTTTGTTGTTGTTGTTGTTTGTCTCGTCGATTTGCGTATGCAGCAGGCATTTCTTTATTAGTTTTTGCATCACACTAATTGCCTTCATTTAGTTTTATTAACACTCCTTTTTTAGATTGTCTTTCTTTGGCCGCTTCTTGTGCCTACAGTTTAGTTCAGCACTTGCGACACTTTTGCGGT
This sequence comes from Bactrocera neohumeralis, assembly GCF_024586455.1. Taxonomy (NCBI): domain Eukaryota; kingdom Metazoa; phylum Arthropoda; class Insecta; order Diptera; family Tephritidae; genus Bactrocera; species Bactrocera neohumeralis. The sequence goes on along the minus strand of NC_065921.1, from coordinate 20,330,875 downwards.
AAAACAATGGCAGCAATTATGCTTACCCACTTTTGAATCAGCTCTGCAAGCGCATTAGATAATATTGTTGCAATTTCTGTGCTGATTTCGCAATGCTTTTTTATTACAAACTTTTTGCTATTATTATTTGATTTTTGTGCACTTAATTATTGTTTTACTTTTTGTGGCACAAAGTTACGCCGTTTAATTGCCGCAGCATTTAGGTGTTACTTCTGCGCATCATTTATCATATTCGACAGCTGATGTGGTAAGGCAAAATTTAATGGATAACAGTAATTTGAGTTTCAACGAAGCAGCGGATGTGACTAAGGTTTTTTCGTATTGCGGAGTGTTATAACATTTACGTTATGATATTACAACACTTTATAGTAAAGTGGAATGGAAGCTGTTATAAAAATACTCAGAACAGATTTTGAAAAAAGAAAATATGTTAACTTCGGCGGCACCGAAACTATAATAACTTTCAAAGTTCATTTTTAATAAAAACTGGAGCAAAATCTATAAAAAAAACTCGTTGTCTTCATTTCTATTAGACACTTTGTATGACAGTTATACCCTATATACTTGTATAATCGAAAATTCTAGCGCTGCCCTAGATAGTAATCTGTTCTAAATTTCATCACGATACCTTCTCAAATAAAAAAGTTTTCCTTACAAAAACTTCAGTTTGATCGATGAATGTCATCAATATACTATAATAGTCCAATATCGACAGTTCCGGAAAAGAGCATCTTTTGAAGGAAAAAGATGCTAATACAAAATAACTCAAACAAGTAAGGAAGGGCTAAGTTCGACTGTCACCGAACATTTTATACTCTCGCATGATAAAGTGATAATCGAGATTTCATTATCCGTCATTTACATATTTTTTTATTTTGCTGTAAAATTAATTAGATTAGTAGTTCCTGAGATATGGTTTTTGGTCCATAAGTGGGCGACGCCACGCCCGTTTTCAATTTTTACAAAAAGCCGTGCAGCTTCCTTCTGCCATTTCTTCCGTAAAATTTAGTGTTTCTGACGTTTTTTGTTAGTCGGTTAACGCACTTTTAGTTATTTTCAACATAACCTTTGTATGGGAGGTAGGCATGGTTATTATCCGATTTCTTCCATTTTTGAACTGTATATGGAAATGCCTGAAGGAAACGACTCTATAGAGTTAGGTTGACATAGCTATAGTAGTTTCCGAGATATGTACAAACAACTTAGTAGGGGGCGGGGCCACGCCCACTTTTCCAAAAAAATTGCGTCCAAATATGCCCTCCCTAATGCGATCCTTTGTGCCAAATTTCACTTTAATATCTTTATTTATTGCTTAGTTATGACACTTTATAGGTTTTCGGTTTTCGCCATTTAGTGGGCGTGGCAGTGGGCCGATTTTACCGATCTTCGAACTTTTTTATGGACCAAGTGACGGACGGACAGACAGAATACGTGTACCAAGTTATCATCATGATATCTCAATTTTTACTCAAGTTACAGCTTGCACGGACGGACGGACGTTAGATTGGAACTTTTTGAAGATAATTTCATTTAAATGTTGACGGACGGACAGACGAGCAGACATCCGGATTTCAACTTTACTCATCACCCTGATCCCTTTGGTATATATAACTCCTATATCTGACTCTTTTAGTTTTAGGACTTACAAACAACCGTTATGTGAACTTTGAAAAAACAAATAATACTCTCCTTAGCAACTTTGTTGCGGCAATTTTGCTTATTTACGTAGCCATTCAACCAGAAATGAGAGTAAAAAATGGTGGACTAGCCCATTCATTTATGAATATAACGTAAATGAAATTATCTTCAAAAACGAACAAACGGGAGGACAGTCGGACGATATATGACAAAAATCACAGGCTCACATGCTCAGCACGTCATGCTGACCATATGCATTTGCATTTTGTTGTATGTACATATATACGACGCTTCCTTCTGGATATTAACAATCTTCCGAGCAAACTTGATATACCTTTTTTTGGGTTTAAAAGACTTTTTACTAGCTTTCTAGTAAAAAATATTTTTTAAAAATCGTTCGCACATATTTAAAACAAATTTTTAGTATTTTTGTATCGACAGGGAGACCGCAGAATCTGTTATAATTCGCATCAAGCGCAGGTATTCTATGTAGATGATGACTACTAGCAAGTGAACTCCATCTGCTATCGCAAGTGACCAAACTGGTCTATTGGTGGCTTATTGCCCTACCAGATTAACCCAACCTAACCTAACCTATGTATTTATAAAATTTATGAGAATGTTGACTGTTTTACTTCAGCGCCTGATTAAAAATAAATTTTGTTCAACTAAACAAGTGCTGAAAATTATAAGACCTAGACAATTAATATGGGGTCGCAACCATATTTCATATGGTGCTTATCAGTTAATGATCTCCTTATTTAACTAAATACAATGTTGGCAACTTGGTGGGAGCTCGAGTAATACTTCGTATGATTATTTTAAGTATTCAGCGCGTTATTCAGTTCTGGTGAATAAGTGCTGAAAATTAAAAGACCTAGAGAGCATGGTATAATACTTCAACCATACTTCATATAGTACCTTTAAGTATTCAGCGCCTGATTCAGCCAACATTCTGTTCAGCTGTATGAGTCTTGAAAACTAAAAGAACTGGCCTTCTTAGTATAGGACTGCAGTGATAATTCACATGGTGCCTTTAAATATTCAGCGCCTGATTCAGTTAACATTCTGTTCAGCTGAATAAGGGCTGAAAACTAAAAGACCTTTATGAAAACTTTCTTATGGGCCTTTAAGTATTCAGCGTCTGATTCAGCCAACATTATTTTCACCTGAATAAGCTCCGAAATCTAAAAGATCTGAACTTGGTATGTAGTTCCAAAATTCAGTGTCTTATTCAGTCAACATTCCGTTCGGCTGAATAAGATCCAAAAACAAAAATACCTAAAAATTTTGGTATAAGATTCCAGCTATACTTCATATAGTGAGTTTAAGTATTCAGCGCCTGATTCAGCCAACGTTCTGTTCATCTGAATAAGGCTGCAGCCAGCATTTCGTTTAGTTGAATAAAAAGACGTGGAAAACTTAGTATGGGGCTTCAGCTTCACTTTATATGGAGAGTTTAAGTATTCAGCGCTTAATTCAGCCAACGTTCTGTTAAGCTGAATAAGGACTAGACGGCCTGCAAAACCTGGTATGGGGCTCCAATCATATCTAATATGATGAGTTTCAGTATTCAGCGCCTGATTCAGCAAATATTCTGTTCAGCTGTAAAAATTTTAAAAACTAAAAGATCTAAACAACTTGGTATGCGGCTTCCGCTTTCGCTGTTCGGTGCACACAAAACATTACATAACTTCTACATTACGCAGTAAGAACAAAAAATATTCCATTTTGCGTGTAAGTGATATTAATATCAAACTAATGCTTCATTTCAATAACCCTTGTATGATTTAGGTAGTTCCAGAATAATTTTCAAATCAGCTAATTTCCATTATTTTCTTTGTTTAACAAGAAAATCTTGGCCACCCCTAATATATAGTGCCACTGATTGATTTACAAGATATAAAATAGTTTCGTTAAATGTTCAAGTAGCTTAGGGTGGTCAACAACGCCGAATTTTTCCATCGAAAATACAATAGAATTTAGAAACATATGTAAATCACCTTCCAAGCATAATTTTAATTTTTGCGTTAAAAAATTAATACGAATTCGAGCGTTAAGTCCTCAAGCACTTACCTATTTTTCTAAAACAGCATGCGGTAATCGCAGTAAAAGTATTTAATGTGCAGCTTGTTATTCCGTACGATATCCGCAATTATACTTTAAGCACTGTGATAAATCTGCGCTACAATCGTTTCTGCAACACTTTTCTCAACTCAACTTTCTTCGCACACTTTTCAATATTCATATACACCTATAAAAATTGGAATCGAAATGGAAAGGTAGGAAAATCATATAAATATAGATATAGGCATGTAAATCTTTAGCACTTTGAGGCAATTGATTGCTGATTTTTAATTTTTGGACGTGTTTACACAATGATTCGTTGATTTTGTTTTTCAACAGTTCATGTCTGCCACGAAAATAAAACACCAGCGCGCACACATTTGTTTATTCAATGCCAAAATAAGGTTTTGTAAATTATTTGCAATTTTTAAGTAAAATGGTAAATTGTCGTGTATACACAACAACAACAACAATGGAGAAGAAAAACAAAAATAAAACACTACACGACACTGCTATGACTGACTGTTGCTTTTCTTTGGCTTGCGCACGCAAAGCGGCGCACGCACACAAACGCAGCCGAATCGAAATCAAATCAAATCACTTTCACTGCAAAATAACACAAACGAACGTCAACGATGGAAACGGTGCGACAATGGCGCCACGAAATTAAAGCAGCTAAAATGGCGTAAAATAATATTTTTGTATTATATTTTTTTAGTAAAAAAAATGTTACTGTAAACTTTGGTTTTCTAAAAATTCACAATTAACAGAAACAAAAAAAATTAAAAATTTTATTTTGTAATTTTGTAATTTTTTTTCATTAAAACTCACAAATTTTTAAAACACTAAATTTTTTGTAATTTTTTTTCCAAAATTTATTTGTTGTTTTTTTTTTTGCGTAATACAATCTGTTTAACGTATTTCGCCTATATTTTTTATCAAAATCCCTTGATAATCCTTATTTATTCCTTTGGGCACAAATAATCCTTCGCACACTTATATATACTATATATTTTACATATACACCACGTCTTTATTTACCGTTTAGCTGAAGAGCGATTCGCGCGCGTACTCCACGAATGTAAAAACGTTAATAAAATCGAATGCGGCATGAGCTAACGGTAAAAAACCAAAATACACTTGCGCTCAGCCGATAGCTGCGCAGCTGACTATACCACGGCGACAACAGCAACGACGCTGACGACGGCGACAACAATGTTGCCAAATCGTTTTTGTCTCATGGACCAGCGCGAGAGTTTCAATGGTGTAATCGAAAAGCCGAACGCCAAGCAATGAGCGAACAAAAATCGATAGTCGCGTGATGGTAAAACCCAATGATAAATCGGCAACGACCTTCATGAGTTGAAATCTCAAAGAAGTCTGAATGCGCATGCGCTCACAGCGCAAGCCAAAGCTGCCGCTAGCTCACAGTTACAACCGCCAACTCTGCTACAAAGCACAGGCTTTGTAGTTTTGCAGCGAGTTGGCGGCGAACTTGTAGCTGCACCGAGTTTGTTGCTTAAGTCTTTGGTGTTTTGGTGTTTTGCGCTCAGAGTGTAAGCTGGAAATTGAAAATTGAAGAAGTGTGGAGAGTGTGGAGAGTGCACAAGGAAAAGAGAGTGAGTGATATGAAATGCAAGAAAGCATGTAAAAAGCGGTGGCATAGCAAAGGCCGCAATGAGTTATTGTTGTAGTCGAAGAAAGGGTGGATAAGGCGAAGAGCAAATGACGGCGAAGAAATGTATGGCGCTTTGGTGCTTGTGGAGGGGCTTTGAAAACACAACCGCTGCATACCGAAATAGTAAGGCGTATGCGATTTAAGTGATTAAGCAACAACTATTGCAACAATGACGATATAACACGGTATTCAGCTGTTGTACACGGGCGGGCGTCTGAGTGTTGTCTTCAATTAACGAAAAGTAAATATGTTTCGTTGTTATTGTTTGGTTGTATAAGGAATATATCTACGCCAATAAAAGTGAAGAAGATAAGCAATACATTTTATTTTATTATTTGTATAGTAGATAATTGTCATTATTTATTGTATTGATTGTTTCTGTTTTTTTATTTATTTATTTTTTTTTATTAAGGAATTATTTAAAAATTCTAAATTATTGCTATAAATTTTCTATAATAGGCTTCTCGGCGTTATGGTTAAGATCAAAGTGTAGTATCTGTTTTTGTCAGCTTAACATCTGATAGATCCTCCAACAGTGGACAGCAAATGTTAAACTAATTTCTGGAAATCGACGAAGTGTTTTAGGGGCTTGCTTCAAAATAAATAAATTAGTGAATTAAAACGCAATCAAGTCTGGGTGGTTAAAATAATAAAATTTAAATCCATGCTTAAAGCGTATGTCAATGAAATTGAATTACACTGGTCAACAATGTTTTTGTCTCACGAACGTTTTGATGACTTTTGGTGTACGCTCATCAATAGTAATGGGTGACTTTATCAATAGCATTTTTTGGATAGATCACGCGTGAGTCATGTCAAACTGTCATTATTATTGTTGTTCAGCATTGAATGGGTTTCCATCATGGAAAAACTAATGTCCGAACAACGTTTATAAATCGTTAAACTTTATTCGGAAAGTTCGCGTTCTGTCAAGAATGTATTTCGTGCGCTTCGCTCAATTTATAGTCAACATGATCGAACTACTAAGCGAACTATTCGCAACACCATCACCTATCTTGAGACCCAGAATTCATTATTGGATAATATTCGACCGATTCGGCGCCGTTTGCCGTAACCAGGACGGTCGTATGGAACGACTTGGCGCATTTTACGTCGAGATCTTAAATTGAAAGCATACAAACTATAGCTTGTGCATGAACTCAAGCCGCTCGACCTTCCCAAACGACATGGCTCGCTCTATGGGCTCCTGGAAAGTTCCAAGAAGAACTTCCGACGTTTTCGAGCAAAATTTTGTTCAGCGATGAGGCCCATTTCTGGATCAATGGGTATGTAAACAAGCAAACTTACCACATTTGGGACGAAGAGCAACCTGTAGAGATTCAAGAGCTGCCATTTCATCCAGAAAAAAGAACGGTTTGATATTGTTTTTGGGCCGGTGGAATCATAGTTCCATATTTCTTCAAAAATGATACCGGTGAGAACGTAACCGTTAGCGACGACCGTTATCGCGCCATGATAACCGACTATTTGATGGCTGAAATTGCAGCTTGTGATCTCGGCGACAGTTGGTTTCAACGAGACGGCGTGACTTTCCACACATCGCATCAGTCTATGAGTTTATTTGAGAAAACATTTCGGTGAGCAGATATATCACGCTTTGAATTGCTCGATTGCCCATCAAGATCGTGTGATAGCACACCGTTGGACCTTTTCCTGTCGAGATATGTAAAGTCTAAAGTCTATGCTGACAATTCCGCTTCAATTCAGGGCTTAGAGCAAAACATCACGTACGTCATTCGCCAGTTACTAGTCGAAATGCTCGAAGGAGTCATCGAAAAGTGGACTCAAAGAGATAATCTTCAAAAAATAAATGCCAAAGAAAGTTCTTTCGAAAGATAATAAACATTCCCATTAAATTTGGAGTCTGAAGTAAAAAAGTAGAAAACCTTGAAATGGACCACCCTAACTAAGTCTCCGCTGTTTGTCAATAGATGGCTCCAACAGTTAGTTTTAATCTATTTTGATATATCCAAAACGGGATAAACTTAATCTAGACATTTGAAAAAGAAACTGAATTTCCACATTAGTGACTGTGTTTATGTGTCATTTAATTTTGGCTGTGCGAATATGTTATGTCCGATTTTTTGCTAAACAATTGTAATTTGCAGGAAGTATGAATTTTCTTTTTCCAGTCAAAGAAGTCGGTAGCACATCAAGAACTCCAAAAACTTTTCGGAAGTGCTACCCCACATGAAGTAGCGTTCCTTAATTAAAGACGGTTATTTCGATATTGAAGATAGTCGGCGTGAAGAAAGGCAAAAACAAAGAAGAACTTTTTTCAGCAGTGGGAGTCATCTGCCAAGCCATTTCAAACCGATTACATGCGTTGGGAATGATGGACGCTGTACGAAAAGTGGATAATTTCCCCTTCTCAAATCCCTTTATAACCTACCAAGAAACACTTAAATGGAAGTCCTACTCAACACACCATGCTCAGCTATTGTACCGTCTGATTATTATTTGTTCCTTACGATGGCACATGGTCTAGCTCAGAAGCAGTTTCACTCACTTGACGACAGCGATTTTTGATAGACTCGTAAGTAGAAGCTTTGCCGGGAGAATGGGAAACAGCTGGGTCGAGCGTTGGGCAATACTTCAAATAATTCCTTTGGAACCACTCGCTTACAATACAATTGCGTTTCCATTAAAAAACCAGCAAGATTTTGGTTACACATCAATACAAAGATGTTTTCGTTAAAAAAAAATATGCTAATAACATATACAAAAATAATAAAAAAAAAAACTTTTCTAATACAAGTAATACCATATTATGTTTTCTTATTGTGTGCTTAAAGAAATTTTACCAAATCATCCCACTGTAACCAATAATAACACTTCCAGTAGCAAACGGCGTGTCAAAAATTGCTTCATTTCTTTTGTGCCTACAAACGTGAGAAGTATACATGTCCGTTTGTATATGGTATAACCGTAAAAATGACTAAGCAAAAGCATGTACCTTAAATGCATATAAATGACAAACGAATAAACTCAGCTGCCTGTCTATAAAAACTCAAGTAACTTTACAACACGAGATTTCAGAAAAAATAAAGCAAAAAGCGACATAATTTTTCGTGAGTTTTTGTTGTTTTTTTTGGTTGTTGCTTAACATCCAGCCAGCGCTGGTAATTATGAAGATGCGATGCCATAACGCTGCGATGGTCACTCAGCTGTCCAAGTGAGCAGTCAACGGAAACGCTGCGCTGGCACTGTGCTTCGTAAAAGAAGTATATAAATATGTATATGTATATATGTAAATATATATTTGTGTGTCTTAAACTTCCAGCTAATGAACGCTCACCGCCGCCGCAGCAATCCGGAGCGGATGCGTCGCACAGCAGCGCAATTAAGCGTGCGCTCGACAATATTGCCGCTGTATTGAGCGCCTTTCATTAAAAAAAAAAAAAACAAAAATAATAAAACAACAACAAAAAAGAAAAATTAAAGAGCTGTCCAAAAAAGTTATTGGACACAAGAAATCTGATTATCTGCTTTAGCCTACTGCTTCTGTTTGAAATTTTTATTTTATTGTTTTTAGTCAATATTTATTTTTGTGTGCCACCATTGTTTTTGTTTTTGGGGTTTTAGCCGTCCGCACAAGTGATTCATTTGTTCGACTATAAATATGTATATCTATTTATACATGCTAATTGTGCGCTAATAGACGTCGCTTTCAAAGGTTGACAAAACGCTGCAAAGTAGCGGCAAATGAGTTATGAAGTTCCTAATCATCCGCGAACGATCGATGAACCACGGCCAGACGTCGCCAAGGTTATGTCGCCTATGTGCTTGCAGTACAACATTTGCTTATTACTTTATCACATACATATGAACAAACGTTTCTTGTTGTGCCTATTACTTAAGCGTGTTATGCAATCAATATTTTTTAGTTGTAATTTTTGGTTGTTTGCTTGCTTCATTGTATTTTTATCTTGAGGCGGTTTGCTTGTATGCACTTATTGCCTAAATTGCGTAATATCGAGAAGCGCTCATTATTTCAGTAATGAGAACTTGACGCTATTAAATATTGTTAATTAGAAAAGAGGAGGAAATATTTAGCAATGGCAGGGAAGTAATTTTACTATAATACATATATATATTTTATTTTTATTTTGTAAAGGAAGTTGGCTGCTTTTTCAAGCTTCTGGGTTGCTTAATACTGCTGTAGCAATATTATTCGGAAGCACTGCGTAAAAAATATCAATTTTAAAAAATGTTGTTCTAAATATATTAGAACATTGTCCAGTTGAGAATTGATATTAATACCTCACAAATGTTTAAAAATAATCACGGTAATTTATTCTTGTTTTATAAATTACACATATTTTTTAAACATAAAATATTTTTCGATTTTATTTCACTGCAACTGTCAGTAATCTTCTGCTTTTAGTAGTCTTATCTGTTGTCAGTGAACTCTAGGTGTCGTTAAATTTAATCATACTGTCTTAGGTGTAAGAATAAAAAAAAATTATAAAAAATTTTTTACAACTTCTACTACACTCTTTATATATATGTTTATAAAGAGATAGAATCTACAAAGTCAATTAAAAAGTAAATACGAAATACACAGATCAATAACATATAAAATCTTATTTTCTTAATTTATGACTTATTATTGACTTAATTAACTTGGTCCAGCATCAATTTGTGCAGTAATATTTTTCTTCAAATTTTTTTTTTTGAGATTTTTTAAATATGTGTATTTATGTCAATGCGAATAAAGCCATATCTACATTCTGAAAAAGGGTATATTACATTTGTCACGCAGCTAATAACACCCATAAGGTAACGTAAAAGGCCCTTTAATTTATAAATATATATATTAGGGTTGATTAAATGATACACATTTTATTTAGATCACACGCCATGCTTTAGTTAAAAAGAAGATGTCTGTATACACTTTGTTTTCTGGTATAACAATTTTATTTATAAATTCAATGAAATATTTTAAAAAACCAAAGACGAAGATAGTTTGCCGGTGTTGGCGATTAATACGAAATAACGCAGAATCAATAACAGCCCGGTGGCTGCCGATGGATCGATAAAACGTATCGTGTGCGACTTTTTTTTGGATAATCGAAGAGCGTGAAGTGCCATCGCGGCGCAGCGTATAAGCAGATGTAACGAACGAATTTGGCGAAATCGACGCGGCGCATGTTCAAAATGTGTCTGCTATCCCATTGTCCCTCCTTTTTGTTTAGTGGGTGTACTGATGAGGTGAGTTCTATTGTAGTGTCATCAGCAGCTGTGGTGAATCGGGCTCTGTTATTAGGATGCGCCACTTTTACCGAGTACAAGGGTGTTTTTTTTTTTGAATATTCATGTTTTTTCAATCCCCTCATAAAATTTCCTTAAAAATACCCTAAAAAAAATTCCCTAAAAATTTGAGCCCTTAATATTAACATAAGGACTGGACCAAGGCATGTAAAAATTCCATTGAAAATACACGAAAATTGTGATTTTTTATCTCTAAATTTCAATTGCTCTGAGTCATTTAATGGCATCGCTTTGACTTTAGATAAATATTCCTCAAAATTAAACACTCTACAAAAGTGCTCATTGCGACATAGTCGAAACTCACACTCACATATATAGTTATATATACAGTGTGCGACAAAACTAAAGCACGGAATCTGCCTTGTCGGTATTTAACCGAATAAAATCATAAATTAGGCATTACGTGATGTTTTATTGATTTGTATTATTAGTTCATGTATTCTTCTTTTAAAATTAGTAAAAATTAAACAAATTAACTTACTAAAATATTATATAAAATTAAATATATGAAGAACTCCAAAAATCTGGTGCGACAAAACAAAAACACATAACTAAGAATTTACATTAACTGCACATTAATTGTTTGTCAAACGGTTTTTAATGATCAAAAATGTTGGATATGTGTAGTTATTACCGTCATTCAGTACGGTTGGTTGTATGTTAAAGAGAAAGATATTTCAATGGCTCGAAATAAGTATTCTGTTCATTTTAGAAAAAAATTTGTTAAGGATTTTAAGAAAAGAGAATCGGTTATGACTATTGCAAAAAAGTTTGGAATAAATCATCCTAATGTTTCCCGAACATTTAGCTGATTTGGCAAATCAAGCTCTTTGGTTACAGCGCATAGAGGTAGACGGCCGTGGAGAGCAACCGAACGAGAGGATAAGGAAGTCATTCGGGCAATAAAAAATTACCCTTTTATATCGGCAATATCTATTGTAAGACAATTACGGTTAAATATATTACAGAGATCCATACAACGTCGAGCTGTCGATGGGGAATTTTCATGCTACCTGTAGCAAGTTATTGCAAAAAAGCCGTATTATTTATTTAAAGAACAGACTGGCGTGATTGGAATTTGTGCGGATGCACATAAATTGAGCAATTACCAAATGGCAAACTGTACTTTTTTCTGGCGAATCGAAGTTTAATATCAAAGATTGAGATGGGCTGAAGCTGGTAGGCAGACCGAAGGGACAACGCCTAAATCAACGTTATAAAACAAGCGCGGTGAAACATGGTGGAAACAATGTACTAGTGTGGGGTTGTTTTCCAGGGAATGCAATAGGATAAATTCATCATATAAACAGTATAATGGACAAATATAAGCATAAAAATATTTCTCAGAATATTAATGCTGCCACATGTTGCAGAAGAAATGGCTTTAAAATGGAGTTATCAACATGACAACGACCAGAAACACACTGCTATTTGTGTAAAAAAGTGGTTTGTTGATAACAGGAATGAGGTTTTGAAGCGACTCGCACAATCACCTGATCTTAATCCCATAGAGAATCAATGGTAAATTGTAGATCGAAAAATCAGACTTGAGAATTGTAAAAATAAGGCCGTTTTATACATTCAAGTGAAGGTAGCATGGAAAAGCATTTCCTGGGACACATCAAATAAATTAATTGAGTCCTGCAACTGTATTGAAAAATAAGGGATACGCAACCAAATATTGAAAGACATAAATTTTTCAATCATAAAACCATTTCGTGCTTTTGTTTTGTCGCACCAAATTTTTGGAGTTTTTCATATATGGTATTTTATATATTTTTTTAATAAGTTAATTGGTTTAATTTTTACTAATTTTAAAAGAAGAATACATGAACTAATAATACAAATCAATAAAACATCACGTAATGCCTAATTTATGATTTTATCCAGTTAAATACCGACAAGGTAGATTCCGTGCTTTAGTTTTGTCGCACACTGTATATATATGTATATATAAATGAATAACGTGACGAGCCTAGCCGATTTAGCCATATCCTTCCATGAATCTGTGTTTTGTCTGTCCATGTGCCTATATTAACGCCAACTAGTCCTCAGCTTTTAAGATAACAATGTGAAATTTTACACCCACCTCTTTCGCTTCAAGAAGCTATTCATTTGTCGGAACCGCCGATATGTGACCCCTAGGGATATAGATTTTTTTTATTGAGTCCTTAGTATTCTAAGGTTATTGTATTCGATTTTCGAGTCAATTGGAAACTAACGAAGTTACGAATATTTTTATATCTTCCTTATGAAAGTTTCACATGAGATTTTTTAATGTTCAATAATAAATTAACCGATTTTTTCGCTAAAAATTGCATTTTTTCCCTCAAAGTGTTCCAAACATTATCGACGTTACTTGTAGATAACTATTATCTAACCAACCGTGGTATACAAGGTCTGCGATCAAAATCAAGTTTTTGTAAGGAATCTTTTGTATTTGTGGAAGATATTATTGCTTCAGTGAGCTATAATAATAGAGAAATTTTAACTGTGTTGTTCAAAAAATGCACCAAAACATGCTTAAAGCGGAAGGCTGAGTCATTCCTTTTTCCATTCATTAGCTATGGGACTTGAAATTCACTTTACCACAGCATAATAATAATTTAAGAACTTATTTATTGACATAATCAATCAAGAAGTATTGCTTTGGAAATTTACATTAAAAATAAAGAAAAAATATAGAAAACTAAATTTCAGCTTCAAATTGCGCACACAATTTATAACTTCCTTAAATAATAATTAGTCTGAATATTGGATCATATCTACCTAAATAATTTTAAAAAACATTGCCATCTTAAAAACATTACTAGTAAGCAATTTGTTGTATTTATACTATATAATTAGTTTTCACTTTAATGCCCATTGCTTCTTTGAAATAACTCCTCGTTATATATTTTCAGAACATTAATTATTTATTGAATTTGCTAAATCATTTCCACACATTTGGTATATTGTGAGAATTGCTTAGACATTTTTCACTACAGAGAAAATTTTGCCATAAGATATATATTATTTATTTGAGGTAGAAAATTATATGGTACTCTTAATTATGGTTTTGAACCATTTAAAAAAGGCTGATTACAAAAAGAACCACGATTATCGGGTACCATATGAATTCTCTGTGAAAAATTTAATGAACCGAATTAACATCTGCGATTCTTTGCTGATACGAAATGAAACCGAACCAGTTCTGAACCGAATGGTAACAGGAGACGAAAAGTAGATCAAATACGACAATAATGTGCGAAATAAGTCATGGTCCAAGCGTGGAGAAGCTCAACAAATGGTCGCAAAGCCGGGATTGACGTTTTGAAAGGTTATGCTGAGTGTTTGGTGAAATTGGAAAGGAATCATCCACTATGAGCTGCTCCAGTCTGGTCGAACGATTGATTCTTCATTTTGCTGTCAGCAACTAATGATGATCGGCAAAAACTGGGAGAGCTTGGCTGAGAAGTTTTACTGCATCCACCATATAGCCTTGCACCATTGGACTACCATTTGTTTCGGTTAATGAACAACTCCATTAATGAATATTACTTGTTGCAGTTTTTCGCCGAGAAACCAGAAAAGTTTTACACTGATGGAATAATGTCGCTAGCGGAAAAATGGCAAAAAGTGGTCGACCAAAATGGTACATATGTGGTTCATTAAAGTTCAATTTCAATAAATACGAAAACACTCTTTCAACCAACCCAATATATAGATAAAATAAGTAATATAATGTCATATTAAGTGGATTTTCTAGTTTGCATTTTTCACAGTAAATTTCACTTACTTTATCTGTTAATGCCATTTTCCCCTAAATTCCATACGGAAATACAAATTTAAGAAAAGCAGATACCGTAAAAAAATCTTTATCTCATATAAATCCTGCTTTCCATCTCTATGCAATATCTTTTTACGTATATATATTTTGCCTTTTACACATTTATTATAGTCTTTTACAAATTCTGTTTAACAATTAAAAAATGTTGACTTAATTTTCACCTTTAGGGATTACTAAATAAATATTTACGTTAAGAAAATTTATATTGCGCCTAATTTATTTTAAGGCTGACGTGATAAGAAAACATAGTTATCAATACACAGAGTGCGCTAAAACTTAAAAAAATAATATATTGTGAAAATATAACGGACGAGTTTACATAATGCGAGCGCTTATCATATCCTCCGCAGCAAGGAAGGACAACTATGGCACGTTGGTATAAAAACGGAAGACTTAAGCGACAAACTTGCTGGCAGTCAAGTTTACTCAACATGCAAAATAAATAATAATAATAAATAAACTAATAAAAACGACTTAAGGAAATCAATATCGCAATTCATTCAACATAAAAGCGAATTGGGATTGGCTTGAAAATTAATGTCCAAAAAAAACGAAGAAAAGTACAATTTTCCTATTTGCGCTCATATTTATGTTTTTTTTTTCTCTCCATTACTAACTACAAAGTAAATATCCAGAAACAAACGAACGGCATTCAACGACTGTCAAGGTGAAGCCTTGATCTCAGCAGCGAAAAGCGTTTGCGGAATCTCCCAAAATAGTCGACGCGGAAAAAAATCTGGTGTGGGGAAAAACGAACCACTGTCATGGACAAAATTTATGATATTATACAAAACCAAAAAAAAAAAACAAATAAATTATTAAAAAAGAAATAACAACGAGTGCAGTTGAATAACAAGCCGAAGAAGAAATAAATACTTCAATAAAAAAAAATACAAAAAACAAGGCAACAACAGTGACG
Organism: Bactrocera neohumeralis; assembly: GCF_024586455.1. Classification (NCBI taxonomy): domain Eukaryota; kingdom Metazoa; phylum Arthropoda; class Insecta; order Diptera; family Tephritidae; genus Bactrocera; species Bactrocera neohumeralis. The sequence goes on along the minus strand of NC_065921.1, from coordinate 20,315,449 downwards.
ACAAAGTGTGTTGTGTTAATTTGTGTGAGTGCGGTTTTGACTGTATTGGCCTTAAGAAATCCAGCTATGCGATGGAAACAGCCACGCGGCAAGATGCGAAATCCAAAGCAAGCCACCAAAAATAATGAAAAAAACATATTTGAAAATTAACAACAATAAAAACAATATCGCTAACGACAACCGGCAGCAGCTACTCAAAGCACTCGGATGAGAGGCACTCAAGAGCTTATGAATCATGCGATGTTTTTACCGCCAATAACAACAACAATAACATCGACGGTATAACAAATGTAATCCAAGTCAACAGAAACTGCTGCCGTGAAACGCTTGCTGATTAGCACTAACGAAAATTTCCATTTTTTCTGTCATTGTCATTGCCGCAGCCGCAGTCGCAACGGTTGCTACCACCGAATTGCTGCTGGCAATTTACATTGACAACATCTGCTCTGAATTCAACGCAAAGGCAGCTGATGATGACAACAACAACGCGCGTTGAGAGCCAACAGATGGTATAGATATAGACAAGCCCAGCAGCAGTTAACACAAAAAAGCGAAAGAAAACAACAAAAAACCGGCAATGATGGTCAGTCAGGCAGCGACAATGCAACAAACCAAAAAGTGGCAACAAAACCAACAACATGTTATGTGCATATCAGGCGGTTATGCGGACATACATTTAACGAACGAAAGTGAAAGGAGTCGCCACACTTTTCTTATTATTTTTGCTCCAAATGACCATCCACAACACCAACACCAGAAGCGGTAACACTCCATCCACACACACATATACATGTGAGCTTACAAAAATGCCTTGTAGGAAAAAATATGCTTCAAATATCATGAAAACAAGAAAAATTGGTATCTTCGGACTTTAGTTTGAAAAGTTCAGAAGCATATAATTGAGGAACTAATTCACATATGTATATATAAACGGGCAGACAAGTGGGCATGGCTTAATTGACTCAGCTCGTAACTAAAGCGTAACAAACTTCATGGTAATCTTAATGTACTATGTTTTCTCTCATAGAATTTAGGTATTAAGTCAACCGGAAGTTCGAAAATGTTTGTACTAGGTATTAGAGAGGTTAGTTTTTACACATTTCGACACAAGAATATATGTATGTACTGCCGTTGGTAAAAAATTCCCTCTAAGTTCAATAATACATTTCATAGATTGACTAATACTTTAGTAAAAAGATTTAGGTACACAGATCAAGAAAAGATACTCGATATTTGGAGACCTTGAAAGTTATAGTACATGTCAATGCATTCTTATATATCATGTTTGGTTCAAATTGGCCATGGTGTTGCTCGGATATGAGACTTTTACTAATAGTGGGTAGCGTAATGCCCATAATTTTTACATCGTTTTCTAAACCAATATATTATTCTTAGAACTATATCTAATGCCTCTAAAGTTCCTCGTAAGACAGTTATCGCACTTTTAGTTTTTTAGATATGTATAATCTTTGTATGGGAGGTGGGTGGTATAATTTTCCGATTTAGTCCATTTTTACAACTCTTTGCCTATAATGTTTAATTTTATGTGTTTCAAACAACTTTGTGGTACAAAAAATCACTTTTACTGTTTTTAAGCGACTGCAGGGTGATGCTATCAACATTTTTAGCTACATTTTATTTTAAGTGAGTGCCAAAACAAGTCACAACTCACTTAACTTAAACCGGAAGGTACTTGACAAAGCTAGTAACATTTTTGGTAACGTATTTTTACGAAATCTGGCCGAGTTTTAAAATATCGTTATTTGCTTTGACTGACTTTTTGAACATGTAGAAAGCGAATTTTTCGATTCGCCACTGTCAGTATGTATGAAAGTTCAAGTCATTGAAGTTGGGTTAATATTCCTGCAGTTGTTTTCAACATTTAAACAACTATTTAAGAAAACTTATACATATTTTTAAAAGTATTGCCTATCGAAAGCTATAACATTTTTACCATTTTTCCGACAATTTGTCAACACAGAATGAATCAAGCTGTGAAATAAATGGTAGTTAGAAGAGACAATGCGAAAAAGGCAAAACTTTCCAGGTGCTTTTTCCATTTAGTCTTTAATCATCTGAACGAAGTCGAACGTTGTAATGATAGCAGATAATGGCCTCGTGTCTAGTCCCGTATTCCGGACGTCTTTCACATCACTTTGCCGTGGTAGTGTTCCCCTTTAATGGTTTCGCCCGGTTTTAGAAGCTCATAATGTTGCACGCTCTTCCAAATACGGATTGTTACCTTGGTGTCATGGATATTCGGCTTTGTCGTCGAATTGGCTGATTGTCTCAGCACCATCTTCATTTCTGTGTTTCTTAGTGATCTCGTAATAGATTCATTTTTCATCACCAATCACAATCCGATGCAAAAGCGACTTATTTTCCTAGTGTTTCGGCAGATGTTTACGGTTGCAGTTGTTTTTCATACCAAAGTGATTAAGAAGAACTCTCCGCAAATATAAAGTCATCGAAATTTATAAAAAAAAATATAAATATTAAAAAGTTATAAAAAGTTCGAACACTTTTGTTGAAGTGAAAATTTGATACAGAAAAATATTAAAAAAATATATAAAAAGCTTATTTCGATACAAAACAGAGACTGTACATCTCAAATTTTTTTTTCAAAAACAGTAGAGATCAAACTTTTTTATTTATACTTCGACATTTCACTATGAGAGAGCTGAATATTGTTCTTATTTATTGGCGTAGACCGCGTCGTAATGAGTGTGCCGTGGTCGTCATCAAAAGGGGGTCTCTCATCCGAGGTTGTTGTTTCCCTTTCATTGGAGGCGTTGTTTACGTGGCGGGTCCAAAACCCAGTGCACAACCCTGGGGAGGGATGGTACACCTTCTCACCTTAGTTCGTCTTCAAACGGATGTTCTTTGGTTACCCAAAGTATGCTTTGTCTAAAGCCGGATCGCGAGCTGCTTCAGCAATATGTATAGTAAAAGAATCGTTTCTAGCCGCGCCCAAGTGAATGGCATTCAGATAACTTTCCACACGTGCGTGATCTTCTATACATGACTCTATCCCCTGAATACTAACTCAATTTAAAAATTGAAAATCGATCAATTCAAGATGTAAGGAAAAAAATTTACTAAATTATATTAAATTTATAAAAGTTAATCCACAAAAACGATAACCCCGCAGGCGAGTAATTGCAAACCTTAAGATATTTTTTCCAAATAAATTCATTAATCCTCTACCTTCCAGTTTATATAATTCGTCTAATGTTTCCAACAATAATAATAACAATAATGGCGAGCAAGCAATAATAGTAAAATTAATAATAAATAGAGACGCACCAAAAAAAAGTCTTATTCCAAGAAAATCGTCAAAGTGTAGCCAAAAAATAAATTTCAACGCGAACAAATGCAACCCATCAAGATTAGCTGAGAGCAAACAATTTCACTTTCGCTTTCAAGGCAGCCGCCGCAAGAGATCATTGTAATAATAGACTGTTGTAACAAATAAAAGTGCACAAAAACAACACAAAACAATAACAACAATAGTTAAATGACAATACTCGTAACCTGAAAGTACCACAACAGCCGAGCATAGGGTGAGCCGACGAGACGCGCCGGGTCGACTTAAGCCATTTAAGACGATTGTATATGAAAGTGGAAGAAAAAAGCACAGAACAAGCAAATTAAAGTCGGTCAAATGTGGTCAACGTAAAAGAGGTGAGCGCGAGACAGGAGTATGCGGAGTGTGCGGGCAAGCAAGCGCTGTATTTATGTGGCAGATTTAATGTATTATTTGGCTTGCCGCGGCGGCTGGGTTCCTGTTGCCACAGCATACAGTGAGTGTCTATAAGCAAATGTAAATGTTTGAGTATGTGAAATGTATGTATGTATATATGCATGTGTGTATGCATTAGTGTATGTATGAGTGTTCAAATTTCATTAAGTGTGTCTTTCGATATTTGTGGTATTGACATTAAGCGTGGAGGTGAAGGTAGTTGTTCATTACCACTCATGTCTTTTGCAAAGAGTTTTGCAATAATTGCGGTTTTCTTTCATTCTTTGTTTATGACAAGCGGTTTCGAAGTCATAAACATTTCTAGGTGACAAACCCACATTTCATTGTTTTTGTTTTTGCTCAATCAATTATATTAATTTTTAGGCAATTTCCTAGGCGTGGTCGTTTCCTATAATAGTGTTTACATTGTGTCTGCAAAAAGCCTCCACATTTTGGCGATTTCATCTCCGCAAATTCCATGGCTTTTATTTGATTTTCATTATGGCCTGCACATTTGATGGCTGATAAAGTTCGTCATAAAGCGTTTGAGTGTATTTTCCCTTCACAATTATTGTAGTTAACTTTCCATTGCCTTTGTTTTTGTTATTGTGCTGGCTTATAAAAATTCTCTGCCTCTGATTGGAAAGTAATGGTTGTCTGGATTTGCAGAAATGAAAGTGTTTGGCCGGCAACGAAATTACTAATATCCGCAAAACACTCCGACCGGGAAGTAGTCGCCGCTTGTCTGTGAGTTAATTGGTACTTAAATTAAACAATTTAAGCCGTTAATGGAGTGATTCGATTTTAACTTTCAAACACAGTTTTATGAAAATTTTAAAAGTGACATTCCACCAGCTAAACATGTGTTTTTCACTGTCCGAGATTTTTAATTTTATTTAAGCTGAGTAAACACAAAATCACAGGATGCTGTTGTTGTGACACACTTCCTTAATTTGCTTTTATTTATGGGCGCTAAGTTTGCACGCCGTTTTATGTTTGTAGCTAAGAGTATGCAAATATGTTATAATTTTGTAATTGTAACACTTACTATAGACGCAATTTATAAATTAAATTAGTGGTGGCCTTTTTTTGTTGAAGTATTATTATTGTCTATCTTATATCTCTTAGTAATATGACAGAACTATATTAAATATTTTTTTTTTATAATTTTGTACGTACTTCTTTATTAAAATATTTCAATGTGATCCAATAAATGCACCCTTAATAAGATGAGGAGTGTAAACCTAAAAAAATAATATAACATTATAACTTATCTTAACTAAGCTTAACTTTACTTTAAATTAATTTGACTAAACTTTACTTAACATAACATAACTTAACTTAACTTAACATAACCTAACTTAACTAAGCTTAACTTAACTTTAAATTAATTTGATTTAACTTTCCTTAACTTAACTTAACTTAATTTGATTTAACTTACCTTAACTTAACATAACTTAACTTAACAAAAACTTAACTCAACTTAACTTAACTTATCTTAACTTAGCTAAACTTAACTTAACAAAATCTTAACTTAACTTAACTTAACTAAACTTAACCTTAACTTAACTTAACATAACTAACATAACATAATGTAATGTAACTTAACTTAACTTAACTTAACTTAACTTAACTTAACTTAACTTAACTTAACTTAACTTAACTTAACTTAACTTAACTTAACTAAACTTAACTTAACAAAAACTTAACTCAACTTAACTAAACTTAACTTATCATAACTAACATTACATAATATAATGTAACTTAACTTAACATAACTTAACTTAACTTAGCATAGCTTAACATAACATAATACACAGTGAAAAATGTGAAGAAAAAATTAAATATTTTTTTACTCTTGCAACATGTTGCTACAGATACCATTTCCTCTGTACCAATCACCACTTTCACTCAAAACTGATAAGAGAATACATATTCACAAATCGCATGTTCGCTGCATTTCCCCTAAGTGCGGATGTACTCATAAAATAACGCTCAAATCCAATTACATTTATTCATATTTACAGAGACATAATGCTCATAAACGATCTGTTGGTTTAAAGCAAGCACAACGACTACAAAAAAGTGCTGATCATTAGCGCGTGCGCAGTGGCTAAACACGAATGTAACGACGTAATACTTTAATTAAATCAGCTATGCAATGGTAATGATAGTAAAAACAATAAATTGTCTTAATTCCTGGTTATATGCAATGGCATATTATCAATGCGTTCCTTATTGGTATTCTAATACACGGTAATGATTATTAAGCATGCACTGTTATAGTCCAAAGTAATAAGTTATTCAAGTGGGCTTGTTGAATTTACTTATTAAACGCAAGTATCTGCTATTCACTGATAGTATATTTGTTTATAATTTTAAAATCAAACAAAAATCATAACAATAAATTCTAAAAATAAAAATTTTAAAATATTTCTAGACCACTGAACTGAAAGCTGTCAGAGAAGTGAAAAAATCTAGTTCTACACGCTTATGTGGTATATTTGTTGACTAGGAAAGCTAAATCACTAACAGTTTCATGGTAAGGGCTAGTAATAGGCCTACAATCTTGCGAACTGCTTTTTCGGTAAGCCAAAACTATGTATACATACATATGTATGTATATACGAATTTATTTTGAGTTCTGAAGAAAAGTAAGATCAACTCTTTCAATTAGCGAATGTGTTATAATATTAAATAATATTTGAATTTTTTTCGCTATTTTTCCCACGTGCATGAGGCCCAACCAGCAAGTGAAGGCATTTCTTTTTGATATTACAAGTATATTTTAGCGAATTCATGCCAATGACGTACTGATGTATATGTATATATGTATAGTATTTCTCCAGAGAGTGTGATTGAAATATATATTTGTATATATACATATGTGTGTATATAAATTCACAAAATACTGGCGTGAAGCGGTCACTCACGCTGGCGTATACGTAACATTTGTGTTTTTCAATTTGTTTTTGTTTTTTTTTTTTTTTTTGTTATACTATACATGGCAACGTACTATATCTTTATTGCTTTACAAGAAGTGAAATATGAAGCAGCGCAGTAAGTCAAGCGCAACGCATGCCAAGATAGTCAGTCAGTTGTACTACAAATGTTAATCAAAAACGCGGCTAGAAAAGGGAAACATGGAAAATGTAATAATAAAAAAATTACTTTAGATTAATATTTCAAGAAACATGAAAGTGAAATGAAAATATTTATTTTAGTTATCAAAATTTTACTAAATTGGAAAAAATACACAGAATAACTTCTACTCATAAATAAAAGCTTTACAATATCTTAAAAAATTAAAGCTAGTACCATAGTACTCACAAAAACTCTTCATTCGAAATTTTAACCAAAAGTTTCATACAATAATGTAAAATAAAATAAATAAATAAAATAGTATGCTAAGTCCTTTTAAGGGGTTATAAACAGTTAGAAAGCCGAAAAAAGCGAATTTTCCAGAATTGTTCCTGAGAAAACTTTTAAATTTATTGATCCAAAAATCCATCCGAACACATATTATGGCATCTTTTAACTGGATTTTAAGAATTAGTAGTAGTAAAAATATATATTTTTGAAAGAACTGAAGCTTTTCACAAAAAACTCACTACATCTCAGAACTGAATTCTCTGAAATTATAAAACCAAACACATTTTGTTAAAGTTATGTTAAATCTAGTAAAGGAAATCGAAATATTGGGATCGTTCCAAAGTAAACAAAACTTAAAACAAAGAACAGAACAAATAATTTTTTCGGCAAAATTAATTTATTTTATTCAAAATAGTCTCTTTTGTGCGGACAAACCATGCACACACCTTTCGTAAGCCCAAATGTTCGGTCAAAATGCGATAAATAAAGGATTTTGGCTGATTTTTGATGAATTCACGCACAGTTTCGATGGAATTTCCGGTGATCACGGATTTTGATTGGCCCGCATGTTGATCGTCATTTATGTTCTCACGACCACTTTGAAAACGTTGAAACCACTCGTGCACTCTGCTACGGGATAGACAATCATCGCCATAAACTTGTTTCATCAATTGAAACGTTTCGGTAAAAGTTTTACCAATTTTAAAACAAATTTAATGTTGGCTCTTTGTTCGAAGCTCATTTTCGCACCGATAACACAAACATACGACACTTAAAACGCAATAACTTCACTTATATTTAGTATAATTCGATTTAAATTATTTACCCTGTTCAAAAACTTATTTTCATTTTGAAGGTGATTTAATAATGCTATTCTCATAGAAACCCTCGTGCTAACTGTTCATCTTCTCGACTTACTGGGTATATATTCTGGATCTGAAACAATGCTTAAACCTAGTTAAAGAGAAAATTTGACTTTTCATAAGAAATTTTGATAACCGATTCTACATAAAATACACTAATTGTAAAGAGAATTTAAATATTTTTTTTTATAGTGAAGTACAATCGATAAAATTAAGTTCTGAACTTAACATCATTCAAATGGCCTGCACGACCCCTTTTGCAGGAAACCAGTACTTTTACCACGAAATCAAGTTGTATGTCATGAATAGCACGTTTAGTAATGACTTCTAAAGCATGAAGAGAGTCTGGTTTATTGCTAGATACCAATGACTTCAAATAAACTCACAAGAAGCAGTCCAAAGTGTTACATCACATCTTTTTGGAGACCATTCAATGTCAAAATTTCTTGAAATAATCGTGTATTGGAACCAGAAGTTGTCAAGATCAACTTCTTCCAATTGCGGCCTTAACAAGTTGATTATCATCGATCTATAACGGTCTCCATTGACTGTAACGTTGTCACCAGCTTCACTTCGACGGAAGTAAGAACCTATGATTCCACCAGACTATAACGCACACCAAACTGTCAATTTAGGTAAATGTTATGGTCTTTCATGAATAATTTATGGATTTTCTTCGCACCAAAGTCAATATTTTTGTTTATTCACTCATTCAGATGAAAGTGAGGCTCATCGGAGAAGACGATTTCCTTAAAAACTCGGATTTCAAGTTGTACCACGGTGAAATCAGCAAATTCACGACGTTTACGGTGGTCCAATAAATTCAGTTCTTGAGTGAGTACAATTTTATTTGGACGCAAGCTCAAATCCTTTCTCAAAATCTACCAGTTTTTAGTTTCAAATTGTTTCAATTCTTGGGAACGTCTTGAAATCGACAAATTGTGGTCTGCAGTAACACTTTCTTGAACGGCAGCAATATTTACATTCATTCGAGCGATTATTTGTCTTATTAATACCTTAAATATTATGTAAAGAAAGCGAATGCTCGAAATTATCAACAATTCGACAAATAGCGAACTCAGGTGGACGATTATTACGACCTTAAAATGGCAAAAGCGCACGAAAAGTTTCGATTGGAGAACGATTGTTTTGATAATAAATTTGAATAATTTGTAAACGTTGTTCTTGCGTAAATCCTTACATAATGAAATTATAGGCAATCCTGAATATAATGAAAAAATATACTGATCATGACATATTAAAAATCGCCGAAAGGATACTAAGAAGTCATATCATTCCCATTGGAAAACCCGAGTTTTCGCTCTCTCTTTTTTTTATGTTGAGTATAAGCCAAATATGGTGTTATTCGCTATTCGAACTGGAGGAACTCTAACCTCTATACTATATACAAAATATACTGAACTTAGTTCTTACTTACTTGTTTTGAAATGAGCTTAAATAGCAACCTTTATTTTGGTAATCAACTATTGATATTCCAAATCATTTTCATAACTTTTTGGAAAGTATGTGGAAGATAGCGTACTTTATTCTCAAATTATAATATTTACATATTTTATTAAAATATTTTTACGTTTAAATTTCAGATACCAATTGGAAAATATGTAAAACACTGCTTATAAAATCCAATCAATATTATGCCACCTCCATTCTTGATTTACTATGGAAGAAATTTTTCGGAGACTTCAACAAGTTGAGTTATGTAAGTATTATCACTGCCAATTTTTTTTATTAAAAAAAGTTGAATCCAAATTGTTTCTGCGCTTCGCAATTTTTCTTTTCAATGCATCACGCAATAGTTTGGTTTTACAAATTAATTGAAGTCAATGTCGCGACGACCACAACGAGCTTTTGGCGCTTTCATAATAAACCGTTATGGTCGTTATACAACAAATGCAACAAATAATAATAAAAAACACACAAAAAGACAATCTTATGACGAAAGTTTAAAATAATTGTTGGCTGCAAAATTATTGATAATTTTAGGTAAATTATCTAAAGTAATTGCGTGGGATAATTTCTTCAAACGAAGCTTGAAAGTAAGAAATAACTGTAAAAAATAACCTACCTTACTTAAGTGGTGGTGCTTCTAATTAAGTTGTGTAATACAAATTTCCACCAAATAACGGTGCAAAGCAGTAAAAGATGCGGTAATGGGATAAATTTGTAAGTTAGGGTGGTTCTAAAATACTAAAGTAAATTTAAAAATAAAATAAAAAATAAAGTCAGATTTTTTTTGTAAATTATTTTCGAATAGATTTCGAATTAAAGTAAAACTCACGGCGAATGAAGAAGATTCAAAAATTCCAAAATATTTGTTTTTCAATAATATCAAAATTCTAAGTACATACATATATGTATGTAATATATTGGTCCCGTTTGCATTTTATTAGTGTAATTTAACTTTGGTCTCCTATAGATAAGCCTGAAAATCGAAATAAATTTTTATAATTTTTTTCAACACTTAAGTATCACCCTAATGCTATACTGTACCTAAGATTCAACCGCGCCTACGAAACTATATAATATTCTGTAATTTAGTTGAGCTTTGGTTGCGTACAACTACACACTTCGAACACCTTCCGCCAACACCTGAAGCTTCAGTCTGCTTTGTGAACTATTATAACTAAATAGTTTATTTGGAAATTTAAGTTGGCGTTGCCAAATGATATTGTTAGCACATTTTTGCGTTATGCGTTAAAGTACAAATACAATAATAAACACATGTGCTAATAAATCACAAGTGTTGGCAACTCCACGCTTAGTTACATACGAGCACATGCGTAAGTATGTATGCGCATAACTGCTGTCATGCGTCGAGTTGCGCATAGCAATTCAATTGGGTTTCTAGGCTGTTGTAAGTCATTACCTCTGCGATTGCGCACTTCATATTTGACTTTTTGCGCGCAATTACCAAACACTTTGGTTTCACGCTTTTGAAGCTTCATTATATTTGGTGTACTGACATTGAAAATTTTCATATAGAAAACTTTATTTTAAAATGCACTTCCATATTTGGGCGCGTAAATATTAGACGCTTATACAATAACCGTAATTGAAGGTCATTAGACTTATTGTAATAATAAATACAACTATTTCAGAAATTTAGTAAGTAAAGGTGTTATTTCGGGGCAAAAATAATACCTCTCATTAGAGAAATACTAATATGAGCCAAAAATAGTAAGACTTTGTTCATAATTTTAAAATTATTAATGTATTTTTCAAAATCTATGTCATCTCCCTCAAAGTAATCCACCTTGGCTCCAACATACTTGTTTCAAAATTTTTTTGCAATCCTCGGCACAGCTGTTAAAGTCAATTTCCGGAATAACCTTCAACGGGCGTAGCGACTCATCTTTAATGTCTTCAATTGACTCAGAACGGTTTCCCCGGACCGTTCGTTTGAGTTTGCTGAAAAGTCAGAAGTCACACGGAGCTAAACCAGGCGTATGCGGTACGGTTGCGGATGCGGCACGATATTGATTGAAAATTTGGCGGAAATTTAGCGAAGAATTAATGGGAATACATTATCGTGGAACAAAAACCAAGAGTTGTCGGCCAATAATTCTGGTATCTTTTGACGAATAGCCTCTCACAAACGACACATAATATTCAAATAGTATTCCTTGTTAACAGTTTGGCCAGCCGGAAGGAGTTTAGAGTGCACCATTTCCCGATAATCGAAGGAGAGCCGATATAATCTTGACATTTGACCTACTTTGACGTAATATTTTCGGCTTTGACTCAACTTTGCCACGATTGATCGTCCGTTTCCGGGTCGCAAGCTATATCCAAGACTCATCGCCAGTAATAATATATCCTCGTAGTCGGAGAGCATAATTTCGCAGACGTTAACGCGACGCTGTTTTTCGAAAAAAATTAGTGACTTTGGAACAAATCGTTCTTCACTTCTCTTGGGCCCAAATGGTTTTTCAAAATGGTTTTTGTCGATCCTTAAGCACTAATTCCTTTATTTTATTGACGCGTTGATCGTCTGTTGATGTTGGTGGCCGTCCTGTACGTTGTTCGTCATCAACGCATTCTCGACCTTCTTTGAATAATTTGTACTAATCAAAATCACTTGTTGTCCTCTTCCAATATTTTGAACGTTTCGGCACAAGAAATTCGATTCTGTACAAAAAATTTGATGGAACTTCTTTGTTGAATAATTTCACTTATCGTAAAAATCGCCGAATGAATTTATGTTCTTCAGGAAGACAATCGTTTACTAAGCAATAATGATTATTTTTATGTGATATTTTGCACAGATGGCACTGACAGTCAAACCAATCTAGAAAAAAAATATTTTGTTGAACCCATGTCAATGACGCGAAATTTAAATTATAGTAGCTATAAAGTTATATACAGCAAGGTGTTTTTATGAAAACTATCCTATCCACCAACATTTTCTCCTCTCAATACTATCGTAGGAATTTTAACATAGAACAGTTTTTCTTGGTTAAAGGAATATAAAGGTCCTGATATTCTAGCAGCCAATAAGTGGAATTTTAGTCTTATCGATTCCTTTCTCGAAATTTGATGTCAAGGATTCACCAAGCTCTGCAAAGCCAATTGTCGGAAATATCGGCAAAATATTATATATCGTCGCATCTGACCGACATGTAAGCGCAGTTTCTATTGCCTAAGAGTTAATCATTGCAGAAAAACCCATTTAAAACCATTAAAATAAAGCTGAGTACAAAAAGAAGCTCGATGTATGGATGACACAAGAGTTAAGGCAAAAAAAAACGCATTATCCGTATTTCTATCTGCGCATTGATTTCGCATCGTAACAGAATCGACCCTGACACTGATGGCACAGTCAAACGAAAACAGTTGTGCTCGAATCAGTGGGCAAGCCAGGATTGACGGTTAGGAATCAGGCACAGATCTAATGAGCTGTTTTACTACGGCTTTCGATCCTGTCCGCTCAATAATTGGACCGTTTGTGAGAAAGCAATCGCCAAGAAGTGGCCAGCTTTGGCAAATAGGGGAGGAATGGTGTTACGACAGGCCATCCTGTCGATAGTGACTCACCAGTAGCTTCGGGAGCTTGTTTGGGAAAATTTTATGCAGCTTGTAAGCTCAAGAGAAGCTTGTTAGAATCGACTATTTTCCAGTAGTTTGTCATTATGGAATACTCTTGCAACCAGTTGCTACAGAGTATTATAGTTTTGTTCACCTAACGTTTGTAGGTATCATCTAAAACTAATCGAGATAGATATAGGGTTATATATGTACATATATTTAAATGATCAGAGTGACGAGAAAAATTAAAATCCGGTTGACTGTCTGTCTGTCCGTCCGTCCGTGCAAGCTGTAACTTGAGTAAAAATTGAAATATCCCGATGAAACTTGGTATGCAGGTTTCTTAGTACAAAAAAAATCGAGTTCCTAGACGGGCACCTGTGGGAAAAACATTTTGAAAAAGTGGGCGTGGCCCCGCTCCTTAATATATGTATATGTTTAATGTGCATAACTCTTAAACCACAAAATCTATCACATTCGCCCAGCACGAATTTTACAAAAACTACTGCCATATCTCGGAACCCGACTTACCGATTTCGACAAACGAGGCATTCTTTTCATATTCCTATGTCACTTTGTAAAAATTATTAAAATCGAACAATAACCAAGCCTACTTCCCATAGAGTACAATTTTAAAAGCGTATTTTACTCATAACAGTATATCATTGTGCATAAAATGGATACAATTGGGCGAAAACTTGACGTAGCTCCCATATAACCATTACCAGGATTTTCGAACTTATTTTGTATAATGACTACGTATAATGATTTTGTTTTTTCTAACAAATCTTATGCCGAATATATTTGTAGGTCAGTGTGTGAGTTATATATGGTCTATGCATATATAAAATTGCTTAGATTCTGATCCTTAGGTTGAAGTTTTACATCGTAAGGTATTTCCCTGGCTTTGATTCCTGCAAAATGTTCGGTTAAAATGTTACTTGTTGTAATTTTTTTGCTTGTAAAATAATAATAATTAATTAATTAATCCTCCTAATTTGTTAGTCAATTCTCTTTTTAAAAATGATTATTAGTCCCACTACTTCTGCTCTGTCTCAGTTTACAAACACTGTGTTTGAATAATACCGACCGTTTGGGTGGATGAAAGTGAAACAGGCGTATCACAAACTTTTTTCACCTCGTAGTAGATGAAATCTTCCTGATTATTGAGAAGGCATGTTCGATTGCATACAATATACAGTTTCAATGAAATAACTAGCCGCTTGAAATGCTATATCTCAGGCTCGAATATCAACATGGCTACTAGTTACAATTATCATTTTGCACTGTCTGCCAATCAAATGCCAGCAGCGCTAGTTGCGTGAGAAATGTGCATGCGCATGCGCTCCATGCAAAATGCATATCAATTCAAAATTGCCAACGCGAAAGCCATTGAACTGTGTCGCACGCATTATTTCGATCATAAATTGATATGTTAATTGAAAATCTGCACAAAATTGATTTTTAGTGAAATTTAACAAATTCGACTGCAACAATCAGTACACCAAAAGTTGAGTTAAGCAAACAAAATGCGCGATTATTATTACTATTTTTTCATTGATGTAATCTACTGTTGTATGCATGCATCTATGTGTATGTGTGTGTGCTTTGCTGTTGTATTAAAGATGCTCAGGCATAACAGCGCATTGCATGATTGCGAATTTGGAGGAAAATTTCACAAATCGGTTAACATTAAAGGCTAAATTATATTTATTTTATTGCCAAATTTTATTCGAATGTTTCCCATCTTTTGTTTGCGTTTGCGTTCAAACCAAAAAATTACAGACAATAACAATAAAAATGGAAAGTGTGTAACACTGCAATGCGGGTTATAATATTATATCTCTTGTTGCACACATACACACATGTGCCGACCACGCATATGTGTGTATGTGTGTGTGCTTATGGACACTTTGCATAACAATGACCATTTGTGGCTTCCAACTACACAAAAGCGGCTGCGCGCACAGCTGTTGTATCTTTTGGCGCCCTCTGTTGTTGTCGCTGTTGTTGTAATTTTGTTTTCGGCGCTGCTGTCACAATTCCATCTCCATTTCCATCTGCATTACTCCATCGTTGAAGTTCAAAGCTGTGCTTTGTTGTTGTTGTTATAAGCTTTTGTTGTTGTTGTTGTTATTACAAGTTATTGTTGTTTTTGTTGTTGCTGGCATACTCGTTTGCCTCAGCTGCACAGCGTGCAAAGATTTAATGCCGGAACTAATACTTGTAAATTCATACTCATGCGCTCAAGCATACATATCAACATAACTGTACATAACGGTATATTATGCGCAAGCAATATGTCCATCCAAAAGACATGCAGTGTGCTATTGCGTGGACTCTGCGCTTCATACTGTGACGCTTAGATAATTAAAAATCGCCAGGAGCCATATAAACCATGCTGAGCCCGAAAGGTGTTTAATTTCATATTTTTTGTAAAGAAGACTCTAATTAGTTTCTCAATACAATATGGCAACCATATAAGTAAGGCTCATTATATTTGCTATCGGTTGTTGTTTTTGTTAAGTAAAATGTCGCAGTAAATTAAAAGCGCAATTAGATGATATACATATATTGTTCTTCATCCATCGATTTAAGTTCTCGCCCGTCGATTTTGATGAGCTCAATTTTTTGGTACTCCGAAAAAAGAAAATACCATGGTGGCTAATAGGACACACGTCCGGAATCTCGTATTAAAAACCCGCCGACTAAAAGCGGTAGTTTAGACAATGAACCTCTTAAGAACCACTCTTGTTATATCCCATATAAGGGATTTGCCATTAGAAAGCTGAGATCGCCGCGACCGAAACATCTTCTACTTCATTTCGTGATGATCGAATTCATCGACACTGAAAACCATGGATCAGTTGCGTTAGTGTACTTTAAGTGGGAAACCTGTTCCAAAGAATGTGAAAATTGTGGGCCACCTACGTCCGGACGACTATCACCATCAACTGATGATCAGCCCGTCAATAAAAAAAAATAAATTGGTGCTTGAGAATCAACGAACAGTCGGTTAACAGAGATCGTTGTAATATCGGAAGGATCAGTGAAATCCAATTTGAAAGATCATTTGGTCCTAAAAAAAGTGAGAGCACAATAGGTTCCAAAATCACTAGATTTTTTTTTAAAACAGTGGCACGTTTGTGAATCATTGCTTTCCGACTACCAAGATGTCATAAAAGCGATTATTATACCCGTGACAGACATGTTGTAACAATACCATACAAAATGCCTTCGAAAGTAAACAGGACTTAAAAAAAAAGAACAGAACAAATGGTTTTTTTCGGCAAAATCAATTTATTTTATTCAAAAAGTCCTGTTTACTTTGGAACCTTGTACAATTTGAAGAATAAGTTAACAATTTTAAAAATATGAACAAAGTCTTACCATGTTTAGATCAAAGTAATATGCGAACTAGTCCTGCAGTTCTGGACTTATCGATCTGGTATTTTACAAACATCTAGTATTTCGGAAGGATATGCTCATTTGTCAAAATCCGATATCAGGCCCCCATAACATATAACTGTCGTACAAACTGAACGATTGAAACTAAGTAAGTGCTTGGGTGTAAAGCTTTTTCATTTGACGAGATATCTTCATGAAATTAAGCAAGAAATGAATCTAAGGCACTCCTTAGCCGAATCTCCGAATAAATGGTTCAGATCAGATTTCTATAATTAGAGATGGAAATCAAGTGCTTTGTTAGGACGAGAATCTTCATAAAACTTGAAATGAGCCATTGCCCAAAGAATTGTTATAATCTCCGAAAAGAGTGTTCACATCGAGTCACTATAGCATATAACTGACACAGAAACCGAACATACAAGTTCTTGTAAGGAATCGTTTGTATTTGTGAAGGATATTATTGCTTTAACGCAACAGAAGTTAACGTTTTTTCTTGTTTCTCTCAAATTGAGTTCTAAACATAATAAAAAGAAGCTTAATCATCTAAAATTTGTTTTCGGCAAGAAATAGCGAAGCATTTTCCAAATTTAAATATTTATGTATCAAAACGCTGTTGCAACACTAGTTAAGCCTATTACGTGTAAACACCTACTTCGAAAAAGAAGAGTTAAACCCAATTTGGTTTCGATTTTTTTAATTCCATCCACTTTTAAGCAACTTTTATCACCGCTAATTTATTCAAATTAGATTTAACTAAATACTTTTCAATCTCTGCTTTTACGCACTGCCTTTTACTGTCTCGCATCGATGATGTCAGCGCACAATTTCTCCACCTACGCCGAAACCAGGCTTGAGTTGAAAAGAAATTTACATTTCAGCTGATTTTTTTAGCTTTAATTGGTTTATTTATTGCTCCGCAGATATTTTCGTTAATTTTTTATCATTTCCTTTTAATGCCTTTCGAATTTGAGCATTTGGCGGCGCTAATTTACATAAAGTTCGCGATTTATTTGGCTATTCGCTTTTTATGCTGTGAGCAAATTATATAATTGTATAATAAAAATGCATATGAAGTAAATTAAATCGAATGATAATGCGCTGGTTACGATGCTTATGAATATTTGATTTTTTCTTGTTTAATGTAGGGCAATCGAGAGGTTTGTGTGTCGGAAGATTTCTCCTTTTCGCATTTTTCGAAAGTCACGAATGAAGCGTTGCCTTGTGGATGACCTTCAACGATGTTTTGTAGATATATAATGTGTGCATTTAATATATGTAATAATAACAAATATAAATGCAAACAAATATATATATAAATACATTATCGATTTTACTTTGGAAAAAACCAAAATTCTTATAAGAGCTGAAAACAAATTTTTTTTTGGCGCGAATTGGTTCGTGTTTGCTGTTCTCTATGGATCTTCAGCAAGGAATTTGTAAATATACTTCTATGGAAAAAATCTTATTAATGTTTAGTAGAAAATCGTTTTATTATACACTATAGAAATATTTAAGGGTGCTCTTTTCGAGGTATGCAATTTTTTAATAAAGCACAGAATTGATAAAATGGCCATATTGGCTTCGTTAAAGGGTTAGGAGGCCGAAAAAAACGAATTTTCCAGTATTTTTTCTGAGAAAACTTTTAATTTTATTGACCCAAAAATTTGTACACGTATTATGATATATTTTAACTGTATTTTAAGACTAAGTATTAGTAAAAATATTTATTTCGAAAGGAACTACAGCTGATCTCTGGGAGCTCCTCTTAAAAAAACGTTTTGCGGTGACCACTATCTCTCTATACTGGATCCTCTGAAATTAAAAAGCCAACCAGATTTTGTTAAAGTAATGTTAAATCTAGTAACTAATCAAAGAAATAAAAAGCAAAATGCATTTTTTTTTGACAAAATGGCGGTTTCTCAAAACCAAATATTGCTTTTTCGAACAAAATTACGGCCTTAAAATGTTATAAAAAATATATTTATTGATTAAGAAAATTTTATATGAATTACTAAAAAATATATTTCGTTTTAAATTTGAGACTAATCGATTTAGCAGTTTTCGGATAATGTTGGTCACCGACTTTGAAACACCATTTTGAGAAAAACGCGTTTGAAGTATGGCCTTGTACTTCCAAGCACTTTGAAACGCCTTTTCAGAATTGCATGTAACTTAGAAAATATTCACTGGAACTATATGAAATTGTGTGTATTCTTAAATGTATATATATTAGAAAGATAAAATAAAAAAATAGATATTTTGAAGATTCGTGCTGTAGATATCCCCTTAATTCGGAAATTAGTGTTGGAACAGAGTTTTAGAAAAATACTGCTTCTTATAAAGACGTTAGTCTAAGCCCGTTTTTCAAACTATCTCACCTTAGCTCAACGATAAACCGCATACTGTTAGCTTTTTGCCGGTCAAACACCGCTGGAATATAAGCTCAAACCATTAACTTGACTTACTTCTACCTATTTCTTGATATGAAACCTTCACCAAAATGCTATACGAAAAAAATGTTGGATTTACACAATACATTGCACGATCCTTAAGCAATATTTTACTGCTTAGACAATGAAATTAAAGCGGGGGAAGAAACATTTGTGAACCTCTGACGATAAGATTGGCTTCTTGTTTAGTTAAAAAAAAAATATGGACCAATACAATCAGACAGTTCCACTTCTTTTGCAAGAACTAATTCGACGAACCAAATTTTGGAGTACTTTTTAACTAAATCAAGTTATATGTCATAAAAAGTACTTTAAATATTAACTTCCAAAGCTTGAAGAGAGTCAGATGTATTGCTAAAGACCAATGACTTCAAGTAACCACGCAATAAGTGGTCTAATGGTGTTAATTCACAACTTCTTAAAGACCATTTAATGTCACAATTACTTGAAATAATCGAATCTCCAAATTTTCTCGCAATAATTCGGTTGTTGCACGTGCTGTGTGGCACGTAGCCTCGTCTTGTTGGAATCAGATACTGCCAAGATCAGCTTTTTCCAATGGCGGACATAAAAATTGTTTATTATCGATCCAAACCGTTCTTCATTGAAAGTAACGGTGTCAACAGCTTCATTTCGAATGAAGTACATACCGATTATTCCACCAAACAGTTAATTTGGGAATGTAATGGTTGCTCATGAATAATTTGTGGATTTACTTCCCACCAGAATCGGCAGTTTCCTTTATTTTTCGCGCCACTGAAATGAAAGTGAGCCTCATTGGAGAATACAATTTTCTTTAAAAATTTTGTTTCATTTTCAGGTTGTTCCAAGGCAAAATAGGCAAACTCACGACGATTACGATGGTCCAAGGGCTTCAGTTCTTGTGTGAAAACAATTTTATACGCATGCAATCCCAAATCCTTTCTCAAAATCCGCCAAGTTGTAGTTTGAAACAGTCAATGCACTTGATACTAGATACAGTCCATCATACTTTTAGGTATTATCTCTAAAATAACTAATTATTTCCTCATTACAAATCGGAAGTCCAACTTAAGTGATTTACTGGAAAAATTAACCCAACACCACACGATTTATTGCCAATCCGTAAAATTGTTTACTTGAAATGATTAGCTTAGAGCATTACATCTCTGTTATCATACATTCACTCATTACATTTCCTCTTCTCTCCGCCGCAGCAAAACCAAATACTTCGCACATCGTAAACCTTTTCATTAAGCAACTTTTTCTACCGTAAAAGAAAAGCAAAGTCATTTTGTTGCTGTAAGTGAGTGTGAAATGCATGAGGAAAAAGTGAATATGTATACATTTCAAAGCAGATAGTTTTCACTGAAACTCTCAAATTCAGCTAATTTTACGTCTAGCCGCAGAGGCGGCAATCATGACATAGGGCAAATGGATGGTATCATAACTGCACACACTGATGTGCAATACGCAGTTGAATAACTAAAAAAATAGGTGTTGGAGTCAGAAACTACACGTGTGACGAGACGAAGATGATGCCAATTATCTTATCAAAATAATCATTCTCTAGTTGCAACTGTGCTCGCTATTCGTCGAATTGTTGAACATTTAGAACGCATATTTTTTTTAGATAATGCTGAAGTGCCAATAAGACAAAAAACCGCTCGAAATAATGAAAATATTGCTGCCGCTCAGGCAAGAGTTGCAGCAGACCGCAATTTTTCGATTCCAAGACGTTCTCAAGAATTGAGACTGTCTCAGACCACAACCTGATGGAATTTGTGAAAAGGTTTGAACTTGCATCCGATTAAAATTGTTCTCACTCAAGAACTGAAGCCATTAGATAAACATATCAGCGAATTTTCTGATTTATTAATTATTCATGAACAACCATTTTATTCACCTAAATTGACAGTTTGGTGTGGTTTATAGTCTGGTGGAATCAGCGGTCCGTACTTCTTTCGAAATGAAGGAGATACGGTTATTGTCAGTGGAGTTCGGTATAGATCGATGATAACCAACTTTTCATTGCCGCAATTGAAAGAAGTTGATCTTGACAAAACTTGGTTCCAACAAGACTGAGCTATGTGTCACAAAACACTTGCAACAACCAAATTATGGCGAGAAAAGTTTTAAGAATCGATTATATCAAGAAATTGTGATCTTGAATGGCCTCTAAGAAGTTGTGATTTAACACTATTATCTACTTCTGTGGGCTCTTTAGCAAGAAACCAGACTCTTTCGAAGCTTTAGAAGTCAATATTGAACTGCAAGAGAAACATGCCGCTCTTATTGGAAATTTTTTTTAATAAAAATCTTATCGTTCTATTGAGTGTAGGCTTCAAAAAAATTTTAAATATTTTTCTCAACAATAAATTTCAGCAATTATAGTTTTATGAAGAAGAGTGGCTATCATAAGTATCCAGTTTAGATATTCTAACAGTTATAAGCGAATAGTATGATTGAAGTTATACTGAAAATATTGGGTAGTCGAAAAAGTCTTTTCGTATTTCTAATCACACTGCAAATTATTATTTTTTTTATTTATAATAAACCAAATATATACCATTTTGATCTACCACTTTTTGCCATTTTTCCGCTAGACACATTATTCCATCAGTGTAAAACTTTTCTGGTTTCTCGGCGAAAAACTGCGACAAGTAATTTTCACAGGCTTCTCTTGAAGCCAACTTTACTTCATAAGGGAGTTCTGCATTTACCGAAAGAAATGGTAGTCCGATGGTGCAAGGTCAAGGCTATATGGTGTATGCATCAAAACTTCGCAGCCAAGCTCTCCCAGTTTTTGCCCAGAGTCATCAGAGATGTGTGTGGTCTAGCGTTGTCCTGATAGAGAAGTAAGCCCCTTTCAGTTCTGGCCTTTTTTTCGATTGCTTGCTTCAATCTCATCAGTTGTTGACAGTAAAATGTAGGGTCAATCGTTCGACCAGGCTGAAGCAGCTCATCGTGGATGATTCCTTTCCAATCCCACCAAAATACTCTGCATAACCATCGAGGCGTCAATCCTGGCTTTGTGACCATTTGTTGAGCTTCACCAAGCTTGGACCATGACCTTTTTCGCACATTATCGTCCTATTTGATCCATTTTTCGTCTCCTGTTATCGTTCACTTCAGAAATGGTTTGATTTCATTTCTTTTCAGCAAAGAATCGCAGATGTGGTACCCAAACATCGAGCTTCTTTTTGTAGCCAGCCAAAAATTTCAAAATATAGCGTATCTCTTTATTATTTTCACTCATTTTAGAATAGCTGTAACTTTTTTTCAACTTCCCCGATTTTAATATGTTTGGTTAGATGAAGCTTAAAATCGCACCTTTCCAACGGCATCTATTTAAAAAATACGAAAATACCTTTTCCACTACCCAATATTACTTAAAATAGCAAAAATATAGGTCTCTCATTATAATTTCTTTATAATGCATATCCCAGTTTGTTTTAAAAATCATGTGTCATTCAAGTCCAAAAATGATTAATTTACTAAATATGAGCAATAAGTTACATAACCACTCAAAGCACTGTATTTTTGCAGGTTTTATGTAACCGCAACAGCGTGCTGCCGCCAAGTATTTCAACTCGCCACAAATGAACGAAATTACTACAACAATCTACACAATGTTGCTTTGAGGGCACTTCCATGCCGATCTCGATACACATATGTGTGTATGTAAGTATGTATACCTGCTTTACTTTAATTTACAATGAAAATTGCACAGCTTGAAGAGTGAATTTTTGTCTTATGTTTTTGTTGCGTTCTCTTTTCTTTTTGTTGTTGTTTTGACTAAGCATCGACTTGACGCACTTAAGCGTGGCACACTCTTACTAACAACCAAAGCACTAATTATTATGTGACTTTACAGCTGGAGTAACGGTATAAGCTAAGATACATATTTGTATGTATATGAGGTATGTTTGTGTGTGTAAAATGTGTTTTTGGCCTCACAGCGATGTTAGAGGGCGCACAAAGAGGGCGTGCTTGCTAACCAACTAAATTCCCGAAAGAAAGTCTACTTGAGATGAAATTAAAATATATTTAAGCAGATGTCTTGGAAATGTGTAAATGATGTGAAAATTTCAGCTCTAATTTGTGGCAGTGGAAATGTTTCGAAGTCTTTTTGTTTTGTGAAAACAAAAAACCCAAAAAAAATCTTACTTTTGTTTGCCACTATTGTTGCTTTTGTATTGTGTGACAAAGAGTTAGCCACAAGCATTTCATGTGTTGTGAATAAACAAGAAAAAGTGTTAACTTCAGCTACTGCCGAAGCTATAATACCCTACACAAATGAATTTCTTGTATCATAAAAAGGTAAAAACAGATCTTTATTTTGATTTTGATCCGCCAGTTTATTAGGCAGCTATGCATATACTAAAGTGGTCCGATCTGTATAGTTTCTTAGAGGCTCATAGCACTATTTTAGTTGCTAATATAATCCGAATTTCATGAAAATTTGAACTTAATATCGCAAAAACTGAGAAACTTTGTAGGCTCTCCCTCGTTAGCGGTATATAATGAATTACTTTTAAATGTACATACATAAGTATATGCATATTTATATATACTATATATCTATAATTCAAAAGAAAAGAAAAGGAAGTTGCTGGAGAAATTTCATTTGAGCCACTCAACATTACAACTAATTTTTGATAACTGAAAATTGCTTAATGAGTTGGCCATTGAGATTTGGAAGCTTGATTAATACTAGACATTGTAGGTATTACAACAATAGCCATTTCGATAATAACGCTTGTTATAATTTGCTAATGACCTAAGTGGTTATATTTTAGGTTATATTATAAATTACTTCAACTGTCTTTGGGATTATGAGTTCGAAATGTCGTGGAAATATATATGTTTCTATTGTTAAGCCTGTATTTTTAATAAATTTTGTCTTTTTATTGCTTCCTCATTTTACTTTACATAAACTTCAACTTAAAAGCAAACGTGAACCCGAAGAAATCGTCTACAAGAATATTATATACCTTTGCATTTTATGGGAGCTTAAACCGCTTTTAGTATTTTAAACCGACTGATTTTTAATGGATTCAGTACTTTGCTTAATGTTCGAAATATTTATCATGAAGTTAATGCGTTTAATATGAATTAGTATATACCCGATATTAGATTGGGAAGAATATCAGGATGACGAAACGAGTTGAGATCCAAGTGACTGTCTCTCTGCTCGTGCGGGCTAGTTGTAGCTTGAGTAAAAATTGAGATATGTTAATGCAACTTTGTATACGCGTTCCTTGACAAATAATAGAGCGTAGTTTGTAGATGGCCGTAATCGAACCGCTACCACGTCCACAAAACGCCATTAAACGAAAACTTAAGGTATGGGACTATTTCTCGGAACAAAGTAGTAGGGGCACTTGTGGGTTTAAAATTTTGAAAAAATCGTTGTGGTTCGCTGTCTAATAAATTTAATGTACATATCACCCAAACCACTTAAGTTGCAAGAACTTTTACCGACTATGGATGAAATCGGAATATAATCTGGCTCAATCCCCATATAACGGTTCTGTTAGGAACTACTAAAAGTGCGAGAAATCAATAATTTAATACCCCAGAGACATTAAATTTTACCTCCGAGATAATATGAGAGGGCTTTATGGGAGCCAGTGCGAAAATTGGACGATGGGCTTGCACCACTTACTTTTTGGAGAAATCTCATATCTCGGGACCGGCCTAACCGATTTTAACCAAATTTGGTTCGTGACATTCCTCTGACATTTTTATGTGCGAAATCGGACAAACTTAAATATTTCGGGATAAAACTTTTCACAAATAGTTCATTAGAAGTGTGCCACCTTGTGACTAAAAAATAACAAAATCGAACCAAAACTCTTCCATCCCTTAGGTACCGAATATGTGAATCCCAGTATCTATAGTTGACTTTTTACCGAAAATATTGTTGAATGTGTCAGATATATAATTGAAGTTCAAAGAAAATCTTTTCCTGTTAGCAGTATGTCTATTAATCTTTGTGCTTATAATGAATAAAATCGGGTGAAAACTCGCCCTAGACTCCATGTAACTATTAAGCATTATGTTCCTGAAGGTACTTGCGTGGCTTTAATACTTGTAAGTTGCAAGTGTATGAAATCCTTACCTTGATTTCTTTTAGTTATTTGCACTCCAAACCCTATCATGGCTTTATGAAGAAAAGTTTCAAAATGAATGATTTTTAACACTAATTAGTTATTTGACTATTTACTATTAATTTATTGATAAGAGTTGCCACATATGAATGAACCCTAGTTATAAAAATAGTTGATAGGATCAGACTGTAACGAAAATTTTACAACAAACATAACCGTTATATGTCTAGTTGGCGCGATTTTTACTCCGGTAAATTTCAATGAGTTTTTGGAAAATTTTGAAAACAAATATTTATCCAAAACCCTTTTCGATATTACTCTTTTCACAAAACGTCTTTTCTTATTTATGAACATATTTGAGCCCTGAATGAGTTTCAATAGTGATTAATTAATTTCTGAAGATATTTTTGAAAAAAATTGTAAATAATAAATTTTGTATTTCCTTTGTGATAAGTAAAGTGTCGGAAAATGTTTCATTTATTTATTAAAGATTTCTTAAAATAATATATTTTATCACTAAAGACAGATTTTTTTGACGAAACATTTCCATTTTATTTACTTTTTATTACCATTGTGTAATGGTGTTGAACATCTTTATATATAAAAATTAGGTGTCGCGTTGTTTGTCCGCGATAGACGTGTTTAGGAGTAAAATTTAGCACACTGTGTGCAGTTCGAATCAACTTAGAAGATAGGGTAGTAAAGCAATTCATAAATAAAAAATACAGTGAAAAAACTCTATTAAATGGACGCTCTATTAAGAGGACATCTTCATTAACCACGCACATTGGCCGGTCCCATAATTTGTTGATGTTTATAAAGTACAATCTATTAAGCAGACAACTCTATTAACTGGACAGAAAAGCTAGTAACATTGGGAAAGCCGCCTTAAATTCATTGTTTTTTCCAGTTTATTATAATATAATTCATATTATGAATAATAGTATAAAATGTATACCACAGCAACGCGTGGCCGGATCCACCAGGCTTTCATAATATATCTCGATTTGTGTAAATACGATCGGGTCAGGCTCTATCGGGTTAGAATGATAGGATTTGGTACTAAAATGACTTCTCAGACAGATTTGTGATTGCTTGATTCGAAATCGTTTGAAATTGCGTCAAATATGAATATCAGGATTGACTAGTTTTGCTATGTGTTTAGTGGGATTGATAAAAATTCAACTACTATGAGCTGCTTTCCTAAAGCCAAGTTCATAATTCGAACCTATACTGTCAACATTTGGTTTCTCTGAGAGTGACATAGAATTTAATTAACTTCAAAATGATAAGTTGTCGAAAAAAACGCTACATATTTTTATCTAAAGCGGATTATTCTTATTAAGGGGGGAGCCTGCTTTAGAAGCTTCAAAAAATCGATTTTTTTTGCTTAAATCTGTTTAAAAATAATCTAAGAATATGTCCCAAAAGTTTTAGACAGAAATTCGAAATATTTTCTCTAGCTAAAAGGGAAATAGTGACCGAGCGTCTAGCAGATATGTATATGAGTGCTTGGGCAGAAAGCGAAAACATTGACGCGCGATTTCTCGGTTTTTCATTTTTACGATTTTTCTTAATTGGCGGGCAGGATAGAAAAAAAAACTAAACGCCGTATGGAATTGGGGCAAAGTTTATTATCTTTGGCATTAAATTATCAAGATTGAACATATTTTTAAACAACATAAAGTAAAATTTTTTTTGGTGAAAACCACTTTTTTCAATTAAAAAAAAATGTATAGAATTTTAAACTTTTTTTTTGGAATTTTTTTAGTTTAACAAGAAGATAAATTATTAAAAAAAAGGAATCTCTTTGATTTTTTTGTTTCTGATATAAATTGGGACCTGCATCCTGCCCGCCGTCCGACAAATGCTCATGCGAGATGCAGCGGGCAATTGCTTGCCAAAAGCAGAATATCAAAAATTTTGTATCCAAAAAATTTGTAAACGATGTTTAAATATATAACTATAAACCCTAAAAAATTCGCTTTAATCAATTATTTCTTACCTTCCCAAAAAAATTCTTAAAAAAATTGATTTTTTGAAGCCTCTTAAGCAGGCTCCCCCTTAAGCTATGTAAATGAAACCTTCACGTCTTAATATGTTCTGCGTAAGTGAAGGCTGTGTAAAAATAAACTAATTTATGTTTTTATGTCCTAAAGAGAGTATATTAAGCTTGCCACGAAGTTTGTATTTAACACAAAATGTATGCCATTTTACCATAATTTGACTTTTTTTCGATATTCAAAGATAAAAATGGTAAAATATTTTTAACAACTTGCCCGGTAAACATAGTAAAAGTGATTAATTGAGTTACACTTAAATTATTCACAGTTTGCTTTCAGAGTTCCAAAATAATTCGATTTAACCATTTGCTAAGCTTTTATCAATACTTTGGTGTGTAGCAAGGCAATCATAAGGCAAATCGGACATTTTACTTACATTAGTATATATATACACATATATTTAATATATACATACATGTGTTTATATACTAACATATGCAAGAAGCTGTATACACTTGTCACCGCTTGCCACTTGCCGCTTGCCGCTGGCAATTGCAATTTGCAAATCCGTTTGCGGCAACAAATACACTCATCCGAAATGATAAATGAACTCGCAAGCAGTTAAAATGCGATAAATGCTGGCGAAGAAAAGGAATTGTCATTTGGAGCAATTTGCCAACAGTGTACATATGTATGTGCCATACGTTCATGTAATAACATTTATGAGTTGCTTTGGTTTTGTTTTTGTTCGGTCGTTTAACGCCCACGCTGCGCTTGAATGCAGCTGTGGTGCGAGCTGTCAAGAGGTCGTTTTGGCTTGCTTCTATTTACGACTGCAAGTGCACTCACACATACACACACACACTTAGATACATACATACATAACTGTGCTCGAACTATTTTTTCACTTTATGGGCACACCGCCCACTCTTCCGTGGCGGCCAAGCGCCTTTGTGACCATGCGCCAAAATTATGTTTTTTCTTTTGTTTTTGTTGCACATTGCTATACATAAATAAAATATCATTTATTGCCATGAACCGGCGAATGTGGCGAACGAAACCAAAAAGGGTAGAGTTACACAAATTTGATTCAAATGGCAATGTCAATGGCATAAATATTGCTGGTGTCGAAAGCTCATATTTACCTCATATAAACCATATACACATACATACACATGCATTTATTTTGTATCTATATATTATTGATATTTACTGCAAATGAAAGTGAAATTTTGTCCATCGAAATCGCAACAGTTGCCTCAGTTCAATGGCAATGAGATATACTACTATGGGCAAAAAATAGTAAGACTTGGATCATAATTTTAAAATTATAAATTTATGCTACAAAATATATGTCTTTCCTCTTGGCCCTAATACGGTTGTGCCAAAGTTTTTTTCCAATCTTCGAAACAGATGTTAAAGTCAATTTCCGGAAAAAGCCTTCATAGCGATGCACGTTCAATGTCTTCAATTGATACAAAACGGTCTCTCCGGAGCGGTCGTTTGAGTTTGCTGAATATCCAGAAGTCACACGGAGCTAAATCAGGCGAATACGGTGGCTGCGACACGATATTGGTTGAAAAATTGGCGAAAATCTCACAAAAAATCAATCTACTGCATTGATTGATTTTTTGTGAGCGGCGCAAAATCGTGGTTCAACAACCAAGATTTGTCGGCCTATAATTTCGACATCTTTTTACGAAAGCTTCGCGCAAATGACGCATAACACTCAAATAGTAAACCTTTTTGAAAGTCCGGTCTGGCCGGTCTGAAGGAATTCGGATTGCATCTCGATAATCGAAGAAAACTGTTAACATAATCTTGATTTTGACCTGATTTGATATTCGGCCGATTGACCCTACGTTTCCAGGTAGTAAGCATAGATCCAAGACACATCGCCAGTAATAATACGTTTCATGACATCCTGGTAGTCGTAAAGCATTGTTTTACAGATGTTGTCGCGACACGGTTTTAAAAAAACTGAGTGACTGGAAATTGATTAGTCTCCTCTTCACTTATGATTCTCTCTTAGCCAATTTTTCATATATAGCCAGGACACAAAGATAACGTAATTTTATGTTTATCAGATTAACTCTGACACTGTTGATATGTGTCACCTCGCATTATGCTGATGTTTCTCTTGTATTAGCCAAAGCTGATCCCTTCTGAGTAATTGCTTGCTGAAGACGGTCCAAAAAAACCAAACCAAAAAAACTGTCTTAGAAGCACACCGCAAACACGTTTATGAATTTCTGCCTACTACACCCTATATTATCCTCTATAGAAGTTTTATCTATCATATGTAGAGGAGAGGATTGTATATACTATGTATGCTATGTAAAATATCATGACTTATATCGAAAAAGGTACAAGGTGAATATCTCTCAGTGCTGTCAAAGCCAGGTTCCCTCACATTCTTGCGCAGAGTGTTATGGATATGAAAAATATGGATCTTACAGGATGTTATGGTATATCAGAAATTATGTGAGTTTATATATGACCCGTTAAAACCTTCTGTGTTCTTTTCATCTTTCTCGTTACGATTACCTATTGTGCTATTTTTGGTGGACTAATTGAGAGCACAAAAGTATAGACAGCATTTAAGAGATTACATGGATTTTTTAAATCTCTAGAAAATTGTCATAAATTTTCAAGGTGATCCAAGTAATAGTTTTGGAACTTGTGCGCTCGAGGCTGAGTGCACCGTCTTTAAACACTTTTTTCTCGAAACTATGTTTTTGAAATCGGTTGGCAAGATTTCTCGAGAACTACTGAACCGATCTTCATGAAATTTTACACAAGTCTTTGAGACACAATTCTAAAAGACTTGAACGAAGGATTTTGCACCCTGTACCCAACATAATGATAACTAGATAAACGCTGATTTTATCAAAGACTTTTGGATTCGCCTATAAGGAAAAGTAGTCTAGAAGTAGCCAGAGGTTTATACATATATACCCTCTTTATCGGAGTGTTATTGTAGTATGATGCCTGCTCTGGCTAGTTCAACAAATTCAAAGAGCTTTAGCGATTTCAAAGCAGTTTGGCTATCTGAATATATATTTCTTGTGGTGTCCATCACTATTTTTTGGAACAAGAAGATTTTCGTTAATTGATTTAATCTCCACTTGGAAGACACTGCAGTAGTCCAATAGTCGAAAGGTGATTCTAATATCTCATTTTGCTGAAAAGACACATCTTCCTAGTCGATCATTTGACCCATCCGTAAAGATACTTAGCCCTATGTCCCTTTTCTCTTCACCTCTATTCCACTCTTCTCTGGGAGACCAATTTTGAGAAACGAAGTTATGTCTAATTCTATTGGATTTCGAAAATCCGTGGTATTGGGAACTTAATAAGTATCTTAGAATGGCTTAGAATAATGATTGATTTCGGAAGTCCAAGAGCTGACTTTGCTGCCAGCTGCTTACAGAACATGTCTTGGCGTTAATCTAAGTCTAAGTCTTTCATATACTAGCTACTTGGTGCTATGTGCTTTTCATATGCCTTACCGCATATTTCTTTTTATACCCTGAACAGGGTATATTAAGTTTGTCACGAAGTTTGTAACACCCAGAAGGAAGCGTCGGAGACCCCATAAAGTATATATATAAATGATCAGTTTGTTGAGCTGAGTCGATTTAGCCATGTCCGTCTGTCTGTATATATACGAACTAGTTCTTCAGTTCCATCGTTTTGAAATTTTGCAACGTCATTTTCTCTTCAAGAAGCTGCTCATTTGTCGGAACGGCTGATATCGGACCACTATAACATATAGCTGCCATATAAACTGAACGATCGGAATCAAGTTCTTGTATGGAAAACTTTCACAT
The DNA here is from genome assembly GCF_024586455.1 of Bactrocera neohumeralis. NCBI lineage: Eukaryota > Metazoa > Arthropoda > Insecta > Diptera > Tephritidae > Bactrocera > Bactrocera neohumeralis. The sequence continues at coordinate 20,284,637 of NC_065921.1, read as the reverse complement.
TTGACAATGTATATTCACCAAATTTGGTATGAGTTATTGTTTGTAAAAATAATGTCATTGAAGAAATTGTTCATAGCATATAGCTGCCATACAAACTGAATGATCGGAATGAAATGTTTGCATGGGAAACTTTTGCATTTGACAAGATATATTTACGAAATTTGGTAGAGATTATTTTCTAAGGCAACAATGTAATCTCCGAAAAACCGTAGTTAACGTTTTTTCTTGTTTTCAATTACTGTCGACAATACCAATGTACCGTAAGTCATAATCGGCTTTACCACTGCGGTGTAGAACCAATCAGCTCCCCGAAGCCTTGATTCCCATTTGGCCCACACCACTTTTTTTACAAGTGTAAAGTATTGTAGCTGCTTTCCTTACGCTGGTTTCTAAGTTTTGTTTCCTTGAAAGTTTCCCGCCTACAATTAGTGCCAGTAGCTTGACTATATTTGTATCCTTTTTTTATTATAATTTTTTGTTAACCTAAGTATTTGAATTAAATGATTTGTGGAGAAAATTTTACACAATTATGTGGTGAATACTCAAAGACATAGGTTGTATAAATATTGTATGAATATTTCCACCCACAAGTTGACACCATTTGTCTGACGAAAATTATATCATTTAAATACTGTTACAGTATAAGTAATCCTCGATAAAAAAACACAACAACTTTAATAATCAACTTGTGTAATGCATCAGAGTATATTGAGGCCCAACCCAAATGGTTTGTCGGCGCACTCAAACAAAAAAACAACAAAAAACGAAAAAAGTTGCTTATACGCCATGGCTCGTTAAGGCGCAAAGGCGATGTGAAGCCTATAATTTGTCTATTAGCGTTTATACTTTCTCATTAAACCAGTCTAAGCTCGTGTAAACAAAGAGAAACAACAACAACAATGCGGTGTGTATTCCCTTTTTAAAAGTCGGTTAAATTTATTTAATTTTGGTTATTTTACGTAAATTTCGCCAAAATTGGCCTGTCAACATATGCTCTTTCATACACACATACATAAATAATTTGCTTTAAGTTCGAGACATGCGCTTGCTCGTATTCATTTATAAATTCATTAGTGCATACACGCCTGTTGAGCAAAAACCAGCTCAATGGCGCTTCAGCGATTACTCAAGACGCCACCAAAATTGTCAATTGTCGAGCTGAGACGGCAAGCTGCCAATCAAAAGTGGTGAAAAGAAAAACGAATGAGTGTAAACGAGGGGAGATTAATAAGTGTGGGTTATTTTTTAATGAAAAGATTTGAAGTGGGAAATTAGTCTTTTGAATACTATGCTGTCTGTTAAATTTCGCACAACTTTTTCGAGATATCTATGATTTTTTTCAAAAACAGCATATGTAGTCGAATTAATCAACTTAGGCATAGGCAGTTAACAGGGTCAGTTCTTCGTATTGTTCGCTCACGTAGTATGACAGCCTAAAACCGGGCGATTTTTGGGAATTAAAAAATCTGCAGTATCAGCTATACTTAAATTTAAGGGTTTACAATGCTGTAAAATACTGAAATAAAAAATAATATTTTTCTAAAATCACTCGATCTCGGCTCGCAGGGCGTAGAAATCGCGCTGGCAGGGCTGCATAGACGAAGAAGGAGCCTATTTGGAAGGTTTTTAAAGAATTGTAATGATTGGTTCAATACACTTTTTTAAATTGACTCAGTCCTATTACTTTCCGGACAAACCTTGTATATCTCTGAATATATTAGAACTGAAGCAAAAACCCGAAAACAAGTTAACTTCTGCTTCATCGAAGATGATTTCGATAGGTTAGTTTATACTTCAGCTATATGCTAGAGTGCTCCAATCGGAACAATTCGTTTGAGGATTGTACATTGTATTGGACAATAATTGTTGCCAAATTTAGTGAAGATATCGCATCAAATAAATAAGTTTTTCAATCAAGGACATGCATTGCGATGAAAATGCGTCCGGAAACTGTAATTAAATTCCCCGGGTAAATGATATTTCAAAAAAGTGTATTTTGTCAAGGTTGGTAGGATTGCCCTTAATTACTATGCCAAATATAAGCGCGATCTGTCAACCAGTTTGTTTGCTGAAGTTGATCACACTCTCATGTACCGACTTAAGGGTACATCTCAGGAGTGCGTTGGGATTTTTACAATGTATAAAAATAAATGTGTGTCAAATTTTGTATTTCTAACCAAATTTCGTGTGCGCAATCATTGCATGACGACCTCTTCAACGGCTGAAAATATTATAAAAGTGATGGATATGGTGCTTGAAAGATGGCAAAATGGCTCAATATCTCTCGCGAGTACGTCCGAATAATTCTGGTGAATATTTTGAGTATGAAACGCGTTCTTGCTCGACTTGTCCCGATAAAGATGATTTTTCTACGCAAAGAGTACCGTAAACAAGTGTCTTTGGACATTCTTGATGATACGAATTCCAATCCCACATTCATGGGGACTATAACAACCGATGAGACATGGATTTATGAGTTTGACATTCAAACAAGTCAACAATTATCGGAATGGAGGGAAAAAAACGAGACGAAAACCAAAGAAACCACACCAAAACCGCTTAAAAATATACATAGGTGATGCTCATTGTTTTTTTGATATTCGTGATGTAGTGCATCATGAGTTTGTTCCAGAGGGACAGAATTATGGAAGGACAATCATGGATTTTCCACGATTTGCATCATATCGAGACGATGAACTACACGTTAATATCGATCAACTACCGCAGATTTGGTTCTATGTGATTTTTTCTTGTTCCCCAAACTGAAGTTGCCTCTCCGAGAAACTCGTTTTCAGACGATCGAAGAGATAAAACAAAATTCACTGAAGGAGCTGAAGACCATCCCAAAAGTGCTTATGAAAAGAGTTTCGAGAACTCGAAAAATCGTTGGCATAAGTGTATTTCATCTGGTGGGGATTACTTTGAAGGCGACCAAATGAGTTTTAATGAATAATTAAATTTTTTGCATTTTATTTACAAATTTCGTGTACGCTTTTGTCACAATGTGTATGCAACTACAAACATACTTACTTCACTAGAAGACCTTATTTCAAATGATATCTGCCACGATTGGCCCAGTAGGCGCCATTTTGTATAAAAAGTTCCGTATGAAACTTTTTTGTAAGCTCAATTACGAAGTTACACCTTTTTTTCTAAAGGCTACGCCGTCTTAAGCTCACTTCTTATGCCTGTGACTCCACTTAGGCCCCTAAAAATTTTAAATGGAAGTATTTGAAGTTAAAATAATCTCTCATTAGCCCACACTCTCATCGAACAACCCTCGTACATGTGTATAGTTAACATTACAGCAACAACTTCACATGTGGTTCGATGATTTTGGCCATCTCCCGCTTTCTTGCCATCAACTGTCTCTGATTATCTGCCAAATATTATTTTTCTGCACACACATATAAATTTGTGCTTGAGCTCGTGCATGCCCAGCAACTGTATGTATGTGTATGTATGCATATTTACTTTTTCCCATCTTAATTTCTTAATTGAAGACTTTTAAATATTTGCCTTAACGTTCGACAAGCAATCGTCCGTTTTAATTAAATCAACAACGATTTACTGGAAATGTCAATTTATCAATTCGAACGAATGTAAAGTGCAAATTATGACCAATTCTCCACGCTCAATATGTAATCAATATTTGATTTGCAGTCATGTGCACTCACACACACACAAACACATACAAATGGCAATGCAAATTTTCACTAAATGTAAGCGATCAGTTGGCAGCCGAAAAAATACTAAACAAACAACAACAAAATTTTAACGAAAAACATTCACAGCAAATAGCAAGAAGAAGTGCAAACAACAGCAACAACAGCAGCAACAATAAAGCTGAAACAACACAAGCAAGCGCTAAAGGCGACGATTGCTATGCTGGCTGTGCGCTATGACGTGCATGGCATCTCCATTCAATTCATTTTTTTTTAGTTTTTTTTTTTATTATAATTTCACATTTTGTTTAACATTTTTTGTTGTTATTGTTTTTTTTTTTTATCAAGCTTATGTTTACTTTGTTAAATGCTCGATGTCGCCACAATAATCGGTGGCAGCGCCAACATCAGCACCAACAACGGATGCATCTGCACGACAACCGGCGCCGCTTCGAGCTGCCTTCGAGTGCACAATAGCAACAACAACACATTTCGAATTTTGAAACATTTCTTGTTACACCTTTGAGTTTCATTTGACGTCAGTGGCATTTAAGCGCCTGTGTAATGCTGTAAGCTTTGTGGCGCCACTAATCAAAAGCAGGAAGTTATGGAAATCACTTAATTACTACTGGGGAACTTGAAAAATAAGCAGCCCTACACTTTTCGAAGATTAGTCGAATTTTATTTGTAATATACCGTACCATATACAGGGTGCTCATCTTCAGTCGGTATGCGATTGAATAATTTTGAAAAAAATACACGTGAGATACCCTTCACAATGCAAAAGATTCTATACAAAAACTTCATTTGCTCGGCCAGTTTGTGTAGCAGTTCTTCTGAGATTACATTGTTGCCTTGGACAAGAACTCATGCCAATTTTCGTGAGGATATCTCCTCGAATGACCAAAGTTTTTCATACAAAATCTTGATTTCGATCGTTTAGTTTGTATGGCGGCTATAAGCTATAGTGATCCGATCTGTACAATGCCTCCGAAGATTGCATCATTGTCTCAGACAATAACCCATGTCGAATTTCGTGAAGATATCGTGTCAAATAAAAAAGTTTACCACACATAACGTTCAGTTTATATGGCAGATATATGCTATAGTGGTACGATGTCTGCAATCACGACAAATGAGCAGCTTCTTGAATAGAAGAGCAAATTTCAGATCGACGGATAGACAGATGGGCATGGCTAAATCCACTCAGTTCGTCACGCTGCACAGTCTTAGGCAAAAAAAAAAAAAAAAAAAGTTTGAAATTTGCAACAATGTATATTATATTATTTTTTATGTGTTTTGTAATATATTTAACACCGTTTGAAGTATTCATTTTATCATTTTCTGTTTTCAAAAAAAAAATGTTTTTTTATACGAACGCTGATGTTTTTGTTCAGGCGCATCATATCAATGTGAACTTGCACGCCTATATATTTTTGAATTGTGGTGTTTAGAAAATGTGTGACATAATATCACCGAAGCAAATTTAATAAAGCATCAGTATATACTTATTAAAGCTTTAAAGCGTTTTTCAGTAGAAAAACATGTTTTAAAAAAAAATGATTTTTTTTGCATTTTCTGTTCCGATTATGCCTTAGCATTTTTAGTTCACAGAAACCCAACTATATTTATTAGAAGGTTATTGAAAAAGGCTCAAAAATGTAAAAACCACTCGACGGGAAAATTAAAAAAAAAACCTCAAACTTTAAACGCGTTTTTCTCACAACACACTTTTTTAAACTGGCGGACATGATTGCGCGAAGTACTCACACTAAAAATAAATTGGGTTTTTGTGTTTCAGATGATGCAGTGAAAAAACGCATCTCATTCACACAGCTATTTCTCCGACAGATGTCATCAAAAAATTCCGAATAAATGTGTTTATACACTCCACGATATACCTCATGATATGTGAAAAAAGTTATATTGTAGAATAAAAATTTCTATGACAAAAACTGTCAAAAAAACCGGCCAGATTACCCTACTGACCCCGTAACAAAAAACTTGATACTAAATTTTTACCTTGCCATGACAATATTTTTAAGTATAAATAGAGAAGTTGACTCAAATAAAAGTTTCAGAATCTGACGCTAAAGTTGGGCTACAAAAATTATTGGACTACACTGCGTCATGAATTTTAGAGTTGCAAAGCGAACACAATGAGTCCTCTAATTACCTAACATTAATAAGAAAATGAGGCTTTTATAGCAGTTCTGGGCATAGCGAATATAAGCAGAAATTTTAAATTAATAATTTGGAAGACAGTAATTTATTTGTCACGTCATATATGTCCCTCTACAACTGACAATTCACAAAATAATGAAGAGCACAAACTAAGCTACACGCTATTGCCGTTCTGTTCGAATTCAGTTTCAAAAAGAATCAGTTTAATTAACCCGAGATGAAGAATTATATTTTAAATCAAAATTCAACAGTTGAGTACCACTGAATTCAAAACAGCTACCAATCGTAACTTCTATATCGCACACATTTTTCAACTTACAAAGGTGGATAGCAAAAAGTGCAAAGCCTTACCTGAAACCTCATCTGTAAAATGCTACATATGCCAGGCCATATCTATGGATATGAACGATATTGACAAATGCTTTAAAAAAGAAGTTCGCACAGATCTCTACGAATTTGGATTGAGACATCACATCCCTACATTCGATTTTTTTAATATTTTCTTCTCATTTCTTATAAACTTCAAATCAGATAATGGCAAATAAGGGGTTTAGAAGATAAAGAACGACTGCTGAGAAGGAAAAAAAGTATTCATTGCGAATTACGTAAATCGATCTTATAGTCTACAAACTATAAACAGGTGGAAGTGGATCTTCAAACTATGCAAACACTGCTAGAAAATGTTTCAACGATGCCCACACATCTGCTGAAATAACGGGCATAGAAAAGCAATTGATTGAAAATCGTGCAACATTATTACAAGCCTTATCATTAGGGTACAAAATTAATGTGGAAAAATTTTGGAAATTCACGCTAGATACTGCAAGGGAGCTAACATCAAAGTATACCTGGTATTATCTTCCTGCGTTAGTCCTTGTTGTTTTAATTCCGGGAGCGTTCAATTTGCACTAGTTTCAATTGGACCTCTCAGAAGAAGCTGTAGTCAAGGAATAAAGGCTCTAGGAGAGGAGAGGGCTTTGGAGCGGTTTATTTCTTTTAATATAATTGTTTATTACTTATTATGACTTTAAAAGGCTCAGGCAAAAATTACACTTTTATATAGGCAGTGGAAGTATTTTTGGCCGCTGATTTCATACAACACCAAACACTGTGCGCTGATCATTTATATACAGATCGTTTAACTATAGCATATAGCTGCCATACAATTTGAATTATCAGAATCAAATGCTTGCATGGGAAACTTCCTCATTTGACAATATATCTTCACGAAATTTGACATCGAGTGCTGCTTAAAGTAATAATATAATCTCCGAAAAATTGTTCAGATCGGATTACTATAGCATATAGCTTCCATACAAACTGAACACATACTTACTAAAAGAAATGCACCTGTGAAGGATATATTAGCTTCGGTGCAGCCGAAGTTAACGTTTTCTCTTGTTTTCATATAATTTGCGACCTTTTTGTTTCATTCTCGAGCAACTCGATGGAGGTTTTAATACGAATGTTGCTCTTTAGCTGGTCATTGAAAGAAATTATGGGGATTCAAATCTAGATAGCTGCGTGCTGTAAGTCTCACATTTTTGACGTCAGAAGTTCAGTGAAATTTTGTTGTTGAAACTAAATAATTGAATTCGTTTGTTTGATGTGCCAATCCTTATTGTTGAAGCCAATAAGTATCAAGACTGTTTTCACGCCTTTTAAGTCAGAAAGTCAAAGATATATGTATAATACATTAGTATCGAATTCCATTTAATTTTTTGTACTATTTTAAAAAAAATTATGGTTTTGTTACATATATTAAAAATGTCACCTATTAATCAAGTAAAGGCATTTTATAGATCTTGAAAAGTTTTTTGTTGTGGTTTGAGACAGTCTCAATTCTTGAAAACGCCTTGGAATCGACAAATTGCGGTCTTCAGCAAAAGTTGCCTGAACGGTAGCAATATTTAAATTACTTCGAGCGATTCTTTATCTTATTGGCACTTGAACATTGTGTTAAGAAAATGTACGCTTGACTCAACAATTCGGTGTACCATAAAATGGCAAAAGAGCAAGAGAAGTTGCAATTAGAGAACTATTACGACACGTACCAAAAATCGTCCAACTCAATGTCCTTCAATCATTTTTGCAGAAATATAGACCAATGATTCGTTCTGCTTATAAAGCACACCAAAAAGTGACTTTCTGAACATGTAAAGGCCTCTCAACAATAGCTTGTCGGTATAAGCCAAATGTTAACCAAATATTTTCTACCAAAAGTCAGCTTCATCTCTGAACAAAATTTTCTTGTGAAAGTCGGGATCGGTGACCGTCTATCGGTAACCGCAAACCAAGATCTTTCCGCAAGTTCTTCCATAAAGTGAATGGCGGATGAATACATCTTCTTGAATGCTCTCTCGTTTTTATACCAAGTATTTGCCTACGCCATCTGGTCTAATTTGTCTAGGTAAAACACTAACCTATGTTCATATTTTGACAAATACTTTTATATCAACGTGCTTGTCTTAATTTCTAATCTATTTATATTTATGTACTCGTTATAGGTATCAATCAGGATGAAGCTCCTTCCGAAACAATTATTTTCCTAATCTTAACTGAAAAAGAGGTCATATCTAACCAAAAATGGCAGTAAAGAACAGTCAACAATGACAATGATGTGGAAACAACACTTTCGGAGCTTTAATCGATATTCCTGTCATTCAAAATCAAGGACTTATGGTACAATCTGGCGATTAAATGCTTTACACAGAAAGCAGCATAAACCGAAATGTGTGGAAGTTTTAAGATTTATTGAAGATTTTATTTATAAATGTAGTTATAAAAATCAATCTTGATACAAAAGTCGAAGAATGTCGAATACTTACGCAGTTGACCAGATAATAATTATGTGAAAACTCTGATTAACCAGTTTCGATTATAACTATATGTACATAGAGATTAAATTCGTATGTTTTTCGGACACACGAATTGATTTGAATAAGCGAAAAAGCCAATTAAATTTTGAACCTAATTAGGTAGGGATATTCTGTGTATTGTCATCCATTCTCATAATAATTCTAAAACAACATTTTTTGTTTATAAAAGGATCGGAGTTTATTAATATTTTGAGAAAGGCTTTGTACGAGCATAATGTCAAACAAAAATGTAAATGAAAGTCACGCAAATTTAATAGAATTAAAATTTGAAAAAATAATAATAATATAAAAAGAAAATAATGTTACTTGTTGTATTGGAAAAATGATGTGTAAGTAGTACTCGCTCGTTTGTTTTATGATCTTTTTCAGAAACAGTTCCAAAATCAATGCAGCATTCCATCGAAGGCAGAAGCAGAAGCGTGATCAAGAGCCACCGAATCATACCACTGATAGGGTTTATTCTGCACAAAAATGTGCCCCTTGAATAATTAATATTTTTTTCAGCAGAAATAACTTTGAGTAATAAACAATTTTCTTTGTAAACTCCCTGAGCTTTCATTCATATCATCAAATATCAATAAAATGTGCATACTTACAACTTTATCCCAAAATTAGTTCAAATTATTCCAATGGTTACAATTTCCAATCATTCCCATAATTACATTTTATACATTTCATAAAAATATAGTTGTTGTTGTTATTTTTTATAAATAACCATTTAAAAAAATGCATTTTGTTGTTATTTTTATTTTTATTATGCTCAATTTCATTAATTTCCGCCAAAATGCCTCTGCAATAACCAAAATCGCTGTTTCCCATACCCAGCATGCGTACTGTACCGCCGCAGCGAAATTTCTCTGGTCGCACTGTGGAAATCGCAAAAAATTCCAAATTTCAATGCGGCGCATTACACCAGGCACCCAGAACGGCCCAGTAGGTGGCTGCAGCGCAAGTTTCTGTTCACACGTGTCACCCTGTTTCACATACGCTTAGCGGAGACACAATGTACGCACTTAGCGGAGACACAAGCCGTGATGACAGTGGAAGCTAAAGTACAGTGCTATAAAAACTGTGTAACAGTGCGCTTAACCAGAGTATGTTAGTAACATTCTCTGATTTAATAGCATAAGCAGAGGATGTTAATAAACATTTATTTGATTTTAGCGCACATTTGAAGCTATGCAAATGCAATGAAATGTGAACATTATTGTTTTTTTTATATATCTTTTAATTTTTTAAGGTTTTTTTTATGAATTTGAACTTTTGTTTAATTATTTCTCATTTGTCTTTTTATTTTATCTCAATTGTTGATTTTTCTTTTTTTTATATTTTCCATTCTTTTTTGATGTTTTCTTAAATTTTTTCTTTCATTACACTTAAGAAAATTAATTTTCTCTATTTTTAAATTGTATTCTTAGTTAGAATGTTAAACATTAATTTTTTTAATTTATATTTTCTTACTTTTTTACTTTTCTTTATTTTCCTACTTATTTACATATTATATATGTAATAAGAAAACTATAAATGAGTAGGAAATTAAAAAAATTAAAGAGAAGTTAAAAACTAAGAAAACATTAATTAAAAACATTAATATTTAACATCTTATTCTTTACTGTTTTAAATTGTTTTAATTTTCCTTAATTTTTTTTTTATTTGAAAATTAAAAAATGAAGAACAAAATACAAAAAAAAAATTAAAATTTAAGAAAAATAAATGAATTAAGAAAAATTCAAATAATTAAGAAAATACATTTTTTTTCTATTTTTTATAATGTTTTCTTAAACTTTTAAATTTTTTTCTTCAATTTTTGAATATTTTTTTTAATTTTTTATTTCTTTTATAGTTTTTTCTTATTATTTTCTTATATGTAAAAAATAAGAAATATTATAAATAAGTAAGGAATATAAAAAAAAAATACAGAAAGTTAAATAATTAAGAAAACATATTAATATTACAAAAAAAAAATAATAATTAAATTTTTTAATTTTTGATAATGTTTTTTTAATTGCTTTAATTTTCCCTAAATTTTTATTTGCTTTAATTTCTTCTTAATTAAAAAAATTAAGACAATTATCTTCTTAATTAAAAAAAATTTAAAAAATTAAGGAATATTTTAAAAATTAAGGAAAATTTTAAAGGCTAAGACAATTTTGAAAAATTAAGAAATCGAAAAAATAAGATGTGTTTATTAATTTTTGAAAAGTTTTAACTTTTCTTAACTTTTTTTAATTTGTTATTTTTTTCTTAATTTTTTTTTTTTTAATTTTTTAAATTATTTTGTTTAATCTTCTTTAACATTTTGCATTTGTCTTTATTTTGTTTTTAATTTGTAAATTTTATAAATTTTTAAATTTTCTTTAATTAATTTCTTCTTCATTAAAAAAAATTTAAGAAAATTTTATTTGCTTTAATTTCTTCTTTATTTTTAATACAAAAATTAAGAAAAATAAAAAAATTAGGAAAAATTTATAAAATTAAGAAAAATTTTAAAAATTAAGGAAAGTTTTAAAAAATTAAGCAAAAAAAATTAACTGTTTTTAATGTTTTTTGAAAAGTTTTAAATTTCCTTAAATTTTTTTAATTTGTTATTTTTTATTTTTATTTATTTATTATTTTTTATTTTTATTTAAATTTTGTTTTAATTATTTTTTTTAATTTTCTTTAGCATTTTTTATTTTTATATATTTTCCTTTTAATTTTTCTTATTTTGCTAATTTTTTTAATTTTCTTTAATTTTTTATATATGTATGTATGTAGATTTAATCTTTAATTGCATATGTTAACATTTTTGCATTTGCATATTGCTTCAAATATGTTCAGTTCTAGTAAACCTTTTACATATAATATTAAAAAACACATTTTGAACAATTCGCTAAATATGTTTATAAATATTTAAGTTTCATCGGAATTACAAAACTTCTTAAAAATGCATAAACTTCAGTATAATCGACATTTCGTATTACATTTTAAATATTACATAATAAATTGAGTAGTTCATATATACGTGTATATACTGTAAAAATGTGCGCGCCAAACATTTTTTCGCTAACGTTGCATTAAATGTGGGCAGACAGACTACCGAGATGCGGTCGATTTCGATATTTTATATATTTCTAGTTATTTTTATAGATTTTTTGTTATTTTTATATAATTTTTGTTTTATTTTTTTTTTAATTTTCGTTTCAATACAATAATAATTAATAATTTTTTAATTTTTTTCCACTAAAAAGCGCTGGAAAATTATGTGTTTCATAAAAACACAAAATAGAAAAATCAAAAAATCTAAAATGACGTAAATATACATACACATATATATATATATATATATATATGTATGTTCTACCGAATATTAATGCACAATAGACGCCGCAAAGCCGCTGCTTAAAGTTAAATAAGATACTTAAATGTCTGCATTAAAATAACTTAATATACGAAATGTACAAATGCGAGCGAGTGTAAATATATAATATATAATTTTCGTAAAAATATATTTTTTTAATATATAATAATTAAGTAAGCATTAGAAATATACTGTAAGCATATTGGCGTTCAACAGTCAACAAGGTAAAAATATTTTTTGTTATTAAATATAATTTTGTATTTTAATATTTTAAGTAGATATATTTTTGTATGGAAAAATGTAAGTGCTATGGTTATTTATGTATGTATGTATGTGAAATATGTGCATGCGCGTAAAACACTAAGAATCTGTCGTTCAACTATTTATGGCAAACAAAGCGCGCAAGTCTACAAAATCTAAGTACAGCGCACGCTCCGCGCCGCCTTACTTATTGAAATTATCGATTTGCTGCAGCACCCAACTACGCGACGCCGCCGCGCTCATGTGCGGCGGGCAGATGACAACATGCGCAGGCTTGCCAGCAAAGCATTGCGCCTCGGCGCCAATTAAGGGTGACGGCGCTGGCAATTCCTTGCGCGGCGACGCCACTTTACTGATGTTGACGCGCGGTATGCCAGTTGGCTTGGGCGGCACCTCGGGGTTGCTGCGATTGCGCGCTGGTGGAGGCGGCGGTGGTGGACTGCTCGGACGCTTAATGCCGTCGCTGGACTCATAATCCGCGCGCTTCTCATTATCATCACTATAAATGGCCGAGTCACGGAAGTCATTCTCCAGACAAGCCTCCACGTTGTCTTCATACACGAAATCAGAGTTGCTGGCATCGCTGCTTAGCGTTGAGCTGGCGGCGCGCTTCTGATCGCAAACGCTATCATTGGAAGAGGTGAGCGAGAAGACGGAATCGCGTTGCAGCGATGCATCGGAGCTGGTGTTGACGTTGACGGTGAAGAGTGTACGCGGATCGGCGTAGTCCACGTGTGCCATGCGCTCGCCCACCGCTTCACTGCCCTGCCGGTGCAGTATGCTTTGACGACACATTTCAGTTACGTCGGAGACGCGTCGCTCGGGCGGTTTGTTGGAGCGTCCAAAACTGAGCGCGATATTATCGATGGATTTGCGCGCACGCGGCAATAAAGAATTGTGCGATGAGGATATATTCTCATGCGACGATTTGCTGCCCATGCCGATGGCGGTGTGTGCGCTGGTGCTAAATAAACGCTTCATTAAATTCTTTGGTATTGGGCGCGCGTAGATAGCTTCACTGTGCGAATTGCTGGTGTTGTTGGAGATCATTGAAATATTGCTAGCTGAAGCGCACTCAACATTGATGACTGTATTCTGACTGTCGCGTTTAAGCGTGCAGGTCGAGGAAGACGTGGAAGAGCCAGAGCTGTCGCGTTGATCCAGCGGCGGCACTTCAATTGGTTCGCGACGCAGTTGCGCCTCACCGCTGCTAGCACGCTCTGCCAGCATTTCGTTGCCAACTTTTTGCAGCGCGCCTTCTGGCGAGTAAACTAGTGTGACATAATCCGATTCTGGACGCGGCGTTGGTGGTGATTTGCGCTCGCGTGTCTTGCACTGCTGCGTTGATACTGAACGACCTAGCACCGGCGAGAATTTATACGGCACGTGTACATTGCGCAGCAGTGACTCGTAAATAGGCTCCACATCGTCTTCTTCGTCTGGCGTGGCTTGGCGCGTATCGTTAGCAGCTGGCTCACACTCAGACTCGAGTGGCGGCGGTGAGCGCGATGGCGGGCGCGGCGGCAACTCATTGAGCAGCGGATAGTCTGGCGACTCAGGACTGCCCGGCGCGCTACCGCTGCCACTACCACCGCTACCACCCTGCTCTGAGCGTTTGCGTTGCTGTTTCTTCTTCGCTATGCGCTCGAACTCCTTATTCTGTTTCAATAGATCCAATATTATATCTGCGTCCTTCTTCTTCAACGTTGTCAACAGCTCCTCGCATTGCTTCTCCAGCTGCATTTGTATGCTGTCAAGATTCTGCGTAACCGTCTTTGCATCTTTCTGCGCGCTACTGCTGTCAACCGCTTGTTTCTCTTCTAGTAGATTTTCTGTCGACTCGGTTATCTTTAGCTCAGTTTTGGGCGCATCATCGAATTCACTCAAATCCATGTAGAACTTGGAGGTTTCCTTTGTTTTGCCAGTGCGTTGCTTCTTCAACGTGGCAATGCGTTTGGGTATCGTCTTGTGGTTGTATTGCTTCACCTCAATTGACTTGCTTGATTTGGATTTGCGTGCATCGAGATTGGTATTGCTACCGTGCAGCGACTCGTTCTCCTCATCTAAATCTTCACACTGGAAACTAATGCGCGGCACCGACTTGCTGCGCTCCTTCAGCGCCTTCAAACCGAATAGCGGTGACTTGGGCGAAGCGCATGCGCTGCGTCGTTGATCACGCATTATGCAGCTGGTCAGCTCCTCCTTCGCAGTGGCATTTTGTTTCACCTCCTTGCCGCTGCCGCTATCCGCGTTATCAGACTTCACAGCGCTTGCCTCATCGGCTTTGCCTTTATTCTTAATGACCGCGGCGAGTTTGTGCAACGCAGGCAACATGTTATCATCGATGCTGTTGGTGCGTGCCAGCGGTTTGCCCTCTTTCGCTACCGCTAACTCATTTTCAGTTGTTGTAGTTGTTGGTATTTCACGTGCTGCGTTTTCGGCGAGTTCATTGAAGCTATCAAAGGATGTGGAATTGGTGACGGTCTTCCGTTTGAATTTCGAACATTTGCGTATCTCGCTGCGTCGGTACTGATTGCGTCGCTCCAAGTAAACGGGCGTTGTCGAAGTCGAGTGCAGACTCCACTTCCAGGTATTCTTGTCCGGTGTGCGGTCTGCAAGCAAGAAAGTAAGCACATTTAGTTTCTTATTTTCTTTAGTTATTTCAAATGAAAACTTGCTGTAAATAATAGAATTTATAAAAGCAGTCCGTGTGGCATACACAAAAATGTGGCACAAACATTTTGTGCTTGCTGTTGCAGCAGCAATGGAAATTTGCTTTAGATTTTGTGCAATGACGAATTAATATGTGTGTGGTGTTGTCGCTGCACAGACGCAAACAAGTCAACAGTGAAACGCGTAGATGAGATTCATTTACATATGTATATACAAAGATGAGTGGCAATAATAGTAACCCCAACACTAATGGATTTTCTTACTACCGGAACTGAGTTGATAATTTTACTATTTTATAAGTCCTTATGGTAAAATGGTGTTTTTTCAATTGGTAGATTTAGTTTTGGGTACTTATATCCCACGCAGGGAGAGTAGAAACGGACTTGCTATTGGTCCATCTTGGAAAACTTGCCCTGAAGTAATGCGAAAGCGGCCCCAGGACAGGAAAAATTCAGTAGAAGAAGAGAGGAGAGTTTTGGTGGGTTCACCACTCACGTAGGATGACGATCCTTATATGGCACGAAGACATTTAAAACCCTACTATGGCTAAAAAAAAGTGTTTATAAGACTTGAGCTTCATCAAATGATTCGTGGGTAAAGCTATAGCTTCATGCTATAAAAGCACTAAAGGTTGTTCCTCGATGGTCGGCTTAGGAAACGTTATTCTACATAGTTTTCTGTTTCATTTCCGGCAGCTTTTAAATCCTAAAGTTGAGTAACGAGGTTTTCAAACAAAAGTAGACAGATAGGGACAGCAAACGAAGCCATATTTTTTCCCGCTTATCATGTCATTTCATCATGGAACGATATACGATCCAACAACAAGTCGAAATTATTAAAATTTACTGCCGAAATTCGGAGTCAGTGGCCTCAACTTTAAGAGCGCTAAGTCCAATTTATGGTCGTCATAATCGTCCTGTCAGCTGAACAATTGAGCGATTAGTGGAAAAATTTGAATCCACAGGCACAGTACAAAATGTTTTCGTGTCAGTGAGACAAAGAAGTGTCTGTGGTGTCGAGAATGTTGGTACGGCTAGCGCATCAATTGAGGAAGACGCAAATCAGTCTCTCACACGTCGTTCTCAAGCGTTGGGCATCTCTGTAACGTCGTTGTGGCGAATTTTGCGAAAAGATTTTGGCCTACATCTTTAAAAAGTCGAATTGACGCAAGAACTGAATCCGGTTGACCACCAGAATTTATGATAACCGCATATTTCTGGCCCGAATTGGATGATGTGGACTTGGTTAATATATGGTTCTGTGGTTCCAACAGAACGGCACCACAAGCCACACAGCGAATGTCACAATCGATTATTTGAAAACCATGTTTGGTGAACGTGTTATCTAACGAAATGGCCTCGTCAATTGGTCGCCTCGGTCGTGCGATTTGATGCCGTTATACTATTTCCTGTAGAGCTACGTGAAGTATATGGTCTACGCCAATAAGCCAGCGACGATTGATGAACTTCGCTCGGAAAGCTAAATTGCAGCAGTATCGGCCGATTTATGCTTTGGAAACCATCGAAAATTGGGTTCAGCGTCTGGACTTTTGCAAGCGTGGTGACCATGCGAAAGGAATTGAGTTCCATACATAATGGCATCGTATGTACTTTCAGAGGAATAAAAAAATTCATTGATATCCCAAACTGTTTTCGCGTTATTATTGAAGAACATGTAACTAAGTGTTGACAGGTTTTAAAATTTTTCAAAAAAATGTATTTGCCATTTCGAACGAGCAAGGGGTGTGACGACTACAAGAAATATTTTTCACAAAATTTCCTGGGAATAGAAAACATAAATAGGTTTGCACTGCGATCTAAGGCCTATTGCGCACTCCCCTCTTTCACATTGAGGAGGCATGATCCCCATTCGGATGTATAGATCCAAGGGCTTTATAACTGTGTCTGCAGGGCATTTGTCCAATGCGGAGTCGCATTGCGGCCGGGTGCCGGACCCAGAGTACGGCAGAGGTTTTAGGTCGGTCTCGAACCCGACCAAGGCGGCTAGGGAGTCCCACCCTACCAATTGGAACCAAAGTACAGTACAGGGTCATGCACTCATGCTTTGAGGCGCTGATCAACGCACTGTATTGATCTACGTGCTTCTGGCAGAAAGCACCGTGAGTTTGGGCCTTCGTAGGCAGGTAATTCACGTAAAACACAACGGACTCTGTGTCTACAGATTACCATTCATTCTAGAATCTGGTGATCAGGAATATTAGAATTTTTTTTTTAATTATTAATCACGAAATAATTACTTATATTTTTGAATGTTACAAGAGATACTAAAAATAATTTATGGATAAAAAAAGTTACCCCAAAAACTGTGTCTGAAATATTTTTTCTAAGCAGGATGATTTCGTAACCTGCTGTAATAATTTCCTTAATTATGGCATTGGGTCTTCAGAATGAAATTAACCTATTAACTATTAACCTTAGAAATAAAGGATGGATCGGAGGATTCATTCAAGAAAGCACCGCTTGGATACCCACGATTTATCAGTGGCCCAACTTCATCAGCTGTTCATTTTTGTAAATTTTATTTTTTTATTTTTTGATTTCTTCCTGTATTCTTGAACTAGAATATCCCCTTAAGACTTTTTGGTTGATAATAAAACGAATGTAAAAAACAGACTACTTAATTAATTCGCAAAGAGCGAATAATTATTTTATAAAGCGTTCCACAACAAAACCAATAATACTTGTATAATAATCAGCTTCCCATCGGCAATAAGTACGAATTTACATATCAAAGATACATGCATTAAATTTCAACACTAAACCAGCGTATGCCGTCTTCTCTCAACAATAAAACTAAGTATATGTAAACCATATGCAAAAAACACTAGATGAATTCATGATTAATCGCAGCTACAACTTATGGTGCTTTGATGTGGTGAATTACGGTGATTAGTTTTGAAAGCGATGACTGATTGTTAGTAGCAGTGTGCGCTACAAAACTCAGTAAGTATATTTGTATATACATATGTATGTATGTATATATACGTGATAGTTAAGCAAGCAACAGCAATAAATAACACCAATAACAACAAGCTAATTGATTCAATTTGTGTACTTACTACTTTCGTGTTTAACCCACTCACGGCCGATTTAACGAGTATTTTTGTTTGTTTGTTTGTTACGATATAAACAAAATTTTTACTACGTTTCTAAACTTTCGTATTAAATTGTTAGTTACTGTGGTGCGCATGTTCTAAAATTTTACTATTTAAATAAGCGGAATAAAAATATTTGTAGAAATGGAAACGAAAACGGAAGCATTAGCGTTGGCCAGGACAAGCAGCGCAGTTTATAACTATATGTTTAGCTGTTCGCAGTTGTTGTAAGTCTTTTGGGAGTTTGGTAGTGTTTTAAGTTTGATTGAATTTTTTTTTTTCAATTTCTAACACTTTGTTCTCAATTTTTATTAATTTTTAGTTCAATTAGTTTTTTATTTTATTGTCATATTTTTTTAATTTATATAATTTTATTTTAATAATTTATTTTTAATTTTTATTATTTTTTCATTATTTCTTTGAATTTTTATTTTAATGAATTTGTTTTTAATTTTTATAAAATATTTGTTAATTTGTATAAGTTTTTTTATTGTTATTAATTTTTTCTTAATTTTTGTATTATAATTTTCATTTTATTTAATTATTTTTTTTTAATTTTAGTATTATATTTTTAAAATTTTATTTAATTTATTTGAAACTCTTATAATTTTTGTAATTATAAATTTTATCTTATTTTTATTTAACTCTATTATTATATTATTTGAATTCTATTAATTTCACTTTATAATTTTTAATCTTTGAGTTTTAAATCTTATTATATTTTCAATTTGTTATTCATTTTTTTAATATTAATTATTTTGCTTACATTTTTTAATATTTTGTTAATTCTTGCTATTGATTTTTTCTTAACTTTTATAAATTTCCTTTTAATTTTTTTTTTTTAACTTTATTATTACATATTTTTTAATTTTTCTGTAATTTTTATATTCTTTTAAGTTTTTTTTTGATTTTTTCTTAATTTTTATAAATTTATTTTTAACTTTTATTATTAGTTTTTAATTTTATTATTATATTTCTTTCAATTTTAAATAACTTCACTATAATTTTTGTACTTTTTTGTTATTATTATTATTTTTTATAAATGTCTTCTTAATTTTGATTAATTTCTCTTTAATTTTCATATTTTTTTAGTTGTTATTAATTTTTACAATTTTTTTTCAACTTTTATTATTATTTTTAACATTTTTATAATTATTTTTTTTATTTTCATTAAATTCCCTTTAATGTTTTCTTAATTTATATTATTTTTTTTTTAATTTTGAATAATTTTATTTAATTTTTATTAGTTGTTTTGTGTAGATGTTATTAATTTTTTTTAATAATTTTGTATATTTTTTCGAAGTTGCATAATTACTTAGATTTTTATTGTTTTATTATTGTAGAAGCGTGCCATGTAAGCTAAACGCCCTTATTCCACTGTAAAAGGAGGGAGAAACAAAAAAACTTGTTTGGGTAAAAACGTAAAAATGGGAAAATGTTAGTTACTATATACAGGATAATGTTAAGTGATTACATTTTATGCTAACTTCTTATGTTAAGGACAAACACAATACAAATAAATGGTAAATATGTGAAAATAAATGAAATTATATTTTAAAATGTTTAAATTATGATATGTGTTTAAGACAGACAATTTAATTTCGTTTTATTTAATTTATTTTTGACAAAACGATTTTTCGAAATTCAAGTTTTGAGTTTTTTGAAAGTATAGTGAGTGAACACTTTGACACTTTGTATATAATATATACACTGAATTAGGTATCTGTATGTATAATAGGGCGACTATTAACTTCCAAGTTTATTTTTGTTTTGAAAACGTCAGGCTGAAATTTCAGTTTTTGTCCCAAAAAAAGGGTCCAACGTAAAAAAGCTCTTTATTTTCAAGTTAAATATAGTACCAGAAGGAGGCCTTATAATATCAGAAGATAAAGAGGCTCGAAAGTTATCATTTTATATTAATTAGCGATTAATAATTTCAATAAAAATAAATGAAGTTTTGCTGTCATAAAAGCTTTGACGAAGAAAAAAATAAACGGAAGATTTAAGACACAAACCTGCAGGCAAATCAATAATAAGGTAAGAAATAGCGAGCAAATGGATAAGAAAAAATATAACATAAAATATTTGGGCTTCAGGTTAGGATAAAAAAAGTAGTGAAACAATGTAGTCTTATGGTGTGGGTCTGCTTTCAATGGCAAGTACTATACATCAGATACTAAAATTATGGATAAATTCGGTTACAAAATATCATACGCTAACTTGTAATTTATGACAATAAAGATATGCCACTTTTGAGGAGCTTCCAACAAACAACGATTCTGTCACTGTTACTAACAATAAAGCTAAAATAGCCAAATTCACTCAGGATGAATTCGTTAAGCACCCATACTGACTGTGTAAAAATGATTGAAATCGGAAAATAATACCCCCGCTCCCTCCTCAAACAACGCTGCTGTTAAAAACTACTAAAAGTGCTATAAATCAACAACTAAATACGCCAGAGACATTCAATTTTTCCACTTAAATGACATTGGAGAGATTTATGGGAGCCGGCGAGCCTAAAATCACATATCTGCCTTTAAAGTAACTTTAAAGTAACATTGTCCGGGTGACTTGAACCAGATGATTGGTGATTGTATGTGAGGTACTTTATGAAACCCAGAGAGCATTTTTTTGTATGTGGCATGTTAATAGTATGCAATACTAGAAAAAAAGATAAAATCGGGCGATATTACCCCAACTCCCATATATGGGACAACTCCCATATATATTGTATGTGTATACATAAAATTGCTTAAATTACGATCCTCTGGTTGACGTTTTATACATTAAAGTATATCCCTGCCTTTGATTCTTGCAAGTTGTAACAATATAGAAAGTTCAATTGCTCCCGAACTTAGCCATTCCTTACTTGTTTACTTTCTTTTACTGAAAATTATAGAAAATTATATCACAAAAAAAAAAAAAAAAACAAAGATCGTGAAAATATTCACTGATAAGTTTTAACCGAAGATAAATTTCCAAAAGCATGTCAACTTTACACCTACAGCTCAAAACTGATTCCAGGAACTATCCCATGACTTGTTCCAAATAATTAATTGCTTGCATTATATGTTGCATGTCAATTTTGGACAAACAAATTTCGTATGTATTAGATTTGCGCATTAATTTTCAGCGTTGACAGCGATAAGAAATATAGCTAACCGAAAAAAGGGCTACACTGCGCACGCTCAACGCCAAAAACTATAAATCATTTGTGTGGCAAGTCAAAATGTGCCAATTATCTGTGAATTTCCCTAAGCGCAAATATTTCCCTATTCACATATTCGTGCATACCACACTTCGTGGCACAAAAACCAAACAGAAAAAAATAAAAAGCGACATAAAATCAAAAGAAAAAAAATAAAATAGAAATAAATAAAAAGAGTAACTACACTTTGGTTAAAACAATTGCATACTAACATGCTTCAAATAAATTGCTTTCTCGACACATATTTCTTGGTTTCTACCTTTTTTGCTGTATAACTGTCACCTCACCTTTTACACGGCGGCGTATGGTGAGGCACAGAAGCGCCACATTGACGCCGCGACAAGTTACAATGAAAGGGAAAACTTTCAATTTAAATCAACAAGAAAAATAAAAAAAATTAAAAAAGGCGAAAAGCCAAAGGAAATAAAAAACGGAGCGTAGACAGGCGACATGACGAAGTTGGAAAAAGAAAACGAAACGAAACAATTGAAGCAAGTTGAATTCCATAGGAACTTACTTATGTAAGCAAAATGGCCGAATGGCATAAGCATGAATTTGTGTACCTGAAATAGGTGTATGTAAACATATGTACATATGTGAAAAATAAAAAAAAAAATATAAAAATAAAAAAATTAAAAAAAGGTATAAATTAAAATTTTTAAAAATTATAAGTAATAAAAAAATATTTTAAATTATGAAAAAATATATCAAAAAAATTAAAAACAAAAATAAAAAAATGTGAAAAAAATTATAAAAAAATCAGTTTCAAAAAAAGTATTGAAAAATCGAAATGCGCGCGAACTAAACATGACCAACTACCAAGCGACTGCTGTTGTTGCCGCCAAAAACAAATAATTTCAGCAGTTTTGAGCGTTAACAGCGGCTACCGCTTCCCGTTATTTACGTATGCATGTATGGGTATATGGCACTGCCGCCCAACTGCCTGCAGCTCATAAGCAATGTGTGTGTGTGTAAGTACATATGTGTATGTGTTTATTTTTTGTTTTTATGTGTACATTTTCATACCTTCCTCATCGCCCAACTTGTAGACCAACTCCTTGGCGCGATTTGGTATGTTGTCGAATTTCTCGAGTATGACTCCTTTAATGTGTTGCGCCCAGAGACGTTTCTGGTCACGATTTTTGGCTGTCAATTTGATTTGATTACGCGGCTCATGGTAGGGTATTACATAAAAGCTCGTCGGTTCGCCGGGTAAATGTTCGCTTAGCATTAGATTATTTTGCTGTGTGCGAGAAAAAACGAAAGCAAAACAGTTGAAAGGAAATGAATGAGTGCAAAAACAAATATAGAAATTTATAGTAAAAGTAAAAATGCCACTATCGAAATGGAAAATGGTGTGGCAAAGACACGTGTTTTCTTTGTAGACTTTATGGTTATATAACTTACGTGTATGTAACTCTTGAATTGCAGACGATTATCCTCTTTGGACTTAGTAATTATCAGCATCGTGTCGAAAAGGAAGACCATGCGTGGCTTATTGTGTTCCATGAGGAGACCCTCTTGGCGGAGTTCGCCCAAAACGGTGAGTTCTAGGAAAATAATTCAAGTGAAAATAATTAGTTAGAGATGTTATAAATAGGCTTAATATTTAATGAAGAGCAAATATTATATAACCATCATATGTAATATATCACTTTTTATTAAATATAACTTATTTTTAGCATTGTTGGAATTTTTTAAATTTTTCAAAATTTTTAATTTCAAAACCAATATTAATACTTTATATTAGGATGGCAACTACGTTTCAAATATTTAACCGCATGTTAATTTCTTAAGCTTTTCATAAGCTTATTACGATTTTGAAATTTTTATGTCGTAATAAAATTTTTTTAAAAAAGGTGGCAACTACATACGTTTTAAAATGCAACTTTTAGTTAATATTTAGTTTAGTACGCAAACAGTACTAAACTCATTTAATTTCCAAAAACTATATGAAAAAATAAGTCAGGTGGCAACTCTGAAATATGTATAATATTTTTTGTACAAAAAACTTACTAACTAAAATTCATAGTATTCACACTTTTAAAATTGTTTCTTTCCATTTATGTCTACATTAAATACATCTGGCAACCCAATAAAAGTTAATGATTTAAAATAAACACAAAATTTTGTTCTAAACAAACAAAACAAAATATTATTTTTTAGCAAATCAGTAAACATTTTCATATTACTAATTTAAGTAAAAAAATAATTTAAAAAAAGTGGCAACTCCGAAAATTAATATTTGTAAAAACAAGTGTTCAAAAGTGTTTTATCCCTATTGCGAATTTTTATTGCATTACTTTTTTTAAATTCATATGGCAACTCTTTCCTAGTAAATTTTTTTCAAAATAACACCAACACTGACTATCAGTTAAAAAACAATGTAATTGCTAATATTAATTATTACCAGTAACAATTTTTCTTTAATTTTATTTTCAGTAACAAAACCTTAAGCTTCATAAGTATATGTACATTCCTTTTTCTTTGAACTCACCTGGTCCCAACCAACCGTCCAATATGCCAGACAGTTCTTTAACTCTGATTTGTTGCTCCAACTTACGCTTCACCTGATCGATATTACGCGCCACTTGCCGCATGATTTCGTAGGCTTGCAACACTTCCTTCACATCGCAATGCTTACGAAGGTTCTGAAAGGGAAACAACAACTGGATGTGAGTTAAAATATAGAAAACATTTGCAGGGCGCTTACGTCCAATAGCAGATGATATTTAAGTATACGTTGCACCGGCTTCAGCAAATATGAGCCGAGTGGCAATTTGTGTTGCAACATTTTTTGTGTGGACGTCAGCAGTGCGTTGGTGTGTGTGGCCTGTAACAGTTTGGTCAGCAGTGATATGGCTTCAGGATAACTTGTACTGTAAGGAGAGGAAGAAGAGAAGAAATCGTTAACAAAGACTTCACATAAAAAACTTCTTAAAATATTTACGAAACTTAAATTATGAAAATGTTTTGGTAATAAATATATTTTTTCTGTTAGAGGAGCTAGTTCTTAATAAACACAAAATTTCTCATAAATTTTCAGGTCATTTTGAGAAGTTGTAAATTCTGTCATATAAATTTTGTTCATTGAACTCGTAGTTTTGCCGAAAACCGAGATAACCTTTCGTTAACCTTAAAAATTCAACCACCCCACCCGACCTCAGATCGTCCGAAAATTATTTTTCATTTCATTTTGGTTATTTTATTTTGCACTGAAGAAGTTAAAAAGGGATGCCCTCAAGATGGCATCACCAAAGTTAAAGCCACAAGCTTTTTATTGGTATCTTACCATTTTTGTTATTTTGGCTAATAAATATTATTTTTTAGTTTAGATTTTCTTAAAAAAAAAAATGAAGAAATTTTGCAACTTGTATTATATTGTTTTATTAAGGGTGGTGTTTTATTAAGGGTGGCAGCTCTGTTTAACGAATATTTTAACGCTATCGCTTCAGAAAACTTTCGGCTTTGTAAATACAGAGTCATTTTACCTCATTTGATATACACACTTTATAATTTGAATAAATGTGGCAACTCTTTTCTAACAGTATTTAAAAGCAAGCTTTGAAAAATATTTGTTTTATTGAACGCTGTCATATTTCCAATTTAATTATTTATTTTTTATTAAATTATTTTTAGTCAGGTGGCAACTCTGTCCCAATTCGGCATTTCTTATTACGACTTTTGCCTGTCTGTTGTATAATTATTGTTTTATTTTACACTAAGTAATCATATATTGCTTGTTTTATTGTATTTTATTAAGGGTGGCAACTCTGTTCGATTGATATTTTAACGCTATCATATAAGAAAATTTTTTGTACTGTAAATTAAGAGAATAATTGTATGTTATATGATATATGTACGTACATATGTATGTATGTATGTATGTATGTATGTATATAGAATTTGAACAAAGGTGGCTGCCCTTTTTTAACAAAATTTTAACGCAAGTGCTTGAAAATATGTTTTTTATTAAACACTAACAAATTTCACAATTAATTATATATTTTTTACTAAATTTTGTTTGCATTCAGGTGGCAACTCAGTAACATTTTTGTTGCAATTTTCGCTGTCAATTTTTAAATTATTATTTATATAAAAGAATGTAACTATATTATACTTATTTATATCTTCTTATTTTTTGTTTATTAAGGGTGGCAACTCTGTTCGATTAATATATTAACGTAAGTATTTAATAATATTTTTTGTACTGTAAATTAAGAAAATAATTTTTTGTTTTATTATATTAATTTAGAATTTGTATAAAGGTGGCAACTCTATCTTAACAACATTTTTACGAAGGCTCTTAAAAATATATGCTTTATTAAACGCTGTCTAATTTCCAATTAAATTATTTCTTGTATAGAATTTTTTGGATCTGTGGAGGGTATTATAGCTTCGGTGCAAACGAAATTCGCGTTTTTTCTTTTCTTTTCTTTTTTAATGTCATATTATTACATAAAAAATGTGCTCCTCTTTGGGAACGCTATGATTGTTCAGTTGAAAAACAACATTTGAGATTTAATAACTCAATTCGAATTAATTTTGAACTCTATTCCGAGTCAAGCTTAAATGTTTATTGTCTTACTAATCATTTCTTTTTATTTTTTTTATTACTCCGACAAACAAAACAAATATGTACTTATCGCCCAATAAAAATCACCATTGTCAAATTGAGAATTCCAACCGCTGGCAGGGTCACTGCAAACAAAAGTTTCAAATGCCAGCCAAAGTGCAACTGTCAAAAACGCAAAGCTTTAGCAATAAAAAATATGCAAGTACAGCACATAAATTGCACTGACAGTAGGAGTCAAATACCAAAGCGACAGAATGTCACTCAAAGCGGCCAAGGCGAGCCTGAGGGTGGTGAGGCGCTGCAGCCCGCCATTTGGTGGTAGCGTGATGGCAGCACCAAAGAATGCAAATCACAATCATGAAATCGTCATTTTTACATTTTTCATTTACTATTTCTTGCATTTGCTTTTGTTGTTGTTGCCAATAAGAGATTCCAACACGGTGTGCTGTGGCAACTTGCAAGCATGCAACAAGTACTCGAAACGTGTTTTGTTCGCCTGTCAGCGTGCACTCAACTAACTGACAGTGACAGAAAACAACCGCCAGCGCACTGATAGCGCAGCACTCCCACGAAAGCTTTGCAGCGCAGTTTTGCACAGTTAGCCCAGAACTGTCTGAATGGCTTATTGGTAATGTCATCACTTCATGCTGAATATCTATCAGCGAATCTAGCGGAGCTCAAGACTCCAACTATGCCTCCAAGTTGTAGTAAATATGAATGCCAGCGAAGCGTATAAGCGCAAAAACAATAAAAATAACAATAACTATAACAACAAACAGACAGCAAGTAAGAAATAGATGGCGTGTTTGACAGCAACGAACTTCTAAGCAGCCACCAATCTAAGCGACCATCCATATCCACCAGTTTGGTTACAGCGCTGCGCGCTTTTGGAGGCAGCTAGTGGAGCAGCACTCAGCGCTTGTCTAACTGTCTAGCGAGCAAGCTAACTAGACACCTATCTGCGTGTATGTTTTGTGTGTTTGTGGCGGACGGCATGACTGTCTGCATAGTTAACTGGCTGCTTGATTGCTTGGCCGACTAGCTGGCTGGCCGTTTGCCAAATGAAGTAACTGGACTGTCGTCTCAACTGGCTGCGTGTCTATCGCTGTTATGCTATCACTCGCTGCACTGCTGTCTGCCACATTCGCGTTAGGCCAGCAACTAAGTTCTGCAGGCAATATTCTAGCTATCTGCACAGTGTCTACTAAGAAAGTTGTGTGCACACAATGGGAAACCGCAAAAGCGCAATTTTTCTTCGCTTTTCTAATTTCTACCTTGTTGTTCTCGTAAAGAAATCAAGATCAGCGTTTTCTTCTGGTTTAGTTTCTTATTGTTTTTTTTTCTGTTTTAAATTTCATTTATTTCTCTTTCTGTTTTACTAGAACACGCTTCTACCACTTTCATGCTCTGTTAACTGATTAACCATGTTGGGGCATCGTAAAGCTGGCTACTAGCGCTGTTGTTGTTGCCATGCACCATTGCTTTTGGTGTGCAAATAAAATTTAATTTGGTGTCCGTTCGGGTGAAAAGAAAATCGTATGAATTTGAAATAATAAAATCAGCCACACGAAATTGGCAAGTCGCTTGTGCGAAATCTGATCAGACAAACGAGAAAGAAGCGGCAATACATGTTTATATGTATTGAACAGGAAATTACAAAGAACTAAAAAACTATTGACCGATCATTAGACATGCAAGGCCAAGCTAAGCATTATTCCTGCATTCAAGCAGGTTTTCCTTTTATGTGTTATTTTTTATTAGAAACAGTTTTATTTCTCTTTCAGTTAAATTTTGGTTCTTTTCCTTTAATATTCCCCAACTTATTTAGCGAAGTTTTCAACACTCTCCTAAATGTAGGCAACGTTTTATTTTCAGACATGTTTTAGTACAGTCGCACACTTAATATGCAATAGCAAAACAAGAAAGTAAAGTGTTTGACGTAATTAAAAGCAACTTTCGGTATTATTATCATTCTTTTACGCTAAAAGTAAGATGACGTATAAGGTACGGCTAGTTTAGAATTCTAAAAATATCGATTTTCAGCCTGTCAAATCTCTTATGCCATCTTAGCTTTTAGATTAATGTAAAACCTAGGTGGGATGTATATCTGACGACGAACCTAAACCTTTAGGAGGACGATTGAAACCACAAAGACTAAAATTTCCTCACTCTAATATGATCTCTCTGAACTACCATGTGCCTTCATCAGGATATTATTATATATTATATTGCATATGCGAGACATCGCCAAGACACGCTCGACAAATAGTTGCGAATATTTTCCTCCATTTATTTGCATAGAGCGTGGAACCCATTACAGTGAAATAGGTTGTTAAGCCCATAAAGAAATCAAGATAAATGGATTCTTTCACTATCTTCGATAGACCCTAAGACACTTTAATGATTTCAAAGCCGCTTAGCTATCTGTATATACAATAGAGTGATTCTAGGAACCTATTTTTCAGAGTACCAAACGAAAAAAAAAAAAATTTTTTTTTGAATCACTCTAATATACAAGGTCTGTCGCAAAAGAAACAGGACTGTTAAAAAAAACAACAAAAAATTAATATTTTTCAAAAGTTATATTTTTTATTCAAAGTAGTTTCCTTGTGCTTTGATACAGCGTTTAGCCCGGTCAATTAGCATTTCAAATGAGTGTTTAAGGTCATTTTACGGAATGCTCTTGAGAATATCGGTCGTCGCCTTTTGGATAGCTGAAATGTCCTGAAACCAGTGTCCTTTCATGGGCAAATGAAGTTTTCCACATAGGTAAAAATCACAGGGTGCCAGATCAGGTGAGTAGGGTGAGTGATTAATGGTTAATATGGAGTTTTTTGTCAAAAAATCAGTGACAAGCGTCGACCGATGACACGGCGCATTATCGTGCAACAGGCGCCAGGACCCTACCTCACGGTATTGTGGTCGAGCACGGTATTGTGGTCGAGCACGCTTCATAACACCAAGGTAAAACACAGCATTAATCGTTCGGCCAGGTGAGACGAACTCTCGGTGTACAATACCCTCGAAATCGTAAAAACAAATCATCATTGTCTTTATTTTGGACTTCTGAAGACGACCGACTTCTGATCGTCACAGAGATCCTCGCGACCTTCTTGGAATCGCTTAAACCACTCATGCACATTAATACGGGATAGGCACTGATCACCATAAACTTTTTTCATCATTTGAAATGTTTCAGTAAACGTTTTCCCAAGTTTAAAACAAAATTTAATATTTGCTCTTTGTTCAAAATGCATTTTACGACCCATGACCAAAAGCTGCTGTCACTTTTTGATCGATAACATCGATTGTAGTTATCCAATTGTCTTAAAATTTTTACGAAATGTTAACAAGAGATCAAACTTTTTATTTCATATACCCACCAATAGGTGGCGCCACCAGAAACAGTTATATTTAAAAAGTTCTGTTTCTTTTGCGACAGAACTTGTATAAATATATTTCGTGTTATGGTCGCACTCAATGTTAGAATAAGTATTTTTTAATTACTGTGATCACCGCTTGGAAAACCGAGCACTGCTCTGGTAGTCGAAAGACGTTTCTGGTATCTATTTTTGTAGAAAAGACACAACCTTCCACTCGATTATCTACTGTGGACCCATCCGTATAGACACTAGTCCCTGTTTCTCTGTCCATCTCACCCCTATGGCAATCTTCTCTGGAAGGGAAGGCAGTATTGGGAATTGAATTTAAGTTTAATTCTAAAGAATTTCAAAAATGCTTTGTATTAGTTAGAAACGGGTACTTGTTTCTTAGAATGACCTTATTACAGACGACTATTAGGAACGATTCCTCTAAGTCTAAGTCTAAGAGCTGACTGTGCTGCGAGATGTTTACTGAACAAGTATGTGAGAAGTAAATGTAAAATAATATTATAGAGATTAATTTCTTTCAGTTAGGACGGGTTCCAAGCATCACTGTCGTTCGGAGAGGTTCCCTTGAAAAAAGAAACCGCAATTTTGTTTCAAAATTTAAATTTTTCTCATATCCTTAAAACAGCCCGAAAAAGGGGATTCAATCTTTTTTCCTTAATACCATAATAAAATGTTTAAATTTGTAAATTTTCTGTCTTGTCCTTGGATTTTCACTTACCAATATGTTGTGTATACATCAAATCTTTCGCGCAATTCTATAAAACATTTCGCTATTTTTCCTGGGTCCATACCAGAGTTGATTAACTGCTTCAGGAGCGTCGAGTTGAACTCATAAATCTCTTCAATATTTGAGAAGAGTATTTTCAGTTCGTCATAACGTAGGCAGGCACGTTCCCTCCAATCCGATAGATAACTGTAAAATGATATTAAAAAAGTTAAAAATTAAAATTAAGATAAATATTCCGAAATATTGTTTTGTGAAATGACTAAGAGAAAAAGGAATTTAGAGTTTTAAAATCGATTTTTGCCACTCACCCTTTTATGACCTGCCCCAAGTCCTCCACAAAACTGCGTTCAGAGTCGACTATCTCTAGCATAGCGCGCTCTAAAACTGTCATACCACTATGCGGATCCATAAGTTCATTCTCACTTTGATCGGCCAGACTCTCAACACTCGCCAAATACGATGTGGCCAGCTTGCCATTCAGATGATCCGAACCGGAACTAGAACTAGACGATGTTGAGCAAATGGAAGACGAAGAAAGCGGACGATGTTTGAGTTTGGCAATCTCTGGCAGCATTGGACCACCTTTGCGTGACTCTTTTGGCGAAAACTTTGACTTAATATCAGTTAGGCGATCTAAGCTCTCCGCCGACATTTTGCTCGCCTCCTCAAGCTCTTCCAACTGCTGTGCAGTGGGCAATTTTATTGGTACTGCACCGCCCAAAGTATTGGCCTTCGCTGCCAAGCTTTTAGAGCGCGCATAGGTGAGCATCGGTGAACCGGACACAGTTGAGGCACAGGCTGCCGACGAGCTGCGCACTAAAGGTTTAGAGATCACTGGCTTATTAATAGCTTCGATGAGTTCAACACTTGTCATGGATGAGTTCATGCTGTCCTTTTCATTGAGTGTAAGCGATGCGAGGTCTTTTGTGATTAGCGGATAGTTCAAAGTCTCTACAAAATCAGAGGGTGACAAAGGTGCAGTGGCGATAAACTCTTTGGATGGTATTGGTGGTGGTGTATTGAGCGCGCTAGAGATATTATTATTGTTGTTTATATTATTATTATTGTGATTGTGATTTTGTTGGTGTTCCACCGCCAGTGGCAAGCTGGTTGGTGGCGGCGGTGCACATGCGGCAGTTAACATTTGCGATGTGGTGGCCAATTGCTCCATTTCAATTAGTTTAATACTTTCTTGGCGTTCATAATTCGGCAGTGATAACTTGTAGTTTGCGCTAA
This sequence comes from Bactrocera neohumeralis, assembly GCF_024586455.1. Classification (NCBI taxonomy): domain Eukaryota; kingdom Metazoa; phylum Arthropoda; class Insecta; order Diptera; family Tephritidae; genus Bactrocera; species Bactrocera neohumeralis. The sequence continues at coordinate 20,253,378 of NC_065921.1, read as the reverse complement.
AGTTGAAAGCGCCAAGGGAATCGTTCGTTTTTACGGCTGAGGTATTTTGATTTGTCGGTGTAACCTCACCATCGCCAGTAGAACCCTCCAAACACGGTATGGCAACTACAGCCGGCGTCGGTGGCTTCTTTAGACCGCGCGCGGGCTTCGCCTCAGTATACGAGTGAAAGTTGAGCGCATCTAAGTACTCGGAACTGGAATCGAAGGTCTCAACTAATTCGCTACCCGACTGCGTTAACTTCCCGGTAATCTTAGAGAGCGGTATATGTGAGAGCTTTACTTTGTGTATGCTGTTCGGCGTTGAAGTCGCGCTTGGTGGTGGCGCTTTTTTCACGTACCGGTGATGCAGCGCTGGCGATTGTGTTGGACTCGTCAAGTGTGTGGGTTGTTGCTGTAGCGCGTCTATGTCCACAGTTTCCACGCGCTCCGCATCAGAGTGTGTAATTATGCGCTGGACATTGGGTGACAGTATGCGTATTTGATTGCGATGTTTGCTGGGGCTGTTGAGACTGCCGCCGCTGCCCGAGCTGTGGACGAATGGCGTTTCGCGCGACAAGCGTGAGCCTGTTGGGCTATTATGACATGCGCTACCGCTGCCGCTTCCACTGCCGCTGCTGCTACTGCGTTGACTGCACGAGGACGACGATGAGAGCGAATTGAGACTGCGACTACTCGCACTGTAAGTGTGTTTTATGTTGTGATTGTGGACGCCGTGAAAGCTGTTGTTGTGGCTGTTGCTATAGGCGAGGTTGAGCAAAGCAAGCGTGGTGTTGCGACCGCCGCCAAAGCCGCTGTCAGTAGAAGCACTCAAAAAAGTTCCGATCTCTGGGGACTGTTCGTTTAACTGTCGCTTTGGTAGCGCAGGTGAAGGCGAATGTGAAGGTTGCTGCCGCTCTTCCCCTACAGCGTAACAATTACTCTTATTACTGTTGCTGTCGCTACAATTATTGTTATTGTTGTTGTTGTAACCGTCTATATGGAAACTATATTCGGCGCTTAACTTTTCCTCTGCGCTGAAACTTGAACTGCGACTACTCTTATTGCTGAGCGTCGGTGAGTCGCTGTGATTGCTTGCAATGCTTACATTACCGTTAGAATGCTCGTCAATGCTGTAGGCGTTCTCGTCGCCGTTTTCGCTTATTTTTATATTTTCGCCACTGCTGTTCTGCTGATTTATGTTACTATTATTATTGTTGTTAATGTTATCGTTTGTATTTTTGTTGCTAGCCTCGAGCGCACTCGTCAAGGTGTCGTAGATGCCCAAAAGCGATGGTGCCAATTCTGTGGAGCTGCCTGCAGTTAACGAAAAGTAGAAGAAGATGCATAAGAAAATTGGTTAGTTTAGTTGTAAATTAGATGAACATATGTGTGGAGTTAACGAACATGATTTGCATAAATACGATAATAACCGAAGTTCAACAGTCATATATATAATTAAAGTTGCCATGTTGATACAATTCAATTGATTTCTAGTTCAGACCTATTCTAACCAACAAAAAAAATCTAATAATCTTTTCAATACCATTTACGATAGGGAATATAAGGTATAACCAGAAATATTTTTCCTATAAAGTCACCGAAAACACCCTTAACATTTACTATCTGATCAAATATGACCAAACGGGTGATTCATTTCGAGGTTCTCTACTTTTTTAAAGATAAAACACAGAAACTTCAAATTTAATGGGGAATGTTTATTATCATTCGAAAGAATATTCTTTGGCATTTTTTTTTTTTTTTTTTTTGAAAATTATCTCTTTCAAATGTTGACCGCGGCTACGTCTCAGATGGTCCATCCGTTGAGTCCAATTTTCGTTGACTCGTTAGAGCATTTCCACTGGTAACTGAGGAATGACAAGCGTGATGTTTTGTTCCAATGCCTGAATCGATGTTTTTCCGGAAAAATGATATTAAAATCTTGGTTACCAATAGAACCAAATGTCATCGAAAAGTCAAGATCTCAGGCATCGAAAGTCGGTCAACATGGCGCGATAAGATGATTTTTTAGAGCGCCAGGCAGTTTTTGGTGCTACGTGTTTCAAGCATCTTTTTCTTGGATTTAACTTTTGAAAAGTCCAGCTTTGGGCTAAAAATAACCAAAATGTTTTAGTCGATTATAAATTTGATAAAAGTCTGATGCAACTGTTTCTTTATCTTTTTTGATGTTATCGTCATAACAGAGGTAACGGATGACTCATTAAGTTTTCGATGACCTCAAAATCTACTCAAAGGAAAGAATAACTTCACCAATAATTTTTTGTTATCAGCTACAATAAAACTGAAACACACAAAATTACCACCGTTGTTGCTGTAAAAATCGCCAGACAAAGTCGTAAACAAACGCTATACAAATTTATCGATTGTATGGAAGCTGATGAATCAGGCACAAGGTTTCTCCGGTTCGAACTGTATCACAAATTGTATCCATGGATATAGTTAAACGTATACAAATTTAACGAATGCACTGATTAGGTCATGTCAATCATGGAAGCATTCAATGGAATAATCAAATTTTATTTTAACTTCAATACACCTGTATTGGGATGTAAGTACAACTGGCATAACCTCGCAAAGGATAGAGGCTACTGGCGAACTTTAAGTTCTCGGTCCAGACCGTTCCTCCGTTGTACTACCAAAGAAGAAGTGGAAGAAAATGGATTTCCATCATATTTCTCAGCACAGCAATTTTGATTACCTGCTTCTGAGTCCTCTTAAGTAGCCTGAATAGCGTCAGAGTAGTACAACCCATCTCAGTTTTTGAGATATCGAGCTGAAACCTTGCACACGCTTCTCCAAAAAGCCACTCATTTGTTGGAATCAATCATATCGGACCAATCTAGCACATAGCTTTCATATGAACTAAATGATCGGAGTCACGTCTTTTTATGGAAAATCCTTTCATTTGACTTGATTTCTTCACAAAATTTGACATGTATTATTGTCTAAAGTAACGCTGCAATATAAGCTGACATACAAAGTGACCGACCAACCTAAAAATCTTTTATGTAAACTTTCCGCTGAAAATTTTATGTTTACTTCAGTACACCAATCCCTTGAGAAAATTCTATCAATATACGATTGTGGCGCCAATGTGCTGTTCGTTGCAAAAATTGACGTCGCGTCTAGTTAACGACTAGCTTAGCATAAGAGTGCACCAAAGCTATTAACAATCAATCCATCTGCATAAACGCTCAAATCACTATTCAAATCAACTGGCCAATGTCGATGCCACATGCCAAGTAAAATTCGTAATGACATGCTGTGATGGGCAGGGTCCTGCGCTGGGACCAAAGTAGAAATCAATAGTTCGCCTGTCAGTGATGGATGCGTGCGAAAGCAAATGGCCAATGGAAAATGCAACAATTTGTTATTATTATTGATTTAACTTGAGGTATTTTGCCACAAACACACACACACACACATTCGTACATGTGTAAATATAATTATATGTGAAGAACTAGCTGAAGACAGCACAATGAGCTTGCTGAAGGACCATTCGGCTCTAAGTACACAAATGCTCGAATTGATTAATTGAATTCTTTGGCTTGTAATGGCAAGCGATTCATTTTACATATGTTGCACTTTGCATATTTAATAATACTTAGGGTGGGGTGTAGGTGAGAGCGGTTTTAATGCCGCAGAGTGTGGCGATTCCCTTTACTTTTTGCGCTTGCAGGGCTTATGGTCATACAAAATTGTAATAAGCCATTACTTCAATTATAAACTAAACTAAGCATGTAATTACGTCGAGTAGGGCTTAGACAGGGCTTCGGCTTCGCAAAGCCCTCGTGTTGCTCTTATGATTTGCATAAAAATGTACTGACTTTTCAGTTGCCAATCTGCCACATCTTGATGGTTATGGCTGGGGCTGTCAGTTCGTTTACCGCCATCAATCAATCGCTTATGGCATGTTCGTTTCGCATCGTTTCGACGAGCGCATGCAAAGTTCGTTTATTACATACACACTTAACTGTACACGGACTTAGTTACTCTCATTTAGTGCCAGCACTACTGGCGAACAACAACTCAATATCATCGCAGACGCTCTTGAACATGCAACACATCAGCTGAAATCGCCACAAAATTTAAGTGCTGCGTGCCACTTGCAACATTGTTGATTGCATTTGCAGCAAATTGTTTGACTGACTAACTGACCGACTGTCTGACTGTCTGGCTGATTGCCGCAAATGTGCCAGTGCATGTTGTGAAGTTATGCCAAACATTATGGCATTTCATTAACGTTTGTGGCAATCAGGTGAACATGTTGTGCATGCCACATAAATTAGTGCAACATAATTGACTACAGCAATAAAATTATGTGTGTCGCATTGCAGTGGTATTTATTTTTGCGTGGCTTTTGTGTTTCATTTCAGCCACTCAAGTTTTTCTTATTTTTTTGGTGATTACAATAGATAATATCTTTCCCATACGTCTCATATCCAAATCGGTATGTTAGGATATGAGAAGCGTGGACTTTAGAGGGCACTAACGGGTCCTAGAAAACCACCAACACAGAGTTGGCTTATTAAAGAGCTGTGTGCATAGTAGGCAAGCCAGAAGGCCAATACTTTTATGAAAGAGAGAATTAAAAGCAGTTAAGGCATCACATGGTACTTAGAACTGAAGTCTCGCACTGACAAATTTGGTTAACATTACCTCCGCGAATGTCGAGACCTCAAATAGTTGAGGCAAGGTATCTTAGAAATCTCATGAAGTTCACCTAATTGTTCAATGGTACTTGGTTGGTTTCCGCTTAGGAGCAGATTGGGCGTAATGATGACTTAAGTGCAGCCAAGCGTTCCTGCTTTTTACAACCAATCACCAAACCAAAACCGTGATATAAGGCGAAAAATTATCACGTGACTATACATTATCATCTGAAAAAAAAACACAAGTGGTTTCTTGGAATGAGGATCTAGCTAGAAATTAGACTTCTCCATGAGTTAAGTTTATTCAAAAAAGTAGTTCCAAAGATACGAGGAATCGTTGCGCGTGGGCTCCAGGTACTATGTCTTTTCTCGTTCACCACAAAAGCAACAGATTTGCGCTGACCGTTCTGTTGTTAAAGCATACGTTGTCAATACCATTTGAGTACCCTGGTGGGAACTAACCTCTCAGAGTAGTCAGTGGCATTGCGGTTGTGCTCAATATAATTCTGCATAATCGTATAAATAACGCAGGGTTACCATATTTAGATATGTTATCGAACAGGTAACTACTATCAGTGTTGTTGGAAGTAGCTTTGAAATCGACCAGCACGTAGGGCGTATCGATTTGTTTGTCCAGAGCCCTCTAGAGGGTTTGACATATTATGAAAAACTGGTCTGTGGTGGATTTACAAGGTCTAAGGCGGCACTTATAAAGTCCAAACAGTTCATTTATAATGGCATGGAATGGATTTCCCTTATTCAAATATTGAAAAAATATAAAGCGCAGTACAAAAACTATATAATCTGAGGAAACAATATACAAAACGCACCTCAATCATCTATAATGCCTATGGCTTGTCTGTTGCTGAATTAACTATATTTTTTTACCAAATTTCAAAAAATCTTTTAGTAGTAAACGTTTGGTTTACATTAGAACCAAATATGATTTTGAGAACCTCAATATTTTCTTATTTGAGAAATGTTTGAGAAAATTGCACTTCGTTAGGTTGTTGCAACCTTTGATATTGCTTTTGAAGTAAATCGGATGGAAACTGGTCTTGAGACAGCAAATTCCGACATCTCTGAAACCATTGAGCCTCAACAGAATATTTACGATAATTATATGAATACATATATGAAGACAGAATTAAACGAGTTTCTCACTCACTCAAGAATCAATATTCCAAGTGTATGCCATGCAACTAAGCCAAGAAGGAAAGTCTAAACTTCCAAACCAAGAAGGTAGTAACTAGTATGCTGTTGCTCAGCAAATGAGACAAACAATAATATGTAGTAGCAATCACGTGAGCACTTCCTTGACTGCCAACCAAGCATACACACACACATAGATACACACATATGTAGGTAATGCTGCATGCCACAGTCATATCAGCTCATTACAATTAATCTAGCAATTGCTTAGTAGCTAAGCCACAAATAAACAGTTGTTAGGCAGCAAGTCGACAATGAACTGACACGTAGGCTGCAAGCACACACACACACATAAATATAATGCGATAGATAAAACGGCGAAGGCGACTGAGTGAGTTACCTTTTGCGGTTGCATGCAGCAAACGGTAGCCAACGGCAACTCTAATTGCAACATTGACGTTGCAGCGATTACGGACAGCACAAAATGAAGCGAAGCGCGAAATGCACGGACACTGTAGCGGCGGCTAGCTCCAGCAATGGCAGTGGTAAGTACAAGTAAATTGAAAACTTTGTGCCACTGCGAGTTGCAGCGCAGATGCGCTAATTTCTGCTCCGCCACTGCAACGACTACCACACTTTACTACTTTTGTTGTTAGTAGTGGTGTTTCAAGTACGAAAATATGTGGTAGTATGTTTGTTGCGCACAGCATGTGGCAAGTTGTGTGAAATTTTTGACAAATGCGCAGTTGTGTTGCAAAATGATGTTACCGTTGTTGCTACTCAACGGCTGGACGGCTTTTAGATGAATGACTGAGTGACTTAGTGATGGACGCCGCGTCCGAGTGGCAGCCCAACTGAATTGGCATTATGTGGTACTAACGAATGTGGCATGCTTTAAAATTATCAGCTGACTGAATGACTGCATGACTGACTGCCTGACTAGCTAACTGACTGACTGACTGACTAACTAACTGACTGACTAACTAACTGACTGACTTACTACCTGACTGCCTGACATGTAGGCAAAACTAATTCTTTGCGCTCCACTTTTCATTTTGTTAACCATTTTCCGGAGCGACTTGGCTGCTCAGTCATTTCGGTCATTTCACTCGCCGTGTGTACGGCAGCTGCGTGGGTTGCTACCTTCAAGCGTGGCGTAACGTTCGTGGTGGCACTTTGTCGTTGTGGCCGTAAGTCTGACCCACTTCATTGTATGAAATTTGTGGCAGCCACTTGCTGATGTTACCCGGCTTGACGGCGCAAGGCAGGCACATGCATCAACTGACTATGCAACGGATTGACTTGTGGCGCAAACAAACATACCTACATAAATCAAAATATATATTCAATAATATGTGTGGCAGCTTGTGTTCGCTGAAGAGCGCTTTTAAAGTGCTTTTCAGGTAAATTTCATTACGCGCGCTGATGGGCAGACAGGTTCCGTGGCTTCAGCCAGAATGCCTGTCAACACATCACAGCTCGCTACAAACAAATATACATACTTACATGAAATATAAACGAATTTTGGCGCATAAAAAGCATACTGTGGCAGATAATCTTTCGTACGTGGGCAGGTGTTGCACGAATTTCGCAAGCAAAGCTGCTACCGCATGCTTGTTTATTGTATATGTGGCAAGTGCTTCACATAAGAAATATGTTTATGTATTTTTTTATATGCTGCCACTTATTTGTGGCATGCTCTATTTATGTTAAATTAATTGCCACAAATGTTAATTAAAAGCCGCATTTTGTTTGATTGCAGTGAAATTTTGCTGAAAGTTTGTCCGCCAAAGCGGCTCGTCGCCTGATTGATTGACCGCGTGAGCGACGTGCTATTGATAATAAGAAGGCGTTGTGCTAATCTATATTTGCGTCCACTGGCGGCAGACAAGGTGAAAGTCGTTCATGCGGAATGCTCTTGAATTATGTCGATTATCTTGTGTATTTTAGTTATTAATTTGATATTATTATTTTTTAAATTTTTATTGAAGTTAAATTTTATTTAACAAACAAAGCATATGAAAAAGTGGATTCTGAAGATTAACCGCCATTTTGTATGGAAATGTTTAAATAATTTTTTATACATACAAAAACGTATTTATTAAAGTCTGATTGGACGACGTTCGATTTTCTCTTTTCTTATTTCCAGAAGCCGTGGGAGGACAAGGATAGTGATGGTTTACAGACATGGTTTACTCTATCACCTCCAGCTTTTTGACTATAAAAAAAAAAAAAAAATAAATTTCGGGGAGGTTGAAAAAAAGTTACAGAAATTCTCACCATTTTGAAATTTTCGTATAAAAAAGGGAAGGAGGCCACGCAAGCCACCAATGAAATTTGTGAAGTTTACGGAGACGATGCAGATTATTCAACAATTTAGGTAGCTTTATTGTACTACGTAAGTAGCCTTTGAAATCCAACGCGAAATCACTCTTGCCAGGAAATGATACTTTGGTCTAAGTAGGCAATTGAAAAGTAAACACCTCTCCCGACGAACAAAGACCAAATTCTACCAGTCCCTTCTCATTCGCGTCCTGCGTAGGAGTGTTTGAGGGAAACGGTTTAAGGAAGATTTACCGTCATTTGCGTCGAAGGATACGGTGATATTGACATAGTTGAGCGGGTCAAGAGACAGCGGCTACGCTGGCTAGGTCATGTTATGCGGATAGAAGAGAAGGTTCCAGCTTTAAAGGTTTTCGCCGATGGCAGTAGAGGAATAGGAAGATCTCCACTCCGTTGGAGAGATCAGATGGAGAAGGACCTGTCAGTACTTGGTATCTTGAATTAACGTCAAGTAGTGAAAAGAAGAAGCGACTGGCGGGCTGTTGTTATTTAGGCTATAACCGAGTAAGCTGTGTCTACACCAGTGAAGAAGAAGAAGGTTGCCTTTTATATTTCACGATTTGACGACCCTAGAGCTGCAACTCCAACTTTATAGTAAAGTTTGGCATTTTGGTTACTGTACGTACTTAGAACATTTTGAAATACAATCCCCATTTGGGTTGCTTACAGTAACTTAAAATATTCATCTCGGTCTAAAAACGGATTTTAGTCCCGAACAGTTTCGAGCGATTTTTTTTTCCACTGTCGACTTGAATCGACGTACTTCATTCAAGTTTTGGCGATAAAGCTCCAAAGGTCAATGTTTATCGATGGTATAGCAAATTAAATTGAGGTTCTAGATCATTCCATACCGAATTTCGTGAAGTTCATTCAAAATCAGTTGTTGTTCCGGAAACTATTGATGCATTCAATATTGCATGAACTTTTGACTGTTTGTCGAAACCTTAACACTATAATAACGCCAAATAGTAAACTCTGAGTAGTACACAACCATTTGTATGTGAGTTAACATTCAAGAAATTTGGAAAACCAACCGCCGAAGATGGATTATTTTTCACCACGCCAATGCGACCTCTCACACATCCACTTAAACAACTTCATTTTTGAGCACTCAAAACATCGATTTCATGAGTCACATGCCGCATAGTCCTGACTTGGCATCGAATGACTTCTTTTCATTCTTGTAAGTAAAAAATAAAATAAGAAGTCAACTTTTTTCAACACCTGAAGAAGTGGTTGTTCGTTCAAAACGCATGTTTTGGAGATAATTCGATCAGAGAGGGAATGGAGCTTCGAGAATTGGTTCTAAGGCGGGCAAAAGGGTATAGATCTTAATGCTGAATATTTATAATTTTCAATGACTAAATATGTTTTTGTTCTTTAACTTCGTATTACAAAAGACAACCCTCGTACTTGCAAAACTGTGCCCTCATATTCTCACTTATTTATTATATAAATTATTTTCTATACCCAAATAACCAATTTGCGCTACATAATTGTTTGCTATATTGTCCGTATTTTTGAAAAGATAAAATAAAAATGAAAACCAAAAAAACTTTTAAATCCACTGTATTGATGGATGTCACAATTTTGCAATAAAACAGGCTCAATTAATCCCAATGAAATTATCAGCGCTTAAAAGCTGACTAATTAATAAAAATGCAATCGGACAAAGATGATGATAAAGCAAAGCGAAATGTAAGCAAACGAATGAATACATACGAGCGTACACTTTGTCTCGTATCCTAAGTGAGTCTGTCTTGCATAATATGTGGCAAGGCCTATGCAAACAACAACCACAACGCAAAATTAACAACAACTAAAGTCAATAGCGAGCTATGATTTACCAGCTGGTTTGCTGGGGACACATGTGAGGCGCGCCAATTGCAACATGTTGCTAGCGTGTTAAGTGGCGCCGCTCGACACTTGACCAGTGACGCCTCATGTAGCGGGAAACGTGAAATATGTGAAAACTTAAACTTACAATTTCAAGCAATCGCTGTTGTTTCATTTTTATTTTGTATTGTTGTTGTTGTTGTCTGTTTTTGTTTTAGTTTACTTTTTGTTGTCTCAGCTTTATTTTAGTTAGTGTTTGTTGTTGTTATTGTTGTTATATGTTTTTGTTGTTGTAGTCCACTTTTTGTTGTTTTAGCCTAATTTTAGTTATTGTTTGTTGTTGTTGTTGTAGTTTATTTTTTGTTGTTGTAGTTTTATTTTAGTTGCTGTTTAATATTTGCATATCTCATTTTGTTGTAAACTTAAATGTAGCAACATTAATCCACAATAACAACGACAACAACAGCAGCAAAAACAATATAGCAATAGCGCCTGCGTGCCACACAACAACATTGAAGGAAATCAATAAAAAAAATCGAAATATCAAAAGCAGAAAAAGAAAAGCTTAAACGCAAAGCTGGCAAATGTCGTCGAAAATCCGCCCGGCGCCGGGCCTATTTATCGCAGACACACACCAAACAATAAAAACAAAAGCAAACATGCAATAACAGCGCATAGACGCAACACACATACACACACACACGCAGTCGGAGTCCACTGTAATTCCTGCTTGTCGTTTGGTCACCGAAAATGTCAACGACCAAGGCAACGCCACAAACGAACATGCAGCAACGAAAATGGTAACAGCGCGTCGCTGCGCTGCCTCCCCTCCCCTGTCTTCCCCACCAGCACCATTTATTTTAAGCTGACATTGCCATTGCCGCATATCACGAGAGCGCAACACACAAGTATATATAAATATCCATGCATAATTGCTGCTGCGCGCTGCCGCAACTGCAACAATTGCCGATATTACGCCACACTGCACATTCCATGCATAAATTTCCAATGTCAGCAGAGCGCACCAGCGCCCACTGCCGAGCAGAAGGCAGAAGAAGGAGGCTGGCTGTCGTGGCATTATTATTGGCAATCAGCAGACGACGGCAAATCTGTTGCTTGACGGCCGATTGTTTGTTGTATTGTGTGTGACGTGCGCGCATGCGTGAACGAATTGTACGCATGCGCATTCACATGCGCGATTTACAGCTGCAGCATGTTGTGCACTGACTCACTCAATCAGCGATCGTCACAAGCCGAGCACAAGTGAAGCGAGCGCCAGCATGTCAATTAAGCGGTTGGCGGCGCTGGTGGTGCTTCATGTTGACAGTGAGCCGCCCGACGACGACGCCGACTGCGCGCTATGACATTTTTATCACACGTCTGTGGGGACTAAAAGCACTAATAGCACACAACAGCCAGTAAGAGTAAATAAAACAACAACAACAACAAACATGACAGCGCTACATATAAAATATTGACTATAATTTATGTGGCTACAGCGACGCGTCGCCGCTGAACTATGTTGTTATCGGTGATTTTGTTGCATTTTTATTTCATTTTCGCTTTTTCCCACTTTTTTCAAAACATTTTTTATTGATTTGTTAACGCAATAAAATTGGTGTGTAGCACCATACTCAACTGCTCAACCTGACCAATCGATCATGTCGCATATCACCAAGTCGCGCGCGCTGATCACTGCCGACGCTCACTTTCGTGTTGGTTTTCGTTTTCGTTTTCATTTTGTGCATGTTTACATTTTTACATGCGTCGAACACTTTCCTTTTATGGTTAAGTGCACAGATTTTCATGAAATTAAGATGTCATAATTATGTTTCGAAATTTTTTTCGCATAAATTTATTGAGACAGTGTGAATTTAATTGAATAATTGGTGGCAACTATTTTTTGTGTTTTTTTTTTTGGAGAAGGTTGAAACCTGAAATATGTTAAGTTGTAGAAGAAGAGTATATAAATATGGGTGTATGTATGTATTTTTACGATTCCCGTTAAAGACGAAATGATGTGTAAATTATAGGTGTTTCGAACTTGAGCTTTTAATTTACTGAAAGATGTTCCACAAGTAAATGTTGACACTCAATGATTGACACCCAATCAATGAAATTTGCTGCAGCGCTCGGCTGTTTCATGTCCCAGTCTCCTTAAAAGGGATATAAATGAATACGAAAAGCGCACAAGCGCCTTGATTAACGTATAAACGATCCAACTTGCCCCCAACAGCAATGAGAAAAATACTTTCAGTTTCACAACACAACGCAAAATTCCTCTAGTTAACAGAAAAGTATTTCTCTTTGGGACTAAATTCCAACTAAGCCCACTCAAGATTAAGACTACGTTCACACGAGGACTCTTTTGTCGTCCAAGTCATTTCGGACGTTTGTAAACTTATGAAAATTGATGTTACGTTATTTTGCAGTTTAGGTGACAATATGTATATATTTTATGCTCTACATTTGCCTGAAATAATTATCCCCGTCATCTTAAGATTGTTCAAATAAATGCAATCTACAAAAATCGAATATGTATTTATTGAACACTGATTCAAACCAAAAATTAAGCAACTGTAAATAATTTCAAAACCAAAAAAAAAAAAACGAAAAATAAAAACAGAAAAAATTCGCATTTCAAAATGTTTACAGACTTCTGAGCATAACTCGACACTCCTGAATGCATAGAGGCTTAAAACTCCACAAATATTTGCGCCAAACTTTCGATTGCGTGCGAAAAGCAAATTTGCGTTGCTGTTGTGCGAAGGAAAAATTCCACAGCTTTTGCAAATATTTAATACAATTGTTAACATAGAAGTAAAAAGAAATATTCCGTAAAAATCTAAAGAGCAAATTGAACAAAATTAAATTGTGAAGTAATTTAAAAAAAAATCCAAAAATTTGTTGACAACTGTCAATGTCCCAACATTCTAACGGAAATTTTGGACTTGATTTAGTACAACCTTGTAATTTTCCATATTTTTAATAAGTTATTATTTGCTTGTAAAATGTTAGTTGTTACTACATAAGAATGACTGGCTTAAATATGCCAATTGTCTATGATTGATCAAGCTATAGAAGACGACGAAAAGAATAAACAACTGGCATAAATACGATATACTACTTGAATAAATGGAAAGCATTTTGTTTAGCTATAGAATAGTCTTGCGGTTATGCCAGTGCAATGAGACAGCTACATACAAATTGACATTGATTTCTTCTCAGTAATTTTATTAATACTTTTACATATTTATTTTTGATAAGAGAGCAGAGTTCAACCATAGCGAGCAGAGAAATGATGATTCCAAAATGATTACTGTATACCATATTTATCGAAATTTTTGTAAATAAATCTTTTAATAGTTAATGAGACTCTCCCTAATTTAAGGGATTACATAGCTTCGGGTAAAAAACAGCATTTTTTCAAAATTTTTTTCTCATAGAAAAAATAAATATTTTATCGAATTTTTTATTCTAACAAACATCGATTTTCTGAAACCCGTAGACCCATGTAAGTGCTACGGGTTTCAGAAAATCGATTTTTTAGCCGAGGAAACCCATGTAACCCCTTTAGCTATAAAATTTTGGTCATACTCGTCATTTTCACATTTGCATTTAGAAGAGGTTGTTTCTGTTATTACAGCTGATAATATAAGGTCGGTAGTTGAATGGGTTCGTTAGTCGCAATTGGAGTGAAAATAATTCAGAAGCCATTATGGTGACACCGTTACATCTTTAAAAAGTCACTGCTTGGTGTACTCTATGGGCAGAGGGAATCATAGCTCCATATTATTACAAAAATGAAGTTGGCCATAATGCTATAGTTGTATAGCTATGATAGATTAAGAAATAATCAATTTATTGAAGGAAACTTTTGGTGAGCGCAAGCTCTTGCGCCTTTAGCTATGGATTGACCTCCAAAATCGTGCGATTTAACACCGCTAGATTGTTTTTTGTGGGGTTATGTGAAGTTGCTGGACTACGCAGACAAACTCGAGACGATTAACGCCTTGGAGGAAAATATGTGGGTAATTGTTTTTATACGGCCCCAATTGCTGCAAAAAGTGGTCGAAAATTGAGCGTCTCAGCTGGAATTTATTTGAGTCAACCGCAGCAGTCACTTGCCCGAAATTATTTTTAGAACACAAGACAAACCCTTATCTGTAACCGATTGCATATTAAAGAACCAGAAAAGAGTTAGATAAAGCACGTTACTATTTAACGGTTATTTTTTCATGTTCTGTGACCGGTCTCAGATTTAATATGCAATCTGGTAACGTAACGTAACGTTTGAGTGTCAGTTGTGTTGTTTACAGTAACTTGAAATATTCATCTCAGCTAAAAGTGGAATTAAATCACAAACATTTTCGCGGGATTATTTTTACAACTTTTGACATGTATTAACGCAGCAGCAGTGCATTTCAAAAGAATACGAGTGGATAATAATTTGAAAACAGGGACGCCCTCGTATTCTCAAAATATATGTTTGTCTATAATCAATTGCGAATCATTGCCAACACAAATTTTATTGGATGCAAAGTAAAGAACAGGAACATTTTTCCTCTCACCTTTAATTAAACTTTTGCGCGTCTTTCAGTATGCTTGTTTCAATTTTTGGCAGCTTCAGAAACGTGAAAAGATCAGCAGAAAATTACCTGCCAAGTCTCGAAAAGACATGCCAAGCAGATATCCCACTTAGCTGCAGGTTAAATTTGCATTTATTTTATGTCTTTTTTATTTTAAGCGTGTCTTTGTTTTAGGTCTATTGTTGTGGTAGTCTTTAAGCATATTTTTATCTTTTGTATGACATATTTTCATAAGCACATCCGCTTGGGGAAACTACTTCATTTTCGGCATGTTCGACTACTTCTGCTTCTTCGTACGGTCAGTCGGCTGCAGTTCTCACTTTCGTCTGCTACAATTTTGGCTACGTCGCACTTCATTTTACACGCACTTTTATGACGTTTTGCGGTTGCATTCGCTGTCAGTGGAACTTCTTTGCTTACCAACACAGCTGTTATTGTTGCTTTTGTTGTATTTACTCTTGGTGCTGTTGTCAGTGTGACACGGTGAAGCAGTCGGTGTCGGAGTTTTTTGAACGCTTTGTAGTGTTTACCTGTGAAGCTACAGCTCCGGCTACCGTTTTATATCCCATCCGGTTAATCGTCCAAATGTTGTCTGCGTTGCGTTGCTAAAAATAGCCACACTACCGAAAATACGTTTCTTGTTTATATTTTATTTTTAATTTTTTATGTTTTTTTGTTTTGGGTTAATTTTATGGCTTTATGCATTTCGTATGCATTCGGTTTGCCTTCACGTATGACGGCAGCTGCCAGTCAATGTGGCGTTTTGTCAGTAAAAGTGAAATTGTAAGGTGATAGCGCGAAGACGAGGTCAGTGCGCGGTTAGGAAGTGAATTGTTGGCTTTCATCTGCCTTGAGATATCTTTTATATAGAAATATGCAAATACATATATATTTATATGGTAATGCAAATATGTTTGTTTAAAAATATCTACATACATGTCTGAGCGTATAAATATGTATATGTCCATGTATTGTTAAGATAAAACAGCCTGAAGAGTCAGTGCGTTTCAGAGAATTTTCAAAAATTTTAGTAATGTTTGCATTTAGTAAATTTGTAATTTTTGCTAAATATGAAGTCATTATTGAATTACCTCGTTAAAGTAGAGTCGATATTATTTTCTTCGACATTTAGGACTACTCTACACATAAATATTATTATGCTTATTAGGATTCTCTGTATATACACTTTCGGCTTATTTGACGTAGTAAATATTCCATTACATACCATAAAATCAATTTTTTCAATGCACTCGTTTTTTCAAATGAAAGGGAAAAGTTAAAAACTTCACTTGGCGGTAGTTTTTCGGTGGAAAATTTTACAACATTTATGTGCCAGTCCTCCGGTAAATGGAAAGCTATATGACGAAACTAAGACATATACAGTATATTAGGCGTCAGAAAGTCCGTATGACAGATGAGACTTAAAGTCTTTCTCTCTCCCATGAAGTAATACATAATCCGATGATTCCATGGGAGAGATATGAGTTGGGAATAGGTTAGGTTTAGCGGATTAAAGTTCCGCAATCCGGCTTTCGATATTTCCTTCTATTATAAAAATAAAAAAAAAATATCATAGAATATGACGTCATTCCAGTGGATTCCTCAACCACATTCTACTGACTAGGTTTTTCGAACCATTGTAACGTTTTCTGTTGTAGTTATTAACTAATTATTTGAATAGCATCAATTTTATAGGAGGAATGTCGGATGAAAGCTCCGAGATGGCTAATTTATAAAATGGCCGATAACTGGAGCCTTGAACTTTATAATAAAGCTAGCTCAGGTTGATTGGCTGGTTGAGAAGCGAAGCACAAAAACCGATGGCTACACTTACGCCAATATTAGGCCCGTTATACTACAGGGTGGTAACTACAACAAGCCTTATCAGCACCTCAGTGTATTTGGTAAAAAAAAAACTGATCTGTCTCTTAAGTTAGAGCATTGGGATTGACGGATCATTGTCCGCGCACGCTCTGGATCCCGACGAATCCTTCTTTCCAATTTTTTGAAGGGATCTTCGTGGTAGATGCCCTTTGATAAACCATACAATGTTACTAATTTACCTTTTGCATAGAAGTAGACGCTTTTTGGTCTGACCACCTTCAACACTACACGAAGGTAACTTTGTGGTATGTCCTGTGTTTTTAGTATTTCAAGACCTGAGTTGTTCCGCTAGGGCACACCTTTTGAATCGTCATCCAGTTGTCTAGGGCAGCTTAGAAGAATTGTGTTCCCAGCTGCCTCCAAGTCGATCAACTCGTTTGCCCATTTATTCCATTCTAGTCCTATATGACAGAGTACCGAGCTGATATTAACCGCTCTACCCACTGAGAGTCTAGTTATTGCGTTATTGGCACGCTGTTAGACATAGAATAGGCGTTGCGCATAGCCTCATTTGCCTCTTAGCTCTAGACTGAATTGTAGCCATTTAGTTTGAGGTTCACTTTTTGATCCGTCGGTGAATATGCAGATGCCGCCGTTATAAGTATATATAGTATATTTTAATTTTTTGAGGAAGTGAACTACTCCCACTACCAGCTATTTATTCATGTGGCGTCAAGTATTCATCAAGACAGTTGGGGAGCCTAATCTCCATGGTTTACTGTTGGAAATTTATTTTTTTAAATAGATAGTACTTATATAAGATTTTGTATTACTAACAGAATAGTTTTTATGCTTTGCACGTCACTTGATAACCCAGTCTGTCATGACTTCATACATGAGTAAGATACGTTTAAAGATTTTGAAGGCATTTTGCATCGGTGTTTGCTAGAAATATTGTATGTATGCATAGTGTTCTAGAGATAGACGCTCCGATGAAATTAATAAAGCTGTTCTTTAAACAAAATTCGGTAATCTATTGTCATCCAAAAGGAAATCGGTTATATTAACATAATAAAAAATAGATAAGGTCACACTAAGGTATTAGATTAGATTCATAAATTTAAGTTAGGCTGTTCTGATTGGATACATATTGTCGACCATGGTTCAAAATTTGGAGGACAAGACTTGAGATATTATTCGAAAATCGGTGAACACTTTAATTATCCTTGTAGATATCTCAATTAACTTACGACAGTCGAATCTTAGTATCCAAAAAAGTAAAATTTATACCCTGTCAGGACGAGTCATCGATATTATAGTCCATTATAAATTTCTTGCGGAAATCTTTAGTGCCATAACAACAAGAAAAAGTAAATTATGTTAACCTAACAAAGAAAAAGTCATATGAAATATTCAAATTTACAACAAAAAACAAAAATATTTAATTTATATTACTATATATTTTTCAAACATTTCTGTCTAAAAAATATATAAAAATTTACAAGCCAACACTTTGGTACTTTTGTAGGTATAATTAATGAGAGAAAAAGCTTTATCGGTATGCATTACAAATCACGAAAATGAACTTTATGGCTGAAATAAAACTCGATAAGCCGGTAAGCCTGTGTGAATAAAGACTAGAATATCGCTTTCCAATAACAGAAAAACCAACCATTGCACTATTGGCAAAAGGAATTACTCATTCTCTATCTATTTCAAAGAACTACGCAAAACTATCAAATTCCTGAAAGAGTATTGCAGCAATAACTTCCATTACCGTTGAGTGACACTCGGGGTAGGTCGGCTATCTAGCCGTAACGATTAAGCGCGCCACAAGCCAACGTCGCAACACAAAATATTTCAATGGAGACTCAACGTTATTTGAGAGAGTTGGTGCCTGAAGGAGTGGTGGTGGTGGCACATGCAATGGAACCGTGTAAATTACTCAAAAAACTGAAAGTGATACCAGAAAAGACAGTGGCGGATGCCAGTGACAATAAGCGAATGTGCAACGTGAACAAATGAAGTGAAGTGCCGAGAATTGTGAGTGAGTTGACAGTGAAAAAAGAAGGCAGAACGAAGTTCGTGCCTATCAAAACTCTAGCGTATGGACGGTGGGAGTGTTATGAGGTTATGTGCTATATAATTGTGTGAGAAATGTGGCAGCGGGTGGCAGCGCTGTCACATTCTTTGACAACAGAACCGAGTACGGCGAGGAGTGCAGTGCTACAGCGAAGTTGTTTCCGAGGCGAAAAAATTGAAATAAATGCTGACATCAACAGCGCGCACAATACGGCACAGGAATGTCGGTTATGTTTCATTGCAGCAATCTTATGCTCGACAACGGCAACGCCAACAGCTGAAGCACTAGCTATGTGTGACTATGTATGAAATGACAGCTCCGGCAAATGGCCAGAAAACAATAAATAAATTCTTAATACAACACGCCGGCGACGACAGGCGTGCGATATGAGATATGCGAAAAGAACATGACTCTGTCAAAGCGCTGTCCAGACAATTTGATTAGTTGCGGGAGGCAAGAGAACTTTATAAAACGAAATATGCGCTTATAGTATCGTACCTTTGCTGAGTGAAATTCCTATAGGTAGAATGTATATCTATATATAGTCATATAAATAAACCTGTGGCTGATTTGACTGCCCATAAGCAAATGTAAATAGCAATTATATTGTAAACGTGTTGTCCATACTCTGTCAGTGAAACACGCCACATGAGGAATTATAGTTATATTTGGCTAGTTAAGCTGAGAAAATTTATAGAAAGTATATAAAAAAGTTTCGCTTTATTTGCTATTCGCCTCTTTGTTGGCTTTGGTGAAAAAATTAAAAACATCAAACAGCTTTTGATCGCCACAAATGTATTTAGAATTACGATTTATTGTTCCAGACTTGTCAAAATGCTACATATCGTCACCTAAAATACAAAACCACGTATCATCAAAAAATCAAAATTGAGTTTTTCATTGCTTACGGTTCACTAAATCATGTTATTTATATGTAGCATAAAATTTTGAGCTTACGCTTTCAAATATAACCAAGATGTAACAAATATATAACCAAGATATAACCAATATATAACCATTTTATAACCAAAACTCAAATTTTGTTTCAATATGAGTGGTTTCTATTATATCATTTTTCCTTCACCCGTAAGCTTATGAAAAGTGATGTTAGGTTATTTTGCATTTTACGTGACCATATGCACTTATTGTGTAGAACTTCTGACGGCCCTCGAGAAATGTGAGTTCTGTCAATGTTCTCTTAATAGAGTTTTATAATATCATCCTTTATTAGAATGTTTGTTTCTGCATTTTTTGAACTTCCGACCAAAACGAAAGCGGGTTTATAATCAACGTAATTTACTTAGAGAGTTCACTGGTAATCTAATTACTTGTCGCATGTGATGCCGAGATAAAACATGTGACAAATGTCAGAACAGTTTTCAGTCTCTTGTTACAATTCGATACTTTTTTCGACATTAGAGAAAGTGATAGAGTTTCCATAATTTCGTAACAAGTAGAGCAATGAAGAGCATTTAATCTATTTTTAGTCTGAACTCTTAAAAACCATAACAAATCCTTTATAAACTACCAAGAATAACTCGAAATCTTTCTCTCTCTCAACAAGATATATGTAGTTATACGTCAACCGAAATGTATAGTAAACATTCCGAGTCATCGATGCTAAAAATTTGATGTAGTATTGTCACGATTTCTTACTTTAAATGTAGTACATCCCAGAATTATACTCAAGAATCAAAAGCGAGAAATATGGCTCTGTTGATAAACAAGAACAAAACGAATTACTTTACGTCATCAATTCAATAATCATTATTTTCGCATGGTTTCAAGGCCTTGGAACACTGCCATTACAAAATTACTTTGACTCCTACTTCTATGAAAGAGAGAGTTGAGTACTTATAATATCTAGGCAATTGGTTACCTACAGGATTAATAAAGGAGTCTCAGCAAAATTCATGGCTTGAAAGTAGTATGAAGAGATGTTGAAAAATCGTTTTCAAATTGCTCAGCTTTCAGGTGGTTGAGGCAGAATATCACTAACGCCACCTCTTACGCTACAGTCTTAAAGAAATTAGACAGCTGAGAGGAAGAAAACCATTAAATTTTAATAAAATCCACCGAGGCAGTTGAATGGTGTTTAGTTGGGATTCACTTGGGAACAAAATGAGCCAACTGATGACTTGATCGTGTATGGTTATGCGCTCTTCTTTTATTCGCTTCTAAGCCATTTTTAGCAGGTATGTGCTCGGAATTGTAGAGTTTTTCTGTCTAGTCCGTAAAAGACACCTGATATTTTATAAGTTAAGTGTGAAGTGAAGTTCTACAAAATATTTAAATAATTTAAGGTATCAAAAACCCGGGTGATACGATCCCGACTTTCATTTTTTCTATTATCTTGTCATAGAAGAATTAAGTTAAGAATGGCTAGCCATACCTGGGAGTGTTGAATTCAAACAGGTTTAAGCAGCTAGTTGTTTTCTCAACCAACAAATTAAGGCAGCTAGTAGGATTAATAAATGGGGCACTGCAGGCTGAGTTGCCATCTCGGCAACTGGAACAATGCTCTATAGATATATGGGAGTTCTCTGACCATGCGCCAGTTAGACTAGAACACATATTCTTTGATTGCGCCGCAATCGCAAGAAGAAAAAGTCAGTCTATCGGGACAATGAATCCGCTGAGACAGCAGAGCACATCCTTTAACCCAGGACCTTTACTAAGTCTGCTGGATTCGATTGGGTTAAATTAGTTGTTCTGTAAATAGCAGAAAACACAATAGACCACATAGCCAGTAGTATCACAGTGTTTCCTCAAATATAATCTAATCTAATTTAGAAAACTTATTTATGAAAAACGAAAATTTTAAACAAAAAATCTTAACTGAAAAGGTACTTTTACTAAATAATTCACTTGCATTTGGGAACAAAATTTTATAATCTAAAAAAAGAGTATTAACAGATTTCCTATGTCTTATTATTGAAAAACTCATATCGATATGCACTAGGTTTTTGTGAAGTCCAAACTATGAAATTTCTACATGTGTTTACAGGTTTCAAAAAATCGATTTTTTTTTTATAATCTTAAAAAATTCTACAACACCTCTAGAATATTTTCCTAAATTTTTAGGTTGATCCGAGTAATAGTTTCGGAGATACAGCCTTGAGAACTTGTAGGCTCGAGGCTAGTTAGGCTAAGTGCTCCGTCCTTAAGCGAGTTTTTCTCGAAACTGTGTTTTTGAAGTCGGTTGGCAGGATTTCTCACGAATTACTTAACCAATCTTAATGAAATTTTACAATGGTATTTGAGATACAATTCTTAAAGATTTGTACGAAGAATTTTTTTTCGATTACAACTATTTGAAAAAAAAAATTTTGCGAAATTTTCACTGAAATTTTAATTTTTTTTTTGTAAAAATGTCTGCTAAAAACGGGATTTTCAGTTTTTTTTTCCTTTGTCTAAGTTTTAAGTTAAGGCTTCAACTAAAACACGTATTTTTTCACTTTAGATGATGCTGTAAGGAGTTATGCTTCCAACGTGGACGCATATTTTTTCCGAGGGGTCACCGGAAATGGCCGAGTTTAAAATATTTTTTTAGAAAAATTTTAGAATTTCTTTGTTAATAGTAAATGTTTATAACAATAAAAAATTCTAATAATGAAATTTATAAGAAACAAATTGTTGAAAAAATAGCGTTTTTTATCCGAGGAAACCCATGTAACCCCTTAGAAAATGAAAAAATCAAAATATACTCATTTCATAGCAAATATGCGTGAGAAGCATTGAAAGTTCTTCATTAGGCAACCGTAGTGGTGATTATGCATAGAAGGAGATGGAACGCCGAAAATAACAGTTAGTCACTTTGTACCAGCACTAATACAACAAAAGGAGGTACAAGGAGCCTAAATGCAATGTGCTAATATCTGAACACACTTCAATACACAAGCAGGATTTTTATGGCACTTTCCTAGCATTATAGCTGCTTTTATTTTCACCTTGCTGCAGGCACATAAATCAATTTAAAACAAAATGCATTTACGGGAGGCGACGAAAATGCGACATAAAAACGATAAAATGAAATAAATCAAAGAATAAAAAACTAAATAAATCAAAAGAAAACCATTAACGTGCATAGAAATATACATATATGTGTATACATATTAACATATGTGTGAGTGTCTGCACGCAGTGAAGCGAAATGGAAAGTGCAAAAAGCTGGCGGATGGCACTTTTATTGGCAGGAATGGGACATGCAGCAGTGAATTATTGACTTGTTGCAACGCGCGGCAAGCAGTCAGCTAACAGCGATAAGAAGGCAAAGCAAGCATGCTTTTAGTAGCAGAGAATGCAAGCACTTGCCACAACCGACTTTTATGCTTTATTTGCATATATTTGAAGTATGTGGTAAACATATATGCATATCTACTACTTAAGCGGTCAAACACGCCCATAAAAAGTCATAAAACGAAAATTCATAAAATATCAGTTCTTGCCACAACTGAAAGGAATGCGCTAAAGGGTATTTATGATACCAAGAAAGAGGTGCTAAAATGCGGTAACAACCAAATTGACTACAAACGGAGATGGATGGTATTAGCTGACAGTTTTCATAGGCCACCAAACACACCACCAGCCGCATTTAGCCTTCCTTTTAGCAGGAAGCCTTTCAAATACCGTGCTTTCATAGGTGTGTGTTGTGTCGGTTGGTTGATTTGTTGCAGACGCTTGTGGCATGCTGTTAAATTAACCCCATCCACCCATGTAGCAACAACATACTCGTACAAAGAAACAAACATATAAGTAGTATGTGGCATATTACAAAACTACAGACAAGTATTATATGTGGCACGTATCCGTGTGGCAGGTTCGAGCGAATTCTTGAAGAAAAATTCAAGAGTTCGCGCGAAAAGTACTGTGTAAACAGTTGCGCAATGCCAAGAGCACAAACAAAAAAACAAAAAACAAACAAAAACAACAACAACAATGCCAACAACAACACTTCTAAATGTGGCGGAAAACAAGTACAGCGCGACGTCAGGCAAGCCGCTGGTGAGGACACACTTAAGACTGTCAACATTCGGCGCTGCTTGGCAGTTGCAACATGCAACATGCCATATATTACATATATATATTGCACTTCAGCGCATTCTAGCCGGCGAATTCGCAACACATTTCAATGGCAACGTGCAAGAGCAATTATAGCATTACTACAACAAAAACAACAACAACAACATTTGCATGTTTATAAATCAAAAATGCAACACTCACTTGCGCATAGCCGCGTCAGCCAGCTGCTGTGACCGTCTCTATTGACTTTGACATGACGAACTGCCGCTGGGGCAACAACAAGCATATTCTTAGCTGCAACCGGTGCAAACGCCGCCATTCATATCCATCATGCCACATGCGTTAAAGTGTTTACCATTCATTTTTGTTGTCGTTGTTGCTTTGGTCTTTGTTATTTTTGTTGGTGTTGCACGCTCGGTGCAGTCTAGGCAAATAAACTTGAAAGTGGTGGCATGCAATGTGACGTTGCCGCCAAGCATTTCCCTGTGCCTGCAATAATCGCAGCACTTAGCAGAAGAAGAAGAAGGAGTAGAATAAGAAGGAGCAGAAGAGTGAGGAAAGCGTGGCCACAGACGAACGTATCGCTATGCCATGCAACGCTATGCTATGTCAAACCATTCAAGCATGGAATTTATGCCCTTACGCGTTTACAGGCAAATTTACCATAAATGCAAGCGGAAAAATTTGAAGAAGAAGAAGACAAAACTGACGTAAAGTTTTACAAAAACAAAGCGTCCATAAAATGCGAGAAGTTTCAGTTGCAAAGAAGCTTTGCCATAACGTCCAAACAGTTTTTGCCGCATGTACATTCATGCCACACATAATGGCTCACTCGTGCGCAACGCGTGTACGTGCAACATGCCATACTAATGTCACATGCATTGATGCGCAACAGTCGGGCAGTCTTGGCAGCCAAGTCAGTTTTGGCGCGACAGCGCACGCAAATCTCTAAAACGCCCGCCGAACTTATTGCTCCGCGTTGTGGCATCTTCCCTACTCCCAGGCACTTAGCTTAGCTACTGCTATATATTCCTAAAGTTGATGAATGGCAAATTGCTAGGAAAGCAATACCTGCCAACGCAGTCATGCATTTATGGAATTGTCATTCTACGAAGTTGGCGCATTTTTTTTTATTTTTAGCCTTCCTTATGCACTCTTCATATATTGCTCTGCTAAAAGTGAGAATATTACTCCGTCTTGTGGGCCGCTAAAAATAGCTGGTTGGTGAGAGGTATTCGATTAAAGTTAAATGACGTACTCTTTACCGCCTGAAGCATATTACATCCCCAATGAATAATCAACGATTTTAAGATGCAGAAAGAAATCCAGCAGATTGACGAGTTTTGGGCTAACAGAACGAGAAGACTGCAGAAAATGTCTAGAGCAGGGCACCAGAGAAACAATGGAGCGTCTCTTGTGTACTTGTCCCGCAAAGGCAAGACTACGCTGTAAGCATCTTGCGTCCCCATGTCATGATACACTGGAGGAGGTATCGATAGTGAGGCCGCAGATTCTGTGAAAATCCTAAACGATGACTATTCCTCTTGAACTAAGCAACTGAACTTCATCTGGTATCGCAAAGGATCAAACTGGTCTATGCGTGGCTTATGAGCCTACCAGATTAGCCTAACCTATAGCGTTAGAAAGATAAGACTTCATACTAAAAAACTTTGTACTTCTCAGACAATTTTATGGCATCGTCCAGTAGCGGCCAGCTTTGGCCAATAGGGGTGAAATTGTGTTCCCCGGGCCATATACAGCGGTACTGACTCACCAGAAGTTCCGCGAGCTTCGGTGGGATGTCGTTTTGCATCCAACTTATAGTACCAGACGAGTCCCAAGTGAATATAATTCCTGTCTCCGTCGTTGGCGAATGATTTTGTGCCTTAATAAAAGCTTATAGAAGAAAATCGACAGTTCCAAGTTTTGGCAGTAAGGAGAAGGAAGCTTCGAAATAAGTCTTGCCAATAGGTGCTGCTTCGGACTGAGTAGACAATTGAGAAGTAAAGACCTCTCTCTACGAACAAAGACCAAATTTTACAAGTCACCATCATCCCTGTCTTGCTATATGGTGCAGAGGCATGGACGATGACAACAACTGATGAATGGGCCTTACGACTTTTTGAGAGAAAGGTTCTGCGGAAGATTTATGGTCGTTTGCGCATGGCAACGATGAATACCGCAGTCGATGGAGCGTTGAGCTGTACGAATAGCTAGGTCATGTCGTCCAAATAGATGAAAATGCTCCCGCTCTGAAAGTATTCGACGCAGTACTTGCCGGAGGAAGCCGAGAACGAGCAAGATCTTCACTCCGCTGGAAAGACTAGGTTTAGAAGGACCTGGTTTCGCTTGGAATCTCCAATTGGCGCTAAACAGCTAAAAGGAAGGACGACTGGCGCTCCGCTATAACCGTGTAAGTGGCATTTACACCAATAAGGTAAAAGAAGGGACGAGGATTTCTAGAATATTGTCTTTATTAAATTGCCTTCATTTTGAGTACACCGAATAAAACCCTCAATTTAATGCAAAAATAATGGATTTTTATTTTTTCGTCTTAAAGAAGAACGGAGTCCGACGTTGAATTACAAAAACAAATCAGTTTCATCGAGAGAATAAATGATTTTTAGGGTTAAAGCGCCAAACAAAATAAAAATGAACGTAAATGAACGTAAATGAATATTACAGGACTAAATAGCATTTATCTTTCCAATAACAGTTTGCATATTTATGAAACCTTTAATAGCTTAATTAAATTTAGCACCTGCTAGTTAAATTTTTATTTTCGCTTTTACTATTTCCAGATAAAAGATTGCCATTTCGTGTCCTCAATGACTTCGGCACCTTTCATTCGCCGGCAAGGCATTGACCTCCAAACGCCGCTTGGCCGACACCAACAGCGTTTATGGTAAAACATGGAGCAGATAAATCCTACAACTTCGCCGAAAACACAAAAGAAAAAAATGAAATAAAAACTAAAGTGGAAAAGTCATTCAGAGTATTGAAGTGGCAGTGGCGCAAGCGCGCTGCCATCTTGGTCGAGTTACGTTTAGCGCAAGCTGCCTGCTTTGCATATCCAGGCGACAATCTTCGTGCACATGCACTTCAGTGTCGATAATAAATTTTTCACTTTTGGACTTATTGCTGTGTTTGTTGGCAAATTTAGTGCTGTGGCGTTGTTTCTTGATCGTTTGCTTTTCGTATTTTATTTCGCCGCTTTAAGAAAGAGCTTTTGGCGGTGCCATATTTGTAGAAAACTTTTATGCGCTGAAACATAGAAACCACACACATACGGAGAAAAGTGGTAAAGTTCAAGGGCCTCCTGGTAAATGAGTGCGGCAACACGTGGCAAGCAATGAAAGTGAGTATACGAGGCAAGGTTTTGGAAGAGAGGGGAGCTTTGCCACCAAAATAGTAAAATAGTGGAGGCGTATGTTTTTGAATATATTTCGCAACGCTCAAGGTTAAGTTGCTTTAAGCAATAAGCAACAGCGAAAAGGTAATAAAACTAGGTGACTTAGCGGCTAGTCGCAACCGCATTCGCATTGATAAGCGCTGAACGTGCGCATGCGCGATGGTAAGCGGCTGATAGCTGCCGCAATAGAGACGCGGCGTGTTGCTGCATTCGTTTTAGTCCAAATTGGCGCATAATGCAGCTGATGCCGCAGCAGATAGACACCGCTCGCAGGCCTTTATGTAAATGTCAGCAACTTGCCACGGCGTGTTGCGTTTTTGTGGGAGACTGCTTTTTAATTTCTCTGTACATAGTTCGCTTCATCTTTTGTTGCTTCCTTTTTTGTTGCTGCTGGTGTTTTGCTGTCAGCAGTTTTTGTTCTTTAAACCATAATAGAATGCTTCAAATTTTGATGCAGCTTGCCGACAAACTTGGTGGGAAGGGAGGAAAGAATACGTAGTGTTTTCTTGATAGTACTTCCCAAATTCGATGTAATGACTTTAAATACCGTTCTGAGTTGCGTGCAATTACATTAGAAACGGGGAAGAAATATAACGAAAACTTTGGCATGGTCAAAGACATGGTCATCTCTGAATCATTATTATTATTTTTACTTCGAGGCATTGGACAAAATGGGGTTTACGACCCCACACAGTTTACTGACTCTACAGTAATGTACTCCGTCCCCTACTCACATGTGGTGTGGTGGGTGGCATTACCGAGAAGTGTCACATTAAGCACCTGGAACATTTACTGGGAACTAAATCCGTATTGAAAACTACATCAACAAAAGCTCTGGAGATTATTCTTGATATCCTATATATAATGCTTACGGCCGGCCATGTTTTAAACGTTACAGGCAATGCGCCTGGAACAAAAGATTCATAAAAAACAAAGTTTTATTTCCCCAGTAGAGACGAATGGACGAAGGGTTCTATAATTGACAGTTTCAACTGCGAAATCCACCTATTCACCAATGGATCAAAGGGTGAACAGGAACAGGAGTGGGCTTCTTCTGCAGTAATCCATACACCAAAAGTAGGTTCAATTTAAGTAAATGTCTATGTCTACAATTCAGTTTTTCGGGACGAAATTTTTAAAGAGAAGTTATCAAGTGGACTTATACTGTATGTATTATGCGGTTAATATCATCTGGATACCCAGCCATATACTAATATGATCCTGAACAGATCACAAAACTTCTACTTCTAGACGAAAATGAACTTAGCAACATTGGAGGGTCATCTCAGGGCACCTAACTTGAAGACCCTTTTACAAAATTGGAAATGAGGATTCGGCGAAATGCACAGCTTGTCCGGACGATGAAGATACACTGAAACATTGCCTTTGCGAATTGACGGCTGAGAAGGAGTATCTTAAATGGCTCTCAATACTCCAGCTTAAGAGACATTGGGCAGCTGAGGTCAGGATTTTTTTTACCAAATCCAATGAGTTGCTGAATAAAGCTTAAACTCTTTGCATGCCTTGCTAACTCATCTTATCTGACACCCTCTCCCTTTGTTCCGACCCTGTCGAATGTTTCCTAGACCTCCCATTGAATGACGTCGACGACAACTTATCTAATCTTTACCATCCTAACGGGGAATAGGTACCCGTTACAACAACAATGAGTCTAAGTGTGGCCGCCTTAGCTTTGGCGTTCAGACACATCGCTTTTAAACCAACCCACCGACCAAATAGCTTTTCGTTAAAGTTTTTTTCGACTCGGCACATTTTCATATATTTTATGTTAAGGGGGTATTCTGGTTTAGAAATTCGAACAAATCGATTGTTTTTGCATATTTTTATAGTATATTCCTTCAAGAAAATGTCCCTAAGAGGATTTTTCGAAATTCAAGTTGTTTTCCGAGTTACAGCTAATTTTTTGACTTCCGACTGCGCGCGATTAGTTCTCATATTTTAAACTCGTTTTTCTCATAACTACTTTCCTAGAAATGGTGTGCATGATATCTCAAGTTCTACTCAACCGATTCACATGAAACTTTACACAGAGCTTTCTTATACATTATAGTATCGCACTACGAAGAGTTTTCGAAAGATTTTTTTTTTATTTTTAAAAAATTCCGAACCACAAAAAACAGGGAAAATACGAAACTTTTTTTCAAACCTCCACCATTTTGAATTTTTTCTTTTTTATTTTTTTTTCAAAAACGTTTCGTAGTGCGATAACTATACTTTTACTCTTCACGGATTTTACATAAATTTTCATTTTAGGTCACGGAAAGGATTTATATCCTGCACACCAGGATAAGCCATTGTTTCAACAGTCTCCACTTCGCCGACCTGCAGTTTTTTAAATTTAATTTTTTTTTCTTATATTATTTATGTTTTGTATTCTTAGAATATCAATAAAAAGCATGTAAGGAAATGGATAGTCAAAATAATTTTTGATTTTTTTTATGGTGTCAAAAAAAATACCTAAAATTCGGGCTTCTAAACCAAAATACCCCCTTAAGGGCTTCAAGAGGAGAGAGAATAAATCACATTGAGGCGGTTTATCGCTGGAAAGGCATTTCCCTCCAAAGCTACATAAAGTCCACTTTGAGAATTTCTAATAAAGGCTTTTATGTTTAATACAGAACGATTGAGCATGAGATAATCTCTCCTAAGCACCGCATAGTGTAACAATATAATTAGAACAAAATATACATCATTATGATAAAATTCCATTCTAAAACTGATTTCAGGATATTTGAATTCGTTCGAATGCTTGCGGGTGCACGCTGTCTGGGAAAATGAATTCCAGACGGTTATAATCAATATAAACTCATATACAGGCAATAAATAATTTATGTTCTCTTAATTTTATTTCACAAAACGAACTCGTTTTACCGACCTTATTATGCTACCGTTATGAAATATTACTATTTTCCGTTAAATAATAGAATAGCTACAATTTGTGCGCCCAAAGCGACTGCTTCCTTCATAACTGTCAATTTGTGGATACTAATACCCACTTCTTTATGAGATTTTAATTAAGTTCAATCGCGTCAATTTGCGCGACACTTAATTCAATTACGACACATTAAACGGCAGCTACGAATGCGCTAAGCAGGAAAGCACCGTTACACACCATGTGTATGAAAATAATATGTGTTGTTGCTTTTGTGGCGTGTGTGTGTGGGAATGAGTTCACAATCAATATCGATTACAAATCAAAGGCAATCACTACTGATGTAATCAAGAAAGCCAATTGAGCGTGCGCGTTCGGCAGCGCTGACTTCCTGCTTGCAACACTATCGCAAACGGTAAGTGCTTGCGTAAATATTTTGGCAGCTTCCTCGTTTTGCACAAATTTCGGCTTAATGTGCATTGGTGGCTGAGTATTTTATTTTTTAGTTTTTTAGTTTACAGTTTTTGTATGGTCGGCAGTGTTTAGGAAATTGATTGGCTCTCAGCTTTGTGATGCAAATTTTGCCATTTGATGAAGTGAAGTGCTTAGGTTTTGACATTGTTGTAGATGTTGTTGCTATTTTAAGTAAGTATGTGTGTGTGCATGTGTATATGTGTGTATCTGTGGCACACTTTTGCGAGGCGCTAGCTTTCTGTTTATTTTGCTTTGTATTTGTTTTTGCTACTTTTTCAAGCAGCCGTGGACTTTAACTTATTTTTTATAGTTCTTTTATATGAGAAATGGAGTTTATGATTTTTTATATTATTAATTATTAATAGTTTATTAAACCTTTGAAATATTTTACAATATATTTAAAGATAACCTATGGAATTTTTGAAGAATTTCTTTGAAAAACATTGAAGGTCCTACAAATTGACCGCCCAAGATCAGATCCTTGTAGGGAAAACTTTTTTATTTGACAAAGAAATCTTCTCAAAATTTGACATGGTAGATTGTCTTAGATAACGGTACCATCTCCGAAGAAATATTTCAGATTGGACAACTATAACATATAGCTACCATACAAATTGAACGATCAAAACATGTCCTTATATAGAGAACTTTTTTATTTGACTAAATATCTTCACGAAATTTGGCATATATTACTATCAAAAGTAACGGTACATTCTCCTAAAAAATTATACAGATCGGGTCTCTATAGCATATAGTTGTCATACAAACTGACCCATCAAAATCAAATAAAACATCTTTTTATGCCCTTTATGTTACTAAAAATGTAACAGTGAAGGGTGTTTTAGCTTCCATGCAACCAATGTTAACGGTTTTTATTGCTTTCTTTTTTCTTTTTGCGAAAATGATGCGGAAAAATTCGTTTCGACAGCTCAGCCACCGCGTCAAACATTTCGTGCAACATTTCGGGTTAAACGCTTATCATAGTGACACACATACAACCATATACATATGAAAACACAGTTATTGCCACTTTAACGCCCTGCAACATGTCACTCAACGACATTGCAGGAAATTTTGCCAACCGCCATTAACACTGTGATATAGCTGTATATGGCTGTGTATATGTTTGCTTAATATATAAGTGTATATCGGAGTATGAAAACATATACATACATACATATGTATATGTCTCCAACTGTCTATATGTATGTATGTGTATGTGCGTGTTTTGTGAAGTGTTAACGATTTTAGCCTGAATTTCACTTTTCATTGTCTAGCTGTCGCCCATTGCTATCATAGCTGGCTGGCAATGCAACCGATATAAATAAGCTCACACACACACACATATATGCGCAAAGCGACTCAAAACACTTTGTATTTGTGTGTGGGTGTGCATTTTGATCGATTGCTGCCGCCCGCGTCTCTTCTGCTTTGCACTCTACAACTCATTGGCTTTGGCTTTGCTGCTTCTGCTTTTGCCTTTCTGCTCGTCGCTTAGCCACGCTTAGCCGCTGATGCGCTGACTGCACATGTATGAGTATGTATGTGTGTGTTTTGAGTGCAGTTGGCGTGGCGCCTCTACAAATTTAGGCCACTTCGGTGGCACAGCTGACTGTGATAGATGGCAGGCCGGGCAGTGTTGGCATGTGGTGGAAATGCGATACGAGGGCGTTGCGGCAAGTTACGTCAGCAACACAAAACACTTTTTCACAAACCTATACATACATATATGTATATATAATATATGTGCGCTTGTGATTTATATATAGAAATATGGCAGCTTCCAAGCTTTTGTGACATACTGTGCCGGTGAATTTATTCGCTTGTGCCCTCATTGTTGGCGCTTATTACTTTTGCCTTGAGGTAGGTCCTGTCTGTGCAGGAAATTAATTGTGTCAGATACTCTACTTTCTACCCACACACACGTCTGCCTGTATGTTTGCTTATATTTATTGGTTGCATGCAATGCTTTTGAGTGCGCGTTATTGCTCTCTTAACATATAAATCTGTCTAACTGCATTCATATATTCACAACTTCACATATTTTTATTAATAGCATGGAGTAAATGGGTGGAAATTGATATTGGGATTAGTCTTTGTAATATTGCTTCATAACTTTGCACAATAACTGTTTTAATTTGAAAAATCCCGATGCTATGAAATTGCTCATTTTACTCACAGAATGTAAAGTCTTTAAATGCTGCAAGTAGGACGCAACATATTACAGAGAGTAACGGTATGTTACACATAATAATAGGTTGTCAAAAAAGTCTTGCGGTATTTTCGCTAGTTGGCGCTGAAAGCGCATAGTTCTAGTTTTATTCGTCGCATCGGGTCATGCTATACCTTTTTGGAAAGCTTAACACGTGTTTGATTGATTGTCGTTTCTTTTAAGTCGTTCGTGAGTTATAGCGTCGCAAACATGAAGCAAAATAAAGAGAAAATACGATAAAGGCAAAAATGATCTCAAGCCGCCAATAAAATTTGTGCAGTTTATGGACCCGAGTTTCCATTTCCACCGCACAACGATGGTTTCAACGTTTTCGTTTTGGTGTAGAGGTGGTCGAAATGAGACCGGCATAGTAGCAGCCGTAGCATCGGTCAAGAGCTGGGCATGAGTCATCAAAAATTCATTTGAATTTCAATAAAAAAAAATTCAATAAAAATACCGCAAGACATTTTTGACAAACCATTATAAAAATTTGCTTAGGTAATTTGCTTCGGGTTGCTTCGCTAAATATAGTACTTAACCAACCTTGCTGGTTTGCTTTTCAGAAACACAGCCTTAAATATGAAATAAAAAAATCTGAACCTCTGGGTAATGATCTACCTTTTGTTCTTCTGACTTCATTTGTTTTCAGCGACTGTTCTTCTCTCTGTTTATGCTGCTGTACAAACCGATCGATCAAATTTTCCTTGAATGTAAATCTTTTATATTTGATGAGATATCTTCCCGAAATGTGGCATGCAGTATTACCTAAGTCAACGCTACAATCTTCGAATAAAGTTTTATAATAATTTATAAACTGACTAATCAAAAATCAAGATGAAGATCTTTATAAAAGATCTGTTTTCTTATAAAGTTACCTTAAAACGACTTGAGCATTTTTTTATATCAAATAAAGTGATTACAAAAAACTAGTTAGCATCCCTGAACATATTATAACGGATGAAAATGAGTGTAAAACCTATAATCTAACAACATAAAAACTTTTAGATCAATGCGAAGGCTACGAAAAGACTTGGTTGATTGAAAATGAAGAGTAGATGCGTTAGCACTTAGGTCATACCTTTAGGGTCAAAAAATTAAACAACCCCAGAATGCTCAATGTTTCTTGAGTTGTGCAGGGAATTGTTGATTAGATGCCCTCGAGCGGGCTTAAAAGACTTGGTACAGCAAAGTAAAAATCACACTTCGATCAAATCAATTAGAGTTTTATAGATAACTTAAAAATCTAGGGATATATAAAAAAGAATGGACTTTTTAATATTGAGTATCTCTTTTATTTCTAACAGGTAGATACAACTACCATTAGAAATAAATATTTATTTTCTAATAAACTTATCCAATCCTTCAGAAGTCAGACAATAAGGTATATCTATCTTCATAACCCCAAACATGTCTAATAATTACGGCAGTAGAAAATTAAAAAAAATAGCTGGATTTGTACCATCGTAGCCGATATCCAGGAGGTACTATGAAAAAAGTTGTTAGGCGGTGCGGAAAATTCTGTTAAAAATTATCTCACAACTCAAAATCAAAAGAAAAAATATTTCTACCATAAATCTACAGGTAATGATAGAATAATTTGTCAAAATTTTGAGAATTGAAAAAATCGCAATTTCCCAAATAAAAATAGTTTTTTGTGAAAAATTAACAAACTCCTCAGAGCGGCTTAAAAATCGAAATGATTGTCAAATATCTTTTTCTCTATATCTCTTTCTGAGAGATATCAGTTCATTCGTTTTAGAGAAGTAGTTTTCACTGACTCTGAGAACAAAACGCGCTTAAAGTTTTGGAAGGCGTTTGTAATGGTAGATCAAGTAGATGTATTTTGTCGTGTCGTGTCAAGCTCTTATGTTATTTTCGTTCAGTATAGTTTAGCATTTTCTCAAGGAGAGACTTACTGCTGAGCAATGTTTACAAATCGTACAACTTTATTACATTCTATAAAGAATGTGTTTCGCGCGCTTCGGTCAACTTATGGTCAACATTGTCGGCCTACTGAGCGGACTATTCGCAACACCATCACCCATCTTGAGACCCAGCATTCATTATTGGATAATAGTGGACAGAATAATACACGTCCAGCACGAAGTGAAGAAAATTAGCAGCCGTATCTGAGAGTGTGCACGAATACCGTGGAGAGTCTGACGTATGGAACGACGGAATTGAAAAATACAGCTTGTGTAAGAACTGAAGCCACTCGCCTTCCCAAGCAACTTCGCTTTGCTCTATGGGCTCTTGAAAAGTTCCAAGAAGATCTGAAGTTTTCGAGCCAAATGTTGTTCAGCGATGAGGCCATTTCTGGCTCAATGGGTATGTAAACAAGCAAAATGTCTGCATTTGTGACGAAGAGCAACATGGAGAGATTCAAAATCTGCCATTTCACCCAGAAAAAACAATGGTTTGATGTGGTTTGTGAGCCGGTGGAGTCATCGATTTATATTTCATCAAAAATAATGCCGATGAGAAGGTAACCGTCAATGGCGACCGTTATCCACTTCCATCACACATCGATGAGCAGATAATTTCATATTTTGGGCCGGTCGATTGACCACCAAGATCGCGTGGTATTACAACGTTAGACTTTTTCCTGTAGGGATATGTAAAGTCTGAAGTATATCCGGACAATCCCGCTTTGATTCAGTGCTTGGAGCAAAACATCACGCGTATCATTCGCCAGTTACTAGACGAAATGCTCGAACGAGTCATCTAAAATTGGACTCAACCGGATGGACGATCTGAGGCGTAACCGTGGCCAACATTTGAAAGAGATAATTTTCACAAAATAAATGCCAAAGAATGTTCTTTCGAATGATAATAAATATTCCCCATTAAATTTGAAGTTCCTGTGTTTTTTCTTTAAAAAGTAGGGAAACTTGAAATGGATCACCCTTTATTTGTGGAATATTTATAATTCCAACAGCAAATACAATTTGTGGAACAATTTGAAGAAATATTCATAAGAATTGTATTGAAAAATATCGTCTCATTAAATATTACAGAAACAAAAGATCGATTTGAGCTCCGCCAAAAATTATTATTTGATTGATTTCAGCTTTCTACAAAATTTTATACAATCCACCAGCTATTTAGCAGCCTCTCTAGACAATATTTTATAATTAAAATATTTATAATGTCCAAAAGTATTGAGAAATATGAAAGAAATTAAGCAAATGTATTAAAACCAACAAATGAGCGCTTTGTGAGAAATCGAAATCGAGATGACATTAGAAATCGAAAACACACAAAATGAAATCGAAACTGAAACCTGAGAAAGAGGAGGCTGACCGACAGGCAACAAACGCCAAATGTCATGTACGATTACTTCACTTCAAATCCGTTAATTGAAAGTCGTCTAACACACCACACTGACGAACTGACAGCAGCGGTCGACTGGTGGACTTGTCGACGCGCGCAGTACGCTTGAGTGACCACAGCCGCGCCGCCATTCATTCACTTAGCGTTATTAGTAACGATTTCAATGAGCACACAACGACCGCCACATCTGCCACCAGCGAAATCATTAGCTGCCACAAATGCACAAAAACACACAAACAAAGTATAAATAAATAATAAGAAAAATGCAACAACTTAAGTGCCGCCAATCACAGGGAAACGTAGCTGAGCTGAAGCGTTTGCAACCGAAAGTGCCAATGACAATGTTGGCCGACAACGATGAAAGCCGCAACAACAACAACGGCGTCTGCGCGATCGCGCCAATTATTTGACTCATTCAAATGGACACACTAAAATACACATAAATAAATAGTTGTGGACATGAACATGAGCCATGCATCGATGCCGATGCGACGAGCACTTTTACTTTCACATGTGAGAATGTTGCAAGCGGCTAAGCTAATAGTTAGTATGCATATTGTTGTGCTAGCAAACGCGCCGCGCTTGGTATGTGGCAACAATATATGCGAACGCCAGACAATTTATATTGCTCGCATGTGTGTGTGTGTGTGGCTCTGTCTGCCGGCATAGAAAGTCCAAGTCCGCTCGCCGCACAGTCAATAAAGGTCAAATCAAGCGGTCTTCTTGTTGTTGCCGATGGCTTGCGCGTTTGCCAAGCAGTCACCGGTTCAGTTGAGGTTTATCAGCTGCACGTTCGTGATGTATGATCGCTTAAGTGGCGGGTTAATGATGTGTTGCAACAACAAAAGCAACAGCATTTGGTTTCGGGGTCAAGACTCGTCGAGGGCAGCAAGAATGTGTGGTAATTAATCACTTGCGCATGGTAATGTTGTTGTTTTTGTTGTTGCTGTTCGGCGTGGTTTCTTGTTTTTTGGTAATGTCAGAATTGTTAAGTCAGTTTTTAGGCATAAGTTGCGTGTTGAGGATAATTTTGAAAATGAAAGTGGTCAATGGATACACAAGGGGCGTAGTGGATAGAAAAAATTCGGCAACTGGAAGCAAATTTCATGATTTAGACAAAATTTCTAAACAGCTGTGAGTAGTGATCACGATTGGATGCAAATTATCTTTTCATACATTCTTTATTATTTCCACGGCACCTTTAGGCACGATTCGATTGGGTTCGATTGGGTTTTGGTAATTAAATTATAGCTAAATCGAAATTAAGAGGGATTCTTTGGAACCAATGTTTACAACATTGGATATTAACGGGTGATCCAAACAGAGATACTTTTTCTCATAGCCCTGTTTTACAGACCACGCGTGAATCATGTTAAGCTGTCACGTTATATTTGTTCCGTTTGGCATTTCATCATGGATAGTCTCACGCCTGAACAACGTTAATAAATCTTTCAAATTTATTACGAAAATTCACGTTCTGTATAAAATGTGTTTCGCGCGCTTCGCTCAACTTGGCCCACGGAGCGTACTATTCGCAACACCATCACCTCTCTGAATACCTAGGGACGAAGAGCAACATGAAGAGATCCAAGAGCTGCCATTTCATTCAGGAAAAAAAGCTATGGTTTAGTGCGGTTTATGGGCCGGCGGAAACATCGGTAAACATTCCTTCAAAAATGATGCCGTATGTTGCCTGAAATTGAAGCTCGTGATCTCGGTGACAGTTGGTTTCAACAAGATGGCGCCACTTACCACATATCAAATCAATCAATGGGTTTATTGAGAGAACACTATAATCGATTGGCCACCAAGATTGCGTGATATCACACCTTTAGACTTTTTCTTATGAGGATGTGTAAAGTCTAAAGTCAATGCGGATCGAGTCATCGAAAATTGGACTCAACAAATGGACTATCTGAGACGTGGCCGCAGCCAACATTTGAAAGAGATAATCTTCAAAAAACAAATGCCAAAAACTTGTCTTTTGAACGATAATAAACATTCTCCATTAAATGGGAAGTTTCTGTGTTCTGTGCATGTAATCAAAACGATACATATATCCTGAAACTCAGAATTTCTAGGGCCGAATTGAATGAAAGACAAATGGAAAACCGAAAAAATACTTGTGAAATTTTGCTTCAAAGACACGAAAGAAAATCAGTTTCGCATCGAATTATTAATGGTGATGAAAAATGGATTTATTTTAAGAATTCTAAACGCAGAAAATCATGGGTTAATCCGGAACAACCTTTAACATCGGCTGCAAAAACAAAAATCGTTTCCGTAAGAAGGCAATGCTGTCAGTTTGGTGGGATCAGAAGGGTATGATGTGTTCATGAGTTTTGAAAACCTGGAAAAACTGTTAATACAAATCACTACGGACACCAAATGGTCAATCTTTACCATGCATTGAACGAAAAACAACCAGAATGAGCCAGAAAACACGGCAAAGTAATTTTGTTACACGACAATGCTTCTGCAAACAAAGCATAATCGGTTCAGGACAAAATCAAAGTACTTGGCTGGGAGCTATCCAGCTACCCCAGTCGCGGTATTCACTAGACTTGGCGCCTTCTGATTACCATTTCTTTTCATGCATGGGACACGCATTGGCTCAGCAGAACTTCGATTAGGTGTCTGATAGGTTTGCTTCAAAGTACGCACTTTTCTATTGGCATGGTATTCACAAATTTCCAAAAAGCTGTTCAAAATAGAAATGGTGAATATTTTGTATTTATGGTATATGATTTTTCTAAACAATATGGCGCCCTCTACGGTAAATTTATGAATGCAGTTGCTTTTCTTGGTACTCTCTATGGGATATATGACGTCTACCGAATACAATGAATAGCTGATTTCGGTTCTGTACAGACGTACTTTTAGAAACTGGTCTCCGTAGTGAGAAACAAGGACCGAAAATGTCGTCTTATTCAATAAAGAGTTATCAAAACTCTCTCTCGCAACATTGCATGGCATCCAGATTTTCAAACGGTTATCGGTGAAGCGACATTAAAAGTATTATACCCTTAATAAATTTTGGGAAATTGAAATTTGGTACATTTAACTTAATCAGATAACGAATGTTGTCCGCTCCTATGACACAAATTCGATTTTCATAGAAATGGAAAATCATATCTACTTTGATACTATACAAACTTGACATATGGCGGAATGGATGACAGTAAAAAAGTGACACTTACTTATATACATAGAAACCTTAAAATGATTTGGAATTTTTTGTACCCTAAACCGGGTATATTAGCTTCTTCCGTCTGTCTGTACATCTGTATTTATGGGAACTTGTTC
The DNA here is from genome assembly GCF_024586455.1 of Bactrocera neohumeralis. Classification (NCBI taxonomy): domain Eukaryota; kingdom Metazoa; phylum Arthropoda; class Insecta; order Diptera; family Tephritidae; genus Bactrocera; species Bactrocera neohumeralis. Next base: position 20,214,250 of record NC_065921.1, on the reverse strand, counting down.
TCGACTTTTAGAGATATCGGTCTGAAATTTTGCAATCATCCTTCACTCTCCAAAAATCGGACCACTTTAGCATATAGCTGCCGTATATGCTGAACGATTAAAATCAAGCTCTTGTATGGAAAACTTTTTTATTTGACGAGATATCTTCAGAAAATTTGGCATAAGTTAGTGTCCAGGGAAAAGTTACAATCCCTGAATTTTTTTTTTTGGATCAGACTTCTATAGCATATAGCTGTCATACCAACTGAGCGTTTAAAATCAAGCTCTTGTAGAGAAAACTTTTTGTTTGACAAGCTATCTTCACCAAATTCGGCATAGACTACTCTCCAAAACATTGCTATAACATCCGAAGAAATTGTTCATAACGGACCACTATAGCAGTTAGCTGCCACACACTAATAGTCAAAATAATGATAAAGATCTTTTTGTATCCTTCTATGCTCTAAGAAATGCACCTGTGAAGGGCTTTATAGCCACGGGGGCCGAACTACCTTAAAAATTATATAGGCATAAGTATCTTTGTACGATTTGCTCCTGCTTAGAGCAAATGCTTGCAAATAAACGACTAAGAACCAACAAGAACTGTCATAAATATATACATATATATATACACGCATAATCGCTATTTGCACCTTTACATTTCCCAGAAGTAATGAGCCGCTCCTTAGAGCTCGAGCGCTAATAACTCAATTATATGACGCTGCATTTCAATGACTTCAGCTGCACTTGCACCACATATTGGACATATTGGACACATGGGCACACATTGCTTACCGAAGGGTTGAATTCCATTGAAATGACACATTCTTCATTCTTACTTCAAGCAAATAAACTATGAGCTCAGGCATCATATTTCACATATATAATTAGTAACAGATCACTGGGATTTCAGACATGGTGTCAAAAGAAAGATGCTCAGTATGCTTTGACATTTCATATGAATAGCACTAACGAGCAAGCAAATCATTGAATTTTATTACCAAAATCTTTCGAAATGTGTTTCGCGCTTTACGTCCGATTTTGGCTCGACCAAGGACAAACAATTAATGCGATTGTGACCAATTGCAGTTTACAAATAAACAACTACAGAATGCGTACAACAAGAAACTGAGAGTGTCATAAATAAATATTGGGTTTGTGTTATTACATATATATATACCACAGCTCATGAAGCCGAAATCTGCTACAACGTCGAATTTGCACCTTTATCGACAAATTTTGTTTTCTGGTTGAAAGTAAATAAGCAAAATTGCCGCATTTGGGGTGAAGAGCAACCAGAAGCCGTTCAAGAACTGATGCATCGAAAAATGCACTGTTTGGTGTGGTTTGTACGCTGGTGGAATCATTGACCGTATTTTTTCAAAGATGCTGTTGGACGCAACGTTACGGTGAATGGCGATATCGTTCGATGCTAACAAACTTTTTGTTGCCAAAAATGGAAGAACTGACCTTGGTTGACATGTGGTTTCAACAAGATGGCGTTACATGCCACACAGCTCGCGATTCTATGGCCATTTTGAGGGAAAACTTCGGAGAACAATTCATCTCAAGAAATGGACCCGTAAGTTGGCCACCAAGATCATGCGATTTAACGCCTTTAGACTATTTTTTGTGGGGCTACGTCAAGTCTAATGTCTACAGAAATAAGCCAGCAACTATTCCAGCTTTGGAAGACAACATTTCCGAAGAAATTCGGGCTATTCCGGCCGAAATTCGAAAAAGTTGCCCAAAATTGACTTTCCGAATGGACCACCAAGACGCAGCCGCGGTCAACATTTAAATGAAATTATCTTCAAAAAGTAAATGTCATGAACCAATCTAACGTTTCAAATAAAGAACCGATGAGATTTTGCAAATTTTATGCGTTTTAAAAGTTATCAAGCTCTTAAAAAATCACCCGATATAATAAACATATGCTTGAATTGGAGTAATGTACTTGTGATGCACAGCTGCGCACCTTCGCATACTGTCACATTCACCATACAAACACCGCTAAACTTGTAAATTATTTCAATAAATATTTTCCCCGCTGACTACAATAAATTTGCATATTTTCTATGTGCAGTTAGTTGCACTCAACCATTGCCAACGCAGAGTAGATCAAGTTGTCCAGTGTTACAACAACAACAACAGCAGCAACATATCAGCAACTGAGACCTTCAACAATGCAATAGTTCAAGAGTTAAGTTCAATTGCATTGATGCGCTTCAGGCATTTACGATGTTTGCACACAACGCTTACCGTGAGAGTGTGTGTTTGTGTGTATGTGTGCGACCACATTTGTTTGCCTCCCATGGAAAATGAGCCAATTAACCGCAAGCCAAGCTGCGGTCGCACTACCAGCAAGCGATGAAGAGGCTGCTTCATGGAGGTGTGGTGGTGAAGGTGGATAAGTATTTGTGTGAAGGTGTGTGTGTGTTTACCAAGAAAAGTGATAACTTAATACCACTAACCGTTAATAAGCAACTTAAATATTTGCGTATTACTGACAAACAGTACACAGTACTCACAAGAGGCAATAAAGAGTTTAAACTTTGAAGTAGAAGATCAGCAGAGCAGCTGTGACGCGGTCATAAAGATAGTGAAGACATCTGCAATAAACTGTTTCATGATAATATGTGGGTACACATTGCATTATTACCAACAAACATATTATACAATATACTATATATACTTATATGTGTTAGATCATTCCTGCAATGTTCGGCGAGAGCAGTGACTTACCTGGAATGAGAAGAATGAAAAGAAAAGAATTAGTAAATTTGCTTAAAATATGGTGATGCTAATTAAATAATAACAGTACGTTCCAAGTTATGTAAATTGATCATGCAACATGAAGCATGATGTTAGGAAAGTCGCTTCCACATGCAGTAAAAAGCTTTAAAATGACTGAAGTTAATTTTAACCCTTATATTACCAACTCCTTTACCATATGAAACAGTCAATTAAAAATGTCTGACTTCTTTGCATTTGAAGCGATTTTATTGGCGTTAAAATTAGGATTTTAAACTTAAAAAGAACCTTCTTTAAGCTCTTCAAATTTCAGCAAAGTCACTTTTAGTTCGGCGTACTTAACCCTGCAGTGCCTTAAATTCTTTAAACTACATTTTCGGGAGAGCGACTTTAAGTTCTGCTAAGTGCGTGAATTTCTGAAGTTTGAAAGCAAAAAGAAGTCGCACGGGACCAAATCTGGAGAATATGTTGTATGAGACAAAAGTTCCTAGCCCTATTCGACCTATTTAGCAATAGCGTAGTTGTGAGCCGGTGCGTTTTCATGGTGGAATAACCCTTATTTCTTCGCCACATGAATCCAAATCTTTTCAAATCAGCCAAATTATGGTAGAACTCTGATTCAGTTTATCCTACTTCAAGTGGTCTATTTAGAAATGAATGTGTGAATTCCAGAACATGGTAGGCATCACATTTCTGTCTGATAACACAATGTTTGATTGTCGGCAGGCACGTCGTATCCTCTCAAATATTATAACGAGTTATTTTAAAAATATAAGGTTGATTTATGATACGGACGAAGGCAATAAGTGCCACTCTAACTCGAGTGGAGTACCCCAACACTCAGTCTTAGGCCCGCTATTATGGAACCTCATGTATGACGGTGTGCTAAGAAGACAGCAACCAAAATACATGAAACTAAAAGCACATGCGGACGATCTTATGGTGGTAGCTGTGGCTAAAAAATTAGAAACAAATGCAAAGAGTGCTTAAATGGTCCACGCCAATGGTTCTCTTCTGTGAGTCTGGAACTGGCTGAGCACAAAACATAAATTTTACTCATAGGCACCAGGAAGGTGGAAGATCAAATAAAGCTCATCATAGAGGAGAGCGAGATTACCTCACAGCCGCAGCTGAAGTATCTGGGATGAACCCGAGCGATTATATCAGCTATCGGAGGCTAAAATAGTATTGGCAAAGACAGAGGAGGAGAACAAGAACATGAAAATGTGGCAGCAGCGGTGGCAATCCTCATCCAAAGGGCGCTGGACTCACAGATTTATTCCGGACATCCACTCGTGGATAGACAGACGACATGGGAACCTGGATTTCCATCTGATCCAAATACTTAGTGGACATGGGTGCTTTAGAAGCTACCTTTACAGATTCCACAATGACATTAGTTCGAACTGCCCGACGTGTACATAGTTTATAGAAGATTCTTAACATGTATTATTCTATAGTCCTCGCTTTTCAAATACAAGTGAAACTCGGTGGTCGTTTTACTATCGATAATTTAACGACACTCATGTTTTAGTCGACTGAGAAATGGACAATGACAAAACTGAGACTTTTTCAGCAGATTAGGCGTCCGTACAATAGAGGAGATATAAATTTTCTCCCACGAAGTAATACTTAATCGGTTGTTCTGCGGGAGAGTGCTGGGTTGAGAATTGGTTAGGATAAGCGTATTAAAGTTCCACACTCCTTTCCGGCTTTCGATGCTTTCCCCTACTATAAAAAAGGCTCATCGGATGCAGTCCACTGTTTCAACTATTCTGTGGTCTCTGCTGTGTAACAGTGAATTAATTTTTCAATGACCGTAACCAAATGATGTAGAAACTTCGTCGGATTGCTTATATGCCGTCCATCGCGGTTAAAGCTATTTCTCAAACCAACATTTCATGCAGAACATGACCTAGGTAGTCTTTCAAGATGCGTACTACCACCTACTGTCGGTGACATCTTCATCAAAAACCGACGTGTGAAAACGTTAATCCAATTTTTGTCGATCGTCATCGATGCAGAAAAGTCACCGTATACACCTCAAAAAAAGCAATGAATAGTAACTCACTAAATAACGCAGAACGGACAACATAACATGATACATAAGCCCAAACCCTCAGAATATATTTTTGTTAATAGCAATCTTTCCTCTGACTTCCTAAAGAAATACGCTCAAACCCGACTGAACTGTTGAAGGGAAATAATAAACAAAATTAACTCTTTTACTTTCATTGCAAGTTCACTTCCACTAACTATTTTACGAAGGAGTTACATTGCTAAGTAAACTCACACCATTTTAATTAACACCGAGCGCGTTAAAGGAAGCACTTAAGATAGTTGCCTGAATGCTGCAACATGCGCGTTGCTCTTGCCACAATAAGATAAACGGATAGGAGCAACACGTTTTGGGACCACATTACGGCTGAAGTGGCACTGAGTGATGCTATGGCAGTGCGATGACAACGACAAGGATGTTGCCACAATATAGTGTTCCACTTAGCAGCAAAGACACAACACAAACGTATTTACATTTGTTGCAAAACAAAAACAAAATAAATAAATGGACAAAAATTGCATAAAACAAGATAAAATCACCACTTCGGTTGCACCGAAGCAGAAATACCCTTTACAGGTATATTTCTTATTGCATAAAAAGGTATGAAGTGATCTTTAAATTGAGATCGATAGATCAGTTTATATGACAGCTTTATGCTATAGTGGACTGATTTGAATAAATTTCTTTGGAGAATATAGCAATGCTTTGGAAAATAATCTGTGCCAAATGTGGAGTGGAGATATCTCGTCAAATAAAGAAGTTTTCTATACAAGGACTTGATTTATTACGAACACTTTGTATGCCAGCAATATGCTATAGTGGTCCGATCTAAACAATTTCTACGGAGATTGTAGTGAAGCTTTGGAAAATATCTGTGCCAAATTTCGTGCAGATATCTTATCAAATAAAAAAGTTTTCCATACAAGAACTTGAGTTTGATGGATAAGTTTGTATGACAGCTATATGCTATAGTGATCCGATCCGAACAATTTCTGCGGAGATTGTAGTGATGCTTTGGAAAATAACCTGAGCCAAATTCCGTGCAGATACCTTGTCAAATAAAAAAGTTTTCCATACCAGGACTTGAGTTTGATGGATCAGTTTATATGGCAACTATATCTTATAGTGCTCCGATATAGGCGAGTCTGACAACTGAGCAGCTGTTTGGGTAGAGAAGGACGTGTGAAAAATTTCTGATCGATATCTCAGAAACCTAGGTGCTAGGTGCATGTATGCAGAGGGACAGAGAGATGGACTCAGCTTATCCGGCAGATGATACAAATTTCGTGTCAAACTTAATACATCCTATTCAGGGTATAAAACCACACACAAAACCGACTATCGAAATGCGAAAATTTGTCTTATATGTTAAATACAGCAGCTTTTCGTAGCGCTACGACGCTTGCAACGCCGTGTTGCACGCTGCAATTGGGCCCGGAAGTGCAGCAAATTAGAAGGAGATAAGTTCTACAAGCAAAAGTCAAAAAACAAATAAAGGTTGTTAAGGTCCATAAGGAAGGCGCTGTGCAAACTGATGCGTTGCTTCACGAGTATCCAATAGAAGTGGCAAACAAATATGGCAAGCGCGGCAATCGCAAAAATCGACAAACAAATGCAAGTACATGCGATCGCCACAGTGGTTGCCAATGCCAATGCTTGTTTGGTTTCTAGAAAAATCATAAATTTGTTCAACAACTTGTGGTCAGCGAGCTGCCACAGCACAGAGACTTGCCACAAAACACAAGCGGCTACCTATACCTACCTACCTGACTGCCTGGCTGGCTGCCTATCTATGATGTTGCCATTAAATTAAAGGCACAACATTAAAGGAGTTGCACTTAAATGGTGCACATGCCAAGATGTGCGCGCAAAACAAAAGCGAACAAACAATAGCAGCAGCAATAAGTGGCATTTAGGTGTATACTTGCAGCATGCTGAAGGAACTATGAAAGGGCAGTTTTTTTTTGCTGACAGAAAGGGATACGGATACACTGTGCTGCTGCTGCGGCAGTGAGAGGCAGTTACTTGCGCGCTATGCTTAAAGTTAATTGCACGTGCAACAAAACCAAGGAAGACGGCGAAGACTACGAAAACGATGACTTGAGCAATGCTGTTGCAGCGGTCATTGTCATCCGCAGTGTTGGCAACAGCAGCAGCAGCGACCGTAGAAAGCAACCAAGCCAAGCAACGTCAAAGTTAATGTGGCAAACGGCAAACGGCAAACGACAATATCGTGATTGCCACTTGCTAGAACAACGACAGCAAACACCAAAGTGCTACTTGTCACACTGTAACTTGCATGTGGCAATGCAAAATGATGCTGGTGACGGCGATTTATTTTAATTATTGAAATGTGCCACACCATGGTGATGACATGCAAAAGCGGACGAATGCTGCCACAGGCGATAAAAATTTAAAATAATATGGAAGGGACAAAGAAACTATATAAAATATAAGTGGTGAAGCAACAACAAACAAAACAGCAACAATCGACTACAACGCATTTGATGTAGGGCCTAATAAATATACAGATGTCGGCTGCTGCAAGTTATGTTGCAAAGAGCGTGCAATTAGCAAATTACATGCAACTCACCAATTTTGCTTTGCATTTCACCCCATTTTTATACCGTCGACAGGGTATATTAAGCATGTTACACCGTCTGTAACATCCAGAAGGAATCGTCGGAGACCCTAAGATGTACATATGTACAAGTAAGTATATGTATATACAGAGGATCAGCTTCGTTCCACCTTTCTGACTGTATATATGCGAATTAGTCTCTCAGTTTTTGAGGTACCGTTCTGAAATTTTGCACACTTGCTTTTCTCCTCAAAAGGCTTTTCATTTGTCGGAATCGCCGATATCCAACTACTATATCATATAGTTGCCATACAAACTGAACAACCAAAATCAAGTCCTTGTATGGAAAGCTTTTTCATTTGACAAGATACCTACACGAAATTTTACAAAGACTATTATTCGAAGAAACACTACAATCTCCGAAGAAATCGTGCTGATCGGACTACTATAGCATATAGCTGTCATACAAATTGATGCCTTCAAATCTGTATAAAAACCTTTTTATGCTATAAAAAAGTCACCTGTGGAGGGTATGTTAGCTTCGGTGTAACAAAGGTAAACGTTTTTTCTTGGTTTTTCGTTTTTCTTTTTTGATTTTTTTTTTCTTTCGCTCTGCTACATAAATTGAGCGTGTGGCATGCAGCATTGTTTAACATGTGATTGGTAGCCCCTACTGTATTGATTACTAGGCGCATACGCACTGACTTGTTACCTTTTTATGTGCTGCTGACTAACTGACAACTTGTTGTAGTTTACATATGCAACACGCGCTTCAACAAGAAAAATCAATTTTCATAAATTGCTCAAACAGAAATTATAAACAAGCTGAGCAATCACTGAAGCATGCAGGCATGCGGCAAGTTGTTGCTATTCTTCTTCTTGTGTTATGGAAAGTTTTTGGTCGGAAGCTGAAAATCTATAGTTGACTTTTTTCTTTGAAAAATGAATATACTACAATATTCAAATGAGTTATGCAACCTAAGTACAGTAACCAAAAATGTATTTAGTCAAATCAAGGCGCTTACCAGACTTCTCTAGTTAATTTGTGCTACGATCTAAATGAGTCATAGAATTATTTCATTAACACGCCTTCCTAATTTTTAGTTTAAAGGCAGATTAATTCTCTTACGACCTCGCTGAGATTACATCTGATGTTGGACTCAAGAGCACTGCTCCCCTAACATGAGAGAACACCTTCTTTTACAAATTTTAGTTTCAGAAAATATCCACAAGGTGTGTTTCAAAGTAAACAGAACTTTTTGAATCTAACGCCCCCTGGTGGCGCTATCTATATTTAGATAGATATTGTTAGAATCTGCTATCTTTATCTATCGTCCAGTCAGAATCACATGACATTTCATTAATTGGAAGTGAAGTTATTGCGTTTTCAGTGTCAGTATGTTTGTGTTGTCGGTGCGAAAATGAGCTTCGAACAAAGAGCCAACATTAAATTTTGTTTTAAAATTGGTAAAACTTTTACCGAAACGTTTCAATTGATGAAACAAGTTTATGGCAATGATTGCCTATTCCGTAGCAGAGTGCACGAGTGGTTTCAACGTTTTCAAAGTGGTCGTGAAGACATAGATGACGATCAACATGTGGGCCAATCAAAATCCGTGATCACCGGAAATTCCATCGAAACTGTGTGTGAATTAATCAAAAATCAGCCGAAATCACCATTGAAATTCATGGAAATGGAATTAAACATCTCCAAAACATCGATTTATCGCATTTTGACTGAACATTTGGGCTTACGAAAGGTGTGTGCACGGTTTGTTCCGCACAAATTGACTGACGACCAAAAATTGCTCAGAATCCAACATTCGAAGGACATCATTAAATAGGTCAAAAAGGACAAAAAATCACATTTTAACCATTAACCACTCCTCGTATTCACCGGATATGGCACTGTGCGACTTCTTCCTTTACGGAAAAATGCATTTGCTCATGAAAGGAAAGTGTTATGCAGACGTAGAAGCCATTCAAAAGGCTTGCACCGGCATACTGGCGGCCAACGAGCTAAAACACTCGTTCGACATGCTTTTGGACCATGCAAAAAGCTGTATTGAAGCAGAAGGAGACTATTTTGAATAAAATAAATTGATTTTGCCGAAAAAACCATTTGTTCTGTTTTTTTTTTTAATTCCTGTTTACTTTGGAAGGCACCTTGTATATCCCTTTCACTGCACATCAGTGGCGCCGAAGGGAAGTCCTCATACGTCATTCTGTCACATTTGTCTTCATCTCCGTAAATGTGAAAATTGTTAAGTTAATGGGAACAATGGCGATGTTTGTCCATCCGAGTCAAATTTGACCTCAATATCACACAATATTATTAGTCAAACCAAGGTATTTACTAGACTCTCATAATAAATTTACGTTATGGCTTAAATGAGTGCCAGATTTATTTCATCCTGAAGGAAACAATTTTGTTACATTAGTTTAGGATTCAATACTTATTAGTTTCCCTTCGATCTTCGGAAATTGTGTCTAATGGCAGACCCAAGAGCCCATTGCAAGTCGTCTTTCTCTGTGGAAGCACTATCATTCCATTTAGATAGGGTGCATGTCGGACGACCTGGGATGGCTGTGTAGGGTATGACAATCCAACATAACCTCATTTCAGTTGATCGAGCGGAATTTATGCTTTCTTGAACCCAAAGCAATGGCGTTGCTGAGGTGTTGAAACCGAAGTAGTAAGCTCCATTCATTCAACTTACTTTTCTACCTATTGCAACTCATTTTTTAGGTACTTATATAAAAATGGCAATTAGAATTTTTCCTGAGCATTCTTTTCAGTAAACTTCTGTATATTTTTTGTCGGACTTCATTAGGTTTAATCTTCTATAAACCAACAGCAATGAATCCAAAAGTCTTCCGGAGAAATACACAGTGTTTTTCGCCGCAAGACTAAAACGGCTGTGTAAACTGACATTGAGAAATACCAAAAATTTCGTCAGAATCGGGAAGGGCCTCTCCGAGCCGAGGTTTCAGACAATGTGACTATCTTTAATGCGACTTTTTGAATCTACTGATGGAGAAAATAATTCGAGCTACAGAACTAAATAGAGAAGGTACCATCTTCTATAAAGGAGTGCAGCTGCTGATGTCCGCCGATGATACTGCTTGGCCTCAATAACCGCGCTGTTAGTTCTGCTTTCGCCAGAATGGATAAAAAAGCGAAGCAAATGGATCTGGTAGTGAACGAGGACAAGACGAAATATCACCTGTCATCAAACAAACAGTCATCACACTCGCGACTTGGCTCCCACATCAGTCATTTGAAGTCATAGATAATTTCGTCTATCTTGCAACCAGTATTAAGTAAGCAATTGAGGAGTAAAGTCTTCTCTCGATTAACAAAAACCAAACTCTATAAGTCACCCATTATTCACGTCCTGCTGTATGGCACAGAGCCATGGACGATGATAACATCTGATAAGTCGACGTTACGAGTTTTCGAGAGATAGGTCTGCGGAAGAATTATGGTAATTTGCTTATTTGTCACGGTGAATATGGCATTCGATAGAATGATGAGCTGTATGAGATATACGACGACATTGACATAGTTAAGCAAATTAAAAGGCAACGGCTACGATGGATAGGTCATGTCGTCCGAATAGATGAAAACAATCCAGCCCGCAGTATCCGACGGGGGAAACAGAGGAAGAGGAAGACCTTCACTCGTTTGGAAAGATCAGTTGGAGAAGGAACTGGCTTCCCTTGGCGCCAAGTAGCGAAAGGAAAAACGACTCGCGCGCTGTAGTGAACTCTGCTATAACCTCTTAAACGGTGTCTACGCCAATATAGAAGAAAAAGAATACACAGTACTTACAGCTTTCGAGCACATCTCTAGCTTACCGGATGTTCTTGAGCACCACCGTATACTAGCAAACCGATACGTACTTTGCCCAACCCGGTAAGCACGTTTGCACTTAAACGACTCATCATACATTGTATGACCAAATATCACAAAAGTCACTTCAACTCCTCACTGACAATTGAACGCTAGATCAGTCAGTGTGCTAGACAAACTGTCATAAATCATGTGACAGCCGAAGCGGACAGTGAAGACTTGTGTGACTCTAATAAATATTTCGACGACATTCCAAAGAATTGTCAACGACTTAAATTTTATCGCCGCTACATATGCGACACCTCTGGGGAGCGACTAGCAACCAACTCCCCAAACAAATAAATAACACACGGCGAACGCGAGTGGCTCGTAAGCCTAAAAAAATGTGCAACAAAATCTCGTTCACGGCTTACTTTCAATAACAGCAAACAGTAGAAGTAGCAGCAGTAATCACAGCAAACAACAACAACTTGTGCTTTGCAAATAGTAAAGAAGCTTTCTGTCAGCTAAAGAAGAACAAGCAGAGATTGAGTGGTGCTTACTTTTTGCTGAAAAGGTATACATCGGTCGGTGTAAACCTGTTGCATGCCGCAGCGCATAAAGAGCGGCCAACAACAAAAATCGAGTACTTTTCAATGACCACTTATGTACATACAACTGGGCGGCAAGTAGCGTCTTGGGACCACCAACGAAGCCACGTACTAGGTGATTGCATGTGTGTGTGTGTGTGTGTGTGTGTGTGGTTTTGGTGCGATGTATGTGAGTATGTAAAGTAAAATCCACGAAGGAGCAAAATTGCAAGTAATTGCATCTGCCAATGCGCTGTCAATTGCTGATTTGCGCTGCCAACGAAACGAGAAATTCCGCGGAACCAATGAAATGAAATGAAATGGATCAGGGTTGTAAAGGAGTCAGTGACACCAAAAAAATTGAAAAATTTTTAATTTGAAAAAAAAAAATTAAAATATGTAAAAAAATCTGAAATATTTTTGAAAAAATTTTCGAAATTTTAAATTAACACAGGATTAATTGATTTTAAGAACATTTAGTGACTCCAAAAAAAAGTTTATATCGGAAATTCAGCAGATTTTAAAATTAATATTTTAAAAAATAAAGAAAAAAAATGTTTCGAAAATATTTTTGAAAAATATTTGCGAAATATCTTGCCCTAATTATTTGTTTGCATCGTCTTCAAAATTCAAGCTTGCACAAATCTTGGACATAAATTTCTAAGTATTTCGAAAATAATTTCATTCACTGATTGCGTAGACACGAGCTACAAATTACAGCAGATTAAGTGTCTTTGTCACTCAGAATTAGATTTTACGATTTTTCGTCTGTTTCATTGTGCTTACAGCTTCCTCATTTTATCATCAATTTATGGGCGCCACAATTTTCACTCATTTATTTTTAGAGCTGGAGCATTTTTACACTTGTAAACGTTTCCGTTTCTCTCGCTTGTATTGCGCAAATTGAGGCTTTGCGGGCGACACTTGGTCATTAGCGCCGCCTTCATGCCACTTTATGTTCAAATGTCTATATGTATTACGATTTCGAAAATAAAATTAATTTTTACATGAAAGCTTTAAGCTCTCTTGGCATTATTTAGCGGATTAACATGGCAATAAAAACTTGTTTGCTGTCAAATTATTGGAGAGGTTGCATTTGGACTTATGGGTGGAACATATGTTTAGATTACTCAACAGTTTGACAGTTGACTTTTATTATTTGCATAACAATTAATTAGTTATGAAACATTTTCTTGTAAAATAAGAAATGAATGCAGATAAAATAATCTCGGTATGTATAATAACCAAATACTTCCAAGAATCTGATTTTCGGAACCTTTAACTATAACTATGTATAATATAAAGTAGCCGATTATTTCTTCTCGAATCAGTTTCTTTATTTTCTTCTTTTGTTATTCATTTCACTATTAGTATACTATTATTTACTCCCTCCACTTTATCACTCTCTTTCTCTCCTTCGCTGTGTTACTATCTTTTGCCTTCTCTTTGTCTCTTTCTAAAGGTTCCCTTATGCTATTATTGAATTATTGTTAGCTTATTGGATTGACTGCTGAAACAATTAAGCTAAAAGAAAGATTTTATTCTACTTCAGAGAGAGTGAAGCTGTGGCAATTCAATTGTATTTTCGAAAGATTTTTCTTTCAATCCAAAGAAATTTCAGTAAAGAAAATGGAACTAGGTCAGGTTAGATGGCTGATTTCTCCACATATCAGTGGAATCACACTTAGAATCTTATGTATGATCCTCTGTGAAGCCAAATAAAAAAGTCTTCTACTTGATTATCAGTTATCGGCAAAGAGCCTTGACCAATCACAGCCGAACTATTTTTGCCTTGATCTGGCAAATGTGGGATACTAAGCCTTGAGATGGACACCCAAACCAGTCTAATATTATAGTAACTCGATGATAGAGAGACGTAGAAAATGAGCGCTCCTATCGGATAATTCCATTTGCAGTACGGAGCAGTAGATCTACTGAGATTTGTGGCAGCTTCTTCCATTAGGAAGGTACTACTGTGGTAAGAAAGCTAAAAACTGGGGCTGATGAAAATTTCCTGACAGTTTACTCCTCTACGAAAAGTTCTAATAAGCAATTTATAATACCTGGTAATAATTTTGGTTTAAAATAATTAACGCAAGGAACTATGTCCTACGATCTGAAATGTCACTTTTTCTGAGTAGTTAAGTACTAAGAGCCTTAATCCCCTAAGCTAAGAAGTATCAAAACAGAGATAGAAGCCTCACTAGCCGATTAAACCTGTAATTAACACAAGGAAAACGATCTTCTTAATCTCCGTAAGAGAGATACACTAATTAAACCTGAGAAAGGAAATAAAAAAATCGGAAGCTATGACGTTTCAAAAACCTAAATTAAGGTCAAAAATATGCTGAAAATCTGGAAAAGTCTCAAAACACAAAACCCAAAACACCAAAACAATCTTTAACTGATTATGAATCTAGTTCGCTTTATTATTTAGAATCTCCTGTACGTAAAACCTACACAACACTCTCAACTTTAGTAGCGTCTGAACTCGTTTTAACCACTCCTTCTACTTAATTCCCTGTGTCCAGCCTTCAACAATACTTAAGTAATTAACGAATTTATCATCTTTAACTATGCCTAGTAATTTCCACACAAACCTCACGTAACTAAGTGGCATGTGGCATGTGGCAGGCGCTAAATTTTCACATTTCAACAAATGTGAAGGGGCTTCCGACAAGCGTTCAACGCTAATTACACGCAACTAGTAACACGGCTAAAAAATGGACCAAGCCGAGGGTGAATATGAAATTGTGACGACGTGGACGGCAAAGAAATTCTAAAAAAAATAACCGGCAACATTTAATAATGCCTCAGCTAGCTGCAAGGCGTGCTGCCAGCGACCAAACGAAGTGTGGACATTTGCAATTAATAAATTTCAGTGGAAACTTGAAAAATGTGCGGTTACAGCAAAAGGATCAGCACAGAAGACTACGCAGCGCAGGCGCCAACTTGCAACTTCTAACGCCAGCCGTGGATGTACACGCGGAAACATTTGACCAAGTTGAAGTGCAGCGGCTAGCGGATGAGCTGGGTGAAGGTGCCATTGCAGCGGAATAATGAAGTGAAGGTAAGAAATTGAAGCCGAAGGCGAAAGGCTTTGTAGAAACAGAAATTGTTGCAAGGCAGAAAGCCAGACAGGCACATTTCATGCTTAATTATAGACGCCAGGCGATGCGATTGAAATGCAAGTACGAAAAAAATACAACAAAAAAATAGAAAAATACAAAAATAAAATATGGAATTTCATAAATAATAAGTAAAAGAGCTAATAGCCGTGGCGCATACAGCGACAAGCGGTTGGAGGCGTGGAGGGAGTGAAGCTGAAAGAACTGTCGTCTGTCCACACTGCATGCGAGATGTGGAGCGAGGCTGCATTTTACAGAAATATGAAAGCGAAAAATTTATGCTAGATTTACGTGGGCAGTTGCTAGATAGAAAGATATTTGTGCGAGCATATATTCGGTGCTGGTGTCTTGCAGCCGCTTTTCACGCTCGTTCTTCTAAGCATTGCTGCTAAGGTGGAGTGCATTGCGGTTATTGCCATGCGGCAAATAATCATAGGGTCTGACAACGTTCTTGTTGTACTGCATGTTATTGTTGCTGGGCAAGTTGACGGATATTGGCAAGCGTTTAAACAAGCGTTCAACGTTTTAAATCGGTTATTGCTGTGTGGAAAATTGTTACTGTGGGAGGGAGGAATGAAAGTTCGGTTGGTTTTCTTTATATTCGAGGAAGTAATACTGATCTTTTGCGCTCAAGTAAGATCATAGCTCAAACTTAGTACTAAATGCTTTGGCGAAAAATTTTCTATATCACATTTTTATGTGGTGCCATTCTTACAAGTGTCGAGTTTAGATTTACTACTATATGATCCCACACCTTACGATATTTCTAATTTTATTCCAATAGTCGAATTTGCTGAATAGCCAGAAATCAAATGTCCTCGCGTAAACGACGCTTGTCACTCAAATGATATTCCTGGCTGACGGTTTGGTCGGTCTGAAGGAATTCGGAGAGTGATACCAACCTTGATTTTGGACCGGATTTGACGTGGTTTTTTCGTCTTCGGCTCACCTTTGCCACAACAGTCGGCCGACTGATCGTCGGTTTCCATATCGTAAGCATAGATATATAATAATATGTCCTGGTAGTTGGAAAGCATTGTTTTACAAACATTATCGCGATGCTGTTTTTCGAAAAAAATTTAGTAATTTTGGAACCAATTGTGCTTTCACTTTTCTTAGGTCCAACCGATCTTTCACAATGATTTTCATTGACCGTTCCGATATTCCAACGATGTCGATAATATCTCGGACTGTCATGCATCAGTTCCCTTATTTTGTTGACGAGTTGATCATCACTGACGTTGATTTCCGTCCTGGACTTGTTCATCCTCAACGCTTTCTCAACACTCTTTGAATATTTTGTACCAATCAAAAACAATTGCTCGCGGCTGTTATCACTGAAAAAATGCCAACTCTCTGAATGTTTCATCCAAAAAATGCGCTGGTTAGGCCATTTTGTTCTCAAGGAAGACAATATTTTACTGAAAAGTACTTTCGATTCGATATCTTTGAGTGAACAACGGAAGAAGTACATAAGGACCTATCTGCATTTGAGATGTTTTCTACCCAGAGTGACCGATCGACCCACAATTGCAGTATTAAAGAAGAAGAGAGAAGGATACAAATATTTCCTTAAACTCCAAGAATATTAGTTTTGAGCCATGTATTGTCCATTTTTTAGTATGTTAAGATTAACGAATGTCTCCAAGCTCTAAATTGTCTTTCAGAAGGTGACAAAGTTCGGTTCATATGATCGACACTCTACGAGTGTAATTTAACTTTAGTCCATAAAGATTTTGATAATCATTAATATGAAGCAACATTTTAAATGTGGTAGTTTGGCTTCCGTCCCTGCTGGTATTGGTGACCGTCAGTACTCTCCACTTTTCCATCGGCACATTCGGATTTTGTCTTTTAAGGAGCCGCACTAAATTATCCGGTTTACCATACGAGATGTAAACACCTTCAGAATGGTTAGAATTCACCACCATTAAAATAACTGCACCCTCCTACAGATGTTGAAGCTACGAAACCATTTTCTCTATACATCCAATATTGAAATAAGCGCATCTAGCAGCTTCACTGTTCTTGAGTAGTTTGCCCATGGGGTTTCCTCCGGTAGATGAGTACCACGATTAAATGATTATTTGCTAACTGCTCTCTATATATAACAGAGGTATGGCCGCTGGGGACACAACAAATATACCACTTAGTGTTGAGCTGTTTAGTCAAAAAGACCGAAACCCATATCGTCGTCTTCCTCGGACTCCGACTCCTCCTTTTTGCCTTCTTCCTTTTTTCGGCAACAGCGCATCTGCAGCTGGAGCAGAGGCAGCAGCAGCAGCATCAAACTTGCTGGGGTCCTTGATGAACTTCTTGACGGTAGCAGCTTCCTTGAAATCCACTTCGGTGGCAGCAGCAATAGCCAAAAGATTCTTGAAACTAATAGCAACACTGTGCGGTTCTGGAGCAATAGTTAGGTAACCAATCTGTAATGTAAAGGCGGCCAAATAGGCAACACAAGCTTGGAATTTCGCACTTATCTCTCTTATTGAATTCCATGTTGAGTTTAATCTTTAGAGAGCCTCTACTCCCAGCATTTTATACCTACCGACACGAACATCATTAGTAATGGCAGAAGCAGTATACAAAGTATATTACCAGCAAGAAAAAGAACTTTAGCTAGTTGCTGAACATCTTGAACATGCCAAGACCTGCTCTAGAAACTAATCCAGCAATGTCCACTGTTATACCAAATACCAAAATCAGGCACCGCTTAGCGAACTTCAATCGAACCTCCCTAACAATCAGGAAGAATGCACGGTATGCCTGTAAAGTCGCACATAAATTTGAAAGCGCAAAAATGTTATGCGCATTTTTAATGTTGTTATGTTTATTCAATCAAAATATTTTCTACTTTTTTTGGCTAAAAACGCATGCAACAAGAGTTTTCTATACGCGGCAGCAGTGTGTCTACTACTAACATTCCCGCTGCCCACATATGAAGACACTGAGAAGCAGAGAACTTAAAACATGTTGCAAGCTGTTGCAGCACCTACCAGCGATGCTTAACCTTTTTATTACGAACCTCTACCTACACATTTCCAAGAACTCTCTGCACACAAGCGCACAGCTGCAACGGGCGGAACGTGCCACAGCAATGCCTATTTGTTGGCGGCGTGTCTAACAGGCGCCGACATTAATTTTAACATTGGCTAGGCAACAATAATCCAGCCTATTTGCAAGCTTGCAACACTGCAGCCGCATTGAAAATGCATCAAACGTGAATTGGCAGTAATGAAAGGGCAGCCAGGCGGCGGCGGCGGCGGCGGCAGAGGTGAATGCAACACTTACACGTAGTTGCAAGGTAAGAACGTGGCAAAATGTGGCAGCATCAGTCAACAAATGCAACAAGATTGTGTGTATGTGCCACAGAGATGCGCGCGAAGGTAAAAATTGCACGTAGAACAAATAACAACAACAAGCGCTGAGTGCAACAGCCCAGCTAGCCCAACATAATTCATAGGCAATTAATAATTGGCGGTTACAAGCCGTTGCTGTTGCGCATGCGCAACACAACACAACAGAAAACAAACGCGCAACACATCAACACTTGCCCCATTTGCAACACCACGCTGTGCTGCGCGCCGCAGCGAAGTGTGTGCGCGCACACCAAGCATTTATATAGCGATTTGTTATGCGCATGCGCGCCAACATTCTCGATTTTCCTGTTGTTGCTGTGCTATTTTTAAACACTGCGGCTGCGGCAGCAGCAACCAAATTGCATTAGAACTTGCAACACTTGCAAGTGGCAACTTTTGCCAGCTTTTCCATATGCAAGCTGGAAAGTTGCAACATTCTTGCCACACCGTCGCCAATAATGGCACTCACTCGTAGGTACGCAGGTCTGTCGAATGCCTGGTATGCCAATGCTGCTGCTGATGGGCGATGACTTTGATCGACTGTGTCACTAATTGTCTGCTATGGGCCGTCATCAATGCTGTCAGTGCTTACACACACAGACACATGCTCGTATATATGTGTGCTGCAAGTATGAATATGTGTTGCAAGTATGCATAGAAATTGTGTGCGCTTGCGTCTACCTTTTTATTGCAGCCTGATTGGCAAGTATCTCGACTTCGCTTCTTTTCCCCTCGCTGTTGCTCTTGTTGTTCTTATTGTTGCGCGCAGATGTAAATGAATGGATTCGCTGCCGACACGTTTTTGCACTCATTGCCAGGCGACTATTAAATAAGCATCTAACGATAGAGAAAAATGGCTAAATGTCAGGCATAACCATTAAAATTTATGGCGAATTTACAATAAAAACAAATATACATATTCTTTATTGCTGAACACGACTTTTTCAAATTAAATTAGTATTGCAGCTTAAGCAAATAAATGGGCTTTTATTTCCTGTCTGAATGGCTTCATAAGCGGTCTTCAGCGATTTGCGTTAACTTCAATTCTTTTTGAATGGGTTCATCAATTCTTATTAGTTTAATTCTATTGAAAGAGTTCAAAGAATATACAATTTTTTTAATAATAGTGGGGAAGTGGCTCCGTAGGCTTGCCACATTTTGGCATGGCATGCACTGAAGACTCTGAAGATGAATAACAATTCGAGTTTTTATGTAACTGTACTAGTAACACTGTACTGACAAGATATTCACCATGCGCCAAATCGTAGAAAAGACCCAAGAAAAGAGAATCGACTCATACCACGTCGTCGTCGATTTCAAAGCAGCTTTCGACAGCACGAAAAAGCTGCCTTTATGCCGCGATGTCTGAATTTGGTATCCCCACAAAACTAATACGGTTGTTTAAACTGACGTTGAGCAATACCAAAAGCTCCGTCAGGATCAGGAAGGACTTCTCCGAGCCGTGCGATAGACAAGGCGGCTCCCTATACGACTTCTTCAATTTGCTGCTGGAGAAAATAATTCGAGCTGTAGAACTTAATCGAGCAGGTACAATCTTCTATAAGAGTAAGTAAGCTGGCGTATGCCGATGATGTTGATATCATTGGCCTTAAAAACGGCGCTGTTAGTTCTGCTATCTCCAGAAACGATAAGGAAGCGAAACAAATGGGATTGGTGGTGAATGAGGGCAAGACAAAATATCTCATATCATCAAACAATCTATCGTCGCACTCGCGACTTGGCTCCCACGCCACTGTTGACAGTAATGACTTCGAAGTCACAGATAATTTCGTCTATCTTGAAATCAGCATCAGCACCTACAACAACGTCAGCCACGAAATCCAACGCAGAATAACTCTTGGCAACAGTTGCTACTTCGGACTGTGAGAAGTAAAGTCCTCCTTCGACAAATAAAGACCAAACACTGTAAGTCATTCATCATCCCCGTCCGTCATATGGTGCAGAAGCATGAACGATGACAACATCTGATGAGTAGGCGCTACGAGTTTTCGAAATAAGTGTTCTATTTTCTTTTTCTTTATGGTCGTTTGTGCATTGGCAACGGCCTATATCGCAGCCGATGGAGCGATGAGCTTTACGAGATATACGACATAGTTCAGCGAATTAAGAACCAGTGTCGTCTGAATGGACAGCTCCGGCTTTTAGAGTGTTCGACCCGCCGGGGAAGCAGAGGAATAGGAAGACCTCGACTTCATTGGAATGACCAGGTGAAAAAGGCAATCACTTTGTTGTACTTTGTAATATACTTTTTTAGAAGAGCACAGCGCACAAAGCTAGCGAGCAGAGAAATTGCGAAGCGAAGGCAGCTATAGTTGTTTTGGAGATTGATACCCCGATTACAGCGATCTTCCAACTTTTGACTATAATTTTTATAGTGCGACTTGTCTTCGGATTCAAAATAGGCCTACAGTATGAAACACTGAAAGAGGTGTCTGTAGTGAGGCCGCAGAACCTATTCATGTCAAGGGCAGACATGCTGGAGTATGACTACTCCTCTAGAACGGCACTCCAAGACCAGGTTAAACCATGCTCACAAGCCTAACCTGATTAACCTAATCATACCTATCGGGCTGTACCGAGATGATCGGTGTAAACTTTCTAGAGGTAAGTGATGATTTTAATGCGATTATCTATTACTAAATATTGTAAAGGCCTAGCGATGCAATATTGTAACATAAGTGACTATAATATTATTATGAATTATATTAAGAAGGTTTCGTATCTACTTTATCTAATTTTTAAAAATAAGTAAATTATATTATTATAACTGTACAAACGAGTTTATTAACTTTTTATTATGCAATCGCCACTTCCGCTGTTTTAATACCACTTTTTTCGCTCTACAAACATCTAGGCCGCATGACTTCGACCCCAATTAAAACGCTAACATATTCGACCTCTGAACTGAAGGAAGACGTAAACGAAACAAAAACACTTTCAATGGGCCTGAACGTACTTACGTATAATTAGCATGAGCGCCATAAAAGCGGATAATAATTAAGGCTTGCGAAAAAGACGAAAAATAATAATAACAACACAAAACGGCAGACAAACTGTAGCCACATAAAACTATAAAACTCTTAAAAAAAAAAAATAAAAAAGAATTACAAAAATTTAAAGAAAAAAATAACAAAATTTAAAAAAAAATAAACAACAATAACAACGAGTTAAAAAATGTTACGGGTCCACAGCGAGGTGACCTTTTTAACTAATCGCTTAATTGAGTGAATGCAAAATGGGTGCGCACTCAGTTGGCTGTGAAGTGCGAGAAACCAACAACAACAAATAAAATAACAAAAAATTTGTGCAAATATAGACCAGCTAGCAATGCAACAATAATAATTACCGTATAGACAGCTGGTAATGTGTTTGGGCGCATAAATTTAGCAACAAAGGAAGGAAATACAACAAAGTGGGGCGTGTTGCAAAAATAGCGTCACCAGCGTTACTGTCACACCGAATTTGGTGCACATTGTGAGTTAATGGGAAAACTGTGGCATGTTGCATGCAACTAGGAGTGTGAGATCAGGTGTTAAGCTCGTAAATAATGCGACACTGTGACAATGTGACTAATATTATATAATACCTTTTGGAGTTTTACTTAACTGTAATTGAGTTTGAAGTAACTGTGACGGTGCATTGTATAAAGTAATTAGTTTTTTTTTACTGTTAAGTGCGATAAAACTACTTTAACTGGCACTTCACAGCATAATGATTAGTTCGACACTTTATTCTTTGCTGTTTCTCTCCGCGCTTTACCTTGCTCGCTCTTTATTGTTTACACTTTTCAATAAATAATAAATAATTTTAATTTATTCCACGTGCATCAATCAACATTTTTGATATACGAGGTGTTGTCGCTATGCATTTTTAGACCGCCCACAGACAGACCTTTAATGTGTTCTTTCATTATTTGCTTCTTTTAAGTGCCTCTCGTGCTTTGCATTATTAATAATTTCAGCGGTAATTAATAAGAAATGAATAAGCTCTCAATAAATACACATTTATGTATATTTGGTGATTGATTTCAGGGGTTTTCGTCAAATGCTTTCCAGCATATTTACATGCAATGCAAGTAGTTCTGGGAGTACTTATAAGTTCTAGAGGGTGACTAAGATAACATAATGCCAAGTTCACTTAACAGTGAGCGACAAGAGAATGGTCGCTAAAATAATATTAAATATAGAATGGAAGAACATTAACTCGATAACTTTTCCTGAGTTCCTTGAATAATGTGAGACTTTACATGTGTTGTTCTAATGAAAAATAAGCAAAAACAGGAATGCGCCGAAGCTATAAACCACTTCACAAATTCGAAAGATTCCACACAATTGCCAAATAAATGCCAATAAAAATCGCGGTCATGCCGCTTTTGCAAATCCAAACGTCGTGTGGACGACGAAGTTAGTGTGTTAACTATGTGACTAACAGCCTTATCGGTATAAATACTAATGTGTTTCATATAGCTTAAAACCAAACTATAAAATCTTATAATTTTCGCTAAAAAAAAGTCTGTGAGTAGTTTTCCAAAAAGTGGTTGCCTTCGAAAATATTTAATTACAACCTTTTTATTTTACTTCGTGTAATCTTCAAGGCTGTGTACTGGAACCGCTGACCGAAATTGTTATGTTTATTATCGAAATCAGATCAAAAAAATTATCATCGGATCAGTGATTGTTCCTAGACAAATGTTTCGATCACTATCAAAATCTTTATCTGCATATTACTTAAGTAACGTCTCGGGCTTTAGCACAGTCGGTGTATAACATTTGGTAACTTTAGAAACCAGACCACAGAGTCCTTAGGCCTACTTGTCGGTACTCACTTTCCTGGCAGCCCCGAAAACAATATGGTAGAGTACACACAAGACAACGGAGGAAAGAAGTATTCCATGCCTGTATATACAGTAGCAGAAAGTAATTTATATTGGCGATAAGCAGTTTAAAGCCCTTAAAATCGCAATTTTCTTTTAAAATCGTTGGAAAGTCGTTTTCATTTACGATTTTCATAGAAACCACAATAAGCTTGGTGGTATCAGGCTTAGAAAAATCTGTGGAGGTAAAAGATTTCTTCCTTAGTCCATAGAAGGCGTTTTCAATAACGTCCAGCTCAAGGTCATACTGAGCGATCCGAATATCTCGGTAAATTTTTTTAATAGATGCTCAACAATTGGTAAAAATTTAGTTCTGAGAATTTCAACGATGTGCAAATTTGTCTAAAGCGGTACACCTTAGGAGTCGTGTCATCATCACATCTCTGGATCTTAACAAGAAATAAAGAAAGCTTTCGGTTAGAGGTAAAAATATCAAACGACATAAATCGTTGGATCGTATCATGCGGACTAAACTTAAATGTTAGCAAGACAGAGTTAGTATTGTTCAGAGTAAAGAAAGTAGTTACATTTGTAAAGAATGGTGGGACACAAACGGGTATAAATACCCCGCGTAAAACCAGAAACAATCATCGATGCAACATTACAACACAAAACTCACTGAAGTACCTTGGTGTTATGATTGTTACGAGACTGAATTTTAAAGCAAATGTTAAAAAGTATGTGGCAAGGCAGCTAAGAAGGAAGGAAGATGGACGCATCGACTCATTAAGAACGTACCAGCCTGGATTAATAGGAAACACGGGGAGAGACTTTTATCTGATGCAAATCTTGACGAGTCATGGGAAGTATCTCCACAGATTCGACCAAAATGTTATTCTGCAGTAATGCCGATGAAAACGCGATATGAAGTAGAGAAAACGACCATGGAATTCAACAAACCAAAGGATGACGCCCGTAAGTCACATGCTGCAATCAAAGCTGGTATGGCCGAAAACGAAAGAGTGGACCGCAATAGCGATCCGAGAACGCAGTAGTAAAGACCGGCAACGTAGAAACTTTGTACCAGCTAAATAATACCGTAGGGAGTTTGTAAAGAGGTATTCTTGCCCAACTTGTTCCTGCGAAGTAATGCTTAACGGCGTTCCAGCAGGTCCAAATACAAGCCAAAAGAGGTGTATATTTATAGTTATTAGGAGTTTTTCGTTAATTTGACTTTTAAAATTGATTAAAGGTTATGTTTCACTAAAAAATTTTCTCTGCATGAACTAATGTGGTAAGAGAAGGTATACTACAGAGCCTTTCAAAGTAAGGAAGATTTGGTCTTCATAGAAACAATATATCCTTATCTAAATCTTCTTCGTTTTTATTTTTCGATGAAATATTTTCATTTTCAAAGTTTAAGCGTCATTACCACGCAAACCTTACTTCTCAGCTCAAAATCATCGATTATGGTTTTCTGGACTCAAATTGTAAGGCATTCGCTCCTGTGCTCAGAATCACATTTTTCCCGCTCAGTTCATATATTATGTGATTGTAGCTATGTATAACGGTAACTTACGGCTATTTATAGCCATTTAACAGTTCACTGACCGACCGACTTTCCGACCACAGCTGTTGCGCCGCTGCTGCACACTGCTGACTTCTGTCTGTTTAATTCATTAAATTTTATGGCTTTCAGTCACTTTTGTGTTAAACTGCAGTTTTAAATTTTATTTATTACCCTTTTTGTGTGCATTTTGCACTAACTTCCTCTTTGTGGCTGCGCTCAGCGGTTTTTGAGCGCGCGCGTGCTTCTTGCAACACTCATGCGCTCAAGCGTCAATGCACCGTTGCACTCTCTGGCACTTGGCAATTCTACCATTAAATTGTTGTTCATATTTTTGTTATTTATTTTCAACACTTTTTTTCCACATTTCATATTTTTTGCTGCCAATTTTCTATGCAAATTTGCAACAGCAACAAACTGTTAGCCATTTGTGTGGCTTTTCAGTATTTTTCTTTTGTAAAATTGTTGTTGTTTTTTTTACATTTCCCAGACGAACGGTACGTGTCGAATTTCCAGCGTTTTTATGTGAACGCGTCGTCGGGACATTCACACCTCGCCGGCCAGCGCGTTGACCGTGTGACTGACTCATTCACCAAATGACGGATGTGTATGCATATGTGTGTGTGTGTTTCTGGGTTCTTGCTTTGCAGTCGGCGGCGCATGCGCGGCTCAGCGCAGACTATATGCCGGCCGGCCGGCTAAGTTGCAATTTTAAATGAGGTTTATTGCTTCTCAGAAAGAATGCAAACGTAATTAAAATGCGCAAAATTCGAAAGGTTCTTCGTTCTTCTTCAGTCCACAGCTTACATTGTATTATTTTTGTATTGAATGGCAACAACAACAATGAAAGTCGCTCATAGCAACAAATCGGTTACTAAATTTGTAATTTGCATAAAGCGCAGTTAGGTAATATTTTTTGTGGCAATCTCTCACTCTTTTCAATGCAAGTGGCTATGAGTGTTTGTGAGTGCAACATTCTTATTTTAGGTGAAAGAACTGTTTGTGGCACAACTTCGTAGTTAAGATGCACAAATGTTTGCATAAAATTCAACAAAATTTTTCTTTCTGCTTCTATATAGTTGCCTATCTGTAGCTAGCAGCAGGGGGAGCGGCCATATTGTGGCATGCAAACTAGCAGAGAATGAACGCTTGATTGACTCATTCATGGCGGTGTTGTCAATGCTCTATACACCTGGATAAATGCAATTAGATAATCTTGATTGGCGTTTGAAAAATATTGCAAAGTCATTAAAGCCTCCGGTGGGAAAGCATGATGCAATTCTCACTCACTCATAGCGCTTTTTTAATTAATTTGTGGCATTTGTTTTTCGGTAAAATTATTTTGTATTTATTTATTTTTTACTATTTTTTTTTTAACCTACAAAGAGTGGTTTGTGAATAAGGAAATATTAGCTTTTTGCCTTTATAAATTTTAATTAATTTATTTATTAATGGTTTCTTAAACATTTCTTTTTAGTTTTGCTTCCAAAAACTTTGCAAGAAGTAAAAATTTTAATTGAATATTTTTAAAGATTTACTACTATTACGATACCAGGCTTAATAGAAATTAATTGATTTTGAAATTATATATAAATACTTGTAAGTTTTACTTTCCCTCTCCGGATACTAACAAAATGTTTAGAGTACAGGAGGGGCAACTTTAATGTTGGTATGCAAACAGTGATATATTTTCAGTGAGATGCAGCACCGCATTTTGGTAATTTTGAATTTGAATGAGTACAATCAAAATGCATAATATTGCCGACCGACTATCTCTGTGGAATGAAATATACTCAGAACAGTCACTCGACTGGCTCACAATGAACCTGGTATCCAGTTAGAAGTTAATTCGGAATAGTAAAGAAGCCTTGAGTATTCAAGGATTTTTAAAACAAAACAAAACGAATATCTGCCAAAAAACTCCCAAAGAAACTGCTAATGGTTACAGGTTACAAAGACCACATTACGGGTCAAACCATTAAGTTTTTACAAGAACGAAAAGAAAATGGAAAACGGAACAAAAATAGTTGTCTTCATAGTGATCACTAAAGGAGGTCATAAAGGATGGAGACACGTGTAGAAGTTCACGCAAGAAAGTCCTCTGAGCGCCATTCACTTGGGTGGCCAGAAACGATTCTTTAACACATGTCTCAAGCAGCTCACGACTTCCGGTCTTAGACCAAGTATCCTCTGGGTAGCCATTCGTTTGAAAGCGAGCTAAAGTGAGAAGGCGAAATAGCACTTGTACAGGGTTAAGCGCTGGGTTTGGGACCCACCACGTAAAGAAAAACACCCAATGAAAAGAAACAAAACAGCCTCGGAGAAGAGGCCCCCCTTTTTAATGACGACTGCTGCAAACGCATTAAGGATTACGATTTAAGGACATGCAACTGGAATGTCCGTTCCCTTAATTGGGAAGGTGCCGCTGCCCAGCTCGTTGATATCCCCGATAGAGTAAAAGCTGACATCACCGCCGTCCAAGAAATGCGATGGACGTGACAAGGACTGAGACGAGTATATCTTTGTGGCATTTACTACAGTGGCCATTTAGAGGACCGCAAATTTGGTGGGATTCGTGGTGAAAGAGACTTCGTCCCCGAGTCTTGGCATTCATCCCAGTGGATGAACGTCTAGCCACAATCCGCATCAAAGCGAAGATCTTCAACATATCGCGCCAGCGATCCGACGAAAGAGAAGGACAATGCCACCAAAGATGTCTTCAATGATCTTTAACGCCAGGGTGGGCAAAAATGTATCTGAATGTTGCTTCTTACGGGCAATGGAACTAACCTTGCTTTTCAAATTTCATAAGTTACGAAATAGAAACTTTTCATTGAGGTGGTGAATTCAACTTCCTGTCCTAAAAAATGCAAATGAAATAAATACCACTCAGCGCAGTTTTTCAGAATTTAGATTCAATGAAATCGACCGTAACTCTTCTCAAACAAATTTTTAAATGTGAGTAAGCATTTTTTGAGAAGGTAATTCTTTATCAGGAACATATCTACAACTGCATTTATTTGTAAGTGTTTCGTGTCGTGCCGTGTGCCGCAGGAGATCTATTTCATTTCATTGTTACAAATAAACAATCGTTAATTGCTTCTATTTCTAAATTTCCTCTTCGAGGAAAACACTTGAGATCTAAATATGGAATTTCAAAATTGCCACACAAAATTCGATTTTTGAAATAGCTATTCACTCTCTGTTGGTAAACAAGCAAGAAAATTTCATAAATTTTACGAGTAAACCCAGCAGCGAAACGATTTCGTATGAGAAAAAATTCGGAACCATTAATATGTTTTTTACGACATAAAGATGTATAAGCCAAATAGTCAGACAAAGAAAAAGAAATAGAGGTACATATGTATATTAAAAGAATGGATAGTTAAAATCCACATTTCGTTTTCGAAGAACTAGTGCTTATAAAATAAAGACAAATGAAAATTAATGGCTCTGCATTAGGACCAATTGGTTAAAAATTGCTGTCGTTACACCACCGAACTAACATAAGATGTTTTCGATTCGCCATTTCTCTACTCGCTAACTTTGCACGCTGCCTTGCCAAAAAAATTACATGTAAATACTAAAACGAAGTCATCGAGTTGAATTTTTACAGAAGAGCATTCGGCTACTGCATAAAAATGATATAGCCATTATTAAGGGGTTATATACAGTTATAATTTTCAAAAAATCAATTTTTTCAATTTTATATGCTCAATGTTCATATATTTAATAATACACACAGTAAGATTTCATATCGTTCTGGTGAATATTTTCGAATTTACACGCAAATTTAAAAAGGGCTTGGGGGTACAAGGCCATACTTTAAACGCGTTTTTCTCAAAATGTGGTGTTTTCAAAGTAGGTGACTAACATTACCCGAAAACGGCTAAGCCGATTAGTCTCGAATTTTAACACGAACTCCTTAACTATAATATATGTTTTTAGTAATTAAAGGAAGATTTTTATAATAATATTTTTTATAAACAATTTTTGGCCAAAATTTTGGTCAAAAATCAATTGTGTTTTTGAGAAACCGCCATTTTGTCTAAAAATTTTGTTTTCCTTACTTCTTCGATTTTTTTACTAGGCTTAACATAACTTTAAGGAAATCGGTTTGGTTTCTTTATTTCAGAGGATCCAGTTCAGAGAAATAGTGGTCAAGCAAAACGTGTTTTTTGAGAGAAGCTCCCGGAGATCAGCCTTTCCAAATAAACATTTTTACAAATACTAAGTCTTACAATAAGTTAAGAGATAGCAAAATATGTGTAAAAAATTTTGAATCAGTAAACTTAAAAGTTTTCTCAGAAAAAATTCTGGAAAACTCGCTTTCTAACTGTAAACCTTTAAATCATATTGTGAATGACTCATATAACAAGATATACGACTTTGATATGAAGAAACTTAAATTCAGCAATGAAGCTCACTTTTGGTCAAATGGGTACGTTAATGAACAAAATTTTCGCATTTGGAGTGATCATAATCCATAAACCTTTGTTGAGACACCGTTATATCTTCAAAAAGTCACTGTTTGGTGTGCACTATGAGCAAAGGTACTCACTGGTTCATATTTCTTGAAAAATGGCGCCGCCTATTATGTATTGGGACCGCTATAGAGCCATGATGAATGACTTTTTCGTGCCAAAATTGCCTGAAGAGGAGGCGCTACATGCCATACAAAATAAGAAGCAATCAATTTATTAAAGAAAATTTTTGGTGAGCGCATTATCTCGGGAGCCTGTGATGTGGTCTTCAAGACCGTGGGATTTAACACCGCTAGACTTTTTTTGTGAGGTTAAGTGAAGTCGATTGGCCACGCAAATAAGCCCGAGACGATTAACGCATTGGTAGAGAATATTCGGCGTCTTATTGTTTGCCTCAATTGTTGCAAAAGTGGGCGAGAATTGGGGCTCTCTACTGGAATTAATTTGAGCTAGCCGCGGAGATCATTCGCACGAAATTATTTTTAAAACATAATGCCAAACCGATATCTTTATAATAAACCTAAATTCTTGGCCTTAATATTAAATTATAAGCGCTTTATTTCTTCATGGAAACCACTTGTCTAAAAAAACACCCTTTCATAACGAATTTCACTATCAAGTACTAAAATCCTAAGCAAATTCAAAGCTATTAGGCTGCATATAAATATGTAGGCAAAAGTTAATATGTATGCGTGAATGCATGCAATAAATAACAATGTCTGCCATATAAATGCAGTTACATTTTGTGATAATCCAACTATTAGCCTTGCAAAGCATTTACAACCCATTAAATAGTGGCGTGTTTCCAAGCATTTTAAATGCGACTTTCCAAAAGGAAACTTTTCACTCGACCACGGAGGCATGCAACAAGCGACAACTACGCACATATGGTATGTAAACATACAATGACAACAACAAACACATACTCGTACATATAATGTGTATGCACTTGAATGTAATCATAGTTATTAAGTTAATTAAATAGTTGTTGATGGGAGCAGACAGCAATGCCACACAGATATATGCATATATACTTGTATGTATAAATGTATAGATACATCTACATATATAAATAAACGCTCGTACATATATGCATGGCGTGTAAGCTGACAATTTCTTCGACAGATTTTTGCGGTTGCAACGATAAGCGCGCCTCAACTCGCTGTTGCCACTTAACTAATGTGGCATGCATTTTTAAACAATTAAACGCGTAAAAATGCCAACACAGTGGACATTTTATGCAAATTTAATTCAATTAGTTGAGCCATCAGCGTCACATACGACCATTTACGAGCGCAACAACAACATAATGCCTAGGAAATCGTTACGTTCACGCCTGTGACGCCTTTTTGGCAAGCGCCGAAGACATGGCAATGGCATGCAAGGTGGCGCCAACAAGCAATATGCAACACATACACCTGTATACGCAAGTGTGCGTCAGTATGTGAGCGCCTAGTGAAAAAAACGGCTGCTCAGCTAAACAAAGTGACGTCGCTTAATGGCAACTAAGTAAACAGCAACTTGTAAGGAGCAAAAACTAAGTAACCACCGTCATCATATACACCAACACACACATGTAAATAAAATATACATACAAATATATAAAGAAACACACATCCTTACATACACCATGTACTTTTGTACGTGTGACACCAGCATTGGTTAGCTGTGTGTCTTGTAGTAGGTGGCAGGTGGCGATATGCAAATTGACATTCCTGCTGGTGGCGCTGGTGGCAATACTTGTCGGGGAGTGGCGCTTCCGTACCAAAGTTGCATTTCATTTTTCAATTTATCTGAGAAATGTTGTTACAACATTCAGCGTCTTTTCCGTCTATTTTCTTCGTTAGTCTACTCAATTGGGACATGTATTATGAGCACTTTAATTTAAACACACGTATTTTCCCATTTTTGGACCGCTCGGTTGTCGACAACGAATTATGGTGACAAGTTCGTGAGGTCGTTAGGTTATTTAGTGTATAAATTGTGCCTGTGAAAAGTGAGTCTATCAAGGTGAATCATTATAATTGTTGCGGAAAAGCTAATTATTTTGCAAAAGTATTGATTAAACCACAAAAAACAGTTAATTTCATTTGCACCGAAGCTATAATACCGTTGATATGTAGATATCTTTCGAAGACGGGTTTACAATTTTTTTTCATTTGATTGGACAGTTTGTATGGCAGCTATATGCTATAGTGATCCGATCTCAAAAATTTTTACGGAGATTGTATTAATGCTTTGCAAAATAATCTCCGTAAAATTTCGTGAAGATATCTCGTCAAATAAAAAAGCTTTCCATACAAGGACTTGGGTTATTTCGAACAATTTGTATGACAGCTATATGCTATAGTGGTCCGATCTGAACAATCTCGTTGGAGATTGTAGTGATGCTTGGGAAAATAACCTCCGCCAAATTTCGTGCATATACCTTTTCAAACAAAAAAGATCTCCGTACAAGGTCTTGACTTTGATCGTTCAGCTTGTATGGCAACTATATGCTATAGTGGTCCAATATCGGAGATTTCTACAATTGAGCAGCAGTTTTGGGTAAGAACGATGTTTAAAAAATTTCAGATCGATATCTCAAAAACTGAGGAAGTATGGTAGTACAAGGGATGAACATCCCTGAAACGACTCAACCCGTCGCACTGATCATTGATAGTAGTGTTATGTAAAAATAATTTAATTTATATTTATGTAATAATTATATTTATTAGAATATTGCCTTATTTATTTTTTCGTTGAGCCATTTGCTCCCTAACACCGCGTGTGTGGTCCTAAATGAAATAAAATAGCTATATTTTATATTCTTTGAACCTCAACCCATACATATATACTATATAACTATAATGGAATCTGACATTTCTCCAAATAAAAAGCGGGCATGGTTATGAAACGATATTTAGGAATGTCCCTAAGCACCAGATCCGGGGATATCTTGAGGTCTCAGCAATGGAAGGATCAATTGGGGGAAATTGTTGGACCAGATCCGAGGATATCTTGAGTTCTCAGTAATGGAAAATTTTGCTAAGGATCAGCTTCGGGAACTAACGAGTGTTATCTAGAGTTCTGAGAACAGGAAAAGTCGGCTGAGGGCCAGATCGGAGGAATACGTTCAGTGCGGAATCATTTCGAAGTCAAATTCGAAGAAATTATGTACCATTCATTCATCATTGTTATGGAGCACTAACATAACGAAACCGTATTTTCTTCTGGTTCTTGAAATCGGATCCATTTTCCTCGATTTCTTCCTTCAAACGTTCCAATGAAACTACATAAGAAGTGCCTGTAGAAGGGATTATCGATTTTCAAAATAGTCCAATAAAATTATTTCTCCATTACAATACCATCCTTATGAATTCGAAATTTAATGGAATGGAGTTGAGATTTATTTATTGTCATAAATATCAACGAAAAAATTGGGTTTATTACGACGAAAAACTCGAAACACTGCCAGGGATGACATCCATTTTGTACAGCATTTGTGGCACATCCAAAGATTTATGATATATCCACAACGTTCGCTAGCTGTTTTTAGAGTCTCAGTTATCTCTATTGACTTCATTTTATGGTCATTCGACACCATTTTGTGGATTTTTGGTTGTTCACTCAGTACAAATTCGTACTTCGTCTTCACTGACCACAGAATTTGTTTCGGTTAGCAGAGAACCCAGAAGACCCTCTTTATGGCATTTTTTGGCATTTTTAGCCTTCTTTTTTTCTTATCAAAAAAGTCTATACTAACGAGAGAAGTTTTTACCTTATTTTTCCAAAAGTATCGCCACTCAAAATATATATCTTACATATGTACATATATGTATACCTATAAAATGGTTTTTGAGACAAGTCCTCACCTAAAATGAAAAATAACGTAACATCACTTTTTATAAGTTTACAGGCGAATGGAAAACGTTAAAATAGAATTTATTCAAACAAAATTTGAGTTTTGGTTATAAAATGGTTATATTTTGGTTATAATACACTTGAGTTTGGGTTATAAAATGGTTATTATATAAGAGATTTTTGGTTATAGAATGGTAATGTATTGGTTATATATTGGTTATACATTGGTTATACATTGGCTATATATTGGTTATATATTGGTTATATCTGACAATGGAAGCTGAAAATTTTGTGCAACATATTTGTAGTATGATGCAGTGAATCGTAAGCAATTTCAATTTTTTCGATGGTACGCTGTTTTGTATTTTAGGTGATGATACATATATGGCCTGTAGCATTCACACACTTAAATTTGTACATCAATTATCGAGCTCACAGGACCAGTCAACAGATCGGAGCAGCAAAACAATATAAGACCAAATGTATAAATATTATCATCAACACTATTTTCTAAGGATATAACTCTTCAAAGTCCTTCCGAGATAACGGTTGAGAAGAAATTCAATTTTTTTTCTTAAAAAATAATCCGAAATCCCACACTTAAACTACGACAATATGCAACAGCAAAACACTATAACTGTCGCTACCGGCGTTTTGTAAGCCACGTTGTTGCTTTTGTTATTTCTTAAGCCCAAATATATATTTACATACATATGCACATGGTGCCACACCACCAACACCAATTACATACGACATGCGCGCAGGCATGTTCAGCAATTTTTCATTTCCTTCTGAGCATGCGCAAGCCAGCGCCGCACGACAATCGGCGACGTCGAAGATGCAACCAGAGTGATAAAATAGTTGTACACCATTTGGTTGCATGCAATGGACGATGGCATGCATGTCGCGTACCGATGCACTGTTGCAGTGTCGCTGCTGCTGCTACTTATTGTTGTTGGGGTTGCATGCGTCGCCGGTAGCCAAGAAACCTTGATCGGCATCCCACATATGAGGCACAACCAACAACACGGCAACAACTGTCAAACAACAATGTTGCAGTAGCTGCAACCGAAAAGTATGCGATGGCTTGACAGCAGGTTGCACTTGCTGCCACATTAAGGCAAATCAAAACAAAAGCAAAAACGTTGAAGACAAAAATCAAAAGCGCTCGCGGCTGTGGCGGCAGCAACAACCCTGGCATATTTCCAACAGCTTTTTTGTTTCGAACGTTATTGTTATTATTGTTGTCGAAGCGATTTTTAAACGCGCATTACTACCGGCCACAAACTGCCAACCGACTGCAACTTGTTGCTTTTGTTGTCGTTTGTCTTGTGCTTGCCACCATTAACATTAGCGCCTTATCAGCGAGCATGGCATCGCGCAACCACCAGTGCCACAACAACCACAGCAACAACAATGCCGCACTGTGCATACACATTAAGCCATATATTTTTTGTTTTTGTTTGTGGTTTTTCGAAATTTTTCAAAACAATATTATGCGCCACTTTTGGCTATTAGCTGGCGCTTCGTGTCATAGCGTGAGAGTTCGCCGCGGCAACGCTACGGTCGGGGGTATGTGAGTGTTGGTGTGGCGTGCAGCCTGCGTGACTGTGCTCTGTTACACGTTGCGCCATATGCAACATTGCAACAATAATGCAATTTAATTTTTTCTTAAACTTTATATTTATTTAATATTTTTATGGCGATTTTTTTTTCTTCTTTCTTTCACGAAAATCCTAATCTTTTGGCAGTCAACAATGCGTGACTCGGTGCAACATGCGCTGGTGAATTGGTGAATGTGTTGTGTGGTGTAAGCATGTGCAATCTGGAAATGCATTTATTTTTTGTGGCAGTTGCATGGGTGTGTTGGCGCCGACAGGTGAAACTACGCAACGCCAAGCTGATCGCAATCTGTGCAAGAGTAAATGTGTTAGGAAGAAAACGCTTTTAGAAGAGGACGGTCCAAAAAAAATTTATGCTTTCCCGGATATGGAAAGTGCTCAGTATTGTTGTTGCTATAGCAGTATCTTCAACAGTATTTATATATATATTAATTTAATTTTCAACGAGGTCATGAAGGGAAAGGCGGGTTCCGAAAGGTTGGTTGAAGAAGCGATGAGGCCCTTTTCTATAAGCAAAATTGCCGAATTTGGGATGAAGATCAACCTGAAGAGATTCAAGAGCTGCCACAATCCCGTTTCGATTCAGGCCTTGGAGTACAAATCGCGCGTGTCAATCTCCAGTTACCAGTCGAAATACTCGAACAAGTCATCGAAAATTGGACTCAACGGATGCAACATTTGAAACGTAGCTGCGGCCAAAATTTTAAAATGCTAATCTTCAAAAAATAAATCCCAAAGAATGTTATTTCCAATGATAATAAAGATTTCCTATTAAATTTGAAGCTCGAGCCCGTTCCAGTAACGTACATGCAACTGTTGTGAGCACCGTCGAGCTCTACATCTAAAGCTGACAATTACTTGGTTTTACCCAGAGTGACAAGGATGGCCTTAAACGATAGTTTATCTAGATAGACAGTTAGATTTATGCTCCTGAAAATCGATTTTGAGGTTTAAGGACCATTCTCGTCCCATTCGGTCTAGTCAACTAACGATCAAGTCAACCATCCACTGTCTAACTTAAGTCCTTATAACCACTCTCGGTCGCTAACCTTGAACAATCATAGGAAGTCTACGTTACATGTAGCAGAGGAAGAGGAAGGTTGGAAGGACAGAACCTTGAAGCCACGTAAAGTTAACTCGGCTATAATCGCGTAATATTTTCAAAGCAACTGGTATCCAGATTTTTGTAGTGAAGGAACAAGGTCCTTGTCCTAGAACTTAGTCTTCTAGGTCGCAGATCACCTTGCATTAAGTATTGATAAAGTTACAGTCCAGGTCAAATCACACGTTTGCTGACCTCGTACAATAAATGAAACTCAAATACCACAGTGATGGGTACTGCTTAAGTGCAATCCGAAAGAATCGCTTTGAGGCAGGCAACCAAATATGGATCTATAGGTGCACAGCAAATACCAAACAATAGTCGTAACTGTGGATTTCAGTCAGTGAACTTGTTCTGAAGGAGGCGAACACTGTTCCATCGGCCAGAAAGTTCGACTACTTAGGGAAGGTCATAATGCTCACAGATATTTTTCCGAATTATTGAGCTGACTCAACAGCGAATTGTAAAATCAGCGGTCTTGTTTGGCAAAGAAAGTCCATCGCCGTCGTCGTAATGGACAAATTGGTCAAATTAGGTTATGAACTGTAGTTCCATGAAGCGTATTTTCGAATTTGGTTTTTAATGACTTTGGTTTGTTTTGAAACTTGAAAGAGTCACTCGGCGGGCAGAAATATGAGTCTAGTAAAAGCCACTCTAAAGATCTCCAAAAAATATTTCTTTTGAGAGTCAAGCACTACCAAAGAGGCCACAGTCGATGTCAAGTGTTCTGAGAATACATGGTCTTTCAGTGGAGTTTTGCTGATTTCGATACTATGAATGGTTTAGAGAAGGTCAAGAGCTTCCATGAGTTAAAGAAAAATGTTCTTAGACAAAATAACTCTCACAACTTTGCAAATAGCTGAGATATAGTCAAAGCTTTTTGGTCATGACCCGAAATGATAGACATTTGGTGGAGCTCTGCGGAGGATGAAAATGTAGCGTTTTTGGCTAACAGCATCATTTGGATGAAAGCTTACTTTGGAAGAAACAGTACGTTGATTACAGGACTAATACAACTGGATAAGTATTAGTTTATTGGTTCTCCAATTGACGAACATTCTTACTCTAGTTATATACTTTTCCCTTGGCAGAATGTACTGTGAATAGTCTAACAGTTCCGTGGATGATTGTGTATACTGTGAGTACTTAGACATTGAGGCTTTAGATCCGCTAACTTCCGATGCGATAGTTCAGTGGATCTTGCTAGAAATGCAATTTATTTAGCTATAATTATATTCAGGTTCATCCAGGTGATGAAACAAAAAAAGACCAAAAACATCTTAGCAAATTTCTGACAGGTTCAAGGTGCTTTGCCGATACCTAATATCTGGCCACTGGAGTCGTTCACTTGGCTTCG
Source organism: Bactrocera neohumeralis (assembly GCF_024586455.1). NCBI lineage: Eukaryota > Metazoa > Arthropoda > Insecta > Diptera > Tephritidae > Bactrocera > Bactrocera neohumeralis. Next base: position 20,177,153 of record NC_065921.1, on the reverse strand, counting down.
CAAAGGACTGAATGAACAGTCTAAGTATGATTCCTCGACCACGCTAACTGACGAGCTGAGTCGATTTAGCTGTTCGTTTGTATATACGCGAGCTTCCTGACTTTTTAAAATTTCGATCTGAAATTTCGCACTCGTCCTTCCTTCAGCACGAAGCTGCTTATGTGCCGGAACCGCCTATATCGGACAACCATAGCGTATAGCAGCCATACAACTGACCTATTAAAGTCAAGTCCTTGTACGGAAAACTTTTTTATTTGATAAGGTACATATCTTCACAAAATTAAGTATGGATTATTATCCAAAGCCGCGCTATAGAAAATGCACCTGTGAAGGGTATTTAGTGCTGTGCAGCCGAAGTTAATGATTTTTCTTGTTTTTATATGAGTTGAGCCAGCAGAAGTAGTCAAAGCAGCCACACGTGACCCACTATGCAAAGCAAGTGGAAAACTGATATGAAAAATTAATGCAAAGATAAACAGTCCTACTTGCGGAGAGGCGCATACTCAAACAGAGCAACTCACAAATATGTGCATATAAATAGTAAATATATCGAGCAAATGATAAATCGCAGCATGAAAAGTGAAGTGAACACACGGGCGTAGTGCCACATAAGCTACCTCCCTGCAGCATCAGCTCTCAGGCCCCAGAGACAAGCAGACAAACTCATTACATTAAAAATGCACTGTGCGATTATAAAAGTATAAACTCGGAGAGTAAAAAACCACTAAAAACCATAAACGCGTTCCATAAACTGGAGCGCTGTGTGCAACTGCGAAGGGACCGAACGCAAACAGATAGTAGCTGTGTGCCATGTTGCATGATGCGCTGCGCATACAAATATACACACAGCGGCTGCAGCTTCGCATCTCTGAATCTCAACGCGGCTGCTTATGCAAATTGCAGTAAATTGAATTTGTCTGATTAAGTTTTTATGCTGGGTTGGCGGCCAAAGGCACAGCGAGCGACAAGGCGAAGGGACGAACGCCACAACACCAAACTATAAAAAATATCGGAGGAAGAGGCAAACCAAACGCGTACACTCGTCTGTCCGTCGTTGACTTAACTGCATGGCTGGTTGGCCGACTGGCTGGCTGGATGGATGAATGGTTCGTTGGTTGGTTGGGCGTTTGGCTGATTTGTTGAACTTTTGGTTGCTTGATTGGTTTACTGCCTAGTTGATGCGTTGTTCATGCATTGACACACGGACAGCAGAAGCAAACGAACAGCGGAAGCAACAGAAATACAGCAAAAATTGCGCCGCGCAGCTGCGTTGCACATTTCGTTGCTATCCCCGGGGAGATACGAGCACAAATATGACAGCTCGTATCAACAGGCCCACTTACTTACTGCTGATAAATATATATATGTACATTATACTCCACTTCTGTCCATATATATACATACATCAGCATTTGAAGACAAATGTGTGCTTGCACTTGGCATGTTCTCCCCGTCTTCCATCTTCATTCCGCTCTTCGTTCGGCGCTCTTGCCTTTGGGTAATTGAATTTTATTTATAGGCGCGTTTAGCAATGACGGCGGCTCTTCGGTTGCTGCTTGCAAATTAAATGTAAATAAAAAATCACCTTCAGCTTATCTAAGCGATGTGCAATCAGCGTTCCGAAGAATTGTCGGAAGTGTTGTGTGCACCGCCGCCGGCAGCAGCTTGACCAATTTCAATGTTAATATTTGCCCTGAACTAGTTCGGCGCAGCGATCGTTGTGCGATGTGTACGAGTGGTGCCAATATTTTCTTCTGCAGAGTAATTGATAAAATTGCACGTTCGATCGCTGCACGTTGGCAATGAGTTTATCTTTCTGGAGTCAATTACATTTTTATGGCTGCGTAAGAGTGTCTGAGCTTGAAGTATCATTCGCAAGATCAATAATTGAACGCAGCACTTTTTCATACTTTTTTATGCTCGTTCTTTGTGTGCGCTGATCTAACTTCATCTTGCTGACAAGCAACCGACAGTACTGACTTTGACAGGAGCAGTTTCGTTAACCCAGAATGTTACTTGAAGGACCACGCCCAAGTGACCCAAAAGTGGTTTCCACGGCGGACAAAGTGATAAAAGTTCCCACTCTCGTTCTGACAGCCCGCCGTTTGAAGAACCGCGTTTGAGTTGAGATAGTAGGCATCTCAAAAGACTGCGCGCTCCATGAATGGTATGCTGTTGTAGTTGAAACGGGTATCTTAACGACGTCATCTAACGGTAGGCCCAGGAAACGTGCTGTTTCGACGGGGTCGTACCATAGGAATAAGGGTGTCAGATGTTAGAAAGTTAGCTGGGCAAGCAAAGAGGTGGCTAGTATCGTGCGGGGACTTATTGCACGCTGAACATATAGTATGTTTGATATGTCAGGGTCTATTCTGGATAAGTAGAAGTTTAAACTGCTACAGTATCCAGAACGAAGCTGCGCAAGGGACACTCTCGATTTTCGCGGCAACTCTAACTCCGCGTCTACAATGGGTGTTATTTTGACTCCAAGTACACAATTCACCAGTGCATGTCTGAAATTTGTTGCGTCCGAAGTCTGGTCGCCTACTGTTTTAAGCTGTCGATGTAGTTGAGGAAGGATCTCCTGATGCTCGTAGTAGGCGGTTCTGCTAAATGCAGGTGACTGCAGAGATGATTTCTGCGAAAGCACAGAAACTGTTTGGGGAGGAGTTCAATTTGCTCCTTAACTGAGAGCATATGGATCTCATAGTGCAGGTGTTCGATGGGAGACAACAAGAGGCATCCTGTCGTAGTCCGAAGTGCAGTATTCTGACATGTACGTAGCTTACTCGTTTCCGTTTCACTGCATCCAGGCGACCATATTGGTGCGACGTAAGTAAGGAAAGGTCGACCGATTGCCTTGTATGTTGCCAACAGCGTTTCTTTGTTCTTTCTTTGGATGTTATGAATCGTTGTGATTGGGAAGGTGTCAGCACAACGGGTGTCGCATTTGTTGGCTTTGGCCAATCAATTCACAGTAGTGTTGGACGCTGTTTAAGTGAGTGACCCTCGACAAAACATGGATGGATGGACCGCCAACCAAGCAAGGATCGAAACACTGGACTTTATCCATGGAACTTGTTCGGATGAAGGCGAAGATTCTCTTATCGAACACTAGTTCGACCATTTAGAGAAGACCAAGGCCAAGGTTGCAGGGCTCCACTACATATGCCAAATTATTGGGCTGATTCGACGCCGAAACGTAGAAACAGTGGTCTGATTTAAGGAAAAGTTCTACCGTGAAAACGTATGGGTTCACACCTCCGTCCTCGCCACGGTCAAATTGGTTTAACTAAGCTACGAACTGTTGGTCCATCCAACATATTATCCAATCTGGCTCTAAACGACTTCAGTATGTTTCCAAGTCGAATGAGGAATCTGCTCCTCTTTGTCATCAAAGCCCAAGGCCTACTCTCATATCTTCAAAACATATTTTTTTTCAGAGGGGTTAAAGTAGTTGTATACGTAGCTTCTCCGAATTGAAGGTGGGGCATTCGAACTCTTTCTTCTCTTCGCATACGCCTTGCTATTTACCGTTCCTGCGATCCTCCACTAGTTACAAATCGGCTTCACGCAGCAGCTGCCTTTTATGAGAATATATATTTTTGATGTTAGGAACCTGCCTTCTCTCTGTAGAGGGATAACCGTTGAAGAACAGATCCTGAGTACCAACACACTGTTCCAAGGTCAAGTGCACAAAATATTTTATTTCTTATCTGTTGAGTGATGAGCATTGCCTTAAAAATTGCGACGATCTCCTTAAGATTAACCAAATGAGCACCTAAACTCATTAGCCGAAGACTTGGCCATTCAAAAGATACTGTTATTGATACCGACTACCACAAATTGCAACAATAACTAAGAAAGAAATCTCGAAGAAGCGAAAACACAAAAGAAAAATTGATTGGCCTACAGCGGCAAATTAGTTTTGCTATCAACTAAATGGTATGCGACCCACAATGCAACACGTCTGTCTAGGCATGCGACCAGAACGAATCCTACGTCATCGACGCCGGTTCAGGGTCAAAGCAATGAAAAATTAACCGAACATACCCGCATGTCTGGCGCTCGGTATGGTGAATGCGCATCGATGCGTGCCACCAACGCTGCACCCACGTAGTGCAACAGCTAGAAAACACGGTAGCCGTCAGCAATGCAAAAGCAACCGACGCATATATGCATGCAACGTTGCAACAAGCACACTGTGGCATAAAGTGTACGCACTGCGCAGACTTGGACAATCAAACGATTAACGGTTGGAAGCTCAGACAGGCGTTGCGGCGCGTTGCTAGAAAGATTGCAACAATAAATGCTGTTGTTGTAACTATACATATTGTTGTTGTTATTATTATTGTTGGCTGTCGCATTTGTTTGCGTTTTGGGTTACAGCGCGAATTTGTACCAACTTGACTGCTACAACGGCTACCAGTGCTGCCACTTGCAACAACCGCTGCGTTGGCTGGCGCGTTTACGGCTTTTATTGTTGGCCAAATCGCCAGCACATTGTTGCAGCGGTAACTAGCGGTTAGCCGGCTGCTTGTAATAATGTCAATTCAATTAATCTTCAAAGCGCGCCTTTTTATTTCACTCAAGCACACACACACACGCATGCGCAAGGCAGTCACATTCAAATGTCTGTTGTGTGTGTCAAAGGTGAATGAGTGGCTTGTGCATGCGCAGAAAATGCTTCTTGCATTGAAATGGATATGAGTGCTACATGCCACATGTATATATGTATTTGGGAATATTTGTGCCACAGCTGCATTTTTGCTATTTGCCATTGCAATCTTTTTTGTTAAAAATATCGAATTCATTAAAATGAGTGATTATGTCTTGCTTTGTTGTTTATTTGTTGCTGTTACTTTTACATGCCGATTTGTTGCGAAAACTATGTCGAGGAAGCGATGCAGAAGTATTTTATCAAGCTTCTAAGCTTGAGAGTTGCACAAAAGTGTCTATTTCTCATGGGAAAATGAATGTCAGCCACAAATGATATTGGCAAATCGAAGACTTTTGTTTAACAAATAATTGTCCTAAATATTTTTGGTATTGTGCGTCAATAAAAAGTTCTTGTCATATCCATGGTTTGTTGTATATAAGTGTCCACGGTGTTTAGGAAAATTTGCTAAAATTATAGATTAATACCAATCTTCTGTCTGAGACACAAAAATATCTGTAGATTTATATCATACATGAGATCGTAAACCACCGATAAGGATTACTGAATAATTCTTCTTCTTTATTGGCGCAGACACCGCTTACGCGATTATAGCCGAGTTAACAACAGCGCGCCAGTCGTTTCTTCTTTGCGCTACGTGGCGCCAATTGAAGATTCCAAGCGAAGCCAGGTTCTTTCCACCTGATCTTACCAACGGAGTGGAGGTCTTCCCATTCCTCTGCTTTCCTTGGCGACTGAATAATTACGATAAATAAATATTACAAATGGAGGATGGGGTCATGTGTAGAAGTTCACGCAAGTGAGGAAAGTTCGCTGATCATCATTCACTTGGGAGTGGCCAGAAACGATCCTTTTACACATCTCAAGTAGCTCACGACTTCCGGTCTTTGATCAAGTATCCTCTGGGTAGCCTAAGAACATCCGTTTGAAGGCGAGCTAAAGTGAGAAGGCGAAACATCCCTTACATAGGGTGTGAGTTGGGTTTGGGACCCGTCACTAAAAAGCACCCCCAATGAAAAGGAGAAAAAATATTACAAATAAAGATCATTCGAAACACAGAGGGCGCTGTCTCTATGCCCACTTCTAATGAAAAATATTTTAATAAAGAATATAGAGGTTATTTCGTAATCAGAAAGATCAGTAATAAACAATACTTGTCGGTTTATTAACTTATCTAAGACAACTCTTAATTTTTTTAAGTTTGCTATCAGCTTTATGTCAATATATTTTTTGGCCATAAATTGAATGTGGCGCCATCTATGTTAAGATTAAAACGAACTAACACTGATCGATATACTTTAAGGGGTTACGTGCGTTTACGGGTTTCACAAATAGAATTTTTTTATTGTTTTATTAAGTTCTACAACAACTCTAGAATATTGTCCTAAATTTTCAAATTTAACTGTATAATAATTTCGGAAATACAGCCTTGAGAACTTCTGCGCCCGAGGCTAGCTAGGCTAAGTGCGCCGTCTTTAAACGCGTTTTTCTCGAAACGGTTTTTTAAAGTCGCTTGGAAGGATTTCTCGAGAACTACTCAACCGAACTTCTTGCAATTTTACACAAGTTTTTGAGATACAATTCTTAAAGACTTGGATGAAGGATTTTTCTTCCATTACAACCATTTGAAAAAAAATTGGCGAAATTTTTACTAAAATTTTCATTTTTTCTTTTAATGTCTGGAGCACATCCAATTTTAAGTTTTTTTTCTTTGTTTAAGATCTAAGTTAAGATTTAAACTAACACACGTATTTTTTTCCACTTTAGATGATTCTCTAAGGAGTTATTCTGCCAACGCGTTCGAATCTTTTTTCCGAGGTGTCACCGATAATGGCGTCACAATGGCTGAATTTAAAATATTTTTTTTTTTTTATTTTATTCTTGAAATTTCTGAATTTCTTTGTCAATAGCATATGTTTGTTGCAATAAAAAATTTTAATAAAATATTTAATTTTTATAGGAGAAAAAAATTGTTGAAAAAAAGGCCCGAGAAAACCTATGTAAGCCCTTAGGGCAATCTTATCTATGAAGCAGTTGTTCTTTTCGAACAACGTTGAAGTGAAAAATATTTTCATGGAACGGCATATTGCACATTTTCACTTGCAGTATATATACATATTGAAGAGATATAGAGCGGAAGAAATACTTTATCTGTGCCTGCAACGTCCTCACTTCCATAAGGTGCAACTCTAATTTAATACATTTGGTGTAGTAAAAATTTTTATGATTTTTTCAATAGTTCGCTCAGTAATTCGTGTCTCTAAATATATATTAGCGATCGCGTTGAGGTTGAGAAAGATATAAGATCTCGTATTAGAAAGACTTTTCAGGCAGTCTCGTGTTTAATTCACTAATTAATGGAAATTGCCGAGTTTGATCATTCCTGCTCCGGATATAAATATTGCATAAAGAAGCGCTTGGAACCATTTAAGTAAGGCTGTATACAAAACGAAGTTCCATTTCACAACGTAAGATAGCTTTGGTACAAAATTTTCATCTGGGAATCGTAACAAAATCGATCTATTTCTGAAGAGTACTGTTTCTGAGGTACTGAAACATGAGACACTGATGACAAGGTCAAATGAAAATGGACATGGTCGATTGAGCGAGCGGAAACGGCAGCCAAGCCAAAATTGACGGTTAAGAAAGTTTTGCAATGTATTTGGTGGGATTGGCATGAGCTGCTATTCTATGGTCAAAAACTTAATTCTAACTTGAACCATTAGGAAAGAAATTGTGTTTCATTGAGACGAAGCTAGACCACACACATAGAGACTCGCCAGAATCAGCGGGAGCTTGGTTGTGAGGTTCCTATATATCGATCTGATATCCCGTATTTCTTACTATAGACCTGATATATATTTATATCCTGAACAGGGTATATTAAGTTTGTCACGAAGTTTGTAACACCCAGAAGGAAGCGTCGGAGACCCTATAAAGTATATCTATAAATGATCAGTATGTTGAGCTGAGTCGATTTAGCCATGCCCGTCTCAATGTATATATACGAACTAGTCCCTCAATTTTTATGATATCGTTTTGAAATTTTGCCATCGTCATTTTCTCTTCAAGAAGTTGCTCGTTTGTCGGAACTGCCGATATCGGACCACTATAACATATAGCTGCCATACAAACTGAACGATCGGAAAAAAGGTCTTGTATGGAAAACTTTTGCATTTGTCAAGATATATTCACAAAATTTGGCATAGATTATTTTCTAGGTCTACAATGTAATCTCCGAAGAAATTTTTCAGATCGGATTATTATTGCATATAGCTTCCATATAAACTGAACACATAGTTACTAAAAGAAATGCACCTGTGAAGGGTATATTAGCTTCGGTGCAGCCGAAGTTAAAGTTTTTTCTTATTTTCATTTAATTACTACCACATTCTTAATTTTCAAGAGTTTTTTCTTTCAAAGAAAATAGACCAGAGACAAATACGTTTCACAACAGATCGCATCATAATTACTAGTAGGGTAGTGGTTAGTATTTCATAGTCCGCTGGTCCGAAAAACACTTTTAAAAGCACGGTTATTGCGCACTGAAAAATTTCTGTCTTCAAAGCGATTTTTACTAAACTTTCGCTCATATAAAGGCGATTATGCTCAATTTGCCAGCCTTATATCCATAATTGTAGGAGAGCTGTGCTAAAATCTGTTAAATTCTAAAAGCCTTAAAATTTTTAATTTTTCGCTTTACATACAATGTATACAGGTAAGTTTAGGCACATAAATATGACATATAATAAATTTTAATTAAAACCTTTCAAGGGTCTCTTTCATAATTCTCCCATTCAACTACCGAGAACAACATTCACTCAAGCTTCCTTGCAATGCGCGGTATATGTAATTTTATTATTTATACTCCTATTTGTTGCATAATAAAATAGCATTTTAATTACTTTACAACGCTGGCAGCGACTCCCAACAAATGGAAATAAATGAGGCCCGTCAGGAAGGCATACACCCACAAAGTGGAGAATAGTGAAAAATATGCTGCTGCTGCTACTGCCAACCGCCTTTGCTAAATAATATTATTTAAGTGCTGCATTTTATTTTAGCGCGCTGCGAGAACTATGCGCAAATTAATATTCCGCCTTTAAAAGTAACTAACAACCGGCAAGTTGGCTGTGCCGCCGTGAGTCCTGCAACAGCGCAGCGCTGACTCATAACGCAGGTAAATGCAAAAGGCGAGTATGAAAGAGTGAAAAAGAAAAAGTCAACAATTTCCTGCTCAGAAATTCTTGATTACTGACTGCCACTGCCACAGCCAGAGCCAGAGCCAGAGCAACAACCGCCACGCCAACGCCAACGCCCAGCCTGAAGCTGTGCTTACCGCGCGACTGACGGAGTGGTTCATTTGCTGCGCCGCCCTGCAGCCCTTTTGTGTTGTTCTTGGCGGTCGCCGCTTTTGACAGATTTTTACTTGAAACAACAATGCGCAGGCGCTCACAGCACACAGCACCCACAATCAATTTCAATTTGCAAAGGTTGCAGCCCAAACGGTGTTGCACGTTTGCGACTTTCATTTTTTATCGCATTTTGTTTTTTTTTTTTTTGCTTTTTTTCTTGTTTTTGCTTATTAGATTTTTATTTCACTTCGCTGTCGTTTTGAAAGTCATTTGTTGGCGCGTTATGCGCATGCCCGGCGGCGATGACTCATCCTCGCAAGGTTCTAAGCCACATTCCGCGACATGATGCAGCTGCGCGCGAACGGTGCAAGAGAAGTGAGGGCGCGTTGGAGGTGAGACTGGCTGTTAGTCCGCGTTGAGCAGCTGATTTTTGCGCCATTGGCATGCCATGACCTCCTGTGCACAGTCGGCACCTTAGTTTGGCACACAGTCAACATTTTTACTTTCCTTGCAAGGCGCTTCTGGGTCTGAAGCCTGCGCTTCATTCCACTTCCTCTTATATACATACATATGCTCATATATTTCCATAGGTAACTCTCTCAGCCTCATAACTGAGTTGACTTAAAACTCAGCGAAGAAAAAAATATCATAAAATATTGAAAAATAAAATCCCATCACAACGTGCTTTTGCAACATGCCTCTAAGCTGCCTGTGCGCTCATGTTGAACTTAACAATTCGTTGCGGTTACGCATTGCCAGGCCAATGCATCGCTGATTTTTGCTATAAATAAAAATTCAGCTACAATATTGTCTTACCGTTTGCTTGCCTACAATATATAACCCTACATTCAAACACACATACATGTGTGCATGGATGTTTACCTTTATTGTTGTTGTTTTTGTTGTTGTGTTTATCGCTTGTGGTTTTTTTGGTGAAGCGCACCAGCTCAGATTTCCGTTCTCATAAATATTTATTTAGGCCGCCGGTGTTGCCTTTAACTCATCTTCGTGCAAACGGATACAGCTACACCCACAAACACACACACATTCATATGTAGATGGATTTATTGATTTTTGTGTTGTATTGGCTATGTGACTTTTATATACAGATATGATTATGAATAAATAATATATTCTATATATTTATGCGCAACTCATATTTGCGTCCTATGCATGCAAGAGGTATGATATTTCAAATAAAATGTCGTATCTAAAGCGCATTAGGGGTGTACTTAGATTAAGAGGGTTTGGAAACAAATTATAATGGGAAATGTTCTTCAAAAAATATATGCAGAGCATACGATATTTAAAAGATAATTTTTGCAATCATTTTTAAGCTACATTAAGGGCGTCCTTAATATAATTCGTTAGAAAAAAACAAGTAATTCAAAAGTAGTTCAAAAAGTATGCTGATAAACATATGTTTTTATGTAAAACAATTCTTTTAATAATTTTTAATAACATTAAGGGTGTCCTTAAGATACTATCTTTTTAGAAAGCAAACAATGTTTAAAAATTATGTTCCAAAAATTATGCCTATAAATATATGTCTTTATGAAAAACAATTCTTGAAATCCCTTTTAAAAACATTAGGGATGCTTTTAAGATATTTTCGTTAGAAATAAAACAATATTTAAAAATAAAATTCAAAAAGTATGCTTATATGCATATGTGCATATGTATATACTATAAATATAAATGTTCTTTCATAATTCTGTTTTAGAGCATTAGGGTTGTACTTAAGACAGTCTCATATGAAGAAATGTTACGTTGAATAATAAAATAAACCAAAAATCATAAAAGATTAAATAATTTTTGAAACAATTCTTCAAGTGCATTAGGGTTGTACTTATGCTGGAATCGGTTCAAAAAAATTTTATATCAGCCTTGAGACAAAAAATAGATCAGATTGCAAGCTGAAAATTTAGTATTTTGAAAACTAGAAAGAAAGTCAATTCCAAATATTAATCCAATGGGCGCCATTTTGTTACTATTATAAATGGTTAAAATTTGTGTTCAATTTACTGAAAGCCGTAAAAAAAACTCTGAAAAAATTTAGGACATCCCTAGTGTAATACAATTTTGTCAATTGTGTCACTGATTTGTTTTACTGACAAAATTTCACTGTATTTTATTTGCTTAGCTTTTTGAAACGTGAGAAAGGATCGTCTTCAAATTCAGTGGACTCATTAACTACCCCACAACCCTACCATATATAGGCTCATGTAGCAAGCAAAAAAAATTTCGTTTTATTTGTATATTTTTGTTTGCTTTAGTAAACTATAGGAGCGTGAGAGTCCACATATAGAGGTTTTGTTTTGGAATACTAAATTATTATTGAAATGACATGCGACAATGAAATGAAGTCGTAAGTAAATAGAACAAATAGTTTTGTATGATAATGAGGGTATATATTTATTTTAAATATAATTTCTTCGCTGCTCTCTCCTCATAGCTAAGCTATTTGTTACGATTTGAGGGTTTTAAAATAAATTTTTGCTTAATTATACCAGTCTTTTGTACTTATGCCAGTTGCTTATTCGTTTCGTCACTGTCAAAAGTTTAATGAATTAAACGGCTGTTGTAAGTTTAAAATAGTGACAAGTCAGTAGGTCAGTTTCCATTTGAAGAAAAATATTTAAAATACTGAAATGATATATTAAAAATTAAATGAAGAAAATGTTCATCATAAGCAGATATAGAATAGATATTGCATCTATCCGATCAGAATACTGGGTTAAAGGTTTCGAAAATGTTCGCAATAGAGTTCCGAAAATTCGATTTTGAGAATTTAATATTTTTCTCATAAAAATTTTGGAAAAAAATTTGTAAACTCACACTTTGAAATTACAAAAAGTCTACACTGGCCTAATTTCGTAAGCAATTATAGAAATAAGATCTTCCATAAGAACGTGACTTCACACCAAATTTCGCGGAATTTTAGAAAAATTTGGATATTTGAATTTTTCATGGAAATTTTGAGGTTATGTTAAAACAAACACCTTTTTCCAAAAGTTAAAAAAATTCAAAAACTTTAGATCTTCTCAAGTTTGCCACCGGAGTGCAGCATCCTTTAGCCTTGAACTCAATAACAGCGCGTTTAGGGTTGGCCTTTCGTGTTCTACTACTTTATAGCTGGACATCACAGAAGCTTGGCCAATGACTCGAATATTAGGTGATTCTTTATATAACATATAAAAACTATATATGTACATATGTACATAGGGCAAGGGGTGTTAAAACCCCCACAACTAGGGATAGGCTATATATACATACATATATATATTTTAAAGCTTTCTTCCCATTCAATTGCACTTCACTTCTACTTTCCAAGCAATTTCTCTTGCATTGCGTTCAATTAGTAATCATTGCAACATAATCAACTAACAGCAACAGCAACAGCAACGAAATTTCACTCGCTCACTTCCTAGCTGCGTGTCTAAGCGTGTTCGAAATCGCAAACAGCTGATAAGAGCAGAAAGAAATCGCCACAAGCTGTGACGCTTTTACTTTCAAAATAAAAATTACGCGACTCAGCGAATTGGGCGCCTACATCACCTACTCCGTTTACATCAATTGGCAATTTGCCATTTAGTACGACGGAGGAGTTTGTGGCGTTTGCGTGCAACAAACACGAATTCAGAAAGCCACATTTCCTCAATACATTTAATTTTTATTTTTATCGATTGTTTAATTTCTTTCCTTAATATTCGCGCTAATGCTCGATTTTCGATTTTTTACTTTTCTAATGTTTTTCTTTTTATTATGATTTAATTTTTTTTTTGGTTTTGAATTTATATTTTCCTCTTTTGACTTGGCGTCATATGTCGCGGGGCATAAAATTTCGCCTGCATAACAATTTGTAGATAAACAGAAATAAAATTGTATCACACGCTGACGATCAACAGCGCGCAATGGGCGAGAAGTCACGCTATTTTGCGGCATTTTTTTCTCTTTGGTGGACAAAAATTAAGTTGTAAGCAAATTGGTGAAAATTGAGCGCGAAAAATGCAAGCAAATTTTTTTGTGAACAATCAGGGATATATAAAATTATATGCGAATGTATATGTAGGTAGATATTCAAAGCAAAAATATAAAAAAGTGTTAACCGCCGCTTGGGAAGATAAACTCAGGGGTGAAATGCTGTTTGGCGGTTTGAGCACTGCGACTGGATTTCGATAAGCGAAAAAATTACGGATTTTTGTTTTTAGAAATGAGAGCGAAGATTGCGATTTTTTTTACAGAAAAAATGTTGCCGCCAGCGACTTGCTACGTAATTGAAGCAATAATCAGTTAACCAAACAGCCTTAGCTGACTGAGAGAGATTCGCTATGCTATAGTGTAGAATATTTAGCCTAAGGAATGAAGAAAGAGGAAAAAACGTTAGCTCCGGTTCAATGAAACTATAATACCCTGCACAAATTCAAAATATTCTACACTAGAACTTGATTTTAATCGTTCTGTTTGTATGGCAGCTATATGCAATAGTGAACCGATCTTAACAATTTCTTCGGAGAAAGTACTGTTGTCTTAAAAGACAAATTCTTATCAAATTTCGGGAAGATATCTCGTCAAACGAAAAAGTTTTTCATACAAAGACATGCTTTCGATTGTTCAGTTTGTATGACAGCTATATGATATAGTGGTCCAATCTGAAGAATTTCTTCGGAGAAAGTAGCGTTGCTAAAATTAATGGTAGGAACCAAATTTGGTGGTGATATCTTGTCAAATGCAAAAGTTATTCATACAAAGATATGCTTTTGATTGCTGAGTTTGTATCGCAGCTATAAGCTTTAGTGATCCGATCTGCACAATTTCTTCGGAGACAGTACCGTTGGTTTAAACAACAAATCGAACTAAGTTTCCGGAAGATATCTCTTCAAACGAAAAAGTTTTTCATACAAAAACCTGCTTTTGGTTGTTCAGTTTGTTTGGGACATATCTGTTATAGTGGTCCGATTTTAAATTATTTCTTTCGATTTTTCACAATAACTTTAGGCAATGATCTATGCCAAATTTCTTGAATATAGCTCGTCAAATGCAAAAGTTTTCCATACTAGGATATGATTTTGATGGTTTATTTTCCTTTTGGGCATTAAAAACTTTGTGGCAAACTTAATATATACCCTGCTCAGGGTAGAAAAAAAAACTAAAGAAAGTAAACTTTCATAGAAGAAGCAGAATTGGAAACAAAAATAATCTGTTTACAAGCAACAAGTGCAACCAAACTGGCCACAAGACACTAAAAATAATCATTTCAGTCATTATTTTCAAATCACCAAAACAGCAACAACAACAACACAAAATAATAACAATAATCCTGAAATTAAAACAATTACAACGCATAAAATTAATTGCTGATAAAATGCAATTAAGCGCAGCAAATGCCAGCGGTTTGCTGCGCATGCGCACAAGCCTTGCCATTAAGGCCATTCGCCAGGCGCCGCCAACGCACTTTATGTAGACGCAAATATCTGCTTGTACGCTCACTTTCGATTTCATTTTATGATTTCCTCATGCTTTTTTTCCGTCTCTAATTTCAATTGATAGTCGTCGTCGCCATATTTGGGGCAAGTGTAGGCTATTACTACTACTTGCCACAACGGCCCACCACCTACAGGAAAATTTATACGCATTTCACGAAATTTTACAATCGTCGCTTTTTTATGGACGCCAGGCAATGCAGACAGCAATTAAATTAATTTTGTTGCTGTCACCGCATTGACTACTGTTACATGCCACATGTCGCACATGTCGCAGCATATGCCGTTATGCCACGTACCTACGAATGTCACGCACATACGCACACACTTTTAATTTGTGTCGTCAGGTTGTTGCATGCCACTTGCAGCAAGTCGATAATTAAAATTCAATGGTTTTTATCTTCCATAAGCTTATTTATGGAAATTGCTTGGAGCGGCGGTTAATAATAAAAATCATTGAAAAGCTCTTTATTGTTGCTACAATTTCAAATAATTTCTCAAATCGTTGAGTGAGTGTTTGTTTGTGGCAGCTTTCTTGCGTGGCATCATAAAATTATTGATATTTTAATAACGGCAGTTATGGAATGTCGGAGAGAGCAAGTGGAAAAGTAAATAGTTTTTCGTGCTTTTTTTTGATTTTTTAGTTTGAATTTGCGCAATAAAATTTGTGTGCAAAAATATTGTCAATAAAAATGTTTTCTGATAAGATGAGACATTCATGTCGGTGTACTATTACGTACTTAGTACGAAAATAACCGAACATTCGTTTAATTAAGCGAATATCGTTTTTAATGCTTTTCGATTGGTTGAAGTCAACAAATTATCACTGGTTAGCCGGGTGAACATTGTTATCACTAATCGAAGCCCGACACTTTTGTACATAAAATAACAAGTAAGGAAGGGCTAAGTTCGGGTGTCACCGAACATCTTATACTCTCGCATGATAAAGTGATAAGCGAGATTTCATTATCCGTCATTTACATATTTTTCAAATACCGTATTTGTGTAAAGTTTTATTCCGCTATCATCATTGGTTCCTTATGCAATGTACACATATATTATACAGAGAAGGCATCAGATGGAATTCAAAATAGCGTTATATTGGAAGAAGGCGTGGTTGTGAACCGATTTCACCTTTATTTCGTACATGTTATCAGGGTGTTAAGAAAATATTATATACCGAATTTCATTGAAATCGGTATAGTAGTTCCTGAGATATGGTTTTTGGTCCATAAGTGGGCGACGCCACGCCCATTTTCAATTTTTTAAAAAAGCCTGGGTGCAGCTTCCTTCTGCCATTTTTTCCTTAAAATTTAGTGTTTCTGACGTTTTTTGTTTGTCGGTTAGCGCACTTTTAGTGATTTTCAACATAACCTTTGTATGGGAGGTGGACGTGGTTATTATCCGATTTCTTCCATTTTTGAACTGTATATGGAAATGCCTGAAGGAAACGACTCTATAGAGTTTGGTTGACATAGCTATAGTAGTTTCTGAGATATGTACAAAAAACTTAGTAGGGGGCCGGGTCACGCCCACTTTTCCAAAAAAGTTACGTCCAAATATGCCACTCCCTAATGCGATCTTTGTGCCAAATTTCACTTTAATATCTTTATTTATGGCTTAATTATGACTCTTTATAGGTTTTCGGTTTTCGCCATTTTGTGGGCGTGGCAGTGGGCCGATTTTGCTCATCTTCGAACTTAACCTTCTTATGGAGCCAAGAAGTACGTGTACCAATTTTCATCATGATATCTCAATTTTTACTCAAGTTACAGCTTGCACGGACAGACGGACGGACGGACGGACGGACAGACAGACATCCGGATTTCAACTCTACTCGTCACCCTCATCACTTTGGTATATATAACCCTATATCTGACTCTTTTAGTTTTAGGACTTACAAACAACCGTTATGCGAACAAAACTATAATACTCTCCTTGCAACTTTGTTGCGAGAGTATAAAAATGTTGCTTATACGTTTTTCTACCCTCTCCCACAATAATATTGATATATAGTATGTATAACTTGTCGTGCAACTCAATATATTCAAATTGGGTAAAATATCATATGCGGACTTCAGCAAAGTACTTCTCAAGTAGTTATTGATCAATAATAAAATTATTTAGACCTATTGCTTTTACTATAACTGTAAAGACTAGCCTGCATCTGCGCTTCAGGTGCAAAGCGCACTTGTCCTCCCTGATTTGGGTGCCAGGGCATAAAGGGGTAGCCGGCAATGAGCTGGCCGACGGACTAACCCGCTGTGCGGCGCCTTCCAGGATGCATTGCGGAGAGTCCCACATCAAAAGGAGTTGTTCCCCACGGAAGAGATAGTGGGGAAAGATCGACTGGAATGCGCCACGCCAAGTTACTACCGGAAGGTTACAACCTAGCAAGGTTTAGAGGTATGATCAACCTTCACAGAGACAAATTCCGTCTCTTTGCTCTATACTGGGCCCTGCAGGCTCAAGAAACACTTGTCCAACATGAGTATAGTCTCTTGCGCAAGCTGCCGGTTTTGCGACATGGAACAGAAAATTCCAAAACACCTATGTAATTCTAGATTGCACAGCAATTTGTAGAAGCAGGATCAAGGATCTAGGATTCATCCAAGTGGACAGGGACCTCCATCGCGTCCAGAAAGTATTTGAGATTATTCAGACCAGTGACCATTTGTGAAATAGGAGAAAGCACAATAGATCATAGTTCGCAGTGCAAAACCTCAATTATTTTCTATATATCTATCTATGGGTTTTCAATATCAAAAAGTTGGCTGATTATAATGGCACCATTAAGTCATGGTAGACTACACTTTGTCTTCTTCGAGGAAAGGAATTAAACTGTATTTATCAAAGATTTCAATAGTTGGAATGAAATCATGTAAGAACCCATAAGAAATATTATATTTGGTAATGAAAAAATCCAACGACATAATATTAGATATGAAAGTTAAATCAAGTTACTATTAATTATATGGATGAACAGTAAATACCTGTGTGACGTTTGCAACAAACATCAGCGGTTTCTCAATAAGTAATTGAACAAATTATGAAGAAATACATACCTGAAAAGAGAAAATGGAAAAAATATTTAATCAGCATATAAAGAATAAAATCTGGTATGATTGTAATGAAAATTCATTAGGCTAAAGATTTCTTAAAAATAAAAAGTATTATCAAACATATGTAAGTAAACAATATTTCCGACTTGAGACAATCAACTTCAAAAAAACCCTTAAACCCCACAACCTACAATAATTCTGTATGGCAATTCATAATTCTGTAATGGCAGCTAAAAGGCTGAATGCATACAGTCGGTTGGCAGCCAATATTTTGGAGCGGTACGGTGACAAGCAGACTGAAGCAGTTTGAAAGTTCAAAGAGGGAGAATCCGATCCTACCTTCGTAAAAGGCCACAGGGTACAGGTTCAGAGACAAACTAATAAAGAGAGTGGGCCAAAATGGTGATAAGCGATATAAAAGCGAGGTCGAACGAGACCCAATATTCCGTGAAGCGACAAAGGTCCCAAGAGGGAGTGTCTTCCCTACGCAAAAAGCTACAGGGTACAGCTAAATAGACTAACTAATAAGGAGCTACGGACTTATACACCAGTTAAAGCAGTAGCTTTCATATTGACCACCAAAAAAAAAATCAAATGACTGAGCATCTAGATCTAGATGATATGATTGTGATGAAAAAGAACCCTCTTATGGTGATATTTTCGTTTTGGGAATTCGAATAATCCAAACAAAATAACTAAAAAGCAGCTCAAAGTTAAGCCGAAGATCTTCGGTGAATTTTTTGCTTCCTTTTTGAAATTTGTAACTGTAGGTTATGGAATTTAATCGCCCATTTTCTAACCTTTATTTATAACCACAACTAGCTAACTGCTCATAAATTAAGTCCTCTCAAGCAATAGTTCCGTGATAAGCATCGGTAATCCCAGAAGGTAAAAGTTGTACTACGTAGACGATAGATGTAAGCATTCAAAGATATCTTAAGTTATATAAACAAACAATGACTTTTGGACTAACTTTTTGATATCGGCATAAAATGTAAGCAAGCAATATTGAATAAAAATAGCTATAAACAGTGGGTTTTGTATAAAGAGCCAGCTTAACTCTCTCGGACATCACATGGCAGAAACAGAGAGGTATAAGAATGAGTTTGAGTAGACGAAAGCATAAAATAATGTGCTAATTGACATTGAATATTTAGACAGAATATACAGAACATGCACGCGAAACAAGAATACATTTCTCTGAAGACAATTTCGCCGCTATTAAGCTTAAATAATAATGAAAAAGTAAAAAAGAAAAAAGACATATTAAACCCAAACGCAGCATAAGTCGCAACATCCGCTCAACCCAAAAGAGCAAACGCATAAAATATGAAAAAAGCAACAACAACAAACTATACAAATAAGAACTTCCAAAGAAATATGAAATGAGTGCAACGACCTTTGCGTTGTTGCATGTTGCACTTTGTATGCCAAAGAGCAAATAAAGACAATCATAAGCGACTGACAGACGGGAAGTGCAAACAAATGCAGGCAAACTTCGAAATTTCAAGCAAAATGGAATACGCAAAATTTATGACAACGGAAATGCATGCTTACGAAAATTTTGAGAACACAACAACATGAATGTAGAAACATAAATATAAAAGAACAAACATAAAACAACAAATTATTGCAAAGTAAATGCTGCGTGTGTAGCATAAGTGAGTATGGCTGAAGGATATCGGTCAAAAAAAAAAAAAACAACAGCAAAGAGTCAACGCACTGGCGCATGATGAGTAAATCAAGCGGCAGAGCAAGATGAGTGATTGACGTGCCTGCAAGTGACAACTGACAAGCAGCAACGTCAAGCGGAAGGATTGTAGGAGGATTGTGAATGCAAGGAATTATAAATATCCGCTTTAAAATATAATATCAAAATATATAACCCTGAGAGTTTAATGACATGTATATTTAATGCAATAGAATATTTCTTCTAGTTCCTTTAACTGAACGTTTTGTGTCAGAACAAAATGATTATGCTTTGCTTATATCTTCTGTCTCCCTTTCTGGCAATTTAGCCAAGACATTTACCACTTTATTTAGTCAGTAAGCACACCTACTTATTTATTTCAAGTTTCTTGTCAAATAAAAAACTTTTCCATACCAGCACTTGATTTTGATCCGATATTTGGTTTAACAGCTAAATGCTATAGCTCAGGTCATAGAGCTGATCTTTTATATACCCAGTACAATAAAGGGTTTCCGACGTTTCCTTCTGGGCGTTATAAATTTCGTGGTATACTTATTATATTCTGTATAGGAGAGAATCTCAGAATAAATTGTCAAAATTAGATATTTTATGAGGGCTCTAGTCTATCACCTCCCCTTAAAATTGTTCATAAATAACAATATCACTAACCTATCAAACCCACTACTTACAACTCATCATGCAATCAACAACAACAATATATAAATCATCATAATTTCATAGAATATCTTAAGCATTCGATCGGGTCTGGAATGATGGGCTTATTTATAAGCTCATAAAGCTAAACTTCCCACAGTACCTCATTGGTTTAGTCAAATCCTTCTTATTTGACCGGAAAATCACTGCTCGGGTAAATAGTGAGCTCTCCGAAGCTCATCCAATCACGGCGGGAGTCCCTCAGGGCTCCAAACTCTCCCTAGTGCTGTTCATCATTTATTGTTACGACATCGCAACCGAGGAGAAAATCTTCACAGCTCAATATGCGGATGATGTCGCCTTCTTGTACTCCTCCCGTACAATTTACTTCAGCACATCCGCTCTCAATAAAATCATCCCCACCGTCCTCGACTGGTACTTATTGTGGAGATTCGATATCAGCACAACCAAATCAGAGGCAATCTTCTTTTCACGGAGAAAGGGAATTCCACCAAAAATCTTGAGAAATAGGTACCCCATCAAATGGAGACCTTCCGCGAAATACCTCGGCGTTGTCTTCGACAGGCGGCTAACCTGGACGAAACAAATCACAGCAGTTCGAGGTAAAGCCAATGGCGCCTTCAACTCATTAAAACCCTTTTTTACCAATAAAAAGGTTTCGCCAAGCACCAAAAAACGAGCTTTTAATGCTATCATTAGAAGCATCTGCTCCTACGCCATCCCTATTTGGGGCTCTGCCTCACCCAGAACCTGTCCAGGCTTCAAGCCACATACATGCGTCTACTAAGATCAGCTCTTAATTTCCCGTAGTATGTTAGAAACAAACAGGTCCTAGAGCAAAGTTTCCTTCCATCCAATCGGCAGCTATTTCCTACGCTGCAAATCTCCGGGCGTCAGTAGCATCCCACGCAAACCCCAGCATCAACTGTCTTGCCACTCTCAGGTGCAAGAAAACCGACCGTTTCATAAGGCCATGTATCCTGACAAATCCTACCGCTCCCACCTAACCAAAAACTGGAGCTTCGCTTTTAACGTCAGATTCCCTCGAGGGCTACTCCCCCCCTCAACCGAATCTTTCTCTTCCTTATCCATAAATTCATAACTATTTGGTTGTCAACCGGTGTGGGGGGTTTTAGTCGGTAGGCGCAACCAAGCGAATCCGAAAGTACCCTCCAGGGTGTCTTTCGAAGATTTCCCCCCCCCCCCATATCTTATCAAAAAACCAAAAACCTACAAAAAAAAAATAGAATATCTTCATATCATGTCTTTACGCTCCCACAATATATAATACAAAGGATGAAAAGGACTTCATATTTCAACATTCATTCACTTTTGTCAACTTATAAGTATAACCGTTTCTCAACGCAACTTGCCACATAATCGTGCACGCCACATGCAATGCACAGATCCTAGAATTGCACTCTTTCTTATAAGTTTCAAACATTCTTACAGAGCTTCAATGCTTTGTTGTCAGTTCCATTGCAATTTTGTTGTAGTTTTTATATTTTCTAGCAAACAATTTTTTTTCGGTTGCATTTCAACGCTGTCAGCTGCTTATGCTCCCATGTTGCTTGTAATTAATGTTGCTGACAGATTGCATGTGGCAGTTGCAACTTGCGTATGTCGCCCCGCAAAAGCGGCAGTAAGTGAACACGGGCGCTTGTATTCAATGCAAGTTTATAACTGTAACAAAGCACGGATTTTGTGATCAAAACTGTCATAAAGCTGTGGTCTTACAGCGCTGCATGCCACAGCTGACCGTTTGTCATGTACTTAGTGAGCGGCTTTCATATGTGGTTCTTTACAGAGTTGTCATCTCAACACGACTGACATGTCACATTCATCTTAATTAGTGTTGCACGATGCAGCAACTACTGTTATACGATTTCCGTTGTTGTTCGGTATTATGTGAATGGAGGTGTTGATATGAGCGTAGTGTCATTTTTATTGTGATATAAATATATGCTAGAATTGCGGATGTCTGCTGGCTAAGAATAGGTTTGCTGACCGTTAATGATGTCTTCTTGAATGTGACAGTGTTTTTGAAAGCTGCTTATTAATATTATGGATGAGTATTTGGAATGACATAGAATTGAGTATTCTTGTTACTTTGAAAAGACCCAGCACGCCCCTTATTTCACCATATTCTAAGAAAATTGTGGGTTTTGAATCATATCTGATCTCATAACGAGAAGAAAAAAGTAAGGAAGGGCTAAGTTCGGGTGTCACCGAACATTTTAAACTTTCGCATGATAAAGTGATAATCGAGATTTCAGTATACGTCATTTACATATTTTTCAAATACCGTATTTGTGTAAAGTTTTATTCCGCTATCATCATTGGTTCCTAATGTACTATATATTATACAGAGAAGGCATCAGATGGAATTCAAAATAGCGTTATATTGGAAGAAGACGTGGTTGTAAACCGATTTCACCCATATTTCGTACATGTCATCAGGGTGTTAAGAAAATATTATTATATTAATTTCATTGAAATCGGTTGAGTAGTTCCTGAGATATGGTTTTTGGTCCATAAGTGGGCAACGCCACGCCCATTTTTAATTTTTAGAAAAAGCCTGGGTGCAGCTTCCTTCTGCCATTTCTCCGTAAAATTTAGTGTTTCTGACGTTTTTTGTTAGTCGGTTAACGCACTTCTAGTGATTTTCAACATAACCTTTGTGTGGGAGGTGGGCGTGGTTATTATCCGAGTTCTTCCATTTTTGAACTGTATATGGAAATGCCTGAAGAAAACGACTCTGTAGAGTTTGGTTGACATAGCTATAGTAGTTTCCGAGATATGTACAAAAAACTTAGTAGGGGGCGGGGCCACGCCCACTTTTCCAAAAAAATTACGTCCAAAGGGAGGGCCATACCTTAATATCTTTATTTATGGCTTAAGTTATGACACTTTATAGGTTTTCGGTTTCCGCCATTTTGTGGGCGTGGCTGTGGGCCGATTTTGCCCATCTTCGAACTTAACCTTCTTATGGACAAAACACCACTTATCTGGCCAAGGAATACGTGTACCAAGTTTCATCATGATATCTCAATTTTTACTCAAGTTACAGCTTGCACGGACGGACGGACAGACAGACATCCGGATTTCGACTCGTCACCCTGATCACTTTGGTATGTATAACCCTATATCTGACTCTTTTAGTTTTAGGACTTACAAACAACCGTTATGTGAACAAAACTATAATACTCTCCTTAGCAACATTGTTGCGAGAGTATAAAAATAAGATTGCGAAGAAACATTATCTTTCCCACCACCCTCACCTAACAAAGCTTCACTGAACCTTTTTTGTCTAACGATCTTATGTATAATCTGAAGAAAATTATCAAACCTCTTGTGCATTGAGATCACACTTGACTTTCTATTAACTCCTTTCAAACAAATATTAAATGGATCATTGTAACCTGATATTGAATAGAAAGCAAAAAAGGCACTCGTTATATTAAAAAAAATTTGATTGATCCGTTTCCGGTAAGGTGGAGTTCGAAAAATATTTGCTATAAAGGTTTGTTGGTTGGTCTCCTGTTAAGGCGTTACATCTCTTCACTTACATATGTGAAAAGGGAATAAAACTAAAGCAAAAGTGTACCAGCAGGATGTTCTTGAAGGTAGTAAAACAATACTCTCTTCGTTGAAGAGCATTGGACCTTTTAGTAAGAATCTGCTGAACCACACAAGGCAAAAACCACCCAGCATTGGCTTACAAGCAATATTTCTGGTACCATAGCTGTAAATGATTGGCCGTCTGGAAGTCCAATATTTGCATACTTTGTACTATAGTGATAGGGTCAATTGGAGAACATGACCTCTTGAATATCTCACAACAATTTTGAGTGTCTCAAAAATCAAAAAAAAAAGATTTCTCTTTCATACTTTTCTTTGTTGTCAACCAAAATATGGCCCTTGGTAAAAACAATCGAACAATCACTCTTAATTATACTGATGGTCTTCAATATTATTCACAGAATTTCGGATAAGCACGTTTAGAATTCTGTTGTAATGTAAGTCTGTTTAGAAATCGTACTTCGAGGTATTTTGCGATATTTCCAAGGACCAATTGATGTGGTTTGACCTAATTACTATAGAAGTTTGATAGTTTGTTCCATTTATTACGTATGTAGACTGACGCTAACTCGTCTCCTACATTTTAGGTTGCTATCAAATCAGCTGATCTTCATGTTCAAAAGTGCTGACTGTTAGCGATAATGAAGTTGTTTTCACTTTTACAAACTAATTCAGCGTGTCGATCGCAACAAAAAGGCGTTACTTTACACTGATTACTCGCTCAACTCGTTTTCGGTCGTAATATTTACCGCTAATTATAATTATGTAATTAAAGTGTATTAATTAGCGTCGTTTTGCAAGTTAGTCGACTGTTTTTTTACTTATTATGTTTTGTCAGCGTTTTCCTTATGCCACTTAGGTGGTGTGAACTCCTTACAGCCGGAGGCAAAAATAATTACTTAATCAAATATTTTCAGCATATTTCGTATATTTATAGCCACCAGCAACCTTGACTTGAATATTGGCTTTTACAACTCGACAAAAACACAGTAAACCATAAAGTTTCACGCTTTTAATTTGTGAGTTGTAACTAAAAAAAAAAATTCAACTTTAATGAGTACTGCCGAAGGGAGTTATTGCCGTGGCGCGCATTCCATTCATGCTGGTATTCAATTAAGTCAGCACAAAGAGCTATAATAACGTAATGACAGCAACAGAAATCGAAGTAGGACCGAAATGAAAAATATGATGGAATCATAAAAATATATTGCCAGACAAATAGATCGGCGCAAAAGCAAGGAGAAGAAAAAACAAAAGTGTTGCTTACTATTTGCACCGAAGTGTAGCAATGTTTTTTTGCTGGACAACAACAAAGACGACACAATTGCAACTTTATAACCGCAAACTGGAGTCGCGCGTAAGACACTGCACTTCAGTAACGCAATATGCCACGTTGCATGTGTATGCATGCATGTTGCACGAGTTTAATGCACACATAATCCAATAAAATGCCTTAAGTACTCGCATAAGCAGCGATTTGTAGACTCTACACGCCTAGCAGCATAGCGACCGGTGGCCGTTGCAACTGAAATTAGTTCAAGTGGCATTGGCTGGGAAGCGGACAGATTAACTAGGGCGGGGTGGCGGCTACTATTCTGCCGAGAAGTTGAAATGCATGTGGAGATAAAAGTAAAATAGAGCTGGATTACAATTGCAGGTTAAATAAAATGCAGTCACACAAACATACACAGGCATATAAGGTAATACAAAAAGACATTTATTTGCACTGTCTACATGCCACAAACACGACCAGCTGTTGCTAGCTGCAGCGCAAGACACACAGGGGTACCGTGCAAATAAATATTGTATGTATTAATCAAAGCCAATCACAAAACAACAATAACAACACAAACAACAATAACACTAAGCACAACAATAAGCATGATTGCACATAATAGTCATAAATTAAAATTTATTCGCGTTTTATTGTATATTTGTTTGTCGTTGCGTTGTTATTGGTGTTGCAGCATGAAGGTGGCTGAAGGTACGAAGACGACGACGCGAAATATATGGCTCTAAATGATTTATGACTTTTTAAGGCTTCAAGCATTGAATATGCAATGATAAGAGATTGTTTCAATGGAAAACGCAAATATTGAAGGGAGAAAAAATACTTCATACATACATATGTATATAATAACAGTCTTTTAAAATGAGCTCAGTGTATGATATCTAGTGTTAATTTTAGAAGCTCACGTGTATGCGCTGCATTCCTGTCAGCTTGGTCATCTTTAAAGCAGTATAACTATAAAATAAGATAAATCATGCATAATTTCAACCGTAACTTGGTCAACTTGTTCAACATATCATGACTGAATATTTTAGGAGGCTAATATTTAAAAGACTATAAGAAATACCACACCAAATTTGCCGTTTTTTTTAGTTTAACGTGTGTTCTGTCATCATAAATATCAACCCATCAAAAACAGCCGTTGTTCCTTTTACAAAGCGAAGATCTCTTCCGCAATGTCTTGAGATTGCCAATAACATATTGAAGGGAGAAAAAAGGGAGCATGAAAGTGTCTGAAGAGTCTTTCAAATTGAGCTCAGTATGGATATCTACATTAGGAGGTAGGAGTGCAGCCCTGTTATATTTCGGGCTCAATTAGCACTAGCTGTGCCATATTGGTGCAGTAGTCGGAGACCTTTATGTTATTGCTATCACATTTCATCTTCTCTTTCAAATCCCTCACATTAAACTCAACCTTACGGAGGAATAGTCACGTGATATTCACACTCTCCAAAGCCACCAAAGGCACTCATGATATGCAGATGCCTAGCCGGCAGATCCTGCGGCCGGAAGACAGGTATCATAAGATGGCTGTAAACCATGATCTTATGGCTTATTGTCACTCATGGAGCGGTTGCTTGACCATCTAAAGCAACACAGTCCTCTGTAGGCCTTCAACTATCGAAGCACCAAAAGCTCGTCTGTGTCTGCGCTTGAGAGGCAATGCGCACTTGCCCAACCTCAGCACCTGAAGACATACTGGAGCTCATATCGCTCCATCATGGCGGAGTGGAATGATTCTTCGCTCGACCTAATACTTAGGGGCAGCAGCCAATACGGGACCGCTTACCAAACTATCCATACTAATAAGAAGTCTAAGTCAGATACTTAGCGATAAGCAAGCTGCACTAAAGGCAATCTCAACTTTAGAGGACAAATCGCTTTTAGTGAAGGGGTGTTTAGGAAAATTTACACCTGATCTGGGTGCCGGGGCATAAAGGAGTAGCCGACAATGACCTGGCCAACGAACTAGCCCGCTCTGCGGCAATGTTCAAAATGATGGAGCCAGAACCATTCACTGCAGTGGGGGTCCCATACTATAAAAGAGAAGAGTACGGCATTGGCAGCAGGCATCAGGAATCCGCCACGCAAAGCCACTACTAGCAAGTACAACCTTGCAAGGTTTAAAGAAATGAGCAACCTCCCCAGAAAAAATTCCGCCTTCTTGTCAAGTTCTATACAGGGCACTGCAGCCTCAGGAGCATTTGTCCAACATCGGCATAGTCTTTTGCGCAAACTGCCGGTTTTACGACATGGAACAGGAAACTCCAGAACACCTGATTCTGGATTGCCCAGCAATTTGTTGAAGCAGGCTCAAGGTTACATCTTCATAGGCAGGAATCACATCGCGTCCAGCCAACTCCTGGAATTGTTCAGAACTCTAGACCTTTATGTTGACCATATATGATATAGGAGAGGGCACAATTTTCTATCTATCTATCGTCACCTGCTTGAGGGCACGGAACTAGTGAATGAACAAACAGTTTAAGGAAAGAGCTTTCTATTTTACGAGTCTCAAAAATATATTAATATTGTGGTCATACAACAAATAAGCAACTTTAGAATTATAATAACTTTTGGAATTCAGTGAAATTTTAAAATGTTATGTATATGAACAAATTGGTCTTTTGTCAGATGGTTACTTTTTCTCAGAAATTCGGGTTCTCTCCATAGCCCAAATTATTGGCGCATCAAAAGAGATATATTAGTTTTGGCAATTTCCAATTTATTCTGTTCGGCAAGTGACGACAGACCACACATACATAACTAATATGGCAGAACAAGTTTGAAGCTATTGCTAATGAGATGAAGCACTTCTTGACTAGTTTTGAGCGCAGAGTCAGCCAGCCCATCGGTTTTAAGAGTGTTACACACCTCTCTGAAGGAAGCTGCACTCCGAAGCAGTACTACATAATAAACTTACTTGATCAATTTTATTTCAGCTAATGCCTTCGAACAGCTTAGATCGCCAGTAATTGAGTAGAAGAGTCTATTCGAGACCTTAAGATGATGTTAGAGTAAAGTTTCCCAGCAAATGCTTGATTAATATCAAATATCAGGTTAATTATCTTTACATTATTTGTACGCGATTAATTTAAATTTTTTGAGATAACGAATAAATTTCTACACTTTCAACTGCACTTTAGTCGTGGGTAGAAGTCACCTTTTCTACTCGAAATATTTATAAATATTTTTTTCTTTACTTATTTACATGCCTTTGCTTCAAATTATGTAATTAATAACAGCACTAAAGTACAATTCCAACTTGGTTCGTATATTTACCACACATTTTCTCTATACCTGCAACACTAACAGGTCAATGCAACCGTACAAAATATATGCTCAGCACTGATAGTATCTATCTATCTGTGGCACATCTTATCGCCCATTGTGGGAAACTTACAATTTAGTTACAACCACTCATATCTAAAGTTGCCGCTTGCCACATATTCCGTAGGTCGAATGCGTTGACCTCATTTTGCCGCAATAAACAAAAACAACAAACACACAAATGCAATAAAACACAAGAACAACAATAGCAATAACGCAGCACTAAAGAACCACTAAACGAAGCGTACAACTTGAGAAGGGCAACAAATAAACACACGCGTACACACTTTCGATCGAACTGTGGCCCTTCCTGTGGGAGGGTGGTTGCTTTGCTGAGAAAATTGTTCTGCGGCGCGGCGCGTTGCGTCCCGTTTGACCGGCCCCACACCCTGGAAAACGTATGCAGGAAAACTAAAAACAGTTCTACTGGAACGCTACGTGGAACACACCCATATTTTTCGTATTTATATATTTCGGCTTTTGTTACAACTAAATTTTGTTGAAATTTTTCGATTTATTTTATTTTATTATTTTTAAAGCACAACAATACTTTGCAGTACAACACGCACAGGAAACGGAAGAAAATGCCGTAAACACGCGTATTCACGTTCAACTCAATTGCAAGCCGTAGCCGTAATACACCGTTCGTTTGACTCCAGCGCTCGGACATGTGAAACACCCGCGCTATCAGAAACAACTGAGCATTCCAAAATCCAAAATCCATGCGGCAAACCAAATGCAGCGAAGTCAACCTGGCGACGTCGACTGCGCTCGGCCGCAAGCCGCTTGCCGCTCTCTCCCCGCCGGTTTAGCTCAAACTAGCTAGCGTTGCTCGTCCAACGTTCACTCTCCACACTCAAAGCGACGACGTTAAATTCGAGTAAAACAGACCCAAGCAAAGCGGCAGCTAGTCACAGTTGCTGCGCATAACAAAAACAAACAAACACATGCGGCGCGCATGTCGAAATATCCACAAACACACACACATACAAACATGCATGCTGTGTACGTTTATAAATACGGAAAGTAAATAAAAATATCAAAAACAGTGGCGGTTTTATTTTCGGCTAATACACACATGTGTTTTTGCTGTTGTTGTTGTTGCCGCTTTCGTCACTACCGCGTATATTTGTAGTTAGTTAGTTGCTTTGTTGTAGCTGCTGCTGGCGCTGTGCACTGGCTGCTGACTGCTGCCGGCCGCAGCAATCGGCTCTCTGCAGCTCAGCAGTGGCGCAGTGCCAGCCGTCGTTGGGTTGCTGTGTTGGTGTGGTGGCGTTACAAAAGTGCAGCCAAGTGTAGCCAACACGAAGCAGCAACAAAAATATGTAGATATGTAACAACAACAGCAATAAAATGTCACCAGAGCATAGGTTGTGCGGTGCCGGTAGGAAACATTTGGCGCAATTTTTTGAAGGTATTAAAAGCAGTTCCAAAGTTTCGTATAGCTTTCGAAAACTATAAAAGAATGTTGGCTTTTCATATTTTCCAGAAACAAAGGTCAGCTTAGATGGCCGACAGTCAAGCCATACATACACCTAATGGCCCATAGTAGTGCCAAATGGAGGTACAAAATCTGTTTGGTTTTTTAATTTCAGAGGATCCAGTTCAGATATAGTGGTTACCGCAGCACGCCTATTTTGAAAGCAGCTCCCGGAGATCAGCACTAGTTCCTTTCCAAATAAGTATTTTTACTAATACTAAGTTTTAAAATACAGTTAAACGATACTATAATATATCTACAAATTTTTGGATCAATAAGCTTAAAAGTTATCTCAAAAAAAGTTCTAGAAAATTAGCTTTTTTTTGCCTTCAAACAGTTATATACCTTAAAAGACTAAGACTAGTTTTTGATAAAGCTGTAAAGAAGCATAGGAGGTGTTCTAACGTTTTTCCACTATGCCTACTTCCGTGCACTTACTCCATGTATCGTAACTACTATACGTCTCGTATGTGATGCCAGTAAGTTGTGCCCTGTCGTTAGGTCAACAAGCATCCTCCAGTCTTTTCGAGACCTTGTAAGTCCCTGTACTGGTTTGGTAACCAGACAGAGGGCACATTTGTCAATTGCATCAGCTATTTCGTTTCCCGGAATTCCTTTGTGGACTGGAACACAGTATATATACAGCCGCTTTCCGACAGCCGCGACATCTATATAATCTAATATGATTTGACATTATTACTAATAAGAGGAGTTTCCATAATTTTTTTAATTATTATTACTGTTCTTATCACAACCTAATAACTACCAAATTGTTAAGCCGTTAGAAATATTCAAAATAGATCCCTATACAATAGCATTTTTGTAGTTCGAAATTTACAGGTAGATATAACCCCTTAAGCCAACAAACATAATAATTTTTTAAAAATCTAGACTTATAGAACTGTGCACTAGTAACATAATTAAGAACAAACCCGAACGATTGTAAAGATTATTATAGAATAGAACGAAGTATATCAAGATACTTAATACATAATCCTGCCATCCATAATGGACCAGTTTTAGATAGAAAAATTTACTTTTACTTTGGTAAGATTTATTTCTTATTCTAAAGAAATTCTTTTTTTTTATAACCTTTGTTTGAAAAAACCAAGTACAAGGTTTTACCTATTTGCTTTCAAGGTGGCTGTACCATAACAGCCACAAATATCTAATTTTTCCATAACTTCTAAAAAAAAGTTATTTCATTTTAAAAATTTCAAAAAATGTTTGTGAAATATTAGGAGCAATTTTATCGAGAATGTCACGCAACATTTTTTGTAATTTTTATTTAATTTTTTGTAGGCTCTTGCGAAAAAAAAATCGTGATTTTCTCAGTATGATCCTTACTTTAGCAGAAAGGAAATGCTTGTCAGCAATAATGATTTTATATTACCGATAAGGATCGATGTTCTGCTTGATTTGACAGGCATTAATAAAATTCAACACTGCCTATACAAGAAGTTACTCTACTACTCCTTCTGGAAATATTAACCACCCAAAAAACTGAGCGCAAACATTTAATAGCACCCCTTATCGGTAAATCAGTAACTATAATAAAAAATCAGGATAATTTCCTACACACCGCATATCCACTTGGCTAAAGATAGATAACGAACGAAATGTAAACAAATAGAAAAGAGCAATGCAACAAACCATGACAAAATAGCAGTAAACTGCAGGAAACTCTTTGAGCGCAATAAAGAAGTGAGAGCGTAGCTGACAAGCAAAACGGAGCAATGCAGAGTACTAATTGGAGCGAAAATTGCATACACATGTTCGGCGCTGCTGCGCTGAAGGGTGCGACGCCAAAGTCAAGGAAGTCAAAGGAGCGTGAGAGTAGTCAAAGCAAAAATTTCGGGGGTTGAATGAGAAGAACGTTGCCCAGTGTTAGGATTGGGTGGGTGGTGGCTGCGGACTACAAAGTATACAGTTCCTGGAATTGCAACATTTAATGAGAGCGAAAAAAATGTAACGGCGCCGCAGAGAGCTAGAAGGAGCGTAACTGAATGCATTTATTATGCTCTCTCGTTGCGCCTGTGAACTTTGTGCAGCTGATAAGCATATTTCGCAAGTGTTGAAAATTATCATAGTCGGGAAATGCACACAAATTAGGGCGGCAGATTAGAATTTGTGCAAAGAACTGTAGTTTCTTTATGCTGAAAGGGTAGTTGAGCGTAAATTGTAACTCTACTGTAGAAGTAGTGGAAAGTGATAGGCGTTCATGCGAAAGCGGTACGATTTCCAAAATTTGTTTCGATTTTTTTTTAAATTTATTTTCTCGTTTTCGTAGACATTTAGTTACTTTAGAAAAACTTAACCTAAAATTATGCGTTTTTGAATAACGCGAATATGGTTTTGAACTAAAAAATTAGACATTATTAGACAGATTATAGATTTAAGGCCAATTTACTTTGAAAATGAGTAGTGGAGATTTATGGCTTCTGAAAAAGTCTTTCTTATAGAATTCCCTAAACAAGTTATCATAAAGAAAATTGCAAATACTTTGAACTTTTTCTGCAATCTACGATCAATCTGTAAGAAAACTATTAAAAAAAAAAATGAGAAAGGAGCGAAATGGGCAAGGGCGCGGGGATAAGCATATATACGGATCGCTTCAAGCTGGATAACCGAGAGGGAGGTGAAGTGTTCTCTGCAATGATAGATACCAAAATCGCCTTCCGCCTACCAGAGCACTGCAGTGTCTTCCAAGCGTAGATCAAAACAACTGAAGAAAGCCTTCTTGTTCTGACAAGAAGTGTGCTCAAAACAAGAAATGTATTTCTATATAAAGTCAGGCGGCTTTGAGATAACTAAAGTTTCCTAAGGTTTCGTACAAGTTAGTGAAGGAATGTCTTGACCTCTTGGTGGATCTTAATTCCTATTTCTATATAAACCTGCAATGAGTTCCAGGGCATATTGATATGCCTGGGAACCGAGAAGTAGATGAACTAGCCGGAAATGGCCCTACAACTAGACTCTAGAAAATAGAATATTTAGAATGAGGAGAATTTCGTTCCAGTGGTAGAACATGGCCTCTTAATGGCAGACACTCTACCTACCAACCTACCTAAGTACAATTTACTGATCCAATGAATTTCTGGAACGTTTTCGTACTTATTTAGAAACTAAGGAAATTATGGAGTCATTACAATAATATGTACGATACACAATTTCGGATTCCTCGGTAAGTGAAGTAAAAGCTAGCAAAAATCGGTCGAAATGAATATATTGGAGACAATCATTTAAGAGATAATTGAGCGCTTTTGCAATTGAATAATATGAAAAGAAACGCAATAATGACGTAATTAAAGACAATAACAGATCTGGCGGCGTTTGGTGGCACGATTGAAAGATTTTACCGAAGATGACTGAACTTTCTTGTGTTTGAAATGGCGAATGTCGATGGATAGAATCAAATAAGCCTCAAGAGTGTTGTCCACGCAATTCCATTCCGTTTCCACGACAGTCGAGTTTAAGTAACTGGAACAGACTAGGATTTCTATCCGATCAAAAACTGCCAACTGGACACCATTCTTCGAATTTACTTCAGGAATTTTTTTTGCTCACTACAAGATGCACCTCCATTCGTAACAATAAAATTGAAAGTGTTAAAGAAATCGCGCTTTAAAATTGTTGTGCTGGCAGGAAGTACGGATAGCAGAAGATCTCCACATCTCTTGTGGATCGAATCAACAGATCGAATGATTAAGCTCGACAATGCAAGACTCGTACCAAAAGGAGTGAATCTTTTGCGACATCAAGTATAAGTCTAAAAGCGATGCTTGAGCAGATAATTGAGAACTTTACGTACATCAAACGCATCACTACTGGTGAATCGACATAGGTTTATCAATATGACATTGAAATTGCTCAACAATCTAGCCAATGGGCACACCAAAAATGAGCTGAAACCAAGTAAACCTGTCGACACTGAAGGGCATCACAGGCGAGGGATGAAAAATCGTATTAGACGTTGGTAGGCTTGTATTGGCTCAGAATACTATTTTTAAGGCGATGACAAAGATTTTAAAAACAAATACGTTCCACTATAATTTTCTTTCTCAGTCCGGGTCAAATTTGATCAGATAAATGAAAGGCTAATAAAATTAAATATACATCGTAATAGGCTACCCGTGTCCCTTCGTTTCAATTTATTTGCTTTTAATAAGGTAATAAAGCAAACTGTTTCCCCCTGAAGTTATTAAGTAGCCATTTCTTTAAGAAAATCAACCATAACAGCCACCCTTATTGACTTTTAATGAACTCTTACTTCTTTATTCAATTAAATTTCTTAATTTTCCCACAGGACACAGTCGAGACAGTGTTTCTGTTACCTCCGCATAATTATTGCCCTTCATTGAACGCTTACACCGAGATCATAATCAATAGCTAAATCGGTTTCTTAGCGGCTCAAGATGAATGTGGGAGGAGTTCAAGAGAACACAGCATGCAACTTCGACTATGCGAAGCATTAGTCGGCTGCAATTGAATTTAAATATGCGATTAATATATTTTCTATAAGTAAATTGGAAAATTTAAGGCATTTTCCCAGCCGCTTTAAGATTCTGAAATCCCTTAATCTTTAGCCAACCTACCAAGCCTTCGCAACACGGCGCCCTCAGTGCGAACAGCAAGGGGTGGATTTGGAAACCTCGGCGCAAATGAAGTGTGGAAAGAAAGCAGAAAGAAAAGAAAAATCAGCTTTAATGACGCAGTTTATTCAACCCAAACAAGCAAACGCAATCAAGCATGCTGGCGAACAAGCACGCCGCGTTGCAATGATTGTATGGCACATTTGTGGCATGCAACGTATTAGCACGTCTCAAGTAGGCAAGTAGCCGTGGCCACCCCCAACAAACATAAGAGGGCACAGTGAGTTAAGGCAAAAGGGAAGTATTTAAAATAAAAGCAAATACAAAGCAAGTAAATAATGCAAATACAAATACATACAAACACACAAAAGTTAGACGCGCAGACATGCAGACGCTTCAGGTTTCTTTGCGTGCCTCAAATGACCGACGACACAAAGCGCTGCTTGCGTGTCAAAGAAGTGTAAAAAATTAAGACGCAATGCTTTTAGACCAGCATATAGAAAGGCATACCATCGACAGCTTTATTATTGCGACGCACACAAACGCAATAAACACGCACACACACACAATCACAGAAAAAAGCTATGTCACGTGGTTAGCATAGAAATTGCGCCAATCGTACTGACTACTTGAGGTAAATTGCTATTTAGATGCGCTTGTATTTACGCACCGATAAAGAAGCTGTTGCATGCTTTTAGGCGTTGAGCCATGAAAAGCGGCAAAAGTACTTTGCATGCAACACATAACAACAAATAAGGGTAGATAAGCCGTAACAAAACATATGAGCTCGCTGTTTTATGTGTGGGAGTGTCTGCACGGTGTCAAATAACGGGCGGAATATCATGAATATAAAGTTTAAGGCGCGTTAATTGCATGTTCGAGTGTCAAGCGGTCATGAGTGCGTCGCACTTCCCCCATTTGCATATATTTTAAAGTCATTTAAAGCTGGTTACGGTGGCACATAAAACAATGTAAAGGCGTAGGCACGAATAGCGCCGTGTAATGCTTCACTTTCGAAAGGGGTGTGTTCAAGTTGACAGCAATAAAATTTGTTTTCGTTTTTAGTATGACGTTGCTAATGAGTGAATGCACGTCAAAGCGTTTTACTAAAGAATGATATATGATCTTGTGTGGACTAAAGTATTTTTATGAGGAAGTCAGTGTCAGAAAGCAGTCTAGTGCTACAGCAAAGAAAAATTTGAAAATAAAGCACACCAAGTAAAGAGATAGAGAATCTCAAGTCGTTTTACAAATACTATTTTAAGATTTGATTAAAATTGCGGTCGCCAGTTAAGAAAGTAGAAATATTTTGAACCTTAAAAAAAGTTACCTTTGATTAATTTTCAACATTCTTTTTCACTGACATTAATGATTCCCCGGACATGTAATTGGAAAGAAGACGATGCTAAAATTATAATATCATATCAACATTTTAACCGAGTTCATTGGATATACAATTCTTAATAGCGAATGATTCAAGTAGAGGTACTTTTTTCAATAGCTTTTTTTTGACAAAACACGGGTGAGTCGTGACAAGCTGTCAAGTTATTTTTTTTTCAGTATTGTTTGGCGTTTCATCATGGAAAGAGTTACCCCCTGAGCAACGTTTACAATTTGTTCAACTTTATTACGAAAATTCACGTTCTGTAAAGAATGTGTTTAGCGCCCTTCGCTCAATTTATGGTCGACATAATCGATCTACGTAGCATACTATTCGCAGCACCATACCCCATCTTGAGATCCAGCGTTCATTATTAGATAATATTCGGCTGAATAGACCACGTCCAGCACACAGTAAAGAAAATATAGCAGCCGTAGCTGAGAGTGTACAAGAAGACCGTGAAAGGTCGATTCGGCGCCGCTCGTAGCAACTCAGACTGACGTATGGAAGGACTTGTTGCATTTTACTTCAAGATTTTAAATCGAGAGCGTACAAAATACAATTTGTGCAAGAACTGAAGCCGCTCGAACTTCTCAAGCAACTCTATGAGCTCTTGAAAAGTTCAAAGAAGTTCCGATGTTTTCGAGCCAAATTTTATTCAGCGATGAGGCCCATTTCTGGCTCAATGAGTGTGGGAATGAATCGGTGGAAGCATTGGTTCATATTTCTCCAAGCATGATGCCGGTGAGAACATAACAATGGCAACCATTATAGTGCCATGATATTCGACCATTTTATGCTTGAAATTGAAGCTCGTGATCTCAACAAGACGGCGCCACTTCGCACATATCGCATCAATCAATCAATTTATTGAGGGAACACTGCGATGAGCACATATCTTCATCTTTTGCGCCGGTCGATTGATCGTCTGATATCAGACCATTAGACTTCTTCTTCCTGTGGAAGATATGTAAAGTAAAGTCTAAAGTCTATGCGGACAATCCCGCTTCGATTCAGGCCTTGTAGCAAATCATCACGCATGTCATTCGCCAGTTACCAGTAGAAATGTTCAAGAGATTAATCGAAAGTTCTACTCAACAAATGGACAATATGAGACGTAGAAGCGACTTACATTTGAAAGAGATAATTTTCCAAAAATAAATGCCAAACAATGATAATAATAAGATAATACAAATTTTCCATTAGTATTGAAGTTTCTGTGCTTTTTTTTTAATTAGGGAACCTCGAAATGAATCAACATTTACATTTTATTGGGTATCTGACGATGCCTTCTGGGTGTTACCAAGTTAGTTGCAAATATAACACACTCTATATGATATATAAATATTCTTACAATAATATCCCACCAGATTGATTTAGTTTAAATCCGACAGCTTTGATATATATAAAGATTTCAGGATTACTTCTAGCACGTCGTCAATACATCAAAGAAAGGTTTTGTTAACAGCGCTAAACATAGTTTTAGAAGAGCAGTTTGCTTAGTTTTAGTTAGAGTCGATTTTCGGCTTAGCCTTGGGTCTTTACTGTTAATCGATTTGATTGTAGTACATGTTTACTACAATCAAAAGGCAGCTTATGTTACAGGAAGCATCAAGGTAGTAAAATTCAGTCTATGGTTTACTACATTTAGAATAAACGAAAAACAGAAAACATGTAAACCATATTGGGTATAGAGAGCTCTCAGAAAATATGGAAGCGTCATCTTGAGACTTCATGACCAAATTTAATAAGTAAATGAGAATATATGTATGTACATATCTACTAGAGAGACCTTGTTGGAAATAAGTTCGAAAAGCAGCCTTTCCGGCTGTTTTGAGGCTTCATGGCCAAATTGAATGAGTAAATGAGTATAAATGTACTGGAGAGACTTTATATGGAATAAGTTCGGAAACCAGTCTCTCTGACAATTTAAAGGTGCTTAAATTAAACGTCTATTACTACTTGATCTCTCAACCTCGTTAAAAACAGCTGACGAAGAAATTATTTCACTTTATTTGAAGTGGAGTTCGCCATCATAACTGGTTTGAGAAAATTGTAAGAAGCCTAATGAATTTCTGCCTTAATCGCAGCAGTTTCAAAAACTTGCTGGATTGGTTTGTAAATTGAAGATAATTATTAATACAAGCCGAAAGATAATCAACTAAACACTTAATTCTTAATTATACCTCCGTTACAGACATCCAGGTGAAGTAGAAAAGCAGAGAAATACCTAAAACGACAAGGTACAGATGATATTAATGTTGAGTTCGCACATGACATTCGACTATAAAATCTTTCTAGATTCACACTCTAAGTATAGTTGTCAGCTTGGCGATCACATATAGACCCTAACA
Source organism: Bactrocera neohumeralis (assembly GCF_024586455.1). NCBI lineage: Eukaryota > Metazoa > Arthropoda > Insecta > Diptera > Tephritidae > Bactrocera > Bactrocera neohumeralis. The sequence goes on along the minus strand of NC_065921.1, from coordinate 20,139,200 downwards.
TAACCTAAACAGCCAACATGTGTATTAAATTTAAATTAGAGAGTTGCAACAGATCCTATTCAAAGGGAGAGACCAAAAGAGACCCATATATATAATGGGAAATTCATAAGCAAGGAGAAGGCTAAGAAATACCAAATATTTCCATATCCTCTCACTCGCCTCAAAGAGAAATTTCTAATTAGTTAATGTTGAAATAGTGAAAAATCGTGGCAATTTTGAATATTATCTCAAAACTGTATCCAAGTTGTACACTTAGCATTTCTAAGGTCTTACATTTAACAGAAGATATATTATACAACAAAGAAACATACAAATTTCCAAAAAAAAAAAGAAAAACAACAACAGTTAGTAAACACCAACACGAAACTCTTTCTTCGCGGTCTAACGTAGGCGAGACGCCGCATTGTCTTTACCGAAACCCATGCAAAGTACTTGCCAGCTAACGAAGTGTGGCACGTCTAATTAAATGAGTCGCGAGACAGTAATTACCGTAGTAATTAAATTAAAAAGGCGAGAGAAATTTCGCCAGTGCCGTTAACTGACGCGTGGCAACTACTTGTTAAACGCTGTGATATGTTTATGTAGGTGTACGGAGGAGAGAAGAAAACTAAAAGCAGCAAGTGAAACTGAAAAACACGAAACCAAAAAAAAAAAACAACAACAAATGCACCGTGACGCCAAATAAGGAAGTTATTGAGAGTGCAAAAAATTGTGGCAAATAAAATCGAATTCTCTAAACGTGCAACAAGCGCCACACACACAACTTATTTATTAACACCGGTAACAAGCGGACACAGCGCATAGCAAATGGCAAATGGACAACAATGCAATGTGCCACATTAATATGCGGCGCATGTTGCAACAACATAATTTGAATTGTGCATTACGAACGAAATGTGCTGCGACACCACTCGACTATGGCTGGGAAAATGACAACAAGCTTTGTTCAAATGGTCACAATAAATTGCAATAACAACAACAGCAGCCAAACAAACAATAACAGCAAATCAACACTAAGCAACGATCAGTAACACATTTTCGGCGTATTATGCAAATGTTGCAAGTGGCGTACGAAATTGTTGCCGCCGTTGCAACAAACGAAATCACTGCGCACCATTTAATTGAATGTGGCAACCATAAATGGTGTTGCCAATTATCCATGCAACAAGCATATACACACACACACTCAAGCATGCCACAAACAAATGTGTTACTTGAGCAAGGTTTTGTCGCGGCGCGCGCACAGCTGTTATTTACCGTTACATTGTTGTAACCGCCAACAGCAACAACTGCATGGCGACTGCGCATGCAACAATTGTTTTGCCGCGTAGACGCATTTACTTGTTGCCTGCGCGCGCGCCTGTCAATTAACTGGCGCACCATGTTGCAGCAACACACGCACGCGCGCACACGCTGCCGGCTATCGGCGCGGTGGCGCATGCGCATACGCAGTCATAGGCGCACAGTAGTGGCAGCCGTTCAATGGATTGGCCATTCAATTCGATTTTCGGACACCTGTGGGTAGTGCGCGCTGACAACAACATGCCACAATGCAGCGCAGTGCCGCATGCAACGGTGCGTGCTTGTCGTTGCGTTGCTACGAGTGCGGCGCGTAGGTGGCAGCTTCGAACCCGTAATGCGTGGGCGGGTCATTGGCGGCCGTAGGCAGCCCAACAACCGGACAATATTTTCATGTACAAATATATATACCCATATATATATGTATACATATATATTTATATATATAAATTTTGTTGTGCTTAAAACTATTTGCTACAACTAAATATATTCATTTTTGCTTAGCGAAATTGGCAAAAGTGACGCATGAACATGTTGAAAGTGAAAATTGTTTTTCACAGAGGCGTTGACAACAACACGTAAAAATGTGCGAAAATTTTAATGAATTTTATTATGGGGAAAAACTGCGCTGACGCAAAACTAATATTTGAAAAAGTTGAAAAAAAGCTATTTTAGGGTTACAAGCTGTGCTTCTGGCGTAATTTGAGCTGATAAAAGCGTTTATGTAATAAAAATTTATGTTTAATAACTGTTTGTAGCGAAATCGAAGGTTTTGGCATTTCATGTCTTAAAATCGAAATTTCGCATATAACTTGTAAAAATAAGACGCAGTTTTTGGGTTGTGCGCTGGGTTTTGCGACCACGTAAAAAACACTACCAATGAAAAGTTTTAAATAAATTTTTTCTTTGGGTTTCCATAAATAAATACTTATGATGAGGCCAAAAAGAAATCACTTTTCTGCTAAGTAGAACACATACTCCTTTTTAGAAGAATTTCCGAATATCGAAAAAAATTTTTGACTAAAAGTAGACGCTGTCGTTCCAAGAACATCGCTCAGTTATAGTAGTGAAGGAACAAGAAAAAAAATGTTAATTTCGATTACAGTTATAATACCCTTCAATAGTGCATTTTTTATAACATAAAATGTTATAAAAAGATCTTTATCTCCAGCTGGCCAATAGGTTGGGAGATAGCAGCGACATCTTAAACAAAAATCTATGCTAAATTTCATGATAATAGCTTCTCCAATAAAACGGTTTTAAATGGGAGGGCATGAGTTTAAATAGCAGCTATATGCTGCAGCAGTTCGATCTGGACAATATGCTTGTATGCTTGTAGCGACATTTTAGATGACAATCTGTGCTAAACTTCGTGAATCTATCTTCTGAAATAAAAAAATTTTCCATACAGGGACTTAACTTCGATCGGTCAGTTTGTATGACAGCTATATGCTATAGTGATCCAATCTGAACTTCGAAAATTGCACGATTACGTTTGGTGATAAGCGATGCCAAATTTCTTGAAGATATGTACCTCTTGCTGTCCACACAAGAACTTTCTTGAAGAGAAAAAGATATGTGCAAAACTTCAGGTCGATAGCTGAAACACTGTGGGACTAACTCGCGTATGGACAGATGAACAGATGAGTATAACTAAATCAATACCCTGTTTAACAAACAAAAGCCAACAAGTCACGCATAGATCAGTTTGGTCCTTTGCGGTACCAGCTGGAGTTCAGTTGCTAAGTACAAGAGGAGTAGTCATCGTTTAGGATGTCTGCGCTTGACGCGAACTAAGAAAAAATCGATAACTGATTTATTTGCCTTATCGAGTATAAATTTTTACATTTAGACTGGTTTTAGGGCCTTGTACCTTGTAAATATGAAAGACTCATGGTTATTTCATCTTTGCGTTATAGGAACTTGTATATGTATTTATGATAAAACAATATGCTAATAAATCCACACTTTACTGCCTGGAGATATATGAAAACATATATGTAAATAAGATATTCACTAGGCCTCAGTACAATATTTCTTATGCCAGTAGCTTTTTCGATTCCATATTAGGTCGAAGCGAAGACGGTCATATGTTGACTGGCTTACCATTATTGAATATTTCGTTCATCAAATATGTTGGATAATGGGACATTGGGTCCAAGTTAGACAGACGACATTGCTGGTCTTATAGGTGCCATTGATTAATTTCCTCGTAGTCAACAAGTTAACTCCACCTGTCCATTATTTGGCTTAGCCTCTTAAGACGAAACCAAAACAGAGTTAAGCCGATGGCCGCTAGGAATGATTAAAAGAGTTGCATGTTGAAGAAAAAGCGCAGAACAGATTTAAATCAATAGCTTCAAGAAAACAAAACAGATTTGGCCTAAGGATGACAGGAATAGAACCAAGGGCTTGTTAATTGGTGTAGAAATAGTATATACAAACATACAGCTACTAAAAACCAATTACCATTTAAAAGATGAGTTGAACAACTTTTCTAATTTACAACTAAATTCAATGATAACAATTTTACTAAATAATTTATCATTACAGGCATATAAAGGTGCAATATCATTTTGTTTTATCAGTGTGTTGAATACTCTCTCGAATACCATAAAAATGTCGATGAAAACAAAATCGACAATATTTTAGGAGTTTTATTTTTAATAATAGTGCAATCACTATTATAACGGGTGATCTAAGTAAAGGTAGATACTTTCTTCAATATCACACATTTTTGGATAATATTCGACCGAATAGACCACGTCTCAAGCCGTAGAGAGCCGATTCGGCACTGTTGGCAGCAACACGAACTGGAACGACTTGGCGCATTTTACGTGAAGATCTTCAATTGAAAGCGTTCCAAATACAACTTGTGCAAGAAAACAAACTTGTCACATTTGGGACGAAGAGCAACCTAAAAAGATTCAAGAGCTGCCATTTCATTCAGAAAAAAAAATACTGTTTGGTTTTGTTTGTGGGCCGGTGAAATCATCGGTCCATATTTCTTCAAAAACCAAGCCGGTGAGAACGTGACACTCAATGGTGACCGGTAACGCGCCATGATAACCGACTATTTTGTTTCAATAAGACGGTGCTACTTCCCACACATCACATCAAACCATGCAGTTATTGAAAGAACACTTCGGTAAATAGATAATTTCACCTTTTGGGTCGGTCTCTTGATGTCACACTGTTAGACTTTTCCTGTAGGGATATGTATAGTCTAACGTCTATGTGGACAAGCTCGCTTCGATTCAGGCCTTGAAGCAAAACATCACGTGTCTCATTCGCCAGTTTATAATCGAAATGCTCGAACGAGTCATCTGAGACGTAGCCGCGGCCAACATTTAAAAGAAATAATCGTCAAAAAATAAATGCCAAAGAATGTTCTTTTGAATAATGATAAACATTCCGCATCAAATTTGAAGATTCTGTGTTTTTTCTTGAAAAAGTAATTAACCACGAAATGGATCATTTTTTAGTTAAAGTAAAAATACAAAATTTTTTTAATCAAAAAAGTTTAAATAAAATTAACATTTGTTAAAAACCGATTTCAAAATAAGTGCTTTCGGATAAAAATGAGTTTCATTCATCTTTACCTTACAACTCAATATGCTCTTTGTAACAACATGCAACCAACACTTGACGCACGAAGGAGTGTCCATAGTAAGCTCCACTGACACACCTCTGCGACCCATAAAGCTTTAACCCAGTTATAAATATACGATTTTTTAATACACAAAATTTTCAGTTTTCCCATTAGCAAAAGTCAGTAAAAGTCAGCAGTGAGTAAATATACGAGCACTTTCCCATGTCTTCGCACATAAAACGCATTCACTTCCTTTATTGACTTTCTTTACACAAAACCAAATTACCAAAGCGACGCTGCAGACAACAGACATATGCAGTTATACATATACATACATACATACATATGAGTATGGCCATTAATAGTTATAAGTGCAGTGCATTCTTCTGCGAATGTGTGTCTTTGGGGCAGTTAAGTGCATTCATCATTGCATGTCTCGTCACGAGAAATTATTTTTTTCTTTTTGGTTTTTAATGTTTCTTATTTATTTCGACTCAATGCGTTGGAAGGGGGAACAAGGGGTCTGCCTAATGTGCTGACTTGGCTGCTTGGCTCACACTATTTGCGCTACCCATGACCTAGTTAACGGGGCTAAAGCACTGTGCAGCGCTGTGTTTGCACTGCCATTATGGTGGCACATATCACCTGCATGCCACCAGAGCTATTACATTTCGGCTGCGAATGTGAATGCCAGGTAACAGGTTCTTAATTTGATTGTGAGTTTTGTTTGAGATTTTCGACAAAACTGATGAGTGATGAGTTTGAAAGGGAAGCGTTGAGAATACATATAATTAACGCATGATGGGGGAGCGAGCTGAGAAATAAAGAAAGAGATGAGATATTTTGAGAGATGAAAGTGTCAGCTGAAGAGGTGTGAGATGTGAAGTAGAAAGGTGAAAATAGATTCTTTTTGTGCATATTTTCTACTTTTACTGTTAATGGCACATTGCTTGCGGCCAGCCATGACTTGCCACGCCCCGCAAATGCAATACTGCAGCGTGCGTTCTCATTTGGTTGCACAGAAAAATCTGTCAAATGCAATTTTCTGCGTTTCCAACACGCCAATAACGGCGACATTCCACATGCACGCCGAGCACCCCCGCCGCTGCGCTGCCGCACCGCTGTTGCCCGCACTTTTGACGCACTCACATCGATCACTCAATTGGTGAATGAGCCGGTGGCCGCTTGAATGGTCATGCAGTTATTGTTTTTGTTGTTTTTACACTTTTCTGCTACGCCAGCCGTAATCAGCGCTCGCCATTAATCACTTAACTGCATTGTGCGATTTTATGCCATTTTTTGTTTTTGTTTTCACATCGTAAATTGCAGTTGTTGCATTCATTAAATTTATGTGTTGGCAATTTATTTCGCTTGGCAACGCGAAATTCTTTACAAAAATGCGTGTACGAGTTGTTGTAAGTTTTGTTTGCATTTAAGCTACAATTGTTCTTGTTGTTGTCATTAATTTTTTTTTTTTTTTTTTTGAATTTGTATAATTGTATAATTTTGTCTGCATTCTTTTCGCCAGCGAATTTAATGAGGAAGTGATTGTCAGCAGCAATTGCAACAACAACAATAACGACAACATTAACACATACACATGCACATCAGCAGTCACTTAGCAGCATTCTCTGGCCTGGCAACATCCTCATTGTCGACATGCTCGTGACAGTGACAACGGCATTTTTTGCATGCCATCACGCGTGGCGACACCACTCAGCGCGGCAAGAGCGTCGATCAATCAATTCAATTGCATTTGCATGTTGCTCCCATTTTTCTCACACAACAACAAAAACAGAAAATATACACAAAAGCAGAAAAGATTACACAAAAAAAATATGCAAAAACAAAAAAAAATTACAGCAAAAACAAAAACTACGAAAATAAAAAATTAAAAAAAAACAAAAAAAAAAAACAAAAAACTGTTCTCAAATAATGCCAAAACATCTTTTCATTTAAAAACTTTTCGCACGCTTCAGCGCGCGTGTTGCATGTGCAACTTCATTTAAATATATTTCCATTTTTTTTTTTTAATTTTTTCCAATCGCACTCAATTCGCACAATGTTAATTGAAAGATTGAAATCTGTTGCTTGTTTGCCAACCATATACCGCGCTCCTCAATGCAACAACAACTATGTATGCGAAATGCGCGAGTCATGCAACATTAAGCGTTGCATCCAAGCGAAAAGCGCAAAAATGGCGCGCAACATTGAAAGCTTTTGCATCCGACTGCTAATAGACGGGTGTTTTCTAGCATTCTCCAAGTGTAAATATGTATGTATGCAAATTTGCTTATGTTAATTAGATGATTTTCCAATGCGGCCAGATTTCATTAGAAAATTTTTCATGTGGCAGTGGTCAGCTCATTTGCTATTAGTGTTAAGCAGTTAAACAGACCTTGTCTCTAGCCAATAGCATAAAGTTTTTGCGGCTGTTTTTTGTTAAAACATGCTTTTTCGCGCATTTTGAATGCAAATCACCGTAGAAAGCGCGGAAAATGTGGTACAGACTTGACATCATAAATTAATAACAGATGTTTCTGCAATATTTTGAAGGACTGTTGCCGAGTTTACAGCCCTCGCTCACACAAAATTCGCGTCCATTCCGTTTTCCAGTCCGATTAAATAGACAAGACAGTCGCGGAAGCAGACTCTATGTGGGAAAACAGTGCCAGACGAAATGACCCTTAGAGCATCTTAAGACGACTGAAAGCTCAGTTTTCATGAGATTTACTAAAATAAACAAATATATTTATCTCTGCTGATACTGATCCTTAGAACATCTTAAAAGCGGCCATCACTTTTTGTTCGACTTATCACTTGAGACTCATATCGTTGTCACAACAAGTACTGATGGCTCTCAAACACAATAAATGAGACGCTCTTGGGCAAAAAGAAAATCAAAGAAACTTGCCGACATTGCCTTATTGCATTGCCTTGAGAACTGGTGCGTTCGAGGCTAGTTAGGCTAAGTGCGCCGTCTTTCAACGCGTTTTTCTCAAAGAACTACTCAACTGATCTTCAAGAAATTTTACACAGATTTTTGGGTTACAATTCTTAAAGACTTGGACACGGAAGTTTTTTCGCTTGCAACTATTTGAAAAAAGTGTCGCGAAATTTTTTGAAAAAATTTTTACCAAAAATCCAATTTTCACTTCTTTTCCGTTCGTCCAAGTTCTAAGTTAAGGTTTTAACTAAAAAAAAAAGTATTTTGTCACTTTAGATGATCATCTTTTTTCCGAAGGGTCACCGAAAATGGCGTCGCAATGGCCGAGTTTAAAATATTTATTTCCCAAAAATGTCAGAATTTATTTGTCAATAGTTTATGTTTGTAACAATAAAAAATAAAAATTTTTATATGAGAAAAAAAATTGTTGAAAGATGCAGTTTTTTACCCGATGAAACCCATGTAACCCCTTATACGATCGAATACAGGTGTTATATTTTTATGGCTTCGCAAAGGACTCCATATAGTAGTGGAAGTGTGTTCTCTGATTTGATCAGCCATAGAATCTAATGTAACATAAACTCTTTTAGAAATCTGGAGCAGATAGACTCGTGATACCTCTATTTCTTAAACACTACATAATCGGGTGTTTTTTTAACTATTAATTTTTTTCAGTCCCGTCAAGAAATTTTCTTGGAAATACCCTAAAAAAATTCCCTGAAAATTTTAGCCCTTAATATTAACATTAAGAACTGGACCAAGGCCTGTAAAAATTTTCCATAGAAAATACACTACACTACAACCTGCAGATCAGAGGTATTTTATGGCATCGCTTTGACTTTGGACGCATATTTCTCAGAATTGTTCACGGGACTAAAAAAAATTAAAAGTTCAAAAAAAAAACACCCTACTTACTACATACATATAAAATAGACGTGAACGTTTCAAAATTAGTACATAGGTGTTTTTTTACATTGTGTCTGTATTGCTTTTCAAAGTACAGAGGAAACTTCTTTTTAACTGGCTAGCATTTGTGAAGACTTGTGGTTAAGCTATGTTGAGTTTATTTTTAAGCCGATCCGCCATAAAAAGTATACACCCACATATGTACCTAAGAACTTTTGATAAAACCAAAACGAAGATCAATTCAATCTAAACTAGTTCCAAAAGAGCTTTTCTTTTGTTGTCAAATAGGAGGATATTTTGTACCATCACTTCCGCTTAGTTTTGGAAACACTAATCGGTAAATACATCAAGTATTACAAAATCGCTGAATGAAGATGGAAGAAAACGACAATAGAAATATGAACGTTATAACGATTTCTTTTGAAATTTAACAAAAATCGAACATTCCTTTCTCATGACCTCATTGAAGCTAATGTAAAACAGAAATAATAATTCACCAATCTGCCGATAGATAGTTATTCAGTATAAACTAACATTGAACTTTACATAATCTCAAGAAATTAAACCATAAGTATTAAATTTCCTGATAAAAAAGATATGTTAGCGTTGTTTCAGAGCCTGTCTTTATAAAACTAAAAAGAAGTGCCATGAAATTTAATTACAGAAAAAGAAAGTGAAGTGGAAATAAATTCAACATCGGCTTCTTCTATGAGTTGCGAATAAGCCTTAACAAGAATAACTATAAGTTCTGAGGTAAATATGGGCTCCCAACTCTTCAATGTTATCAACAACGCAACCATATGGACAAAAAATGCTAAACTGAGAATAATTTCTAAATATAATGACAGGGTCTAAATAAGGCAATATTTCGAATACAATAGCTTGCAAACCTCTTCATAAACATATTTAAAGGGGTTTTCAACAAAAGTTCACACAAATACATATATTCATGTTTTTTAATACTAATGCCGTAGTTGCTTTAGCTGTCAAATTTAAACAGCTGTTACTATGCAAAAATTGTATTTGCCACATATTAAAGTAAAAGTACGATTTCATAGAAATGCTTGCGGAAATACCCAAAATTATTACAAGTGCACAAATAAACACTTCACATAGGTACATGCATACAAACAAACATTTTGTCGCTTGAATTGTAACTCGCTACGGCTTCATTGGTTGCCCTCCACCAACTACCTGCTTGCCAAAATGCTGTTTTATGAAATATGATCCTTTCCGCAATGCGGACATGACAAATTTGCGCAACTAAAAGGCATTTATAAATTTAAATAAATTCGTATAAATACACAAACGTACATATTGAAGTGTTTATTATTTACTATTGTGCGTGGGAAGTGGTGCAAGCGACAGCAAAATATCATGTTGCGAGGCATACATGTTATGTACACAAATAAATTCAAAACAGTTTCCCTAGCTTCGGATAAAAATTTAATTCATAATTCACTTAATACGTTTGTATGTACAAATATTTCAGTTATATAAAAATAGTTTAGATTGTTTCAGACAGAAGACAAGAAAAGTAAGCAATGTTATAGAAAAGTTAAAAAATTTGTTTAGTTAATTATTCGCAATATTCTAAAACAATCTCAAAAAAAAAACTTTGATACATTTAATAAGAAAATGTTATATGTTAAATCGTTCCATAGGATTTTGATCTTCTTTGCCATGCTACTGTCTATATCGCTGTATAGACAATGCATGAATTAATCCAATGTCTGTCACTTTTTCAGGTGACAGTCGAACACCACTCTTGGCAATCTCGTCCACTAACTAATGACCATCGATGGCTTTGTAACCCGACACTCAGTAAAAGTGGAGTCGCTTGTTCAATCTCCCTGCTGCCCTTCTTCCCAAGACACTTCTGAGCGATATGTAAAACTGGGTTATTGTCTTGATCGCTGTTTGGTGCTGATGGCTTTCTCAATGACAAAAACCTCTGCTTAAAAATACGTATTTTGTCTAACTCTAAATAGCATTGCAGAGGTCCACTAACATGTAGTAAGTGGCAAAAAATCCCAAAGTTCAGTGTTAGGCACTCTTTTATGGAATCTTGTGTATGACGGGGTGCTAAAAATACGACAAACAAAAATCGTTAAGCTAATCGCAAACGCGGACGACCTTATACATAGTGGTAGCAGCAGCTAAACAACTTGATGACCTCCAAAATAAATGCAATGAATGCATAAATGATCTGCGCCAATGATTTTCTTCCATGAGTTTGGAACTGGCGGAGCAGAGAAGGATTGCTGATAAGTACCAAGAAAATTGAGGAAAAAATAACTTTCACTACAGGAAAGTGTGCGATTACTTCACAGCCACAGTTCAAGTATTTAGGCGTAACATAGGACTCCAAACTTAAGAAGCACTTGGCATACACAGCAAATGAAACAAATAAGATTTACATTGTTTTATCAAGAATGATGGCAAATAGAGGCTCTGTAAGCTCCAACAGTCGACTTCAAATCGCAAAAGCGATGAGCTCAGTAATACCACATAGTACATACATATATGTTGCTCCAGTATGGATACAGGCATTAGACAAAAAAACCTATGTATGTCAGACCAATAAAAGCCGTGCATAGACTATAAGAGTAACAAGTGCTTTCCGAACTATATCAAGCGAAGCTGCATGAAATACTAGCTAGTATGCCGCCCATAGACATCCAGGGAGACGAATTGACGAGATTATATAAACTATTAGCGTCAATTACAGATATAAAAAAGAGACCGGAACGATGGCAAACCTCAATTAAAGGACGGTGGACTCAAATACTAAGTGGGCATGGGTGCTTCAGAAGCTATCTACACAAATTTCAAAATGACGTCAGTCCGTAATGTTCGATGTGCACTGAGTCCATAGAAGACTCTAGTGTTTTTCCATTATCCTTGGATCCTAAACATAAGGGAAAAGTTAGAAACTGCACTAGGCGGAAGTTTAACGGAAGCAAATTTGACTGCACTTATGTGTTAGTCCTCTGACAAGTGGAAAGCTGTTCGTGAAGCGGGAACAGTTACAACAAATTAGGCGGTTCGGAAAGTCTTAACTGGGAGTAGGCTACTATAAAAAAAGGAGAGCATATCTTCACACCAACTCCTACATTTTGGAGCCATAATCTAAATATTAAATGTACCATATATATAAATAATAATCAGGGGACGACCTGAGTCGATTTATCCATGTCCGTATGTCTGTGTCTACGCGTACCAGTATCACATTTTTTGAGATATCGCTCAGAAACTTTCCAGATATATTTTCCTCCCATAAGATCAAACGCGTACCAGTATCATGGTCATACTATCGGGTGATTTTTTGAGATATCGCTCTTTATTTGAAACTTTCCAGATATATTTTCCTCCCTAAGATCTCTTCATTTGACCGGACCTATGACATCTACCCTTTAGGTCCATTTCTTGAGATATTGCTAGTTTTCCCCAAAATGGCCAAAAATTGATAGATCAAACGCAAGTTTGGTTATTTATACCAAAGTTCGTAAGTGCCGATTCGAATAAACAACTGGTATAGATCAAATAGACTGCCATAATGCAAAACTCATAGAATGGTAATGGTCATACTACTTTAATGAAGGATCGATACGCGTTATCACTGAATTCAATTGAATGAATCTGTTTTTACTTCCACATATCCATTTTTTGAAAAGTGTGAGGAGCTCAAGCACATAACGAGCATAGAAGTAGCGATTCGAAGAAGGTTGGAAAGTATGGTAGTTTTAAGAATTTAAACTGAATTTTCAAACTGTGTTTCTCTGCTGAAAATTAGAACTTCTACAAAATTGGAAAGGAAATATACCCTAGAGACATTCATAACTCATCAAACGGCAACATATTATGACAAAAACAAGATGCGCTAAAATTACAAAAGGCATGCCGCTTACGACCAACATATACATATGTATATACTCGTATATTGTTTTAAATAGTTTAATTTGTTGCAAGCATTCGGCGAACTGAATGCCTCAGCGTCGCAAGTGAAAACCTCCAAGGCGGACAACAATGTAATGAGTCCAAATTGAATTCTCATGCACACATCCACACAATACATAGTATGTATGTATATATGTAAAAAGCATATGTGTTGTATTTAAATTTTCCAATTACTATGCACTTTATGTGGCACAACAACAATTGCATGCAACTGACCGACCATATGTTAGTCATTTCATGCCTTTTGTTTCAATCACTGCCATAAAAGTACAAAACGATGTCAAATTACATATGGTCTGTGTATACATATAGTATATGTGTGTATGTACATATGTATGTCGCTTCACATGCGCAGTGATTTTTAGCACGACTTGGTGTGGTATGTGTGTGGTACGTGGCGCAAATGCAAATGCGTTAATCTTGTCATTTGCTGCAACGCATGTGTTCTTCATGAGCCCAAATGGTGTTTTTAGCGTTTTGCATGCTTACATACATACATATGTATATGTGTGTGTATGCATGAGCGAGTATAGATATCTATATAGCTATGCATCATGCAGGCGCCACTCTGCCGCTTTGTGTGTGTCACGGCTCTTGTTGCATGCACAGCCTACATTTGCGGTTTTTATGCACTAACACATGGATGCTTAAATACCGTTGATTAATTTTTTGACATTTTGGTGTTTTTCGTTTTTTTGATAATTCAATTCTTATTGTCATTTTAGCGATTTTAGCAAAGTATGATTGTATGAAATGTGTATGTGTGGCAGTGTCAGTTTGAGTTCAATGACGATAACATCGAAAAGGTTAAAAAAAACAGTGCCTTAAGATCGGAGTCTTAGCTTCAGAGAGATAGCAGAGAATCTCAGCATCATTTTTGTATCGACTCAAAACATTTTGGTTAATGTTTTGGATATGCACTGCTAAACTCATACTAAAATATTAGAATTTTTTGCAAGAACGACGTCATGTAGAGGTTGCAAAAGTGTTGCTTGACCCGTGGCTGATGACTTTACATGCGTCGGACTTATCATTACTGCTGACGAGACGTGTGCTTACGAACATGATGTAGAAAAAGAACAATAATTTAGCGAATGGGGTTCCAAAAACGAAAAAGTCGGAAAAAACACAACATTCACTGAAGGCGCTGAAGCCCATGCCAGCCAAGGCTAAAATTTAATTACACATTAGCATACTCGTATTGGCTTAGGAGCCTATTTGGAAAATGATAATAAAAATTTGTATTAAAATACCAGAACAAAGTGGATTTTTTTCAGTCCGGGTCATTTTTGATCAGATGGAACAAGCGTAAAAAAGTTAATGAAAAAAAAATTAAAATTAGTTCTTCTGCAATCATACTCCTTGCTGCGCTATTTCATGCCCTTATACATCTGAGATGAAATTACTTAGTTATATGAAAGAATAGCTTAAGGTGAGTTAAGCTAAAACATTTATACCAAGCCCATATCAGATAAGGCTGAAAATTTAATTACGCGTTAGCATACTCGTATTGGCTCAGGAGCCTAATTTGAAAGCGATAATAAAGAGTTGTATTAACATTCGTAAAAATTGTGAATTTTTGTCAGTCTGGGTCAATTTTGATCACATGAAATAAGAGCAAAAAAGTTAATAAAAATAAATTTTAACATTAAATTCTTCCGAAATTATTCTCTTACTGAGTTATTCCATTTTCTTATCCATTTGAGTTTAAATTGCACAGTTATATGAAAGAATAGCTTAAGTTGAATTAAGCTAAAATGTTTATTGTGATTTTTAGTAAACATCTTTTAAGCATATTTTATTTCTATATAATAATATTGCAATGTTTTTGATTAGCGGTTATTATTTGTGTTGAGAACTAACGTCGATTTGCTGCTAACTTAGTCAGTGTGGCATAAAGTATGCTCATTAGCTTAAATCGACTTAAGCTATTTTACATTTTGTTAGCAAATTAATAAATTACCTTCAGTTTAATGTTTCTAAAATAAAATTTTTTCATTTCCCTTTATAAAAAAGCCCAACATACCTGAAAGTAGAAGAAAAAAAGAAATTATTAGTCAAAAAAATATGTTTGTTTTTATTTTTACGCTTAAAAAAATTAAAAAATTTGGTAAATTCACATAATCATAACATATAAAAAACAAATACGAAATTAAATTTAATTATTTTTTAATTTTAATTAATTTAAATTTAATTATTTTGTTATTTTAATTAATTTAATTAAATTTAATTATTAATTAAATTTTAATTATTTTTATTTGACTTTGTTTTCTTTTATTTTATTTTAATTAATTAATTAAATTTAATTTAATTTAATTATCAATTAAATTTTATTATTAAATTACATTAAATTAATTAAAATTAAAAATTATTATGTAATTTAAATTAATGTAATTTAATTTAATTTAATTTTTTAATGTTTTTTACTAAAATTAAAAAAAAAATTAAGAGCTACAAAATATTTACATGAATCCCGTTAATTCGCATACTTCCAGTTTCTGCCATCTCACCTACATTCCACTTAATACCCTCATAAAATATCGCCCACCAATTAAAACTCTAGAGCCTAATATCATTAGCTTATTTATTAACACCACTTATTGACATATCTTTTACAACAACAACATGCCACAAAAGTATATTGCCACTCAACACAATCGCAGCATATTCGAATCGAGCAATAAAAAGTTCAAATATTAAAGCACTTAAGCTCGTCAATTGGCTGCATTCGCTTCCCAGTGCGCCATTGACCCGAAACCAATGAACTTTTTATGCCAGCACAAAATTACAGTTAACACATAAATCCATCAAATTCAATTTATACATAAGCATGCCACAGCGCACGCACACACATATGTTTGTATGTATGTGTGTATTTATATGCTGCATTCTCCCGTTTTATCCCCAGAATATTTCGCTGCAGCTCTTCCGCCTTGCACGTTCTGTCGGTTGCTCCCCAAATCCAATATATAAAAGCAGCCCTCTTAAAAATTTTAATAGCCATTGTGAGGCACAACAATTAAGCCATTCATTCGGCTAGCTTTCGTGCGCATTCTTGCCTGCTGCCGCTGCAGCTGCACAATCAATGATTAACACATAAAGCCTTTATTGTTCACATGGTGGAACTTAAGCAGTCAAAGGAAGGAGCTGCACTAAATGGCGTAGGGAAGACGCCAAACGTTTATGGTGTGTGCATATCATAAAAACGAAAAATCCCTCTTCAAATGCGTTGAAGACTCTTTAGCTATTGGCATTAAGTCCATGAACACAAAATTCATTAGAATGGAAATCACTAAAGAACGACTAACAATTTGCTTGCCTTTTTGTGATACTGCAGAGTTAAATTGCTGCAAATAGTAGAAAAATATATATATATATATATATATATATATATATATATATATATTTAAGCATTTGCTAATTGTAGAAATCGTTTCATTTTATCACATCAAACTTGGCACATAAAACTATATTCGTTGCAGGAGCCAGCCATTTACTAAAACTTTTTATGATCTTCTGTGAGAATTAGAGTTTAGAATATTAGACGTGTTCGATTCGCCATGTCTCTGCTCGCTATCTTTGAGCGCTACTCGCTTGCCTAGTGAGCGAGTTGGGCTTGATACAGCTAAGATTCTGAGAATCTATGCAATAAAATTGACGAAAATCTATGGGGTGACGTTTACAGTACAGTGATGACAAAAGTTCGAGGACACAAAGAACAAGCCCTATTTATTCCTAAGAAGACCCTAAATATCACGATTAAACACAACACTGACCCGTTCACAAAATTGTTCGCAAAGTGCCTACGACAGAGCATATTTAAAAAAATTTAGAAGATGCAACGTTTGGTTCTAATACAAAAACCAAACAAACTGCCACCAACCAAACATACTGAAGACCTTCACCTAAAAAATCAAAGAATGGCTTATGGCGACAAAGTTTCAGCTAGCTGGCCAAAAGACGGAAGCAGTATTAATTACAAACTGGAAGAAACTAAAAGTCGCCACACTCAATATTGATGGATATACCATTACGACATAGCAATCATTAAGATACCTAGGAGTAGTGATAGACTCAAGGTTAAGTTATAAGACGCATCTAGACAAAGCCTGCGAAAAAGCGTCAAGAGGGACGGCGGCGATTATGAGAATAATTAGTTAGCCAAACTAGTGACGCCGGATACTATTATCCTTTACATGATTCAATCAAGAGTGATCTGGGACAGAGTGAGAGCGTAAGAAGCTATAGCTATGCAAGAGTTAAGAAGAAAAGAGTGGCAACGCAGCGAAAACAGAAGGATTAACCGGAATTAGGGCGAAATGCTTGGGCCTGGTCACAAAAGAGGGGTACCATTAATTGCAAACACGAATCGTGCATATCGTCCGGAAAAATGACGACATCTTTGAAGATTCCCCTCCGAGAATAAATACAAAAAAAAACAGGTGAGAATCTCATTACAGTTACATAACCCATTTCTGTTAGATTGAGGAAACTAGCTGCTTCGACGGGCTCGAACCACAGGGAGAGTGCTTGTTCAGTAAGCTTGTTTCATTGAGTATGCACAGAGGTAATTATTGTCATGGTGAGACTTCTTGCAGGCAGGCCATAGATTTGGTATGTCAAGGTCTATTCAGGATAAGTATGTGTTTAGCCTACTATGATACCCAGAACGAAGTTCGGCTAGGCCATTTACTGGGAGGTTAAAGGTGTTAATAACTCCCCTGTGAATGGCGTTCAGTGTGTGCCGGAAAATGGTCAAATCCAACATGCGGTCGGTATATTGTTCAAGTTCCTCGAAATGTTGGATAGGTTAAACAGTTTGTTCGATTCGCTACTCTCTAATGCTTGGCCAAAAGGCAAACGTATGAGCTTGAAGTTAGTTACTTTGGCTTTCGACACATTGGAGATTTAAATCACAGTAACTGGAAATACGCAATATCGAGTTTGTTTAGTTAGATTTCGAAGTTTGCCATGAACTTTTTAACACCTAGAAGGAAACGTCTGAGACTCTATAAAGTGGATTCATATATATATATATAAACAGCAAGACGAGTTGAGTCGATTCAGCCACGTTCATCGGTTTGTATTTACATGAAATAGTCCCTCAGTTTTTGAGATATCGAACTGAAAGCTTTCACATCCTTTCCAAGAAAACTGCTCACTTGTTGGAACTCTCTATATCGAAGAACTGAGCGTATAGCTGCCATACAAACGGATAGATCAAATTCAAGTCTTGGTATAGAATTTTTTTTTTAATTTGAAGACGTGAAGATCACGAAATTTGGCAAAGAATATTATTGAAGGCTTTGCTACAACCACCAAACAAATTTTTAAGATCGGAAAACTATAGCATATAGCTGCCTTACAAACTGACTAATCAACATTAGGATAAAACTCTCTTTATACTCTTTTATGTCACAGAAAATACGTCTGTGAAGAGTTTTATGGCTTCGGTGCACCAGGAACGTCTTGGTCTAAGAAAGAATAATTACATTGAACTTCACTTGTATATAATTCGCACTCGCTTTGTATGGTATTTTCCTCTTATTGAAAGCATTTTTATTAAATGCGGAAATTAGTCGGGAGTTAAACGGTCGCTCACAGCAAAGAGACACAGATCACCCCGAATCAAATGGAGAGGGAAATGTTGGTGGGTGAAACCAAATGCTAATAGTGCCGCCACAGGCGCGAAAATCGATGCTGAGTGAAGGCCAAGAATCGGAAAACTGAAAGCAGTCTACGCGTCCGCGGAAAAAAGGAATTTATGGAGCCATTTAGACATGGACACCAACAATTTTACTCACACATATGTATGTGCCTATAAATTTATATATATGTATTTATGTACATATATGTCCGGTGTCCCCCCATTGTCAGAGTAACGAGCGCGCGCACGCGTCTTGTCCGTACCGTGATTTACGATGTGCGCGCCTGTCGCGCCGCGAACCCCACGAGCGAACGCGCTGTTGTTGGCCATTAATGATGACCGTTTTTGTTGCCACAGCGAAATGTGCTAACGACAGCGCGAAGTGTGATTGCAAGCGCTTGGCATATTCACATGTATGTATATATGTATGTATATATGAATATAAGTAAGTATGTATGTAGGTATAAATACACCTAATGGCCCGCTAACCACATCTGTTTTTGCATTTTTTTTTTACTTTTAGTTTCCCCTTTCACTGCAACTCCAGTCAATTTTCGGTCTGCGCCGACTTGCCGACAAACCTATTGAACTTTTACACACACATATCCATCCGCACACAGAACCATATTTAGCCGCGTCGTTGCGACCGGCGAATTTGTTGTGACATCTGTGACCGACATTCATCGCGGCGGCACATTCACTGCGCACGTACTTGCCACATAAATGAAAGATGCCTGCTTGTGGCAACATTACAATTTTTTTTCTTGAAAGTTTTTGTGCGTTTGTGCGCATGTGTGGCATGCAGATGCGTTTCGCTTTCGTTTATTACCTTCCATACTGTTACTTTTATTTCATAAATTTTCAATTGAATTTCGCTTGCAGCCAAAGTAGCGGCATTTAGAGTGGAGATCGACAGCCTTCGACCGTCAACATACATATGTATGTATGTGTGTATATACATACATAACAGTACATTTGTCGATTCAAAGCGCGCTGATTTGAATTGAAGTTTGGTTGCTTTGCATTGATTTGTGCTGGATGCTGCTCGAACTGCTCGAATGTGGGTCAGCAGCGCCCACCGAAGTGAGTTGGTTTTTCTTTTAGCTGCATGTACATATGTATGCATGTGGTGGCTTCTTGATTCTTTGGTTCGTTTGCATTCTACTTTTTTGTTGCACTTCAAAATGCTTTTCCCCAAGTCAGCAAACAAACCGAAAAATTCACAGAAAAGTGAAAACCATCAGCCAAACTAAATAGGAAAAAAAAAATTTAAATAAAAGCAGAAAGTCATGCACATCACGTTTGCCTTGGTTGTGGCATGTGGCAGCGTACATGAAAGTAAAATTAGTTTTGATTGCTACCAGTTTTGAATTGCATTTGTTACACTTGCAAGAACATCTTGACACATACATATATCGGGTGATTTTTTAAGAGCTTGATAACTTTTTTAAAAAAAAAAAACGCATAAAATTTGCAAAATCTCATCGGTTCTTTATTTGAAACGTTAGATTGGTTCATGACATTTACTTTTTGAAGATAATTTCATTTAAATGTTGACCGCGGCTGCGTCTTAGGTGGTCCATTCGGAAAGTCCAATTTTGGGCAACTTTTCGAGCATTTCGGCCGGAATAGCCCGAATTTCTTCGGAAATGTTGTCTTCCAAAGCTGGAATAGTTGCTGGCTTATTTCTGTAGACTTTAGACTTGACGTAGCCCCACAAAAAATAGTCTAAAGGCGTTAAATCGCATGATCTTGGTGGCCAACTTACGGGTCCATTTCTTGAGATGAATTGTTCTCCGAACTTTTCCCTCAAAATGGCCATAGAATCGCGAGCTGTGTGGCATGTAGCGCCATCTTGTTGAAACCACATGTCAACCAAGTTCAGTTCTTCCATTTTTGGCAACAAAAAGTTTGTTAGCATCGAACGATAGCGATCGCCATTCACCGTAACGTTGCGTCCAACAGCATCTTTGAAAAAATACGGTCCAATGATTCCACCAGCGTACAAACCACACCAAACAGTGCATTTTTCGGGATGCATGGGCAGTTGGCCACCAAGATCATGCGATTTAACGCCTTTAGACTATTTTTTGTGGGGCTACGTCAAGTCTAAAGTCTACAGAAATAAGCCAGCAACTATTCCAGCTTTGGAAGACAACATTTCCGAAGAAATTCGGGCTATTCCGGCCGAAATGCTCGAAAAAGTTGCCCAAAATTGGACTTTCCGAATGGACCACCTAAGACGCAGCCGCGGTCAACATTTAAATGAAATTATCTTCAAAAAGTAAATGTCATGAACCAATCTAACGTTTCAAATAAAGAACCGATGAGATTTTGCAAATTTTATGCGTTTTTTTTAAAAAAAAAGTTATCAAGCTCTTAAAAAATCACCCGATACATACATATGTATATGTATATGGCATATGTATGCCAGCCACATACATGGAGTTTGGAGGAGTTGCTGTGTACATGAATTTAATTGACCTCACTAATTAAGCGCACTTGCTTTGGTATACCGTAAATGAGGACTGATATGGTTAGTATCCAGCATTTTAAAGTCATATAGTATATACATATGAGATTCTTCTTCTTCTCTGTTGGCGTAGCCGACAATCTATCGGCCCCTGCCGTTTTATTTTTCTTCAGATGGGCAATTGCTATTCGAACTTCTTCATGGTCGGGCAATGGAACGTCTGCTCCATCGTCATCTATTGGGGAATCGGGTTTGCCTTCTCCTGGCGTTATGCGTTCACTGCCATTCTGCAGGCTGGAGAAGTGTTCCCTTCACATTTTTAGTATGCTCTGGGCATCGGTTACTAGGTCACCCCTTGGGTTCTTCAAGAGTATGCTCCGGTCTTGAAACCTTCTGTAAGCCGCCGCATTTTTTGGTAGAATTTTCGAGCATTAACCCTGTCGGCCAGCTTATCAAGCTCTTCATACTCACGCATTTCGGTCTTTCTCTTTTTCTGTCTGCAAATGCGCCTCGCTTCCCTCTTCAATTCTCGGTATCTATCCCATCCGTCACGTGTTGTGGTCGATCGTAACATTGCGAGGTAAGCAGTCTGTATTCTCTCCGCTGCGACAGGCCACTCCTCGTCATACCAGCTGTTCTTTTGCATTTTTCGAAAACTAATGGTTTCGGTAGCATACGTAAGGAGCTTGAAATTCCGTCCCACAGTTCCCTTATACCGAGTTGTTGACGAGTGCTCTCAGAGAGCAGGAGTGCAAGCCGAGTCGAAAATCGCTCGGCTGTCTGTTGTGATTGCAACTTCTCGACGTCGAACCTTCCTTGTGTTTGTTGACGTGCGTTTTTTGCTGCACAGAGGCGGGTGCACAGGTCTTGACTGCAACAAGATAGTGGTCTGAGTCGGTGTAGGGACCTCGGAGCGTACGCACGTCTAAAACACTGGAGACGTGTCTTCCGTCTATCACAACATGATCGATCTGGTTGGTGGGTTTTCGATTCGGAGACGGCCAGATAGCTTGATGAATTTTTCTATGCTGGAATATAGTACCAGTATATCTACCCGCCGGGGGAAGCAGAGGAAGAGGAAGACCTCCACTCCGTTGGAAGGACCAAGTGGAGAAGGAACTGGCTTCGCTTGGAATATCCAATTGGCGCCACGTAGCGAAAAGAAGAAACGACTGGCGCGCTGTTGTTAACTCGGCTATAATCGCGTAAGCGGTGCCTACGCCAATTAAGAAAAAGAAGAGGAATATAGTACTACAGATAACCATATTTCGGGCCCCGGCGAAATTGATCAGCCTCAACCCATTTGGGGATGTTTCCTCGTTGAGGCTGAATTTACCAACTGTTGCGTTAGGTTTACATAGATGAACGAAATTCGGTACTAACGATATGGAAATAACTTTACACCTTAAAACAATATAGACTATCATAGCTAACGAGTTTCAAACTCACACATTATCACGGCGACTTTTGCTGAGGCTATGAAATTTCTATCAAAAGTTAGCTAGCAGTATGAAATCCTTAGTAAATCCTAGTATCCTTAAAAGAATTTAGTTGAAACTACTTAATTTGCTTTATATTATGGGTGAACTTATTCTGCTAGAATCAACTATTTTCTGAAGTTCCCACAATAATCGGAGCTATCTAACCCTAACGAACCCAGAACCACATACGATGAGTGTAAGAAAAACAAACGAATCTTAACGGGAACAGAAACGCCATTATGAAGCAAGAAAAGCTAAATGATAATCAGAACCATTCAATCGTGCGTAGAGAGAAAGCATTGTGATCTCAACAAGTG
This sequence comes from Bactrocera neohumeralis, assembly GCF_024586455.1. NCBI lineage: Eukaryota > Metazoa > Arthropoda > Insecta > Diptera > Tephritidae > Bactrocera > Bactrocera neohumeralis. The sequence continues at coordinate 20,116,578 of NC_065921.1, read as the reverse complement.
CGGAACCGAGTGAGAAAATAGACCACGATGGCTCAAATAGAGCTCATAAGAAAGGAAATGGCATGGACAATGAGCGACAGGTAGTCCATTAAGCTATGGGAATCAATAAAATTGAGAATATGACTGTTTTAGGAGACTACTTTCCAAAATATAGGTTAGAAGGTCTGAGCAAACGCAGAAAAAAAATAAATGTTTTTTTCAAAATAACAAAAAAATATATTTATTAGTTTAATTCTATTTCGTAACCTAAAATATTTTGACTTCAACGAAAAGAGTTGACAGTTCATAAAAAAAGAAAACAACAACAAAACAACACGACATTTGGCAAAAGTGATCCATATGCAAAAGCATACAAATTAATTTGGCAAATTTCAACACATATCACATGGCTGCCAGTTGTGGCATGCGGCACGTCGGCCACCCACTTAGTGTGGGGCAAAATGCGACACAGAAAACGTGATTGCAAAGCCAATTGCCATTCAAACAACAACAGCAACAAATCTGGTCAACGACGACAGACACAAAGCACACGGCGCGCAAATGTGCAGCTAACGCGCAACGCTTTGAACTCAGCCGCCAAAGCAACAACACTCTAAACAACAACAACATACTAAACAACAACAAATGAAAACAACAAGTGAAAATAAAAAGCATAAGCCAAGCTACGAATCAAAAGCGTAAAAAATGTTTAGCAAATTGTTTTGCGACTTGCAACATGTGGCAATTACGCGCACAACAAGTTGGCAATGTGAAAGAGTTGCTTGTCAGTTTGCAAGTAAATAAATGTGCATGTGAATATTGAGCGTGCTGTGTCGCAAAATGGCATACTGTGCGCGCGCGCTGAACAATGATTACAACAACAACATAGGTAACAACAACAACTACACATTTGCGTCACCATAATATTACACTTTAATTAAACACTGAATTGCAACACCGCATAGACGAAATTACATGTTGTGCGCTGTGCAACACCGGTAATAACATTGTTGTGGCATGCAACAAATGCACCATTTTTGATAAACAAACATGCCGTTACACCTATCGGCTGAATTGCTGGGAATGCCGTTGTGACGTGTGGCCTCTTAGATATATTTAACATTACAAATGTGTGCGTGCGTGTGTGTTGCTGTTGCATGTTGTGCTCTAAACGGCTCAGTTCAATTTCCAAACCAATTATTTACATCAACATTATGTCGCTGAATGTCAGCAGCATTGTTGACGTAGCAAATACGTACATATTTCAAATGTTGCATGTACATGTGGCGCAGTGGGCATGTTGTTGTTGTTGCTTTTTTAGTTGCGTTTTTTTTTTGTGTTGCAAAAAGCTTGAGTGTTATAGCAGTCCGGCAACATAGTTACACGATTGATCACAATTTGTTGCATGTGTGTGGTCAGCAAGCAGCATTGTTGTCACTCTGCGTCGCCTGTTGTGTGGCACAAATACACACACATATGCAATTTCGCACATTTCGCTTGACAAATGACTGCCCCCCAGTTGGGGCGGCGCGCAATTCGGTTTCGGTTTCCAGGCGTGCGTCAGAGACAAATGAGCGGATATGCTTGACGTGCCACACATCAAATGCAACAACAAATAAATGCTGTTTTATTTTTTTTTTCGATTTGCAACGCTTGCGGTTATTTGAAATAGAAGAAATTATAAGTGGTGCAACAGTGCATCGTCCCAGGAGGCCTATGTCCGCCTTCATTGTTTTTCTTGTAGTTGTTTTTGTTGCCGTTTCGTACGCATCCCCTGTGGCTGCTGTCCATTGCCGTGCGACTGGTCATCTTCCTGGTCGGACATGCGTCGTTGGCTGAGTGATTACTCCGATTTCACTTTCATTTGCATGTCTAGGATTGTGTCCGCTGGGCAACGTCAGTGAAATTTCAATTTTGAAGAAAATCTCATTACATTCATGTACACGCATATGGAAGTGCTCTTACATAGAAACATTAATCAACAAGTTGCAGTTATTAATGGAAAACTGTATGTACACTGACATGCTGGCAGATTGTGGAAATTTTAATTCATTCGCAATTTCCTTCTTCGATTATTGCCATTAAAATGTGAGGTTATGAACAGTTAAAATGTAAATAACATTACTTTGGTGAGCAAATCTAAATTGACCACGCTTTCTGTTGCAAATGTGGTCGCTAAGCAGTGATTTATCCTTAGTAACTTAAGTAGTCTTATCAGAGATGATATATTCGAAAGTCCATCAGAGAAATATGAAAAATAGATATAATCCTAGAAACAGCACATTTTTATACCTGGTAAACCTCCGGACCCGAAGAAATGCGCGAGCTAGCCGGCAATTCACACTGCACCCCTCGGTAGACAAAGCCAAACGATGTGTTACCCGATGGCTGCGCAAAATGCCAAGATACTGCGAAATCTTCCAAAACCATTGGCCCTTATGGACTTAACCTGGTGATACTAAGGCATCAAGGCTCGACAGGAGTAAGCTTTCTCACTTAGGTCCTCCAGCAGTCGCTGACCGCTCTTCAAATATCCGAAGTGTGGCAAATCGAAAGAGTGGTCCCACTACTGAAACTTGGGAAACGCGCCAACAAAGGGAAATCTCATCGTGCGATAACTCTTCTCTCCGCAGTAGTGTAGACACTTGAGACCTTGCTACTACCGACCTTCACACAGCACCTAGGTCTAGCAATCCACCAGCATGGATGATCATCTTTGGACTTGTTGAAAGTCTTTGACAAAGTCAATCACACAACGCTTTTTGATGATATCGAAAAATCTACGCTCCTCCAGGGCTGAAGAGGTGGACTATGAACTACCTGAGACAATCCGCACTAAAGAATTAAACTGGGAGTTCCGCACAGTAGTGACCTCTTGCTGTTGCTGTTTAACTTCTACATCTCCAACTCCCCCAACCGCTAGAGAGAATTTCTATCACCTCGTACGCTGATAACTACACCATAATGACGTCCGGCATTAAAATTGATGGCATGTGCTTAAAGGTAAACGGCTATCTCTGATACCTTTCTCGCATCCTCGCTGCATGGAACTAAACACTCTCCCCCACTCAATTAACAGCGATCATATTCACTAACTGGACAAAGGAGTACAGAATTGACCTTTATATTGAAGTCGAATTCCGACTGTCAATAACCCTAAGATTTTAGGTGTGACATTCGACAGTCTGTGCACCTTCGCTCCTCACACGACCGCAATTATTGCCAAAGTACAGAGCCGCAACAAAATCTTCATGTCGTTAGCCGGCAGCACATGGGAAAAGACAAAGAAACGTTGTTGGCAACATACAACTTCGGACTACAACGTGATGCCTCTTAATATTTTCCATCGCATATTTCCAGCTGTGTCTAGAGCATCCTCAAAAAGTCACTGTTTAGTATGCTCGACGTTCAGAGAGAATCACTAGTCTTCAACAATGAAGCCGTCCACAATGTTACTATCAATGAGGAACCCTTTCAAGTCATGAATAATGGCTTTTTCGTGACTGAATTGGAAGACATTGATGAGGATGACCTTTGATTCTAACAAATCAGCGCTACATGCCATACATTCATCGATTTAATCAATTTATTAAAGGAACTTTTGCTGAACACATTATCTCGCGTCGTAGGGCTGTAGTGTGGCCTCCAAGATTTAACCCCACTGAACTATTTTTGTGGTGTTAAGCCACTTTCTACGCAGATATACTCGAGATGATTGATGATACTTGGAAAAGAGTTTTCAACGCGTTTTTGCTGTTATATGGTCCCAATTGCTATAGAAAATGGCACTGAAAGCAGTATCCAGTCAAAATATGATTTTTTTGTTCAATATTTCCATATGCTAAAGAGAAATAAACACACTTACTACTACTTTTTCCGTAGAGATTGTCGTTTTGAAAAGTATTTTTTATTGTAAGTGACCGTAAGGTCTGTATGAAGTATCAAGAGAAAAACCAATGACTGTAAATGAGACACTCATACACTTAAGCGGAGAAGTATATATTTTTTTCGTACATCAATATCATACAAATAAGTCATATAAATTTAAGTTTAAGTGACAAATAAATGAATGATGCACCTTCATAGATGTTATTGCATTAGTCATAAAAAACAGCGTCGCATAAACGTCTGTGTAACAATGCTTTCCGACTGCCAGAATGTCATGAAATGTTTTATTATAAGCGATAAGTCTTGGATCTAAGTTTACGATCCGGAAACAGACGATCACTCGGCCGAATAACGTGTCAAAGATGAACCGAAAACGAAAAACCTACGTCAGAGCAGGACAAATATCAAGGTTATGTTGACTGTTTTCGATTATCGTTGTGTGGTGCAGTTCGAATTCTTTCCGACCGGCCGAATTGTCAACAAGGAATACGATTTGACTCTTATGCGTCATTTGTGTGAAACTTTTCGTAACAAGAGGCCCGAATTATGGGACAACAACTTTTGATTTTTGCACTACAATAATGCAGCGTCGCGTACTGCATTGATTCTTAGTTTCATGTGACTTCTGGCTATTCGGCAAAGTCAAACGACCGCTCCAAGGAAAACGTTTTAATTCAATTGCGGATATTAAAAGTGAAGAGCATTGAAGGCTATTCGGGAAATTGACTTTAACAACTGTTTCGAGGATGGAAAAACACGTTGCCACAAGTGTGTTAGAGCCAAGAGGGAATACTTTGAGAAGGACGACATAGATTTTGAAGAATTAATTAAGAATTTTAAAATCATGAACAAAGTATATCTAAGTTTAATTTTTTCATTCAAGTAAAGCAACAACAAATACGTAAATTATCTATTTGAAGTAGAAGACATAAAATATCTAAAAATTCAATTTTTTTTTCATTGTAAGACCACATGGGTGGCCGACCGAATATGCAACGTCCGCCCGGACGGAAACATTGAAACGCTATAATTTCTTAGTTTATGAAAAAACTCAGACATTTATGTATAATAATTTTTACTTTTGATACGCGGCGCTGCCAAAGGCGCCACAGGGTGCCACTGAAACTGAAAGCAAGACAAGTTTGTTATGCACAAACATATCAAATGTCCCGTCAAAACGATGACAATATTGTGTGCAATGCGGTGCAGCGCGCGCAAGTGGGTGGCGCGGCGAGGCGAGTCGTTGTTGGGCCGTCAAAAAGCTGGAAATATGAAACGTTGGGAGGTCCCGCAAGCGGAAAGAGTGCCACATAAAATACAATGAATATTAACAATGTTATGCTTTGTATGAAAAAATAATAAAAGCAAATAACAAAAAACAAAAAATTAAAAAAAAAAAAAATTTAAATTAAAAAAAAAATATTAAAAAAAAAATATATAAAAAAATTTAAATAAAAAAAATACAAATAAAAACTGAATAAACAAATAATATTATAAATGCAAAAGCGCCTTAAGCAGAAGACTCTTGCCTCAAGCGCTGGCGGCAGAAATGGTAAAGACGCTAGCATGCTTTCGCTGCAGCGCGCAATACATGGTTTACTTAGCGCGCTTACAACAACATACATAAGCGCTTCCGCTACGCTCACCCATATACATACACGCACACACATATGTAGTCATCGTTGGCGGTTAACGAAAGCGAAAGCTCACATCCGCGCGATGCATGCAACGCGGTGGCCGACGGCATGTCCGCTTGACTCCCGCAATTAACCTAACATTAGTTTAACTTAAAGCCAACAGCCGCTTGAGATTTGTAAAGCAAATATGCAACATGCCACCGGCCACCGGTGTCTACTACACCAACAAACAAACACCGTACGAATGTGTACCTACAACAAAGATATGTCAGCGAGTCCCACTGCGCCGATAACTGCGAAATCACGCAAATCAGCTGCGCGTTGGCTGGCATATCTGATGACGATGTGGACAAAAACAACAACATCAATTCAGCGTATCTTACTGTACACATGTAAATAGCTACATATGTAGGTATGTTAGGAGTAGAAGGCGGCGGCGCGGCACAGCTGGAGTGAAGCCAAAGTTCAGCAGCTGCTGTCGCGCCGCTTAGTAGCGGTTGCAGCGTAGCGACATGAGTAGCCGCGCGATCAATCAATGCAGCGCAGGCGCACGCAGAAAGCCCGCTTTGACTCAACACGCCGCTCGCTATATATGTTGCAAGGCTGCAGCGCGCCGCGCCATGCTCTTGACACTTTTTCCTACCGCCACAGCGCGCCGAATGTGAAAAATTATACACGAAGAAGCGGCAGAACCTGGTGTGCGCCGACTCGTATTTCATGTGGTTGTTGTTTTTTGACAAATTAACAAGTGACCCAATTGGCATCCACTGGCGCGCGGTTGACAGCTGCGACATGCTAACGGCGTTTGTTGGACCGTTATGAAACGGGCTGGCTGCGCAATTTATGCAAAAATACACGGAAAATCAATCAAGTTAACGGGTCACAAGATACGAAGATGCTCAGCGAGATGCAGGCAGCCGCGTGGGCAACGTTTGAACAACACAAGTGTGCATAATAAATTCATTTTTGCATGCAAATAACTTTGTGATGCAATTTGATGATGCTGTGAGGACGCTTGGTGTGGGCACTAAGGAAATCTTGTCCATATTTTTACAAATTACACATTCACATATGTACATATTTTTGTATTTATGTTGTTGTATAAATATATTTGATATATTAAGAAACAACTTTTGAAGGAAAAGTCATTTGCGAGGTCACTAACATATCTCCTGATATCGACTTTCTCATATCCATCAATATTCTGCGATCCAAAGACAGTCGCGTCGATATTTCCATCCAAAATTTGTTACTAAGTTCAACTTCTCTTACTGAGAACTCGCTTATATGATAGAAGGTTTTCTCCCATTTTTATTGAAAAAGGTAACTTGGTTCTAACGCGAAAGTTCGACTTCCTCCAAAGATGAGTTTTAAGCAAACTGGTCACAGATTGGTGACGATACACGCCCGCAAACTGGGACTGACAGATCAAGAAAACTGCAGAAAATGTCTAGAGCAAGGCACCAGTGAAACAAAGGAGCACTTCTTGTGCATTTGTCCCTCTTGGCAAGACCACGCTGTAAGCATCTAAGCATTTGGGCTCCCCACGGTATGATACACTGGAAGTGGTATCGATAGTAAGGCCACAGACTCTGTTGAAATTCTCATCAAGTGAAGGCATCCTAAGCATAACTACTTCTCATGGATCTCGTAAATGAACTCCATCTTGTATCACAAAGGACCAGTGTTGAAGGAGGAAAAGTTTGGTTTAGTGTGTGGTGAGATTGGCAAGAAATAATTTACTATGAGCTGAACCTCTAAGAACAAACTCTTAATCTTATTCTGCAGTGTCAGCAATTCGACCGTCTAAAGGAAGAAATCTCGCTCGCAACCGTCACAAACAAAGCTGTGTTTGATAGGAGAGGAATTATGTTCTTTCGATACAACGTCAACGCACACAAGTTGACAGTGAGTCGCCAGAAGCTCTGGGAGTTTGGTTGCGGGCCTCTTGGGTATCCACCTTGTAGTTCCTATCTATAGCGAATAATTTTCCCAGTGAAATCTTCGCACCAAAATAAGCTTACGTAAATCGACTGTCAACAAGTGTATTGACCTCCCAAACGCGAGACAGTCAAGAAGGAAGTGTTGAGTTGTTTCCACCTCATCTTCATCCATGCAGCTCTTGTATATGGCGTCTGGTAAGATTCCCAACCTTACAGCAAGGCCTCCAATAGGGCAGTGGCCTGTTAAAAACCCCACAACTAGAGAAAGGCTAGTCAAAAAGATCACTAGATCTCTTGCGGTCGATCTTTGGCCAAAAGGCTTTTACGATAGAGCATGTACCAATGGTGGCCCAGCGCTGGCCAAGCTTCTGCGAAGCCCAGCTATCAAGTAGTAGAACACAAGAGGATAGGGGAGCACGGACCCGCTCCCATTCTACCGATATATGGGCACAGAAGGAGCCGCCAGAGTTTCGTGACTCTAGGTCTATCCAAGTTATCTGGTATGAGGTCAAAGCGTATGAGGACATTTAAGTGTTCAGACACGCGTACTTTTAAGAACCCGGATTTTTTGAGTCTGATAGCAACTCTCTGACTACTGGCCTCTAAAAAAAAATTATTAAAAATTTGCAAGGAAATTGCATAAATATTTGTAGATATGTATGAGCCGCTACGTTGATCTATAATCGTAAATTATCCACGTTTCAACTTGCAACCTGATATTTAATTACATTTTCATTAGCGACCTGTAGCGCTGTCAATGTAAAACACAATTCTCGCCTTCCCTCTTTTCCCACAAACTGCGCCAGTGGGTATTAATTTCCAGGTAGTCGTTAAACAGCGGCAATTGCTTGCCACCAAAAAATTACTAAATGATACCCAACCGAAAAGGAGTCAAAGTAATCACGCCAATGGTGGAATTGAAAATAAAGTACCGCAATGTCGCGCTGCATTCCACGCGCAAAATACCGTAATTGATGCCTTTTTATGGACGCGTTCGGCCAACCCTAACACATTTTTCACGAAATGGTTCCGATGCTCCTTTTGTGTAGCGAACCGCGCGCGTACTTAATGGATTGTGTAAATTTGTTTGATATTCGCCAGTTTGCATTTTTTAGTAATTTATTATTATTTTTTTCCTTTTGCTTTTCATTTTTCGCTCTTGCTCCACTAAAATGTTGCACATGCGCTGCAAGTCAACGCTCCACAACATATTTTGCCCATTTTTAGTCACATCGGCATAATGCCGCTTCATCAAAGTGCAATCGGTGTTGGCGGTGAAGGTGGTTCGTCGCTTGATCTGACGGTCTGATTGGTCGGTCACCCACTGCAGCCCAACGTGTGCAGCAAGTAACGGCGACAGAATCACAGTCGCGGCGGTGGTGGGTAGGTGTTGTGGCAAATGGCAAACATTTGTCACTTTGTCAGTTCGTGCAACAAGTAAATGGCAAATGGTGGGCAAACACTAAAACGCGCTGCACTGGCGGAAATTTCCTTTCGTAGCAAGTTCGTTGCTTAAATTTGGTTGTTAGCGTGGAGTAGTGGTCTGCCAAGATGGTCACGAGACGTGCGGAAAGTTCGTGAGTTAAGCAGCGCGCTCGGCACTAACTTCAGCGAAATTCCAGCTGAGTTTAGGCGAGTATGTGCGCACGCGCTCAAAATTTTACGGTAAATTTATTTTCGTAAATTAATTGAATTGCACTTGAATATTGAAATGTAGCGGTCGTCAGCTCCTTTTATGGTGACAACAATCACGCCAACACTCTGCTTTCGGGCAGCTGCGCCGATTGAGTTGTTATTGTGGTGGGGGAGGCGGTCATGAGTGCTGCTATGTGAGCTATAGAAAGTCAAATGCATGGCTAGATAATGGTTGAGAAATAAGTGGGACTTTACAGATGCATTTTTTAATTTAAAAGCTTGAAACCAAAAAACAAAAACAAAGCAATTCATTAAAATATATGTATATTTTCCAGGAAGAAAGTGGTGAATTTATATCACTCAGACCGTGTCAAGAGTGAGACACTCTCGTCAAAATACCATTATCTTTGTTATCAGAGGACTATTGCAAATTGTGACCCGATTTCACCTATTTTAGACCACAACAATACTATGAACATTAAATACTATGAATACATCGAAAGCACCAAAGCTCTGGTTTCCTTCACAAATACGAGCGATTTCTTACAAGAATTTGATTTTGATCTGTCAGTTTGTAAGGCGGCTATAGGGGTACGGTCTGAATGGTTTCTTCGAAGATTGCACTATTGCCTTGGATAATCATTCATGCCAAAATTATGGAAGATATCTGCCGTTATAAGAGGTTTCGACAAATAAGCAGCTACTTGGAGGAAAATATAACTTTTCCAGTGTATTAGAATATCTCAGATTAAATTCACTGTGGAGGCCAAAATTCGGGTTTACGGAGACTAGAGCACGGTTTGGTCCTTTGTCGTCTATTTTTTGCATAAAATTATAGAATAGGTCCAACTCGGTTTCATTCCGATGTGAGCGAGGCAAGGGTGCCCCCTCTAGCTAGCTCATTGGCTTTGCAGTGAGGACAGATACTCCTTGCTTAGCTTTGAGGTAGTTAGTCAGTTAGCGATCTCAGCGTTAGTATTGCCGTTCTGATGTCGAGTGGATGCTCACCTCCCTAAAAGGGGCTGTACTTCATAGCAGTAAGCCCTCTACTACAATAATAGTAGCCACTTCTGCTTGAAAAATACTACAATGGTGCGACAGTCTAAAGCTAAGATTGATGGAGAGCTTCTTACAAAAATCATCACCTAAAACGTTCCCTCCTAACTTCTAGGAATCCGTGAAAAAGGTCACTACGCCTCTTCTCCAGCGACTCCTCCCCATCCACAGATAAATCGTCGGTATGTGAGCACAGAATAAATCCTCTGGGACGCAGGGATCTAAATTTTCGGAAATTCAGTTGAAAAAGAAGAGAATTTCGGCGTACTCTTGCTGGGAACCCTTCATATACCTATTCTGAAGAAAAAATTTCCATACATTCAAGACATTTTACATTTTCCAATAAATCAGGGAACTATAAGTTAAAGATAAGCCGGAAGGGCGGAGACTACAGAAAAATCTAAACTTCCTACTTCTATTTCTAGCAGCAAATTACACTACACTCAGAGAAATATGCTTGATTGATTTCATTAAGATACCTCACACATTGACCTGGACCGGTATAAATTCAGCGAGAAGGTCTAAACTCATTACATCGAGTATATGACGACATTAAGAAGCTAGCGACCGATTGCATTTATTTTTGGCATTAAACAAAATTTTCCTGGTATAAACAATATAAGGTCCAGTAGTAGTTCGCACCTAAAAATATTGAGTATATGGAGGCTATGGGAATATCTTGACCAATGGTACTTTTTTTTCAAGAAAACACATTTCGCTCAGGGAAAAAGTTCACATAATCACATCTTTCAGGGATCGAACGATAAATGAGATATGAGGTAAACCGTTCAAGCATGGAGCTCTCCACATACGGTATAAGGTGGACAGGAGAGGGTATGAACCCATACGGATAATGCTTGGTAATAGAGTCTTCCAGTTACGGATACTTTCTGCGCGCATTGTTTTCAATGCGATGTAGCAATAGATCAACCGAGTATCTCTATAATAAACAGCCAAGCATTTAAAATTATTATAGAAAATACATGCAGCAGTAAGATAAAATCTTTCAATTGGCCATTTATATGCTTTACATAACGACGACAAAACGTTTACGATCAACAACCATATCCACAATTCATTTGATTCATTCAACTCCGAACGCCGCTTTGAAGATCACCACTTTGAAGATCAATTTTCAATTAAAATGCAACAGACAACACACAAACGAAGCGCAAAGCAGCTGATAAGCCGAGCGACGTTTGGCTAATAATAATAATTGCAAGTTGGCGTTGGCAACAGTAATCGATGATCAGCAGCTGACGATCGACGATCAACGGTCGGCAATCAAACTGCAGTGGCAGTAAAAAACCGAGTCATGCGCGCGCTCCACTTTGAGGCGCCAACCTCATTGCATGTATCGACAAGGTTTCGCTTTCAATGAGCACATTTTTTTTCGAGGTGCGCACATTTGTTGCTTACACGCTGATGCTTGCTGGCGCTTTACTTTCATCTGTTGCCGCCGCCGTTGGTTACGCAGCCGGCGCAGCAACAATTACTATCATTGTTGCAAAACGCCGTGGCGCACTCGACGCTGCCGCATGCTTCCTGTTGCAACTATTAATTTCAAATATTGCGCGCATTGGTGGCGCATCTTCAGCGCGTCGCTTTGCCACAGATGGATATGCCATATTTGCATGCGCCAGCGCAACATGAAATAAATATTAGAAGAAAGACGGCAAAAAAATACTGAAATAAATGCAAAACAGCTGTGTTTTAGCAAGCGCTCACCAAGAAGTTCATTCATAATGCGACGCGGTGGTTCGCAAACAATATGTAAGGCGCCTGTTTTGCTGCTGCAACGCGGCTGGCCACTTGCCGTACGCTATCTAGGTGGTGGCGGTGGCGTGCGGCGCGGGCGCTCATGAATGGCGGTCGCACATGCTGTTTTCATTTCGATTTGCCGCAAAACAAATTGCCAACAATTTTCGTCATTGCTTTCTTTATTTTTATGATCTTTCGCTTTATAGTCGTCGTCGTCGTTGGCGTCCACGTTAGCGTCGGCTTCAACGTCGCGCTTTCTTTGTTGCACTTTGGCGCGGTGTTTATGTGTGAGCGTGTGCGCGTTTGCGCGCGGCTGGCGAACAGAATATAGCTTTGTTTGATTCGTTCGATGCATTTGCCATTACTAAGTATATTTTATTGGCAATTTATTACTACTGCTGTTGTTGTTGCTGTTGTTAGTCGGTGTGCCCTCGTGTTTAAGCAAATTTGTGGTCGTGTTTGGCAAATGTGCAACATTGGAAATTACTTAAGCGTCAATCGCGGAAAGTGCGGTTTTTGCTGTTTTGCATTATGTAATGAATTTGCCTAACGGTTGTGCTCATTTCTCTCATTTCTTTTGTCTTTTCTATGCGGGCGTGAGTGTATATTTATACCTATCCATCTATGTATGTATGAGTGTGTACATGTGGGCGACTGTGGCGCATTCGTACAAAATAAGGAAGTCATTTTTTGGTTTTGCAGCGTGAAAAATGCGACTGATTGCGTTTTGCACTTGGGAGTTTGCGGCTGCGCGTTCAAAGTTCATTGCTTAACAGCGTTTATTACACAATATGCTTTTATAGCTGTGACTGTGACTTATTGCACTTTTTTTGCAATTATTGAAAGTAAATGATAACGGTAAATGTTAATGTAAATGATATGCATGACTGTATGCAAGACTGTGTGCAATATAAAGTCTTCAAAAGCTGTGTTTTCGTGTCTCTTTCGATGAAGTTATTATACTAGGTACATTACAGAGCCATATAGAACTGAAGATATTGAGCATTGAAGATTGACAGTTAGGTATGAGTGTTATGCTCTTCGTTTCGCTCACCTTTTTTCGTAATATGTTTAGGCAATTTTCACTTTATGCCATTTCCGTACTTCAATTTCTAGTGCCTGTAACTTTGATTCTCTGAATCAAGCGCGGCGATTAATTTTGGGTCGGTATAATTTAAGGAAAATATCCATATATCGATTAATCGATATCCAATATATAAGGAATTTATATCGATGTGGTACCAGCAATCTTAAAGCATGAAATTACCTTGCCTGGAACACTAATTTGCTCTTATAATATTATATTTTTCGAAAATACACACAGGTTTAAGATCTTATCAGGGTTAGGGGTAGCCAGAATTTGCAAAAATGTTGTTTTTTACATTTTTGTAAAGTATAATATTTTAGCAATATTCTTGGGGGATGGAGCCACGTGTGGAAAATTTGTAAAAGTTCACGCAAGTGAGGAAAGTTCTCTGAGCGTCATTCACTTAGGAGTGGCAGGAAACGATTATTTTACATATGGCTCAAGCAGCTCACGACTTCCGGTCTTTGACCAAGTATCCTCTGGGTAGCCAAAAATATCCGTTTGAAGGCGAGCTAAAGAGCGAAGGCGAATCATTCTTTCCCAGGATTGTGCGCTGGGGTTGGCACCCGCCACGTCAAAAAACACTCCCAATGAAAAGAACAAAACAGCTTCGGACGAGAGGCCTCCCTTTTGATGACGATCACTATAAAAGTACTAAGAATTACGATTTGAGTGCATGTACCTTGTGAAGGTCTTATGCCCAGCTGATTGATGTTCTTGTAAGAGTAAAGGCTGACATCATCGTCGTTCAAGAAGTGCAATGGAGGGAGAAGGACTAAGCACGTAGGCCCTTGTGGCATTTACTTCATTTTTTTTTATTTGCGTAGATACCGCTTACGTGGTTATAGCCAAGTTTAAAACTATACGCCAGTCGTTCTTCCTTTTCACTGTTTGGCGCCAATTGAAGATTCCAAGTGTAGCCAGGTGCTTCTCCCCCTGGTTTTTCCAACGGAGCGGAGGTCTTCCTGTGCTTCAACCGGCGGGTACTGAATCGAACCTTCAAAGCAAGAGTGTCCTCTTCACTCCGGATAAAATGACCTAGCTAGCGCAACAGCTGTCTCTTGATACGATGAACTATTTCAATGTCGCGGTATATCTCGTACAGCTCATCATTCATCAAAGAACCATGAATATTCTGCAAAACCTTTCTCTCGAACACTTCCAAAGCCGACTCATCAGATGATGTCATTATTCATGCCTCCGCACCATATAGCAGGACGCGAATGATGAGGGACTACTAGAGTTTGGTCTTTGTTCGTCGAGAGGGGACTTTACTTTTCAATTGCCTACTCAGTCTGAAGTAGCACATGTTGGTAAGAGTGATTCTGCGTTGGATTTCAAGGCTGAGAAAATTAAAAAAAAACAAATTCGACGTACTTAATAAAGTGTTGTCGGGCGTCTTGGAACGGTCACCGATCTTCGGTTGAAGCTGTATCGATGCAAACAATCTTTTTACTTTCATAAAATAACTTTTTACCATAATATTTGGTTGGTTGCCAAGAGAGGATCATCATTATATCCGGATTTAATCAAATAAGGTCACTTGCCCCAACTGCCTAATTTCCAGTGGTTGGTTAAAAGAGAGATCATGCGGCTGACCGCAGGCGGAGGGACTTATATCCGGATGTTAACCAAATTAAGGTTTCCCTACCCCAGCTGCCTAATGTCTTTTAAGTATTGCAAGTCATGGAATATTTATTGCCTCATCCGGCAGAGGACCGCGCATGCTCTGTTAATACGATTCTTTTTGCCTAGAAGTAGGTGGTCTGTCTACCGTCAACACTATCACCACGTAAATTTGTGGTATGCCTTGTTTTGTAGGTATGCCAAGACCTGAGGTGCTCCTAAAGTAAACATTGCTTCAAAAAACTCTTGAACGAGGATAGGTAGGGTGTACCTCCATATTCATTATGGGGTTAAGTGTAGTTAGAGACAGAAAAATTTTCAATTTTAAATAAATTTTTTATAAAAATATTACTAGATACTCATTTTCCACGTTACAATGTGAGATATTTCCAACCTTTTGCACAATCCTGGCAAGATGTCGGTCTCGTGAAATGGTTAGCAAAGCGTTGAAGAGTAAACGTGTCACACTTTGGCCGCCATAAATGCCTAACTGGCTGACTTGGATCACGCTACCTATTTAATTCATGTATCCACAGAGCAGAGAGTTAATTGTAGGCCTTAAGGAAGTGGCAATCGCTCAAAACCCGCTTTGCAGTGCAAACGTGTCATTCTTTGGCCTAAACCGGTAACTTGGATCTTGCTGCTCATTTAATTAAAGTTTTAACCAAGTTAATTATAGGCATAAATCGCCTAGATAGCCCTACTAGGGACGGGTATATTGGAACTCAAGTTGCCATTGGGAAGCAAAGTAATTAGAGAAATAAATTGTGTAGATATCAAGGGCGTGGCAGAAGCCCAAAAATAGCTTTATAGTGCAAACGTGTCACTTTTTGGTCGCTATTCGTGCCTAAACCGCATCGCTTCGAGTGATTGCTCTCTACAGATGGTCCTTTTGTTAACATTACAAAACCAAATTAGGAATTTTGGTAGAGCAGCTCCTCATATTATACGATTCCTTGCCAATTCCAAAAAACACATAGACAAATCTTCGTGACCATCAATCCTCACTTGATCCTCTTTTGGATCGATTTTATTGCGACCTTACCACGACTGGAGGTTTTATGGACTTGACCATTTATGTGATGCAGTTTTTGAATTTTCACATGTTTACGAATAAAACTTTTGACCTTTTACTCAAAGAGCTTTTACTCCAGATCGTATCACCTCAAAAGGTAGTAGCTGATCAGACATTGGGGTTGATTCATTTTTGATGAAAACGAGATCATAAGATCTAATTTAGAAGGAAACGAGCTTGCAATGAAAAACGAGATCATAAGCTGTGAACTTTATTTTTAGCTTTTAAAAGGCGACTTTGATTGTTCAGTTTAACTGAATATAAAACTGAAAAATCCTCTTTAAAATATAAAATATGAATTGAATCTTTGGAAGCAAAAAAACCACCCGAAATCTAAGCCTACTGCCTTTCAAGCCATGCTTGCCCTATCAGGTACAAACATATGGTCACCACAACCCCAGCGCCAAGCGCCACGTGTCAATCGTTTGTAAAACAGCAAAAGTAATGAATTTCATTGATTGGCAAATTTGCTTTCTACTTTATTTACTCAGCTGCAGGCGCCAATTTTATTTGCGCATTGTTTCAGCCATTACTCGTATTTCGCACTCACTTGGCCATTCGAGTGGTCTTTCATCTTTCGCTGCAGCGCGCGCTGTGTAGGTGGCACGCGGCAGGTAAATAAAACTCTAACGGAAAGCAAAAGTTAAATGCGTTTTCTAACGGCAGCTGCCAGTGTTGGCAGCAACGTGAAGTGAAAAAAGAAGTAGTTTTTGCCGGCGCATTGCAACGGTGAGTTGTTACAGTTGCAAGTTGGTGGCCCGTTGCAATGCCGCCTGCTGCTGCTGCTGCCAATTGGATGTCTTTCTCTTCGCTTGCGCATGTGCGTGGGCGGTGTTGGAATAACGGTTACAAATCTAAATTGTAATTTAGATTGTGATAAAGACGATGAGGGTGACGGCGTTGGTCGTTGGCGCATGTACATGCGCCACCATCAATACGCCGCCGTCGATCTATCGATTTGGAGCTAGAGCACAGCAACATCGTAGATCAGTGACAATGCGGTTGTTGTTGCAAAATGCGATTTTTTTTTGTAATTTCAAGCGAGCAGTAGTTGTTGCGGGCGCCTGCATGGCTTTGTTGTTTGGTTTGGTCTTCTATTTTTGCGCAAAGAAAAGAGGGAGAAAGTGGCTGTTTGTTAATTTTTGGCAGGTTCATTTGACAATCGGGACGACGCGCCGGCGACAGCGAACAACTAGTTACAACAAATATACACGTCGCGCCGCAGCAAAACACAGCAACATTGGTAGCAACATGGGTAACCAACGAAAAGGTTACCGCCGAACGCCCTCTGCGCGCCAGCATTTTAATAATTGTTTTGCGCGCGCGTTCGTGCGCTCGTCGGCGCTGGAAAGTGTAGCATAATTTATGGCGTCAAAGCAACACTAAAATTCATTTTACATTTTTATTAACAACGATTTGGCATTTGATGTTTTCATTCCTTCTTTTTTTTCAATTTTCATTCGAACATTTCGGTTTTGCTTTAATTTTTTGTTGACTTTCGTGGCTTTGGCGTCGAATCTTTCATCGGCAAAGTGTTGCTGTCGCTGCGCATGCGTGTTGTTACATCGCGCGCATGTTCGTTGTGTTTTTGGGAAATGGCGCATGCGCGCATTGCTCAAATTGTAATCTTAGCGGAATTGAGTCGTAAATTGTGTAATTTTCGCAGCAGAAAGTAAATAAGCGTAAATAAAATAAACACAAAATTACAGCATTTCGACAGCAACAACAATTTAAATCAGCGTGCATCGTGTAATATCAAAAACACAAACAAACATAAGTATATATGTTTTGGCAGCAGTGTTGCATGCGCCCAAAACTGTCGTTTTCCTGGCGCTTTGTTGTAAACTTGTAGTTGCAGTTTTTATTGTGTTTTCACATCGCTGATTAAACACGTTCAATAAATATTATGAATAACAACAACATTATCTGTGAAAACTCCCAGCTCGCTGTGGCAGCAACGCGCGCGTTTTCGTAACTTTTCACTTTTGTCTTGCTTTTTCCCAGTTTTTTCGCCCATATTTCTTTGGCAGGAAGCTGTGTTGTCGCAGAAGAGTTTGACATTTAATTTAAATTCACTCAATAAATATATTTGCTGACATAAGGTGGGCATTTCAATTACATAAATAACGTGTCGTATTCAATCAACTTCGTATTCAAATTGTTATTAGCAAATGAAAATAAAATTTTAGTGGAGTTATGGGCAGCTTCCGAGGTTTAGCTTAAAACCACTTTCGTTTCCATCATCCTCTGAAAAACAAAAATGACTCTATTAAAGACAGTTTAAGTTCGGTTTGAATTCCCTCAGTCAATGAACTCAAAATCGAAATATGAGTCCTACTTAACTTGAATCAAGAGACTGTTGTTATTTCAGCTCCAGACTTTACCTTCAATGATAGAGTAATGAGTTCAAATGGTAAACTTATCATGAATTTTATAATCCAACTGAATTCTGGTATTGGAAACTGTTTCTCTTTTAGTGATAAGGATCATACTATAGATTTATATAGATTTTTATATTCTTAAATAGTTAAGAGTCTCACGTTGTGCCTGCGTTTAGGTCTCACCTAGTTTTTTTAACATGGATTCCTATTGCACGCTTCTTACGAATACAGCTGAATGCATGAAGACGCAACAGAAGTAATACTTAAGATATTTTACAGCGCAGCATTAGTTTGTCAGCAATGGAAGTCGCGTGTTCCGAAAACTGAAGATTAAGAGAATGTTACTACTTCCCCTAAAAGCGGTTATATTGAATAAGCTTCCAGCTATACTAAAAATCACATAACGCTCATCATTTGATTTAGCTAGATCCCGTGACAGTGAGGTCTATGCCTCCGATATGATTAAATTAGACACGGACTGGTACATATATAACCGTTTTTAACTTTCTTTTCTGTGGTTGACCAAAAAGGCGGGCACAATCACTCTATAATGTAATAGCGTATTCAAGTCCTCTGGTATCTAGCGTTGACACGCATCATACCCGAAATATTAACTAAAATGGTTGAGTCGATCCATAAGAGCTATCATCATTGAGGTCCTAACATCGACTAGGACCACTACCTTGTAGCAGCCAAGATTCTCACCCGCCTCTGTGCAGCAAAAAACGCACGTTAACAAACACAAGGAAGGTTCGACGTCGAGAAGCTGCAATCACAACAGACAGTCGAACGATTTTCTACTCGGTTTGCACTCCTGCTCTCTGAGAGCACTCGTCAACAACTCGGTATAAGGTGGGACGGAATTTCAAGCTTCTTACGTACAGCTGCTACCGAAACCATTGGTTTTCGAAAAATGTAGAAGAACAGCTGGTATGACGAGGAGTGCCCTGTCGCAGCGGAGAGAAAACAGACTGCCTACCTCGCAACGTTACGATCGACCACAACACGTGCGGGATGGGATAGATACCGAGGGATGAAGAGGGAAGCGTGACGCATTTGCAGGCAGAAACAGAGAGAGGCCGAAATGCGTGAGTACATATGAAGAGCTTGACAAGCTGGCCGACAGAGGCGGCGACTAACAGAAGGTTTGAATACCGGAGCATACTCTTGTAGAACCCAAGAAGATGATCTAGTAACTGATGCCCAAAGCATACTAAACTTATGGGGGGAACACTTCTTCAGCCCGCTGAATGGCAGTAAAAGCATACCGCAGAAAGCGGCGAGGCCCGATGAATTGCCCGCCGAGCTTTTCAAACACGGATTAATTCAAACAAGATTAAAGCCCACCATCAACAAACTGATTTGACCTTATCATGCGCCCATATTTTGAAAAAGAGCCTTGAAAGGAGAATCGACACACACCACCTCTTTGTCGATTTCAAAGCTGCTTTTGACAGCACGAAAAGGAGCTGCTTTATGCCACGATGTCTGAATTTGGTATCCCCGTAAAACTAATACGGCTGTGTAAACTGACGTTGAGCAACACGAAAAGCTCCATAAGAATCGGAAAGGATCTCTCCAAGCCGATCGATACCAAACGCCGTTTCAGACAAGACGACTTTCTTTCGTGTAACTTATTTAACCTACTCCAGGAGAAAATAATTCGAGCTGCAAACAACTAACAAGCGCCACCTTGCGAAAAGAAGAGACCTCCACTCTGTTGGAAGGACAGGTGGAGAAGGTCGCGCTGTTGTTAACGACTGTCGCGCGTTGTTCTAACCACGAAAGCAGTTCCTACGCCAGTAAAGAAGTAAAGAATGTTAAATCGATCCATAAGAGCTACCAGCATTAACGCATGAGGCAAGTTTTCGATATACTATATTAACGATCTACACTAAATACTTTGTGTCATTATAATACTTATGTTATTGATAAAGTAGGCTTCCTAAAACATGTCTGCATCCTTCGTAGTGATTTCATTGGAATACACAAATTTTAAACCAAACTCGTTGTTGTGTCGTGCGCCAGCTACCAGTCGAAAGGCTCGAATGAGTCTTGGAAAATTGAACTCAACGGATGGACCATCTAAGACGTAGCCGCGGCCCACATTTCAAAAAGATAATCTTCAGAAAATAAATGCCAAAGAACGTTCTTTCGAATGGTAATAATCATTCGCCTATAAAATTGAAGTTTTTGTGTTTTTTCCTCTAAAAAGTAGGGAACCTCGTTGTGAATCAATCACCATTTATGTATAACTATCAAAAAAGTGCTAAAAGCGACATTCTTCCAATACCTTCAACTCAGTTTACATATAACAAATACCATAAATATATGCGCAATAAATTCCGCTGCGGTCTCTAACATCTTAGATAAATGTGCGAAAGTACTTGCAACAGCGATGGCAATCACCCATTAACCACGATGGCCATACAAATACTTTCTATATCCACAGGCTCCTGCGCTAGCCTACTGAGAAAACTTTCTCAACTCTTTCACACGTGTGTATGTAAGGTTATACGAACGGCTACTCTGATTCTTTCCATTAACCTTACAAAGAACACTGGAAAAAGTGGAGTAAATGGAAATTGTTGTCATGCAACAAATCAATGAATTTAGCGTGGCCAACTTTAGACTAATACGCCATAAATTGTGGCAAGATGGTTCTAAGTGTTTCGCCTAGCTGTTAAATGACGCGCGCGTGCAGAGGAGCGAGCGAAATGTCGGAAAGAAGCGTTTGCATTAAAAGTGCTTAAAATAGCAATGGCGAAAAGGGGGTAAGAAAGTCAAAGTGTCCGATTGCATTGAAAGCGAGGCGAAGCAAAGCTGTGCGTTGCACCAAATCGGCCAGAGTCAACCAACCTGTTTCTAATTGGGCTAAGCAAGCACGGTGGCGGTGATGGCGACGACTGCGCGGTTGCAATGTTGATTTTGGCATTTTTGGTGTAGCTACTGGTCGTTTGGCGGCCGCTACATGTGGGAGCATGCCGGTGGTGCAGTGAATGGACACCAGCCTAAGCCGCTGGTGCTTACCGTCTATGCTGTGCAGTTGGTGTGCTGTGGCCAGCGTCTTATTGTTGGCCACCTTGGGGCAGGTTACAGGTTGTCGGCATATTCGGCTGGAAAAAAAACAGAATTCTCAGAATTTTATATGCACCAGAGGCGGCTATTGACTGCTGTCGTTTGTCTGCTACTGCATTTGGTTGCAAGCCTGTGAACCTGTTAGGTGGTATGCAGCAGCTTACTAAATGTATGTGCGTGTATGTGTCTATGCATGTGAGTTGGTTTTTACGGCTTTATTCCAATTTTTGCGAGATTCTGTGTCGCAATGAATGCCAAACATGATTTATGAGCTTGCGACGCGCCTTCGCTCACATACACACCGATGGCTGTTGCGCAGGCGCTTGCGTTCTCAGCACATGCGCGTGTATAAGTGTTAGTGTATACACATACCTATATGATTGCACGTTGCATGCTGTTTACCATCGCTGACCGCATTTGTGTTGCAGTAGCACAACGCTGGCCATTAGTCGTCGCCGCCACTGTCACCGCGCGTCGTTCATTTGCACCATAGCTTAGGTGATGTTGTTGTTGTTATTATTATTGTTGTTGTTTATACCATGGGGTGTATGTGGGTTTGTGTACTTCTCAGCCAAATATGAAATAGCTGCAAGCTTACACTTAGCGCTCGCAAGCGTCACCAGCGCTACATCCTGCCGCATTTGGGCCGCGCTGTAAGCCGAGATTGGCGCGCATGCACCTTAAGAACAACACTAAACTGCATATTTGTGACAGCCTCGCGTGCAATAACACACACATCATTGTTTGTGTGTGTGTGTGTGCGTGTGTGACAAGCAAGCAATGCATGCAATTTTCAGCGATTCATGCTCAACTTCACCAAGCGCTATGCGCTATGTGGCTGGCGGCGGCGTTTTGGCTATTTTTAGCTTTTCTGCGCATCGCACTAATACTTCAACACTCACACACATATAAATAAAAAAACAACAAAAAGTAATATGCGAAAAGTGTTGTTGTGCAGCTGTCTAGTCAGCTTCTCAGCCGACTGGCATGCAACATATGCACATAAATGTGGCATTTGAGCGTGCCATTTGTTTGTTGTTGTTATTTTTTAGTTTTTTTTTCGGTTTTTTTTTGTTATTTGTGCTATGCGCAGTTGCAGTCATCAATTAAGGTCATTAAGGCGTCACGCCGTTCACATTCGCATGCCAATGGCTATGGTATAAACAACAACAACAACATCACCAGCCACAACACTTGTTATAACAACAACAAATAGTTTGGAATTATTGAGTTTAGCAAAGTAAATAACATTTGGAAATAAAATGAAAGCCCAGCATGCAACACTAAGTGGCACTTATGTTGTTGTTTTTGTCTACTACCGTTGGCGGGGAATGTGCGTTTCTGCTCCGTCCGATTTATTACATCCAGCTCATTAAAAGCTGAGCAAGTGTGTTGAATTCTTTGGCTAAGTTTGAGATTTTCTTGTTATGAGAATTAAAAAAATTAAGAATTTTATGAGAAAAAATTTAAAAAAAAATGCAATGACCTTGGCAAAAGTATGTGAGTAGAAGTCGATATCTACAAGTGCCACACTAATACCCTTCACAAGTGCTTTTGTTACAGCCTAAAAGGGTATAAAACAAACTATATCTTGATTTTGATTGCTCAGTTTGTATAGCAGCTATATGCTATAGTAGCCCGATCTGAAGCATACGTTCGGAGATTATACCGTTACTATGGAAAATAATAAACGCCGAATTTCGTGATCATATCATGTCAAATGAAAAAGTTTTCCTTACAAGCACTTGATTTCGATCGATAAGTTTATATGACAGCTATATAATATAGTGGTCCGATCGATATCGACGATACCGACAAGTGAACAGGTTCCTGTGCAGAAAAGAAGGTCTGAAAAGTTCGAGATCAATATCTCAAAACCTAAGAGATTCGCATATATATAGCCAGCCGTACACATGGTTAGACGGTTCATTAGGTGAGGGACCCGACGGAGATTTTGCGAAATTTTCAGGGACCTTGAGGCTCTAAGTAATATGCGTAGGTTGACCGTATCCTCAAAAAGTTTGAATTTTCTTACTTTCTAACCAGCACCATTTATTAATGTCAATTACCAGAACGATCCATAACAAAATTAAAACTTTGGCGTTGGTCCCCTATTATGTTTATTTTCAATTTATCAGTCAATAAATACTTTAAATAACTTGCTGTATTCAACAAGCGTTTAATTTTGCTGTTATTTCAAGACATATGACTAATGTTGGCCAATTACAGAGGATTATAAAAATATTATTTTTATTGTTAAACTGATAAGGTTAGATATTTTTAACTGTTTATTAGGGTAAATACGCTCAAATTTGAAGTTCAGTAATAAAGTAAATATTGAAGGAGAAATGCTTCCAATTTAAGATGCCGATCCGAAGTAACATCATTCAGTTAAGAAATGCTAAAACCAAAAAACAGTTTTTTCATATCTGAGCGCAATGTCTATCAAAAGTTTGCAAGAAACAATTAAGCGGTTACAGGGGGTTGATCGCGCAAAAAACGGTCTATTTTCAAAACGTTTGTATTTTAAATAAAAAATATGAAATATGAATAAAAATATGAAATATTTTACTCAAACTTTTTATTATTCCAAAAATATGTACATATTACTGTTCCATTCCACTTTGAAAGATCATTTGGGAGTAAGAAAAGTAAAGGAACGATTTGGTTTTAAATTTTTTTCAAAAACAGCTTCGCGTTATCTTCTGTGAAACAACGCTGTCCGACTGCCAGGATGTCACGAAACGTATTATTACTGCCGATGATGCTTGGATCTATGCTAACAACCCGAAAACAGACGATCAATCGGCCGAATATCGTGGCAAAGGTAGGTCCGAGATCAAGGTTTGTGACAGTTTTCTTTGATTATCGAGGTATGAAGCACTCCGAATTCCTTCCTACCGGCCAAACTGTCAGCAAGAAATACTATTTGAATGTTATGCGTCTTTTGCGCGAAGCTATTCGTAAAAAGAGCCTGAAATCATGAGCCGACAACTCTTGGGTTTTGTAACACGATAATTGCATTGATTCTTCGTGAGTATTCGCCAGATTTAGCTCCGTGTGACTTCAAACTCAAACGACAGCTTCGGGGAAATCATATTTTATTAGATATGAATCAATTGAAGACATTAAACTAACTACGCGCATTAAAGGCTATTCCGGATATTGACATCAAACATTTTTTTGAGGATTGGAAAAATGTTGTCTCAAGTGTGTTGTGGCCAAGGGGAACTACATATATTTTTAAAAATAAATAAAAAAATTTTAAAAATTATGAACGAAGTCTTACTATTTTTACTCATAGTAATATTTTGCAAAGATTTTGTGAGAATTACAAGGAGAAATATTCAAAACTCGTCCAATACATAATTTCTGGCAGTCCTTAGGAAAAAATATTCCTTCATGTTGGCAGCACAACTTCTTACAGGTTCGTTTGAAGTAAAAAGAAAATAATATGCTTTTTAGTACTTTACCAGCTATTCAATGAATGCTCTTGATTGGATTTATGCAAAAACAAAGATCGATATATTGGAACTGTCAAACGGGATGGTCACCTTAAAACAAATAAGTCTCTAATAAAATACATGTCGTTCTTAAAAGTGAACATCAAGGCCAAATATGAATTACGCAACCGAAGTTGGTCGCATCGTAAAATCGCAAGAGTATAGAATAACTCTTACATATGTAGAGCATGGCGATGGTCTGTTTAGGCGCTTTTGCAAGATAAAGCTTTTCAGTGTTGCAAACAACAATATGTTAAGTTTTCAACAAACAGAACGTCGGATAAATAAGCATCGAGTAATAAACTCGCCTCGATATTCGTATTGATAGAATGGCGGCATCATTCGCAGCAATTCGAACTGACGTATAGTACGACTTGGCGCATTTTATGCCAAAATTTTCAATTGAGTGCGTACAAAATACAGCTTGAGCAAGAACTGCGGCCGCTCGATCTTCCCAAGCGACAACGCTTCACTTAACTTTCGAATCATAATAAACATTTCCCATTAACTTTGAAGTTTCTGTGTTTTTTCTTTACAAAAGAGTATATCACAATTTTAGTGTTAAGGTGTTACTAACAACCTTTTCTCGGGTAAAAAAGCTAGCACATTCTATGGAACATTTTCGGGGCGTCAATATCAAATATGGGAGTGCTTGCAACATGATTTATGAATGCATAAAATACACATAAAAAGCATATGAAAATCATTTAATTTTTTCTATTCCATTGTATCTAATAATTTAAGAGGCTAACACTTTTGTACAAAAAAGCTGTTAATTAAATTTCGATTTATTCACGCATTTTATGCCACAGTTATGGCATTCCTGCGGCTATGAAGATGTCACATTTCGAAGCTGGGATTAAACCCAAATAAGAATATAATAATAATTAAAAGCTCACAAAGGCCCAACACGCGATAAGAGCGTTTGAATGGATTTCAAATGTCTTGCATTTTGTATTTGTAAGCATTTCTCAATGTTAGTGCAGTGCTGAGGCAATGAAAAGGCAATAACGCCGCTGGTGGTAGGCGGTGAGAGCCCAGCGACGCGCGATGGTGGCGTGGCGGTGACATAAATGTTGTGGCTATGCTGGCATAGAATTAAGCGATTAGCCGAAAGATACTTTGGCAGGCGACGCGCGGCGATTGTAGAAAGCGAGCGCTTGGCTGTGCAGCGAACGCTAGCCCATGGTGGGAGGAACCAAGTACATTCTGTGCCCAAAAAGCTGCTTGAATGCATGGTTTATGGCGCACAATACTCCCTGTGGCGTGCCACAGCCAGCCGTTTTGTGTGGCTAATGTATGCGCGGCTGGAAGGTTATGTGCGCTTGTGGCGGCGGTAAGTGGCAGCTGGAAGATGTATGTGCCGGCACTCGATGTGTGACTCGAGCCTTATCGAAGGAAAGTGTGCCGTTGTCACCAGCGACGTCAATGCTGCGAAGTGTCGCCGCGATAAGGCGCGCACACATGTGCTCATACTTAGATCGCTTATAGACTGCAGCGGCAATGAAAGCACAGCTTCGACGGTAGCATGCAACAGCCTGCGCTTGGCAGCGGTTTCTTGAGCGGGCGCGCGCGCGTCTCTCAAGACGGAAATGGAAAAAAAATGAAAAATTAGCTGCGACTATCTGAGGCGCATATCGGGCGACTCCCACTTTGCCGCGGCCTAGTTTCAGCCATAGAACAGCCAGCAAATAAAAGTAAAAAAAAAAGCAATAAAACCACAGCAAAGCAAACGAGATGTCGAGGTAGCGGGAAATAAACCAACGAGTTTATTAAAAGCAAAGTCAGTCAGATAGGAAAATTGTATTTATGGATTAGGCAAACGCCAAACGCCGAAGTGCAGGCGACGCCGCGAAGGTGTTGCCATATGCTGCTAACTTTTTTTCCATTTTTTCCCACATTGAGATATTCATTTAGAGATTAGAAATTAATACAGCGTGTTCGAGAATTCACGTTGGCGTTGGATTAACGGCGAACGGCTATAAATGACAAAAGCAAGTAAATAAATATTAAGCAACAACAACAACACAACGGTATTTGTGTATGTGCACGGCACACAAAACGCCAACGTTCGAGGCAGCAAAGTCGCGTTAGAAAATCAATTTAATGCGGGTTAATAAAAGTAATTTACAGCTATTTTCACTTGGCATTTTCCGGTTACAATATTTTTATTTCAATTCTAGTTTTTATTTTATTGTTTTTTCCATTGACGCTCACCGCAAAATGCCTCACTTTGAATTCAATCTCACAGCACCTTGTTTTTGTTTTTTGTTCTTTTTTTGGGTTTTTGTTTAACATTTATTTTAATTTCTTTATTTTTCGTTTCTATCTACTAAATTCACGGCGCCAAATACTTGAAATTTTACACCGACTGCGGGTGTGGCGTCTAGAGCCACTGCCTCCGGCTAGAAACTTGTGCCTTCAGCTGCGCGCAGAGTACAACTTCACACAAATCAACATAGTTTTACGCTGACTGTTATATATAAGTAAGTATGTTTGTGTGTACACTTTTTCGAGTGTTGCTCTTAAACATCTGTTAAAAGCGTGTCAAGTAACGCTTTGAGGCGTTGAAATTAGACAATTGCGGTGTTGTGATCTTTGCGCAAATTATAGCCTGCAAACGTAATACTTGTCAAATTGTGTTTTTCTATGCAGGTTAACTAGTAAATTTAATCCCGTAAGTTCGGGATTATGAATACGAAATCCCGAAATTTTCGGGACTGCGCAAATTATAGAATGCAAACGGAATACTATTCAAATTGTGTTTTTCTATGCAGGTTAACTAGTAAAGTTAATCCCGTAAGTTCGGGATTGTTAATACGAAATCCCGAAAATTTAAAGATTGCGCAAATTATAGCCGGCAAATGAACTACTTGTCAAATAGTATTTTTCTTAGCATATTAATAAGTACATTTAATCCCGAAAGATTATTATTTAAATCCCGAAAATTTCGAACTCGCGCAAATAGCATGCAAACGAAATATGTACTTGTCAAATAGTATTTTTCTATCCAGATTAATTAGTACTTACTGGTGATTCCGGAAATTGTTAATTCGAAATCCCGAAAATTTTGGGGGTTATTGTATAATAATTTCCCGAAGTGCTATTTAAGGTAAATGCTGAAACTACTGAGATTTTGCTATATGACGGAAAATTGCAATGTGACAGCTGCTTTCATTAGGAGCACGACTTTGTTAGAAGATTTGTGGTGGGAGTCTTGGCTAACTTATTAGGAGCACAGACATCAGATTTGTGGTACGAGTCTTGGCTTATACACGTAATTTATACCTTCACGTATGTATTTTGCGGATTTTCAAGAATTTAGCTGTCAAAATACGAAATTTTCCAAGGCAGTCAAAACTGGGTTTTTGATAAACAAGAATATTACCTTTTTAACTCAAAAAGTTCCGCAGGCGCAAAAGGTAAGCAGATTTTTTGGTTTGACGAGAAATCTTTGATTGTGATGTATTTTCAACTATAATCCATCTGTAAATAGCTTAGTTGACTCAAGTTATCTCCTTGCCTACAGGGGCGGATCCAGAGTAGAATTTTTGGAGGGGAACTATATTTGGAGTTCAAAGCCTTTTTCTTCGCGGAGTGTCACTTATGATGGAAATAATGTATAACTTTTAACATTTGGATCCGCGCCTGCTTGCCTCTGTCTATCAGTGACAGTTCTGAAATATGTCAAAACTATGAGTAAAGAGAGTATTGCAAAACGAAATACTAGATTTATTCTAGCTTTTAGGTTGTTGGAACTCAAAATTGAAGAGAAAGCTCTGTGCAAAGTGGGTTTTGCCGAAATTTATTATCATAATAAGGCCAAACCCGAAATGTTACTGATTTTATCTGAAGGTTGTTCAATGGAAAAATATGTTTGGACCTTTACAATTGCCGGTGGGAAAAATAGTGACTGGAAAAGACCTCGAAAAGGCAGTTTTCTGCTGCAAACCCAGACAACGACATTGGATAATTTCAATTAAAAGTACGGAAAAAACTTGTGTAACATAGAAAATCCATCGGTTTTCTTCATATGCTTTGCTAAGAGTAAAATTTTTCTAATCAAAGGCAGCTTTAAAGCTCAAACGTTAAGCGCAGAAAAATCTCGAAGCGATCGATCACAAGTAATATTCCAAAAATCACCAAAATCGGCCATCTATCTAATGAGTTTAAGGACACAAAAAAGTGCTGCGGAGCTCGTCTCCAGTTCCACCAATCTAAGCTCAACTAACCTCAAAATCTAAAAACCAACCATTAAAGTCATCAAGCGTATAAAAGCGTGTAATTTCGCTTTATTTTGTGATTTGGAAAGTTTAGTGCAATCGATTTCGCTCGACTTTTGCTATAAACAAACATTTGTGTTGCACTTCTCAGTAGTTTTACGCTTTTATTTCATTACGATTACCATTATTCAGACCATGCCTGCAGGTGCTATCTCCCTAACTTCGGTGCCACAGTTCCACACTTCAACAACAATAAAATGTTAATTGAAAAGAAAGTTCGGTTTGAAGAGCATTTACCCGCTCGCCGCGCAATCAAAGGCAATCGTAAAATTAATTGCCAAAATCACAAAACTTCAAAGCTCGTGAAAACGCCACGCTAATCTCATTTATCCGGTGAACTATGCGCACCCGCGGCTACTTAAATGTACACACGTACTCGAGCGCCTGTTTTACGATTGCTCAGGCGCGCACTTGACAGCATATTTGGGGCATTCGGTCAACACTTACCTGAAAATAGAGAACAAGAAGAAGAAAGAAAACAAAATTAGATAAGTGATATGGTAAAAATAGACAAGAAAATAAATAAATAAGTAAATTTTCAATGCTTTGTACCATTTAATTAAGTGAGTAATAGATCACTGAGTATATGTGCATATAAATAACGGTGAATTGTAAGCATATATGTGAGCATACGATGGCGGTCCGATAACGGCTTAACCTCACCAACCAATTACTTTAGAATTTACAATCACGTGATATGTGACGCAGTTTAAGCACAATTCGAAGGAGCTCATGCTTCATTTCGAGACAGTCAATGATATATGGAAAAGACCAAGGAACAGTCGAAACCGT
Organism: Bactrocera neohumeralis; assembly: GCF_024586455.1. NCBI lineage: Eukaryota > Metazoa > Arthropoda > Insecta > Diptera > Tephritidae > Bactrocera > Bactrocera neohumeralis. Next base: position 20,086,854 of record NC_065921.1, on the reverse strand, counting down.
AGACTTCGCACGACTAACCTGATCCGAAGAAGTTAAAGACTAACTTATCGACCGGAAAGTTGAAACATGGAACACAGAAAACACCAAGTAACAGTAAAAAACAGTGGACTTCGCTCGACGAACCTGCTCCGAAGAAGTTAAATACTAACTTATCGCCCGGAAAGTAAATGAGTATCGTTTTCTGAGACTGATATGATCCACTTCGACTCTTCGGGGAAAGGCAAAACGGTCACAAGACTCCAATATGTGAAATTATTTGGCCGATTCGATTCGTGGTCGACTCCATTTGACGAAGAAATGTCAACTTTTCCACCATGACAGAAGTTGGAGAATCACAGTATGAAGCGTATCGCGCTAAAGGTAGACTATGTTGAGCAATAAATTGTCATTTTCTCAAGATTTTCGTTTTTCTTTTGCAGGCAATATAACTATTGGGCAACCCTCGTATATATATTTACACACGTGAGCTTCCATGTATGTTTATTTGTATGTATATTGGGCTGATATGCTTTAAACAAGCCAGAAGCCAAGATTTCGCCACTCTTCCGCTCGCTTAGCCACGGACACTAACCACAACTTATCGCGCAAATTTACATTTCAATCAAATCACCGCAACAACACCGACAACACCTTGAAGAAAGTGCCACGATCAGGCGCCAAGCGGTGCATAGGGGGTGGGGCCAAAGAATTGCTGCTTCGTTACGGCCTTTCAGCCTGATGGCGAGCTTTTACTGTCATTACCGTTAGATACCCGCTCAAGCGACAGCCAGTAGTTGTACCACTACAGTGAGCATGCCACATGTGAGTGTGTTTGTTGTTAGCACATGCAGTTGTTGTTGTACATATATCGCTGGTATGTGGCAACGCTTAATGATGATCAATTTAATTGCTTCATTTGCACTTAATCAAAATTCGCTTTGGCAGTCTTATTTGATGCCGTTGCTATCATTATTGTTGCTGTAGTGTGGTGGTTGTTGCTTAGTAGCCACTTTCCTTTGCCGGTTGCAACAATTTTATTTATGTTGCCCCACTGCTTTATGTTATGCAATTTGTTATGTTTGTTGGTGTAATCAATTGCACCGTTATGTTGCACTTGAATTTCGGTTTCAGGTTACCCAGTCGCCTCAGCTGATCGCTGCCGTCGCCGCCGCCGCCGCCGATCGGCAATTTGATAATTCGCTTGAGTGGCGCTGATGGTGTGCGATAAAATTGTTGCTACTTTTGCTGCTGATCTAAAGCAACACTAAATCGCAGTGCAATGCAACGGCGCGATCGCTAGAGCAAGAGCAATTTTATGCAATTTCGATGTTATCGCACACTGTTGATTTATAATACATTTTTCATTGCCATTGCAAAATATGTGAAAAATTGCTGGAATTTTTCAACTGAAGTGCGATCGTTTTTATGTGTGTGTGTGCGAAGGAATGTGCATTGCTTGCGATTAATAAAAAAAAAAAAACAACAACAAAAACTTGATTTTGAAATTTATTTAGATTAACGGCGGTAAGTGGTGGGCGTTGTGTATCCGAATGGTCAACAAGTCAGGGGTTCATCAATTTTCATATATGCGGTGTATATTATCTATATATATTTGTATATATATATATATATTGAATTTTATAAATAGATACATATTTAGTATGTGTTAAAAATACTTAGGAGGTTGGTATACCTGGAAATTCTTTTTCTTCCAAAAATAGCTAGATTTCTGTTCAAAAAAAATCGAGGTTCTAGGTAATCTGAGAAGGAATAAAGTACGGGTATACAAACATAAGCTCATACGCTCTCTTCATACTCAGCGATCTGGTTAGCGGTTCTCTTTAATATTTTTTCGATAGTTACACGTTTTTTAGACGCCAAAAGTTCTAAATATAGGGTTTTCCAAAAAGAGAATAAACGCTTCAGAACGACGTGTGAGAGGCTGATTTGGGTCTTCCTCAATTGATACGCTAGTGGCAGCAATATTTTCGATACTACGGACACTTCTGTGGATTAAATTTTTCCACTCGACGCTCAATTGTTGATCTGACAGGACGATTATGAAATTTGAGGCCCGCGACTCCGAATTTCGGTAGTAAATTTTAATAATTTCGACTCGTTGTTGGATCATATATCTTTCCATGATGAAATGGCAAACCTTACTGAAGAGAAATGTCAAAAAAGCGGGAAAAATTTGGCGTCACTTTTTGTCCCTATCGGTCTACTCTCGTAGCGTCCATATTGAATAACCCCTTAGTATAAGGTCTAGGTAAAAAAAATAAATGAACAGTACTTTTGATCCTGATACTGTAACATTCAATCACGTTCAGTTCTAGTTTTGTCGATTCCATTGTGGTTATTTTGATGTTAAGCTTGCACGCGAAGAAGGCCAATTCTGGAATATAGCGATAAAATGATTGCAACCGTCGGGTTCGAAAGTCATTGTTTAACACTGCTTTGATCGCCGTTGAGCTAAATATTGCAAAAAAACGTTTTGGAACTATTTAAATAAGAATGGATACAAAAATTACCTCGATGTATGGGTGTCACACAAGATAACATAAAAAATAAATAAAATACCTCATGGACCGAACCACTGCAGTGACCAGTAGTCTGTGAATCGCTACCAAAAACCAATAAAATCGATGCATCACGACGACGTCAGACCACACAAATCGATAACAACTTGCAAGAATCTTCGGAAGCTTTTGATTGGGAGGTACTAATGCATCTACCTTCTATATCGGCCCTGGTATCAAGTGGTTACTACATGACTTTTGTATATTGTGAATTACTTTGCGGCCTGAAGAGCATCGACTGTTTCTTTACGCTAAATAAATAAAACATTCAATTCAACGCAAAATACTGGATTTCTGTTAAGTAGACCTTAAATATAGCTCAATTAACCTTCAGAGTATCATTATTCTCCAAATGTGATCTTAAAAATTTTAGTCGATTTTTGGTTTTGGAAAAATGTTCATGTCAGCAATCAGCTTGGTGTTCAAACTTTGCCCGCCTAAGACTGCTTTGAGGTTACATAAATGTCAGCATGAACCAGTCGATAATTTAGGAAAATAGCCAAAAAAAACACCAAAAGGAAAGGAGTAGTTTTTTATAGACTTGACATTTTAGAATGCAAAAAAAATAGAGTTAATCAAGAAGATATATGTGTATCAAAACAACAAAAAAATATAAATCAAACCACTGAACCTTAATGTAATGGGATTGGCACACACGGCACATCATTCTGCAACACGAAATGAAATGGGCTTGGCAAGTGTTAAAACACACGCAGATTACGATCACTGTAACGCGAAGCCACAATCCGGGAGCAAACAAGATTTATTGATATTAGATACTTTATTACTTAACTTACTTAACAGCTAACAAAATAAGAGGAGCAGTTGCTGAGATAAAGATTTGGAAATCAAGCAGTCTTACAGGCGCTTACAGGCACTTACAAGTTAAAATGTATGTTTGTATAGTGTTATGCGGCTTTGAACTGTTGAACGCGCAGACGCGCACCCTGACACATGACGAATGACTACAAGTTCGGCGTGTTGAGCCACATTATCTTAGTAAACGCATAGATGCGGTTGTAAAATGTGAAAAATTGAAAGTATACATAAATAAATTGAATTAGTTGGGAAATGATAAAACAAAGCAACAAAACAGCAATAAGCGTGTAAATAAATCAGCCAGTTGAACTGGCGAGCGCCACCAGTACGCATGCGCAGGCGTGTCAGCAACACGCGGCTCATTTACTGCACTTATTTAAGGTGTTTTTTTTTTAATTTTTGTGCAGCTTGTGGTTTCTAACCTGCATTTTGAGCTATTACGGCATTATCGCCGTATTGCGTAACAATTTTCTTTTTGAGAAAGACAAATAAAATATTACAAACTTAACGGATGAAAATTAGTTGTTATATTTCTTTGCTTACAACTTCTTGTCTCATTTTAGATACAACATACGTAATAGCAGCATTCACCGCAAATGTTAACAAAAAAAGATATAAAAATAAAACCAAAATAATAAAAACTAAAAAAAAAAAAAAAAAAAATTGAAAAAAATATATATATTTATAAGACTCACCGAAAAACCGCAATGTCTCATTTCGAAGCAAAAAAATAACAGAAAGAAGAAAAATACTTATAAATCCATTTATTATACCATAAAAGAGTATAAAATGATATTTGTCTTAATTTTGATAGGTTAGTTTGTATGGCAGCTATATGCCATAGTATTCCGATCTGCACAATTTCTTCGGAAATCGTACCATCGGCCATGTGCAATAATCCTGCCTAATTTCTTGAAGATATCTCGATAGACAAAAAAGTTCTCCATACAAGGATTCGATTATGATCGATCATTTTGTATGCCAGCTATATGCTATAGTATTCCGATCTGTACAATTTCTTTAAAAATCGTACCTTTGTTTTTGCACAATAATCCTGCCAAATTTCGTAAAGATATCTCGTCAAATAAAAAATCTCACCATACAAACATTCGATTCTTAACGATCACTTTCTATGAGCGCTATATGCTATAGTTTTCCGATCTGAAAAATTTCTTTGGAAATCATAACGTTGGTCATGTGCAACAAACGTGCCAAATTTTGTGAAGATATATCGTCAAATAAAAAAGTTCTCCATATAAGGCTTCGATTTTGAAAGATCAGTTTGTATGAGAGCTATGCGCTATATCGGCGATCCAAGATATCATAGACTAAAAAATATATAAAACCACCACGTGATAACGAAAAACCGGAAAAAAAATTAAAAAACTTAAATGTTGCACGTTTTCTTGTGTTTAGCACCCACAATTAGCGCCACAGTTAATTAAAGTGCGCGCACGCATGCGTGGGCCGGTGCACTGCATCTCCAACAGCTGTCTACCTTTTCACTAAAATTAGTTTCTCTCAGCGCTGCACATCCAATTTCACCAATGTTGTTACATTTTTTGTTGTAGTTACTGTGCGGACTTATGTAGTAACGGGCTGTCTCACCTGCTGCTACGCATGCGCAGTTTATTGATTAGTGTCGGTTAGTAATTAGCATTTGGTTTCTGGTTCGTTTATTGACTCTTCGTTTCACATTCGTTTACATTTGCTTTAAAATGCTTTCTCACAGCATTTGCAGCTGAAGTTGAAGCTGTTAAAAGTCATATGAGCGTACAATATTTGCGTTTTTGTTGTTGTTTTTGTGTTACTAATTGCTTAGCGGGCGTATATAAATAGCGGTACATGGCTGATTATATGCATTTACTGGTACAAATGTATATTTACATACATATGTGTGTGTATGTCTATAAGAAACCTGCAAGTATTATTCGATGGTGTGAAAGTGCAGTTTGCCTCCAAAAAAAAAAAACAAAAAAAAAAATAAACACAAACAAATATTATGCAAACATAAATTTAATGCAGTTTTGTTTGGAAAGTTGTTATGTAACCAAATTAGTTGGGTGTTTTACGCTAAATTCGAAATGCTCTTAGGCAAATCTACTTTTGTGTTAAGTAACTGTTAAAGTGGAAAACAAGTGTTACTTCAAATATGTCAATATATGTATATTAAATAATAATTTTTACGGAATGACAATAACGGTTAAAGTCTAAACACAACCAAAGGGACTTAGCAACCGTTATATTGCAGTGTGGCAACTCACAACTTTATGAAATTTTCGATGTTACACATTCTCAGAGCATTTTGACATACTCACGAACAGTATTTGTGTTGTTTACAGTAACATAAAATATTCTTCTCGATCAAAAAATCGAATTAAATCTCGAACATTTTCGATCGATTCGTGTGAGTGCTTGGATGAACTTAATTCAATTTTTGACATGGAAGTTCCATCAAAAGCTACTGTATATTGATGGTGATGGTGAAATTACTCAAGGTCGTAGAAAACTCAAAGACGAATTTCGTGAATTTCATCCAAAATCAGATGTTGTTCCGGAAACTATTGTTGCTGTGCCCAAACTGATATTGCACGATCGACATATGAGCTATCATGAGATTGTGCCAACTATCGGCATTAGTGGGAGTAGCATACATTAATTACTGCATGAACATTTGACTGCAAAAAAATTTGTTCACTTTGGATCCCACACAATTTGTGAATCGCTCAAAAAACGGCTCGTGTCGATTGATCAAAAAAAATTTTAACAAAATGTGATAGCTATGTTTTGAAACACGTCTATGATACCTTGATAGATGAGGAATCGTGGATTTACGCCTATGAACCCGAAAGTAAACAACAGTCGACTGCCTGGATGTTTCAAGATGAGCCGAATTCAGTAAAAGTTGTTCACGCACGAAGCACTTCCCAGCAAATGCACAAAACAGGCAACTTCTTTGGAAAAACTGGACATGTCACAACCATACCACTAGAGCAACTCAGAACAATAAATTCCAAGTGGTGCCCAACCATTTATTTGTCAAGTTGTCTTTCAAGAAATCAAAAAAATCAAATGTCGAAGACGAGCTCTCACACATGGACTCAGCCACCGTATTTTTTAGCACTCAAAACATCGATTTGAAGAGTCATTAACCGTGTCCTGTGTCTTGACTTGGAACCATATGACTTCTTTTTTAATACTGTACGTGGAAAAACTGAAAGGTCAAGTTTTTCGAAACCCGAAGAGACGGTTGATTTCACGATATAAATTCAGCTTTACTCACGAGCCGAAGGAGGGGACCTGACATAGTTCTAAAAGCAAACAATAATCAAATTATAGACATGCATCCCTTTATCATTTCTACAGTACAGGCATTTACGTCTGGATCTGCTGTTGTTGTTCATGTAAGTTTGGGGAATGCCATTGAGAAGAAAACCTCTGACTGAAAATAAATTCGATTCCTTTTCTTTAGTATAGATTGGATCGTTGTGGAAAACGGACTGAAACCGTAAGTCGTGTTGGGTTAAATCTCACGTTTGGCAATCTCTGATTTCGGGATATTTATAGCCTTGAATAAACTTTGCACCTATAGACAACTTATGGGGTAAGAACTGATCACAAAACTATAATAAAACCGGCAAGGCCCCATATGTATATGTATTTATGTAGTTAAAAAAATCTCAAATGGAACACTTAAGCCGTATATTTCGAACTACTATAAGTCACGACTGCCAGTCCTACGTTACCGAAATTGAACCGGATTTTATCTGACCAAGACCGGTTGTTTCCGTGATGTAACCCCGTTTGGATCGGTGAGTTTTAGATCGAGTTTTAGATTGCCTACTATAATCTTCACTTGCTCTTGAAATCGTAGTTATTAGTTCAAATTTTGTCTTGAAAATCTTCTGAAGATATTCTGCTATACTGAACTATAAGTCATAATAACATAGAATTGATAAGAATACAAGCTTTCTACATTTCTTAGACTCATTGTGGTTTTGTTAGGCGCCACTATAGCTCAAATAATCATACAAAAAAGGGACGAGACCACGTGTTTTAACCTCACATTTTTATTTGAAGATTATTCTCAGCATTTTGTTAGATGTTTCGTCAAACAAAAATAAGAAAAATTATAAAATTCTCGGAAAACGCCAAGCAAAAAAAAATTCTTAAAAAATTGTGTGAACAAATCTAGAAAAAACATTAAAAGCGAAAAATGGAAATATTGGAAATTCGAATTTGCCAAACAAGAATATATCACATAGTAAACTAAAAGAATGGGTAGTTTAGATGAATCAAATTGTATTGTCGGATATTAAACAATATCATAACCTAAAATGCAAAACAAAGTAACATCAAAAAAAAAATTGAAAATCGTTGTCAGATATAATAACCAATATATATTTATAACCAAAACTCTAATTTTGTTTCAATATGAGTGTGTGATAACCAATATATAACCATTTTATAACCGAACTCACATATTGTTTTAATATTTTTGTTTTTTTTTTTCATTATATTATAGCGTTTTTCCTTCGCATGTAAATTTGTGAAAAGTGATGTTAAGTTGTTTTATATTTTAGGTGACGATATGTATGTATATATGTATATATTACGGCTACATATTATAGACATATGAAGATAAGTTTTCGCGAAGTCGTTTGTAACGCTTTGCGGCCAATTTTATAAATAGAAACCATTTCTTTCTGTGTCTTTTTCTTAATTTAGCCTATGGACTTGTACAAGCTTTGACAATGTCTTGTCTCCGTGGCAATGTAATTACCAGCGCGAAGCAGAATGAAATTTTAATGAATTGTCGTAAAATCACTCAATTCTGTTAAGTGTCATGTAAAGTGCAACGTACCGTAAATAGTTGTTAAACGAGTGGACCATGAAGTGAAGCCTACGATATGATTAAAGCTTGCTTTCTTAACTATAGTAAATATAATTATAAAGGCTATAGATAATTTTTTGGACACATTTGTGTTATAGCTTTTGTAACTAAGCAACAATGTTAGTGAACGGTAGGATATAAAATTATGCTAAAATTTTTTGTAATTACTTTGCAGCAGGCATAAAGCACCATACATACTTATGTATATTTGGCCTCTGGCAGCGAGGTGTGAACTGAAAAGGAGTAGTATAGTACCTGTCATGGAAATGAATTCGTCCATGCCTTACAACTTTGCTTACTGCTTACTGGATATGCATTAGTAGATTTTTTACTAACTCTGAGAGTTCTTCACATTTCTTAGAGCATAAAAATGTATTTTTCTTGATTTGGATTGGTCGGTTTGTATGGCAGCTTTATGCTATAGTGGTCCGTTCTGAACAATATGTTCGGAGATTAAGGCACTATCTTGGATAATTATATGTGCGAAATTACGTGAAGATAGTTTGTCAAATAAAAAAATATGCCATACAAAAACTTTAGTACGATAGTACAGCTTGTATGACAGCTATATGCTATAGTGATCCGATAGCGGCGGTTCCGACAAATGAGCTACTTCAGTGGGAGAAAAGTACGTGTGAAAATGTTCTAAAGAACTTGTTTGCGTATATACAGAGGAATATGGTTAAATCGACTCAGGTCTCATTTATTCTCAGCTGATTAGCTATATATTATATATATATCGTCACCTAAAATACAAAAACACGTATCATCAAAAGAAAAAAAAATGTACATCGTTGTCAGATATAATAACCAATATATAACCATTTTATAACCAATATTTAACCAATATATAACCGTTTTATAACCAATATATAACCATTTTATAACCAATATGTAACCAATAAATGACCGTTTTATAACCAAAACTCTAATTTTGTTTCAATATTAGTGGTTTCCATTATATCGTTTCTCCTACCTTTGTAAACTTATGAAAAGTGATGTTATGTTATTTTACATTTTAGATGGCGTTATGTACTTTATAGGGTCTCCAACTTTTCCTTCGTGCGTCGTTAATGAATACTGCATAGGGTATTAATATATTATACAAAAAAAAAAAAAATGCGCATGCGCACAATCACAAAGTGTTAAATGCCCGAGCGTGGTCTTATAATTAATAAATTCCCATACACTATCTACAAAAGCGCAATGATTGCACAATACAAAAGCAAAACAACAAAAACTATGAAGAAAAACTAACATGTTGCAAGCTGACGATGGAGTCTGACATGGCGCGGCATGGCGCTGCAACGCTAAACGCATCAAAACTAATCACAAGCGCATACAGTGTGGTAAAAAAGTATAAACATGCACTGATACTTATTAGGAGTACCACGGCATATGCATATGTAAGCTCTTAGCACTACCCTCGAGCCGTATATGTGAAAGAGAATTGTTGTTTCTAGCTTTTTTACCACATATTTTTGTTGTAACCAACGAATATTAGAATGCGCACTTGTTGCACTCGCACAGCGAACAGGTTATGTTTGCTCGTTGCGACCTGCAAACTCTTGTCGCTACTTGAGATTTGTGGTAGGCACATCCGCCGCAGTCACAAGCGCGCCCCAACCACTGTACATACATACACACACAGGCTACAGAAGTACCTGAGTGACTATCAACGGTGATCATGATCAGCACATTAGTGTCCCGTGATCGTCGATCATGCCGTCGGCTGCTGTGTGTGGAGAAAAACATTCTAGTGTTCACTGGCAGACAGTGGTAAGGAGAGGCAGGTGCACTAGGCTTTTGTGTCGTAAATGTTGCTCACGATTCTAAATTGATCTACTTGTAGAAATGTCAATTCAACGACAAACAGTTCAATTCGACTGCTGCATGAAATGAAATATCGATTAACTTGGAACAACATCCATAATATTTATATATAGTAGTTTAGGTGGCGGAGGATTACACTTGGACTGTTAGACACCTTTGTAAAGTCCAGCAGTGAACCGCAAGAAGCCAGTGGAGCTTCTGTGCGTTCCTACTCTGCAGGTAGCGAGACTGAAGAAAATTTCCTGTCAAGCTCAAAACCCTTGCAGTTTCTTGAACTTTCGCAATGGCCAGGCACTCACACCCGTCTATAAACATTTATAGCGTAAAAATTGTAAACGAATGTCCGTAAAAAAGTGTAACATCATTAATTAGAGGCTGAAATCGGTTTTAGGACATCCAGTTTTGTCTTGATATCCAAATCAACTTCTCAGAAAAGCCAGGTTGGAGGCTCATAAACTTGGTGGCAAGCAAAATTATAGTAATTGAAGTTACCCAGATTGTTTTACCGCGGATCAATGGATCAATATTAAAGAGTACTTAATTTAGCTCTAAGAATAGTGGCCTTTAGCAAGCTCTAGTCCAATTAACATACCGTACCAAATCAAATCAGAGCCATGTTCCACGGCTTGAGACATTTATTGCCTGTCATTTTATGCGTGTCGTTTGAAATTTTGATTATTAGTGCCACTAAGACTCGTTGAACGTCACACCAGAGGAGAAACACATAAAATTTTAAGGCTCGCGCTCGACAGAATCTAGTTTCGACGAAGTTCGTATGGGGGAGCTTAAAGATTAAGTAATATTTATGTGAGAGTTGGATATCCAAATGTACATATGATAATAATCATCATGCCAATAGGTATTTTGTATGATTTCCTCTAGTCTCCTGTACCTTTTGGCTCGACAATACTAACAAATTAACTACTTTGAATGAGCTCGAGATAAAAGTTGCAGGACTGAATAAGAGATGTTAAGACGTCAAAACAGAGGAAAACGCATGCAGTTTCTAGTTTACACGGCTCAAGTTCGACAGAATCTGGTTTTGATGAAGTAACTATGAGAGAACTTAGAGATTAGGTAATCCAAGGACGAGTGCTGGACCTGTTCTATAATTTTTTCTGGTCTCTTTTACCTGCTGACTCTACGATACCAACGAATTAACTACTTTGGCGAGCTCGAGAAAAACGGTTCAGGACTGAATAAGAGATGTTGAAACGTCAAAACAGAGAGAAAACAAATGAAATTGTGGGTTACACGGGTTGAGCTCAACAGGTTCTGGTATCGATGAAGTAATTATGGGAAAACTGAAAGATTAAGTCGTCCTAGGACGAGTGTTGGTCCTTTTCTATGATTTTCATTAGTCTCCTGTACCTTCTTACTCGACAAAATCTAAAGAATTAACTGCTTTCGGCGAGCTCGGCGAGAAAAAAGTTGAGCACAACATAAGAGATGTTAGGACGTCAAAACAGATGGAAAACACATAAAGTTTCTGGTTTACACGGCTAAAGCTCGAGAGAATCTGAATCTGATAAAGTAACTATGGGAGAGCTTAGAGATTGGATGATCCTAGGACTAATGTTGAACATGTGATGATTTTCGTCACACTAATATAAATTTTCTATGATTTTCTCTGGTCGAAAAAAAATTATTCAGTACTGACTAAGAGATGTTGAGACGTCAAAACACAGGAAAACACATGAAATTTGTGGGTTACACGGCTCGAGCTCGACAGAATCTGGTTCCGATGAAGTAACTATGGAAGAGCTGAGAGATTGGATAATCTTAGGACGAGTGCGGAATATGTGATGATTTTCGGATCTTTTTTGAGATTTTCTCTGGTCTCTTGTAGCTTATGACTTCAAGCTCATAAATAGTAAGTTTTTTACACAACAAACCACTTCCGAACCACTGTAAGTTGCAATGTCGCCACATCAGCCGATTGGTGGCCCGCCATTCAACGTGCTAGTTGAGGCCTTATCAAATGTGCACTTTAATGTTATTTTGCACATATTTCTTAACTTTATTATTATTATGATTATGAGTTTTTTACTTCGTGCGGCACAAACAGCCATTGAACACATTCAAAATGCAATCAAGACGCGGCAGCGAACAGCTGAAACACACACTTGCACGCGAGAGAAGATAATACGAGTAAATAGTAAACAAAATTTAGAAAGATTTGCATGCGACCATAGAAGGCGCGTCCGCGGTGTTGCAAGTTGTTTGTTGCGCATAAATTTTGCCAACACTTCAACAAAACCGGCGCGGCGTTAGACAGCATTCGTACGCACACAGTTAGGCACAAACATTTGCTTGGGTTGTTGTTGTTGTCAGTGGTGGCAACAGGTGCCACACAGTGTTTTTGTTGTTGTTGTTGCAATGTGAATTGTTCCTGTTGTCGTTGCTGGTTATCAGCGTGTTGCTGCCAACAGTTTGGCTGCGTGGTACGCCGGTTGCTGTCATTGTCTGGCGGTTCCTGTTGTTGCACTTGTTGTTTTTGCCGCTATGCAATCGCGCTGTGTATGCAAATTCGCTTTGCACAAAAAAGAGACGACAAAAAAAATTTCAGTTTATTTCCATGCTGCAGCCGGTTGTTGCCACATTTCTGTTGCTGCTGTTGTCATTGTTGTTGCTGTTGATTGGCTTGCAGATTTTTATGTATATTTGTATGTGCTCACATAAATGACCATTAAACGGTTATCCGTTTTTAAGTGTTAGTGTCTTCATTGTACTTTGGCGCATCCGCTAACACGCACGCACACATACACACACACACACACACACACACGAATATTTACTGATTTTAATAGCATTTATGTGTCGAGCTGCATAAGTGTGCATACAACCGTTATAATTGAGATTCTGCTATGCTGCTGCCTCATCGTCGTTTTTGCATCTTTAAATCTAAGACTGCACAGCAACAGCTTGGGGCAATCCTCTTTACTTCAATGGCAGACATAAGTACATAGATATACACAGTTATGTATACGAATTTATAATAGCCGTCTGGCGACAGGAACACTGTTGCAGCCATGTTGCCAGAAACTGGCATTAGCATATTCTTTGGCTTACATATTCAATGGAATTTTCAGTAAAGTTTTCTTCAACGTGAAGCAAAATAGCAATCGCTTTTCTGCTCTACTCTTTTCCACACTTCTCTTCTCTCTAAACTGTGAAATGCTCTTATTAAAAGTGAACCGTTATTTCCCACTCCTATTGGTTTTCCCAGTCTTTAGCTCCAGATGATTTAATTATTATAATTATGATCATAAAATATAAACATATATATCTAGTTATACTTCGCGTTGCTGTAATTACTTCGACGTCACGTAATTTTACAGTGTAACGGGAAGTGCTAGTCTCTTTTGATTAAGCCAACGTACCGTGAAGATAATCTCCGCACTTTCAGGACTTGAAATACATTTTTTTGGGTATTTTCAGCTTTCATCTTGTCTAAGGCCAAGTTATTCCTACCAACCTAGGGGTCCCTAAGGGACCACAAAACAAAAGTCCTTAATCGACCCAAATAACGAGCTACAAAAGTTTTTTTTATCATGAAATTCTTTATTATTGTGAAAGTACTTTCGATGCCATTATGTATAGAACTCGATTTCTTTTGCATTGCCACCGCGAACACGTCGCTGGCTTGTTGGCAAAAATCATAGAATTGACGTAGCTCCACAAGAAATAGACTAACGGCGTCAAATCAGATGACCGAGGCGTCCAATTGACTGGGCCATTTCGTGAGATCACACATTCAACAAATTTGGTGTTCAATAAATCGATTGTGACATCCACTGTGTGGCTTGTGGCGCCATCCTGTTGGAAACACAAATTGTCCAAGTACATATCATCCAATTCGGGCCAAAAATATTCGGTTATCATTGAGCGGTAGCGATTCCCATTGTCAGAAACGTGCCGATCTCGATCGTCATTTAAGAAATATGGCCCAACAATGCCGCCGGCCCATAAACCGCACCAAACCGTAATTTTTGCGGCATGCAATGGTGACTCATGGAGTACATGTGGATTGCTTACAGGTCAAGCAGCATATTTTGCTTATTAAAGAAGCCATTTAGCCAAAAATGAGCCTCATCGCTGAAAAAGATTTTGCGATGAAAATCCGGATCATTTTCAAGTTGTTGCTCAGCTCAATTCACGAACATACGACAAGTCTGGTGGTCAAGCGGCTTCAGTTCTTGCGTCAATTTGATCTTGTAAGGATGTATGCCAAGATATTTTAGAAAAATTCGCCATAACAACGTCACAGAGATGCCTTACACTTGAGAACCACGTGCGAGAGACTGATTTGGGTCTTCCTCAATTGGTGCGCTAGCGACAGTAATATTCTCGACACTATGAGCACTTATTTGTTTTTTCCACTAGACGCTCAATTGTTAATCTGACAGGGGGGATTATGAAATGGACAAAATTCACCTTTCAATTTGATCACAGTAGTACAATTATAATAGGAGCAAGAACACTTTCCATATTTTTAAGAATAAATTCGTATTCCTAACACTCGAAAGCATCAAAATTTGCTAATATATCCAGAGCAACAAAAAATATATGTTTTTGTGTTTTTGTAGAGCTGTTTAATCAATGTTTATACAAAGCTTTATGAAGTCGACAGAAAAAAACTATTCAAAAAAAGTTTTCTTCCACAAAGTGTGCTTCAAATGGGCGTGGCAAGAAAAGGCATTACAATTTTTCAAACATCGGTTAGGCAAAAGATTGATTAATTGAGGTATTATTATAGCAGATATGTTCTCCCTTATTATCTCAGTAAATAGCAATTAACTTTTTATACAAAATACGCACCTCGAGCAAGAGCTCATTAACTACTTAAGCATGAATTTATGTAACGCAAGCTTCGTCTACCTAATTCTTTTTTTAATTATTCAACGAATAAGAACTAAAAGAAGAAAAGAACTGATTTTAGTACTGAGGCGTTAATAAGCATAAAAGGTACATATAACATTTATTTTTAATACACTTGAGGGTAAGTTATTAGGAATGCTAAGTGGATGGGTTTAGAAAATGAGCCTAAAGCTCTTTAAAGAATACCATAAAACTTAGATATTCCATAATTCAATAGGTCTTCAGTTCAATAGGTCTTAATAGCTATTGAATTATTTGCAGGCAACTAATTCACAACTAGTAATAAATTATCATAAATTATCAATAAATTAGTTTAAAATTAAAAGAAAAATTAAAAAAAAAAATAAATGTGACCTGGTCTACGAAAAGGGAGCTAACGTGCGAAAACTAGTTTTCTGGGAAAAGCTGTTAAAAATAATCGTCAGTTTCTCGTTATCTCATTAATTGTTCTCCTTTTTTTTTTTGACACCTAAGCCCCCTTTCCATAGACCAGGTCACAAATGTTTAGAAACGGATACGATACTGTATCAGTTCGTGTAGCACAACAATGGTTCGCTCGCTTTCGTTCCGCAAATTTCGATGTGAAAGATCCACCCCACTCTGGTCGACCTATCGTTGAAAAAGTCAATGAAATTATAGAAAAGATTGACCGTCACATAAGCATACATGGTTCATTTATGGTTTTGAACCATTTAAGAAAGGCTGGCTACAAAAAGAAGCTCGATGTTTGGGTACCATATGAGTTGACTGTGAAAAATTTAATGGATCGAATTAACATCTGCTATTCTTTGCTGAAACGAAATGAAATCGAACCATTTCTAAAGCGAATAGCAACAAGAGACGAAAAGTGGATCAAATACGACAATAATGTGCATAAAAGATCATGGTTCAAGCGTGGTGAAGCTCAACAAATGGTCGCAAAGCCAGGATTGGCCTAACCTCGAAAGGTAATGCTGAGTGCTTGGTGGGATTGGAAAAGAATCATCCACTATGAGCTGCTCCAGCCTGGTCGAACGATTGATGCTACATTTTACTGTCAACAACTGATGATATTGAAGCAAGCAATCGAGAAAAAGAAAGAAAGGGTTTCGTCTTCCATCAGAACAACGCTAGATCACACACATCATTGATGACTAGGCAAAAACTGGGAGAGCTTGGCTGGGAAGTTTTGATGCATTTACCATATAGCCCTGACCTTGCACCACCGGACTACCATTTGTTTCGGTCAATGGAGAAAAGTTAGCTTCAAGGGAACCCTGTGAAAATTACTTGTCACAGTTTTTCGCCGAGAAACCAGAAAAGTTTTACACTGATGGAATAATGTCTCGCGGAAATATGGTAAAAAGTGGTCGACCAAAATGGTACACATTTGGTTCATTAAAGTTGATAATAAATATAAGAAAAGTAAATTGAAGTTTGATTAGAAATACGAAAAGACTTTTTCGACTACCCAATATTATGAGAATGACTAGGATACATATCGATATATGTACCATATATGCAAAAAGTATATGACAAATATGAATACTATTGAGTTGTGTCAGCTATGGCGAAACTAGGAACTTTGAGTTTAGTCCGACCGCCACAATTTTCAGTAAATTATACGACATAAAGTCATAAGGGGGAAAATTATTTCTTATGACTTTGGGGTTCATGACGAGGCAGCTATAAAATTTATTTTGATGTCTTTGATGACGCTTCATTCAATTTTGTACCTCATTTAGTCACTGCGTTATAACAATATATGAATTTTGACATGTTTTGCAACTGTATAGGTACTATGCACTCAAAAGCGGTAACTTGAGTCTCGTTACAACCACAACGTCAACCATATTAGTGTCTTTACAATTGCAATGTTAACCAAAGTACTCTCATTACAACCACAACGTCAACCAAATTAGTTTTAGATGAAATTAATTTTGATACTAAAACGATTTAAGAAACCATTTTTGACAAAGTCCTTTATAACCTCTACTGCATTAACTGTAAATTGCTATTTTTACTTTTCGCAGACAAACCAAGCATAAGTTTTATTATATAAAATAATAAAAGGCAAGAAAAAACCTTAACTTCGTGGGACCAAAGCTACTATAATACCCTTAACAAATACAAAAGAAACCTTGAGTTAGGCCGTTCAGTTTGTATGGCTGCAAGTTATATGCTATAGTGATTCGATCAAAACCTATTCTGTAAAGATTGTACCGTTGCCTTGAACAATAATCCATACCAAATTTCTTGAGGATGAGTATCTGGTCAACTAAAAAAGTTTTTTATACAAGCACTTGATTCCGAACGTTTAGTTTGTATGGCAGTAATATGCTATAGTGAGCCGATATCGGCGATTCCGACAAATGAGCAGTTTCTTGTAAGGAAAAAAAGTCTGAAAATTTTCAGTTGGATATCTCCAAAACTGAAGGATTAGTACATACAGACTGAGAGACGTGCAGACGGACATGGAAAAGTCAACTCAGCTCGACAGCCTCACAATATATCTATATAAAAAAATATATTTTTATTAGTATCGATACAGCGTTTAGCCCAGTCCGTTAGCATTTCAAATGAGTATTTAAGGTGATTTTTTGGAATGCTCTTGAGAATATCGGTCGTCGCCTTTGGGATAGCTGAAATGTCCTGAAACCAGTGTCCTTTCATGGGCAAATGAAGTTTTCCAAATAGGTAAAATCACAGGGTGCCAGACCAAGTGAGTAGGGTGAGTGATTAATGGTTAATATGGAGTTTTTGTCAAAAAATTAGTGACAAGCGTCGACCGATGACACGGCGCATTATCGTGCAACAGACGCCGGGACCCTGCCTCACGGTATTGTGGTCGAGCACGACGAATGCGTGACAAAAGACGCTTCATAACACCAAGGTAAAACACAGCATTAATCGTTTGGCCAGGTGGTACGAACTCTGGGTGTACAATACCCTCGGAATCGTAAAAACAAATCAGCATTGTCTTTATTTTTGACTTCTGAAGACGACCGACTTCTGATCGTCACAGAGGCCCTCACGACCTTCTTGGAATCGCTTAAACCACTCATGCACATTACAACGGGATAGGCACTGATCGCCATAAACTTTTTTCAACATTTGAAATGTTTCAGTAAACGTTTTCCCAGGTTTAAAACAAAATTTAATATTTGCTCTTTGTTCAAAATGCATTTTACGACCGATGACCAAAAGCTGCTGTCACTTTTTGATCGATAACATCGATTGTAGTTATCCAATTGTCTTAAAATTTTTACGAAATATCAACAAGAGATCAAACTTTTTATTTCATATACCCACCAATAGATGGCGACACCAAAAACAGTTATATTTAAAAAGTTCTGTTTCTTTTGCGACAGACCTTGTATATATATACGTATATATATTTTATAGGGTCTCTGACGTTTCTTGCTTCTTCTCAAATGGCATGTGCAGGGTATAAAAATAAAGAGCATTGCACTTGCTGCAAATTGGATTCGCTCTCAGAACTTACAACCGCCTACATCTTGCATTAGATGCTACGATGGGCAATTTAAGGGCAATCGAATCAAGGAACTTAAGCGAGTGAGACAAGGAAAACATTTTACAAGTTCCTGAATATAAAAATACATATATATATATATATATATACAACATACATATTATATACAGCTGAATCCTCACAACCCAACGACAATGAACTCGCCGCCGATCAGATTTGTTAACGAAAATCGCCTCGAGCAAGTATACAAGCAATCTCGCCAATCATTTTGCAACAGCAATTTAGCACAGACTCATGCTTATTACTAACTGCAGAATAGCAAGAGAGAGAGAGCAGTTGGAAAACAAAAATAAAAGAAAAGAAATAAATAAGATTGCCATAACAGCACAAAATGTGGCAAATAAACGATGATTTGCTCTTGTGGCAGCACACGGCAGAACCGATACCCCCAGCAGCAAGCAGCAAGCAAGGAAAGTAACTTGAAAGGAAATTGCTTGTGCTCAAAAGCACTGTTAGATGATTGGCAGCCAGGAACCATATGCTACACGCGCGAGTGCAACGGGGCGTTGCAACAATCAGCGATGACTTTTGCAGTTAAGGTGAATGCACCCGAAAGCGAAAGAATTTACCAAAGCAAAAGAAGTATAAGAAATATATCAAAAAAAGTGTAAAAGTATGTGCGTGTTGCTGGTAAAAAAAGGGGGAAGAAGCTAAAAATAATGACAGCATATTCTCAGATTTGCTGCAATTGACGCTGAAGTTTACAAGCCGCGCGCAAATCAGCCAAAAAGTGAAACTGGTTATGGCTGCAGCAACATTTCAATTATGTTGCGCTGCTGATTGGCGGTGCGGCCGCATGCCCACTCAACCCACTTGCACGGCTTTAGTTGCCCCGACTTTTCAGCTTCCCTACTAATTTAGCTACCGCAAATGCCGTCTGTATAGATTTCGAATACGATTGTGAATACATACATACATATGTATGTAGATATTTTTCCTGCTAAATTATATATAAGAGCCAGCTGAAAATAAGAACCAATCCTGCATATTGCCATTACTCGCACAATCGAAAATGAAAAGTGCGTCCAGTTAATACTATCATCGTCAGTCAGAAATGAGCACTCAATGATTTAGCGTTTGGCAAGCGAAAACGGACAGTGATGGAGTGAAGCTATTGATGTGCGAATTCACATCACCATACACACATGACTTTATGTACTATATATATGTACATATGTATAGGTATCTAGATATACTCAAAAGTGCGCATGCTGCATAATTATTGCACATGTATGTAGTTATGTAAAAGGCTTCTTGGAAGTTACAAGTACAGAGAGAGTGAGAAAAGGTAAAAATTTAAGTCTGAAAATTGCTATGAATGCTAAAATCCCCAGGATACGATTTGCAATATAAGATCAGGTCGAAAAACCGTTTCGGAGCTTTACAGAAGATAGACAGCAGTGCGTTTATTTGCTGAAAAAATATACATCATACAATTTTTTTTGTTTCCAGAAACAAATTTTTGAGTTATTATAATAATTCAATATTTCAATTTTTCATTTTTTTTTTTTAGAAAGAAATTTCCTACTTATTACGTATGTAGGTAATTTAGGATTTTACTGGGAACCTGGACTGCTAGTTGTGGAATTCCGCCACCTGCGCATCAACTAAAATGATGACAGGAGGAAACCATGTGAAGGGAAGAGAAAAGTGATGGACCGATACCCAAATCTTTGGATGGGAGTATTTCGTCTAAGGCAACGAAACCGTCACCAAATAAAAGTAGTAAAAGGAGTCTCTACGGAGAACAAAAGGTTGGATGGATTCTACCGGCAAACGACATTGGTGTAGCCAGCCAACAGAGTGAAAATCGGCTAGGAAACAGACATCAGACCTCCACTTGAAAATCGTAATTACTTTTTTTTCTGTCATAATTTTAGGCCCCTGGAACTACACTGCTTCTGTTTTCTCCAGACTAGATAGGGAAGTGAAGCAAATGGGTCTGGTAGTAAGCGAGGATAAGACGAAATAACTCCTGTCACCAAACAAACAGTCGTCGTCATGTCGTCCGAATGGACCAAAACACTCCAGCTCGACGCAGTACCCGCCAGGGAAAGCAAAGGAAGAGGAAGAATTCCACTCAGTTTCAAAGACCAGGTGGAGAAAGACCTATTTTGTAATTTCCAACTGGCGTCAAACAGCGAAAGGGAAGAACGACTGGCGCGTTGTTGTAAACTCGACTATATAATAATAAAGAAGAAAAAAGTCGACCTTGCTAAGGAGCTCGCGCTAAATTGACAATGCTATTGCGAAAAGAAGATCGAAAAATAAAATAGAACATTTTCTTTCCCCAGTAGAGAAGAATGAACCAAAGCTTCGGTGATCGACAGTTTCTATATATTCACCATATAGAAGGGATAACTTCAAACTAATGGACTATACTTCTGTCTTTCCGGGCAAAATTGTGGGCGTAATAGAAGGTGCCAAGTGGGCTTCTGCTCTCACGAACAAGTTCGTAAACCTTCTAGTGGACAGCCAAGCGGCAATTGGGGCTATTCGTACCGCCTATTCTATGTCTCAAAGTATTAGGTTATGCAAGCAGGCAAGCACTAGACACACAGTAGGTCATCGATAATATCAACGAACGCAGCTGGCGACACAATAACTCAAAGCTACTGCAGACTATTTTGCTCCTTCAACGGTTGTTTGAAGAAATGGACATTAGAGGAACAACTCAATTTTTAGAGTACCAGCAACACAGCGCATACTACAAAGTTACTAAAGGCTATAGTTCATGGTGAACAGGCTAAAAAGGGTTCTTCTTCTAGGCAAATTGAAATTTAATAATATCATCATCACAAGGCACCTTTCCTTAAGATTTTACCTTCAGATAGTTGGAAACAGGAAACGGCGGAATGTAGAGCATGCGCGGAGGATGATGAAATGCTGCAACATTATCTTTGCGAATTCCCAGTCTCTAGCCGGCTGAAAGGCGATATCTTTCATGGCTCCCAATACCACAACTCAAGAGTCATTGGGCAGCTGGGGTGGGAAAAAAATCAGAATTTTTACCAAATGCAATGGCAATGGGTCTATTGATAGGTTAAGTGCGCCGCCTGCGGTCTGGTGTCTCTGCGCCTCGTTTTTACAACCAACAAAACTACTCAAGAGATTCAATCAGTACATGCTTAGTTAAATTTGAAAACAGATACACCGAATTCTTAATCTTATATAGTGACCAAAAATTGTATGTATGGTATACAAAGGAGCTGAAGGCCATCCCAAAAAGTGCTTATGAAAAGTGTTACGAGGACTGGAAAAATGGTTCGTATTAAAGTATTACATCTGGTATGGATTACTTTAAGGCGACAGAATAAATGTCCAAGTTCCGGGTATATTTTTGTCATAATGTTCAATATTAAATTAAACTTCAAATTTTATCAAAAATAAACACAGCCAACTTGAGTAGAAGAATCATCAACTTTTTTACTCTCACCGACTACAAAGCCAGTTGTTGTACTTAACTTCTACTTTATTACGCAAACAGCTACGAATGTATGTAAATTAGTGGCAATGAAAATATAAAACTAAACAAATGAAATAATGAAATGAAATAAAAAAGAATACATATGTATATAAACGAAGCAGACATGAAAGAGGATCGCAAGATGTCATTGCCTTTGAACCGAAACGTCTACGCAACAGAATAAGCAAATAAACACAACAAATTCAAGAAAGAAAGAAACTAAAAGCAATAAAATTTGTGCGCAGCTAAGTTAATAAACAATACAAACAACAAAAACACACAGCGGTACACCATAAACGCTGGCAGCGAGGTGTAAAAGCTTGCCTAGAAGATGATGAACCACGAGAGTAGGAGGCGACACGGCGAGCACCTGTAGCCATACATAGACTTAAGCTTATAGGTGTGTACTATATGTCTTCGCATATATGTATGTCTGTCTGTTTCTTTAAAAGTTTTTACATAAAAAGGAGTGTTGCGGCGCATCAACTGGCGAGTGTGTGTGGGCCAATGACAGGCGTCAATTGATTTTATTGCATTCAACATTTATGTGTTTTAATGATGAGTTTGATACTGATATAATGACAAACGGCTGTGCTGAGACTACGCAAGCGACTGGCACACAAAGTGACTGACCGACAAGTGAAGGCGCAATGTTGACGGAAATTCAAATTCACACCTCGTCGATGGTCAAAAAGTTGTATCTGTTGCGAGTTTGAGCAGGTGGCAGAGCAACCTAGTGAACTCAGACACACATAGAGGTACAAACAAAGTTAAGTATTTTGTGTATACGCACATATATACATACATATGTATGTGGTATCAATCTGCGTCTGCATTTTTTCTTCTCAAACACATACTTCATTGTACAAATCAATCCGCTTAGCCTTAAAATTACTTTTCGGCGCACATTTTTTCGGCGCTTGTTTACCGTTTGTGCCTCCGAACGCCCTATTACTGCCACTTTCCAAACGAAAAAAACTCTCCAATTTGATGTGCATTAATTTGTCTGGCGTCAGCTCAGGCCATAAAGCGCCATAATAGTTAAATTAGTTGTGGTAAGTTGGCATTTCTTCATAATGAAGAGGAAGCGCTTAGCGCCGACTCAACAAGTTTCGCCGAAAAGCTGCTTAGCAAAGCAGCAGCATAATGTGCCACTAAAATATAAATGGAGCTATAAAAATAAAACAAGAAATCTTTCAAATAATCGATTGCATAATTCGGCTGAAAACTGTGCCATATGGTTATTGAAAGCAATAAAATCGAAAATGTGGCAGCCAAAAAGCGCCTTTGCATAAATTAGCGTCCAACAACCGTTTATGGCACATAATTTCTGCTTAAGTAGCTCAAAATATTTTGCGGTTTATAAATTTTGAAATACTAGATAATATTTTATTGCATGGTAAAGCTATATTAGGTATTTTTGAATTTTTTGAATTTCAAAACTAGATACAAAATTAATAAATTTTTATGTTCAAATAATAACGGGAATTTTTGTTTTTTGAAAAACATATTTATTCACTCGTCTACATTGATGTTGTTGCCTTCAAATTAGTCCTCATTCGAAATTATGCACTTAAATTGTGACAAAAAAGTTCCCGGAAATTGTAAATAAAACGAAAAATATTTAACTATACATTAATATTTATTTTATCCCCTTCATAGTAATCCCCACCAGATATAGTACACTCATACTAACGATTTTTCGAGTCCTCGAAACACTAAAAAACAAAAGCAATTATTTTTGGAATGGCCTTCACTTCAGCTCCTTCAAAAAATTTTGTTTTGTAGTAACTCTTCGATCCACTCAAAACGGGTTCCACGGAGCGGAAATTTCATTTTGGGGAACAAAAAAAAAATTACACGGAGCCAAATCTGGTAGGTACGGTGGTTTATCGACGATATTCCTAATGTTTTGGGCTTTCAATTCGGTCCCAATCATACTCCTTTTGAAAAAAATTCAGCTTTATCGGATCGAGTCGAGCAAGAATGCGTTTCATTCCCAAAATACCACCAAAATCATTCGAACGGACTCGCGAGAGATTTCGAGCTCTCTTGCCATTTTCCTAACACTTGCCTGACGATTTTTAAGCACCATATCCATCACCATTTTTATATTTTCATCAGTTTAAGAGGTCGAAGGTCATCTAGAATGAGGTGTCTGCAGCGATCTCTAGACCGTCTTTGAAGTTTTTCATCGAAACACTTCTCAAACCCGACTTTTGACATAGCCTTTAACTCTTTCAACAACTTTCATTTATTTTATAAAACTACGGTCTTCTAAGGTTCCATTTCTTTTTGGTAATAGGAAAAGGTCCCTCGGAGCCTTCTATGGGAAATATGGAGGCTAGAACATAGTTACAGTATTGGTTTTGAATATGACGAACAAGCAACGAAATGTGAACTTTTGCAAAGAAAAATGGCTAAGCTCCTTAAAACCCACGATCAATAACTATTAGTATCCGATAGGCAAATCGCGATAGAGGATAAAGTAGTCTTTTGAATCGTAATAGACAAGATAGAATCAGATAAATTCAAAGCTGTCGGCCTTATAGACGATCTTGTCGTCCTCTCCTCAAGCCAAAATGTTAAGGAACTCACCTTACAGCCTAAAGAAATATGACTTTTTTCTATTTGAAAAAACACTAACTTTTGGAAAAAAACTTTGAAAACAAAATTTAATACTTTTCGAGTTACACCGATATTCTGTCGGTGCTAAAAGAAAAGCTCCTCCTTAACTGCAGGTCAGAATCCTTCTCCGTGAATGAAATCTACAAAAATGTCTACTAGACGCTATTGGCCGTACAGTGACCTGCTGTTGAAAAGCAATTAACAAAATGGCGGCGTTTTAAAAAAGTTTAATTTTATACAAAATTTTATTATTTTTTGGCCTCAATATGAGTGCCTTTTTTTTAAAGGTTATAACGTATGGAAATATGAGTCTCTTAAAATTTCGCACTGAATGTAGTCCTTAATAGCCTAGTTCTGAATAACGAACAAGTTTATGACGCTCATTGAGTAGAAGGAAATACTGCAGCTAACCTAGAGAAATCATGCTCCTAGAATGCCAATTCAATGCTGCTTTTATAATGCTTAAAACTGAAATACTCTCAAGCAATAAATAGCTAATATACTGGTTGCTTAAGACCTAAGGTAACACTTTTGGATAGCTCGAATTTCAATGTTCTTTTTACATCTCAAAGCGGCCGCTAAATTTGCAATGTAACCGAAATATACTACTAGAGAGAGCTACAGAGCAAAAAGTGATTACTTTCCCAACTGTTAGCCAAATTATGTTAATCATTTCATTCATAATTCATAAAGCCATACAGAAATTCAATATATGTATAGCTTAAAGAGAAAGCCAGACGACATTATGTACTTTGGTATTTTATCATATAAAGAAAAAAAGAGAGTGAACGACCGTTCAACCCCTGCAAAATAAGATAAAGCAAAAACTACTAGAGATAAATCTCAAGTCAAAGAATACCACTTATTTTGGGCGTAACACAACTACTGTGAAATGATGAGTACAGTTTCTGGGCGAACCCAAAATGGTTTATATAAATAAGGAATGCCATATTATGATTGCGGTAACGACAAAGTATTCCAGTTATTAAGTGAAGGAAATCTACAAAATATGGAATAGACGCTGAAGATGACGAAACGTTGGCGCATTACTTTTACGAATGATCAGCTTTTAACAGTTCGAGTAGAAATATCTTCCAATGTGTACGGAATGAAAAATAAAGCTGCTTTGACCGCAAAAACTGAAGGAAATTAATACAAAATATGCGCTTCAAATACAGCGAGCGGTTAGGTGAAGCCACCTGCCTTCTATAAGTATATTTTCGGCTTTGTCTCTCAACCCACATAATATTTATGAAGAATCAAAAATTAATGGTCAGTGATAGAAGTAAAATTTATGAAATATCAATGATTTATTATCGAATAAATATTATGATATTCGCCAAATAAAAAGCAAAGGATTTTTAGTGTACTGCAAAGCTCAGCAAACATGATCTTACACATTGCAGAATCATAAATTAATACTTTAGATATCTAGTACTTTAAAATTCAACTGAAGGCTGGCTTATTATGATAAAAGCATTTTAAAAACTTTTCAAATTCTTCTTCTTCTTTAATTTTCCCTAATTTGAAATCAATATTACCTGTATATCAAAATAGAAAAATGTAAAGACTTGAAGTAACATTTTTTTGATTGAAATCTTATTCCCTATTCAATTTGAGAATGCATGTGTTATTTCTCTTTGTCTCCCAATTGGTTCCCTTATATTAGAAATAATAATATTAAAGAAAGAGAATAACAATCTAATAATTCTCTAGTCGATAACTAACATCGGCGTTTGCTGGGTAAAAAACGTCTTGCACAAAATAAAAAAAATGCTTATTTGCGCTTGGTTTCAAAATTTTCAGAAAATTTATGCGGAGGTGGTCAACATACCTACAAGAACCCAACTACCTAGGTATGGTAAATATGTATAAACCCGTGCATCTATTACATACTAATTTTAATGGTTTTTTTCAAGCTATGAAGTTAAGCAACCTGCCCAAAGCCTAACCAATTATGCATGAGCACATTTTGATTTTGCTTTTGTCTAATTAAGCATTTTAATGTTCGTTATGAAGATGCAATTAATGGAATGATTTTTTTAATAGCTTGAAAATGCATAACTACTTGATGGCTTCTTATTTAATTTAAATGTTGGTGCTTTATGGCTTTTATGACCAATACAAGTTTGCTGAGGCAATAATTTGTCCTTTCACGCTTCTAGCAGGTAATTAAATGTAAATATTTGGTGCCAAGAGACCTTTAAAAATTAAATGCATTTAAAAAATATGTCATTAATTAGGAGTTACGGTTGAATAGTAATAATATGGTCAATAAGTTTGTGGTATTTTAAAGTGCTAGAATTATGTCAAGGATTCTTATTTTAGTAATTACAAAAAGTTGTTTACTTAACGATGTTGTTTGTTTGCTTTTATATTAAATAAAGATAGAAGTCGTGATAATTTAGTAATAAAAAATTCGGTAGTAAAAATTTAAAAAAAATTTATTGTATTCGAAGTAAAACCATAACCAAATATAGCCCTAATTGAGCAATTAAAATACCCTTCGTAATTTAAATCCGACTTGTTTTCAAACCAGACGATAATCAAATAATTGCTAAACTGGCACTTAATTGTCAATAAATGCATGCGAAATTCTCTTAGGGTTCCTATGGAGTGCTTCCAACCTACTTATTGAGCAATTAATTTCCTAATTGCTCTCAATTTACTATATAATGTAGTATTTAATTGCATTGTAATTAACTAATTGTTTCATTAGTCATAGAAACGTCAACATTTTTTATATAAAATTGAGAAATCGCAATTATTTTCGCAATTGCAATTGCTCTCAATTTACCATATAATGTAATATTTAATTGCTTTGTAATTAACTAATTGTTTCATGAGATACATAATTGTCAAATTTCTTTATATAAAATGGGGAAATCACAACTATTTTCGCAATTGCTCTCAATTTAAGAATCAATGCAGTAATTAACTAATAATTCTATTAGTACTTAATTGTCAATAAATGCACGCGAAAATATTTTAGGGTTCCTATGAAGTGTTTCCAACCTCCTAATTGAGCAATTAAGGTATTTTCGCAAAAGAATTCCTAATTGCTCTCAATTTACCATAGAATGTAGTAATTAACTAATAGTTTCATAAGACATATAATTGTCAAAGCAGTAAGTATCTAATTATGCTATTAGTATTTAATTGCCAATAAATTCAATCATGTGAAGTGTGTTCAAAATGCCTTCTAACTGAAAAATTATCATAATTTTAGCAAATTAAGCCTTTATTGTTCTAACTAAAACGTATGGTACAATAACTCAATTAATTAGTTGCTTCATAAGATTTAATTTACAATAAATTGTAATAAAGTTTTCATTGTCATATATATTTTATTACAATAATAAGACTTTTATTGAAACAATATAGTATTATCATGGGATCCAAAATAGAATTTAAAACCACTGTTATTAATTAATTGTATAAACAAGCCTTACACAATTTTTTAAAAATCCAAAGGAGCCTGCTGAGTCATAACTTGAATTTAGCACACACCAAACACATTTTAGGCGAGGAACAGCATTATTCTACAGCTCGACTACATTAAACATTGCCGCAAAGTAATATTTCTGAATAAAAAATATAAAATCTATATCGTCACCTAAAATGCAAACCAACGTATCAACAAAAAAATCGAAATAGAGTTTTTTATTGCTTACGATTCAGCTTCCGCTGTAAAATATAACCAATATATAACCATTTTGTAACCAAAACTCAAATTAGTTTCAATATGAGTGGATTCTCTTACATCAATTTTCCTACACTTGTAACTTATGGAAAGTGATGTTATGTTATTTTACATTTTAGGTGAATATGCGAAATGAGCTAAGTCGATTTAGTCATGTCTGTCTGTATAAGCGCAAACCACTCCCGCAGTTTTAGAGATATCGATCTGTACTTTTGTACTCGGTCTTTTCTCATCAAGAATCTGCTCATACGTTGGTATAGCCGATAACGGACTACTAATATATCGTATACCTGCCATACAATCGGCACGCTCAGAATTAAGTGCTTGTATGGAAAACTTTTTCATTTGACAAGATATCACAACGTAACTTCACAGGGATTACTTTCTAAGGAGACACTATAATATCTGAAGAAATTGTCTAAATTGGATCACTATATCATATAGCTGCCATATAGACTGAACGATCTGAATTAAGTGCTTGTATGGAAAAATTTTTCATTCGACAAGATATCTTCACGAAATTTGGCATATGTTATACTTTAAGGTAATGCTACAATATCTTTAGAAATTGTTTATATGTATTGCATCATTATATCATATAGCTGCCATACAAAATGGCCGGTCAAAATAAAGTTATTAACGTTTTTTCTTGCTTTAATATTATTTTTATAAAAATAATTTCTATAAATTTTATTTGTTTACTAATACATATTTAATTGCTATTATTAACACTCGGCTCATGGCATATTAATAGCAATGCAAACACTTAAAGTTTTATGTAAACGTTATCTAACCACACAAAATTTGCTGTAAAGCACTGAGGCACTTAATTTTTTAACGGATGTACGCATATTACAGAACAAAAACAATAACAAATTTAATACTTCCGAATTCCGAAAATGATGAATACAAATAAGCAACTAAAAATATTTTTCAATAAATTGCTTAAAAAAGTAGAGCAGAGTTATTAGTATACAGTATATATATTTACATATTTATATATATTATGGAAACAATATTATGGCAACAAAATTTCAATATTTCTACCTTGTTGAAATGTGTTATCTTCGCAATCAGGCCGGAGACACTGCAGTTCTTATGCAAATATTTGCATGCGCATAACATTATATAACGTTATCTGCCCCAAATCAACAACAAGATGCACTTAATTTGATTTTAAAGTGAGCCACAGAACTTTTCATACACATATACATACATACATAAGTATGTAAGTTTATATAAAAACACTTCAAATCTTGCCAATCACGATGCGAAAAGAATTTTGTAATTCACGCACGCATTGATCGCGCACAACAACAAAAGCAAACACGTAATTAATAAGAATTTCAAATTAGTCGGCCACTACTGTCCAAGGCAAACGCTGGCTGTAACACAGACTGAGCCTGCCTGACGCTGCCACTCACTTACAGGTAAGAAACAAAATGCTGATTTGCGTAATATTTGGCCCAGAAATAATAGCAAGCCATTCATGCTCACATATAGGATTTTAAACACATATTCACGCACACACCCGCACACACGCGAAAATTTAACGAATTTTTAGTATTCTGACCGATTTAAACGCCCCAAACGAGTTGCAAACTAAATATAAATTTTGTCGGCACAAATAAATAATGAAAACTCGAAACCGTTAATTTTATTTCATATCAAATTACGTCGTTGAAGAACGCGTGCAAACGACACCGTAACAAAGGTAGTACTGAGATGAGAAAAACAAGTGCTGCAACACAAGTAAATTAAGCTAAGTTTGAGCAAAAGCCGAAGCGTCGCAGCGCGAAACTGAGCGGCAAAGGGAGGTGGCGATAAAGTGTGTGCTTTTTGTTGTTGTTTTGCTTAGCTTGTTTGTATTGTCTCGGAGTGGCTTGCTGGGGTTGCTCTAACGAGTTTTTTGTGACTTACTTAAAAATAAAAAATATATCTATTTATATAAATATGCACAAACATTTGTATATAAATACAATTTTATATGGCAGTAACTGTGTGTATGTGTGCAAATAAATGTATGCAATTCCATATGGAGGCTGTCAAGTAAGACAAGTGGGATTCTCGTACATTTTTTAACGCCTTTGCTCTGAATGTTTAACTTCTTTCTGATTTTATTTTGGGCAATTTTTATTTATTTTTGCTTTTTTTTTAATTTTGAATTTTGTTTTGAATGTTGTAATTATCTGCTTCTTTGTATGGCAGACAAGAACTACTTTTATTTCAGGTTTCGCGTGTTTTGTATTCCTCAAGAAGTTTAAATTTAACGTTATTGTTCTTGAGCGTTCTCTTTGTTTTTTTGTTTTTTATCTGAGCAAATCTGGCAACTTTAATTCGTCAACGACTTATAATGAGAGATTATGTTGAAGTATAATGCATATAGTTTTTCGGCACGAATTTAGATATGGTATAAATTTACGATATTTTTAATAAATCGATAATTAAAAATTATCGATACTGTTCTGCTGTAATTAAAAATTATCGATACATTAAAAATCGATAACTAAAGATGATCGGTATATTTTCCATCGATATGTTTTTTTGAAAACTAAGCATTGGCACAAATTTTATCGAATTTTTATATTAATCGACATATTAATAATCGATATATTTTATGTTAAAAAATCAATATATCTTTATTACGCAATAATTTGTGTTTTTGAAAACGAACCATTGTTTCTAGATAATTGATAATTTAGTTAAAAACTACTAAAACTTGCAACACTTTTCCCCCGATTTTATAAAAAATTTGATATAAGTATACATATATTTTAATTTTATTTAAAAATATTGATTTGTTTAAATATCGAATTTTATGGTATAAATGATCGATATATTAAAAATCGATCATTTCGATATACATATACATATCTTTATAATATAATAATTTATATTTTTTTGAAAACTAATCATTATTTTTCATTGGCACTTCAGATAAAAAATTCTGAGTCTCAGCGACATTTTTACCCCTAATTTCATTAAAATATTTGGTCCAAATGCAGATTTTAATTTTATTTAAAAATATCGATTTCTTTAAATATCGATATTTTTAAATATCGATTTTTTAATATCGATATTTTTTACATATCATTTCTTTTTAACATCCAATTTTTTCGAATATATTAAAGTCATAATAATACAATTTGCTATAAATATGTATTTTAATTTTATTTAAAAATATCGATTTCTTTAAATATCGATTTATTTTAAGCAAGCATTTTTTCGAATATCGACTTTTTTAAAATAAAATAATAAAATTTGATATAAGTATATATTTTAATTTTATTCAAAAGTATCGATTTTTATATTGACTTTTTAAATATCGATTTATTTTTAACACTCAAATTTTGCGAATATCGACTTTTTTAAAATCAATTCTTTTGACTTCGGTTTTTGTAATCGATTTTTAGTACTGATCGAAAATTCCTTGGAAATTTCCGGGTTTAACTATTGTAACCAAAACGGTCTTCGTTGAAGAAAAGACTAGACTTACTACTGAAATTTCGAAGAAGAATTCAGCCATTAGTATGACGTGGATGAATTTCATTCTCACGAGAGTTGGAATCGACCACGCTTTTGATCCCACCAAGGTCCGTCACTTTAGAAGCAACCCTAAAAATTATTTCGGCAATATTTGCTGTCAAAGCAAAAACAAAAACATCAACAACATGTGGAGTACAAAGGCGTTTCTAGCATCGATAAAAGAAGTCCAAAACTTTCGATGGCAGAACACGATGTCCGAGTTTTGGATATACGAGTATCGCGACTCACTCTTACGTGACTGTTAATGTTACGGCTACGTACCTTTATAATTGCGATGTTAAACTCCTCTATCCAAACGATATCAAGCATCAGTCGTCAGAAGAGCAGACATGGCAGACGACAGCTGTCACATTCAAAAGTCAGCAGTGCCCACACCGTTATACATAATCACTCAAAGTCGCACACACATACAAAATTTATGCAATACGCGTGTATATGTGACAACTGCGGTTGACGACATTTAGGCCACATTTATGTAAAATATACGTTTGCTGTCGTAATGCCACTTATAACACGCACGTACCCCGCTAACAGCCAGAATGAGTGCTAAGCGCTTGCCGCGCGTTGGCGTGGCTCAAGCAAAGCTATGATTTAAGATCGCTACAAATTACGCAACGGAACAGAAATATATCAAATAACCACAGAAAATACTCAAAAAAAAAAGTAATAATTCGTTTTAAAGCGACGAAAATTTGGTTGGAAAGGAAACACATTTACAACATTTTTCTCATTTTCAGTCAATCGCCGGCGCTTCAAGGTCAGTGTTGTTGGGCACCCCTTACCTGTGAGTACTTGAACACTTTTCCAACACTTGACTGTAATTATTTCCGACTATTTTGTATGGCATGCATGGCGTGCTTCGAAAAGTCATCAGCCCACAGTCCTACACAGTGACAACGGCGCAAGCGCGATCACTTGCCTATCGGCGCTACGAGGCAGTAAGTGAGTGTTGCTTTAGCCGTCAATTATCTACACTTATTGCGAACAGCTGCTGAGAGGTTGTTGACTGTAAGTCGAAGTTTTTGTTTTTGTAGCTTACAATATGTAAGCCAAGTACATATGTATATCTAGTATATACTGTTGTTTACATACAATTTGTTTTCGATATTTCTGTTGCACTTTTGTTTTGTGTTTCCCTACATCCCATGGTTGGCTTGATTGTTTTGCATAACCTTTCGGGAAGTTCAATATCCAGTCGTCTGTGAGTTGTAGGCATATGAATTTATGAGGTAATGAAGTCAAGCGCAGTCACATGAAGCACTTTCAAAAGTTAATAACTTTAAGTGGGAAAATGGTTGTGCAAATAAGCCTATTACATATTTCAATGTTATTTGGGACTGTAAATGATGTCTTCGAAGTTACTGAATAAGTATGTACATATGTACATAACATATATGTAAGTATAACTCAAGCTGATTCGATAGCAATTGGGTCAAGCTACTCAGTTGCCAAGCGCTGTGTGAAACATAAGCTATTTCCTAATTTCTATTTGATTATCGATATATTTACAGATCTTACGATGAAGGAATCTGAATTGTCTTGAAATGCTTACTCGAATCTCAAAATCGCTCGTTGCCTAAATGGAGGATGGAGCCATGTGTAGAAGTTCACGCAAGTGAGGAAAGTTCTCTGCTCGCTTTAAGATATGGCTCAAGCAGCTGACGAGATCCGTTCTCAAATCAAGTATCCTCTGGGTAGCCAAAAAACATCCCTTTGAAAGCGAGCTAAAGTGAAAAGGTGCCACGTAAAAAGCCAACCAATGAAGAGGAAACAACAGCCTCGGATAAGTGACCCCCCTTTTGATGACGACCCCTGGCTGTAGACTTAAACGTCTAGCCACAATCCACATCAAAGCGAAGTTCTTCAACATATCGCTGATTTGCGATCCCACGCCCCGACGGAAGAGAAGGACGATGTGACCAAAGACGCCCTCCATGAGTGCTTGGAGCGCACCTATGAGAGCTGCCCCGCCACGATGTCAAAGTCGTGCTTGGCGACTTTAAAGGCAGAGTGAACAAAGGATGTATCTTTGGCACAGCGGTCGGTAAATTCAGCCTCCACAATGAAACATCCCCAAATAGGTTGCGGGTGATCAACTTCACCTTGATCCGAAATATGGTACTAGATTCAGCAGCATAAAACGCACATCAATAAACACAAGGAAGGTTCGACGTCGAAAAGCTGTAATCGCAACAGAAAACCGAACGATTTTCTACGTCAACAACTCGGTATAAGGGAACTGTGGGACGGCATTTCAAGCTCCTTACGTACAGCTGCAAACGAAACCATTGGTTTTCGGAAAAGGCAAAAGAACAGCTGGTATGATGAGTCAGTTTATAGAAGTACAAAGTTAAATCATAAGTGAAGTAGGCGTGGTTATAGTCCGATTTCACTAATTTTCACCCACAATAAAGGAATATCAGGTTATTGTTATTTGCCGAATTTGTTTAAAATTGGTTTAGCAGTCCTTAAGTTGCGGATTTTACCCATAGAGGGGCGGTGCCATGCCCATTATTTAATTTTGCCACTAA
Organism: Bactrocera neohumeralis; assembly: GCF_024586455.1. Lineage (NCBI taxonomy): Eukaryota > Metazoa > Arthropoda > Insecta > Diptera > Tephritidae > Bactrocera > Bactrocera neohumeralis. Next base: position 20,052,463 of record NC_065921.1, on the reverse strand, counting down.
CTAATCGTGATGATTTTAAAAATCATCATAAATAATAATATGAAAACTAACCTTTCAATAGTTTAGACCACAAATTCTTTAGTTTCTAATATATCGAATTAACTAACTTTCATTTCTTCTGAAGCTACAAAGATAAATTTTGAAATGGACCAACAAATTCTTTAGTTTCATAGAACTCGAAGTCAGTTTGGCACTCCAAGGAATGCAGAAGAAAAAAACACTCTTGAAAAAATCGTATGGATAATGAAAAGAGAGGATAAGCATGTTAGTTAAATTTATAAAAGATGGACATTGCCGATATAAGTGAATGCGGCGAGTTCGAGCCCACGGTTGCTAAGGACAGCGTTGGACTATGTCACCACTAGGTACGGAGGCCGACAGAAACTTAAAATATTTCTATGGGCTATCGTAAGGTCTTACAAAATTTGTTAGGATAACTGATATACCACCAGGTATCTTAATACTACTTTAAAAACTCAAAAACGGAGACAGCGGTGTAGTTTTTAGAGAAAAAAATACACTCAAGTACCCATCCGAAGCAAGGGATATTCAGTCAGCAGCCTTTTGATCTGTAGAAGGGTAAGAGCAGAATGAAATAACGCTGGAAAGACCAAGAAAGCCTGTAGAGGTACTCCGTAAGGTGAAGTGCTATCTCCGCTTCTATAGACATTAGTGATGAATAAACTGCTAAAAAACTTAGACTACAAAGCCCTAAGATAGTGGCATATGCGGACGACATTGCCATCTTAATAAGGCCACAAAGGCATCGAGGGCACTGAAATAGTTAGCCAAAAAACGTGTACGGTTAACACCCGAAAACTTGATCAATATTGAAAAACCCATGCATTGTCTATAAGACGATCTGGACAGAATAATGGTAAAGAAAATCAAAATCCAATGATGATGACCCACGCCTGCAGATTGGTGCTGACAGATCGAAAAGACTGCAGCACTTTCTAGAGCAAGAGCAAGGCACCAGGAAAACAATAGAGCACCTTGCACTTGTCCCGCATTGGCAAGACCACGCTGTAAGCATCTGGGGTCCCCACGGTATGCTACACTGGAGGAGATATCGATAGTGATGCCACAGTCTATTAAAAATCTCGTCAAGCAGGCATCGTAAAGGATGACTACTACTCATGGACCTAGTAACTGAACATTAAAACTGGTCCATTGGCCTACCAGACTAACCTGAACGGATACGTATTTACCACCGACATTTTAAAAGCAAATCTTGAATAAGTACAGTGAGAAAATGATCAAGTGAACTATAACAGCTTTATAACGAGAAGTTGGTCAGTAGTATTCAACAGTTCTTTTGCCATATAAAAAAACAGGATGTGCTCTTAAAATGAGTTAACCATCGAATGCTTTGAGTTTGTTGAGCAGTCTAAGTCTCTCCAGCTCCACCTCCCTCTCTCTTTTACTATATAGTTTATATCATGCAATTCTTTCTTATTTACTCGATTTACCACCTGTCTAGTTTTGGGTTTTATTTTAACATTTCGATATTTAAAAATCGGAGATAACTTAGGATATAATCGATTTTAATTCTATTGCTTTTTCACTAGAAAGCTTTTTTTATAATATATCAAATGATTTACAAAATTATTGTCAATTTGCGCTTATGCAAACTTAATACGCCAGCAACATTTAACAAAAAGCCGTTCTAACCATATTTGTGGCGCCAACTGTCCCTAAATGGCGCCACAGATTCTGCTGCTTCAAGGCTGAAAGTTGATATAAAAAATATGTGTCTATACATAATTTGAATATTTATTATTATTTCACAAATAAAGCACACACTAATCATATGTATTTTATTGTAATAACTGTTTTTTTTAGAAACACCTCACAAATAAGGAGACGCGTGCCTTTTATTGATGCAGCAAATACCCAGCGACTGAACACAATGCCGCTAAATGTGGGCGGCGGCAATTTGAATAAAAATCAAAATAACAAACTTGAGAAATTGCGCTTCATTATTATGAAATAAATTTATATGAAGAGAATGCAAATCTACATAAAGTGTATGCAAAGCGTTCTGCTCGCAACACAAATTGTGGCACAATCCCTCGCCAAAGCGCCGATTGTAAATTTCAAATTGTTAAACACAATACTTAATACTTGTACAAATCAGAATTTATTGTTATGATTTCTGTGGCTTTCTGCCGCTTTTAAGTTGTGAAAATCTCTGCAGTTAAGGCGCGTCTAGCAATCGTAAGAAAAAAGCTCATTATTATTGTCTGAGCGCCAGCTTTGTGCGCGACCGCCGACTGTTATTTAACGAATGATTGTTTTATTGATGGGCTAGGCCATCGCTACGATTCTATTCTATTCTATTCTCAATCGAAAGCGAATTGGATTGGCATTCAAAAGCAAGACTCAGTTGTATGGCGAAGTGTCGACGAAGGGGCCGGCAGCATTGCTTGGCGGTATTTCCATTGTTTTGCCAGCGCCTGTCGGTTAACAGGTGTTCTCCGATTTCCTAACATGATATATGATAGTTTCAAGATTCAATTTTATTGAAAAAAAAAACTAAGAAACTATATGTAAATATATATTAATTTATATGAGTAGAGAATAAGCAATTACATTCAATATCGAGCGCTAATGTCGGACAATAATTACAAATTTATGTAAATATATTGGCAATATTAAGTTTTATGGCTCATAAATTTGCTCCTACTAAGGTGAGTTTGTTTTTAAACACGGCTATTTGTGTAATTATTATATATTTGTGTAAACTTAGTAAAAGAAAAACAAAAAATTGGTCTAAGGTTAGATATACCTTAAAGTTTACCTTCTATAGCCTGTTAAGCGGCTGAATGAGTATATCTTAAATAGAAATATGTTAAATATAGGTTAAAATAACGTTTTATAAACACCAGATCTAGACCTTGATATTTTTTTAATCACAAATTATCAAATTTTTGATAGAATTACAAACCAACCCCTTCTCAAATCGCTTACGAACGTACCCGAAGGTTCATCGTCTAAACCGCGAAGGAACCAAATAATATTTCGAGCACAGTTATTAGGCAAACGACCGATTTCGGTTTAAGGTTTGAATTTTATAATAATATGTTGATTTTATGTAGTCTAGCAATAATAGTTACTGACGCCCAGAGCATACTAAAATTGTGTGGGGAACATAGCTGAAGAACAACAAAGCGGGGGGCCGATGGTCTGCGGCCGAGCTATTGAAACACGTCGGCGAAAAACTGATAAGGAGCTTAAGTCAGCTTCTTTGTAGAATATGATCGGACGAAAGCATGCCCGAAGATTGGAATTTAAGTGTGCTCTGTCCAATTCACAAAAAGGGAGACCCCACAATTTGCGCCAATTACCGTGGGATAAACCTCCCCAACATCGCATACAAGGTTCTATCGAGCGTATAGTATGGAAGATTAAAGCCCAACAACAAAAAGCCCGTCAACAAACCTTATCAGTGTGGCTTTAAACCTGGGTAATCAACAACTGATCCGAAATTCACCATGCGCCAAATCTTGGAAAAGACTCATGAAAAGACCCATCGACACTGCTGCTTTTGACAGCACGAAAAGAAGCTGGCTTTATGCCACTATTTCTGAATTTGATATCCCCGCAAAACTAATACGGCTGTGCGGCTGTGTAAACTGACGTTGAGCAATACCAAAAGCTCCATCAGGATCGAGAAGAACCTCTCTGAACCGTTCGATTCCAAACGAGGTTTCAGACAAGGCGACTCTCTATCGTGCGACTTCTTCAATCTACTGCTGGGGAAAATAATCATGATATTGATATGATCTCATGTCGTCTGAATGGACGAAAACACTGCCGATCTGATAGTATTCGATGCAGTACCCGCCGGTGAAAGCAGAGGAAGAGGAAGATCTCCAGTCCGTTGGAAAAACCAGGTGGAGAAGGACCAGGCTACACTTGGAATCTGGAAGTGAAAAGGAAGAACGAGTGGCGCGCTGTTGTATATTCGGCTATAAGCGCGTAAGCGGTGTCTGCGCCAGTAAAGAAGAAGTAGATCGGTTTTGCATCAGGTTTTCTCATGGCGACAATTTGCATCCTCGCACACGAAGTACAGAGCGCACCGAAGCCGCTATTACCGCTGTGAAGCAGAGTATGGAAAACGTTCTGAATGAGTCCATCCGCCATCGCGCACAAAAATTTGAGCTATGCCTATACACCTTATGAAAGATTTTGCGAAAGGTTCTTGGTTTTCGGGCTTACAAAATTCAACTCCTGCAAGAATTGAAGCCGAATGACCATTAAGCGCAACGAACGCTTGGTTAATAGGTTCAAAACGAGATGGCCAACGATCCTGATTTCTACAAGAAAGTCATGTTCCGCCTACTTTTGGTTGAATGGTTACTTTAATAAAGAAAATTGTCATATTTGGAGTGATGATTTTTCACAAGTCATTGTTTTTGATTAGAGGGAACCATTGGTCCATTTTTATTCAAAAATGAAGCCGAACATAATGTTACATTTAATGGGGAACACTATAGAACTCAAAAAAATGATTCTAATGACAAGATTGTGTGATTTAACACCGGTGGCTAATTTTTGTGAGATTATGTCAAAAGACGACTGACGCCTTGGAAGAGCATATTCAGTGAGTTATTGCTGACATACGGCCCCAAGCGCTGCAAAAAATACTCGAAAGTTGGACCTCTCGGTCAAAGTTATATTATTTCACTTGCTACATAGAAATATATGAAATTAAGCTGCGGTCCGCTAATTACGCCGCTCATAAAGCGTAGGCATGCATAAATAGTGCAATCAATTAAAGGTGCCCATATGTAACCGATAACCATTTACCATGCTCGAAGTTACTGTAACCTAAGTAATTTGTAATGAAAATCACCGAAACACGACGAAGCGCAATGGCAAATGGAAACTTAATGCGCGCGCCGCCAGCATTCCCGTAATAAATGTAGTTAATTTGTCTAATTGCATATCGGCTGTGTGACTATGCAATCGGTGTGGAATGAGTGGTTGATTACCAAATGTTTTTTTGTTGCAACATATGTATATATTTATATATATATCTATGTATATATATTTCATATATATTTCTTTGGGAAAGCTGACTGACTTAGGTTGTTCCAGTGCAAAAAAGCAAACGCCACCTCGCGCGCCCTCTATGGGGCTACGTGAATGCGTGCGCTTAATATGGCATACATCCAACATTTATGTATTATCATCTAGCGTACATTGTTAGTATATATATATGTATATACATCTGCTTATGTGTTTTGCACTTTTCGTCATTCATGCTGCAACCTACTTACCTAGTGGCGAGTGTAGGCTGTTAAATGTTGCATGTTGATTGCTTGCCGCAGCAACTTGCCACTCAAAGTCGAGGAGTCGAGGAAATAGCATTCTATCTATGCACGCATGCGCACCAGACAAGCACACAAACACATGCAGCAGCATTTTATGCAACTAATCTGTATTTGGCTGGGCTGTGCGTGCGCTCCGTGAAAATGCAAGCGGCGCGCAGTGACAATGCGCCTGCGCTGGCAACGACACAAAGGCCGAGACAAACTCAACTGGCGTTGCGTTAGGCGAGTGCGCACACGCGTGTGGGTGGCTGCAGAAGGTCGTGCTGTTGACTTTCGATGCAGTGCCAAAAGCGCGCGCTTACCGCCTGTCTGCGCGCAGAATAAGTTCGAAAAAAAAACAAAAACTATATCGGCAATGGCTGTGTGCGGCGCGCATGAATGAATGCATGAATGAATGAATTTCAGTTTTAGTTGCAGATTTGTAGAGCCACACCGAAGCAGAAATCCAACAAAAAACAAGATTGAACTAAATAAATTTCGAGATAAAGTGCGCCAGCTAAGTACTTCGGGAAGTATGAATGAGCGCAGCGAAATTTCATAAATGCATGCTACGCGCAGTGACGGTGGTAATTTTTCTCGAGTCTCGGTAGAGCTTGCGCGTTGTACCCACACACCAAATCCAGCACTTTTTTGTCCATTTTTTTTTCTTATTTTTTGGCGCGATTTATGCCTTCCGCCGGCGCGTAGTGTGGCACTTCATGAAGTAGAAATAGAATCGAGTGCTTTTCAGCGACGCAAAAAAGTGCTGCTAGAATAATACTGCTCAGCAGACGAAATGCACACTCACATGTCTACTCGTGTGTGTATGCGTGTGTGTTTGCACTTGGATCTGCATTAATTTGCACTTTGAAGTGCTCATCAAAGCGCCTTTGCATGGGCGTTTCTACGCTTGTCCTCCTGCTATACTCATTCATGTGCCATCTAAGCCTAACTCCCTGTGTTTGTGTGTGTGTGTGTGTTCTTTTTATAACTCATTGCATTCGCAGACGTCATTATTTCCGCTTTAATAGCATCTTAAGTTGCGTAGCAAAAGTGTACTTAAAATAGGCACAAATTGTTTAGTGTATGGTAAATTTTGACATTTGAATGCTGTAAAGGCAAACAGTATAAACAGTGATATGCATTTATGCGCATATAAGCGACGCCGCCTGACAGCTGACAGCAAGGCGCTCATAAAAAAATATATTATTAGCAAATGGGTTGGAGGAGTTTTCGCTACAGTCACGGCAAGTGTGAAGCGAATGCGAAAATCTCTCTTAGAAGTTGTGGATTTTTATAGTATCCAGTCTTAGTCAACTAATTAGCGCATGAGGGAGAGATAAGCAAATATGTAGGTGTATGTAAAATGGATTATTATTAGTCCAGGATTTTCCAAATATAGACATTGGAAATAACTGAAACAAAAACTTAAACTTTGACTATAATACCCTCCACCGCTTCATTTCTTATAGCAAAAAAGGTATACAAAATCCTCATCTCAATTTTCATCTGCCAGTTTCTATGGCAGCTATTTGATTTACTGATCCGACCTGACACACTTTTCGGAGATTGGCTTGGACAATACTATATGCCTAATTTCGTAAATATATTTTGTCAAATACAAAAGTTTCCTATATAAGAGCAAAAATTCCTCTTAATTGTATGCTCCGCGGGGGTCTTGGCCGGGCAGTGGTTGTCGTTGCTTACAATGTCATGATCTCAAGCTAGCTCCTGTCCGTGTCATTACATTGCAGGTTTAACTGCATTAAATGTATCCTCAGAAGTAGGTGAATGGGTAATACAGGGTTTGTCTGAAAAGTAATAGGACTGAGTCGATTTTGAGACACATTGTCGGTGTTTGTCGGATCCCAACACGGTCTTCATCAACGACCATCGTACCTCCACTGCAACGGGAGCAGGTTGCGGTGGTTGTAGTACTACTGCCAAACTAGCTTTACAACGCACGGCTGCCACATATATGAAGACACGGACCAAGAGAGAGTTATAAGCATAAACACGTAAAGGGAAGAAGAACTTCTTTGCTCTCCTGTGCAGGCGACCGAGGGTTTCAACTTTAGCAACAAGAGCGGACCCCGGAAGAGGCCTGAGGAGAGTAGTCGGAATATGCAACCGGCTCGAAGGCAAGTCCTACCTGAAGAAAGACGACGTGAAACGGCTGGCTTGGGCTAGAGAGGAGGTGCAGAATGGCCGGGCACACTTCGCCACTCGAAATTGGTGTAATGCCTCGGATCGAGAGTATGCTAATCGCATAGTCCTCGAGAATGGACGCGAACGGAGCGCATTCATGCCGTCATTTGATGGAGCAAGATGGCTTAGTGGAGTAAAAATCTTGAACTGCAATGACGTCCCGCCGCTAACATTGGTAAGGGAAACGGTCAGAACGCTTTCATACCTGTAGGAAGGAGTGAAGCTGGCGATGGTAGACCGCAGCAGTATTCCATCGGTGCCCAAGCAAAGATACCTAGCGTGGTGGACCCGAAACATGCTCTGCTACTGCTAAAAAGATAGAATCCGGACGTGCCAACTAAGACTGGAGAGTGATAAGCGTGGCGAAACCCAGATCATTAAGGCGACAGAGAATATTCTGCGAGGTTCGGGAAGATAACATGAGAAGCGTGTTCCTTCGCCTCAAGAAGCGTCACCCCGCGGACGGCAATAAAAACACGCCGGAGATAGGTGAAGTAGAAAATAAGCACGCCATAGAAAGGATCATGGCTGCTTCACTTGTCCTACAGACGGTGGAGGTGGAGAGGGAACCCAGTCAGCAGGACGATGGTCCAAAACCAAGAGCTGAGGGTACTCCAAGTGAACCTGCACAAGAGCAAGATCGCCTTTGCCGAGCTTCTTCTCAATTTAGAGAACGGCGGCTACGATGGGCTTTAGTTCCAGAACCATGGATTGCATCGGTTGACGTATGTGGTTGCTGGGCTGAAGTCACAAAACTACATGACACCGACCGTAATGAACAAGGTAAAATCAGCGATGGTGAAGCAAAGTCTATTTTCCTATTATGATTTCCGTCGTTCCACAGATGATTTTACGGTTGTTGAAGTGAAGGGTGCCAAGGATAAGTATCTACACCTTGCATCCTGCTATATGCCACATGATTGCGAGCGCCAACGGCCAACCTACTCAATTATATTTTGCAAAGTAACAAGGTAGCTAATAGCGGTGAGGAACCTACCTACATAGGACCCACTTCTAGAAACGTTCTAGACATAACCCTATAGACAAGTAGAGAGATGTATTGGTAGAAGCCTGGAGAATGCTAAGCAAACCACCGTTCTCTGACTATGGATACATCTACTCCTCCATTAGATCAGAAGCAAAGATCAGAAACGAGGTTAGGAGAAATCCCAGGAATATAAACAGGGTTCTCTGCAGGCAGATACTATTAGGTAAGAGACTTAGACCTTGCGTGTAGAGCTAAGCAGAAAGCGGGGACTCTTTAAACGAATATAAAGATCTTCTAAGGGACTACAAGAAATTGATGCGCCGGACAAAGCGAGAATCCTGGAAAAACTTTTGTAGTGGATTTGAAAAGACTTAAGAAACTATTATCCAAAAGTCCCACCACGCCCGGTCCAATTCGCAAAAGTAGCGTAGAGTGGACGGACAACTCCCAGGACTCATTGAAAGACCTAGTCAGTGTGCACTTTCCAGGCTGTAAGGACGCGGTAAATTCTAGCTACACAGGGGGTAATACAATAAAACCGAAAACACCACGAAAAAAACCGTTCAAAAATCATGGTGATGCTTATAGTATATTTCGATATTCGTGGTTTGTCAACAAGGAGCTCCATTTGGCCATATTGAGGCGCTTGCGTGAGAACATCCGTCGAAAATTGCCGGAATTGTGAAAGAACAATATATGGATTTTACACGATGATAATGTGCCATCGCATCGCGCCACGATTCTGACCGAATTTAAAGCCAAAACGCAAAGAATACCATCGATCAACCACCTTGTTCATCAGATTTGGCTCCGCGTGATTTTTACTTGTTCCCCAAACTGAAATTGCCGCCTCGTGAAACCCGTTTTCAGTCGATCAAAGAGATAAAACAAAATTTGCTGAAGGCCATCCCAAAAAGTGCTTATGAAAAGTATTTCGAGGACTGGAAAAATCGTTAGCATAAGTGTATTACATCTAGTGAAAATTACTTTGAAGGCGACAAAATAAATATTGGAGAATAACCGAACATTTTGCGTTTTATTTACAATTTCGGGTACTTTTCTGTCATTACACATATTTACAAGAATTTGTGGTTATTTAAAAAAATTTTGATTGCTGCAATCGCATGGTGGACCCACATTGAATTAATAAAGCTTGGGAAAGTCAAATACATTTCTATTGCTAAAAATGACTTCTTGCATACTTGCAATATCTCGAATATATTATTATTGCATATTTGGAAAATACCAATTTTAACAAAAATTTTTCTCGAAGAATTTTCACTTTCTTCAGAGCAGGCAACACGTCACATCCGGTTAATTGGTGACTTTGCGCTTGCGCATGCACGCATACACACGTTGCTGCTTACAACAAATTACAAAGCTAATATTACATGTAACTTTTAGTTTCGTTCACGGTAATGCCGTTTTCCTTTTCATTATTATTATTATTAATTTTCTGAAAGCAAAATGCCACAACGGTATTAAAACACGAAAAAAAAAATAAAGAAGAAGAAACACGACTTTACATGTAAAGTTGTTGTAATCTGCGTGTACACATGCATGACTCACGGTAGCTAACGGTGTCAGGCTCCTCAACTGGCTGACTCTGTTGTTTCCACTGATGTTCCTCAACGCCGCTCACCCAAGCATGCGGCGACTGTGTGCGGCGTGCCCGTTGTCAACTGCTCGCCGCCGCTGCGCGCATCCGCCTTGTAAACACCGCGACCGCATTCCGTTGCAGCTTGTTGACTTGCTTGCTCGCGCTCGCCGCGCGCAGCGTTTACGATTTTCTTGTTACATGCCGCCGTCTTTGTTGTTGTTGTGCTTTTATCAGCGCAGCAATTGCGTGCTGACGTCGGTCCAGCCGTTCATCCGCGGCCGCTCATCTGAACGTCCATGTGACTGCTTGTCCGTCCGTCCGCGCGAGCGCAGCTAAGGTTTCAATTTCTAGTGAAAGTTTTTTGTGCGCTCACAGCTTTGGCTGTAGCGTTGGGGGCTGGCGTGTATGTTTGCATGCATGTTGCTGCAGCATGTTGCAATCCGTTAAACATACAAACATGTGTACTCACCATAGCTTGACGCGCCGTATTTTAAGATTTTTATTTATATTTTCTGATTTTTCAATTTTTTTCTTTTTGAACTTCAGCTTTTTCTCCACAGACTTATCAGAACTTTCATTTCATTTCCGATTTCTCAATTTGAAAAAAAAAAACAAAAAAATAAAAGTGACCAATAAAATTTATTGTTTATGATTTTTCATTAGTTGTTTTATCTCGCACTTCTTTTGTTCGCCTGTGATTTACGATGAGTTGACATGTTTTTCTTTCTTCACTAAGTTTCTTCTTTCACTCGTCTGTTTGGTTTGAGTAATTGTTGTGCGGCCCAAAGGTGTTGGCGACTTTGCATTTATTTTCATTTTTATTCTCTTGTTCTCCTGTCTTTTAATATAGTATTCATGCTAATCTGATCAGCAATAAATCAGTTATTTCATTGTTGTTGTTAATTTAATGATAGTTTGAGAATTTGTTTTGATTTGGACTGAGCCTATTAAAAAAGAATAAAGCAAAGTCAGGCTGGATGAAATATGGCCAGTAGCATTAGGTTGAGGTTAGAGGATTGAAAAATGAATTTATCACATAAGACCACACTTTGTTTAAGTGATTTTAGAAATAATATTGATGGATAACTTAGAACAAGCGTAGAAAGTTTGGAGCTTCATATACAATTAGAAGTCAGCGAGAGTTGTAGAATTGAAACACAAAAGCAGAATCATAATCACAAAGACAATATTAATAAATATTAGAATAAAGTAGTGGATATTACATCTAGAATCCGATAATTTCTTGTTCCATGCAAGATAGCATGCTAAAAAAGTTGCTAAAGTTCTTCTCCTTCATCCACAGCCACAGTTTTTTGGTAGAAATCAAAAGCATATGTCTATCCATAATGCTTAATCATAAATTTTGAAAAGCCTGTTATCAAAGAACAGACACCATGTAAGATCCGCGTCCTAGCTTTCCAGCTCCTCAGTTCGAGAGATAATTCTAATTGAACCCACAATGTCTCATTGCCAAAGCCAAAAGCATGTTATTGCGGACTCAACTATATAGATCTTCCACAGTGCATCACTTCTAGGTTATAACATTTCCTTCTAAGATTAGCGAAAATATTTTGTCAAACCGCAAGGATAAAATAAAGAATCGGCTATTTAACAGGGCGAAGTAAAGCTCATAAACTTCATAAAACGATTTCATTATGTTTTACAATTGATTAGTTGATCTAAATATGGTTTTCGCCACATAGGAATTCGGAAAATGTATTTAGTGCCATTTTAGTGACGTCCTCTTAATTAAAATTTGAAGCACGGACTATCTCATTTTAGTACTTTTCAAAATTTTTCTTCGAATATGTGTGAGTCTGAAATTTGATATTGTTGTAGAAGGATGTTTTCTAAGGAATTTTGGATTTTTATCAGGTCGAAAATTCAAAATGTTTACGGATTAAGAATGCGAGTAGTATCGTATATAACTTCAACATTTTAATGGAGAATTATTATCTAAACATATGAAAAAAAAAATTCAAAATTTCAAAAAATAAAATAAAATATGCTACAATTTTAAAATTTGAAAATATTTAAAGATCTGGAAAATTTAAATATATTATAAATTTTGAAATATATTAAATTTTTCACAATTTCAAAAAAAAAAAACGAAAATAAAAAACATTAACAATTAGAAACAATTTCAAAATCTAAATAATTTTAATTTATTTTTAACTTGAAAAATTTTTTAACTTTGAAATTAGTCCAAAATTTAAAAGAAATTCAAATATAAAATGCAAAAAATTAACAAATAAAACAAATTTCAAAAAATTACAAAAAATTAAAAATTAATTTTAAGTTTTCAATATTTTAAAAAAATTTATTTAAAAATCTAAAATAGTTTTAATTTAATTTTAATTTGAAAAACTTTTAAAAATTTCAAAAATAACAATGAAAATATAAAAATGAACAATTAGAAACAATAAAAAAAGTAATATATAAAAAATAATGGAAAAATTTCATATTTAAAATTAAAAAAAAAAAAAACATTAACAGCTACAAACAATTTCAACATCTAAACTAATTTTAATTTGATTTTTTTTAAATTTGAAATTAGTTAAAAATTTTAAAAAAATTCAAAATCTAAAATAATTAAAAATTTTAAAAAATTTCAAAATCTAAAATAATTAAAAATTTGAAAAAAATTAAAAATTTAAAAAGTTGTAAAAAAATTAACAATTTAAAAATTTGAAATGGTTTAAATTTAATTTCAATTATAATTTTTTTTTAAATTTCAAAAAAAGAACAATAAAAGTATAAGCTTAACAATTAGAAAAAATTTAAAAATCAAAAATAATTAAAGTAATTTAAAAATTTGAAAAAATCTAAAACTTTGAAAAAAATTTAACAATTTAAATTACATTGCACGTGTATGGTATAAGTCAATAACAACGAATAAATGTAAACATTTCTAACTTGCAAAATTAAAAAAAATCAAATATTTTAAAATCTAAAATAATTTTAAAATTTAAATACCTACAAACTTTAAAAAATTTCAAAATTAAAAAAAAACAAAATTCGTAAAATTTTTAATGTTTAGAAATTCAAATTCCCTAAACAAATTTTTCGAAAATTAAACTTCTTTTAGTCTAAACTTAAAACCATAAAAGCGTGTTGCACCAAACCATATTTTTCGATGTGCTCTTCTCGATAACTCAAGTTCTTTTCAATTTACATTGAAAGTTGGAATTAATATTATTGAATCTAAAAATTTCTAATTTCCGAAAAAAATCAAAAACTTAGTGAAAAAATCGAAGGATAATTTTGAGTAGCCGCCATTTTATAAAAAAAATAATAATAATAATTTTGTAAGTTCACACGATAATAACTTTTGTATTAATCAATAAACCGATTTTGTTTTATTTTTTAAATGACTGCGAGGGTAGAAATCGCGATGACTAGGGAGTGGCCTTCATAATTTTACCAAAAGTTGGCTTTGTTATTTTTTTCTTAGTTATTTTGGACACTGTTGGGATATGAATAAAAAAAATGGTAAGAAAATGGATAGTAAAAGTGTTAATTTCCAAAAAATTGCAGGAAATAATCTAGACTAGGAGATTAGAATACGTAAAACAAGGTTTCAAACAGTGCGGTTTTTTATGAGTATTACTTTATATACATATGTATATATCTATAATTTATAAGTATTGAACTCAAAATTTCAATACAACAATACTCACTCATTGTATCTGCTCTCACACGGAACAGAAGCGGTCAGCAAGAGTTGTGCAATCGAAGGAATTATACACAAAGAAAACTTTCATAAAGACTACTCATAAAATTTAATTCAATTAAAAGTGCAGAGTTGAGTGCATAAAAGCAACAACAAGAACACAAATGAATGGAGAGCCATATTACTAACAACAACAATCATGTGCGTCATGTTAGTCACCCAACAGCAATGAATTTATAGCAAAGTAAACACATACACACGCACTTAAGCATATAAATCAGCATACATGGATACATAAATACGCACATTCACACATACACACATATGTATATACCAATACCTAGACATGTTTACAGCTCTCCAGACAATTTGTATCTTTTAGATAAGAGCAAATAGTACTAAATACAAGAAATAAAACTGTCGCCAGCGCTTATCAGCAGCGTTGCCAGCGTTTTGTCCGCTTTAAGTAAGTGACTAACTTAACTAAATTGCAATTCGTTGCGCCACTTACACGCATACACACGTGCCAGCCATTCATTAAATGTGTGGCATTTATGTAAATTTCATTTAGAAAAAAAGGAGAAAAAAGCGAAGAAGGTAAAAGAAATTCACTTTTGAATTGAATGAAGAAAGGCGAAAGATTTTCTAAAGAAAGAAGGTGAAGTGGACGCTGTGGTGGCTCAATAGAATGTTGTACTATTAAAAGATTAACATCAAGTGGGGAAAACAGATGCTGCAGACACTTGAGGTAGAATGTATGCATGCATGCAACTTGCCACAAGCCGCGGGCGGCAGCCAAGCAAACAATTATACTTGTATGAGAGTGTGTGTGTGCGTGTGCAAGTTGAACAATCAGCATTGTGACACAAGTTGAGGTCATTGGCGGAGGCAAGTAGAACACATATGAATATATGCATATGAAAATATATATACGCGTGCATAGAATAAATATATATAAAAAACAAATAAACGTAAAAAGCATTTGCAGCGTTATTGAGCGCTATGAACGAGCGTTTTCTATTTGTTTGTTGAGTTTTTTTTTTTTTTTTTAGAAAAAACGTTGACCCTTGGACCGATGAGTAAACAGTCGAACAAGCAAATACAAGTGGACACACACAGTATGGTGAAGCTCTAACAACGGCTTGTTGACAGCGGAAATATGATGTGGTGTCAAACAAGACGCGCACGAGCTACACACATACACCCATATATAATCACATTCACTAAATATCGCTCGTGCATTATTCGTTTGGCTATGATATTTAAGTAAATATGTTCTTGTAAGTAGAACGAAGTGAAAACCACCAAAAGAAAGACCAAAATGTAGAGTGTATTTAAAATAATATTGTGATAATTCAGATTATTTCCGCAATAATTGTTTTAAGTTGTCAAATACAAGATAAAATTAAAAAACTCAAATGGAATTGGATTTTGAATTTTTCATAAGAAATTGAGGATATACAACTATATAAAAAAATTTGCTAAGGGGATATATACAATTAGAACATTCAAAATCGATTTTTTTTATTTTTTTCTTAATGTATAGGTATATGTATATGTATTTAAGAATACACTCACGAATTCGTAAAAATATAATAGTTTAGAAAAAACAGCTTTAAACATTTTTTATATTTAAAAATTTTAAATAATAAAATATTACAAAAATTTCAAAATTCGTAAAATTTTGCTAGTTTAGAAAAAATAGTCTGAAAAAATTTCAAAATTACAAAAAAATTAAAATTCGTAAAATTTTAATAGTTTTAAAAAAACAATTTTAAATAATGCCAAAATTTAAAATAATTAAATTTTTTTTCAAAATTACAGAATTACAAAAATTTCAAAATTCGTAAAATTTTTATAGTTTAGGAAAAATGGTTTTAAAAAATCTCAAAATTAAAATTTTTCAAAAATTTCAAATTTACAAAAATAAACATAATTCATAAAATTTGTATAGCTTAGAAATTCCAAAAAAATTTGATTTAGTAGTAGTTTAAAAAGTACGCGAAAATTGGGTTCATCTAATTCGTTCCAGCAAAAGAAGTCGTGGAGGCCATTAAGTGATGTTATATTCAAAACTAATCTATTGTACCTCAATTTAAACAAAAAAAATTTCTTAACACTTAGTGTGTTTCTTTAGAAAAAAAATATTATCACTCTTATCGGAAAACCCTGTATATGCATATTTGTGACTATTCATGATACATATGTATGTATGTATGTATATCTTTTTTGGTGTTAAATCAAGTCACCACGAGCATAAAAAACTAAAGCTATATTCATTAAATGCATTGACATTTGTTATTTGACTTACTTAATTGATTTTTTGACTGCAGTGTGGCACTCACAGACACGCTCGAGTTCATATGCTAACACACAAACACATATGTATGTGCCCTGTCGAAAGAACATTTTCAAATGCTGCTGACAGTTGCTGCGACATTATGATCGGATCACTGTCGATTTATGTCACATCTACACACACTTGACTTTGTATACTTATATATTATGTACAAATGTCTGCGTCTATATACACACATATGTATATTAAACAATATTGTATTGGCAGCTCAAACACTTTTTCTACTTCCAATATTTGGACTTTTGTGGCAACTTCCATCTAGCTGCCACAAGTGCTTGACTTACTGCCTTTGATTATTTATGTATATTGTTGGCTTTTTTTTATCAACTGTTCTCTCTAGTCTTTATTCTACCACTATGTTCTTTATTTTTTCTCATTTGCTCCAGCTTGTTTTATCGCTCGCTTCATTTGTGTCCATTTAACGGCCATTGATAATGCCAGCACACCTACACACACATAGAAAATTACAATTACTCACAGTGCACTACATACATACATACATACAGCTTGATATCAATTTCACGCTCCATTTCTGCTCTATAGCAAGTGAAATGTTGAGCATTTCTTTACTTTACTAAAGGAAAAAAAACCGGAAAAGAATCTATGATTTTAAAATTGAAAGCGCTGTGTATACACTTCTATATGTTAACATGTATGTACGTATGAATATTTTTTTTAGGTACTTATGTATGTAAGTGTATATATCTATATAGCTTAGTAAATATTGCCCAGTATCACAATTTTCTTCGTTTCCACTTTCCTTTGCCTTATCAGCGCTTGTCAATGTCCGCTTTCAAGTCCAAGGGTCAATTTGTTTGCTTTTTTAATAAGACTTACAATTTCTAGATATTTTGTTTACAAAAATATGAAATTCGATATCTTTTGTAAATAGTTTATGAAATTTCATAAATGCCATTTATTTTTCATTTGTTTGATATGAAATAAGTATTTCAGATAAACAACAATAATGCGAAGTTGAAGGTTTCCTTTTTCAGGTTCAATGATCCTTTAATTGCAGGAAAACAAAATTGTTTCTTTTTTGTGGTACATTTACCGAACTGTTTAAATTTTTTAATTGATTTGATATAAAATCTACAAACACAAACAAAACGTAAAAATAATGTCTAATAAAAAAAAAATAAATTAAAAAAAGAAACAAAAAATAAAATTAAAACAAAAAAATAAAGTCAAAACAAAAAATAATAAATATTAAAATAACAAAAAAAATAATAAAAATTTACACAAAAAATATAAAAAAGTTAAAAATAATGAAAATATTGAAAAAATAAAATTAAACAAAAAATAATAAATATTAAAATAACAAAAAAAATAATAAAAATTTACACAAAAAATATAAAAAAATTAAAAATAATGAAAATATTTTTTTGTTCACCAAAAACAATGATTTTAACACTTAAAAAAATATTTAAACAGAAAATAAAACAAAATAATAAAGAATAAAATAATAAAAAATCAAGCACCTATAATAAAAATGAAAATATAATAAAAAATTAAACTGTGTTTACAAGTTATGCTTTTTGCATTTTTCGATTTTAAATTTTTTTACAAAGTTAATTAAAAAAATGTTTAATAAAAAAAATGTACACTTAAATATTAATGCTATTATAATTTAACCAAAAAAATAATAAAATTAGAATAAATTATATAAAAACAAAAGAGTTTTTTTTAATGAAATGTTGGTGCACTGACAAAAATTATATTGCAATATATAAAAAATTAAAAAAAAAATTTTTTTTAATTTTTTATAAGACAACAACGAAATTTACAGAAACAAAAGATTTTAAAATTTTGGTACACTGACCAAAATTATATTGTAATAAATAAAAAATTTAATAAATTATATAAAAATTTAGCAAAAATAACACTTTTTACTAAGAAATAATAATAAAAAAATGAAAATAAGAAAGCGTAAAAAAGTAATTGAAAACGTTTTGTTTTATTAAAACAAACATTTTTTTACTAAAAAATACTAAAATTATTAAAATTAAACCAAAAACTACAACGAAGTATAGTTTGTATATTTTTTTTAATTAAAAAATAATTGGTACACTGGCAAAATTTATTATACAGTGAATAAACAAATAATAAAAGTAAATTAAAAATAAATTACAAAATATCTTTTTTCTTAAAAAAAAGATTAACGCTATATGTAATGTAATGATTAATTTTTGTAAAGATTAAATTTTTTTTGTTTTTAATAAAAGTTTTGACACTGACAAATATGATTTTATGAAATAAACAAAAAGAATAATGAAATTTATAACTATATTTTTGTTAATGAAAAATAAAATTTACAAAAATCGATCAATTTTGTTAAACAAATTCTGACACACAGAAAAAAACTTAAAACTATAAAAAACTAAAGCTTAAAAAATAAAAAATATCTAAAAAAAATAATTAAATAAAATATCGAATAATAACAATAAAATAAAAAAAATATATATAAAAACAAGAATCTAATAAAAACTAAAAACACAATTATCCGCCGAAGAGGAAAATGCCTATTTTTAGTGAATTCTTTTGGAATGAGCACTCGCAGCAGCATTGAGGCACGTAAACGCATTAATATACGTCAGTTCTGACCAAAGCCGCTTGCAAGCACTTGAAAGGAAGCGAAAATCAGAGCAAATTCTGACAACAATAAATATGTATATGTAGTTGTACATACATTTCAATGTATGTGTAAGAAGAAAATTATTTTTAAATATTTTTCTAAAAACCACTACCCGCAAAGGCCAATGATTCAAGCTATGCTGTGTTTTGGAACTCATGAGTTCAATGATATTTATTTTCTTGCATACAATACTATACATGGATGTACATATGTATGTATACACATATTGACATATACAAGTATACTAATATGATATACACATTTGCGAAGTTGTTGCGTATGGAAAATCAAACCAAAGGAAATATAATCCAAGTAAAATAATTAATCAAATAAAAGCTTTAATTCCAAACGGCTAAAAAACATGTATGTATGTATATCTGCATGTACATATATGTATATGTAAGTGTAAGTGTGTACCGAAACTTATTGTTTCGTAATCAATAACATTAATGCCAATGCAAATGATCGGCAGGCCTTTTATTTGCCAATGAAGTGATCGACATTTACTCGGGGCCAAAATGACTCAATCGGCCGAGCATATAAGAAACCCATGCTTTTGAGCAAATTAATCGCTGTAAATCTCATTACAGGAAGAATCCGTTGAATTAAAGCAAGAATGATCAATACGAAAAAAAAACAAAAAACAAGATAAAAGGTTCAGCTTCATTGCGCTTCCAAGCGCTGTCAATATTCGTTAGCATATACAAACACATATATGTTATGTATGCATGTGTATGCTGTGCAAGCAAGCAGACAAGCCTTTGGCTAAATCCATTAAGAAATGAATTAAATGGAAAAAAGGCTTAAAAGCCGCAAAGCATACAACGAATTAACAGTTAGTTGCAACACAGCTTCAAACCCGGCGAAGTCAGGCTGAAATGGAAATGCCAGGGAGGCTTAGCGTGGCGTGTAGCGTAGCGCGGCGTGATAGGCCGAGGAGGCGAGAGGGTGAGGCGGGTCGCGCACATGGCATGGCGACAGCATAAACACATACACACATGCATGTATGTATATGTGCCGTAAAGGGAAATGACCGCAAAAGCATGCGAAACTAAAATCAAAGCAGAATACTCACGCGCACAAACAATACAGTAACAACAACAACAATACCTGGCTGTAATAATGCAAACAACCAGCAATGGCGCAACAATCGCTGATGACAATAACCTTAAGAAAACAAGCAAGCAACAACAACAAAAACAACAATTTATTGGCAACAACCGGCCTCCCGGCGCAGGGAGGCCCATCCGCGTGTCTGTTAGCCTGCATGTGTGTGCACAGAGCTTCGTCTCCGCAATGCTATAATAAGAACACACACAAAAAAGGAACAAACAACAGCAACAAAAACAACAAAAGCGAGGAAAGTAAGTAAAGCGTATCTTCAAAAACAAAAGCATCGCTGCAAAAATGTAAAGAACCTTATTAAGCGAGCCAAAAGCGGATTTCGGCATAAATTTGCCGTTTGCTAAGCGCAGCATTCCTGCTTCTCGGTGCCGTGTAGCGCGTTGCGCATGCGCCATGCGCCAGAACGTTGCATGTGACTCAGGTCTGAGCAGACGCAGCATGACACAGCGTGATGGTGTCGGTGATTTGCAGTGCCGTGCAATATTTTATGTGGCAAGCAATAAATTGCTGTTCGATACAATGGAGTTTTTAAAGTGTTTGGACTTCTTTGAAGCGCGTTTAATTTTGAAATCATTATAAGTTAGCTGCACATATATTTCAGAAAAGTTACTTTATGAGTCAAAATTTCAAAAAACAGTCCCAAACTCTATTGTTCAAAATACAGAGATGAGAAGATATCATAGAATATCATTTTCCATTCATATTTACTTTACTACATAATATAATACAATATGTATATTAGGGTGTTTTTTTAACTATTATTTTTTTTCAATCCCATCAATAAATTTCCTTGGAAATACCGTAAAAAAACGTAAAAATTTTCCATTAAAAATACACAACGATCGTGATTTTTATCTTTAAATTTCTATAGCTCAGAGGCATTCTATGGCATCGCTTTGACTTTAGACACATATTCCTCAGAATTGAACACTCTACAAAAGTGCCCATTGCGACAAAGTCGAAACTCACACCGGCGAGGTAATACGGGGCTCTAAACCTGATTTTTCCATGAAATTCGCATTTTTTTGGTATATATCTCGTAAATGACGAGAGCTATAGCAAAAGTGTACATGACAAACTTGTAGGAAATTTTATTTGCTACAAAAAAGGTTCAAGGTCAAAATCGCTATCATTTGTACTTCTCGAGATATTCGGCTTTTTAAGTAACGCTTTATAGAATTTTCATAGATGGTATGTTATAAAACATCTCTGAAAATTCCATACCTAGGATAATCTGAAATTTTTGGCATTTTTTTTATAGAAATTTTCATTATACAATATAACTTTTTTCACATATCATGAGATATATCGTCGATAAATTATTAAAAATTATGTAGGGATATGTATGTAGGGAAATTTTATGAAAATTTCATATGGTCGTCATAATCTCCGCAGATATAAATATTTCAGTTCAGAGTGCTATAGCATAAAACTTCCCTACAAACTGGCCACCAAAATCAAGTTCTTGTATGGAAACTTTTATTTTGTAAAGGGTATTATAACTTTTGTTTTTTTGTTTTGGTACGATTCGACAAAAAAATTTTATATAAAATTTCTTCCTTCACAAATTTAGTAATAACTTTTATTTTGAGGGTATTAAACTTTTGTGCTAATATTTTTTAAAGTTTTTAAAATTCGAAAAAATTTTATTTAAAATTTTTTCCGTGTTTTTTTTAGTAATAATATTTTTTGAGATAAACAAGTAATAAGTTACAAACTTTTCCCAAATTTTTTTAAAACTTTAAACATTCTACTTCACATTTGAGCATATCCTATTTGATGAATGCTTTTGCTGCATTTTCCAGAGTTCTCTAGGGAGCCACACCTCACCAACTGTAATTATTTCTAAACATCAGCAGCCATATACATTTATATCTATATAGCTATGTATATGTACATATAGTAAGTATGTACATCTGTCCACATGGATATATTGCAGAATGCTTCCACCTCTCGCTACCAACACTTGCCGCATTTGCTGGAAAACAGCAGCGTGAGCGCTATCATTTATGGTAAATGCGTCAAACGCCTTTGGCAAAAATGGCAAAGAAAAGTTAAACAAAAAAACAACAACGAAATTGCAGAAACGCAAGTAGGAAGCAAAGCTATGCGCTGGCGAATGCATCTTGTCTACATAGCGCATGATGAGTGCATCTTTATCTATTCCTATATATTTCTATGCACAGTACTTATATGTACATATGTATGTAAGTGAGCGCTTACCAAAAAAGTCCTCCCAGCGTTCCGAGTCGTCTGATTCTATATCCATTTTGGTGTTGTGACTCAAACTGCTTGTTTGTCGCTGCCCGCTTAAAATGTTGTCGCGTTGAGAATATTATGTTGTTATTGCTGTTGTTGTACACGAAACACTGTGCGGCGCAATTATATATATTTGTTTTTGTTTTTGTATACACTGATTTGTGATTTGTTAGATAGTGTGGAAATATTTTATGGAATACATTGACAGTAGCAGCTACTTTGTTGCGGCGTTGCCTGCAATGTTGTTTGTTTTTATTATTTTTATTTTTTGTTTGCGCGTCTAACGATGCTTTACTGTTGCGCTTACGCGTTGCTGTTGTTATTTTTAAAACGCTTGCATTTATTTTCTTCTTTTCTTGCTGCGATTTAAGGCGATGCACTGTTGTGATTGGTGTTGTTTTTGTTGTAGTGTAGTGATGTTGTTGTTGTTAATGTTTTTGTTGTTGTTAATATTTTTGTTGTTGTTAACGTTGTTGCTGCTCTTGTTGATAGTTTTTGTAGTTGTTGTTGTTTTTATTCTTGTTGTTGTTTTTGTTGTACTTATTAGTTTTGTTGTTTTTATTATTGTGTCGCAGTGTATTTTATTATTGTTGTTTTTGTTATTGTTATTATTTTTTGTTGTTGTTGTTATTGTTTTTGTTGTTGTTATTTTATTGTTTTTGTTATTAGACTCTAACTGTATAGCTGTTGCTGTTGTTTTTCTTTTATTTTTTGTTGTTGTTGCTGTTGTTCAAAGCCTTATTTAGCCACAATGATAGCTCAACATTTTCTAAGAAGAATTTGCGCCGCAACACTTTAAGCCCATTTGCAGTGATTTTCAATTATTTTCTTTCCCCCCCTCTTCTTGCCTACCTCTGCTCTTGCACGCTAGCTGTGCTGCGTTTGTATAAAACTTTATTGCTTATTCTTTTCGCACAGTCACACACAATCGCACTGACATTTATAACCGTTCGAAGTTATTGCGTGCGCGAGTGCACTTTCATATATACACACACATACGCATGCGCGCTGAAGTAAGTATGCAGCTGATAGCACGTTTATGGGCAAACAATGTGCCATCCACTTTTCTGCTCGTGTGTCTAGATTTGTTCGTTGCTTGGGCAAGCAGTGTGTAGCATGGAATGTAAGCTTTTGCAATAATTCCCACAATTGGTAAGCGATAGATAGATGTTTGTATGTTTGTATGTTTGTGTGTCTCTAAGTTTGTATGCCAGTATATTTGTGCGTTCACAAGTCTGCTTTAGAACCTTAAAACGCGCTAGCAACACGTACTTTTTTCAAGCACTTGCTCTTCCCTTAGCAATTCACAAATAAGTCGGTGCACTAGGGCGTATACGCAATCACAAAAAAGTATTAAAAAAATTATTTATGAAATATTTTCGCAATTTTTCGCAAATGTCGTTGCGTAAGACGAACTGCAGCGCTGCCTCTGCGCCATTTTAATTAGTTCACACGACTACTGCTGGACGGCTGCAGCACTTCAAGGGCAACTGGGAGTGATTGCGGAATTATTGGTATTTTACGACGACTTGGCGAACAACTTGCAGGCGCTTTACTTCGTTCGTACCGTTGTTCACTCTACCAATTGGCTCATAACTCAATGCCTTATCGACAGTTTGCTTTTGCTCGAAGTCGTGGTGATAAGATAGCAAATAAGTGCTCGCTGGCTGCTAGTTTCGTGGCTGTTGGGGACTTTTGGGTCATAAAATGTATTTTTTTTTGCTGTTTATAATTTTTTGTATTTTTATTTACACTTTTTGCACAATTTTGTTGTATTTTAGTGTGTTGGTTTTGGATTTATTTTTAAAATTTTTATGAACTTTTTTGAATTTTTTTTTATTTTTCTGAGCACCAACTAACACAAAGAAATTGCGAAATTGCATGTAATTGACTTTCGTTGACAAGCGCTTAATTTACACGCTCGATTTACTCGCTTTTAAGTACGTGCTAACGGTGTTTTATCTTATCGCCGACATGCACGGACGCGGAAAGTTCGCTCTGGCAGTTTTGATAATATTTTTTTATAACGAATTGCTTTTGTGCAGCAGCGTCTTACGCGAGCAAAGTTGAACAAGCTTGTAGAGACATATATCTATGTACATAAAATGTTGTTGTTTTTGCGCAGTAATACTTATTTAAGCACTTTTAAAAATTCTTAGCTGCACTTTTCTTTTCAGCTGTTAATAAAAAAAATATTTTCCTATATTTCAGCGCAACAACAATCCAATAAGCCGCACACCTTTATCGGAATTTATCGCCGCGGCCTTGCTTCACCCCCGCGCACTTAACTACCGCCTCACTGACGCGCTCAAGTGCGCTCTAACAGTCTGTCGCGTTCACGTTTGCTTATTATTGTTCTATATTGTTGCTGTTGTTGTGCTTCTTAGAAGCGCGCGCTGACTAATGGCCGTCAGCCTTTGTTTTTGTTAACGCTTGAGTCGCTTATTGACATACACATACACAAGCACACGCGGAGAATCTCGCTGTAAGCACCAGCGCCCAACTGTCGATCAAGCGGCTAATTTGTTTGCAAAACTTGCGCATACAACAACAATAAATATTTGAAAAAAATTATGCGGAGGAAATGGTCAATCAATTCGAGCAATAAAGTTCGCCGCGTTGTTTTGATTTCGTCGAAACTGCGAAACTACGAAGCAATGTTACAAAGCGAAATGGCAGCAAATGGAATTTGTTTGTGTTTTTGACGTAGAAATTTAAACAATTGCAGCAAAGCTTGCTTGTAGTTCGAAATTAAATGGAGATTGGCAGCAGCGCTCAACTTTGCACGCTTCTTTATCAACTTCGGTGCTTTTTTGTTGTTTTTGTTGCTTTTGTGGTTTTTGCTTTCATGCATAAATTATATTAATAACTTCGGTTGACATTTCGCTTTCAACGAAATTTTTATTGTTTATTTTTTCTCTACTTTTCCATTTCACCTTCGCCAAATAAACCGTTTTAGCGAGTTTCGCACACTTTGCAGTCACATGCTGCCAATGCAAATCATTCGAGCAGCAAAAAAATTACTTTCATTGCAATTACTTTCCCGTTAAATGCGCTCACTTATGCATATTTTAGTATTAAAATTTAAATTTCTTTACTTCACTTAATTTCCGCCTGCCTTACAAGCGCCACTTCTTGAGAAATTACCATTTAACCGCCGATCTGACTCATTTGTGCGACGCTCTAAAGAAAACTGAATTCAATTTGAGCATTTTGCTCCCGCGAATGCCCCCAAACAAAGTCAGCCAAACAGCCCACTAAGCAATCCAGCAAGAGGGCCGAGCAGCAAGCAATCGAGCGAGACACGCGTTCGATCGTGCCAAAGTATCTTGTATCTCATGCGCTACACTTTGACTCCAGCTAGCGGCTACTTGACTGGAGTTAAGCTGCAATGCAACAGATTCGTTGCAACATGTTCGTTCCGGCAGGTAAACGCCAAGAGAGCGCGTGAGCGAGCAGTTGGAAGCGTGCAAGGCACTTGGGTGTGTTTGTGTGTATTTTTATCTTTTCGTTACACTTTGTGTTAACTGATCTTATCAGCGTGTATACTTAGTACTTGGCCGTGTGGTGGTGAGTATGTCGCGAGCAATCTTTGGGAGCTCATCAATAATTAGTGTGATTTATTTCCCACTGATAAGCGTATAAAAAAGGGACTCTGAACGTTACTTGTTCTTATAAATTATTAACAAGTAAAATACTCAGAAGAAGAATTTTGATGGTTAGTTCTTGGTAGTATTGGTATTAATTGATGATCGTATTGAAATAATTTGGATATTTGGAGAAGAGGTAAAAAGTAGGAGGTCTGCTTGAAGGTATGAGTGACTTTACATTTAGCAATTGGCTCTCACTTATACAAAAATAACCTTCCGATGTTTTTTGGCTGTAATTTTTTTAAAAAATGAACAACTTTGATTCTGCTTGTGGATTATTTTTATTTGGTCTTTTAAATTTTTTTACATCAAGTCGAGAATATGATATCATGTAAATGACCGCCGCCACAGTTGATTGTCATTTGAGCCCTTTTTATGGCATTTTCCATCACTTTGGCCAAAGCTTCCGGCGATAGGTCCTCACATTCATGACGGATATTGTCTTTAAGAGCTGCAAAAGTCTGAGGCTTGTTGACATAAACCCGCGACTTCAAAAAGCCCCACTAAAAGAAGTCTGGAAGAAGTCTCCCAAAACGGGAGATTAGGCGCCCGTGAAATGCATCCTTCAGCATATCGGTTGTGGCACCCGCAGTGTGTGCCGTTACACGTCCTGTTGGAACCACATGTTTTCCAATCCCAATTCATCAAGTTGCGGCAAAAAGAACTTGTTGATCATTGCTCTGTAGCGCTCACCACTCACAACAACCGTTTGGAGCGCGACGTCTTCGAAAAAAAAAATATCCGATGACTCCTCCAGCGAAAACAGCACACCATACAGTGACTTTCAGCGGGTGTAATGGCTCTTCGTGGGTTACATGCGTATTTTCAGTGCCTCAGAAGTGTAAATTTTACTTATTTACGTACCCGCTAAGATGGAAATGGGCCTCATCACTCATGATTATTTTTGATGAACGGTCATCTTCCTCTTGGTGGTGATTAAGGATGGCTTGAGTGTATGTTAGACGCGATTCGCGGTCAGCAGCTAACAGCTGAAGCACCGTTTGGACTTAAACATCTTCAAATCTTGTACCAAAATTCGCTGTAAACACCGTCGACTGATACCCATTTGCGTGGCACGTCGTCTGGTCGATGTCGACGGCGCTTCCATGACATCCTCGGCAACAGCAGCAATATTCTCTGCAAAACGGCTACTCCGGGGTCTGTCACGCCTGGCAGCATCTCGTGTTGTGCCA
This sequence comes from Bactrocera neohumeralis, assembly GCF_024586455.1. Lineage (NCBI taxonomy): Eukaryota > Metazoa > Arthropoda > Insecta > Diptera > Tephritidae > Bactrocera > Bactrocera neohumeralis. The sequence continues at coordinate 20,025,452 of NC_065921.1, read as the reverse complement.
GTCTTTTCGAGGCGAGCGGCTAAACGTCGAAGTGTTTCACCAGTAGGTGTCGGACGGCCAGGAAATCTGCGACGAAATTCCCGTTATGCCAAAGTCTCCGACTGATTATTGGTCAAATAAATAGTCACCAATAACCCGAATTTCGGAGCAGTGTAGCATACCATTGTTTATTTACGTGTATTTCGCATGTGTTTACTACTCAAATGTCAAAACAGAACTGACATTAGAGGTCAATTGAAAATTTTATAGCATCTTCTGATAGAAGGATTAGTTTTGCGCCACCATGTAGAAATTACTTAGCTATGTGTATCTATAGTTACAATTATTTTCCAAAGAGTTGGATGATTATGGAGTACAACGCGGCCACATAGACCGGACTCCCCATCTAACCTTAAATACGAGATTTGATTTAATAATTTTTTCTAGATAATCCAAGTAAATCTATCGGTATAAATTTGAACTGTGACCATCAAATGTTCGATAGGAATTTTATTACAACCTTTACACTTCCGCGCTGCTAACGAGTTTTCATATATTTACCATTCAGTAATGCCTTGAATGAGTATGAAGCCGGGATTAGCTCTGCGAACTTTCTCCGAAATTTTTAAAACAATATTAGTAGTAAGAAATCCATTATTTTTGCATTAAGGGAAGGTGTTATTTAACACAGGAAGAATGATCCAATTTAGGTCAAATATGCACAATTTTGCTCGATAACTTGTCAGTTTTGAAGGCAATTTCATAATGTCACTCTCATAGAAACCTTTGTCCCTATTGGCAAATAGCTGGAACAGTCGATTTTCACAAGCTTCTTTTGCGGCCCGTTTTTCACCTACAAAATCATGCGACAGAGACAGGAATAGATTGCAATCACTAGACCCGAATTCGGACTATACTGTGGATGCATGAGAATCTAGGAGCTTTTGTACAGTAACTATCAATAGGTAAAATCTACGCTGTCATATAATATAAGGTTTTCTGTCAATCCTACTATACACATAGCGAAACCCTCCTGATCATCAATCCTGGATTGGCCACCGTTTGCGTCGGCTCATCGTGATTCGACCATGACCGTTTTCGCTTGTCGTTGTCAATAGTGTCACAATTTACATTTCCAGTAGCCTTTCGCTTCAGAAATGCGTTTTGAGGCAGCCAGCTCTTCGTGATGTACTTGATACGTCATTATTGCCTTAAATCGACGTCGAGAATCTGTCTCATAGCGTCTGAGCCCCAACTGACAAACAACGATAGATTGGCCACTTTAAGTATAGGTTATTATGATCGTTTGAAAAAAAATGCCTTTCCCACGAAAGTCGGGTCGAAGAAACCGGAACGGACCACCGGATTTTTAGCCAGCCAAGGACTGCCAACTCGGCATCATTATTCAAAATTACTTTAGAAATGCTTTATGCAGTCACAATAACAACAACACTGCAACATTGCATGAAATTGGCTTCGAATTCGTTTCTCAAACACCGAATTGTCGGGATCGGACTCCGCCAACTTTTTCTCTTACAAGACTTCTAGAAAATGCATATTGGAAAATTAATTAGCACTAATGGCCCTAGCTGCAAATATTTTGCATAGTAAAGTTGATTCTTGTCGAAAATGTAATTTTTTAAACAGTTCGGATTTTCCAACCTACCTTATATAATATTGTTTTATAATAAGGGTATACTAAATTTGTTTCGAGGTTAGAAATACTCAGTAGTACACTCTAAAATATATAAATATAAATTATCAGCAAGACAAGCTGAGTCGATTTAGTCATGTCTGTATATCTGTACACGCGAACTGGTTTCTCAGTTTTTGAGATACCGATTTAAAATTTTGCACTCATCTTTTTCTCTTCAAGCAGCTGCTTATTTATTGTGACTGCCGATATCGTCATAAAAATATAAATGATATCTTCACGAAATTTTACTCGGATTATTGTCCAAGTCTACAATATTTGAATATACTATAGTAGTCTATAGCATACATACATATGTCTGACCGATCAAAATTAAGAGTCAGATGCACCTGTGAAGTATAATATAACTTTGATGCACCGCAGGTAGTGCTCTTGCCTTCTTTTGATTCAGTATTTTTTTTAATTTAAGCTTTTCGTGTTAATTAGAATAAATTTTGCCTTCATTTAACTATGCCGCTCCATATTCGTCAGCGAGCATTAAGCAAGTTTTTCACGCTTCTGCATTATGGCGCAAATTGAATTCACAACAAAATTTCACTTTTCACATTGAAAAAGAAAACAAAAAACACTTTACACTCTTCATTACAAATGCATTTAAAAAAAAGTCGGCGAAATGTCATTGCAAGCTCAGTGAATGCCGCAAAGCGGGAAATACAGATTTCATCAATTAGCGCCTCCCGCAATATCTAAATATTTAAACTTTTTGTATGTCCATACTACAAGTATATATACATATGTATACCTAAGTATAGGTATATGCAGTTGCATTATCACAACGACGATTAAATTTTTTAATGCTTTGTACTTTTTGTTCCAGTTACATATTTATTACTGTAAGTATGTATGTGCATTTGTATGCACCTAGTAAAGGTGCTAGATTTTCTAAGAACTTTGCTGTGAAAGTAAAACTTTTATGACGCCGCATACACTCATACATATGTACATATATATGTAGGCCAAGTGTAGCTACAATGTATACAATTTAAGTGCATCTGCCAAAATGTTTCGCTTCACTGAAATATCGTGACACTTAAATAAAAGAATTAGAAACTTATGACTTTCTCTTTTTTCATTCTATTATTGCATTTGAATGTACATAGTTCGTTCTGGATTTCAATGCAGCAATGTTTGGTAAATATTGATCTTTAAGAAAGCTAAACCTTTGCTTAGATGTTAGAAGATTCACATTCGGATTTATAATTCATACAAAAAAGGTTAAAAAAGGTTTTGGAAGAATTGTGACTACCAAATTTATATATTCAATTTTCTTTTTATGACTCTTGAAAAATATTTCCAATATTAACGATAAATTTTGAAAACTTTAGGTAAAGCTTAAAGTTAGTTGCATATCTCAATATAACATAAAACTCAAGTACCTAAGACTTATATGGAGGTCTGGCCAAGACTATTTTCGCGTTTGATTCTAGTCTTTTGTTGACACTTTTTGGTATTTTTTTAAAAAGATACCCTACTTAAAATAAGACTTAATAATATCGAACTCTCCATACTACTCCCTATTATATTTTCTACTTAAAAATACTAATTTTGTATAAGTTATGCTGCGGGCAAAAAATAGTAAGACTTTTTGATCTAAACTTCGTGCGAAACTCCATTCATTGAATTATTTTATTTTTCTAGGTTTATATGACTGTCATTGTCATATTCTCCCTGCGGGTAGGGGCGACCCCCCTTTGGGTTCGGGGGGGAAACCGAATATGCCCGCGGCAAGGCATACCTGTCGTAAGAGGCGACTAAAAGCCACATGCACTGTGTATAACATTTATCTGGTCTTGTCTCGAATGTCAGCATGGTCAAAAGTCAGAAAAGTGCTATAATACTCAGCTTGAAATGATATTATAGTTTTTATATTAATTCCTAATATAAAGGCATTTGTTGTTCAAGCGACAAATGTCACCAGTCATGAGTTGGGATTACTATGAGCTCAAACTGGTAGTAGCCAAAAGTTACAAAAGTCACACCAAAGACTTTAACATGGTACTACGGTTAGCAGTTAGCCCTTGGAGGTAACTCCAATCTGCTCATTGGGTTTGGCCCTTTGGGGAGATTCCTGGTGGCTGTGGTTTAAACCTAAATGCAGGCAGGGCATTTGTCCAATGTGGAGTCGCACTGCGGCCGGGTGCCGGACCCAGAGTACGGCAGAGGTTTTAGATGGGCCTCGAACCCGACCAAGGTGGCTAGGGAGTCCCACCCTATCAATTGGAACCAAAGTGTAAGTGTTTGTGGAGGCACTCATGCTTTGGTTCTCCAGGGTATGAGTGTTTGTGGAGGCACTTATACTTTGGGGCGCTGAGCAACGCATTGTTTTGATCTACGTGCTTCTGGCAGAAAGCACCGTGAGTTTGGGCCTACGTAGGCAGGTAATTCACGTAAAACCATACGGGCTCTGTCATTGTCATATGTGCCAAATGTCACATCAAAATAATCATTAGTGTCTTTCTGAAGTACATAAAGTGCATTCGGCGATTTTTATGATGAGTGAAATTATTCGACAAAGAAGTTCCATTAAATTTTGTGTATGGAATCAAATTTCCGATGCCGAAACGTTCAAAATGTTGGAAGAGGCCTTCCGTGACAACTGTTTGTCGCGAACAAGTGGCTTTGATTGATACAAATTATTCAAAGAGGGTCGAGAACACGTTGACGACGAACCACGTCCAGGTCAGCCATCACCATCAACTCATGATCAACACGCATTAAAATAAAGGAATTGGTGATGGAGAATTGACTATTAACAGTCAGAGATCTAACTGATATCGTTGGAACATCGGAAAGATCAGTTAAAACCATTTTGAAAGATCATTTTTGCCTAAGAAAAGTGAAAGCAAGATTGGTTCCAAAATCTCACAATTTTTTCGAAAAACAGCGTAGTGTTAACGCTTGTGAAACAACACTACCAGGATGTCATGAAAGAGATTATTGCTGGCGATGAGTGTTGGATCTACAAGGTGTTTTCCAAAGTAAACAGGACTTAAAAAAAAAAACAGAACAACTGGTTTTTCGGCAAAATCAATTTATTTTAATCAAAATAGTCTCCCTCTGCTTCAATACTGCTTTTTGCACGGTCGAACGAGTGTTTTAGCTCGTTGGCCGGTATGGCCGCCAGTATGCCGGTGCAAGCCTTTTGAATGGCCTCTACGTCTGCATGACGCTTTCCTTTCATGGGCAAATGCATTTTTCCGAAAAAGAAGAAGTCGCACGGTGCCATATCAGGTGAATACGGGGTGTGGTTAATGTTAAAATGTGATTTTTGGTGAAATAATCGGTCGCAAGCGTCGATAATGATGTCCTCCGAATATTGGATTCTGAGCAATTTTTGGTCGTCAGTCAATTTGTGCGGAACAAACTGTGCACACACCTTTCGTAAGCCCAAATGTTCGGTCAAAATACGATAAATCGATGTTTTGGAGATGTTCAATTCCATTTCCATGAATTTCAACGATGATTTCGGCTGATTTTTGATGAATTCTTGCACAGTTTCGATGGAATTTCCGGTGATCACGGATTTTGATTGGCCCACATGTTGATCGTCATTTATGTCCTCACGACCACTTTGAAAACGTTGAAACCACTCGGGTACTCTGCTACGGGATGGGCAATCATCGCCATAAACTTGTTTCATCAACTGAAACGTTTCGGTAAAAGTTTTACCAATTTTAAAACAAAATTTAATGTTGTCTCTTTGTTCGAAGCTCATTTTCGCACCGATAACACAAACATACTGACACTTTAAACGCAATAACTTCACTTCCAATCAATGAAATGTCATGAAATTCTCACTGGAAAATCGATAAAGATAGCAGATTCCCACCAGTCGACATATAGATGGCGCCACCAGGGGACGCTAGATTCAAAAAGTCCTGTTTACTTTGGAACGCACCTTGTATGCTTACGACCCGAAAATAGACGATCAATCGGCCGAATATCGTGGCAAAAGTGAGCCGAAGCCGAAAATAATCACGTCAAAAATGGAGATGGATGATGTTGACAGTTTTCTTCGATTATCGAGGTGTAGTGCACTCCGAATTCCTTCCAACCGACCAAATTGTCAACAACAAATAATATTAGAGTGTTATGCGTCATTTGCGCGAAGCTTTTCGTAAAAAAAGGCCGAAATTATGGGCCTTAACTCAAGGTTTTGGCACCACGATAATGCATCATCACAAACTGCATTAATTCTTCGAGAATTTTTCGCCAAATTTTTCAATAATATCGTCCCGCAACCAGCATATTCGCCTGATCTAGCTCCTTATGACTTCTGGCTGTTCAGCAAACCCAAACGACCGCTCCGGAGAAACCGTTCTGAGTCAATTGAAGACATTAAGTGTGAATCGCTATGCGCATTGAAGGCTATTCCGGAAATTGACTTTAACAACTGTTTCGAGGGTAGGAAAAAGCGCTGGCACAAGTATATTGGGGCCAAGGGGGATTACTTTGAAGGGGATTTAGAAGAATAAATTAACACTGGAAAGACGGGAGCTTAGTTATACCTCTATTGCCGAATGGCAGTCATTTTGATGTGTAGATAACACACATTTATAAGTATATATATATATGTATATATTGGAAGTGAAGGTGAAAAAAAAGATTAATTAATCCATTTATATGATGTAGAAGAAGTCACAAAATTATTAATTGAAATTCGAAAGCAGTCAAAATGACTTGCTTAGGCAATCCAATGTTAAGAAGTATAAAATTATGAACAAAGTCTTACTATTTTTTGCTCATAGTAATATTTCATGTTTCTTTTATATATCAATTTCACTACAGTGTAAATAGAATGGTACGAATGAAAGGCCTAGCGCAGATTTAAAGAAAAGAAGACGACGCATTGAATGAATTTTCCGCTCCACAGCAACTTATAATCCATTTAAACGTCAAACGCCTGATTCTATTAATCTTTTTTAAATTTTGCCTTGGAGAGATTTCACGCATTCTTCCTGTACTTTTATAATACTGAAATTAAAAAATCGGCTTGAATTTTTTATTTAAATCGAGCATTTTATACTTCTAAATCTATAAGATTATTAAGTATATATACAATATCCGGACTCGACACGACATATCCATTAATTCGTAAAAGATTTATCAAAGTAGTTCGATTTTATATTCTAATTATTTCTTATTTAAACTATTCGCCTGTTAATAATATAAAAATATAACTTCATCACAGCGATCGTCAATAGCAAAGCTCCCAAACTGTCAAACGTGTAGCTTTAGGTTGTGTTCACTGATCATCAAACAATTTCCAGTGGCTCAACTACATAAAGCCTCAAAGTATGCAATGAAAACTTAGACTGATACTGATTGAACAGTGCAGCCTAAAGTATTAAAATAGTAAGGACTTTTAAATTTTTGGCAAATTTCCATTAATAATACTCAAATACAAAAAGGTTATGGAACCAATAATAACTAATTAATATGATTAGGGAAGGCACCTGAATTTATTCGAAATATGAAATATACCCTAATTTTGGAACGACTTTTTAACAGTCTCCGAAACTTTATCAGGACAAGAATATCTCGCAGATTTACTATTATCAAAGAATGAGTATTCTCAAAATATTCTGTTGTTATCTGTCAAATACTATATAAAAAACTGGAAAACTTGATAAGCCTGATCTAATGCATGCCCTATGCAAATGTGTTACAACAAAAGAATTCTGAAGACTCGCTTATTTCTTCAAATCATTTAGACATAACGAAACATTTTATGCATCTGAATTTCAATTTATTTTGGCTTGCAACCGGAAACGGAAACTATTACCCATAAATTACAGTAATATCGAAAAAATTAGACAGCCTTTAGCAAATTCATAATCAGCGAGAATTTGGACAGGCTGGTATAAACCACAATGGATTAGCTGCAAGTTTTCATCTTTTGATTGTGAAATTGCACACGAATTCTACCTCTACAGTTCATAACTTTTAAGGAATATGTATAAAGTACAAGGGCAATGAGGTAAAGCTGTTCCTTGGTCTTAAGTCATCTAATTTGAGCGACCTATACTATTTAATATTTCCAGATCACTAAATAAATAGTTACAGTTGCAATTTTCATACCCTGAACAGTATATGATTAAACGATATTTGTAATACCCAAAAGATTTGGTATACAAATAATGAGCCTAATCGATTTGGATATGCCCGTCCGTCTGTATGTCTGAAGCCCCTCAGTTTTTGAGATACCGATTTGAAATTTTTATCGTCCGTTTCTTACCAAAACGATGCATATTTGTCGCCGATATTGCACTACTATAGCATCTAACGGGTAATCTAAGTTGTGGTAGCCTTTTTCTGACAGATCACGAATGAGTCGTGTCAAGTTGTCATGTTATTTTTGTTAACGCCTGAACAACGTTTACAAATAGTTCAACTTTATTACGAAATTCACGTTCAGTAAAGAATGTGTTTCGAGCGCTTCGCCCAACTTACATTCACCATAATCGGCCTACGGCCCAGCAATCATCTTGCAAGAACTGAAGCCGCTCGACCTTCCCAAGCGACATCACTTCGCTCTATGAGCTCTTTAAAAGTTCCAGGAAGATCCGACGTTTTCGAGCCAAATTTTGTTCAGCGATAAGACCCATTTTTGGCTCAAAAGGTATGTAAAGAAGCCAGATTTTTTCATTCGGGACTACGAGCAACCTGAAGAGATTCAATTGCTACTATTTCATCCAGAAAAAAATAACGGTTGAACGTCACAGTCAATGGTGTTTGTTATCGCGCCATGACAACCGACTATTTGATGCCTGAAATTGAAGCTCGTTTTGGGCCAGTCGATTGACCACAAAGATCGTGTGATATCACACTGTTAGAATTTTTCCTGTGGGGATATGTAAAGTGTAAAGTCTATGTGGACAATACTGCTTTGATTCAGGCCTTGGAGCAAAACATCACGCGTGTCATTCGCCAGTTATCAGTCGAAATACTCGAACGAGTCATCGAAAATTGGACTCAACGGTTGGACCATCTGAGGCGTAGACCGGCCAACATTTGAAAAAGATAATTTTCAAAAAATAAATGCCAAATAATGTTCTTTCGAATGATAATAAACATTCCTCAATAAATTAGGAGTTTCTTTGTTTTTTTTTTTCTTTAAAAATTAGGGAAACTCGAAATGGATTCGGTTGCACTGAAGTTAACCAGAAGTAGAAAACTATGATTTTTAATAGACAATATTTACTCCAAAACTTATTCAGCAATAAAATACTAATTGTTTCATGTACAAAGGCTTTACTGTTAAGCAACTACGCACCCGTATGTGAGTGCAAAAGAAGTCGTAAAAACACTATAAATTTCTCGCAGCAAGAATATAAAATTGTGCTGGTTCACTGGAGATCAACTCAGCTAGCTGAGACACTCCAACCCAACTAAACTCAGACACTTTGGCTGCTTCCTTTGATTCCGGCGATAAGAGACGTTGAAATGTTTGCTGTCTGTGACACTTGCAATGGCGTGGGGTCAAATTGGGTATACATATATAGATATCTATATTGTATATATTTTTGTATGTATATATATTATATATTTATACTTGTATATGCCTGTATATCGCGCCAAAAGTACGCAAATAAAATTCTAAAACGACTGACTGAATTCATAAGAAATACTTTATTTGACCACAATTTGTGTCAAGGGCAACACTGGCAAGCAGGCACTTCACATATTATATGTCACTTGAGTTGCTGTGTATTTGTTTTAGAAATTTTTTGCGATCATTAAACAGACTGCAGATCTTTATCGCTGATATCCCAAATAAACGTACGCTCTCACATAAAGAGCAATTGTGGACTTGAGGACGTGTAATAGAGTTGTTGCTGTAGCTTTTGTTGACATTTAAAGCGTTTTATTGCAAGCTCAGCATGAGCTCTTTATTGGCGGTTTTGTGGTGTTGGCGGTTCAAATTTTTTCGTACAACAAAAACAGTCGTGTTTCATGGAAATTAATTAAGTTTTTCGTGTTTACTTTATGTTTCATTCATTAACGCTTGCTGTTGCGCACAAAAACAAAACAAAAAGAAGATTGGAGTCATAAAACACCCGCATGTCGGAGATCGTTTTTATTCTAGTTACTTGGTTTTCGGTCTGGGCGCGCCTCTTATAATTGAAATATAAACTTTTTTAATACAACATTTACAAATTGCATTGCAAATAAAGGAAAACAAGAAAATATAAACAATTTTTAATAGGTTTTTGGTTTGGCGGTGGCTTTGAGGCGACTATTGAACTTGCTGCAATCATTAAATTCGGTAGTAGGTGGCACATTTCACACCCAAAAATAAATATAGAAAAATCTTAACAACATTATAGACAGCTATAGCATTCTGTTCAATGTCAAGGTCAATGATTTTTTCACGGTAGTTAATTTATTGGATTTTCACACCTACTGTCAGGTAAATATGAACGCATCGGCGAGCCTTTGAATTATACTAAGCAATAAATTAAGTTTCAGTATTATTTGTTGGGCAAAATATATACCATTAATTATCTTATTAATATACATAAATGTTTTCACATATATATACATATATATTTAAACTATTACACACAGTTACTTGGATATCTATTAATATTTACGATCGCTTACTATTTTAACAAACAAATATACTACATACACTTTTTATTGCCTTCTAGTGTGAAATGTTGTAAATTGATTTTCTCGCCATTTAAATATTCATTATGTTGCACTAAAATGCATTTGAGTTATTTGCCATGCTTGATTTAGTTGGCGCTAAAGCGTTTTAGATAGCTTTGAACAGAAACAACCGTTCGCTCGCGTAAATTAATTATTTGATTAATTGCTTTTCATGTAAGTGTTTCGGTGAAAAAATGTTTGGAATGCCTTTCAACAGTAGCTCGATAAGCACCATAAAATATAAACTAGAATTTTAAGGTCAAATGAGTGTTAGGCAGTACTCGTAGGAGATACTAAAGTGTGAGAGAAAAATTATAATAAATTTTTTTATAAACATATTTTAGTGTTATACGCACTAAAACATGTGGACTTTTTATTTCAATGTTAGTATTATAAGATTTTAAATGTATAATACATTGTGACAAAAAACGCAAAATATTTATTTTGCCGCCTTCAAAGTAATCCCCAATCCAGTCCTCGAAACACTTTACATTACTTTACTTTTTGGGATGGCATTCAACTCCTTCAGTGAGTTTTGTTAAAACAAAAACTCTTCGATCGGCTGAAAACGGGTTCCACGGAGCGACAATTTCAGTTTGGGGAAGAAGAAAAAATCACACAGAGACAAGAGCATAGCAATTTTGGCTTTAAATTCAATCACAAGCATGGCTCGATGCGATGGTATATTATCATCGTGTAAAATCCAAGAATTGTTCTTCCACAATTCCTGCTGTTTTCGACGGATGTTCTCACGTAAATGCCTCAATACGACCAAACAGAACTTCTTATTCTATCTTACCTCCATTGCGATGACTATTGACTTGTTTGCATGTCAAACTCATAAACTCGTCCAGAACGAGGCATGTCTTCAACGATCTCTCGACCGTCCTTGAATGCTTTGTACCACTCGTAGGCTTGTGTGTTTTGATAAAACTGAAACACTGTACGCCTTTCCAGCATTCGCAAAACACTACTGAGGGGTACCGACTTGATCAGCTGTTGCAACTGGTTAACAGATCGCGCTTATATTTGACAGGGTAATTAAGGACAGTCCTACCAACCGGATGATTTTTTGTCACAATGTACATAGAAAAGAATTGGCTTCTAACTTGAGCACATGGTAGGATTGGAAGTCGATATTCTAAAGTATATAGAAATGTTTTTCTAAAATTTCCTTCAATATATTCAAAGAAGAACAAGTTTTAAATAGAATGCGGTGCAAAGTCAATAATACATACATATATTTCTCTTTCAGTTTATCGGGAGTAAAAGACATTGAGAGAGCTACTACACATTTACAGACAGGCGAGCGTGAAGGAAAGTTAGATGTTGCTCGTTGTTTCAGTTCTAGGTCTCAATAATATAAAGCTAACTAATGGAGGCTGACAGATCCTTAGCAGGCACCGACTATTTGCAAATAAAAAACTGAAGAAAAAATTTGTTTCTCCTCGAATGTTTAGCTCTAACTCACATCTGGCGAAAGATCGTTTGCATTCGAGTGTCCTGAAATAGTCTTCGGGTCATATTTTAATGCACAGTTTTACAGTTTACAGACTTTACAGTTTCCAGTGGTCCCGCAGTGACCAGGCACCTAAACAAATCTAATACAGAAAAAGTTTTATGCTTTTGCTAACGAAGTCGTCAACTCCTTGACTAGCTTTGAGGGCATAGTCAGCCATCCGTTCTACTAACGGAGTGAATATTTCTCTGAAGGAAGCTGTACTTCGAAGCAGTATATCTGCTGCTACCTTGATGGTAGCCATCTCCGATTGAAAGACGATGCAGTGGTTTAGTAAGCTGAAACTGGAGTAGATGGAGAGCTCCCGACAGTAGGCCTCACCCCCTACCCACCAAACCACCAAAAAAAGATCATTTGAAAAGGCTAACAAACAACAAACAGATTATTATGACAATCTAAAGAAAAATGAAGCTTTGTTAGCTATTATTCTTTAATAGTTAATAGCTATTGATCTAATTGAGAGCTTCCTAGAGAGGGTCTACTTTGAGAATCGATAGTGCTGCTAAATTACCCTAACTGTGAGGATATATTTTATTCGCACTTCTTGAAAGAGATAATTAATAAAAACATACCCTTTCCTTTTTAACAACATTCACGATTGATAACAATGAAATATAAGCTAAAAAACAAAAAAAAAAAAAAACGAAAATCAAAAGAAACTCAAACAAAAAACTGTTTAGCTGGCGAAAAATTTCACACGTTTGTACTTCCACACTCTCAAATTCGTGCAACAAAAGCACAAAGTGGTACAGTAGAGATCGCATTGTTTGTTGCTCTCTTATGGTCCGCGTTTTACTTCAATCTCTGTGCATGTTGCAGGTATTGCTTCCGAGCACATTGAGTTGGAGAATGCAGTCTCTAACAGCAATGCAAATGAATAGCGATTGCAGAAAATGTAGAGCATAAAAGAGCAGGAAATAAAGAAGCAGCGCCAAATCTAATACATACAAATTTATAAGAAAGTCAACAGTCATTGCAAAGAAAGCGCATGCAGAAATAGAGATTTTAGAGGGTGATCTTGGTGAAATGTTTCGGTACAACTCTTTATTACTTCAAATTTCGTAATAAGCAGCAGGTGAACATACCGCGAGAACGAAACTTCACGAAACGAATAGTATTTAGACGGCAAATACAGCTTTAGCAGTATATAGATTAAAATAAATAACGCTGTTGGAGCGTAGAAATATTCCTCATTGAGAATTATTATCTTGTCACGATGAGTGAGCCCATTGAGTGCAATGATCCTGATAACGATGCCGACAGTGGCTTCGCCGGTAAGGTTGAAGGTGAGTACCGAAGCTGAAACAATTCTTCTGTGAAGGAGTAAATAGTGTCTGTTACACATGCTAGTCACGGTTACAGCGTGAGTCTGTTTTGGAACAGGCTGCTCGTGTTATTAACGTCTATTGTTATCGCAGGTTCTTAGGCCAAGTTGGCCATCTTTCACCCATCTTTCTGACGATAATTTATTACCGAAATCAAAAATAAAGGCCAGATACATGCTCTATAGACTAAACTATCAAGAAAGCAAGTAAGTCCAAAGATGAGAAGTTTGTTCTAATGTTACTGCAATACATTTTAAAATTCAACAATTCTTAAGGCGATCAAATAACAGTGGTTTCTCAAAATAAAATCCAAATAAATGAGTTTTTATGCCCCGGTTAATACAAAAAATTCAACTTTGCTAACTAGCCAACATCAATCCATTCTGCGCCAACCAAGCAATTGAAAGTGAAGAATTAAGTCTGCTCTTCACATGAAATAAAGAACGAATCTATCTTTCTTTTACCAAAATTTGTCATTTCGAACGGAACATGGAAATCCTTTGAATTAACAAAGCACCAATATAATTAAGATTCTAATTAAATTTATGATGAAAACATTCGTCAATGTGTGGTTATCTAATAAATAGAAGTTCAACATGTGAGGAAAGTTCGCTGAGCGCCATTCACTTGCAAGTGGCCAGAAACGATTATTTCACATACGGATCAAGCAGCTCACGACTCCCGGTCTTAGACCAAGTATCCTCCGGGTAGCCATCCACATCCACAAACATCCATTTGTAGGCGTAACATTCCTCCCTGTGCTGGCTTTGAGACCCGCCACGTAAAACACCTCCAATGAAAAGGACAAAACAGCCTCGGATACTGACCAGATATTCACCATGCGCCAAATCTTGGAAAAGATACGTTAAAAATAGAATCACACACCACCTCTTCGTCGATTTGCTGCTTTTGACAACACGAAAAAGAAGCTGTCTTTATGCTGCTATGTCTGGATTTGGTATCCCCTCAAAACTATTACGGCTGGGCAATACCAAAAGCTCCGTCAGGATCGGGAAGGTACTCTCCGAGCCGTTCGGTACCAAATGAGGTTTCAGACAAGGCGACTCCCTATCGTGCGACTTCTTCAATCTGCTTCTGAAGAAAATAATTCGAGCTGCAGAACTTAATCGAGCAGGTACAATCTTTTATAAGAGTGTACATCTGCTTGCGTACGCCGATGATGTCGATATCATTGGCTTTACCAACCGCATCGTGAGTTCTGCTTTCTATGGTGCTCTGGAGCTGAACAGGGCATGACAAAACATCTCCTGTCATGAAACAAACAGTCGTCGCACTCGCCTCTCGGCTCCCACGTCACTATTGACAGTCATAACTTCGAAGACGTAAATAATTTTGTCTATCTTGGAACCAGTATTAACACCAACAACAATGTCAGCCCCTAAATTCAACGCAGAATAACGCTTGCCAACAAGTGCTTTTTTCGGACTGAGTAGGCAATTGAGAAGTAAAGTCCTGACTCGACGAACAAAGACCAAATTGATCTAGTTTAGCGAATTAAGAGACAGCGGCTGCGCTGGCTAGGTCATGTCGTCCGAATGGATGAAAGACCAGGTGGAGAAGGACCTGGCTTCGCTTGGAATATCTAATTGGCGCAAAACAGTGAAAAGGAAGAACGACTGTCGCACTGTTGTAAACTCAGCTACAACCGCGTGAAAGCTGTCTACACCAATAAAGAAGAAGAAGAAGGATATATGGCTTAATTTAAAAGATATTTCACTGCAAAATCTAATTTTAGACTGTGTTTTGGTATAATCGGTCCATATTCTGCTCCCGAACTTAGCTCTTTCCTACTTGTTTCACAAGTGTTTGAACAACTTAACAACTTACGTACTTGTGGCGTTCACACTTTTCAATTAAATTGAACTAAGTAAACAAAATGTACGCACAACTGCAACTGAGACTATTGTAACGGCAACGTCATGCGCACTTATGTGCAGCGCCCACTGTAACTCGGTCGCGGCGGCTGCGCGCATTACCCACACAGCTACCTGTCACCGCAAAACACGTGCGCTTGCTGCGCTGCAACGCGGATTTTCAGTCCGATCAGCAATCAGCCGTTTAAGCTGCAAATCAGTTGGATTTGTGGCTTAGCAGCTAACGGAGGAAGTGATTTTCAAGCACACAAAGTGAAGTTGTGAACTAATTCTTGCACAAAACCATACGGAAATCCAATTGTAAGTGGTTAAGAGAGTTAAAATATGAAATTTTCGTGGGTTTCGTTATAAAGTTAAAAGTAAGCACTGTGTAAGTTAACGGTATGGTACTTTAGTGCATTGCAGTTAAAAAGTGCGTGAAAAGTGTAAAATTAACTAATATTTGAAAATTTCTAAAAAAGGAATAATTTATTATTTGCAACAACAATAAAGTGCATCTTTGTGCTGCTGCTGTGTAATATAATCAACAACAACAAGCTGTGCGCTTCAATTGTCACACTTTCTCAACGGTAAGTACAAAAGTCACAATATTAAGTCATTTGCTTTACATACATACATATGAACATATGTATATTTGTATATCTGTCTATTTATATATCCGAGTCCACTTAAATGGCGACAATATTCATTCATTTATACACAGGTCTCCAAGTGGTTCCCAGACTCAATAATGTTTTTGCCCCTCATTTCGTTGTTTTCTGCAATTTGTTGTTGTTGCTGTTTTTTCTATCGCTAGCAATTGTCAACCCACGCAAATTTGTTTGCATTTGTCTGTTGAATGCGCATTTCTCGCCTTGAAGGTAAACATGGAAATATTATAAAATAAAAGTTACTTACGAACATTGCGTTGCAAAGCTATACAAACATGCACAAACACATATGCAAATAAACACCTATAGCTATATTTCTATATCTTTCACATACGCCTGAGCTTTTCAAGCTGACATATGTATGCTATTTACCTTATATGTTTGATTGTAATTGCGGTTACACTTGAGTATAATTCAACTTGCAATACTTATTTGTATTGAATTACTCACGCATTACATAATTACAACTTGTAAATACCAAGTATAATTGATTTTCGAAATTTCACACCCACTTCAAAAAGTCTCGGAAATTTTTCAGTAGCATCACACACATAAATAAGTATAAATATTGTGATTCAAGTGAGCACCTAAGTATATATTTAATGCCTTAGAAGTTAATACTTAGCAAAAAATATAACCACGAAAAAATTGAACAACGTAATTTTTCAAAAAAATAAAATAAAACAAGTAAAAAAGTCCAAGCTCAGCTGTAACCGAATATTCACACTCTTGCTACTTGCAAGGATAAAATCTGGCGTCAACTTTATATTAAAAGTCAGCTGGATATTCGAAAATCCTGATATTAGTTACAAGGGGGCTGGGCCAATTTTTCGCCTGATTTTATCTAATTTATGCACAAAGATAGACCGTTAGGCACAGCAGTCCCCGCGATATTCTTCCCCGCTCTTTTGGCATTTCTCTTCAATAAGGTACAGTAAGCAACGAGTCAAACTTATTAAAATTTACTACCGAAATTCGGAGTCAGTGACCTCAACTTTAAGAGCGCCATGAACAATTTATGGGCATCATAATCGTCTTGTCAAATCAACAATTGAGCGTCTAATGGAAAAATTTGAATCCACAACCACAGGTCATGCTGGCATTCCATGCGAGCCGGAGGAGCATTAGTAACGCCAATACATGCAGGAAAGTAGGCAAGGGAGCCACCTCTGCTTCTGTCGAGCCTTATCTAAAACTTTTTTTTATATATCTAGGAGCCACGATCTTGGAACAGTAATTGTATAGGAATAATATCAATTTCACAATATCATTGAGTCATGTAAGCGATGCGAAAGGCACCATGACAACGCACAAAAAACAGTTTTAATATTTTAAGAAATAAAATCATTTCTTCTTCGGAACTCCTTAATTATGTATGTATATAAAGAATAAGATTAACAGTCAGTAATTATAGTAAAAGTCTTGAAAGTTCGAAAATGGTTCGTTTTCATAAAAAAATAGTAAATCTTGACATGGTCGCAGCTGTGGGAGATTTTTGTCAAACTATGAAATATATTATGAAATTTATTACAGTACCTCCTTTGGAAGTCAAAAATATATTTAAGTTTAAAAAAATCTATTATTTTTTTCAATAATTTCTTGTTTATAAAAAAGTCTTACAGCAAAACTGAACTTAGACAACATCTCTTAGAGACACAAAGTATAAAGCGAGACTTGAATATTTATGTACAAGTAGATGAACAGCATACTCATATGTATTAAAACACACATAATTACTGATATTACAGAAATCTGTCCGTTAGACGGGCAGTAAAATAATTAAAAGGGTTTTATGAAACAAGAATAGTAAAAATGGTAATAAAAACAAATACTGTCCCTAAAGAGTCATATTTTACATTCTATTGGCTATTTATAGTGGTAATCGATAGTATTTCATTTTTATTACAATTATTTATTAATGCAATTACAACATTGCTTTATATACTTGTTCATACATCTGTATATACATATGTATGTAATTATTCTGCGTTGCGGTTGTTGCATTTGCGGTTAGCCGCAATCTTGTCCGTGGCACATGTTGCCTTCATTCCTTCATTGCAGTTCAGCTACTTAAGTTCGCAGTTAATCAATTTGCGGAAGAAGAATTCGAACGACGTTTAGGTAATCGAGATGTTGCAAAATATTTATAAATTATGTACTGATTTTTCATTTACATTTATAGATGTACATATATATAATCATATATAACAAGTATATTCTATGTCGATAGATATGTTTGTATTAACAAATTGCCGAGTATTTGACAGAGTAATTGCAGTTTACTTAATCTAAATATGACGATTAAGGTTTACTGGTTTGTATGGTCAATTGGAATTTACACTGGCTTCTGAAATATGTATATTATAGAATATGGTTCCTGAAGACGATTTAAAGAGCGCATAATCGAATCAATGGACACAGAATAATTCACCAAATCTTTGATTTTGGCGGGGTTTGCAGCAGTGTTTCCATCTTATGAAAAATTTAAATTGTTTATTTCTTTCACCTTAGAACTTCCGATTCATCGCGCACTAAACCTTTTTCCTTCACATATTCAAAATACAAATTACAGCTTCAATTTTCACATACAGACTTTGTTTTAGGAAAATAATAAAAAAAAAATTAAAATTAAAATGGTTTCTATCCGTGGTTTATGAAAAACGGGATGATGTTGCGACGAAAGCTGGCACGAGATCCAGAGAGGCTCTGGTTCTTAATTTTTTGGGCGGTGTAGAGTTGTAGTATGTAGCATCCTGTGTGCATAGGTGTGATGTCTGTGTGGGTGGTGTATATTTGTGTTTTTTTGTGTGTGGTGTCTGCATGAATGAATCGCGTTGGTGTGGTGTATTGTCGTTCAGTGTCGTGCGTTGAGGGGGAGACGTAACTCAACTTGCCAAAAATTATCTTTCACTTTCGGGAAGTACTAGTTAATACTTTAAAGCAGAAAAATAATAGGAATAGTGTTGCCACCAGTTCATAAAATTATAGTATACAACGAAAATGAGGTGTCTAAAAAGCTTTTCGTAAAGTATTCGAGATAACTGTGATTGAGACATATTAAAAAAACGAGTTACAATCTACAAAAAAATGCTGAGTAAAATATAACAAAATAACTATAGCTGGTATAAGAAAAGCTTTTAAGGCAACCTTAAAAAAGGAAACGTCGGAGACCCTATAAAATATATACCATATAAATGATCTGCCTGACAAGCTATGTTGACTTAACCCTTTCCGTCTGCCAGTATGCACAACAGTCTCTCAGTTTTTGAAAAATTGACCTGAAATTTTGCAACATCCTTTTCTTCCCAAGAAGCTGCTCATTTGTTGGAACCGCCAACTTCGAACAACCACTGTACAATCAAAATTAAGTTCTTGTACGAAAAAGTGTTTTGTTTCACACAGGAAATTTCACATGAATTATTGTCCAAGGCAATGCTCACTGTATCTGTAGAAATTGTTTAGAACGGATCACTATAACAAATAGCTGTCATACAAACCAACCGATCAAATTCTTTTAGGGACACTTTTTTTATTTGTGAGGGTTATTTTAGCTTTGGTGCAACTGAAGTGAACATTTTATTTTTAGGTAGTATTTAGTTTATTCGCCTTGTTTAAATTTTGTTAGTGAATTAGTTTAATGAAATCGAAGTGATTCAGCTAAATGGGGTATATACCTACATATGTATATGTGGACCATTATTTTTTAGGTTGACAAAATTTTTTTTTAATTTAATAAATAATAATTAACAAGCTTCGACCCATCAAAACTTTGGAGAATAGCGAATGGAACTAAGAATTGGCATAACTAAACAGACAAAAAATAGAGGAAGCTTATCTCATGTTGTGAAGTTTAAAACTGAAATCAACTCTATATTTTTGTTCCTCTACTTTGTTTTTAACAGAACGCAGTTCCAGTATACAGAACAGAGAAGTAGCGAATCGAAAATAATATATACATGTATGTATGTATGTATTTATGCAAATATGTACATTGTAAATTTTAACAGATTTAAAGAATTTATTAATGACTTTAAGCTGCGCACTTAACTTCCATTCATGCTTTTCACTAATCTGCATAACGAATATGATTATACAAGTTAATTATTTGCCAACAAATTAATTCTTTAGAAATTCTTAGACAATTTTTACCAATATAAACAAAAGCCAGTATACAACTGAAGCTCGATGGTGGGCGTAACATTCATAATTGCTTGTTTGTGCGAATGAGGATAAATGGGCATGGAATTGTGCTGCGAGCAATAGAAATGGCCAATCAATCAATAAAGAACAAGCACCAAACAATTGATGAACAAATTGTCAAGGCAGCTGCGATGAATAGGAGTACTCAATGGCAATAACAAAAACAAAAACAAATATATATTAAAATTTATATACTTTGTAAATTAGTTGTAAAAATATCTGTGGAACCCAACAAAAATTAAAAAATAAATATATACATAAATACATATATACATATATGTATATGTACGTATGGATACATAAAAACAAACAATTATGAAAATTTAAAATAAACAAAGAATAACGACATTTTAATAACGAATGTAAATTTTTACATATTTATGTTTGTCTGTCTGTCCGTCCGTTTGTTGACTAACAGCTTTGCATCAATTTGCACTGATGCCATTTTCATTTCCAGCTGTTAGAGTGCCAATGTCAATGTCAAGTGTTTGCAATCACCTAGAAAAGAATATTAAAAACAAATAAAATGTCAATAAACACATATGTACATATGGATGTATACACTTATATACTATACATAGCATGTAAGTGCATATGTATGTAGCTGTTATATTTGCTTTTAATGCCATTTAAGAGGAAGTCGAAGAACATAACAAATAATCGTAAAATGTTGTTGCTACAATGGAAAAATAATAAAAGAAAACACACACACGCACAAACATAGTGGCTATATATATATGCTATATGTTTATTTGTTGCATAGAACATATTAAACGTTGCAGTCTCAAGTTCAGGGTCAGTGATGCAATAAATTTACAAGTGCACTCGCAGCATTTCAAATGGTTCACAACAACAATGCATTTACTAATGCCAACAACTTAAGTCAAGTGAGTGTGTGCTGGAATAATGCACTAACTGTATACATAGTAGATATACACACATATTTGTGAGTGTGTGCGCAAAATTGGCTCAGTTAGTTGTAGGTGCTGCCGTTAATTGCAAAGGCAAAACATCGATACTTACGAGTATTGACCATATTTGCGGTTGCACACTTACAAAGACCTCGCTGGTGTGGGTGGAAGAAAATTAAATGAGACATGTATTCAAATTTACATAACGTTTATGTTCAGCTATATCAAGTGCTTTTTTGAAATTTCGGTTACTCAAATCACTGACTTCGCTTAATAAAAAGCTAACACACAAACTGGAAATAAAAAGTAACAAGAAAAGAACAAAAAAATTTTGTTTCCAAAGCCTGGAAGTCTTCGTACATATGTACATATATGAACGCAATGTACAAATGTATATAATGTACATATGTATATATTTCAAATTCATTGATACACCAATGTAAAAACAATAACCACCGCTATGACGGCAGCCGCACTTAGCACTAAAACGTAAATTTACCAATCAATTTTGATGGTTAGTTGCATTATAAATATATATATTTTCTTATTCAACATTAAAATTCAATCAATTAATAATAAGGATTCACCAAAAATAATTGTAAAATAAATAGTTTTGATAAGAAAATGCAGCACTTACCTCTTCTCTGCCGACGCCAATTGGTTTCCAAGAATAAACTCTCGTAAACACATTTCACCGACGAATCACGACGCACGCAATTTCTTCTCTGCCGGCAACAAAGGGCTTACACAAATAAATTTGTAAACACATTTCACTCTATAAACATTAAATATAACTTTAAAAACACAAATATATTTATTATATCATATGATTCCGAAACTTTTATATAAAACACGGCACTTAACAACATTTAATTTTAATTTCAAAATCACGCAGCGCGCAGCTTCTTCTCTGCCGGCAGCAACTGGCTTGCACAAATAAATTTGTAAACACATTTCACTTTAAAAACATTAAAAATTGATAAAGCTAATTGAAAACCACAAATATATTTCACATATCACCAGATTCCATAACTTTTATGTAAAACACAACACTTATTAACATTTAATTTCAAATTAAAAATTCGATGCCGGCAGCTTCTGCTCGGCTGCTAGACTTCGGCTTGCAGCGAACTTTTAAACACATTTCACTGCGAACAAACTACTTTTATCACTTTAAAAGCACAAATATATTTAATATATCACTCGATTTTGTAACATTTAACTAAATTACAACTATTATTAACTATTAACTACACTTTTAAATTAAAAGACCGCGCACACAACATACTCGCGAATTTGATTAATTAATTTTGGCATGTCACAGCAGTTATTTACATACATCAGCTGATGTTTGGAAGGGCTGCATTAGCGGCTTTGCTTATTGATGTTATGAATGCGTGTTAGGGATGCAAAAAATAACCGGTTTAACAGGTGAATTAATTAGTTCAATTGTTATGCGCATATAAACATGCACATATTTTTGTATATATTTTTGTGTATATGTATATGTGTAAGTATTTTATTATGTATTGTTTTGTTATGTGTTTTTATCGTATTCAAAAAAATTTAATAAATGACTTTTTTCTATTTTTGAAATTTAATTTTTTTTTGTAATTTTCGTTTTTTTATGATTTTTTATAAAAAATTAAATTTATTATTTTTTAAAATTTAAATTAAAAATTTGTTTATAACTATTTTTATGTATATGATGGATAACATTAATAAATATATATTCAAAAATATTCTTATAAATAAATAATAAAAAATAATTAATTATTTTTTAATACATAATTATATAAATCTGGTTTTTTCGATTTGTAAATATAAAATAAATAATAAAAAAATTATTTTTATTTTTTTAAATGTTTAGTTATATCAATTTAGTTTTTCCGACCAGTAAATATTCACGTTTCGTTAAAATATTAGTTGTAGAGTTTAATTTTTAGCATTTCGAAAAAGCAAAAAAATGTATTTTTGAAGGGTCTATTCCAATGCCAGAACCCTTTTATTTATGAAACACGGTAAATTTTAGTCTGTTAATGTAATATGAAAAAGACATGACACTTGGCCGAGGGGCGTTAGAGAATTACTCTACAATGCATGAAGTAAAAGATCATCAGAAGTCTAAAACACGAACTCTGACGAATCTAATTGATCCAAGAGATCGATTCCAGCAACTAGTAGCGACTTTTAGTAGAGACTGTTTTTTAGGTTTTATCTCCGCAGAAAATCGAAATCACTGCAGTAGTGGAGGTCTAGTGCCCTCGGTGATCGCTAGTAACCAAAAAAATATTTATTTTTTTTTTTTCTAAAAGTTACTCTTGTACTTTAATATGTGATATTCCCTGAGCTGAATTCAAACATATTTACCCACATAAACAGTTACATTCAAATATCAAGTATAATTTCTGGACACACAATCAACTCAGCCAACATTTTTTCCACTAAATCAAGTGGGTGGCTGCCTACTCTTCTCAAATCCGCTTATGTTTTCAACAATCTAACACACTACAAGTGCTGGTACAGAAATTCAAATTCATTCCGCTACCATCTACTTCTCCCACAAGTTCACATGTCCCGGAAAAATGATGGATGATGATAAGTGAATGAATTTATTTCTGCCTCCCTACACGAGCACAGCCAGACTGCAAGCCAAACATTTGTTTTAGGATTTTTTCTTTCATTTTCCGAATGCGCGCTAAAAACATGCATATTGTCTTATCAAAGCGAATTTCATCAACGCTGCGTGGAATTCTGCTTTTCTCGCTTTTGGCAACAACACATTTAGCGGCAAGTACAAGTACAAGCACCCAGCGTCTGGTCGACGGCACAATTTCAGCTGCCAGTTTTCCATATTTCCATATTACTTGGACTGCTTTTTTTCCTCTCTTCGTTCCTTTCCCTTGTGCCCGTTCGTTCTAGTAGCCCCGAATGCAAATTTCCAAGTGCCAGGCAGCCACGTTTTTCGCATTTTCCTCGCATGCTACACACCGCGCTCTGCTCTTGAACTTCCCGCGTTGAAAGAGTCAAAAATGGAATTTTGGTTTTACTTAACCCAGAAAATGAAATTGGCAACGGCTTTTCAATTTCCTGTGTGCCTCTGTATGCTTGCTGATAATCTTGTTTGCAGCATGCTGTTGTTGTTGTTAGTTTGTATGCTTTGTTCACATGCGTCTTCAGTGCGCCCCAGCGTGTCCTTGGGGCAAATCGTGCGCAATTGTTTACCAAAAATTTGTTCAAAGCGATTACATATGCAAAGTAATTTTTCACTGCAATGAGGTGAGGGAAAGTAGTCCAAGAGGAATGCGTTTAGCGACCAAGATAAATAAGTGAGCATGGGTTGTAGTTATTTTTGGATTTGAGATATTTGGTATTTATGCCATATGCTTTTTGTTTATATATTCTTGATGAATCCATATTTATACCCTGATCGATCAAAAGCAAGTCCTTGTATGGAAAACCTTTTTATTTGTCAAGATATCATCACGAAAATTGACATAGAACCAAGAGATTGGGTTAGGTTAAGAATTTAGGATGACCATTGATTATAAGATCCTTTAAGCCCATCACAAATTCATTAAAGCGACTACTAGTAGTTTCAGATATTTCTTCGTGCTCACCGAAACTAAGACTGCCAAGATGTTTTAACCGCACTTTTGGGAAGGCTGAACAATGGAAGAGAAAGTTACCTGATCTTTTCATCTAACCTTCTTCTATACACCTTTGATAACTGTCGTCCGATAAGATTTTTAGACCTACCGCATGAATCTCTATTGGACAATGTTCAATAAGAACTCCTACGATTGCAGCAAGATGACCTAAGTATACTAAAGACAAGCACTCTCACTCTCACAAAGACTGGTCGGCGATCAACGTCTATTAAGCGACCGCGAGGTCCATAGGTCCAGTGCCAGAACGAAAGATGGCGCCGGAGATACAACTCGTTTCTATTCCGACGTTAGCTAGGCAAAGGTGCCAATATTGATAGCTCATCTTTTTTCACCGGCGATTCCGCCATGACCAGACACACAAACGATACTGATAATGAAGTAGCTTAATGCTATTTCTAGTGAGGAGAGACACTCAATGACTAAATTTGAACGCCCAGTAAGCGAGTTTACTAGGGCTGAGGTCGCTAACTTGCCGCTCTCCTGTCGGAGTGACAGAGGCCGCAGCTCATCTTCTGCTACCTTAAAAGCTGGCATTTCTGAGTGAAAAACACTAGAATGGTCCGGTAGCCTAAAGCTAAGTTTGACATTTGTTTTCTTGTAGGAAAATCGCACTCAAATCTTCCTTTCTAGCTTCGACCCCCCCGTGAAAGGGGTCACTACGACTTTTCTCTTGGGATTTCTCTCCGTCCACATAGCAGATTAAAAGCCTCCAGGCGTAGTCTCTGTGATACAATGCTACAAGTTTTCAGGGATGCAGTTGAACGGGGAGAGGATTTCAGCGTGGTCTTCTTTAAACTCCTTCATATGCCCGGTTTCTTTGAGCCTTAGAGTCACCCTTGCAGCGTAGAGGTCAGATGCTCCAAATTCAATCTTTACATATGCTTCGTTCTACCTATAGAAGACGAAGTTTGTTATTAAGTCGAAATTATTTTTGACGATTTCTTAAATAACTTTCGTGATAAGTAATAGAGCCTAAAAAATAATTCTAAATTTTTCTCAGTGTACTCGCTACGCTAGCGCACACGTCACATATAGAATTCCGTAAGATTAAATCGATAATCAACAAATTATTATACAATAAAATACGCAATTAAAATAATTTACATATTATCTTAATTTGATCGATCGAGCAATAACAGTAGCACATATTTAGAAACAAACAACAACAGTGCACAAAATAAACATTGAGTTACCTTAAATGATGATGCCACATTTTTTTGTCTTCCATACAATCGTATACTAAGTAACTAAATACCAATAAGCAGAAGCATTAAATGGGGTGTATAATTAATTGTTATTAATTATTGAGCAAACTAGAAAAATGTCGTCATCGATAAACAAAATTTACATAAATAATAACAAGGCAAGAACATAAATTTGATGGGTGATGTCAATAATAACGCAAAAAACGGCACATGCTTCAAATTATATACATTAGGGTGATACTTATTGAATAAAAGGTAAAGTGAACATATTTTCGCATATCAGGAACATTAAAGTTTTAAGAGAAGTGAGCAAATCTATTCTTAAACTCGAAGTCATCTAACGCGAAGCGCAGAAAACGTGCTGTTTGAACTGGGTCCGACCATAGTGAGAGGGATGTTGGATGAGTGGGATTCTTTGGAAAGACTTAGATAGAGTTATACAGGCTCACATTGCAGGCAGATAGACATAAGTATATTTGGTATGTCGGAGCCTGAATAGGTAGAAGTTTATTCTGCTTCAGTATCCAAAACGTTGCCAAGGTTTGTTGACGTAATCATGGAACGACCTCTAGGAGGCGGATTTATTGAAAACTTTCGAGTAGACACTACTTAGAGAGGGGTATATTGTGTTAATTATCCGGAAGCATGCAGATCTCACTATGAAGAAGACGGGAACCATAACGAGGCATCCTGTTATCGTAAGAAATGTTTTTTTCTGAAATGTATGAAGCTTCTTCTTCTACGTAGTTAATGAACAGGCGTCTTTGTATATTACTAAAAAGGTTTCTCTACCTTTCCAGGGTCTGCCGGCTGGCGGCTTGAGGATTTTGTTACGGCTCTGTACGTTGGTAATAATCCCGGTCATTTAAGAAGTCCAAATCTAAGGGTTGTTAACATTTGGAATTATAATGTCATTGACTGTGAAATTAAGTTCTACCCTGTACTCCTTCGTTCAATTCGTGAATATGAGCGCTATGGATTTAGAAGGGGAAACTGTCAGGCTCCTTGCATAGAAAAAGCGAAGCGAAATAGCTTTACTTTAGAACAATTACCTATCACCATATTGAGGTATGAGTTCCTCTGGTGGTTGCGGGAGTTTCGAGACATTTAACAGTAGTAGGGAGAGGACACGACTCCTAAAACATTTTAAAATTTTGATGTAAATTTTACAGTTAACTAAGCCCCTGGGCTATGCCACGATCGGGAATATCAGAAATAACAGTCCGCTTTTTCTTAATATACATTTGGAAGATTTCACCTGAGCGTTGCAAGTCGCAAAATTCTTCTGGTCCCAGATATATTCCCAGAGGTCTGGAAAGTTGCCTTCGAAGTTTCATCCGTTTTTAGTTGTTGGTTGTTAACTGTTCATTGCAAATTCCTCATTAAAATCGAGTTGTTGGTACTGTTTGAAGGATGATAAGATAGAATTCTTGAAAACCTACTCCAGTTACGCCTTTGTGAAATAAGAAGAACAACTTGGAGTCGAAACAAATCGCCTAAACAGCTTTATGATGGATGCAAGGCGCTGAGTTGACGTATCCAAATTCAGAAATTTTTTGGTATTGCAAAGGACTTGTCTTTAGATGTCCCCATCTAGGGAACAGCAGTCTCAGAAAAAGTTAACACAATCTATAAATTTATTATTTTTTTGGGAATATGAATAAGAGCAGATAAATTGAATATTTTTGGCCTTCATTGTGTAATCTGGACTTTGACATCGTGAGACACCTTTACATACGCCTTAACCAACTCCTTTTACGACCAAAATTAATAAAGATATAATGTCTTCCGTACGGTATTATATTTTAAGAGGTAGATGTTCCGTAAAAGTGGTGTTCAAATAATATAAGGAACACCCTAATGTACATAATTAGTCAGTATATAAGTATATCAACATTTATGGAATTGGCTATAAAAATAGTTTCATGCGAATTAAGTAGTTAATTGCCAGTGGCGTTAGCTGGTAGCTTGATCTCATAACATTATAAATTCAGTTATTAAAACTAAAACAAGCTACCAAAAACTTAAACTCAGCATACAACATTCTAATTAACAAGATTCGGGCTGAAAGAGTTAGAATAAAAGCAAACAAGTTTTTATGGCGCTTAAAATGCTTGAAGCAGACCTTTTGGCTCATGGAGCATGAGTACGCTGTTAGAGCAGTTTAGAAAAGTCAGTGACCAACGCGGTAAAAATAAACAAGCACACGAGTTAAGCAGTACTTAAAATTCAGACACGTACTAGCAAGGGTTAAATGCTAAATTAGCCGTTAGCTAAGGCAAGTAGGCATGCGCGAGCAAAGCGGAAGAGTTGAAAGAACTTTTGCAAATACTACATACATACATACATACATATGTACATACTAGGCAAGCAATAATTTTTTCCGTTTACGTACAACGTATGGTGCGTAACGTAAATACTTTAATGTGTGTATCCACATGGGTACTATGTCGAGCTACCGGTCTTGGAGCGCCATAGGCGCGTATCGGTCGTCGCTTTGATCACAAACAACTCAACCAGCCAACTGCTAACTATTAGCATACTTAGTAAACAATATGATTTCATCATTTTGTATGTATTTATATTATCGAAGTACCGTTTACGTCATACCCCAATTAATTTAAATACGTCAAATTTGTTTTGTCTGAAAACCACGGAGATTATTTGCTGTGATCTCACATTTTATGGCTAATTAATGCAATAAATAGCTTAATTATGTTTCGCATACAACATTTCCATAACAAATAAAATACAAAAACAACAATATACAAAAGCACTAATTCACAAAAGCCAATTATGTTGATAAAACATCACCTGTGCGCGCGCCGTGCTGCTTAGGAGCATTTTTGCGGTGGCGCATGCGCACACGTCACTTCTCATGCAAATTTATATACATTGTACAACTCACCTGGTATAAGTGTTTATATGCTGGTGGGTATGAAATGCAATTATGCAAATTAGAATTCCATTGTATTGACTCAGTGCCTGCATAACTGCGCATGAGTAAAGCTGTCTGCTATTTGTCTGCCTAATCGTTAATTTATTTACTTAAGTGTTTTGTATATAAATACATATGAACGTCTATGTTACGTCATCTGCTTGCATTGTTAAAAAATATTATTAAATAAAATATTTTACTTCATAAATACAGATATGCGATTATAACTTTTGTTAGGATTAGGAGTGTGGCGTCCACACTACTTATTTCATATGTGTATATACATTTGTACATATGTACATATATATGTATGTACGTCAATTTGAAATGAGGAATGTTGAGAGTCAGAGAAATTGGCATTAGACTAACAATAGTGATAATTGAAATTCTTTCCCAATCTATCCAAACAGAAGTTTTGTGACAAAAAAGTACCCGAAAATTTTTAATAAAAACCAAAATAATAAATTATTCATCAATACTTATTTCGTCGCTTTCAAAATAGTCTCCACCAGATATAATACACTTATGCCAACGATTTTTCCAGTCTTCGAAACACTTTTCATAAGTACTTTTTGGGAGCCTTCAGCTCCTTCTGCGAATTTTGTTTTATCTCCTTGATCAACTGAAAACTGTTACCACGGAGCAGCAATTTCAATTTGAGGAGCCAAATCTGGTCAATACCGTGGTTGATCGATGGTATTCATGCGTTTTTGGCTTTTAATTCGGTTTTCGTGTAAAATCCATGAATTGTTCTTCCACAATTCCGGCCGTTTTAGACGGATGTTCTCACGCAAATGCCTCAATCGACCAAATCGAACTCCTTATTGACCGTCTGTCCCTCCGGAACAAATTCAGGATGCCACAAACCGCGAATATCGAAAATTATCATCATCTAAATTTTTGAGCGGCTTTGGCGTGGTTTTTTTGGACTCGGTACGTTTTTTCACTCCATGCCGATGATGTTTTTGCATGTTAAACTCATAAGCCCATGTCTCATCAGCAGTTGTAATGCTCTCCATGAATGTGGGATTGGAATTCGTTCGATCAAGCATGTCAAAAGAGATCTGTTTACCGTACACTGATTCCATCTTTGATGCCAAATTTCATATTTCTGGCGCTTTTATTTAAAGGCTGCACTTTGTTTTTAACCATTATGAGGGGAGTGGGTAGGATTATAATATGAATGCACCCATTTTCGCAGAAGGATAAGGATGCCACAAAGATATTCTCTAAGCAAATTTAGGTGATAAATATGTGCATTAAAATTCTTAAGTTCTTCGCCTCAATTTAAAAAAAATTAATTTGCCATAGATGTATTTCCCTAACGGAATTCGTTGTATTAAACAACTAACAGCCTTGTTTCTTATTGTGGAGCATGGTTATGGTACTTTATAGGTTTTCGATTAATGTCGTTTTTGTGGGCATGACAATACTCCTATTCCGCTCATCTGCAAAACCAACCCTACTTAGGTGCCAAGGAATTTTGTACCAAGTTTTATGAAGATAACTCAATTTTTACTCAAAGTGTCTCTTGCACCGAAGCATGGACGGACAAACAGACATTCAACTGGGTTTCATCTCGTCCCGTCATCCTGTTCATTAATATATGTATGTGTATATAACTCTATATTCTCGCTTAGTTATAGGTGATATAAACAACCTTTTGGTGAACAAATCTGTAGTAAAAATGTTGATTGAAATGGTCACCTTTTGCTTTCACACAAGACCTCAAACCATTCCCTATTGATAAATAGCAGCACGCACAGACTCTATAGGCAATGCCGACGCTGCTCGAACTAAATTTTTTTAAGACTCTCCAAATTTTTGTGGGTTATTCCAAAAGACATGTTCTCCATCTCTACAAATTGTTATAGAAAAAATTAAAATCTGGACTACCAGACATCAAATAAGTTTTAGCTATGAAACCAGGAATATAGCTTTTAAAACAAACGTTTTCGAAATATAAAATTTTTTGAGAAGCTCATAAGTTAATTAACGGCACTTTTTTCAGCGAATTTTGCTAGTTGTGTGCATTGTAAATTTTGTAACAGAATTTATGACCGAATTAATTATATTTCGAGGACAGTCATACCTCTAATATGTAAATTATATCTTAAAACATGCATAAATACAATACAATGAATGACGCGTGTCACATTGCCGCTAAGAAGCCAACAACTAATTGTTCATTAGTATAATTGCAAAATTAAGGCGTTGAGTCATCGGCAGTTTGTGCATTATTCACAAATAATTAAATGCATCATCAATGTTCAAAATGACGAAATTTTGACATACCAAACAAAGGAATTGGTACTTGAGAATCAACGATTAATAGTCAGAGATCTTATTGGCATTGTTGAAATATCGGAAAGATTAGAGAAACAACTTTGAAAGATGATTTGGGCATAAGAAAAGTTAAAGCACAATTGGCTTTAAAATCACTCAATTTTTTCGACTTTTCGAATTAAAAGTCAAGTTAACTTTTGTGAAACAAAGCTTTTCCGACTAACAGGATCACGAAACGTTTACAGGCAATGAGTCTTGGATCTATTTTGGACCCGAAAAGAGACCATCAATCGGCCGAATATCGTGGCAAAGGTGAGCCGAAGCCGAAAAAACAGGTCAAAAATCAAAGTTATGTTGACGCAATCGGTTGACAAAACATAATTCTTTACACAATGTAAGAATAAGAGATTAAGTTCGATTTCCTTACTAGTTGCACTAGTTTATTTAATCTTTTATAATTTCCTGAGAACAAAGTCTTTTCCAACCGTCAAATACCCTAAACCTTTAATGCCAATGATGTCAAACAAAAAAACATACTTTTTTACACAAACCAATCTAGTTATGGTTAAATATCTTCCCACACACTTAAGTAGTTATTTTGTTTGGCTACACCTCCTTTCAGCTACCAGAATATGCTGACAACCAATAATTATACCTTTTTGGCAACAAATTTATTGGGACAGTAGAACGACCAATTGAATAGCTAATGAAGTGCCTGCGCAAATCAAACCGACAACAAACATGACTCATCGCAAAGAATAATAAATTTTGTGAAATTTTGCCAAGCACCCAAAATAGTCGCATTTGTAATGAGGAATTCAAATCAAAATCCGTTGGCCAAACGTCATTCAAACGCGTAAATGACCAACAAAAAGCCAGACTTAAAGCGACTTAACGCCAGACTGAGGACCAAGTATGACATAAGCATTGTGGAAAAAGTGCGGAAATACAAAATTATTTCAGCGAAAAAAGTCAACTGGAGCCAAAGAGACCACAATCAGCTAAGCTGGTACAGGAACTAATTTACGTTCGGTAAATAGTCTTATAAGCTGGGGGTGTAAGAAAAAATTGGCAACATTTAAGCTGCTGATAAGTAAACAAGATTTCTGCCGGTTTCTTACGCTTCTGCAGAGGTTAGTGACGTTATGATCCCCGAAATTGTTTATGTTTTCGATTTTTTATGTTTCACTCTTTTGTACTTTGTATGTATGTAGATACATATGTATGTAAGTTTATTTTCTTTTCTCTTTTCTGATACCTTTGTCAACAACTTGGTTCGCCAAATAAAGCTTCGGGCCAAATGACGTTAATACAATAAATAACAATAATAATAAGGCGAAAGAGGTTAGAAGCAAATCTAAGATGATGACAAACGAAAATTAGATTGGAATAGCAAAAAAAAAATAGGTTTTTGGTAAATTATCAAGAAAAAAATTAAATTTATCACAGAAAGATTTTATGAATGACAACATTAATCGATTCAAAAACGATAAATCATATGACGACAATGCTTCTGGTATGTTTGATCCGCTGTTTTCTGAACAGAGAAGAAAGTTATTTATTTAGAAAGCGTAAATTAACTACACCGTTAGTTGTGTATGTTGAATACATTAAAATAAAATTTACAACGATTAATCGAAATTTCCAAACATCTGATTTGGAACGGACGTATATTTCTTCAAAAAACTTTATTCTATATACCTAACAATCGCATGTCAGTTTAACTGAATTGATATTTGGATTTTAGTATTAGGAAATCGTCATAGAAACCAAATTCTGACGTTAAATACTTTCCTAAAAGTAACTCTATTAATACCTCACCGATATCTGAACTTCCATTGCTTCACATCCATACAAAAAACAAAATCTATTATTTCGAAACATTGGTATCTCTGATGTCTCTCTTATAGGGTTACATGGGTTTCCTCGGGTAAAAAACAGCCTTTTTCCAACAAGTTTTTTCTCATATAAAAAACGAAATATTTTATTAGAATTTTTTATTGTTACTTGCATACACTATTAACAAAGAAATTCTACATTTTTTGAAAAAAAAAAAATATTTTGAACTCGTCTCTTGCGACGCCATTTTTGGTGACCCCTCGGAAAAAAGATGCGCCCTCGTTGGCAGGATAACTCCTTCCAGGATCATATAAAGTGAAAAATACCTTTTTTAACTTAAAACCTTAAAATTTAGGACAATATTCTAGAGTATGTAGAATTTAATTTGACAATGAAAAATTCGAATTTTTGAAACCCGTTAACCTATGTAGTCCTTGTAATCCTTTTCAACTCCAACTGCAAATGAATCGACTTCTATAGATACTCGGCCGTTAAGGAGATGAAAAGCCCATGTATTATCTATCCACAATGCCGGTCGTTTACGCCCAATTATTTCAAGTAGACGCCACAAAACGACCAAGTAGTATTCCTTATAGACCGGTTCTCCCTTTGTAACGAATTCATGGTGAACCCCTTCATGGTAATCAAAGAAAAACTGCACATCATCTTAATTTTTGACCGACTTAAAAATGGCATTGGCTTAAGGTTAATTTTTGAAACGCGATTCATTA
This sequence comes from Bactrocera neohumeralis, assembly GCF_024586455.1. Classification (NCBI taxonomy): domain Eukaryota; kingdom Metazoa; phylum Arthropoda; class Insecta; order Diptera; family Tephritidae; genus Bactrocera; species Bactrocera neohumeralis. The sequence goes on along the minus strand of NC_065921.1, from coordinate 19,991,934 downwards.
GGTTGTTGTACAGTTTCGACAAACATACCTTTTGTCACCAGTTATGTAGCATTTGATAAATGTGGAAGTTTTCAGCCACGTTGTTAATCATCTCTTTTGCGACATCTACTCGAAGTCAGTTTTGCAAAAGATAAAGATTTTTTGGTAAGTATCTGGCATTGACAAACTTCCTTCCCAAACATTAACCAAAATTGGTTGAGTCGATCCTTAAGGGATATTGACATCCTCTGTCATATCTCTGATGTCAGCATGACGATCTTCAAGCACCATTTCTTTTATTTGTTCGATGTTATCGTCATTACAAAAGGATATAAGTTCGTTAAACGACAGCTTTTATAATGCTTGCAATTCGCCGCAAAGGTAACACGCTGACGTTGAGATATGCACCAGAAGCTCCATAAGGATCGGGAAGGTATCGTTCGATACTAAGTGAGAGTTCAAGCCAAGATACTCCTATTGCTGGAGAGATAAGTAGAGAAGGTACAATCTTTTATAAGAGTGAACAACTGCTGTCGTACGCCAATGATATTGATATCATTAGCCTCTGCAACCGCGAGACAGTTCTTCTTTCTCCAAACTTGATAAGAAAGCAAAACGTATGTGTCTGGTTGCGAACTATGACAAGACGAAATATATCCTGACATCAAACAAACAATCATCGCGACTTGTCTCGCATGTTAGTGTTGACAGTCATAACTTCCAAGTCGTAGATAATTTCGTCTACCTTAACACCAACAACAATATCAGCCTTGAAATCTAACGCCGAATCAATCTTGCCAACATGTACTACTTTGGACTGTGTAGGCAATTGAAAACTAAAGTCCTCTCTCGCCGAACAAAGACCAAACTCTACAAGTCCCTCATCATTCCCGTCCTGCTATATGGTTCGCTGGTATGAACAATGACATCATCTGATGAGTCGGACTTAGGAGTTTTCCAGAGAAAGATTCTGCGGAAAATTTATAGTTGTTTGCGCATTGGCAATGGTGAGTACCACGGTCGATGACCCCTCGGAGCGATGAGCTCCGAGATATACAGGGTTTGTCCGGAAAGTAGTAGTATTATTATTCTTTTAATTGCTCAGATGTTAAATTTATCAAAATCTGTGGTTCATGACATTGTCTCGGAGCACTTGAACATGCGAAAAGTGTGCGCAGCCACGACAATGCCCAGGCTCACAGGGCCTTTCTTGTGATCGACTAACTAACCAAGGCCGGCACCCCAACGTTTCCTCAGCCGCCTTACGGCCCAAATGTGGCCCCCGGACTTTTTTGTTTCCTTGTCTGAAAAGACCGATGAAAAGCAAGCATTTTGAGACGAGATGAATCCAAGCAGCATGCACCTCGGCTCTCAAGGCTATTCCGGAGAATGTCTTCCGAACCGCCTTCAATGATTGGAAATAGCGCTGGCAGTGCTGCATAGAGCCAGAAGAAGCCCATTTTGAAAGTTTTTAAAGAAGAAGGAGTGACTTTATGGCGACATTGACATTTTTCAACGTAACACGAGACAGCGACGGAGCTGGATAAGTCATGTTGTCCGGATGGAAGAGAACACTCCAGCTTTCAAGGTTTTCGATACAGTACCTGCTGGTAGAAACAGAGGAAGAGAAATTCATCGTTTCCGTAGGAGCGGTCAGGTGGAGAAGGACCTGACTGCGTTCGGTATCTCGAATTGGTACCTAATAGAGAAATGACTGCCGCGCTGTTGTTAACGTGGCTTTAACCGCGTAAGCGGTGTCTACGCTAATAAAGAAAAAGAAGAATTCGCAGAAATACTCTGGCTCTGAAGAAAATAAACCATATGGAAAACAAGAAAAACCGTTAACTTCGGCTGCACCGAAGCTAATATACCCTTCACAGGCGCATTTCTTTTAGGAACTATGTGTCCAGTTTGTATGGAAGCTATATGCTATAGTAAACCGATCTGAACAATTTTTTCGGATATTATATTATTATCTTAGAAAATAACCTGAGTCAACTTTTGTGACGATACATTGTCAAATGTGAAAGTTTTCCATACAAGAACTTGATTCCGATCGTTGAGTTTGTATTGCAGCTATATGTTATAGTGGTCCGTATCGGCAGTTCCGGCAAATGAGCAGCTTCTTGAAGAGAAAATGACGTTGACAAAAATTCAAAACGATATCTTAAAACTAAGAGACTAGTTCGTATATATACAGACAGACAGACGGACAGACAGGCGGACATTGCTAAATCGACTCTGCTCAACATACTGATCATTTATATATATATATGTACATATATAATTTATAGGGTCTCCGACGCTTTCTTCTGGGTGTTACAAACTTCGGGACAAACTTAATATACCCTGTTCAGGGTATAATAACTTAAATTTCTTACTTAAAGGGTTGATATTATACAGATTTACAGACGTATTTGGAACTATTTTTTTCTATGGGTGAAATGCATCATATTTGTATAGAAAATATAAATTTATTTGGAGTTAACCGAAAGAATATATGGAAACTCACAAGATGCAGATGTGAAGTAATCAAGTATGCAAAATAACATCCAAAAATGTCTATAAAAAATTTATTGGAAATATTAAAAAATCAAAATTTATATATTTTTATAATTTAATACAATTTAATTTTTGCGAGCCTTATAACTCAATAATGTTTTCAATAGCGATCGCAACCCACGCATGTACAGACAATTACACTAACAATTGATGTTGTAAATCTCCTTGCATAATTCACAATAAACATTATTAATTATAATAGAAGTGATAAACGGTTTTCAAGATACGCAAATTACCCTTTGGGGCATTTAATTGCGCCAAGGTTGGGTGTGACCATTGCCATTTTAAACGAGCATATCGCAGATCGCAGCAAGATGTTTGTGCTTCATTTAGATTTGCAATATGATTTGCAATAAGTTTCATCTGCTGCTATTTTCTAATTTGCAACACATCATTTAGTTGCTTCCACACACAAATCTGATGACCGCTGAGTGTTAATGAAATGCTATAAAAGCGATTGAAACCAGTAATGTTATGATTTTTATGACCGCAAGCGTAATTGCATACACATGTATTTGCATAGTTTAGATATGTACATACATACATATATGGACATATAGAACGTATTTTGCGAAATATATAACTATGTACACACTACTATCTAGATATTTTAATGTGATGATCCCTTTTGTTTTGTTAAAAAGAAAACATCAAAACTAAAATAGACTATATAAATATAAAGAATAATGAGAAATCTTAAGTAATGTATGAATATAATAATATATGATATATATAACGCGTGATCCAAGTATAGGTACTTTTTCATCATGGAAAGACCCACTCCTACAAATCGTTCAACTCTATTACGAAAACTCAAGCTCTGTAAAGAATGTGTTTCACGCGCATCGCTCAACTTATGGTCAACATAATCGGACTACTAAGCAACACGATCACCCATCTGGAGACCCAGCATTCATTATTAGATAATATTCGACCGAATAAACCACGTCCGGCTTGCAATGAAGAAAATGTAGCAGCCGAAGCTAAGAGTTTACATGCAGACCATGTAGAGTCGATTTGGCGCCGTTCGCAGCAACTCGAACTGAGGTATGGAACGGCTTGGCGCATTTTACGTCGATATCTTAAAATTAAAGCGTACAAAATACAACTTGTGCAAGAATTGACGCCGCTCGACCTTCCCAAGCGACATCGCTTGCTCTATGGACTCTTGAAAAGTTCCAAGAAATTCCACATCGCATCAAACGATAGATTTATTGAGAGAACATTGGCCACAAAGATCGTGTGATATCACATCGTTAAACTTTTTTCTGTGTGGATATGTAAAGGTCTTAAGTCTATGCGGACAATCTTGCTCCGATTAGGGCCTTGGAGCAAAAGATCACGCGTGTCATTGCCAGTTACCAGTCAAATTGCTCAAACTAGTCATGGGAAATTGGACTCAACGTATGGACCATATGATAAGTAACCGCGGACAACATTTGAAAGAGATAATCTTCAAAAAATAAATGCCAAAAATGTTGCTTCGAATGATAATTAACATTTCCCATTAAATTTGAAGTTTATGTGCTTTTTCTTTAAAAAGGAGGAAGCCTCGAATGGATCATCCTTTATAATATGATATAAAAAAGTGTAGAAGCCCGCCAAGAATTATTTATATTTTTTCTCACAAGAAGGTGCTCAGGGAATTTTCGTGTAAGAAGAAATTTTGTGAACTATCAATAGTATTAAATTATGTAGTGAGTGAAAATAACACAAGCCTTTGGTGTCAGGTACGTTTTAATAATTTATTATTCATCAATTACCTCGATCGTTATTTTAAATATACATACATACATACATAGATATTCCAGAGTTGTGATCAATTCTATTTAGCTGTTCATAAAATACCAATGCATCATCCCGGATCTGAATTCTTTGTAGACTTATTTGTCATAACTTTTTCTATCCTCTAACGTACACATTTTCTCGCATTACAAGGTCTTTTGTCTTTTTACCATGAAAAAAAATTTCTAAAAGTTCTTCTGAAATTATGTGTTTTCAATCACGGCTGCGGAATCGTGAAAAATGTAGCTGAAGTGTTTTGTACAGAGTAATTTATCACGAACACAAGTATTTGAGTGCCACAAAACACTCAGTGAATGTCGTAAAATCATCCAAGACTTGCCTCATGCAAAGCGTCCATTCACCTCTGGCACTGACGATAATATCGAAAAAATTAAATAAAGAGTGCTTGAAATCCGTCGTTAGAGAGATAGCAGAGGATTTCAACAGCTCTTATGGACAGACTAAACACATTTTGGTTAATGTTTTGGGTATGTAGCGTGTCAATGTTAGATTCGTAACACAAGGCCTGAAACTTAGCTGAGGACCCTACACTACTCAAACTCATAATAACAAGAGACAAGATATGGGTTTATGAATATAAGATCGAAACCGTATAACAATCGGCCAAATGGCGCCCCAAAGATTTACCAAAACCGAAATCAGAAAAATAAAAATTCACTGAAGATATTGAAGGCCAACCAAGCCGAGGCTTATAACAAATGTATGGAATACTTGATTAATCGCTTGCTTATATGTATATATGTGTTCAGTAACCTATTTCGAAGCCGATAACAAGGATTTATGTTAAAATACTGGAAAATGTAGTTTGTGTTTTTTGTCAGTCCGGGTCAAATTTGATCATAAGCATATAAAATCAATTTTCTAAAAATATGATTTGAAACATTTTTTTTCAAACTTATCTAGCAAATTTTCTAAAAATACGATTTGAAAATTGTTTTAAAACTTTTTTATCAATTTTTTTTTTAACTCTATGATCACAATCCAGTTTGTTTAAAAACAAATAATTACAGGCAATTTATTATCCGCTAAACATGCAACCTGATTGAATATACATATTTTCAACTACACTCAATCACTAATCTAACAACGCTAAATCTCGTGTGCAATCAATTAAATGCAATTGGAAAACTAACACAATTCATCATCATTTGTCTGAGGCCTAATGGGCAGTCAATCCATCAGCGAATTGCAAGCGAGTCATAAAATTCAAGTGCAATGTCATGGCGAAGATGATATCACCCTCACTTTCATTCATGACAAACATATACGAGTACATATATGTATGTGTATATATGTGTCCGATTATATATACATATGTATATTTGTATGCAAATATAGTAGTTCAGCATCTAATTTTGCTGATTATTGACTGCGACTGTCAAAAGCGAAAGTATCGCTATAAATATAGTATGTTTGCATATATGTAGATATATAGCTTTCTAACGAATCAGCACACAACTTTGTTGTTGTTTGCTAATTGATAAAGAAAAGTGGCACGAGCCCCAAAGCGCATTACATCAGAAGTTAAATAATAGCTTTGTATAACTTTTCAATGTTTTTTTTTGTACGCTAATTGCTTTTGTTCAATTTCACTTGCCACACAATTGCTTGTTGCATCACAAACACCCACATGGAGTGGCATCGTTGCGGCCACACTGTGGAGCTTAAATCAAGCCATAAAACATACATACATACATATGTGCACACATAAATTTCTGTTATGTCGGCACTTGTGTATCCATGCTCCATTGATTATGAGTGACTGTGACTTTGACCATGAGTGCGAGTGCGCGTTATTGCCGCAATTTGTGGCATATAATGAATGTGCGGCTGGATTTGTCGTTTTAATAGCGCTGGCGACAACACTCGCTTAGTTCTATGACAAAATGTGGCAGTTCTAATTAATTTGCATTGTTGTTTATTTACAAAAAACAAAAAATAAAATAAACAAATCATAAGCTAACCTCAAAATAAAGACTTTTGTCCACTGGCGGCATGCTTAAATCATGTTTGGAAAAAACAAGTCAAAATAAGTGCAAAACACAAACAAAAGTCAGCCACTTAAATCACATAATTTATGCCGTTTTATGTTTGCTCAACGGCGCTTTGCGGCGGACAGTTACTATTTACGCGTCTCATTTAAAGTTCAAGTTCATGTAATGTCATTCGAAAAGCGAATAAACGCCAAACGAGTATTTGTGAGTATTTGCACAGGCAGTAATTCACACAAGCTTGTACTCATTACATCATTGAACGCGACGAAGAAATGCCGCGAGCAGTTTATGTTTACATATGTGTGTATGTATGTATGTAAGGTATGTAAATTAATCTGATCGGCATAATATCCACTTTTTTATGTATCAGAGATCACAAAACAAATACCTGACTGAGCATGCATTATATTCATCAATACATACATACATATGTAGGTACCTAATAATGAAGATATATCAATATCACAATACAGATATTTTTTTCTTCAATTACAAGCCAGTTATTTGAGAAAATTGTAAAGGGTTATCCATTTCGAGTTTTTTTTAAAGAAAAAGCACAGAAACTTCAAATTTAATGGGAAATGTTTATTATCACTCGAAAGCACATTCTTTGGCATTTATTTCTTAAGATTATCTCTTTCAAATGTTGGCCGCGGCTACATCTCAGATGGTCCATCCGTTGAGTTGAGTCTGAGAAAACTTTCGATGACTCGTGATATTTTTCCAAGGACTGAAGAAATTCGACTTTAGACTTTACATATTCTCAAAAGAAAAAGTCTAACGGTGTGATATCACACGATCTTGGCGGTCAATCGTCCAGCCCAAATCGTGAAATAATCTGCCTACCGAAGTCTTTTCTCAATAAATCCATTGATAGATGCGATGTGTGGGAAGTGACGCCGTCTGGTTGAAACCAAATGTCGCCGAGATCACGAGCTTTAATTTCAGTCATCAATTAGATAGTTACATGGCGCTACAACGGTCGCCATTCACGGTTACAATATGCACCGATTATTCCACTGATTTCTGTATTCCATTTTATCTATTCAGGTTGCTCTTCGTCCTAAATGCGGCAATTTTGATTGTTTACCAGAAATTAGCGATGAGGCCGCTTAACAAAATTTGGCTTTAAAACGTGGTATCTTGTTGGTAGTATTCAAGTGCCCATGGAGCAAAGCGACGTCGCTTGGGAAGGTCGAGTGGCCTCAGTTCTTGCACAAGCTGTATTTTGTACGATTTCAATTTAAGATCTCTAGCTAAAATGCGCCAAGTCGTTCCATAAGTCAGTCCGAGTTGCTGCGAACGGTGTCGAGTCGACTTGCCACGGTCTTCGTGTACACACCGCTATATTTTTCTCTCTGCTTTCTGGACGAGGTCAATTCGGTCGAATATTATCCAATAATGAATGTTGATTCTCAAGATGGGTGATGATGTTGCGAATAGTACGCTACGTAGATCGATTATGTTGACTATAAGTTGAGCGAAACGCTCGAAACACATTCTTACTGAACATAATTTTGGTAATAAAGTTGAACGATTTAAGCTTTGTTCAGTCGTAAGTCTTTTCACGATGAAATGTCAAACAATACTGAACAAAAAAAAACATAACTGCTTGACACAACTCACGTGTGATCTGTCGAAAAAAGGCTATTGAAAAAAGTACATCTCTTTGGGGCATCCTTTAGGGACATATGTATGTATGGGTTTTCAGTCTTGAACAAATTTTGATTTGTAATTTTTTTATATAGATTTGGTAGTACTTGATGGACTTGTTTTTTCAATGTGTAGTTAAAAAATGTTCTTTACCGAAAGTAGAAGTCTTGGTTAAATTAACCAGAACTTAACCCTCTGACTTTTTCAGAAATCTGTTAACCTGACGGCCCTAGGTCGGTCATCTTCAATTATGGCGAAGAAAAAGGGACTCTAGATTCCCTAAAACTCTATATTCTTATATAGTCTGATATCTTAACACAAAGGCGATTTAAAGTCTTGAGTTTGCCATAAGATCTGTATAGAGGAAGGTGTATGCAGGTGCCCTTCTGAATAACGCACTCTGAACTTTTATGATCCAAAGCTACTACATGGACTGAAAAGTCTTTGACCCAGTAATAAAAAAATATTTATTGTATTATAATGAAAATTTTTTTTCTGCGATAAAATTTCTATCTAAACTCTAACACGTAGATATAATAGTAAGCTTCGAGATCTTCAAATTTGGCGTTTGTTTCGATCTTGACTCACATTTGAGTATATTTGTCCAGTGACATTTGTTTTTTGTCCGGGAAAAAGGTGCTAGTCACTGGGGGTCAATCATAAGTGGATCATTTATCGGTATGTATGTAAGGACCTACACATTCCTTTCAGATGCCAGTGAAAATTAAGAGAACTTTACATACATACATACATCAATGTTTGCGCAGCTGTACTGGCTGCTGATACATAAGTATATCGATCCCATGACAATATAGAGAATATGCTGCAAATACAGGTCGTACAGCATACAAATATGCGTCGTTAAATTGAATCAAAGGTTTTTATTTAAAGTTATTCAAGCCTTTTAGAATAAAGTTATTGCTCTGTTGTGGGTACCTCTTCTCCATTGAGACCCAAAGGTGCTCACATTAAATTAAACCATTGAAGAACTAAATAACTTAGCTATTCACCTGTCTTTGGTAGTCCTCCGGACCGAAAAGCATCGCTTGGATCTTGAGTCAAATTTTTCGAAACAGGGGGGAGGGGTTTTTTCGCATCAGCTATCAATATTTTATGAAAATATAAAACTGGCTTTTTTTCCATATTATACAGAAATAGCAGAAGTGCCGTCAGATTGAGACCAAAGACTTGAGAACATATGGAAAAAATTTCACGAAACTTTAAAAGTACTTGTGGCAAGGATTTTTCTAATACCCTCAATATATTCATAATTTGATATTTTAATACTTATTCATATTAAAAAGTATCTTTAGAAGTAAAATAGTAGTAAAAAAACTTATAATTCTGAAAAGGTTAACTCAAAATCACCGATGTATCCAGCTCACCTCAATTGAATGTACATATATTTTCGGATTAGATGTTGTATTGATATATGAGAACACAATATTGACATTACTGTCCAGACAAAAACTATAACGATGCTAAGTGTTTATGTATATATGTACATATGCGTGCATATATGTATATATGACATACATATGTATTATATGTTTGCTCTGCAAATATTATACTAAACAGTTTGAAGTTCACACTTCACGCTTATTTGCAAATTAACCGAACAATTTCCAAACACGTGAACACCGTGAAGCTAATTAACATTACAACATACTTGTAAATAATTGCCGTCAGTGCCGTTCTAGAAGGTAAAGTATATACATACATACATACATATACATACAAGTATATATTTGTTTGTAAATCAGCAGCTTTGCAAAAAAATTACAAACACTCATTCGTTACTTTTGCTATCCCAATCGCACCTACGCTGCATCACTATTTTGTTTCGCTAATGCAGCCCTTCGTCAGCTGTTACATGTAAACAATAACCGCGATGACATGTCAAATTAAAATAGTAAAAGTTTTGAATGAATTATGGGCGTTTATTGAAAATGCAAGTGAAGTTAAAAGTTAGTAATTTATGTGTTTAATTTTTGATATATATAAAGAGTATATGAAATAATCAAAGTATTAGTGAGATGAAAGTAAATATTAAGTATTTAGTGTTTAAAATGAATTGTGTGTGCAAATTTAATGGAGGAGGCGGCTGGCCTGCCGGGTGCCAGCAAATAGGGTAAGTTAAAAGTTCTTTGCATCTTAAATCATTAATTTCAATGTACTATAGTGGTGAATTTTTATGAACTTTTCGATATTTTAAATTTTACATTTTAAACGTTTTTATGTTAAATCAAATCTGTTATTCTATTCTATTTGAAATATGTTTGCACAAGCGAATTATATGAGGAATGGAGGCAGTCGGTTCAGCTTTCGTACTTAATGTTTAGTTAAATCGATCTTATTCTTTTCATTGTAAATATTTTCTTCTTAAGTTGTGAATAATATTAATAACATTATCCAACATACATTTACATATGTATGTACCAATGTGTATGTGGTGACCACCAAGTTTCTTTCAGTCTTTTGTACTGAAGTGGTTTAGTTACAGTTTCATGGAGAGTCCCTGCTGTTTCCATGTGACGACAACAATAGACGCATGCAAAGCTATTAACATAAATAAGCACACATACAAACATAGCTGTATTTGTGTATACATACATACATATAAGAATGTATATAAATTTGCATGACTGCAGTGCTTTTGTAAAAAGTTGTAAAAAGTAGATTTTTTGCACCTACATATGTATGTATTTATATAAATGTTGGTATCTATGACTTGTGCGTGTATATTTATGCGATTACTTAATACAGTCAAAGAAGTATGCAAATAATGTGCAGAATATAAAGCTCAGTGTGGAAACTCTAACACCTCAGCCTCACTTCTACACACTTTATTACATATATGTACATACATATATTATTGTCTGCATGGTTGATATTATTTACATATGTACATACATGAGAGTATATAACATAGATATTGTATGTGACCCATGTATGTGAGTAATGCCGGTTAAGTTGTGACGTAAATCGTTTTGGAAAGAAAATAAAAACGTTTGAAATATTCGAAAATGCAAATCGGCAAAGTGAATTCCTATGCAAAATTTCAAACGATCTGATTTCAAATTTAGGTCAATACGAATACGATTTGTAAATAAACAGTGAGTAATACGATGTGTTTGTGAAAATATTGTGAAGAAATGGATGTGTTCAAATTTTCGGATCCATATCTAAAAAAATATACAAATATTTCATGTTTTTTTGTTTTTAATTTCATAGCAGTGTTAATTCTTACTCTTTTCATATAAAAATCGACATTAATTATTTGCGGGATTTTATTGTTGATCAGTGTGAAAAATATTGCAATTTTTTTTACTTTTATCGTAATTTAGTTGTTGTTAAGAGTTAGAGCTTCACAGTCACCGTGTTGACAGTGTTAATATGGTATATTGTACATAAGTACGTATTAAATTTTTATTGACAAATAGTATGAAGATATACATATGTACATATATGAATAATTAGAACCATGATTTATTGTATCAGAGCGAAGCGGTATAAATTCTATATGCCAGCGGTTACATCACTACTTAGCACATTGTTGATGATACAGGGGCAGAAACAATAGATAAAACAATATAAGAGGGTGGTAAAAATTATAAAAATATATGAATTCTCCTGAAAAAATGTAAAAAAACTACTTTTATGAACTAAATGCAAAGATTATAGACAGACGTTAGGTTAGGGTTAGGTTAAATGGCTGATAAAATTTCGCACGTCGACTGCTATATCTAGTCCTTTGTAAAGCCATAGAAAAGACGAACTCCTGTGTTCAAACTTAACTCGCTGAAGAGCCAATACAAATTTGCACAGGCGTTTAATTTTCAACCTCGAAAGTTCGGTGGTATGTCTGAAGATATGCACACCCAAGTGGTATCTAGTAGTAGAACACAAGAGGATACGGGAGCACCGACCCGCTCTCTTCCTTTCCAACTCATCAATTTGGCAATTTTCAGCGGCTCCGCTATGGCATGGCATCCATACAAGGCTTATCACAAAGACACTCGTTGCTATTAAAAGCGAGGTTAGGCACTCCTCGAATAACCCTGGACGCACTAATAATGAGTTCAAGGCTAGTATCGCCACTCTGCTATTTGAGTGAATGGTCCCTTCTCTGAAGGAGACTGCACACCGGAGCAGTAGATCTACTGCTACCTTAATGGCTACAACCTCGGTTTAAAAGACACTGCATTAGTCAGGAAGTCTGAAGCTGGAGTTGATAGTGAGCTCCTAAAAGCTCCCAACCATCCTGCACCTCCCTATCCCCCAATGGCTTCTTTTCTAACCCTAACTTTTGTCTCCTCTGCTACTGTATAAGGCAATCGATGCCTTTTTTACTCTTCGACATTCGGCTTCCATGAAAGCTTCCTTTCCAGGATGAGCCCTAGATATTTCACTGTATCCGCCGGTTTCGGACGGATGTCTCTCTTTTATCGTATGTGCCACATGTCTACAACGTCATACAGCTCTCTATCTGCAGCTCAGAGATTTACGAAATCTGAAAAAATAAAACGTTCCACGTTTAAGGACTAACCTATTAAAAAATAGCAACCTCTATATACAAACATACGTTTATTATTATGGCATAATTGTTTTCTATATGCTACCATTTACCAACTACAATAAATCAGCTGAAGTGTTACGCTCACTTTATAGCTGTCAGCTAGCTCGTTCATACAAATGTACGTATGTATGTGTATAAGTTTATAAATATTTATGCCTGTCGGCTAGCCTTTCAGCAATTTCTTGACATTTGACACTTTTATTGCATTTTTATAATGGTCGTTGGCGCTCATCGTGATAATCAGCAGCGCGATCACAATTATGCTTCACAATTATTTAACAAAAATGTTTGAAATTATTTAGTGAACCGTTAAATTATGCCGCTTTGAACTTGTTCACGATGCACATATGTAGATATGTTTTATATATGTATATAATGTACATTATAGTGTATGTATATATATATTTTTTTTGTTGTACAAATGCCTGTATTTCGAATAATTTTGATCGTTTCGAGTGCCATTTGAACTACAAAACACATTTTTTGCTCAAATACGCAATGAAATAATTGAAATTTCGCCACTTCTATTTTTAATGAAATTGCGTTCTGTTATTAATTAACACATAATTACGAATAATTTGTCTAAAAATAGTTTGTGACATTTGTTTTGGTCGCTAAATACACCGTTATAAATTTCACTAAGAAAATATCAAGTGCAGCCGGCTATTTTGCGCTGAATGGGCTTAATCATATTGTCATTTGGCAGCGTATGTTGCAATTGTCTTCAAAAAGTGTGCAAAAATACTCAGAAATATATTTATGTTAAGTAGAAATTGCAATTACACATGCAAATTATTTTTACTATTCAAGTGCAATTCAAACAATTCGAAGAATTTGTAATTTATTATGAACTAAACATGTACTTTGAAGAAAAAGCCGTTACCGAAGGTGAGCGCAAATATTTTTGTATTAACCTACATAAGTCTGTGTGAATATAGGACTTTTATGATATTGATGAGCTCATTAATGGCAGCTTAATGCTATAGTGGTCCGATCTAAGCAATTTATTTGAAGATTATAGCGTTGACTCGAGCAATAGGTTAGGTCGCAGGGTTGATCCTAATCGATAGTTTTCACTTATGCAGTTACTCGTTAGTCGTTACCCATTAACTCCTAAAAGTGGATAATCGGATCCTCATAGATCGACAAAGTGTTTTGAACCGAAGGTGTATCTACCGAGATACTTCAATCCCAGTCTGGCAAATATAGCTTTGGCAAAGAGCATCCGACAAAATATTTCGCCGGACCGATGTGAACCTATTGAACAGTGTCCAGTCAGAAAACCTGCAATAGCAACGAGATTGAATTTGCTAAGAGCAAGTACTTATTTTGGAGGCCTTCTTACGGTTCACTCTGGGCTAGAAGGAACTCGCAGTCGTACAACTTCCGGTTATTGACGAGCGCTTATCGAGCTCACTGGTGGTCAATAAGTTCAGCACAAGAACGCAAAAAAGCAACTCGCATTCCATCGTATAAATTTTGGGTTTTCCCTAGCAAGCTCATCAGCTTTGCAGTTTCCGGTGATTCCGCAGCGACCGCGCACACATAGAAGTCAAATATGAAAGGTGCTATTGCTAACGTGGTGACTCTTGGAATAGTTTTGAGCACAAATTCCGCGAGCTCAAAGCTCGGCTATCGGAGTGAATACACGCCTCTCTGAAGAAAGCTGCACGTCGGAACAGTACACCTACTGTTATCTTGATGACAACCACCTCCGCTTGAAAGACGCTTAAATTGTCTGGTAGCCTGAAACTAAAGTTGGTGGAGAGCTCCTGGCAGAACACTCCACTTCCGCCTTAGGCAATAATCTTTGCCAAATTTTATGAAGATTTCTTGTCAAATAAAACAAGAACTGACCAATCAGGTTACCTGACGGCTGTGAATGTAACAATATCGTACACCTTCGAGTCTATTTCTGTCATGAAAGGTTTCTAAAAAACATTGTAACTATTAAAATTGCTGATTTAGATTAAATCCAAAAAGTAGTCAGTAGATACTAAGCGCCAAATATGCATATATCTATATATTTTCTTATGTGATATATCACTCTCAATGCTAGAGTGTTAACGACCGCAAAAAATAATTCGAAAACTATAATCCAATTCAACTATAATTAAACCTTATTGAATACAGCCTTTCTTATAAAATATTCTATCGAATTTGACCATGACAATGACATCTGAAATTATTTACATTGTCTCTTCTCTCGCCACAAAAACACACCTCGTTGTAAATTTAAAATTTGTAGTCGGCAAAAAATATCTATGACATTTGAATAATCAACAAATGAAAATGAAAACAGAAGCAATTAAAAAAGAAAACAAACAACATTACACAAAATAAGCGGGCAATACGCCAAGTTGACAGGCGGTCAAAAAAAAAAAAAACTGACAGCTCTGTTACTGCTACACCAATTTGCCTTACAGATGGCTGATGACATTAGTTGCCACAACATAAATTAAAAGTGTCAAATTCTTTTGCTATTTCTGTCTGCTTACGGTCAATTAAAAAGGCATATTTGTATTAAAATCTATTTACTCTCGAGAATTTGTTGAAAATGAAAACGAATTTGAAGAATTTTTGGTAATTTCACTTGCTGGCTTGGCAGTCAAATGCAAAAATAAGAGACGTTCACCCAGTGAATGTAATAAATGAGAGAAGAGTGATGGCTGTTTGACAGCAGCGTTGTCATTGAATTTTGTTACATGACATAATTTTGTTTATGTTGTCATTGGTGTCTGTTTAATGACAGTTTTTATTGTTTTTATTATAATTGTTATTTCAGTTAAATTATTGTCAGCACACAAACACATGAAAACATGTGTTTTTTCGATTTCATTTGATAATTTTATTACAGCTTCAGTTTACAATTTATACTCTTGTTGGCGAATCTTTCGTTCAATGCGTAAATCAATTGTCAAGTAACTCCTATTGTTTATTTATCTTTGTTACATAACCCTAATTATTTTGCGGTTTCGGTACTAAAGGGTGATCCACTTCCAGGTTCCATACTTTTTTAAAGAAAAAGCACAGAAACTTCAAATTTAATGCGAAATGTTTATTATATTTTGAAATAACATTCTCTGACATTTATTTTTTGAAGATTATCTCTTTTGAATTTTGGCCGCGGCTACGTCTCAGAAGTCGTTGAGGCCAATCTTTGATGCTCGTTCGAGCATTTCGACTGGTAACTGGCGAATCATATGCATCATGTTTTGCCCTAAGTCCTGAATCGAAGCGGGATTGTGTGCATTGATATAAGACTTTACATATCCTCATACAAAGTCTAAGGTGTAATATCATACGATCATTGTGGCCAATGGGCCAGCCCTAAACGTGAAATTATCTGTTCATCGAAGTGTTTTTGCAATAAATCTATTGATTAATGCGATGTGTGGAAAGTGAGGCCGTTTTGTTGAAACCAAATGTCGCCGAGATCACGAGCTTCAATTTCAGGCATCACATAGTCGGTTATCTTGGCGCGATAACGGTCGTTATTGTTGGTTACCTTCTCACCGGCATCATTTTTGAAGAAATAAGGACATATTATTCCACTGGCTCACAAACCACCTCAAACCGTTCTTTCTTCTGGATGAAATGACAGCTCTTAAATCTCTTCAGGTTACTCTTCTTCCCAAATGCGGCAATTTTGTTTATTTATATAACCATTGAGTCAGAAATGGGACTCATCTCTGAACAAAATTTGACTCGAAAACGTCGGATCTTCTTGGAACTTCTCAAGAGCCCATGGAGCAAAGCTATGTCGCTTGGGAAGGTCGAGCGGTTTCAGTTCTTGCACAGGCTGTATTTTGTACGCTTTCATTTAAGATCTCGACGTAAAATGCTCCAAGTCGTTCCATACGTCAGTCCGAGTTGCTGCGACCGGCGCCGAATCAACTCTCTACGGTCTTCGTGTCCACTCTTAGCTACGGCTGCTATATTTTCTTCACTGCGTGCTGGACGTGGTCTATTCGGTCGAATATTATCCAATAATGACATGATGCATGCGGGGTCTCAAGTTGGGTGATGGTGTTGCGAATAGAACGCTCAGTAGGCCAATTATATTGAGAGAAAAGTACCTCTACTTGGATCGCCCGTTATTAAAGGGCGTCATCCCTACAAATTTAGCTAATTCATACCCAACCAATGTGGACGTTTTTGAAAAATTTGCAAACATAACCCAAAAAAATAAAAACCTTACGTTAAAAAACCAACATTTTACGATTTATTTTGAATCGAATAATAAATTTTATGTATCTTAATTAAAATATTGATTTTTATAGCACCTTAAATTGCCCGTATATTTCCAAAATTGCAAACAAAAACATAAACACGAAACATTTTGCAAAAAAACTCGCCACCCAAGTTGCTTTGACGCCAGCCTCACCTTCGCTGCTCAGCCGTGCCTTCGTTATCGCACTCGTCAGCAGCCGCCAGCCAGCCAACCACTCATTATTATGCAAATTTGTGCACATTTCAATTGACATAGTGATTACGTCTCTTTTTTTGTTGTACCTATTCACACTTCTAAGCCATTAAATATGCACATTCCGCGACAGCGGTGATAACTCTACGCATTCGCATAACAACTTTTCCAATGATCAAATCGAAATTGAAATCGTCTGCGACACATAGACAATGCGAACGTCACACGTCATCTGCGCGCCAGCATTTGAACTAGTTTAACTCGTATGGAGGCATCATTTTATTGGTCTAACTTCGAGTTAGAGAACCGGTCGGCATTTAATTGCGCGCAAAAATTATGATTCCCTACAGCTAATAAACCCACTGGCTAGTGCCCTGCTTGCGCACGCTGCCGCTTATGGTACCCAGAAATTTACTAACTCTTTATCAGCGTCACACCGATCATCACTGATAGTCGGTCAACCCATTTGTGTTTGTTTGTTCGTATTTTTGTCTGTCAAGTAGCTTTGGCAGTCGCTGAATTGCCTGTCTGGTCGTTTGTCTTTCGGCGATAAGCGTCGTGTGCCTATAATAAAATTAAATTAGCGCTCTAGGTTGCAATAAAAAATGTGCCAAAAATGAGAAAGTACAATTGACGCCCACACAGCTGATGACAGATAAGTAGAAAAAAATGTGCGGGTTGTAAAAAAAGAAGGGCAGACGCAAACCTATAAACCAGAAAAGTGGAACACGTCCATTGAAGTGCGTTTAAAGACAATTACAAATGTCACATAAACAAAAGAATACTTGAACATTTTTGGCGAAAGTCCATATTTGTCGTTTATTTAATTTTATTATATTTACATTATTATTATTATATTTTGTTTTATGCTTTAACAAGGCGTTGTGGTGACATTGGTGTACTTTTCAGAAAAATAAAAAAAAATTGGTGTATCATTTTTTTTTAATTTTAATCTATAATATTCTTGTATTTGCTTTTCCATGACAATTGTGTCAAAATTCGCTTATAACTTTCATCTTGAGGATCAGTAATGACTGCACCAAGAGATCAATCTTGTGAAACCACTATTTTTGGATAGAACAGTGGTGAAAAAACTTTGAAATTGTATACTTAAAGACCTCAATATTCTTAGCCACAATAAGCGGTGTTTCTTAGATAGTATGGAAATTAATCGGCAGAGGATCGTTGTGGGTGTAGCGATCAATTCTGTCATTATATAGTATTAGCAGTGATAAAGGGATGGCCAACTTATTCCAGTGTGATAGCGCCTCCAAATTAGCGTTTTATAACATTTTCCATTGTAGCCAGTTCGAAAAAAACCAAAATACGATTAAAAATTATTATACTATATGTTGGATGTTTAATCTGCGGAGAAACTGCTTTAATCCTTGACCGACTGAAACCGACTTTTGTACTTCCAATACTTAATAAAGGGTTTTAAGCTTGTTAACTTTCATTTAATAATTTTTTAAAATAATTTTCAATTGAAAATTAATGCTCTGATACATTACCAAATATTTCAACAAATAGATTTAAATTCATCTTGATTGGGGGCAACAAATCCTTCCGTTCACACATATTTTTGGTAGAATTTTAATCTGGCCGTTCCAGTCCTTCCAATTGTCAAACGTCAAAACCTACCCGATCCAGTCAACTGTTAAAGTCGGGTAGGGGAGTTTCTCTCTCATTTCCAATGACAGTTGGGCATCTCTTTATCTCTCATTATAGGCGTTGAAACTCTACGAGTATCAAATGCGAACTAGTTTTTTGCTAAGAAAGAATCGGATTCTCAGTTATAAACCAGTATCTATTCACAGTACAGGGGGCCTATTCTGTATCTCGTATCAAAAATGTATTAAATTCGAAATAATCTTATAATTATACGAAATTTATACCACCCTGTGCCAGAATAAATACTTACATTTTTCGTTTTTGTTTTTCACCACTCAAGAGCTAACGAATATTCGAAAATGGGATTGAAAATGTGAAAATCTAGTTACCCAATACAAAAACTCCAAACTCGAGTAAATTATTTTTTCGAATAGACGTACGGAATAGGGCCCTGGTATGGAAAATGAAGTAGGTCTTGATTTTCAAAACACTTGATTTTAGTGCCAATTGCGCAATATAATTGAACAAACGGTCGATTATGCCGTTTAGTCTTTCGACTAAAGGTTTTCACCTTACTTAAGAAATGGGTTTTGAATACACGAAACGTTTTGAAGCAGCTTTTTTTTTGATCCCATAAAAAGGTCCAAAGATATCTCACTTGAATGCTACAAAATGAAACGCGTCTAGCATTTGAACCATCCTTTTTTGGCACATAAAATTATAAAAATATGGACAACTTATTTAATTTAAAATTAAAAAAAAATTGTTCAGAAACAGATTATTTGGTTATGAAGAGCATTATCAAAGCTAATGCAGCCATATCATTGAAAGCCGCAAACAAAAATTCACCCGAAATGTATCTCTTAATATTTGGAAGATGATTGGAGCCAGGTAATCTTCAAGACAAGTCCTCGGTAGCGCTGACGCACATTCTAAAGAATGCTTGACTCGCTGAAAGCGATAAGCTACTCCAATGATCAGTGAAACATCCAGGTTAAGTTCATATTTAGGCATGCCTTGTAAAAAAAGGATTTATTAACCTAATAATGTTCAAAACAATTTGGATGCTAACTTCGAAACAACGAGATATCGTTGGAGACTTTTTCTGTACAAAATACAGCTTGTGTAAGAACATCACTTCGCTCTATGGGCTCTTGAACAGTTCCACGAAGATTTCTGTCATTCGCCAGTTACCAGTTGAAATGCTAGAACGAATCATCGAAAATTGGACTCTTCGGATAGATCATCTGAGATGTAGTCGCGTCCAACACTTGAAAGAGATGATCTTCAACAAATAAATGCCAAAGATTGCTCTTCGAATGATAATAAAAATTCCCCATTAAATTTGAAATTTCTGTGATTTTCTTTAAAAAAGTAGGAACCTCGAAATGGATCACCATTCTTATAATTTGCAGATTTAAAATTATTGTGTAAGCATTTCTTTGCAAAACAAACTTATTGAGACAACAAAAAGAACTAAATTTTTAACAACTTAAAAAATTTGCAAATTTTTCCACACTTTCTTTCATTAGCATTTCACTTTGTTATGAATTTTTTGCGTATCCACAAAACTAACCATTTGTTTACCACAAAACACCCACAGCGTCAGCTTTTGACATTTACATATGTACATATGTCCAGTGTCTACCGATTTACACTATCAATAAGCCCGATTCCACTAACCACTCAGTTCGACATAAATATTCTTTAAAGGTTTTTGTTTGTCATTAAAATCTCCGCGCTGACCATTAGATTGTCATTGGGCATGCCTTGATTTCGATTCATAACTGTTGATAAATCGTCAGGCTCTTTTTTAGGTCTTTTTAATGTCTTTGTTTACATGATTTGTGTTTTTTGTTTTGTCTGTTTTGACAACGAAGAAGAAATTTATTTTATACAAGAGTTTATATTGTTCGCATGCTTTAGTGAATTTTGATTTAAAACTTCATTTGCGTTGGAATGATGATACGAGCGTGTTGAATGGCACGTCTGATGAAGTCTGGTATACTCGTACATCTTTGGATGTATATACTTATACTTATATATCTTAATCAGACAATTAGTTTTTAGCATAAAAAATAGTAAATAATACTTATGTTGGCAAACTTGAAATAACCTCAATTTAAAATCGCTTAAAAACTTTTCCCCAATAAACTGAAATTGTTCTATCCTTTAATTTGATATTTTTGCAATATAAAGAAATCATTTTAAAAAATATTTTTTGAACAAACGCACGAACTAATCGATCCAAATTAAGTTCTTGTATGGAAAACTTTTTATTTGAAAAGATATCTTCTAATATCATTGTTCAGATCGGACCACTATATCATATATGTAACTGTCATACAAACTGATCCATCAAAATCAAGATAAAAACTTTTTTATAGCTTTTAATGCTATAAGAAATACAGCTCTGAAAGGTTTTATAGTTTCGGTGTAGTTGAAGTTAACTGTTTTTTGTTGTTGATATTTTTGACCATTGGTTTTCTAGAAAATTATAAATATGTACATATGTCGTTTTTTCTTCTTAACTGGTGTCCATCTTTGACGCGAGCTCAAATAACCAGAGTCAAGTATTCTCTTAACTGTCTGAGAAGATTTTTAGTCTGAAATCTTATCTTTCTATTACAATTATACAATGTGAGCTGTACTTCATATGACTCAAAAAATATACATATGACATTATTTAGAAACTTTTGCTTCAGCCTACAGTTTGCTTCAGCCTACAATTTCTAGACACAATTATCATTCGCCTTTGTCGTCTACATCGCTATAGCCTGACTTTTCCCTACTTTCTTCAACACCTCTCTAGCATATGCTAGAAGACTCAATTCTACCCAATAATCTTTTGCAAATTGCTGCGGCAAAGGGTTTTCATTGAGTCTTTAGAAAAAAAATTAAATAAAACTATATTGAGATTTAGTATATTTTATGAAGAATTCGCTACTTCCTTATGTTCACGCACATGCATTACATAGAGTGGCTCACACTTGTGTTTATGTTTATCCACTTTTGTTGTGGAAAATTTTAGCAAATCCTTCAAACAAAAAGATTCTAAAACAAATATCATCTCATGTGTATATTTGTGTGTTGTTATTCAGCGAAAAGCACTTAGTCATAGGGTATTTTAATTTTCTCCCACAAATTCAAAACAAATTTCGCATGTTTATTATAAAATCTAGATGAGAAACCGCCACTGTTTTAGTGATATAAACAAGTGTCTACCAAAGTGCCACTAAAGCAATTAAAACACGCACAAGTAAACAATAAAAATCCCAAATTTTCAATGGCTAAACAAAAAGAGCTATAAAATACAAATATACATATCTAGGTGTATACAAATGTACATATATAGGTGCATACATATATAGTGAGAGCATTTCATTCATTCAGACAGAAAGATTTTTTCCAGATATTTTTAAGCATTGCCTATGTAATTTTTACCTGCGCTTAGCTTCTTGTATTATTTCTATTAATAACAGAGACTGCCCAAGAACAATATTGAAATATGTACAAGTATGTATGTATGTATGTCTGCTTGTTGATATTTTGGTTAGGAATGATTTCCAGTACCTGATAACAAGAGCTGAGCTGTTAAATGCCTGACTGCGAGTAGCCTGTTTGTTTGCAGCGGAAAAACTCTCACAGCACTCACCACTTCAATAGTGAGTGTCATGTTAAGAGTCTATTGGCACTACACTAACGTACTACTAACACCAAACTAACATAGCTTGTGCTCTTGATTTCTCAATGCTAGATAATTTTCACTGGCAAGTATTTGAGTTCTTTTAGTATTTGTTAGAGAGCGTTATATTCTGTTAGCCGATAACGAATGCTGTTCTCATAACATATGTATATGACTTGTTGATAGTTGACTCGTTTTCGTTTAGGCATTTCTAAGCACTGTAATTCTCAAACAATTTAAGATCATTCTGTTATAAATAAATTTTATGGTGCAGTTAATAGTTGTTCAAATCGGGAAATGAGGATTGGGTTTGAACTTGCTAACTATGCGTGATGGCTGTTTGCCCAACAATTTTGTTACGACTAATAGAACAGCCGTGGCATTATCTGATCCCGTTTTTGATACCGCAATAAAAATTATATAAGATAAGTTTGTCAACTGGTTTCAAGACGACATTTGTAGACTACTACAGCTTTACAGTAACATTTTCTAGTCAACTAAATGCTTTTTTTGTTATTATTGTAATTGGCTTTATAAAATAATTTACTGTTGTTTTTATTAAAGGCGTATTTTTTCATAGGTACGTACTTATGTAAATTAGTTATTAGAAAGTCTTACGTAGATTAAGACCCAGCTTTCCATTTTGTGTCGTTTGACTCGAGTTCTGTATATTATATAAACGCCTTCGCTTAGATACACGGTATGTCTTTCTTCCAGAAAAATTTGTTTTTTTAAGGGCTTTAAATTGACCTAACCGCAGTTTATTAACAGGCTGGCAATTTTTTTTTTTTTTTGGGGTTTCATGGAGTAGCCCGGAATCACTGCAGTGCCGTCAAAGGGCGCGGTTAGCTTGAAAAGTTCTGATTTTTTCTTCAAAAGTATTACTGTATTATTAAAATATGCATTAATAAACATATCTCCAAAATTTTCAAAAAATTGATATATTAGTTTTTTTTCAAAACTTTCTGACTGTAACACAAGATGTGCCCTAAGCAAATCACAAGGCCATTGTTCTTCTTATTGCAGTACTAAAGACCTTAATGATTACACTGTTGATGGACCTCGTTGGTTCGCAGCTTTTAATTGCAACAACTGAAACCACAACAACGTCACCCAACTCAAGTGGCTCAGCGAAAGACAAGCAACCCAAACAAGCGGCCTCCGGTTGATCATGGTGTGGTAAATGGCGTTGATGGAGAAGCATTTTATATTCTTTAAGTATCGAATCTTCAGCAGAAATGTGAAACAAATGTGTGTTTTTGTTCGCACTCGCCATTCTTATTTTCGGTTGTATTGAGTGCGTGCAAGTTTTGACGTCATTGACTTCCAGTAAACAAACACACAAACACTTACATCAGGATTTACGTGTTCAATGGATTGTTTATGCGTTATGAGTGGGCCGGCGTTCGCAGTGAAAACACAAATTTTCATTTTGCTTTTCTTAAATTTTAATTAATTTATTTTTTTTCGTGGTTGCGTGCCATTTTCGTGCCAATTGTTGACTGGAAGGCATGCGGAAAAAGTTTACGAATTCTTCGCATTCTTAATCGAACAGCGTAGAAAATTGGCAAATGTATTTAAAGTGGATTTTTAATTGGGCCACTTTGCTGTTTCTAACGCCAAATATTTTGCTGGCCCCAATATCCCCAATTTTATTAGAATTTATTAATAATTTGTTGTTATTGTTTGAAAATAATGCGTTCACCCCGCTAAATTTGTACGACATCATAATTATAGTTTTCATTGCTCGAAACGCATAAATTGCTCGTTATTAGTACACAATGAATTAATTTATATTTTATAATCGCATTTTGCTATTTTCGTTTCAATATTTGGCTATTTTTAGTCTATTGTATCACTTGTGTCCGTATATATTTCGTATATATAATAGGTATATTTAGTAATTATCGCCAATATATTATATGTACGTACGGTACATATAATGGGTTTATAGTTGATTATCGCGAATGGCACGGTTTTGACTTAGATTATACTATGAGCACAAAATTAAATTTAGAATGTATGTATATGGTTACCATATATTTCATTACAGATATGTTCTATATAAAATCGATCTAATTCGAGGTTCCCTACTTAAAAAAAAACGCAGATCGTTCGTTCGAATGGCAAGAGTGATCTTTTGCTCCTAAAAGTTTAACGGTGTGATATCACACTATCTTGGTGGCCAATTGACCAGCCTAAAACGTGAAATTATCTGCTTACCGAAGAGTTTTCTCAATCAATCCATTGATTGGTCTTGATGAAACCAAATGTCGCCAGGATAACGAGCTTCAAATTCGGGCATCAAATAGTCAGTTGTCATGGCACAATAACGATCCCCGTCGACGGTTGCGTTCGAAACGAAACGTGTAATGCGTTTACTCCCAAAGGCCAATGACTTCCAATAACCTCACAGGAAGTAGTATATTAACATTAAATCACAACTCCTTGGAAGCCATTCAATGTTACCATTTACTAAAATAATCGAATCTGCAAACTTTTCTCGCAATAATTCGGTTGTTGCACCTGCTGTGTGGCACATATCCGCGTCTTGTTGGAGCCATATGTTGTTAAGTTCAACTTCTTCCAATTGCGGCCATAAAAAGTTGGTTATCATCGATCTATACCATTCTCCAATGTTACTAACGGTCTCATCAGCTTCATTTCGAAAGAAGTACGGGCCGATGATTCCACGAGACAAAAAACGACACCAAACTGTTAATTTAGGCGAATGTATTGGTTGTTCATGGATAATATGTGGATTTTCTTCGCTTCGGAATTGACAGTTTTGTTTATTTTCCGCGCCATTCAGATGAAAGTCAGCCTCATCGGAGAAGATGATTTTCTTAAAAAAATCTTTATCGTTTTCGACGTTTACGGTTGTTCAATGGCTTCAGTTCTTGAGTGAGAACAATTTTATACGGATGCAAGCACCAATACTTTTTCAAAATCTGCCAGGTTATGATTTAAGACAATTCCAATTCTTGAGAACGACAAATTGCGGTCTTCAGCAACACTTGCCTAAACGGCAGCAATATTTTCTTTCTATAATCGGTTCTTTGTCTTATTGGCACTTGAAAATTATGTTTGAAATTTTCAACAATTCAACGAATAGCGGGCACTAGTGGACTATTATTACGACCATAATATAGCAGAAGCTCACGATAAGTGGCCATTGGCCATTGCCATGATCATATCGTTCCTATTCGAAAACCTGGTATTTTTCTTAAACAACTTTACTGTACAAACTTAAAATAAGTACATATACATAGACTTTTAAGAAAAGAAAGAAAATTTTCATCTTCTCAAACATTGTCTCATTTTTTGTGTCTCGTAAGTCATATAGTCTATAGTTCTTTTGCTTGAGTAGTAAGTATATAGTTTTTTTGCGTGAGTCTGCAATATTGCTTGAGTAATTTGGCCAGTCTAGATGCCTTAGAAAAGGTCTAACTTATAATTTATTGACAAGAGAATTGAATTGTTTTCTTTTTGATTTTATTAAACATTTATTCGGGTTTGAAACAGGTTGATATTTTGACTGAAAATGGCGACTGGAACAATCTTCATAATCACCTTTTTGCAAGAGGTCCTCTAAGGACGACGGTGATACTAGGAACTCGTACCATTTGAAAAACAAAAAAACACGCTGCCTTAGACTTCACAAAACTTCGTTTTAAAGCGCGAACTTTTTGACTTTCACATAAGCTTTTCGCAAAAGGGCGAACTTTTGCAGGATAATTTTTTTACTATTATACAAATTCTCTACAGCTTCTACGATCGCATAATGTACTTTAAAAATCAAAAGTAATAAAATAATAAAACTTGTACAATTTAAAGATGATCTTACATAAATAAATGAAGATTACATGGCGACCTAAGTTCGATTGTATGGTCTTACATCTTAATACCCGAAATAACTACTTTAAAGTCAACCTGACTAACAGAAAATACTGTATGCCACGTTGGATTGCTATCAACCGATATTATTTCTTTCGAAAAAGAGACCATATTATGCGAATGGAAATACGTACGTTCCAACGACATACGGTACTATGTAATTAGAATGAATCCGGATTTATAACCGGTCATGATTAGTCAATTCGCCAAATTCCTTAAAGTAAATTGGGAAAATACCTTATTTCTTAATTTTCTGGGTATATGGGGTCTTTCCCGAAAGCTGACAAAAGATATTATTATTTGATATAGATATCAAAATGCAGAATATATAATTTCATAATCAGATTTAAGTTGCTCTAAAGAAAAATTAAATTACTGAGTGATCAGCCATATATTGTTCTAATCCATGTTATATTTGTAGTTCGATTCAAATCTGAATGTAATTGTTATGAGCCAAAACTTAAATCTCTCGAGTATTTAAGTCATTCTCGTTACTCGAAAGTTGATGGCATTATTCTTATCTTTATATCTCTCTGACGCGATAAGCTAGATAGTTATAAAACTTTTCATATTGGGTAGTCGAACTTAAGGAGAGATCTTGTGTTTATTAAAAAAATTCTTCAATGTTTCACCATATCATATAATGATTTCATTGATTTATCAATACTCAGAAAAAGCAGTATTCAAAATTGTTTACAGTTGATTTTTTTTTTTAAGGAAAAATGTTTCTTTTTTTCTGATTATTGTGAGCTTTTACCACATCATATCCGCTTCAATAACGAAATAGTGTTGAAATAATATAAAGATGAATCAACTATATTAAAAAGCAAATATTTGTTGTTTCTCTTTTGTTTCATAAAATGAAATTATCAGGAAATTATTAAATGAAGATTACATTTCTGGCAATCTCTTATTAAATTCGTGTGTGCTATGAAAATTACGATAAATTTCAACGTAAATACGTCAGCAGCCACGTTTTAATAGTTAGATTTGAATTTTAAATTATTCCTTCTAATTCATATATTTTTGCTTTCAAAGAAAATTCCGAATATATTTTCTCAATTTACATAATTGTGCTCAGGATTTAATTGCATTGTGGATGTGAAACGTAAGAATTTTTTGTTATTTAAATGAGCAAATGATTTCAAAGAAAATATATTGAATATTATAATAAATATATAACGGAAATACTAATTGAATCTGACAAAATTACATAATTATTGGCACATGTGCTTAAATTTCACATGCTCGAACAACGAAATTCTTAAATTATTTAGTAAAGTAGATATTTCATATTCAAAGAGCAAAAAATTTTAAGACAAGTTTCTCGTTTTTTAACTTTGGATTCTATTTTTTATTTATTTTTTTCCCCTTAAAACTACTATTTTTTCACTTAAATGTCTGGCAACTCTACCCTCATCCAATATCGAAATTCCTTATTAATAGTACATAAATAAGTTCCCATGCATAAAATTCTATTTCATATCTCATTCACCATTTTTTTTTTTGAAATCGAAAGTGCAGCCTTCACCTGTACTGACCCCCTTAAACCAATTTATCTTCAATCAATTAATATACATATTCACTTATGTGTATTGATCAAAGTTCAATTTTCGCAACTGAATATATCCATTTATTTTTATTTTTGCAAAAAAGTTATCAATTGATTTTTGTTTACCAATCAAAAATTTATGACGAAAGTTTGTTTGACGCTCCAGATTTCAGTGACTTTCACAGTGAACTCAATTAGCGAAGAGCGAAAGAATTCCCATTTTTTGTATATGCGGATGAGGGCATATGTACGCGCCCAAAAACACAAATTTTCATACGCGGTATTTGTAGTAACGGGTGATCCAAGTAGAGGTGCTTTTTTCGAGCCAAATTTTGTTCAGCGATGAAATCCATTTGTGGTAAACAATTAAATTGTGGCATTGGGACAAAGAGCAACCTGTGATTCAAGAGCTGCCATTTCATTCAGAAAAAATCGGTTTGGTGTGGTTTACTTTTCACCCATCGCATCAATTCACGTTTTGGGTCGCTCGATTGGCCACCAAGATCGTACAATATCACACCATTAGACTTTTTCTTGTGAGGATATGTAAAGTCTAAAGCCTATGAGGACAAGCCAACTCGATTCAGGCCTTGGACAAAAATCACGCGTGTCATTCGCCAGTCGAAATGCTCGAACTATTTTTCACCGAAAATTTGATTCAACGGATGGACCATCTGAAAAGTACCCGTGCCCAACATTTATCTTCAATTATCTTCAAAAAATAAATGCCAAAGATTGTTCTTTCGAATGATAATAAACATTCCCTTTTAAAATTAAAGTTTCTGTGTTTTTTCTTTAAAAAGGTAGAGAACCTAGAAATGGAAAAAACGACTTTCTATGCTCTAATTTATCTGAGGATAACATATGGTCTACATACAAGGTCTCTCGCAAAAGAAACAGAACTTTTTAAATATAACTGTTTTTGGTGGCGCCACCTATTGGTGGGTATATGAAATAAAAAGTTTGATCTCTTGTTGATATTTCGTAAAAATTTTAAGACAATTGGATAACCACAATCGATGTTATCGATCAAAAAGTGACAGCAGCTTTTGTTCATGGGTCTTAAAATGCATTTTGAATAAAGAGCAAATATTAAATTTTGTTTTAAGCTTGGGAAAACGTTTACTGAAACATTTCAAATGTTGAAAAAAGTTTATGGCGATCAGTGCCTATCCCGTAGTAATGTGCATGAGTGGTTTAAGCGATTCCAAGAAGGTCGTGAGGACCTCTGTGACGATCAGAAGTCGGTCGTCTTCAGAAGTCAAAAATAAAGACAATGCTGATTTGTTTTTACGATTCCGAGGGTATTGTACACCGAGAGTTCGTCCCACCTGGCCAAACGATTAGTGCTGTGTTTTATCTTGGTGTTATGAAGCGTCTTTTGTCGCGCATTCGTCGTGCTCGACCACAATACCGTGATACGATAATGCGCCGTGTCATCGGTCGACGCTTGTCACTGATTTTTTGACAAAAAACTCCATATTAACCATCAATCACTCACCCTACTCACCTGATCTGGCACCCTGTGATTTTTATTTATTTGGAAAACTTCATTTGGCCATGAAAGAACACTGGTTTCAGGACATTTCAGCTATCCAAAAGGCGAAGAGCATTCCGAAAAATTGCCTTAAACACTCATTTGAAATGCTAATTGACCGGGCTAAACGCTGTATCGAAGTTTTTTTAACAGTCCTGTTTCTTTTGCGACAGACCTTGTATATGTAACTACAGATATATAAATATGTATGTATATATGACTGTTGAGCTGCAATGCACAATAATTTCGTCCATTGAGATATGGCAGCGTGCATTCAATACTGATATTGACAAATGATAAGTAATATTTAATTGGCAAAGAAATAACTAATGAAAATTATTTTTGCGGTCCATAAAAATTTACGACCGATATCAACAGCCAAGGCCATCAAACATAGCTGTGTCAAATTGTAATCAGTGTTGCCACTTGAAAAAATCTTTAGATACCTAAATGATGCAAAACTACCAATTTTTTGTATGTTCAAAATATGTGGGTTTCTTTATTTCTGTGCTGGAGAGTCGCATCGAATATCTGTATTCTTCAACTCTTTAATATTTTCATCAGTTGCAGAGGTATGTCTTCGATGATTTCTCGGCCGTCTGTGAAGGCTTCGTACCATATGTAGTCACCGTAAGCCTTTACCAACATTCGCAATGATTCCGCACACGAAATTTTGTTCGAAATACAAAATATGAGACAAATTCTTTGTTCGATATTAAAACCGAAACGCTTTACTAAGGTGTACAGGTCGGTACAGGTAGCTGTTGTAAATAAACAGGTTGACAGATCGCGCTTATATTTGGCATACCATTTACCCGTTGAATTTAAATTAGAATTTACTACACAATGTACAATCACAGTGATTTAAAAACAGCAATCACTGAAATCACAGATATTGAAAAAACCGCAATATCGCTCATCACTAGTCCGATTGAACCAAAACGGCAACGCTGATTGAAATTATGACAATATGCGAGTACCGCTAATTTCTCACCGCTGTCAATAAAATGAAATTCGACAAAATTGAGTTGCAATTGCAAATGACAAGTGCATGACTCCAATTAAAATTGCGACAGGAGAGGATATAAAAAGAAAAAAAACATAGTAGATTAATTTAAAAAACATATTTATTTTAAATCTATGAAAGAAAAAATAATATAACATTAATTGTTTTTAAAAATATATATATATATATTTTTTAATAATGTTATACTTTTTAAACAATTTAATTATTATAGATGTTTGTTTCATATTAGGAATATACTGGATAAAAAAACGTATAATTACTTAACACTTCACAGTTAATTGTTTATATTTTTCGATAGTGTTGAAATTTCTATTCGAATAATATTTCATAATTTCATTGTTGTTCCCGAAATTCGCGCAATGCAAGTGCGGTGAATAATTTTGATCAGTGAGAATTAATTTTGTTTAATTTTCTGCGAATTAATAAATAATAGATTATTATAAAAATTCAAACTCAACAAATGATAGACGCTCAAATACTTATTAAAACATATACTACATACATACATACATATGTATGTACAAATGTGTTTATCTCCACAAGTCGAAACTATAAAATTTCATTCATTGGTTTCTGCGTTCGACTCTCATCCTCAGTCAACCTTCGGACTTTCTTGTACATTGTCGGTATTTTAATTAACCGTTTTGTTTACGAGTGTTATTATTTGACTTTTCGAACCGCCGCTTGTTTGTTTGTTATGTTTGCAGTAAACGATTCCGATTGGTTGACATTGAAATTCCTGAATTGTGGACATTGGCAAGCGACGCTGTAATGAAAAGTAGTATCAGGAATATTGATGGCATCAGCGTTGTTGAAAAGTATCGAATAGTAATTATAATTGTGGACGCATGTTTGTGCATATATGTATGTATGTATGTACATATGTAAATATGTATATGTATGTAGGTATACATGCAAACATATACTCGTATATGAAATACCATCGAAAAGCTTCACATATTGAGCATATAGTAGTTAGAGGGAAGGTCGTCACCAATTCCATTTCTTTTGTAATAAATTAAATTAATGTTAGCTGTCTTAGATAGGTCATTTCTCTGTTTTCTTGTAAAAAAATATACAATTCAAAGCAACAAGAAAGTTATCGAGTTGTAATGAAGAAAGAGAATAAGCGGATGCATAACTTCTATCTTCAATGCTGCCAACTTTTGTTTTGCATATTTTAGCTCACTTTTACTATTGTGAATTGTTCAATTGACTATTGAAATCAAAAGTTTTTCTTTTTTTGTAGTATTTTTAAAACATTAGACTTAAAATTAATTATAATAATTTATAGAATACCAAAATAAGTGGTTACAGCAACGTTTTTTAACGCAAAAAAATAATTTCTTCACTAAGAAAGTTTTCCGGATATGGTCTTTTTGACAGCTGTTACTTGATTATTTTATACTCAGTTTTATATGCCATTTCATAATGAACAGACTTACACCCAAACAATTTTTGCAAATCTTGGAAACTTATAAAAGTAATAATTCGTTCCGCGTCGCATCCCGCTCTGCTTCACATGTTTGGTCAACAAAATCGCACAGCAAAGTCGATAGTTCGAGCAACCCTGGATCGGTCTTGCACCACGTTTACTCCAATGGCATTAAACAAAATTGTCGCATTTGGAGTGAAATAATTCACAATTTATTGTTGGAACACCTTTGCATCCTTAAAAAGTCTTTAGGCAATATTTCTTCAAAAATGAAACCATAATGTTACAGTCAATGGGGAACGCTATAGAGCCATGATTAATGACTTTTTCGTACCTGAATCGGAAGATATAGACGACCTTTGATTCCAACAAAACAACGCCAAATGCCATACAGTCAACGAAACTATCAATTTATGGAAAGAAACCTTAGAAACCTCGTTGTGCGTCTGTGATTGAGTGAATTAGCACCGTTGGACTATTTTTTGTGTAGCTTATCTATAGAGATAGAACTATTCTAAAGCCAAATTAGCTGCTAGGATTCAAAATAGCGATTTGTGTAACCTGACCATGTTAGTAACTCGATTTTGGCTATTATGCATGAAAATAATAAAAGGTCTGCAATCCACTGCGCCAAAATTAGATGTTCAGGTTTCATCGGTATCTAAATTTTTTTTTTATATTAAATTTTTTGATGCAGTAGATTCTGCTTGACCAATAACGCAATTTGCTACTTCTAACTGAGTAGGCAATTGAAAATCAAGTCCTCTCTCGACGATGAAAATCCGGATCATTTTCATGTTGTTGCTCAGCCCAATTCACGAACATACGAGGATTCTAGTAGTCAAGCGGCTTCAGTTCTTTCATCAATTTGATCTTGTAAGGATGTAAGCCAAGATCTTTGGGCGCAATTCACTATAACGTCACAGAGATGCCCAACGCTTGAGAATGACGTGTGAGAAACTAGTTTGGTTCTTCCTCAATTGATGCGCCAGCGGCAGCAATATTCTCACATTTTTATCTCACTGGCACGGGAACATTTTTAATATTTCCGACTTGTTGTTAGGTCGTATATCTTTCCATGATGAAATGGCAAACCTTACTTAAGAGAAATGTCAAAAAAGCTGGGAAAAATATGGCATCGTTTGCTGTTTTATAGCGTCCCGTTATAGCCCTGTATATCTGGAATAATTTAGGTGTTACCTATATGATTTAGGAGAACAAAACGATTACATATGTACATATACATACACTGAAGAGCAAAACTGGAACAATAATTATATAAATGAACTTTGATGTACTGTATTGCATAGATGGATGATTTATTTTATTATTTTATTTAATATCTCGCTTTTAGGTGGGCTGAAGTATCCTGTGACTAAAAAAAATGCAAGAAATTATGTGGCAAGGCCTAAAAAAAAATAAAAAGTATGGCAAAACTACATTGTTCCAGTTTTGCACCCACTAAGTAAACATTGCAATTTAATATTCAAATTGAAATTTCTGACACAAATTTTTAATCCTTTACTGTGTTACGGTAAAATTCGTTTACAATGCGTGCTATAAGTGAAGAAATTAAAAAAAAAGTTGAAAGATATTTCTCCGCTGGGCAATCTGCCCGCGATATTGGCAAGGAGCTCAAAATCAGCCATACAACGGTTTTGCGAATAGGAAAGAATAGCAACCTGGAAAGGCTAACATGCAATAAGGGCGGGAGACCCAAAAAATTTCAAATTCGTGAAGCTAGACATGTTGGACGATTTTTATCGAACAAATTTTCAAAGCAAATCGCTTTTAACGAAATTTAGTGTGTGGACATTGCGTCGGGCGTTGAAAGAGGCTGGTTACAAAGCGAAAGAGAAGAAGAAGAAATCCGCTTTGACAAAATATTCGATATTTTGCCCGAAAGGATTCTCATTGACACGTCACGAATACTGGACGTTTGATGATGGAAACGAGTAAAAATGTTAATAATTTGTGGGCAGTATTTAATTTTTTTTCGTAATTTGGTCAGACGAGACCAAAATTAACCGATTCCAGTCAGATGGTCGCTCTTGGTACTGGTCAAACACCTCAGGACCACTTCAACCTCATCAAGTAAAGCAAACTATAAAGTTTGGAGGTGGGTGTTTAATGATTTGGGGGTGTATTACGCCGTATGGAGTTGGTCCTATTGTGAAAATCGATGGGAAGATGAAAAAGGAACAATATCTGGACATTTTGAAAACAAATTTGCCGATTGCTATGGATATTCACGACATACGAGGATTATATTTCAACAGGCGGCTTAAGCACTTTCAAATTGTGCAAAATTGGTTGAAATAAGCCAAGTTTTTCAACAATTTGGCCTGCGCAAATTCAGATATGAACCCCATAGAGACTTATGGAGTTATTGAAACGGCAGCTGGCAAATTACCAGAATCCACCAAAAGGCATGCAGGAGCTTTCCGTCGAGGACGAGTGGTACTCAATTTCGCCAAATATTCTACAAATTTGTATGAGAGCTGGCTCGAAGACTGAATTTTAATAAAAAAAGTGAAAGGATTGGACAGACTACTAAAAAAAAAAAAGGAGAAAATAAATTTTTTGTATGAGTGCAAAAGTGGAACAATGGAGTTTTGCCACATTTTTGTTATTTTTTTTTGTTTCATGAGGGAATTTGTCATATTTTTTTTTAGATAATTCACCCACCTAAAAACGAGATATTAAATAAAATAATAAAACAAATCATCCATCTATGATTTACAGAATCAAAGTTCATTTATATAATTATTGTACATATACATATATTGCGAACTTAGAACGAAGCTGTGGAAATATCTTCATTTGTTGAATTGTTTTATTTTATTTTGCTACTGCAGGGAAGGTGTTACATTTCTCTGGTGTCAAACTTTGGTTCACGAGCCAACTATAATTTTGTTTGAATTCCCATAAAATTATTTATTCAGTCAATTTTTGCATGTATTTACTTATTATTCGTACCTCCCCCATTGTTCAAATTTATTATTTCAGATTTAAAATTTATTTATCTACTCATAATTGGCGTAAATTATTTATCGCCGTCGATTTCCGCATTACGTGCTTCATTGATTATTTGTTATTCATTTCATTATTTGTTGACACACATACATACACACTTGCATAGTGTTGTGTATTTATTTATTTGCTTTTGGTACAAATTTTGCATATCTACGAAAATAATTCAATTGAATGTTAATTGCAGCGCAACATTGTATTAATGGTCAATTGTTTATAATCAAACATTGTTGTTGTTCTATTTGGATTGTCTGGTACAACCTAGCATCTGCATTTCATTAGCTACGTTGACGTCACAGCTCATGTACTATATATGTGCTTGTACTTATGCGTGTTGTTATAAATAAATATTATTATGTAATCGGAAAACTCTTCCGCACTTAGTGGGCGGCGAACCCGTGGCTGTTGTAATTATAGTGACTTGTGAGTACACACATACAATTTATATATGTGTTTATGTATATTATTTTACTAGATTCATAAAGGTCCACACAATTTGTTGTTTTATCGACCTATTTGACTCGTTGCTTTTAGGAGTGTGAAATGACTTTGCTCTTTTGAGATTTGACTTTTCGCATTGTCCATCCCTTCCTCTTCCTCTGCTTCTCCTGGTGGGTACTGCGTTGAATTCTCTCAGAGCTAGTGTTTCCATTTTGACATAACATATTTTTCGAACAGCTCATTTTCCCATCGATTGCGGTACTCTTCGTTGCTAATGCGACCATAAATCTGCCGCAAAACCTTTCTCTCGGAAACTTGTAACGTCAACTCATCAGATGTTGTCATCGTCCATGCCTCTCCAACATGTAGTAGGACGAGAATAATGAGTGACTTATAGAGTTTGGTTTTTTTTCGTCGAGAGTGAATTTGACTTCTCAATTCCCTACTCAGTCAGAAGTAGCATATGTTAGCAAGAGTTATTCTGCGTTGGATTTCAAAGCTGACGTTGTCGTTGCTGTTATTACTGATTCCAAGATGGACACATTTGCTTCGTTTCCTTATACAGTCTGGAGGAAGCAGAATTAACGGCATGGTTGTTGAAACCAATGATGACCATCGACGTACGCCAGCAGCTGTACTCTCTTATAGAAGATTGTGCTCTGCAGCTCGAATTATTATCTCCAGGAGATTGAAGAAGTCGCACGATAGGTAGTCGCCTTGCCTGATATCGAACGGCTCGGAGAGGTCCTTCCCGATCCTGATAAAAGTTTTGATAATGATCAACGTCAGTTTATTAGTTTTGCGGGGGTATCAAATTCAACTTTGATAAAACCTTGTATGCGTTGTTTAGGAGACTTATCCCAAGGTAGTTGTGGGGTCTCCCTTTTTGTGGATTGGGCAGAGCAGACTTAAATTCGAATCGTTGGGCATGCTTCCGTTTGACCATATGCTACAAAGAAGCTGATGCATGCTTCTTATCAGTTCTTCGCCGCCATGTTTGAATAGTAGCTAGGAACCCTAAATTCATCAAACTTATCTGTATTAATCTCGATAATAAAAAAGAAGAAGAACCGACTTTAATGACAATTTAATTGCTGAGAACATCCTGTCATTTTAAATATCAAAATTTGTTTAAAATTTGCTTCAATTTACATCAGTGCGTGTAGGCGTTGCAACCCTGCATATAAAAATGTCATATCATAAAATTTCCATTGTAAAATAATAGGTAGCTGACAATTTTACAATTTTGATTTAATTCTCAATTTTGCAGAATAATCAACTCGCGCATTATAGGTTTATTCACTGAGCAAATAAGAATATCAATGAACTCATAATTAGCATTTTTATTACACCGCGCGCCATAAAAAATTCCGCAGCGGTTACATCAATACAATCTGCATATTCCATTGCCTGCAAACAAACACGCAGCTAAATGTACTTACATATATACACCCATATACATACATACAAACATGTCATCACGGCCAATTTGTTATTGTTTTGCCAGCTTGCACTCAATTGTGCCAATATGTCTGACAATCGGTGGCAACAATCAGATGTGTAGATATGTATTTATAAGTATGTGTATATGTGCTACAATAATAAAGCTATGAATGGACAGCTATATTTGTAGGTGAAATGAAATGTGTCATGCAATTCATGAAATTTTGAATGATTCACTAGATAAATAGAGATATTGTAAAGCTGTCTTTAAAACAAAATTACATACATACATATGTACTATATATGTATACATATTAAAAATAAAAAAAAAAATGTATGGCACTCATTATTAACCGGTGCTTACGGTCAAGTAACAATTCAATTTTAATGAATAATCAAATAATTGATCACTTGATGACGACATTTTTATATTTTTGCCGTTAAAAGTAGCAAAATTTTGAATTTGAGAAATACTATTGTGCTCTTAAGTAAAAATAAAACAAACATTAGTATTTTTATTAAACAATTTTTAAATATGTGCATATTTTTAATTTTCTCGGCCGATAGCCCATGATGCTAGTGCTGCGTATTTTCTTAAGTTTGTATAATAATTGTATTATTATGTAAGCTTTTATAAAAAAAAAAAAAAAAAAATTTTTACTTTTCTATGTAAGTACATAAACACAAAAAAAAGAAATCAATTAAGAAAGAGCTAAGTTCAGGTGCAACCGAACATTTATTACTTTTGCAACTTGCAAGAATCAAAGCCAGGGAAATACTTTAAGGTGTTAATGTCAAACGGATGGTCGAAATCCAAGCAATTTTATATATGTACATACATACATATACTATATACATATAACTCATAGACTGACGGACATATTCGGATAATATGGGAGTTGGAGTAGTACCTACCCGATTTTTTCTATTAACTATTATCATGCCACATACTAAAAATATACATATGTATTCTCCGGGTTTCATTAAGGTAGCTCACATACAATCACCAAGCACATGGAGTAACGTCAACCGAATGTTCGAAAATCCTCATATTAGTTAAAAAAGATAAAGTTTTCTTCCAATTGTATCTATTTTAGGCACACAGATATACTGTTATGAAAAAAACAAGTTCTGTAATTTTCATTGAGATAACTCAAATATTGACCGATATATCCAATATAAAGTCACCTGGAAGTTCGAAAATCTTTATATTAGGTATATGGGGGCTCAGGGAAGTATTGACCAGATTCAACCCATTTTTTGATACACCGAGATAATATTGTCAGAGAGGGATTATCCCTGAATTTCTGTAACATATCTCAGACATGGACCGTTATTTTCGGTCAAAAGTCAACTATAGATACTGGGTCCACATATTCGGTGCCTAGGCTTTTGAACAGTTTTGGTTCAATTTGGACAATTTGTGATCATAATGTGGCATACTTTAAAGGAATTATTTGTGCAAAATTTTATGCCGTCATATTAATTTCTTCTTGATTTGTGTACTGGAAAGTAAAGTAATGAAATGGAATTTAAAATTGTGCTATATGGGAAGAAGTCAGTTGTAGTTCGTTTTCCCCATTTTCACACTATTACTTAGGAATATGAGAATAATGATATGTACTAAATTTAGTCTAAATCTTTTTGACGGGTCCGAGATGTGTGGGCGGTGCTATGTCAAACGTCCATCTTCACACTGGCTCTCGTAAAGCCCTCTCGTACCATCTCGGGGGTAAAATTGAATGTCTCCTTGGAAATTTGTTATTTATTTATTGCTATTTTAATAGTTTTTAACAGTATCGTTATATGGGGAGCGAGCGGGATTATCTTTCGATTTCATCCATTTTCACATTGTCGGAAGGAGTTCCTATAATAACTATTTGCGCTGAGCCCACAGATGCTCCTTGCTACTGTGATCCCCTGTGCCAAATCACAGTTTTATAACTAAATTTAGTGCATAGTTATGGCACTTTATAGGTTTTCGGTTAATGGCGTTTTGTGGACGTGGCAGTAGTCCGATTACGACCATCTACGAATTCGTAATTTTGTATTAAGGAACCCGCATACCAAGTTTCATTACGATATCTAAATTTTTACTCAAGTTACAACTTGCATGGACGCACAGGTAGACAGTCATTCCAATTTCAACTTTTTTCGTTATCCTGATCATTTATATATATACATATGTATATCGACTTCAACGAAGCTAAAATACCCTTCACAGGTGCACATTTTATATCATAAAACGTTCCTTTTACTGATTTTTTCGGCCAGTTTGTTTGGCAGGTATAAGCTATAGTGGTCCGATCTCAAACATATATGTGGTTAATATTGTGTGCCAAATTTCGTGCAGATTTTCCAGACAAGAACTTCCTTTTGATTGTTCACTTTGTATGATAGCCATATTCTATATTAGTCCAATATCAGCAGACTCGACAAATGTGCAGCTTCTTATAGAGAAAAACGCATGTGAAAAATTTCAGGACGATGTCTCAAAAACTAAGAATCTAGTTCGCGTATATGCAGACGGACATGACTAAATCGACTCAGCTCATCATGCTGATCTTTTATATACATACATATTTTGTGATGACTGGACCATTCTTTCAAATCCCCTTTCTCAGAAGAGTCGAAAATAATCTTAGTAACTAGTGCTATCTGAAAAAAATAGATTCTTAATCTACATAAGACTTGACTACATCCTTTACTAGGTAAATATTCAGATCTCGTAAATGGAGAAAAAAATTAACAAAAAATTTATTGTAAAAAATAGTCGGAATACCAACAATAGTAAAATCGATCGTAGTTTTTTAGTATATAATATTTCAGTTAAACCTTTGTGATTATGTGCGAAAGTCCTCTAGTACCAACGGCGGCAAATTTAAAAAAAATGTAGTTTCAAAAAAAATACCGTTCAAAGCTTTGCGTGCTGAAACTGTCTTATTGAAATGCTGGTAAATTTTTTACTGTTATTAATTATTCGAATTAGTTTTTAGGAACTAATAACTTTTTCGCACAGGACTTAATTGATCAATTAACCGGCCTTTGCTCCATTAAAACTCTTATTTAGAACGATTTACCATACAAAATAAAAATCTTACTTTACTACATTAATTCTTAATCGCATTGAAATCGAGTTGAACTCTGAGGGTTGTTGTCCAGGCTGTAAATTTGGTTGTGTGCATTGATAAAATAGCAATCAGCTGATGAATTTGAAACATCATAATTGATATAATATGAAGCACACAAGAAAGTACAACACCTGATCGTTAATCGAGCCAATCGTTGATCGTGCAGCCGGCTGAGCGAAAGGCAAAAACGGATGTCTCAATTATACTTACTCTTATAGCGGGATTCTGTAACCAGTCTCTAGTCTCTATTTGAGACATTTTGAGGCAAAGTCTCAATTTGAGACTAGTTACTATTCACTAAACAGTCTCTAGCGTTAGTCTCAAAATATTGAGACCTGGTAGTTAGCAGGCCACAAAACTAAAAAGAACTCTTGTCTGCCATTTTGAATATACTGAATAGAGATCATCATAGATATTAATCGATTGTCGTTTCTTTATATTTTGTAAGCAACTCAAACACGAAAAGGTTAAAAATAAATCAATTTTACATAAATTTCGTAAATATTATGAAACAAAGTCAACATATATTTTTATTTTCATTGATAATTATGTTTGTTGACTATGTTATAGAAAATTTAATATTTGTTATCGACATATTTATTTTCATTAAAGTGTAAAAACATCTCTGAATAATGAAATGTAATAGATTTTGTGACTGTCACTTACAGAATAGCAATATCATCTCAAGTCTCAAAAATTGCCTCTAACTTAAAATCTCAAATTTAGAGACTTGAGACTGTCTCAAGTTACAGAATCGTACGGTTAATGTACTAAATTAATTTGGCTATGCAAAAAAGTTCTAAGGCATATTTTAAACGAAAAAAACAAATTATCAAATTTTGAAAATCCTAGACTAGCATAACGCTTAAATAACTATCTTGTTAAAAATCGGTTTAAAATATTTAATTAGCCTATTAAATACCGTATGAAATATACTTAAAAAGCAGGTTTGTCATAGTTAATAGAGTTGTTTTTTGTTAAAAGTTTACAGTTATGTACGCACATACACACCTACAAAGGTATAGCTTGTGGTAATATAACCGAAACGTTAGCGCCTGCGCATTTCACTCGTCCGCTGCTGTTGTGACGCTACTCTTCAACGCTTGGCTCATAAAATTTGGATCAACGTCGTAAAATTGGCGACAGTGCCACTTAAATGCGTCTGATATCGTATTTCATATTCCCCACAGATGATTGTGGCTATTTGTGATTGTTGTTATGTTATTGTTTTATTCACAAACATACACATATTTAACTGTAGACAGTTAAGCATACGCGTTTTAAATTGGTCTTCACTTTTTTATTAGTTTTTTTTTTTGTTTTTTGTTTTGTGCTCTGCTTATTTGCAATTTCTTGTTTATTTAACAGAATTATCCGTCTGTCACAATAAGTTAAGCTTTCGGTCTTTATGAGCATTTCAAACAAATTAAAACGTTACTTTCCGCTGCCCCAATTCGTAAACACAATAACAAAAATCATACAAATTCAAAACAAACAAGCTTGAAACGGCTTTCTTCAATATTTGTTTGTATCTATTTCTCGTTTGGTATACATAAATTAGATGAGATCTGCATTTTAATTTGAAATTTTTAAGTATTTATGAAACTATTAATTTTTCTAAATTGACAGTTTTATTAAAATAAGTCTGTTATTGTTAAATTAACTGTTATATAACAATATAAGCGATTATTATTGAGACTGTAAATAAATATGATAAGTAGAAAATATTATTTCGACGTTATATGTAGCTCTGATCCGGGTATTTACAAAGCTGCCAGGAACAGCTTCACCTGATTAACTGGTTATATGTAAATACATACGTAAAGCAATCACTCCAACCTTACCTGTAAAATGTTGTGGTATTTGATATTTTATTGAGTAATAATCAATGCAACACTTCCTTAAGACTTCATGTTCATGAGACCTTTACGTTTTTGCTTGCGGTCCAGCCATACATTGACTCCATAAATCGAATAAAAATTGTACTATAAGCGATTGTGGTTGTGCTCAGGCCCGTATACCCGTAGCAAGATATTTTTTCCATATCTCAGTATTACAGGTTACAATACCTAACGATTCATATTTAATATCTTCAATTGACTCAAATCGGTTTCTCCGAAGCGGTCGTTTGATTTTGCTGGATATTGGTTTAAAATTCGTGAAAAACTCAAGAAGAATCAATGCAAACTTCTTTTTACGAATAGTTTCGCGAAAACGACGCATGACACTCAAATAGTATTTCTTGTTGACAGTTTGATCGGTCGGAGGGAATTCAAAGTGCACCCCACCTCAATAATGAAAGAAAACTGATCTTGATTTTTGACTCTCGTTTCATGGTTTTTTTGACGTCGGCTCACCTTTGCCACGATATTCGCTCGATTAACCGTCTGTTTTCGGGTCGAAATC
Source organism: Bactrocera neohumeralis (assembly GCF_024586455.1). Taxonomy (NCBI): domain Eukaryota; kingdom Metazoa; phylum Arthropoda; class Insecta; order Diptera; family Tephritidae; genus Bactrocera; species Bactrocera neohumeralis. The sequence goes on along the minus strand of NC_065921.1, from coordinate 19,949,737 downwards.
ATAGATCCAAGACTCATCGCCAGTAATAATACGTTTCACGACAACCTGGTAAAATTTATCGAAAAACTTCAGTGATTCTGGAGCCAATCGTGCTTTTCTTATTCCCAAATGATCTTTCCAAACGGTTTTCACTGATCCTTCTGATATTCCATTGACCATAGTAAGACCTCTGACTGTTAATGTCGATTCTGAAACACCATTTTCTTTGTTTTATTGACATTTTTAAATCGTCGTCAACTCATTCTCGACCCTCTTTGAATAATTTGTACCAATCAAACATACTTGCTGGCGACAAACTATTAACGAAAGCCTTTTTCAACATTCTGAACGTTTCGACACCAGAAATTTGATTCCGCACACAAAACCATAAATCTGCCGTAAAACGTTTCTCTCGAAAACTTGTAACGCCGACTCATCAGAAGTTGTCATCGTCCAAGCCTCTGCTGCATAGAGTAGGTCGGGAATGATGAGTGACTTGTAGAATTAGGGTTTTGTTCGTCGAGAGAGGACTTTACTTCTCAATTGCCTACTCAGTCCAAAGTAGCACCTGTTGGCAAGAGTTATTCTGCGTTGGATTTCGAGGCTGACATTGTTGTTGTTGTTAATACTGGTTCCAAGATAGACGAAATTATCTACGACTTCGAAGTTATGATTGTCAACAGTAACGTGGTAGCTGGTAGCCAAGTCGCGACCCATCTGCTTCGCTTCCTTATCCATTCTGGAGAAAGCAGCGACGACGGTTGTTGTTTATCGATGTCATTGGCGTTGACACTTGTAGAATATAGTATCTTCTCGATTTAGTTTTGCAGCTCGAATTATTTTCTCCCGAAGTTGAAGAAGTCACACGAAAAGAAGTCGCTCGTTTGGTATGGAACGGTAAGGAACGGCACAGACTGACGGAGCTTTTTACACATTTACGGGGATTTGCTGCCTTATCCATTCTATTAGAAAGCAGAACTAACGGCATTTAAGGTTGTTAAGGCCAATGATATCAATATCATCAGTATATATACCATGTATATATATTAGGTTTTTTTTTTTTTTGAACTATTAATTTACACACTCGAAATTTATTGCCCTAAAAAGAAATTCCTGAAATTTTTAGTAAGGCTTCTAGAAAGCCTTTATAGAATTTTAATAGATGGTATGTAATAAAAAATCTATGAAAATTCCATACAGCTTTACTTAAAAAGCCGAATATCTCGAGAAGTATTAATGATAGTGATTTTGACCTCGGACCTTTTTTGTAGCAAATAAAATATCCTACAAGTTTGTCATGAACATTTTTTCTATAGCTCTTGTCATTTACGATATATGTATATACAAAAAAATGCGAAATTCGTGGAAAATTCGGGTTTAGAGCCCCGTACTACCTCGCCGGTGTGAGTTACGACTTTGTTGCACTGGGCACTTTTGTAGAGTGAACAATTCTGAGAAATATGCGTCTAAAGTCAAAGCGATGCCATAAAATACCTCTGAGCTGTAGGAATTTAAAGATAAAAAACACGATTGTAGTTTATTTTCAATAGCAAATCTTAACATGCCTTGGTCCAGTTCCTAATGTTAATATTAAGGGCTAAAATTTTCAGGGAATTTTTTTTTACGGTATTTCCAAGGAAATTTATTGACGGGATTGAAAAAAATTAATAGTTAAAAAAAAAAAACAAACACCCTAATATATGTATACATTTGCCTTCCTTCTAACTCTAATCCATGTTTTCCGAAACTTATTTCAAAAATAAAACATCGCTCGATCCCTTCAAGTTCAATCACAATTGCAACTTTCAATTCACAGCACGACTTTGTGCCACTTCAAATAGCCACGCGCGAATGTTGCCACAATCCAGACAGTGGCACGTGAAGCGCAAGCCAAAACAAACTACAATAGCAAAAAAAGGAAGGAATGCATGTACGCTGGTAAATAATGCGGCACGCACCAGCTGAAACAAATAATATACGTTTGTACTTGAAGTTTTTTAGTTTTTTCTTCTTTTTTTCCTTTGCAAATGCAAAATTAAGAGTTCAATAGCGAAAACTTAATAAAATGCCAGAACTTAATGACAGCAGCAAGTATTTTTGACATTTCATTGTCACAAGAACTGAGCCGCCATTTACTTAACTGTTTATGGCGACATGGAAATTTAAATTAAAATAAAATAAAATAATAAATGCCAAACAAAATATGATTGCAAATAAAAGCAAAAACAATAAAAACAACCATTTTACAAAACGCTTGAATTGCATTTTAATAGCTTTGAAGCGCGCCAAACGATTTAATAGAGGTGACATTGTGGGGCGTCGCATTTGCATCGCATACTCGAACACTGACATGTACGAGTAATTCGCGTGTTGCACGCAAAGTGGCCAAATCGCTAAATCGCCCCTGGTATGCAATGCAATGCGGTGGCGCTACTTTGTGCTGTTGCCGTGTGCCACCGTGCGGGTGTGTCCGACGGCATAAAGTGAACTTGTAGGCAATTGAATGATTTAGTGATATAGTTGTACGAGGTGTGTTCAAAAAGTATTGCAACAGAATGTCAATAAGGAATATTACCTGCAAGTTATTAGCAATCCGCCAGAAACGCCGAAGAACAAAAATTGGCTTTTGCACCACGATAACGCCCCTGCCACACTTCGTTGCTTGTGCGCGACCATGCAAATTGTATTCCCCAATCTGGCCCCTGTGATTAAACTGAAGAGGTGACGTTACGCTTCTCTTGACGAGATAAAGGAGGAGCTGAAGAAGATAAAAAAAATGATGATTTTTTGTATTGGAAAAAACCGTTGGCACAAATGTATAATATCTCAAGGGGATTACTTTCAAGGGGACAAAATAGATATTCATGAATAAATAAATAATTTTTGATACTTTTTGAACACACCTCGTATAGTATACCCAGCACATTAGGGTTGTCATGAAATTTAAGATTACGAGCTGAGTGAGCTGAGTTGATTTAACTACGTCCGTCTGTTCGTTCGTCTATATATATACGCCAACTATTCACTCAATTTTAGAGATGTCGATCTCGAAATTTACCAATGCTCTTATCTCTCCAAAAAGCAGCTCGATTGAATACAGCTGTCATACAAATTAATCGATTAAAATCAATTTCTAGTTCGAAAAACTTTTCCATTTGACAAGGGATCTACGAAAGTTGATTATTCACGACAAGGCTGCAATCCAAAATATTATTCATTATAGCAGATAGCCGTTTTAACGGATTTTTCAATAGGAACGCTATAAAAGTAGATCGATGCTAGCAAACGACGCCATATTTTTCCCGCTCTTTTGGCATTTTTCTTCAGTAAGGTGTGCCATTTCATCATGGAAAGTCGAAACTACTCGTATTAAAACTCACTATCGAAATTCGGTGTCAGTGGCCTCAACTTTAGGAGCGCAACGTTCATCTCTGTGACGTCGTTGTGGCGAAAAGATCTTGGTCTAAATCCTAACAAGATCAAATTGACGCAAGAACTGAAGCCGCTTAACCACCAGAATTTTCGTATGTTTGTGAATTGGGCTGAGCAGTAACTTGAAAATGATCCGGATTTTCATCGAAAAATCATCTTCAGCGATGAAGCTCATTTCTGGCTGTATGGCTTCGTCAATAAGCAAAATATGCTTTATTGGTTAGGCAGCAATCCACACGTACTTCCATAAGTCAACATTGCAACCCGAAAAAATTACGGTTTGGTGCGATTTATGGGCCAGCGGCGTCATGGGCCGTACTTCTTCTGTGATGATCAAGAGCGGCACGTTACTGTCAATGGGAATCGCTACCGCCCAGTGATATCGAATATTTTTGGCACGAATCGGCTGCTATGGACTTGGACAATATGTGGTTCCAGCAGAACAGCACCACAAACCACACAGTCAGAATCGATTTATTGAATACCAAGTTTAGAGGACGTGTTATCTCACGAAATGTCCCAGTCAATTGGCCGCCTCGGTTCGTGCGATTTGACGCCGTTAGACTATTTCCTGTGGGACTATGTCAAGTCTATAGTCTACGCTAATAAGCCAGAGACGACTGATGAACTTCGTACGAAAATCAAACCAGAAATTGCAGTAGTATCAGCCGATTTATGCTTAAAACCTTCGAAATTTGGGTTCTGCATCTGGACTTTTGCAAGCGTGCCCGTGGTAGACATGAAAAAGAAATCGAGTTCCATACATAATAGCATCGAATTTACTTTCACAGGAATAAAGAATTTCATGAATATCCAAAACTTTTGTAGCGTCCTTATTGAAAACCCGTTACAAATAGTGTATCAGACTCTAGTCCTTGTATATATAAAATCTTTTTTATTTGACCTGGCATCTTCACACCGTTTGGTATAGATTATTTTGTAAGGCAACGCTACAATCACCGAACAAATTGTTCAGATCGGACTATTATATCATATAGCTGTCATATAATTCATTTCACAAGAGATCTAGGCGATATATATTTACGCTTCTTGAAACCATTACGTACAAATTGATAACTACAAAAATTAGTGCCACCTTAATGCTTAGACTTATGTTTGTACCAAAGTCCATATGTTAAAATGCAAAAACATTTTCGGCTGACAATTGTTGGCCTACTGCACTGCATTTGCAAAATATTTCTGTAAGCATAATTGATTCGTTGCCATTCGGCAGCGTCTCCCACAACTCAGCTCAGCGCCACGGAATTCGCTCTCGTTTGTAATTGTGCGTGCCTGCCACGCCTGCAATAATTCTTGAATTGCTGATAATCAATTTAAAATCGCAACGACAACAACTTGTTGACTAGCAGCACGTAAACGTGCTGTTCCGTTCGCTCGACCACTTAGCTGTCACTTGCCACAACTTGATGGATGTGTGATTGTTCACATTAGAGTGGTTCGCACAAGATTTATAGCAGCGTCAAATTATAATTTCTAAACGCTTGACAAATAACAGTATTTTGTTGGAAAAAATTGTACCGTTATTTGTGGTTTTGAAAATAATTTAGAAAGAAAATGTTTTTTTCTTTGATTTTGCTAAAGACAGCTCCACCCTACTTTTGCGATTTTCATTCATTCATACAGATATTATATACATATATACATAGATATGTATATTCATTATAATGCACATATTTATTGAGTATTTTTGCGTGCGTGCACATATTCCAGTGCAATATGATCAATCACCCATTGTCGATCGCTTGGCTCATTGCCCGATCCATGTAAATGGCTAAATGACGACCGACGGTTGACTGATTTTACATGCATACATTAAACACAAACACACATACTATAACATATATATATGTATAAGGACTTACGAGCGGCTTATATTATCTTATTTGCCAAGCAATTTGACAATTTGCGATTATTTTGCATTAAATAGCTGACAGTTAGCATTTTGTTTAGATTTATCATTAGCGTTTGTCAAGTGGTTGTTATTATTGTTGACAGTTTCACAAGTGTAGCGTTTAAAGTGATTTGTTTCTAAATGTGAGTTATTAAGCTTTGTCAGCTTTTATCTCAAATGTCATGTATTCTCGTGTAGTAAATATTTCCATTTGTCTAATCGTTTAAGAAAGTTGACAAATTTTGGATTTAGGCTGGTGAAAAATACCTCATTTAATTGTAGGCAAATGAGACATTTCTAGATGCTTCATTTATAAGGGGAGTACCGAAATCGAATGGTGTTGAATCACACAATCCAGTGAGTCACTTCTGTTCATGAAAGTGAGAGAGTACTCGACCTGGCAATGCAGGTCATACAGCAGTGTTTCACGGGCTGTATGGCATGTGTGGACTATGAGTTTCATCATTCATAATAATAATTTTTTTTTGCATTGAGTTATAAAATCCATAAGAAATAAAAAATTTTCCCAAAAATAATCAAACTTTAACTGTTAATATCTTTTAAACGGTTGGGTTTACGAAAAAATCATAGTAGACCTTTTTTTGTAGAGTATTCAATTTCCTACAAAATCTAAGGAACAAGATATTTTTTCAAGTAGTTGGAAGCGAGATATAAACTTTTCTATCTGATAATAAGAAAAAAATAGAAAACTATATGTAGGAGGACCTTTCGTTACAATTAAGAACCCATGCTTGGAGAGGCTTTCTTAGAGGTGTCTAGGAACCTATTTTTCCGAGTATCAAACGAAAAAAAAAATTTTTTTTTTTGAATCACCCTAGTGTGGACCTACCTGTGTTGTTGAAACCACATAATGGTCACATCAGTATCATCAAATTTCGAATTTTTCGAAGAACTGGGTTATCATCGATATCGACCACCAGTAATAGTCACTGCTTGGCCAGCCTCATTTTCAAAAAATTTGCTCTAATTATGCCTCCAGCCCAAAATCCACACCAAACCGTGTACTATACGTTGTGGATGCATTTGTTCTTCGACAATCACATGTGGGTTCTCAGAACAACAAAAGTGACAATTTTGTCAATTAAAAAACCCTTCAAGGTAGAAATGTGCCTCATCGCATAGAATGATTTTGCTCGAGATTTAAAATGTTGTTTGATAATGAAGACAAGTTGTTCTATCGTGTAAGGCTCCATTTTTACTAAGTCTCAGCTCTACTGCTGGAGAAAATATTCGAGCTGTCTTCTACAAGAGTGTACAACTGCTAGCGTACGCCGATGACATCGATATCATTGGCCAAAACAACCGTGCCCTTAGTTTTGATTTCTCCAGGTTGAACAAACAAGCGAAGCAAAAAAGTCTGGTAGTGAACGAGAGAAGGTGAAGAAGAAGAAACAAATTGTCAGCTGAGTAACTGAGTGATATATCTTGATGAAATTTTTTAAATGTGTTCCTTGGCACCCATTGGGGGTTGGTATTGGAGATGAGCGTAATCGGACTATTTCGCCGCTCACAAAACGCAAATTAAAATGCAAAACTCTAGTTTGGTGCAACGAGTCGCTATAACGAGGTGCACTGTGATTTGAAAATTTTTCAAAAGTCGATGTGGACCCGCCCTTATTAGATTTTATGTATGTCTCTCCCAAGCCATTCAAGCTATATCAGTCAAAATTTAAGGACAAATCCTTTTAAAACCTCTTGCGATAACGTGAAATTTTATTAAGAACTACTAAAAGTGTAATAAATCAATAACTAAATGCGTCAGAGACGTTAAATTTTACACCCAGAATGGTACAATAGGGCTTTGTAGCAACCGGTGTTAAAATTTGACGACAGATGTGGCATGGCCATATATAAATTAAATCACCTACTATACCAAATTCAACCAATTTTGGTGTATAGTATTAGTTTGGCATTCCCATCTTACGGTAGAAAAATGGGTGAAATCGTAAGTAAGCCATGCCTACTTCCCATGAAATGTTACTTTGAGTTCCATCTGATTTTTTCACTCTCCGGTATACAAATCAAACACCAATTAATATATCGGCATAAAACTTTTCGCGAACAGTTCTTTTAAGATATGCCATCTCAGCTCTAAAAATTGTCAAAATAACACCATAAATGAAGCATCTATTTATAGGTAATATGGACCCCAGTGCTTATGGCTGACTTTTTACCGAACATATTGGTCAACATGTGAGATATGTATATAATTGAAATTCAGATATAATCCTTTCCTGATAGTAGTATATCTGTGTGTCAAAGATGGTTTGAATCGAGTCAATAATTTCCTTAGCCTCCTCCATAAAAAAAAATTTGATAAACCCTCTTAACGACATGTCTTTGAAATTAAAATATAGAAAAAAATTATTTTTCTTAAAATTTCTTCAGAAGAAATTTCCTTTTTTTCTAACAAGTACATCCTTAGATTACATAGAAAGGGATCATGTTTATTTGCACATCAAAAAGAAGCATTTTTTTGCATTTAATTTAATAATTAAATTTAATTGACTTTTAAAACCGTCAATTTCTTTTGCAAAAATCTGAATTCCCCGATCCCGTAGCCAATCTCCAGGAGGAACTTCGTTCTTACCGTTCTCATGAGAGTCAGGACTACGTAATCTGGACTGGAATTTTTATCCGGCCAAGGACTTTCGAAAAACGTGATCTGGTGGTGAGGAAAATTTTTTCAAATTATTTTCAAATAAGCTAAAATTCACAAAGCAAAACAAAATTTAATTACAATAGATATATACAGGTAATGGTCGCAGTATTAGTCAAAATTTTTATTTTTGTTGTTTTTGTTTTTTGCAAAAATTTGCACCTAGATCTTTAAAGAATTAAAATTATTATCAAAAACTTGTCGACCAATATACTAAGAAGGTCGTTTGAAAAGTTCAAATCGAACAGTTCAGTCGTTTCATAGAAATTTTCCTCACTGACTCTGAAAACCGGCTTTAGAGAAAAAGCGTTTAAGCTTTTGGAATCCGATTATAGTGCTAAGTTAAAAGATTCCTACAAAAACGCTTATACATACTTATCTCCGAAACTATTTACGCCATCAGCTTCGGAGAATATTTTCAAATGTATGTATGTTCATTCGATATATTTGAAACTCACAATTGGTTAATCTACCAAAATAACCAAAAGTGTTTATTTTTATAATACAGAATCGCTTAGCTCTTTTGAATTAGTAATTAAACAAACAAGGAAACACTTGAGTAAGCAAACTTTTCAAATGTCACACACATATGTCATACATACATTCATACTTACAAACTTATACGCACGTATTCCCTTGATTATGGTTTATTGCTGGGCACTTAATGTATATTAATTGCAATAGAACTGCTGAAATGCCATTGGCGTTATGTCACACAAACAATTTGCTATACAAAAATAAAAACAAAGTTGTCCTGAGTAACAATTATCGCACGTAAAAAGTCCCAACATAAAATATGTATGACGAAAAATTACTCGGCCACTTGCTATTAAATTCCAAAATTTAATATGCCAAATTGGTAGACACCACCCGAAATATTTTGTTTGTCAATTCACTACAATTCCACTGATATTCAAATCACTAATTATGCTTTAAATGCTTTAAATACATTTTTATTTGCTCGTTAAGCAATTATGCGTATAAAACTGTTCACAAACTGCTTGAGCGCTCGGCGGGGGAAGGTGTGTCGGCATTGGACATGTTCAGCATTAAAATTTTTCTTTTTTCTATTCTAACTACTCAAATATATACAGACTGTATTCTGTCTACTATTTTTATTGCTTTGCCAGTTGCAGAGCTGCTAACTTTATCAGGGATCATAAATAATGCCTCGTATGTCGTCAACAAATATGCCGCGGTTTCTAGAATAAATAGTGGCGCTCGCCTAATTGGTGAATCTAACGTTCAATTAATTGTGTGCTTTAACTTATGGCTAATTGAGACCATAAGCGGTAAATGGACTACTATATATAAGTAAAATTATGTCATAGAAGTACGTAGAAGTGTGATATCTGTCAAAATATGTGAAGGGTTGATACTGAGGTTTTGTGAAAATATGATTGAGAGTATACTGCTCTAATGTTTAATTAAAGGATTAGGTCAATCTAGAGGTCGTAATGCACTTATTTTACTTCTTCATTGGCGTAGACACCATTTACGCGGTTGTAGCCAAGTTAACAGCAGCTCGCCAGTCGTTTTTCCTTTTCACTGTTTGGCGCCAACTGGAGATTCCAGGTGTAGCCAGGTCCTTCTCCATCTGGTCTTACCAACGGAGTGGAGGTGTTCCTCTTCTGCGTCGAATACTTTCAGAGCTGGAGTATTTTCGTCCATACGTACGACATGACATAGCCAGCGCAGCCGCTTTCTCTTAATTCGCTGAACTATATCAATGTTGTCATATATCTTATACAGCTCATCGTTCCATCGATTGCGGTACTCGTCGTTGTTACTTCTCTCGCGCACTCCTAAAACCGACTTATCAGATGATATCATTGTCCATGCCTCTACATCATATAGAGTTCATTCTTTGTTCGTCGAGAGAGGAATTTACTTCTTAGTTGCCTATTCAATTCGAAGTAGCCCCTGTTAGCAAGAATTGTCCTGCGTTGGATTTCGTTCATAAGTATTTCTATTTAACACAAGTCGAATTTTTCTATGTTGAATCTGTGTTGATTTAGCCATGTCCGTAAATATGTATGTCTGTTCATCTGTCTGTATATATGCGGACAAATCCTACAGTTTTTAAGTCATCTCATGTCACTTTCTCCCTAAGATATCGGACTAAATAGCATATACCTGCCATACAACCTAAATCAAGTGCTTGTATCAGAATCTTTTTATTTGACAAAATATCGTCAAGATTTGATATAGGTTATTGTCTAAATGGTGCAACCTGCAAAGCTGCCATACTAACTGTTCGATCGGTTACCCTCAACAAATTCTATGGTTTTGGTTTTGAGGTAGGCCCTATTTGCTGGGTTTTTGGACTGTTTCGACCATCATATTTATAAGCCCACGTCTCGTCTCAAGCATCTCTTTTGCGTGGTTTACCCTGTGTTGCGATTCAGATCTTTTGGCAAGAGTCGAGCGTTTAATCCAAAATATTTTTATTTGATCCATAAAAGATGTTTGGTTCATCTGCTGGCTCTCCGTCGCCAGCACGATGATTTTCAAGCACTGTTTCTTTAACTTTTTCGATGTTATCGTTATTTAGCAGAGGTAGATGGACTACTCGCATGAGTTTTAGATGACTTCGCGACATTCACTGACAGCTTTGTGCCACTCAATAATAAAAATTTAAATATAATAGATGGCAGCCCTTTTCAAAAATATATCCAACCATTGAATGGATATAAAGGATAATAAAGAATTATCGAATATCCAGTTGAAAGCTAAATAAGTATATATTGAAAATTTCTCTCCAATAAGTGCTACCCTTAATGGTGAAATACTTGAAAAAATTGCACAACTTTGAACCAGATCCCCACGGTCTTAAAGACTGCATTATTTGAATTCTTTCTAAAAACTTTTCCTGATAATGAACTATGGAATGGTGGAATGGTGGAATGTTGTCATGCTAAAAATATTTGCAGAATACATGAATGTGCTATTTGTAGCTTCTTGTTATCAGGCTAATTTTAATAGCCATTAGTTTAATATGGTGCTAGACAATTTATAATGTGCCATACATATGGTACATACATATATGTACATATATAATTATATGTTTTATATACCCATATCAGAATAATTAGGCCATTATCAGGGTTTATTTCACTTTTAGATTGCTAAAGGTATTAGTTTAAGCTTTTTATTTTATTTTTATTACAAAAAATTCTTCTTTAAAAACCAACATTTATATGTATGTACATACTGTACACATACATATATACATACAAATTCCTTCATTGATTAAAATTTGTATACTGTCTGTATGAGTTTCGATTGAATTAACTCGAACCTTCGCATGCAATTTATTGTTATCAAAAATATTTTCCACAGCAATCAATCACCGTATATCATAAACACTATCACGCACACCATATGTATAATAGGTAGTATAACTGTAAAAATTTTGTTTACTTTTAGAAAATTGATTTTTATTAGCTTTTTCGATTGCGTGTTGAGTGGTTTACGCGAATTGAAATTTAACTGGAGCAGAATAGAGGTCAAGTGCACTTATGTTATGCCATAGATATTACATGTTGATATGTACTTACATATGTAAATGTATACCTGATCATATGTTGATACGCACCGGCGCATATTTCACTCTTCGTGTTTGTTCTCACATACAAACATATTTATTAGGCATGCAATGTGTGTGTGTGTGTTTACATATTTTCAATTACAAGGCTTTCCCCGCGTGTAATAAAATTCGACAAAATTTTCGTGAACTTGTGCTTAAACTGAAATTGTGTAGGCACACTATTGGTATCTCAAAAGCAACAACCAATAATGTAAACAATGCTGATTAAGTACCGGGGTGCATACCCATAACATTTAGTACATATTAAGGTGAACCGTAAAATGTAATATGGAATTTATGGTTAAGAAACTTACATACCTACATATGTTTGTATATAGCAGCAATGCAGTATTTTTAGCTACATTTTAAAAGATTTCGGTGAAAATTTTCTAATTTTTGAACCGTTTCGAATACAGTTTTTTTTACCTTAGGGATTCTCGCAGACCATTAAATTTCCAACCAAAGGAGATCTTTTTCAATCAAGATTCATCTAACAAATGTTCTATTATTTTTATGGGAAACTTAAGTTTTAACATTAAGTTAAAGTAAGCTTATATATTTTTGTATTTTGCGGACCCGTTGAAAATGTTGTGGAAGGCCTTTGATGATCCAATTATGGCCCAAGAAAAAGTTGATTAGTATTAGAACGAGTTCAAAATGGGTCGAGAAATCGTTCAAGTCGAACCGCACTCTGAACGACCATCAACCTCTAACGACGAGGGCTACGTCAAAGATTTAGTGCCTGAAAATCGTCGTTTGTCATTTAGAGACCTCGTTAGTAATGTTGGAATATCATTTGACTCAACCTAAACCACTTTAAACAATGTTTTCGGTCTCGCGTCAAGTTTCAATTGATGCTAAAATCGCTCAATCATGTCATACTGCATTGGTTCTTCGTCACTTTTTTACCAAAAACTCGAGTCATATCGTTTCGTAAACATGCGACTTCTGGCTATTCAAAAGGTCATTGCGGGAACGTCATTTTGACACGATTTAGAAGTTAGAAACTGAATCGAAGAAATTTCAAAAGGCTATACCGGTTTTGAGGACTGGAAAAAGTGTTGACGAAAGTGCGTTTTATCGATTGCAGTTGAACCTTACTTACTAAGACTTAATCTTTCTGTGTTTTGCAGTCGCTCAGGTGCTGGTCGTTGACCACCGACTTCTAAGCTCAATCAGTGTCCAGCAAGGTTGTAGTCTTTGGATTAGAAAAGTATTAGGTTGGCAAATATCTCCCATCCACCTTTTTGTCTTTTGAATTTCGCGGCTATGTATAAAGCGCTACATAGCTCGTATCTGGCGTCTTTGAAAGGTCTTTACATAACCTACAAAATGACGATATTGCGTTCAACAGTTTTACATGTGTAAACATGGAGTTAACTAACGCCGAAATTCGCGCTATTTTAAAGTTTTACTTCATTAAAGGCACTTCCTGCAGAGAAACGTTCTGTGACGATTGTGACGACACCATGGATACCAATCAAATCATGGAAAACATCGAGTTAGATCAACATCTGACATCTCGTGACATCGCCCAGAAGATGGGAGTATTAGTCACCAAACCATTTTAAATCATCTGCAGAAGGCTGGATACACAAAAAAGCTTGATGTTTGGGTGCCGCATGATTTGACACAAAAAAACCTTCTGGACCGAATCAACGCCTGCGATATGCTGCTGAAACGGAACGAACTCGACCCATTTTGAAGCGGATGGTTACTGGCGACGAAAAATGGATCACATACGACAATATCAAGCGAAAACGGTAATGGTTCGAAGGCTGGTGAATCGTCCCTAACAGTGGCCAAGTCGGGATTGACGTCCAGGAAGGTTTTACTGTGTGTTTGGTGGGATTGGAAGGGAATCATCCACTATGAGCTGCTCCCATATAGCCAGGCGCTTAATTCTACCATCTGCAGCGAACAACTAGACCGCTTGCAGCAGGCGATCGACCAGAAGCGTCCAGAATTGGCCAACAGGAAGGGTGTAGTGTTCCACCATGACAACGCCAGATCACACACTTCGTTGATGACTCGTCAGAAGCTAGGGAAGCTCGGATGGGAGGTTTTATCGCACCCACTATATATGTAGACCGGACATAGCGCCTAGTGATTACCACCTGTTCGTGTCCATGGCGAACGTCCTTGTTGGTGTAAAGTTGAACTCAAAAGAGGCTTGTGAAAAGTGGCTGTCCGAGTTCTTCGCAAATAAGGAGGGGGGCTTCTACGAGGGGGGTATTATGAAGTTGCCGTCTAGATGGAAACAGATTATCGAACGAAACGGCTCATATTTGAACTAAATCCGATCACTGTAACACTTTTTTTAAAGCATTGAATAAAGAGCAAAAAAGCGGAAGGGAGATATTTGACAACCTAATATTTTATAAATAAAACAAATAGAGATGATTTTCCCATCCTTCCCAAAGAGATCCCAGTTACCAACATCTGTCTGGGATTATATATTTCGCCATTTAGTATTGGGACTTGGCCTGTTCGCTAAAGTCTGCTACTTTCATGTTTTCTTCTTTTCATCTTGTTAAATATGAGAGATGGATTGGTTATATGATGATGAGCGATGGGTTAGTTTAGAGCAAAAGTTTAAGCTTCTACATACTGAAGCTGACTGAGCCGAGCACTAGACGATACGTGGATTGAACAAGGAAAACTCTTTTTCACTATTCCAACCATTGAGTTCTGTGTTTAGTACTGCTAGCTTCAGCAAAAAGAAATCTTTAATTTTTTTAGAAATACGTAGTTTGTACTTAACCCAACGGAACCAAATTTATCACCTTTTTTCGAATAACGACATTTTATGATCTTGGCAATACTCAGTTTCCCATTACCAAAACCAATCTCTTCTGAACATTTCTTTGGAACACGTGTATCAACTTTCATCGCAATATCTCCAACTTTATTCAAACTATCGCTTGGACTCGGTAAGGTGTACCTACAGATTTCCGGTTATCAATTATATTTTTATGTTATAATTATGTGTAAACAACCGTTAGATGAGCGGAACTGTTATGTATGTATATATTCTTTGCAAAAGGTTATATAAAAAGAATGTCTGATATAAGTATTTAATGGCGGACGTTTATGTAGCTTTGGCTAATGTTTATTGCACTTCAAAGGAATGACAATAGAATAAATGAGCTTCGCAGATATTTTGAAGCAACAACAACAACCACACACAAAATTTGCTCAAAATGATTTGCAAGCAAGCGAAAATAAATGAATTCCAGTTTTCATTTTGATGGAATTTCATGCAACGACGTCAGCAGATAATATAGTGTCTGCGATTCTTCTGCAACAGCAAACGCTATTTTGCTTTTTTTTTATTTGTTTATTGTATTTTTTTGTAAGAACGATTAATACAAAAAGCTGAAACATTCCAGTATGCAAAATTCGATTAAAAAAAGTTTTATGAAAATTAAAGCCACGCTGCTTATAAATGAGATCATAATTATTTAAGTTATTAAAGGAGTTCGCATTAGCAACGTGTTCGCCAGCAGCGAGGAGAAGGACAAACCTCAGTGCTAAAAACGCAAATGCTAAACACTAATCGATTTGGGATGCTAAAAAAAATTAAATAAAAAAAAATATTTTTAATACAAAATTAAAATTTACTCAAACAACGCAAAAAGATCTCAGTGAACAAATTTGGCTTCGAAAATAATAATTTACATTTGTATAAAAAACGTTGGCTAATTTTTGATGCTTTATTCGCATTTACAATCAATCAAGCCATCAAACCTGTCAATTATTTGAATATTGCAGCAGTCAAACAGGTACTTGAAAAAATCAACAAGACACTTAGTGGGGCAGTGGGTAGCCGAGTCAATGATTTAATTGTTGTTATAGCAAAAAAAACTTCATTTTTATGCCAAAGCACATGAATCCATGAGTCTACTCTGAAACTCACGATGCTAATGCAAGTTTTGCTAATGTCAATCAAATATTGTTCTTTTTGTATATCAAAAAAACTATCCAAATTTGCTTTCAAATAATAAATAAATATTAAAATTTTCTGATCTTTTATACACTAGCGACTTGTTGCAGCAATGAATACTGTTTTTATTGTTCTGTCGTTTATCGGTCATCTCTTAATTTTAAACTGATTAAAACCAAGACAACACATTCACTTCGCCTGTACCGAATCCATAATGCATCACAGGTGGATTTCTTATAGGTCAGTTTGTATGGCAGCAACATGCTATAGTGATCCAATCTGAACAATTGTCAAACAGATTGTAGCGCTGACTTAAACAATAGCCCATGCCAAATTCCTCGAAGAGATCTTGTCAAATAGAAGAGTTTTCCATACGAAAGCTTTATTTCGATCGGTCAGTTTGACAAAGAGGCAACTCTTTGACCAGAAAAGGACCTATGAAGAATGCCGTAACGATATCTCAAAAACTGAGAGACCAGTTCTCGTGTATACTGACAGACAGTCGGAAAGACAAACATTGCTAAATCTATACAGCTTGTTCCACTGATCATTTACTTATGGTATAGACCCTGTAAAGATAACTAACATTTCCTTCTAGAAGTTACAAACATCATGGCTTATTTCTAGATACCCCTGTGGGCAAAAATAGTAAGACTTTCCAATTTAAATTTTGAAACCTTGGATGGTATGACTGTCAGTGAAATCTGTTATATCAAAATAATCATTAGTGTTTAGTATGCGCTTGCCTTTCTGACAAAGAAGTTCCATGTAATTTTGTGTACGGAATCAAACTTCTAGTGCCGAAACGTTCAGAATGTTGCTAAAGACCTTCGGTGATAATTGTTTGTCGCGAGCAACTATCTTTGATTGACACAAAAGAGGGTATATATAAAGGGTCCACGACCAGGACGGCCATCAATATCAATATCATCATCAATAAAATAAAGGAATTGATGCTTGAGAATCGATGGTTAACAGTCAGAGACCTTCTAGTATCGTTGGAATATCGGAAGGATCAGTGAAAACCATTTTGAAAGATTATTTGTACCTAAGTAGAGTGAAAGCACGATTGGTTAGAAAAGCACTCAATTTTTTCTAAAAAAAAAGTGTCGCGTTGACGTCAGTGAAACAATGCTTTCCGACTATCAGAATGTCAGCAAAAGTATTATTACTGGCGATGATTCTTGGATTTATGCTTACCATCCGGAAACAGATGATTAAGCGGCCAAATAGCGTGGCAAAGGTCAGCCGCAGCCGAAAAACTACGTCAACCACTCTTGATTTCTGCAACACGATATTGCAGCGCCGCATAATGCATTGATTTTTCGTGAATTTTTCGCCAAACTTTGAACCAAGAACGTGCCGTAACCAACGTATTCGTGATTCGCCTGAGTTAGTTCCGTTTTGAGTCAATTGAAGACATTTAACGTGAATTGTTACGCGCATGGAAGGCCATTCCGGAAGTTGACTTTAACAACCGTTTCCAGAATTCCAGAATTAGAAACGTTGGCACAGTGTATTGAGGCCTAAGGGGTTTACTTTGAGGTCGATTTTGAAGAATAAATTAAGAATTTTAAAATTATGAGAAAAGTCTTTGCTAATTGTATTATACTATGTGCCGAAATCATCATATTGGCATATCGAATGGATTCAACGGCGTCTCTCTATCCATCAGTCGGACTCGGTGTATGCAAGTCGAAGAAAAATAATATTAAAATATCAAATAATGTTAATTTTTTTTATCAATTAATTACATAACGTAATAAGGTGCAACAAAAAGTAAAGGTATTTGACCTTAATTTAAACGCTTTGTACCATAACATGGCCTAAATAAGTCTTTGAATTTTTAGCGAATTTCATTTGATGACGTCAATAGCATGTGAGTCGACCTCCAGCAGTTCCTAAGAACGGGTAAATTTGTTAGTAAACATGCATTTCGTAAAATTGGAATTCCACTTTTACAGACATACATATGTATATAGAAAGACGTACTATGCAAATATGTATAAACATTTAGATATGTATATACATAGACCTTTCTAACTAATAGAAAAAATATTTTATTTTTAGTTTATTTTACAAGTTCACTGAATCACCACTAAGTGCTTACATACATACATATATATATGTATATGTATATATGTACATATATGCTGCGAATGCGTACAATTTAAAACAAACATATTCTTAACCGCGTCGATTGCAATGACGTTTAAGTCTAATAGTCATACATCTTCGACCCTTGCAATATCAAACTGGCATGTATTCGTCACCCGGCAACTACACTAGGCATACGTAATAGTTACTCATGTTATTGATAAGTTGATAACTACTGTGAGCATTTTTTGCAATTATTAGTCCTAAGTAAATATTAGTATGTGTTCTGAAAATGCATAATTCTCTCTCACATATATGTACATACTTATATGTGACCTGGTCTACGAAAAGGGAGCTAACGTGCGAAAACTAGTTTTCTGGGAAAAGCTGTTAAAAATAATCGTCAGTTTCTCGTTATCTCATTAATTGTTCTCCTTTTTTTTTGACACCTAAGCCCCCTTTCCGTAGACCAGGTCACATATATTTAAATACTCATACAAACATCATATTTATATTTTTAAAGAACTCAGCTCTTTACTCAGTGATTACTTGAAGTGTCATAATTAGCTCTTATCATTTATATAAAACAATAATTATAATTTTTTTGTATCTGATAAGCAGTCACTTAGTTATTATGATATGTGCAATAGCTGGAGCATAAACAACTTTTTATGCAAATTAAATGTTTGTGGAATATTAAAAAATGTGAAAATATTTTAATACCTTAAGCGAAGGAATTTTTACTGCGCTTACTTACTTAAAAAATTGTTTGCTGTATTTTTAATCTAATTTTTAAAGATAACCAAAGATTATTTGTTGTAAACAACTTGTTATTGTTTATAACGAAGGTTGGCCAAAATGTATGTACAAACAAAATTCCAGTAGAATAATAGTAAAATAGCAGTAGTTTCTACATTTATTTATATTACAAATAACCGTTATCTTACTTTATTATCAACAACTCACTGCTCTATGTGACATGAATTGCAAATTAAAAAGTTTTCATTCATTGTTAGCGCCACATTCTGAGAGGGCAATTTTAGTTAAATTTATAAATGAAAAAATTTCCAGGTATCTGCAAATATTTCCGAATTTTTTATGACGCTCACCATTTCATTAATTTTAACACCTTAAATACAAATAATTGCAATTCGAAAAGTCAATAATTTCAATGAAATATCGAGTTAAGTGTGGGAAATACATTTTCGTGGAGATCAAATTAACAGTTTTATTGATTTTATGAATCATTACTATGTTATTCGCCTGTGTAGCCGTAGTTACACATTATGATACAATATATGTATATTTGCTATATTTATATAAATGATGACATTCATTAAAAATTTATCCAATAATCAAATATATAATAGCAACCAGTATTCCGCGAAAATATGGCAAAAAACAACAAAAAATATGTCATAAAAACAATAAATTCGTTACATGCATAACTAATTGTAATCCAAAAGAGGTGTGAAGAGAGCGCTGCTGATTTGCTTACTCATCTTGCTTGGCGCTTAACAGTCTATTTGAGCTTACAGGTGTGCCACCCCCAACGCGTAGGCAGCCTTATTTGTTATTTTTTGTGAAGCACAATTAACATTTTTGCGGCAAAAAAATTTTTTTTATATCTTTTTCGCAATAACCGTACATTTTGTGAGACCTAAAAAAGCTAATAATTTACGATTTATGACCACTGAGTAATATTTGCGGAATATTAATTGTTTGTTACGAAAAAAAAAACAAAAAATAAAATTAATTGTAAAAAATAATAAAATAAAAAATTATTGAATTAAAAAAATTAAATTAAATTAAATAAACTAAAATAAAAATAAAATAAAATAAAATAAAACAAATATATAAAATTAAATAACATAAAAAAATAAATGAAAAATATGATGAAATAGTAATAAAATTAAAAATAAAAAAAGTAGCAAAAAAATGTCAAAATAAAATAAAAAAATTTCTTTGCCTGATTTGAGCTGCGAACCACCGCCTTCATTTTCACGCTGTTGAGCTCACAAATGTACAAACAAATTATTATTACCTGTGAGTCAACAATAACAACTCTGTGCTTTACATACTCTGGTTAAATAAAAAATGTTCTCACTGCCGCTCTGTTAACACAGCAAATGTTAACTGCAGCATTAAACCAGAAAATGTTAACATACTGCTAATCATTTAACATTGTTTACTCATTTCCGATCGCTCACAAGTGGCGCACAAATGCTCACATCATTTTATTTTTTGTTACAATTTAATTTTCACTTTTTCTGCCAAACATTTCTGTTACTCATGCAAACACGTAGCTGTATGTTTGTATGTATGAATGACGGTGTTTTTTTGGTTGAGTGGGGCGCGTTTGCATTAGTTTGCGTTTTGTATTTACTTTGCGCCAACTTTTCTTGCGCTGCAAATTCGCTACTGAATTCAGTTGATATCGAGCCGCGATCGCAGTTGGTACGCGAAAAAGTTGGAGACTCGCGAAATACAATTTTGGAGTAAATTTGAAAAATTAATAATAAAAATATTGTTTGGCGCGCTTAAGAAAAATTCGATAATAAATAAATATTACATTTAAAGATAAGTGAATACGAAAAGCGTTATTTACTGAAAGTAAATTTGTGAAATCGCGCATATTAAAACGTTTCAAAGAAATTTGGCAAAAAGTTAGTATTCATTGTGACTGCATTATGTATTGAAAAAATGTATTAAAATTAAAAAATATATTTAATATTAAAAAATATGTTTAATATTAAAAAATATTTTTGATATTAAAAAAAATATAATTAAAATATTATGTGTTTGCTTGCAGCATAATATGGTGAATAACAATTTTGTCTGAACGTTTTTTTTTAACTACAAAACTTGGAAATTAACAAAAAAGCGTGTGGCCTTTATTTAAGCCATAAGTAAGACAGTGTTTTGGAATTTTTCAAAAAGAAATGAGAGTAAAATATGTACTTAGAAATATAAATAATATTTTTTGTATTACATACATACATATGTATGTACATATGTATATGTGAGAAATCGATTAAGCAAATCTTTCGCAATTGTTGTTTTTTTTTGTTTTAACTTATAGAAAGTAGATAAATAAATGTAAATTGAAGCAAATCTTAGTCAATTTTTTTTTATCTAAATAAATAAATTAAAAAAATAAATCGAAAATATTTAAATATTTTAATTTTAATAAATTAAAGTTGAAGAAAAAATTATTCAAGTTTGAAAACTTTTTAACGGTTTTATTGCAATTAGGCTGAATTTTGAATATATTAATTTTAAAAAATTAAAAAAATTTAATAAATGTAAAATTCAAAGCTGAAAAAAAAATTGATTGATGTTTGAAAACTTTCCAACGGTTTTATTATAATTCAGGCGGCACTTTATATTAAAAAGGTTATGAAAGGTAGACAAATAAATTAAAAAAAGAGTCCAAAAATAATACGTGGAGATTGCAAGCCACACATTTTCTTCAAATTTCATATACCACAAAATTTGTATATAAAAAGTCATTCGCTTAACTTTAAATATCAAATTTTTTGATTCGGTTTCAAATGCAAATATGAAATTAAGTCCCTTATTTTCATACAAATGTATATGTATGTACATTTGTGGCTGAAATAGGAAGGTAGTACAATTTCTTAGCTGGTTGCAAATATGTACTCTTATATACATTATATCACCCTTGAATTGTGAACGATTTGCTTAAAAAAGATGAAATCTGCTTAAGCGTAAAGAAAGTAACAAAAGCTTATGCCAACATTATAGAAATAATGTGATATTTACAGAAGATTATTACTTTGAATGCTTGTCAAATAACAGGACTAATATAGACAAAAAAATATAAATTTTCTCCACTTCCGCTTAAATAGCTGAAAATAAATCATCTTCATTTAATGAAACATTTTTCCGTCTCAAAAATACCAAAGTAATAAATAAGACTTACGCTTTTTCGCTTCACTCTTAAGTCAATGGCTGCATACTGTACACACATGCCTGATAGTAAACTCGACAATTCTGCTTGGTCAACAAAGAATTGCAGCGAACTTACCCATAAATATTCACACTCACATATCCACATATAAATATGAGACAGAGAGCGCAATTAGAGCCATATGCATGTATGTACATGCATACTAACGGCATTCGTTGTGTTGTCCCTGACATTGCATTGCAACATGTTTTTGGCAGCTCATTCCCTAACAATAGCCATAATTATAGTAAATCTGTTAATTCGCATATTTTATTTGCAATATATTCAGACATACTTACCATATGTATGTATATATGGAAAATATGTGTGCAGTTAAGTCAAATAAAAGATCATTGTCCCTAGAAGTATAGACGTTACAATGCTGTAAGCAAAAAATTGCAAAAACACCAAAAAAGTTTTAAAATGTTGACAACAGTGTCGACATAAGCATTGCAACCACAACAAAGCAAAATTTTCGAACGTTGAAAATTATAATTAGTTTCCTCGAAAAGTAATCTTGTGCTGGAATATTTTCATGGGCTGTGAAATTGGAAAATTGTTAAATGTTTTGGTTTTGGCAAACTATTATGGTTCCTCGAAATGTGGCAGTGTCACTTAAACGAAAATCGATTCACATTTTTGCAAGCTTTGCGCCTTCATGAAATTCAAAAAATAAATAATAGCTGAAACAGCATGAAAATAAAGTAAACAATGTAAAAAATAAAAATAAAATAATTGTATGTAGATTATCTTGCAAATATTTCAATTTATTGGCAATTTGCTACGTTGCATGTCCAAAGGTCGCTTTAAGTCCATTAAAAATTTTTTGTTATGTAATCAATATCAACAAATTATTTTTTA
Organism: Bactrocera neohumeralis; assembly: GCF_024586455.1. Lineage (NCBI taxonomy): Eukaryota > Metazoa > Arthropoda > Insecta > Diptera > Tephritidae > Bactrocera > Bactrocera neohumeralis. The sequence goes on along the minus strand of NC_065921.1, from coordinate 19,927,268 downwards.
TTTTTTTTTTATTTTCGAATTTTTTCACTCAATGCCAAAATAATTAAAAATTAAATTTTTTTGATATGGTGGTAAATGATTTTCAAATATGACAAATAGACATCTTATCAAATATTTGGCGAAAAATAAGAATTCAGCAATCTTAACATATTACCGGATCTAATTTTACCCATCTGATCAAAATTTAACCGGACAAAAAAAAAAACATTTTCAGTAATCACAAATCGTTATCGCCTACAAACTCGGCTCCTTTTTGAAACAATACAAACTTGAATACGCTTAGACCAATTTTCCATATATTTGTGATAAACCACGGCAGTGATAGCCTTCAGTGCCTTTAGCGAATTTGGCTTTTTTCATCTTCGGGTAATTGCATGCACCATTCGCTAGATTGCTGGACAGTTTCGTCGCGATATTCATAAACCAAGTAATATCGCATTAGGTAAATGCTGGGCCCCCAGTTACGTTTCCAACGCCTTTTTTCTGATCTTAAAATTATGATAAAAACTTTCTTTGCGAAGAGTCACTTATTAACTATATAAAGAGTGTGATATATATACAATAGTATATATAATATATTATTATAAATATTGCATTTGATCCAGTTAAAACCATTAATAAGCAGATTTTAATCAGAATATAATTTCATCACTTACTGCACGCTTATTGTATCAAATGCGATTTTTTATCTTTATAATTGCAATTAGTGCACGAAATCATTATTCAAATTCATTATCTAATACATTATATTTATGTATGATAAGCAAGAATTTCATGGTCGATGGTACGCCTATGCGTTTGTATATTACATAGTATTAGTCACAAATATGCATAAAAAGATAGTCTAGGGAGAACACAATTGAAATACAAAAAATTTCATAAAATGTGGCATGAAGAGTTCTTTAAGTAATATTTTTTTTTAATTTTCAAGTAAGCTTCCAAAAATAATTGAACTTTGTTATTTCAATTGTTGAAACTTTGTATATACAATTTTTGGCTTTTTTTAAATTAAATTTGATATTTAATTAATTTATGAATTTCATTCACTTTTACTAGTTTCCCTTATATTTTCAAAACAAGCAAGTACCCACCTCTCTTCAATGAGAAATCGACTTCTCATCTTCACGAAATTGGCAAACGAATCACGCCATAATAAAGTGGCAAACAAAAAGAAAGTGCAATAAAAATAGCGACAAACAATGAAAACTGAAAGTGTAACACTACTAAAATAAAGAAAAAATGAAATAAAGACTGCAAAACAACGCATATGTACATACATACATACATACTCTTGGAGGTGCCAAATAAAACAGATTTGGCAATGTCTTCCTCGAAACTAAGAGATATGAAGGGTTTTTATATGCACATATATACATATAAGTTCTAGTCAAAATAAAATTATTTTTTGCATTAAATTTAAGGTTTTATTTAGTCTTGTTAAAATTATCCGATTATGGTAAAATATACATCGCTTTGTTTGTTAACTTTTTGGTGTTCTGAAAAAACATTTGATAATGCCACTCCCATAGAAAGCTTCATCTTTATTTGCAAAAAATGCAGTGGTCAATTTTCATAGCTTCTCTTGAGGCAAATTTTCAGCAGTAAAATTTTTCGCTATAGACAGGAACAGGTAGTAATCATTTGGTGTCAGGTACGGACTATAAAATGTATACTTGAAAACCTCGCAACCAAGCTCACGAAGCTTCTAGTGAAGTACTATCGATGTATGTGGGCTGGCGTTGCATCGTCTCCGTAAACTTCACAAATTTCATTGATGGCTTACTTGGCATTCTTCCATTTTTTATACAAAAATTTCAAAATATAGCGAATTTTTTCAATACTTTCACTCATTTTTGAACAACTGTAACTTTTTTTCAACTTCCCTGAATTTAATTTTTTTTTTGTTTAAATTAAGCCCAAAGTCTCACCTTTCCAATACCGTATGGTATGACACAATGTGATTGGTAGCACTGGAGATATACGACTGCAACGACAGCTATTGACAAAATGCGAAAAAACTTTTTCGACTACCCAATAATATCGACTTAAGACGATTACACAAAACTAATTCTTCTCGTTGCTTAAGTGTTCCACCAAAACATGAAATTTATTTCGTGTTTATATTTATCCGCGTTAATTCCGTTATTTGCTAGCAATAAATTAAATAAATTAATGTCGTGCTAATCCGCTAGCGTTGACTTAGTTGACTTTCTATTCGCCAGAGCGTCAAGCGATTTGTTTTTTATTTAATAGAAGCACCTAGAAGTAAGGCGTTGCTATCAGAATTTATTAATTGCCAATGCTGCGCTTAAATTAGACGCTGCGATGTGACAAATGCATGACTCAAGTATTATTTTCAAAACAACGCGTTTGCTTCATAACTGGAATAACTGAATTTAAAAAATAGCAAAAAATTCAAGAAAAGCAAAGGCAATAAATAAGCAAATATATTATATAAGCATAGACAAACATAATATCTGTCTGGATTTGAGCTATTGAATAGTTGTATATAAATTTCAAAACGTCTCCAGTTGCTTAAAAAGCTGTCGCGCGTGCGCAAATGCAGCCGCTGGTGATGTGTTGCCGTTCTGGTTTTGCTAATTTTTTAAATATTAGATTTTTAATTGTTTGTTTGATAAAATTATTCCTTTTTTCTTGTTTTTTTCTGGTTTTATAATTCTTTTTCAAATTTTTTCTCCATTTTTTCGGTTATTTATTTTTGTTTCTTACCAGCAATGTTGTCGCGCAGCTTCTGCGCTTTAGCCAATTTCATAAAAAAAATTCTTCACTTATCTACGCAGTGTAAATCATGCAAATTAATTTCTTTCCAATTAACTTGTAGTTCATTAAAAATCGAATAATTCATGAAGATAATTTCTTATGCAAAAAATAAATATTTTTATTTTTCTCCCAAAAACAACCATTTCAGCACAAACATGTTTATCGCTGACATCATTTTTGGGGCAGCTTATTTTGTTTGTTTGAACTTCAGCTTCAGTGGTCTTCAGCAAAAGCGCAAAAAAACTAAAAAAAAGTTCGCAGAATGCCACATTGAACCTTTCAGTCTTGAAACCAATTCAAAGCATAATAAACGCTTCAAAAACTGTTGACAATAGCGAAAACGAAACTAAAAAATCGAAAATCAAAAATAAACAAACACAATTTTGTTGTTGTTGTTGTGTCATTTTAATTAATCGGTTTTCTGTCCAAGCCGCTGCCCTTTCTCAGCACATCTATGCTTCCCTTTCTGATTGCGAATTTTTCGAAGCGCTTTTTATCTGTCATCTAGGCAAGCAATCAGTGCGTGGCGATGTGCCTTCTCTCTACCTAGCTCTGTACGTTTGTTTGTGCGCGCAAATGTGACTTACAGGCAGACAAAATAAAATCAATAATGTGCTTACCGTATCGACGAAACATTGCTTTCATTAGTTATTCAAGCGTATGCTCGCCTACAATACGAAAGTGTGTCTGTGAACGCTAGGCTAGGGGCTATGCCTTCGCATAATCTGGTTAGTAGACAAAATGCGATCTATCGCTAATGCTGATCGCATTAAGAACATTTTATTTTCGTTTTCTAGTTTGTTATTTTTTTGCTTTTGCGAATTTGTGTGCGTATGACAACAACACTGCCATCCTACTTAACCGGTTCGCTTTCCACGGTACTTGAGCTGTTTTTGACGTTACCCACGCATAAGGCGCAAACTGCTTCAATCAGCTGTCTTATTATTATTTTCATTATACACGCATACATATGTATGTGTATACATGTGTTTGTTTTGCTGATATTCATTGGCGCTAAAGAAAATCCAGTCAAATACTCAAGCATGCGCAGCAATTAAAACTGGATAGCGTTTAAACTGGATCTCGTTTTCGTTTGCTATGCGGAAATGATAATTATTCTGAGCAATATTTGATTATGTAATCGAATTTTTTTTAATGGAAACACATCTTTCCACTTAACTAATTGCATATGTTGAGTGTTTTATAATAAATATTTATGTAAATTAAAGCGCCAACGAGCTTAGCAAAATTTGTGCGCGGTTGTCGGGGCGTATGAGCAACATTCACTTGACGGTAGAAAAATATTTTAAATATCTACTAAATATGTACATACATATCGTCACTTAAAGTGCAAAATAGCGTAGCATCAAAAACAATTCGAAAATCACTTTCAGATATAATAACCAATATATAACCATTTTATAACCAAAACTCAAATTTTGTTCAATGTGAGTGGTTTCTATTATATCGTTTTTCCTTCGCCTGTAAACTTATGAAAAGTGTTGTTACGTTTTTTTGCATTTTAGGTGACGATATGTAATTTAGAATTAACAGGGAGCCAAAAAATGGAAAAATCATGTTTTCGGGAAACGTTCTTCGGATCATTCTGAACATCTTGGTCTAAGAGACTATGGTCTAAAACCGGTTTCCAGCCACCGTTTTTAAAGCGAAGTTTTTTAGGGATTATAAATTTTTTCTGTAGTTTTTGAGATACCCAAATGAAATTTATTGCAATACATGGCTGCATTTTGATATTCTATAGATCATTTGTCGGAATCGGCCAGACTTCTCCTTAAAAATCGCTGACTTGATCAATTATGAGCGGAATAGTTAGTAACGAGAGAAATATTATGCCTAGCTTATGCCAGCTATATTCACTTACAAATCAGTAAAAGCGCGTTTTTCATGTTTTTTTTTGTTTTTGAAGAGACATTTTATTTAAGGGTGTATTCTAGTCTAAAAATAAGAAAATAAATAAATTTTATTTTATTTGCGGAGATGTTGGTATTTTTTTGACCAGGACTTGAAATTTTAAACGCATTTTTCTCGAAATTGTCTTTTTCAAAACGATACCCACGATTTCTCAGGTTCTACTAGACTTACCTGAAGTTTTTGGACTTGTCTGTTTAATGTGAAATTGTCAGAAATTGTTTTAATTTTTTTGATTTTTAAAAAATTTGAAACAGTTCAAAATAGTGGTAAAAAATTTCCTTTGTCAGGCAGTCACCATTTTGTGAATGTTTTTCCGTAGACCGATACATTGTGAAATCGTGGGTATGATATCGGTGAGTCATTTTAAAAAATTTTGGTTTCTCTCGATTCCGTAGCCGATCTCTAGAAGGACTTATGAGAAAAGCTGTCTGTTGCGTTTTTGTTTTTTTTTTTTTTTTTAAATAATTTCAAAAGCCTAAAAGTATTGTTATTATTATAGATGAATACAAACTTTGATATTTGACAAAATGGCTATTTCCAAAAAAGTCCTCTTTATGAAAAAATGTATATTTAAGAAGAGCTCAATAAATCGAAATTATTATAAAATACCATATTGTTACGATTATTGCCAAAAAAATATACATACTATATAAGAATATCGGTCCAAACGCGTCGGAAAAATTTTCCTCACTGACTCTGAAAACTTCGCTTATAACTGCGAAACTATTTGCGAGATCAACTTCGAATTGTCGAAGAATATATTCAATTATCTTTATGTACCGGTTTTTTTCAATAGACTATTTTTAATATACCGTGATCAGTAATTTTTTTTTTCATTATATTCAGTAATGTTTACAATTTCATCATTGAAAGATATATGCAAGAGCAACGTTTACAAATTATTCAATTTTATTATCAAAATAACCCTTCTCCCATTAAACTTTTCATTCGCCTTTCCCATTTTGTGGCCATAATAATGGTGCGGTAAATAAACAAAACTGTCGATTCTGGCGCGAAGAAAATCCACAAATTAAACATTCACCTAAAAGTTTGGTTGGTTTGTAGTCTGTTGGAATCATCGGTCTATACTTCTTTCGAAATGAAGCTGGTGACACCGTGATTGTCAATGGAGAGCGGTATACATCGATGATTACCAACTTTTTATGACCGCAATAGGAAGAAGAATCTTGACAATATCAGGTTCCAACAAGACGTGACAGTCAGCACGTGCAACAACCGAATTCTTGCGAGAAAAGTTTGGAGATTTGATTATTTTAGTAAATTGTGACTGTGTATGGCTTTCAAAAAGTTGTGATTTAAGACATTTTCTCGAGCAAAAAACAGCCTTTTCTCATATAAAAAATAAAATATTTTATTAAAAATTTTTATTGTTACAATCATACACTATTAACAAAGAAATTCTGAAATTTTTGGAAAATAATATTTTATACTCGGCCATTGCGACACCATTTTCGGTGACCCCTCTGAAAAAAGATGCGCCCGTGTTGGCCGGATAACTCCTTACAGGATCATCGAAAGTGAAAAAATAAGTATTTTAGTTAAAATCTTTACTTAGAACTTGGACGAAGGAAAAAAACTGAAAATTAGATTTTTGGCAGACATTTTTACAAAAAAATTAAAATTTCAGTGAAAATTTCGCGACATTTTTTTTTTTCAAATAGTTGTAATCAAAATAAAATCCTTCGTCCGTCCTTCGTCTTTAAGAATTGTATCTCAAGGATTTGTGAAAAATTTCATGAAGATCGGCTGAGTAGTTTCCGACTCGACTTCAAAAACACAGTTTCGAGAAAAACGCGTTTAAAGACGTTGCACTTAGCCTAGCTAGCCTCGAGTGCACAAGTTCTCAAGGCTGTATCTCCGAAACTACTACTCGGATCATCTTGAAAATTCATTACAATATTTTAGTGGTGTTGTAGAATTTAATAAGACGATAAAAAAAAATCGAATTTTTTGAAACCCGTAAACCCATGTAACCCCTTAATTTATAGTTTTCATGTGAAAAATATTGAATATACCCTTTTTTTAAATGGGTACTTTGAAAGTATGCCTGCTTTTACCAGTATACACACGTAATTACATTTAACTTTCAATTTATGCCAACAATCATCTCTAGCTCAAGTTATCATTTTTCACAATCCAGGGCCGGCCTGCAAAATAAACAAATGCAGATAATATAAAACTTGAGAACTGAGAAAAATGCAGCAAAATTCGAAAAAGTACAAAGATTTTTCAGTATACTTGTATATGAATACATATAGTATACATACATATGTATATATTTAAATGTTAATATATATTTATATATTAATATACCACACATGTTTGGTAACCCCTCTGCCTTGCATAGCGCAATAATTGCCGCCAATGTGTCTGCTGTCAACAAACGCAATTCAACACAATGAAGAAGAAAATAAATAAATAAATAGCTACCAAGCCACCAAGAAAGAAAATAAGTGCAAAAAATCGAAAAATAAATAACAAATAAATGAGCGGTTAAATGCGGTCACGAAAATAGGAAATAAAATCTTATCAGCAATGCAAAAAGTAGATCTGCGAGTATACTTACATATACGTACATATATGTATATATGAGAATATAAGTGTGTTTAAGTACATGCTTACATATATAGTAAAAAATAATGAAAATGCATTTAAAAATAACCAAACTAACAAGTGTGCTAAAAAGTAAAACCAAGCACTTCTAAGAATATCAAACTTTTTTACTAATTTTTTTATTATTTCACTGTGTCTGAAATGAAAGTGAAACATACAAACGTATTAAGCACTTAGCTAATAGGAAATTGCGAAGCAAAACAATTGCTGCACTCATTTGGCTTTGAAGGGCACTAGCGTCAATAACCAAGTCTTCGTTACCTGGTCACACTTTAGCAATAAGAAAGATAAATATTGTGTTAAGCTCTGTGTGAACAGTTTCCTATTTTTATAACAAGATTGCAACTTGTTGCATGTAGTTTTTATGCACCTAACGGATATATATTTTTTGTAAACAGGGTGGTTTTTAGAGATAGAAAGCTTTCTAGACGGAAAGTAGACAAACAAGCTCTTAAAGTGGAGTAATTTTCTTGACATTTTTAGTCACTATTCTTTTCCTTACTCATGATTGTGCGCTGGGACCCGCCATGTAAAAAACACACCTAATGAAAACTAATCAACAGTCTCGGATAAGAGACCCCCCCCTGTTAGTCGTTATAGTTTGACAAATAACCACACAAAGACTGAACACAGAAAAAATGGAAAAATTCAAATCTGAAGAAATTTCAATGAAGTAAACTTTACATTTATATTTCATCCTTAAAATTAATCTTCAGCGAAGTGAGTATATAAGTACGAACAATTTTTTAAAACTGACGATGACATTAAGTTTACCCACCATAGTGGACGTTGTTGAAATTGAAAGTCGCTCTCTTCTGGTTCTCTATATCAATATCATCAGTAGTGAGAAAATAGCAAAATCTGCATTTAATAATTTTCTATTGATAACCATTTAGTTATCACTCGTTGTGAGAACTCCATTACCTGTTAAAGTGCATTTTTCAAATCTAGACGAAAGGTCTATGTATATATCATATGATCAAATTTGACCCGGACTGGTAATATTTATTATACGTCCTAAGACAACGCAAGTAAGCCAACGCTTAATCCAATATTCTAGCCAATTTAATTTAAGCGATTTTGTTTTGGTTTTGACTCATTTTGAGCACTACATTGTTGAAGAGTTTGGAAGTCATATTCATATTTTGTCTCCAGCAATGATGCGTTTGATGAATGGAGGACCCAAACAGTAAATTGTCATGCTTTTTTGCAACCACCACTGAACGTTGTTTTATAAAAGGTTCTGGTTATTTTCGTACAAGTCTGGTATTGATACGCTTTATACCCAAAACATTAACCAAAAGAGTTGAGTCGTTCCATAAGTCATGTTAAGATTCTCTCCTATCTCCCTGATTCCATCATGACGATCTTACACCAATAATTTTTTATCGATTCTGTTTGAGCGCGCTGTTTAAATAAACCAGTCCGGGTCAAATTTGATCATGAATCATTGACAGACCTTACAATATTTAAACTGTTTATGAATGGCTGAAATATTTTATTTGAAGGACTACTCAAAATTACTAGAGTAACTTTTTAAAGTATTACGTAAAATATTTATTTACCGGTCAAAACTACCAAACAAGAACAAAAGAAGGAAAAGAATTAACATTCTGTTTCATAAACAATTTTTATAAATTTGTGAAAATGAATGCTTTCGGAGGATAACCTCGTTCATTCGCCATATAACGGTACTGTTAAAACCATTAAAAAGACATTAAGCCTTAAGTTAAGCTGGATTAAGCCAAAATTGGACGATGAGCGTGACACCGCCCACTTTTTCGGGAAATCACATATCTCGAGACCCGTCCGACCAATTTCAACCAAATTTACAGTATGAAAAATCAGACTACAGTCACGCCTACTTCCCCTTATAACCAAACATTTTATAAATGGAACCACAACTGTCCATCCCCTAGGTACTGAATATGTCGGCCCAGTGCTTAAAGTTGACTTTTTACCGAAAATATCGGTAAAAGTGTGAGATATATAATTGAAATTCAGAGAGAATCCTTTGCTGATAGCAGTATGTCTGTGTGCTGCAAATAGTTTTAATCGAGACAATACTTTTCTTAGCCTCCATATACCTAATACAAAGATTTGCGAGCTTCCAGGCGACATTATACCGCATATGTATGTACGTATGTATATCAGCTAATGTGTGAGTTATTTTAATTAAATCGAGAGCGCGTTATAACGGTGCATATTTGTGCTTAGAATGAATAAAATCGAGTGAAAACTCGCCCTAGACCCCATATGACTAACAAGCCTTATGTACCTCAAGGTACTTCCCTGGCTTTAATCCTTGCAAATTTCAATAGTACGAAATGTTCGATTAAACAAGAACATAGCTCTTCCTTACTTGTTTCTACATTATTTTCTGGTATTAAAAACTGTGTCGCAGAGAAGATTACAATAAAAATAATAACAACTATAGGTAAAGAACGAAAATAAGAGATTACAAAGTTGCTGTTTCTATAAGCGTTGAATATATTGTTGCATGTCCATATTTACTCTACATATTTACTTTTGCGAATGAGCTCATCCTGAAGCGGAATTGGGTTAACAGTAAAGTAATAAATTAATAAGAGAATTAAATGCGCTGGTTCAACGAATTATATGCAAACACATAAATAAGAATACGTACATATGTATATAGTATAAAATATATCAGATACTATAAACACAAATTACCTTGTAATCTTATTTAATTTTTATCTTTAAAATTTTTAATTTTTTTTTAACTCATTTCAACTTTCGCTTTCTCTTTCCAGCCTGCAGCTTAATTGTTAAAATATGAATCGTAAATTTGGTAAGGCGACCACAGCCTTGAGGTTGCTCACTGCCTTCACACTACTCGGCGCAGTGGTGGCCTACGATAACACATTAGAACTAGATTTCCCTGGCCCTTATTGTGCTGCGAAGAATATTTGTTGTAAAAACAGGGAAGATGGTTGCGCTATGCCGATTTCAAGTAAGTTTTTTATATTTTTTATAAGTAAATATAGTGATTAAGGCATGAATTAGAGTTGTATTGGGTCAGAGGAGGTCATATAACATAGGCTTTTATATAATGGGTTGTCAAAAAAGTCTTGCGGTATTTTTATTGAATTTTTTTTTTTTATGGACAACTTATACCTTCTGCTAGGTGGTGGATAATCATAACCTTCCACCGCGCTGAACGTCTATGTTTCTCATACTTTTGCTAATCATTCCACATTTTCTATAATATTTGGATCAGTTTGGTTTAGGACTTTAGCTTTCATTAAACCTTTAAATTATGGAGATTTATTATTGAGTCGACTGCAAGGTTACTCATTCTACTACGATGTGTTGTTGTTATACTTGGACGGATATATGTAAATCCAGGTCCCTTTTGATAATGTTGATGCGTCTTTTGTGAAAAGATTTTTCGTTAAGACCACTTACTGAACGTTATTTTTGAGATATATCTCGTTCCAATAGCTTACAAAATATCAGTTAGCTGAAAAATTCGTATTTTCTAGTATGAGCTGGAACCAGTAGAATTGAATCCATGTTTTGTTATTTTTTCTTGAGATATTTATACTTTTCCGAACGAAGAAAGCGAAAAAATCATTCAATTATCGTTCGGACGGAGTTCAGAATGCACCAACCCTCGATAATCGAAGAAAACTGTCAACATAACCTTGATTTTTAACCTGCTTTGACACGATATTCGGCCGATTGATCGTGTGCTCAGTCATAAGCATTGATCCAAGACCCATCGCCAGTAATAATACGTTAAATGACATTGACAGTCGTTAACGCGACGCGGTGCTTTCGTCCAATCGTGATTTCACTTTTCTTAGGACCATGATATTCAAAATGGTATTCACTGATCCTTCCGATACTCCAACGAGGCCAATAAGATCTTTGACTGTTAGTCGTCAGATTCTCAAGCACCAACTCCTTTATCTTATTGACATCTTGATCGTCAGTTGATGTTGAAAGCCGTCCTGGATGGGGTTCATCGTCAACGAGCCTTTTGAACAATTTGTACCAATCAAAAACACTTTCTTCCGACAAACAATAATCAATGAAGGCCTTTTTCAATATTCTGAACTATGCTATATGTGAAGAATGAATTGAATAACTTCTCAAACTGTTTACACATCTATCGCATTCTTCGGATATGCCTCCCAGTCTTTTTTTCTTTCGGATTCAGAAATCTTTGAAAACCCTTATGAAATGGCATGAATACATAAGACTTACAGATCTCCCGTATAGTTCGAATTTACCCCAAGTAACTTTTTCCTGTTATTAGACCTCACACTAATGAAAGCTGGAAATAAATCGACCAGTCTGAGATCTATTTTGAAACAAAAGACCTATCGTCCTTAAAGTTTATGTCACCAAAATAGGAGCTAAGGTCAAGGCATAAACTTGGGATGCGTCGAGTTAAAGATCTCATTTTAATTCATAAGCAGAAATAAAAGTGCATTGCTTTCATTCTTTTTTGCAACTTCAAAAACAAGAATCCTATTTTTCAAACTGTACATACTTAATATTTTATTTGTTTGTCTAACCAACAGCCACACTCTGCTATTGCGATGAGTTCTGTGATCGCGATCGTTCCGCCGATTGCTGTCCCGATTACCATTCATTCTGCTTAGGCGCACCGCGTCCGATAATGCGCTGCTACCACAACGGCATCTACTTCAGCAAATACAATACCACAACGGATAACTGTAATGAGTGTCGTTGCCTGGACGGTGGACGCGTAGAGTGTGATCGCGATCTCTGTCTAACCGATGACAATTTAGTGAACAACGTGAACTCGATACGTCAGTTAGGCTGGTCGGCACGGAAATATGGCGAATGGTGGGGACGTAAATACGCGGACGGTCTGACATTACGTCTGGGCACAATGGAACCTACATTCCGCGTCAAAGCGATGACACGTTTAAGCAACAAGGCGAGCGCTTTGCCACGTCAATTCAATGCCGTGGATCGTTGGAGCAAATATGTAAGCGATGTGCCAGATCAAGGTGGGTCAATGAGTTGCTAACGAATATGAGTTTTTTTATTTATTAGTAAAATTTCATCTTTTATGACTTTTGCAGGCTGGTGCGGCTCGTCTTGGGTGCTGTCTACAACATCGGTTGCTTCGGATCGCTTCGCCATACAATCGCAGGGTAAGGAAGTTGTGCAGCTATCGCCACAGAATATTTTGTCGTGCACACGCAGACAACAGGGTTGCAACGGTGGTCACTTAGATGCCGCCTGGCGTTTCCTGCATAAACAGGGGTATGCACTGGGTCTTTATGAAATATAAAATGATAATACTTAAAATAATTAATTTTTTTACAGTGTCTTGTCAGAGGAATGCTACCCATACACCGCACGCCGTGACGTCTGCAAAATAACTCACGGTTCCCGTCGTCTGTTGAGCGCGTACGGCTGTCGCCCTGCAACACGCACCGATCGCGATGAGTTCTACACAGTCGGCCCGGCATACTCGCTGAACAACGAAACCGATATTATGGCCGAAATCTTCCATTCGGGTCCCGTGCAGGCGACCATGCGCATTTATCGCGATTTCTTCGCCTATTCGGGTGGCGTCTACCGACATACCGCGGCCAGTCGCAGCAGTCCGACTGGTTTCCACTCGGTAAAATTGGTCGGCTGGGGTGAGGAGCATGATGGCGTCAAGTATTGGGTAAGTGTTCTGGCAGTAAACTCAAAATAACTGTATTGTAACTTGTTTTGAAATTACTCTCGTTACTCTCTCGTCAGATCGCCGCCAACTCGTGGGGTCCCTGGTGGGGTGAACATGGTTACTTCCGCATTGCGCGCGGCAACAATGAATGCGGCATTGAGGAGTATGTCCTCGCCGCTTGGCCCAATGTTTACAACTACTTCAAAACCACTTGAAGCGTATGAGAGTGAGCCGCAAAGCGTGGTCGTGTGAGAAATTGCAAACAAAGAAATAATAATCTCGTAAATTTTTCCAATTACATTTTAATATCTAATTAAACACTAAAAATTATGCAAGTTTAAAGCCCAAGCAAAATTTTTTATATAATCTATTTTTTTTATAAACTATATTAAAAGCAAACAAACATATTTAGAATCGGAAGTGAAAATTAGGTTTTGTTTGGTTGCAGAACTTTAGTCGCTCACTGTAGAATTAAGAAGCAAACTCTAATGGTATTCAAAACTTTTCTAGCTCTAAGTAAATTTAGCAACTGCAACTGTTTTTGTGATTGAAAATATATTTTATATATATTTTTAAACCTTTGTGCCTTATATAGTTAAAAGCGAAAATTTTATTTTTTGCTTTTTCTTTTGATTTTATTTTTGAGAGCTCGCTTCACACATTTTTATATGTTTAATTTTTAGCTTCGACTGTTCGTATATATTTTTGTTTAAGTAATTTAAATATTTTTTTCTTTATGTAAAAAATTAAATTTTATTTGTTTGGAATTTTTTTTCTAGTTTTTATAATTTTAATATACTATATATCTTTTTATACAAGAATACATATAAAATTTGTTTTAAATTTTTTTTACTTTTTGTATTTAATGTTTTTTAATATTTTTAAATTTCATTTTAATTTATTTTTATGCTTAGTTTATTAAATTTTTTTAATTTTTTTTTAATTTTCTAATTTTTTTTTTTTTTTTAATTCTTAATTTTTTTTACTTTTACTTCAACTTTTTTATTTTTTATCTTCTGTTTTTTTTTTCTAATTATTAAATTTCTCTTTAATATTTATTTATAATTAAACTGCCCGGTAACTTTTTGAGACCAAAAATCTACGCAAACGAACACTGCATAAATGAATAAAAAACACCAAACACCAATTATCAAAAAAGTGGTCAACGTCCACTGCCAATAACTGCGTAATCTTTATGTATGTATGTAGTTTTAAAGCACTTAGCAATTGTTTAATTATAATTACGTATTGCATTAAGTATTTTTTATTATTTTTTTCAAAAATTTACTGCTTAGCAACTTTTGGGAAATTATTGTAATTTTAATTATAATGATTTATTTAATAATTTTGCAATTAATTAATATTTAAGTTAATTTTAATTTTTAATTTTAAACGCCACACTATACTTTAATAAAAATGCATATATGTATGTGTATATTTTCAAATATTTGTGTATTTCGTATAAAATAGTGTGTACAAAGGTACTCATTGTAAATGCAAGCCAATGTATTAATAAAATAATAAAAAGAAATCGACGAGTATTTAATATAAATAAAGAACTCACTTGATAAGAAAATTTCGGAGCTGTACTTTATTTTTTGGTGATTTTGTGTTAATTGTTTAGTAGAAAAGCAAGCACTGGGTGAGGATATATGATCTTTGCATTTCTAATGAAAAATTCAAGGCAAGATTTTTATATAAATTATTCAAAAATTAATATTTTTTTCAGAGTTCGAATAGATAAGAATACAGGAATAAGCATGATCCATTTCGAGATCGAACAGTAGTTTTTTCACACTAGATGTGCCCCTTAACAAAAATAATCATAAAAATAAATATATTTTTATATTAATAATATATTTTTGTTATTAATAATATATTTTTATCAGTAATAATAATTTTTTTCGCATTAATAGCAAAGCAATTTAATAAAAAAAAATATATTTTTACTATTTACTTAAATTAAAATGGTTCATAAAACGAAGAAAACTTTTAGCTTTTCCACTATTTTCTATTTAATAACTAAAACATCATATAAAATTTTGATATTTTTAAACCATGCTAACAAAACTAAATTGCCATACAGAAGTTATAAAATTATTATTTCTCTTAAAAATTTCTATTTATACCAAATTTAAAATGAATCAGCATATTAATTTTCCACAGTGTACTTGCGCACACGAAATTCAAAAATTTGTCTGCAACCGCAAGGCTCACAAAACACCAGGCGAACAGCATGCACAAGTAAGCAACAGCAACAAGAATCCATGTGCCATGTGCTGCTATGCACACAAACACTGCTGTCACTTGTATGAACGCCTGAGCGGCTTGTGAGCAGCGACGCCATAAGCTGTGCTCTGATTGGTTTACAGCTGAGTGTAGTTGCACAGGTGCATGAGAGGCAATATTTGTGTAAGTGAATGAGTGGGTGTAAGAAGTAAGAAAAATTTGGCAGCTTGCATGTGCATGTTGCGCGCCTGGTGTTTTGTGAAGTTAACATGAAAGCGCTAAATTTTTCACACGGCTACAGTGAGGGCGATTAAATTGCGCACCATTTGCGTGAAAAGTTTAGGAAAAGTGGTTTTAAGTAAATTTAACGTGATTTTCATATTGTTTGTAATAATTTTATTTATTAATTATTAAAAATTTCAACAACCGAAAAAAATTATATAAAAAAAAAATTTAAATAAAAAAATTAAATTAAAAAAAAATTAAATAAAAAACAATTAAATTAAAAAAATTTAATTAAAGAAATTTAATAAAAAAAATTAAATAAAAACAATTAAATAAAAAAAATGTATTTAAAGAAATTTAATAAAAAAAATTTATAAAAAAATTAATTTAAATTTTAAGAAAATTGCGTTTACTTACCAATCCAATTTTATACCATACAAGCGGAGAAAATTCAAACAAATACAATTTTTTCTAAAACTTTTTTATCTCAATATTTATTTTTCCATTACTAAGAATTTATCATAATCAGCAAATATCTCTTTTTAACACTAATTTCAGTGTATCTACTTTATATATATCTCTTTTTTTTGTTTTTTTTTTTAAGTTTTTTTAAGTCATATTGACATAATGGGTAGTTGGTGCGCGCTTTCAGCACGCTTGCTAACCAAAAAGTATTGTTGCTCTGCTTTTGCATAACATTTATCGCATTTTGTCCAGTATTCTTATTTTGTATGTCCATTGCTTGCGTTTTTTCAATAGTATTAATACTAATTAAAACATAATGATTTCAAGAATTTTGTTTTTCTGCTTTTTAAACAAAACATAGCCTAGGCTTGTGGAGTTGAAAAGATAATAAGCAATGTCGGATATGAAACAGACAGATGTTTATAGAAATTGAAAATAAATGGGCGTCATTTTAACGATAATCAAGACAGCAACATAACAGTTTATCAATACAATAATTATAATAGTAATATTAATAATAATAAAAATAGTCTTCCAATAAGTTTACAATAAATGGAATTTGATACAATTTGATATGGGAAACAACCAGCTGCAGCTGCAATATTTTCATACAACGAGATTAATGTTAATTGATCATAATAATATCTTGCTTTCAGGACTCTTTGTAGAGTGTATAAAACTTTGTATAATAAGCAGCAAAAGTAGACAGATTAATTAAACAAATTACACAAAAAAAGTTATATTTAGTCTAACCGGGGTTTACGTATTGTTCGAGAGGTGCGTGTGGGCTGGTGCTTCATATTTTATATGTATGTATATACGTAATTGATACTTTCACTCAATCTTTATGAATATGCGTATAAAGATAATTCAAATTAAAATATGTATAGTGCGAACGCAAGCTGTACAACAACACAAAGCGCTTTAAGTAATTTTAAAAGTAAATGATTTTCACTAATTGATGGATATGCCAGCAAATGAAACCTCCAAACCGGCATCGTTCGACTCCAAGCGACTCTTAATATGCGCTAAGGTATTCTTGTAATGCATTTCGATTTGTTTCGTCTCCTCAGTGGGCTCCAGATTCGGTAGATCTTCATTGATTTTAGCGATGAGCTGTAGAAAAAATCGATAAGCAAGTGTAATATCAAGTAAACATGCTTCTTTCATATACTTTACGCACCTGATTCAACATTGCCACGGTGATTAGTGAATTGCCACGCTCAAAGTAGAAGAGATAGTGATTTAGCAATTCGACATATAGCTGCACTTGTACGCCAACGTCCAAGCACTGAAAAATTGCACACAATTAAATGATGTTTTCTATACAAAAATGCAGTTTTTATGGCTTTTACTCACATGCGCAATTATGCGTGCGCCCTTCTTCAAGCACTCGAGCGTGCGCTTCTCATCACGCATTTCGCTAGCGTTTTTCCTGCAAAGTAAATGAAAGTAATTTAGTACCAAGCATATTTATTTGTTTTTTTAACTTCATTTTTGCACTTACTTGCCACTCCAGAAGAGTGCGGCGCACGCCACCACACCGCGGCACTGATCGGGCTTCTTCAGCAATTTGGAAGCGGCCAGCGCACAATTCGTGCGTAACGGCTCGGCATTCTCCTCGCTGAAACATGACATTTGCTCAAATGTGGACATGATTAACATGATGGCGGCCAGCTGCGCTTTCGAATCGGATATTTCATCTTCGTAGAGGGAGAATGCTTGCGTCATGAACTCATAAGCCACTGTCTCGTGATTCGAATAGCCGATTTCATCGATAACCAGCGCACCTTGCAGGTACAAGCGCAAAGCTAAATCAGCCATATCGGCTTTTGCTATCGCCGCAATTGTGCTGTGGCAGTATTGTAGTATCTTCTGACATTTCTTATCCCAATTTTCATCCTCTTCCGAAATAGCACGATATTTGTAGGCCAATTGGTAGGCAGCGAAGATCAGTGGCGGTAGCACGTGTTTAATACGTTGTGAGCCACCGGCACCCAGATGCTTGCGTGCCGTTTGTAGGATTTTGTATTGCATGTCGGGCTCATCGGCCTTCATGTAGTGTATGAAACTGTGCGCAAAATCAGTAATGGGTTACAATTTGTATGCGTGAAATAATAAATATCGAAAATTTACCGTGCAACAATGCCTTGCTCTTCGCCGAATTCCTCAGGATCGACATTATTACCGTTGGCAGGTGGAGACACGGGCTTACCATCCGGTCCCAAAGGCGCTTCTTCATCTTTAATCAGCGGCGCGATTATAGTCAGTACATGTTCAGCTTGTTCAGCTGTGGGTATAAGCGTTTCAAACTCGAGTATATTCATAACCAAATAGAGTGCCAATGACTTTCGTGAAATATAGTCGAACTTATCTAACAAGGGTGTGAAATTCTTCAGTTGTATAACAGTCAATGCGTTGTTGTAGAAATCGATGCAAATGCGTAGGAGGCGCGACAACTCTTGATTCACCGAGAGAAAATGTGAAATACTGCAAGTTTGGAAAAAAATATTAAAATTAGCAAGAATATGTATGTATATGTACATATATATACGTATATAGAAATATGAAATTTCTTAATAAATGTAACTAACTTGTTCATTTCAAGGCTTTCCAAAATTTGTGTGGTAGTGCCGAGCACTTTATCCACATAATCAATGCGATCTGGATAGACTTTCTGCGCCAAACTCAGCAATGCAATTTGCAGAGATATCGTATCCTCCAGCGGCATGTCGATGCGCTTCTGAAAAAAAGTGCACAAAAGGTTTAACAATTCCTTATGTAGTCTAGATATAGAGAAACTAAATGCATACCTGCACAATGTTTGCCACTTGAATGCTGAACACCTCGAATAACTCCACCTCGGCTGGTATAATAGACTCGATATCTGTGCCGCTGGTCTGTAAAGGTAATTAAAAAAACTTAATGTACATTCATTTTTCTCAATAATGTGCACAAACAAACCTTGCCACTTCTCTGGTTGTACGCAGCCAAGCGATCAATTAATGATATTATAATATTTTTAACATTCACACCAGTTTCCAGCTGTGCGCATGATTTCAGGAACGGATCTAACGTTTGCAGATGAAATTCATCGGGGAACACTTGTATAATACACTCCATGAGGTACTCTTGCGCAATGGCGTCACGACAACTGACAACTTGCTCCAAAATACCAGGTAATATGGAACGTTGATAGTGTGCCAATGTGGCAGATTCCAGTTGTGATAGACGTACCAAATTGGTGCCCACTAATATCTTTAGCTCTTCACGTTCCTTCTCACGTCGCGACTTTTCGCTGGAGTGCCCCTGATGTTGCATACGCACCCACAATTTATTCATCTCTGCAAAATTGGTCAAAACGAATTCGATGGCATCTAATATATTGCCTTCGTGTTCATTTTCAGCCATCAACACATCTGGCAGTATATTGCGTGTGCATTGCAACAGATAGTTACGCAGGAATAGACCACGTAAAGGATGCTGCACACCGCGACACATTTCCACCAAATCTTTGAGTATGCTGCGTTTTAGCGTTGAATCTTTTTTGATGTACACAATACCAACGGTTATGAGTAGATATAGACGCGGCACAATCGTATGCGAGTACTGCACAAGTTCGTAGAAATCTGTCTCCTTATTGCTCTTCTCGCTCAAATACAATTCCAAGTGACAGAGCTCATCTGTGATGGCCATATCTAGGGTAGTAATGGATAACATTATTTTTATTTTTAAATACAATTTACATTTAGTAACATTTTCTGTAGTAAGTGCACGGCATACTCACACAACTCGTAGTAGCTCTTCGGCGATAGCATTGATGTGCGTAATTCGCTTAACATTGTGCTGGCACATTTGAGTGCATCCAAAATGCGATCCTTGTCCAAGAAGTGATTCATCTGAAATGCCTGCTTTCGCGCTGTGCCAATTGCTTCAGCCAGCAGCTTCTCTTGATCGTCTAAACCACTCGGCATGGTCTGGAATTTTGTATTTATTTATGGGAAATATTAAATAGTGTGCGTATTAATATGAGCGGCAGAATGTAAATGCAGGTATAAAGACGCAAGTCACGTTGCCATATTCTACAACATTGTTTAGCGTAGTTGCATTCTTATTTCAATTATGATTTGCGTCTTGATATCAATTGAACAAGAGTCAACAACGAACGAAAGAGCCCCACATACATTTATATATATGTGTATGTAAATACATACATAAATACGTATGCATATCGCATAAATTTATTTTTAATAAAGACGCGCTACATATAAGCACACACACACACAAGTATAAGTTCCTAAATAGCAATTGTTGATATGGACCCAGAGTCCATATGTAGAAGCGCAATTTGACAACGGCGACGAATAGAACGGCAACACCAATTAGTACAAATGTAAAAAAATGCACAGGCACAAATTTACTTGTGAATTTCTTTCCATACCCACAATAAATACAAATACAATAAATGAATGAATAAATGTACGTATGTATGTATTACCCAACATTTAAATGTACACAAAATTTACAAACATATAAAAGTTAAATAACAAGACGCCAATGATAAGCACGCTTATTGCGGTTAAAGTGGTGGGATCTGAGGAAAATGATACTTGAATTTATTAAAATAATTTTTGAAAAGAAAAAGAGTCATAGTTCTTATAGAAACAAGTAAGTTAAAAGTAAATTTTAATAAAAAATGAGAATAGAAATGAAATTTAGTATTATTAATATATATGGCTGCATTGACTTGGGGGCGGTGAATACAAATGTATGGTAGCATTTTCGTTCTATTTGGAAACTGGATTCTTTTTTAATGAATATTTGAAACAATTCGCATTTTGTAGGGGGTGTGTATCAATTTTATAGAAAGTAGTTAATTAAAGAAACGCATAAAAAATAATGTGGAACAATAAACAAAAACTTAAATAAGAACATTGGTTGTATGCAAAGCATTGATAGAGAATCTTTTCCGTATTTATGGTATATGTAGCATATCTGCCCAATTATATGGCAATGTAAGTTAATTGAAGGGTTATGAAACACGTAAAAATGTATATAATTTATACTGAGAGATTTTGTTTAAGCAGCAGCATGTAAGAAATCCACTGTAATCGGTAAAAGCCAAGATAAGGCAATGCATTTAATTTGACACTTATCAACGGCTCTTAAGTCAGTACATTATTCAGCATAACGATATCCCAAACAATAAACCAGAGGAACACAAACACAAAATTATTGCAAACATAAACCCACTGCTGAGTTGTACAAAGATGAAATTACTTCTTCAGCGCACAAGGCAACATATACAAAACCCACAAGACAGTTATATTATGAAACATATAAGTAAAGGTTTGTATTGCGGATGAGAAGGTGTTAGGAGTATGGTAGGGGTTTGCTGAAAGTGGGTGTATACGAGTTAGCCAATAAGTGTTGCTACTTTTGCAGTTTACTTTATAAGATATATGTATGTGTGCTTTTGCATTTGTATCATTTACCATGCGGCGTTCGCCACTGCGGCCACTGACGCCACCACCGCCACTTGGGCTGTAAGAAGTTGAATTCCATGGATACATGCCGACCGCCGTTGTGCCAGTTGTGGTCGTAAAATTGTCTTACTGGATATGTGTGTTTATGGGATATTTAGTTTGTGAATGCAACGTTTTCCGTTATTTGTGATAATTCGCAAATGTGTTGAAGAATTGTAAACTTTTGAGGAGAAAACATATAATGCTTTTGTATTTAGGGTCAATTTAGATTGGTCTTTCTAAATAGATTTAGCTAAAACGTTCTAATCAGTACTCTACATGTATGTATGTACGAAAAATCTTATTAAGTGCAGGTGGGTGTTGGTTAACACCTTTTAGAAATGCTTTAACAATACTTTCGGCACTTCGTTTAATGCATTCACACCGCACATTTATACACTTTTCTTTAGTTTTTACTTTTTAAGCAAAGGCAACTTCCGTATCACTGCTTTTTTCATAACATTTTAATTGCCTCAACCTCCGCCGCCTTTCAATTGGAAGTGAAGCTGCTTACGGCCAACGCTGCTCACTTACCATAATATATTCGCCTCCGTGTGTGTTTATGAAATGTTGAAGCGTATAGCCTTATTAATATTGCCTATTTAAAAGTTTTAAACACTTGATTGTAATTTATTTAACTATTTATAATTAATTACAAAATTTTCTGCAGCACCAATGAATTTTTCCTTTCCGATTTTCACTAGCTTTGACATTTCACTTTGCTGACGAATGTTTTGTTGTTTTTACAGTAATTCGTGTTGTCAATGTACAGAAGGCGTAAAATGTCAAATTGACGATAACAGAGTTGCTTTAATGGTAAAAAATTGTAGTTTTTAACATTTTATTTTAAATGTTGCTTTATTTAACGCAGGTTTGAGTATTTGACAGACTTCATTATTATTTAGTTTATGTTCTTTTAAGTTGATTTGACATTTTATTACTTAGTGGTGCTGTCGTAGCTCTATCTAGCTGTATACAGAGAACGTATAATATGTATATTATATGTATATTCCTGCTTATGAGAACTTCAGCGCGACATCTAGGAGTGATTTCTACCACTTTTTTCAATTACCATTCAAGTACTCTACGTGTGGTAATTTTTGAATAAAGATTGTAGAAAATAGTTTATTTTTTTTTGTTAAATATTATTATATATATATAAAAGTTTTACTTACCATAATCCTCCTTTATTTATTAAAACTATCTTGCTCTTAATTTTTGAAGTTTATTTTCACGATTTTACTTAGAAAAAATAATGTGGTTATGGATTTTTTATTTTCAATTAAATTTAAATAATAAATACATTGATATACATAAGTATGTATTCATTTAACAATTTACATTTCATTTCTTTGCTTCTAGTTCTAACCAATCAAACTAGCTATATATTCTCAGTAAGAATCGCAAAAATATGTATGCTACAGTTTTCAGTTTACCGTTATAAATTACTTCCATTTTTTGTGCTACAATACCTTCAATACTCGAAATATCTTTGCGCTTCACTCAATTTGCTAAACATTTAACTTCTTACATTTTCATTCTGTACAAATAATGCGAGTCTGTTATGTATTTAAATACCTTTATATATTTAGTAAACACCGTTAGTTGAAAAATGTTTTGTTTCTGGAACGACAATTATACATACGTATGTATTTCTGTGTAAATATAAATTTTATTTTCTTAACTTTTTTTTTACTAAATTTATATATGTATGTATGTATATGAATGTAAATACTTATGCGTTTTATTATGCATGAAAAAATGTGAAATCATTCCACTTTACTTTTATTTTATTTGCTCGATTACGATTTAATTGGACACACACAAATACAAAAAACGTCGAGTTGTTCTAATTTTTTTCTTTTAATATTTTTAATTAATGTTCTACTCTTTGTGAAGAGCGTATATATTCCTCTAACGAATCGATTATGCAATTTGCGTGGCACAGGATCGGTAAATCGCAATAGTTTTTTCAATTTCAAATTTCAGCATGAATCAAGTCGTTTGTGTTGCGCAATTCGGAGTTTCAGTGCCGACCTGACATAATCGATTGTTTAATATTTTAATTCCATTGTGCAGCATATTTGATTTTATTCAAGTTTTGTTTTTTATTTTGTATTTTATATTTTTTGTTTTTGTAAATTAAGTTTATCACTCACTAATGTATAATGTTAATAAAGTGGTTTGCTAGTTACGTCCAACATCGTGGGCCAGGGCTAATATGGGTACAAAAATGTGCAATTCAATTACCGTTAGTCGAATTTATATATTATTATTTTTTATTACGGTACATTTACTTATTATGCGAAAACATTTAGAGCTTAACACCGGAATTATTAAAATAATTTTTGATTTTTCCATTTAAATTACTATTTTTTCTTTTGTTTTTTTAAGTAAACATGTTTTTAATTAAGCACGTATAAAATATTTGCTATTTATTTAATTTTTTTTTTAATTAATGTCAATGTTTGTGTATGTATTTGCGTATATATGTGTGGTTAATCGATTATACGTTTTATTAAAGTTTAATACCAATTCTTGATTAACTTATTCGCTTTATTACTAAATTTGGAATACTTAATTTTTTTGTAAATTTAATTTTAATGTAAACAGTAACTTATATTTTGTAAAGAAATATCGCCAACAAGAAACCATATTATCGTTTCATATGAAAAAATGTTTAATATTTATTATTTATTTTTCATTTAATTTATATGACTTGCGCAACTTTTTAATTACTCCAATACTACCGATTTTGGAACTGCGTTTATAAATTCTTTCAATTTTAAAGCAATGTAATTATTTATTAATATAATTTATTCATATATATTTATGTGTGTATAAATAATATCTTCTGAAAATAAAATATATACAAAATAATTTAAATAATATCTATAAAAATGTTCAAAATTTCAAAGAAAATAATTATTTTCATAAAATAATATATGAAAAATAATTATAAAATTAGATGATTAAATTTTCAAAATTGACTTCAGGTTTATATGTATAAAAAATCGTAAAAATAAAATACGAATAGTGATAACTGTAATAAATAAATAAATTATTTTCATATTTTTAAATTTTCAATGAAAATGAATCAAACAATACAAGATAATTAAAAAATTTCATTGAAAAAATATCAAACAATACAAAAATATTAAAAAAGTATTATCTCAATATGTTTATCATAAATTATTTCAATTTCAAAGTAATATTATTATTTAAGAATATATTTTATTTATTTATATTTGAATAAAATAATAAAATGAGTTGGCAGCAAAAATAATAAAATTAGAAATACTATCCTAAAGCTTAGCATAATAATAATACTATTAAATGTAAAAATAATATTTAAAAAAAATAATAATGTTTTTCAGCAAATAATTATTAACCGACACCACTTTTGTATCCGTAAATTTGTCAATAAATAAATAAATAATTTTTCTACTTCTTATTTTCAATGAAAAATTGCCAAAAAATACAAAAATATTTGTTATAAATTTTTTTTTAAGGAATATTATTATAATATAAAAATATATTTAGTAACAAGTTTAAATTATAAATAATTAATAATAAAATAATTTTTTAATATTAAATTAAGTAAAATGATATAATGAAATGAGCGAAAAAATAATTAAAAGTTATCAGTTTAATAGAAATAATTCTAAAAAATATAATATTAAATAATATAAAAATTATAGAACAAAATAAATAAATAAATAATTTTATATTTAAATATATAAGTTTATATTCTAAAAAAATATAATATTAAATAATACTAACATTAGAAAAAAATAAATAAATAACTTTTATATTTAAAAATAACAAATATATACAACAAAACTATAATTAATTTTCTTTAAAAAAAATATTAAATTAATTTCTACATTTTCAAGCTTTCAGCGAAAAAATTCTCAAAAAATACAAGAATATTGCCAGAAAATTAAATTTTTGAAATTCTTTCAATTCTAAATCAATTTTATTATTTAAAAAATATATTTTTTTTAATGAAATTTTTTGTGAAAAATATTACATTAAAAAATTAGAAAATAGATAAAAAATAAAACAAAAATCTAACCACAGGTTTAAGAGAATTATTTCTAGGAAAATCTACGAGTAATATTAATATAAGAACAAAATAAATAAATAAATTTATATTTAAAAAAAAAGATACATTTTTAAATTTTATGCTTTTCAATATTCTATGAAAGAAATATAATATTTATATGATTAAAATTGAAAGCATTTTAAATTTAAGTTTTTAATTCTTATATTTTTTAAAATTTCAGCGAAAAAATTCTCGAAAAATACAAGAATGTTGCCAGAAAATTATAATTTTTATATTTTTATTAGAAAAATTTTCAATTTTAAACAAAATTTATCATTTAAAAATATGTTTTATAAAATATTATTTTTTTGTGAGAAATATTAATTTAAGAAAAATGATAAAATTAGATTACATAAAATAAAAAATTAAAAACTAACAACAAGTTTAACAGAAATATAAAAATAGGAAATTATAATATTAGTTTTAAAACAAAAGAAAGAAATAAATAATGAATTTATGTCTAAAAATTATGAAAAAATACAGAAATATTAAAAAATTATATTTTCAAAAAAAAAATATTTTTATATTTTTCAATGCTTTAGAAATAAAAATAATTTTAAATGCTTAATATTAATTATTTAAATTTTAAAGCATTACTATTATTTAAAAATAAGCATTATTATTATTAAAAATATATGTATATAAATATTTTTTTTTCTGAAAAATATTAAATTTACTAAAATGATAAGAATAGATGCCGAAAAAAATTAAAAAGTAATCAAAAATTTAACAGGAATGTTTATACCAAAATATAGAATTAATATTCGAACAAAATAAATGTTTAAAAATAAGGAAGAAATAGAAAAATATTATAAAATTATAATTTTCAGAAAAAAGTTTTTAATTTTTATATATTTGAATATTTTATGAAAGATATATAACATTTATATGTTTAATATAAATAATAGAAAAATAAGCATTTTTATTATTAAAAGTATAGATAAATATTTTTTTTAATTCTAAATTTATTAAAATGATTAGATTAGAAGTCGAAAAAAAATTGAAAATTAACTAAAACTTTAGCACAAAAAATATATATGTATATATAATATTACTACAAAAAATATAATAATAAGCAAAGTAGTATTAAGTTTTTATATAATACAAATAATAATTCTACAAAAAAAATATAATAATAAATAAATAATTAATTTTTATTTGTAGGTACTTTTAATTTTCTAATAAAAAATTATTAAAAAATGGAAAAATATTTAAAACATAATTTACAGAAAAAAATTAAGTCCTCATTCTTCTTTAGTAAACTTAAAAGCTTTGAAAAGCTATCATCGCGCTTATTCTTTTATAATAAATATACATATATATCTTGCATATAAAATAACGGAATTTAATACTTAACTTAACTTGCTATGCAAATATATGTATTGCTTTTATTTTGCAATATTTTTTTATTTAATTACAATATAATTATTCTTGTTTATATATTAACACCCTGTATCTTATGTGTATACCAAATTTCGGGCTTCGAACACATTTAATTTACAATTTAATATATATTACACATAAATATAGTGTATGTATGTAAGACCCTGCTGGAAAAAATTAAATTGCGAAAAGTAAAAAAAAAAATTTAAATAAGAAATTTGCAGAAATTATTGAGATATAATATATAGTATTAAGGAGTTATATTTCGAATAAATATATATTTGAGAATATTCGAAAATTTATAAAAGAACATTTGAAATTGATTAAAAAAATTCGAAAATTTGAAATTGATTAAAATTTTATTTATTTATTTCTTAAATAAAACGCCTCTTCCAAAAAAAATATATAAAAAAAAGTTGTATTTAACCCCTTAATGCACTCTATATTATTATGTCTCTATTTGTATCGAAATTTCTTTACAAAAAATTATAAATTTAAATTTTATCAAAAAAAACTATTTCAGTTTAATTTTCAAAAGCACCTGCAATAATTTCCCTCAGTCATTTCAGCTTCATTACTTTATGATTTGGCATTTAAATTTCAAAAACAAAAAAAAAAACATACATACATACTATATTAAAATCAAAAATAAGAAACAAAATTGATCCCATACATACTTTTTGAAATTTTTCATTTGAGCATTAGTAAAATTTCCTGCAGGGTACAAACAAAGTCATGCTTAGCCGCGTGCTTCATAGGAAAGTAATTCATCACACTTTTAATTATACTTCACAAGTATACAGTGCACTTCAAATTGTTTACCGTTTACAATAAAATGTCAATTCGAATTTAGTTAATAAACATTAAGTATTTATGGTAGTTATGTAAGTAATGCAGACTCTGTGGCAGCCTTGAAAAATGCATTTAATACTTGTTTTTAGCTTTTTCGCTTAATTAATAACACACAATACATACATGAAGTATAATGAATTTGGAAAATTCACATTTTCTTTTCAATAATTAGGTTTCAATTAAAAAACTTATGTAAATATCGTATATGTATTTGTGCAGTAACTTTTGGATGACATCGATAGTTGTGAGAAAAATATACACGAGCGAGCACTCATTTGATGAGTACTTTTATTGAAATATATTTATATGTAAATATTATTGACATTTAAACTGACACTGAGTAATGAAGTGTGTAGGTTTGTATGTGTGTGTGTGTGTGTGCGATTTAAAAATTATTCAACTCTCTGTGCGCTGTTATTTGGACTAACCGAGTCACACGAGAATTTCATGATTTGAAGTATCGATTGCGTTCGTATTGCGAAGCTTAACGTGAGGGAGCTGGCGTTTTCGGTTATGTCAAATGTTATCTTTATACTATGGGAAAATTGTATGGACCCTGTAGGTGAGTGTACGGACTTCATACGATTTTTATATGGAATGCCTGCAGTTTTGAAACACTGCAATAATGTTTGGGAGAAACGATAAATTTGAATTTTATATAAAAATTGTTGTGGCATTTTTGCTAAATTTCAACATTTTGATTTGCATTTTATTTGAAGTAGAAGCTGTGGTTGCGTTTAAAACTAAATAAATAAAAAAAAAAACAAAAAAAATGTAAAAACAATTAAAAAATTAAAAATAAAAGTGTCAAACATAATAATATAATAAAAATAATTAAAAAGAAGGTATTACACACTCAAGATCAAATTTGAACCGGACTGCTTCACATAAACTGCGCGTGCAAATTGAGTCGATAAATATTTTTCTTGGTTTTTTACAACATTTTTTGAGTTTGCGTGAAGTTTGATCTCCATACATCTGAACGAGTCCGGTTAAAATTTGATCCTGAGGCATATTGAATGACATTAATAAAGGCAAAGACGATAGGCAAGGCTAGAAATAGTCTACTTATATGAAAACCTTATAGCAGAGAATATTGCTAATTATATCTGGATTGACCGGATATTAAACGCATTGCTTGAAATACAAACGTAGAGCAGTGAAATCTTCCAAAATCGGACACTGGCGCCGCCAGTATTTCTGACCAGTGTTCTGTTATGTTCTGTGTTAATAGAGTGCAACGCATTTTTTTTAACAAACCTAGTAATTTTAGTAGATATCATGAGCTTCGATATATTATTGGTTTGATGCTCGAATTAAATTTTTTATTGGCTTGAGTCTCATGGAAAAATTCTGACAGTTTGGAAATATTTTTTCGTTTTTAAGAGCAATATAAAACTAATTTTGTGTTTAAAATAAAAATTTTGCTAAGGCAAAACAACAAATATTAGTTTTTGATCCAGGATCAGACAAAAAGTAAATATTTGTGTAAGTTAGGTTAGGTTAGTCTGGTAGGCCAATGAGACACGCATAGACCAGTTTTGGGCCTTTGTTATACCAGATGGAGTTCAGTTACTGGGTCTACATATGAGGAGTAGTCATCCTTTTGGATTTCTGCGCTTGACGCAAAGTTTAATATACCTTGTGGCCTCACTGTCGATACCTTTTCCAGTGTACCATTCCGTGGGTACCCCAGATGATTACATCGTAGTTTTGTCAATGCGGAACAAGTACAAAAGAGATACTCGATTGTTTCCCTGGTTAATTGCTGCTAATTGAGAGCAATGAGCGCCAAATTCTGAAAACTCTCTCTTTGTTCTCAAGAAATCAATACTAACAAATATACATACATATTATATATTTACATTATAATGTATTAGGGTGCTTCAAAAAAAATTTTTGAATTTTTTTTTCAACTCTTACCCCCTCAAATATGGTTATTTTTGAGAAACGAAAATTCCTATGTTAAATGTGAAACCTTTGGGGGGGTAAGAGTTGAAAAAAAATTAAAAAAATTTTTTTGAAGCACCCTAACACACATATATGTATATACATTATATAGATAATATTGTAGTTAAATTGAGAACAATTATCGGTCAAGTTTTCCGAGCATTTTTCAGGTAGAAGTCTTAGCCATAAGTCCGTGTATATATATAAACCACGTATAACCATACTTAGTGATAATAAAGCGGCAAGCAATCTCCTCCTATGAGTTCAAATCGCTACTAGTGCAGGAGTGTAGAGAACGGCTGAATAGCCTAGCGGAACGTAACCAAATGCACTTCATCAGGGTGCCCGGTCACAAAGGTATAGCCGGGAACGAACTGGCTGATGACTTCTCCGCTCCGTAGCATCCACTAACGTGGTAGGACCTGAACCCTTTTGGCTGGATCTGCAGTCTGCAGACGCAGGTCAAAGGTCCATGTTTCCAAAAGGGATCACATCACTTCTGGCACCCAGAAAAATATAACACTTTATCAATATATTGGGGCTCGGAAAGGCTCTGTGACTTAGGAGAGGGCACAATAGACCTAAGATCGCGGTACATTCCTCATTTATCAGTCAATCAGTATGTTGGGTCATGGTTTCTTTTCTCATTCGTTTTGTGAGGACAACCTGAATTTCCAAAGTCAATAAGTGTCTTATTTCGGCTTAACAAAAAATCACTGAATATGATTCCTCCGCCACGCTGATATATCAACCATCTAACCTAACCAAACATAAGTATTTTTTTCTTTCGATGAGATAAATTAATCTATAAAATTTTCATCGGCTCTATATGATATCCAATATAAAGTTAAATATAATATATATTTAATACAATAAAAA
The DNA here is from genome assembly GCF_024586455.1 of Bactrocera neohumeralis. NCBI lineage: Eukaryota > Metazoa > Arthropoda > Insecta > Diptera > Tephritidae > Bactrocera > Bactrocera neohumeralis. The sequence continues at coordinate 19,896,625 of NC_065921.1, read as the reverse complement.
AAATAAATTATACTGCACTATATATAAAAAATATTTATAAAATATGCATAAGTTGAAAATCAGCAACGCAACCCAGTTTCACTTTAACGACGGTAAACTGCTCTATAAAACTATTGTGTTATAATAGCCATAAAATTTTTTTTTGCTATTGAAAAATGACACTACAAGCTACATGTTTTCCGTTGAGTAATTTACATATGATTACAAAATGACACGTGTCTTAGTGTATGTAAGACATCTACATAAACGGTACGAAATTCTAAAAAATGGTTTTCATTATAAATTCTGACGGATTTGATAATTTTCTAAATACTATTTTTATTTTTTTTTTAGTTTTCATTATTAAAATGTTTAATTTTTCAATTGGTCTGTTAAATGTGACACACAAACCATTGCCAAACCAGCGCCAATTGCAATACGCTTCAAAGTCTTACTGTTAAAATGATTAGAAATAAAAACGACACACAAAAAATCAACTAACTGAAGTATGTATAATGTTTCTAAACAAAATTAACTACAAAAAATATTTCTAAACCAAATTAACTACAACAAAAGGACTCTACTAAAAGTCTAAAAAAATATAAATAAAAAATCAAAGTAATTTTCAAGTATTCAGTATATATTTTTTATATTAAAAACAGTTACAATCAACTTATGTACATACATATTTGCATGTAGTTAAATACTAAAATAATACATTTAAAAAATCAGCAAACAAAACTACAAAAATCACAAACTAAAAATATAACATATAAATTACTCCGTGATTACAAATGTAAGTACCTACATAACTACGATTACTTATATTTTCTTCGTGTTTGTATGTATGCATATGTATATGTAAAGTGTGTAGTGTAAACACGTTATTAGTAATTACCTTTCTTCGATTACAATTCTCAATACTACTCGTGAAAAATACAGACATAATACAATAATTGCTGAAAAATTTACTTAATTTAATTACAATAAGTATATAATTACTACTATTTACAAAAAAAAAAAACAATAAAAAAATTAAAAATAAAACATACGCTTACTTCTTTCATGATTTACTCGCACACGGCTTCCGTTAACTTTTTTCTCACACTTATCACTTAAATTCCTATAATTTGCAGTACTTTTGCTGGGTATGTATGTATGTGTGTCTAGCGACTGCTTGCAAAAATCTAAATATGTTTGTTTGTTTACTTTTGTTCAACAATTTTCAGTAATTTTTAGTTCTTCCGGCTCTTGACGCACGCGCCCACTATTTTTCACTTTTATACATTTGAAAGACAACAACAACACATTCACGCAGCATTCACGCGCAGCGCGGTACGATTGAGCGGACGAATAGAACAGGCGCGTTGACTGCTTACAAAACATGCAGATTTTCGCAACTCTTCGACTTGGAGTCTCGCGCCCAGACACGTCCCAAGAGACCTTTCACCTTTAGGCTGGTCGATGTACGGGAGCCACGGTATTTGCGGGGACTGTAAGGATAAGAAAATAGAATCATTATTATTTTGGATAATTTTTGTGGAACTTTTGAAAGCTTGGTAGCGAAAGGTGGATATATATAAATTGGGCACTAAACACATTTTGAGTTTAGCTCATTTTATTCATAAAAAGTATGATAGTTAAGGGGTTACATGGGTTTACGGGTTTTAAAAAATCGATTTTAGAATATTGTCCTAAATTTTCAAGTATATCCGAGAAACAGTTTCGGAGATACAGCCTTGAGAACTTGTGCGCTCGAGGCTAGCTAGGCTAAGTGTGCCGTCTTTAAACGTGTTTTTCTCGAAACTGTGTTTTTGAAGTCGGCTGGCAGGATTTTTCGAGAAATCTTCATAAAATATTACACGGGTATTTAAAATACAATTCTTAAAAACTTGGACAAAAGATTTTTTCGATTACAACTATTTAAAAAACAAAAATGTCGCAAAATTTTCACGGAAATTTTAATTTTGTTGTAAAAATTTCTGCCCAAAATTCAATTTTCAGTTTTTTTCCTTCGCCCAAGTTCTAAGTTAAGGTTTTAACTAAAGCACGTATTTTTTCACTATAGATGATTCCCTAAAAAGTTATCCTGTCACAATGACCGAGTTTAAAATATTTTTTTTTTCCAAAAATTTCAGAATTTTGTGCCAATAAAAAATTCTAATAAAATATTTCATTTTTTATATGAGAAAAGAATGGTTCAAAAGGGTATTTTTTTACCCGAGGAAACCTATGTAAATCATTAAGAGTCAATAGAATACTCAGTCGAGAACTAAGAGATGTTCTAATAGCTTCAGCTAACCTAAAAATAGCTAACAGTTGTATATTATTACATTCTAATAACATCCTCTAAACTAGTCTAAGCCGTTGTCAATTACTTTTACTCCAACCATAAAAAAGTTTCAATATCTATTTATTATGGGAGGTTCATTTTATACCCACAAGGAAACATCGAAGGCTCTATAAAAATATACGTAAAGGGTCAGTATGACGAGTTGGGTTGATTTAGCTAAGACCGTTCGTTCTTCTGTATGTCTACTTCCAAACTAGTCCCTCAGTTTTTAAGATATCGATCTGAAAATCTGCACACGTCCTTTTCTCTCCAAGAAGCTGCTCATTTGTCGACAGAATCGAGTTCTTGTATGTGAAACTTTTTTATTTGACGAGTTATCTTCATCAAAATTGGCATGATTTATTTTCCAACCCAACACCACAATCTCCGCAGAAATTATTCAGATTGGAATACTATAGCATAAAGCTGTCATACAAACTGATTGATCAAATTCAAGTCGTTGCATGGAAAACTTTTTCTTTTGACACCAAAATTGGCGTGAGTTATTGTCTACGGTAATGTTATAATCTCCAAAGAAATGGTTTAGAGCGGATCATTATAGCATATAGCTGCCAAAAAACGATCGAAGCGATCAGAATCAAAACTTGTATTCAACTTTTTCATTTTACGAGATATCTGCACGAAATTTGGCATAGAATTTTACCTAAGATAATCTACAATATCCGAAGAAGAATCCGAGATCGGACCACTAAGACATATACATAGTTCTCATTATGAACTGAGCGATGAAAACCTAGACTTCGTATGAAATTTTTTATTTGTTAAGAAGATTCTTAGTCAATATTTTTTCTTGTTTTTCATACATGTTTCTGCTTATCTAAACAACTCAAATCATATTATTTGAACACACCTTACTTCTATAACTAATTATAACCAAAAAAATATTATAGAACCACCCTAATAAATATAATTTCACTACACAGATGCCACAGCATCACTTACTCACCTGCTTTGTGCACTGCCAGGCGGTGTATTCACATCGGAAATGACATTATTCATTGGTCCCAACGGAGTGTTGGGGTTAGTGCCACCGGTGAGACAGGCGCCACCGAGCGGTGAACAGGCGCGACGCTTCGACTTACGTATCGAACGTTTGCGGAACAGATCCCTGCAAAACAGAATACAAATGTGATGAATGTAAATCGGTGGGTAATGTGTAAATAAAATTGTCTGAGCAGAGGGAGGGTCGTGCATAAGTAAGCAAACGAATGAGCTAAAGTGGAGAATTGAAATTTCCAAATGTAGCAAAGAGAAACAACAAAAGCGCCAACCGGCTGACATAGAACAAAGCAAAGTCAGGGTGACGGCAAAGCAGACAGCAAGTACGGCACTGTGTAGTATGTATGTTGTATATATGTGTGTGAATGTATATAGTATGTATGTAGTATGCATGTATGTATGTATGTATGTAGTATGTATGTATGTGTATGTATTGTAATTGTAAGCAGAAAAAAGTTATTTTTTCCAGACGCGCGCTAAGCTGGGCCGCAATGCAATCCATTTAAGGGCGCAATCAATGAATTGCTCAAACATGGCGACCTCTGACATACGGTGCGCTGCTACTGAATTGGCTTAATTGCTTTCGTGCATATTTCCATTTGCTTATTTCCAATTTTCGTTGATTTCAAATTTCAGCTAATGCACATACACACACGTACATGCATGAGTAACTAGTTAAAGTGAATTCATTTTTTGCCTTTCTTCTTTCTTTGCTGTTGCAATCACAGCACAGCACTTTGGCAATTACGCTTTTTTGCGCTTTTCATTAATTTTTCTCTTACTTTGCTTTTGCTTTTGTTGCCATCACCCTTGGCTTTGACAATGTAATTAAAATTGATTTGAACGCACACCAGGCTATAGCGGTTGATTTTTTTCACTAAGACCACATGTGTGAACACACACACACACACATACAGACCCACCCGAGCTCATTGCCGCTCAAGTGCAGCATTTTCGTTTCAATTATGCCGCTTTCGCCGTCAACTCACCTTGATTTTTCCGGATTTTCCAATTTCAAACGTATCTGCGACAACAAGCCGACCAACAGCTCATCGACATTGTGATTAATGCCCACCGAGGTTTCGATGAATTTGCAATCATAGGCGGTGGCCATGGCTTTGCCCTCTGTAATTGTAAAGCAGAAAAAAACAACAAATACGTATGAGAAATTGTAATTGCTAATGTGATAATGAATTCAACAAGAAATAAATACGTAATTGAGCAGGTTTTTTATTTTTAGTAATTATTTTTTTTATTTTTTCTTTACTTCTATTTTATTTTTATTTCTTTTATTTTTTGCTATCAATGTTTTTTTAGCGTTCTTGTTTTGGTTGCGCTCTCGTTTGCAGCTAACAGGTGGACGCAAATGTTCGTTAAAAGTTTAAGAGTTCAATGCCGCGGCGCCTGACGTCAAGCGTGCGTTGTAATAAATGATATTTTAATGATCAAAATGAGTTATTTACTTTTGTTTTTTTTTGGCTTTATTGCTTTGCGTACGCGTAGTTGTGTTTTTCAAGTTCCTCTTGATTGCCAAATTGCTTGATACCCGCTCGCGCTTGGTCAACAATAACTGCATTTTTGGCGGCAATAAGTGTTTTAATCATACGTGCTCCAGACGAGTTGGTTTTTATAGGCATTCGTCAGTGTCAAAGTCACAAAAAAATTTTTATTACTCAAATTTTATATTTATTAAGACGAATCTGGTACAATGGCATGTTATTGAATCAAAATAATAAAATTGTGAAGAGTTTATGTGGGAATGGATTCGTGAAGGTGGTGGCCTATATTATCATTTATAGAGTCTGAAAATATTATGGAACTGATATGTTTCGGGACTTGGAATTTTTAAAGTTACAGTTTAAGGGTTTCTCAAATAAAACAAGAAACAAGCAAAAACTTCAGTTTCAGCAAAATACACTTCATAAATACAAAAGCTTCCATACAAGAACTAGATTTGATCAGTGAGTTTGTATGGCAACTATATGCTATAGTGATCCGATCTGAAAAATTCCCCCGGAGATTGTAGCGATGCTTGAGATAATAAGCTGCACCAAATTTCGGCAATATGTTTTGTCAACTAAATTAGTTTTCTATACAAGAACTTGAGTTGGATCAGTCAGTTTGTATGACAGCTATATGCTATAGTGATCCGATTTGAACAATTTCTTCTGAGATTATATTATTGCCTTAGGTTATGACCCTTGTCAAATTTCGTAAAGATATCTTGTAAAATGAAAAAGTTTTTCATACAAGTACTTATTTCCGATTGATCAGTTTGTATGACAGCTATATGCTATAGTGTCGAAGCACTCGTCGGGTCCAACAGATGAGCAGCTTCTTGTAGAGAAAAGGACGTGTGTATGATTTCAGATCGATATCTTAAAAACTGAGGAACTAGCTCGCATATATACTTACAGAAGGACGAACGAACTTAGCTAAATCGACTCAGCTTATCACGGTTATCATTTAGACATAAATTTTAGAGGATTTCCGAAATTTTCTTCTGGGTGTTATAAACATCGCGGCAAACTTGATATACCCTGTTCAGTGTATAAAAATGAAAGCAAATATAATTTTCGGCTCGACTCAAAGCATTTTGATTAATGTTTCGGGTATGAAGTGTGTCAATGCTAGACTCATACCAAGAAACTTGAATCTTTTACAAAAACGAGATCGAGCTTGACAACTTAGCTGAAGACCCCATACATATATATTTAGTTACATGCATAGTTACCCGAGACGAGATACGAGATCTAATAATCTAGTGAATGAGGGAGCCGAAACCAAAAAACTAAAGGCTAAAGGCACTCAAAACCAGCCGGGGTTTATATATAGTGGGTGTATAAATTGAAGTGTTTAAAAAATCGTATTAAGCGTTAGCATGCCTTTAAGGTTCGAAAGCCTATTTGAAGGCGAGATTTTTTTTTAGTCCGGATTAATTTTGATCTGAAGGAATAGTATTAAGTCTCTGGTTTTTTTTTAAAAATCACAATCGATATCAAGAGATTAATAAATTTTCTTTGACATTTCTTCACAAAACTTCTTAATGCTTGCAAGTAAAAAATAATGAAAAACTTGCTAAACTCCTTAAAAATTAAAAATTTTTTTAAAAAGTATTTAAAAGAGCGCTAAAATGTAAATATTATTATTTTTGAATTGTTCTTAAAAATTCTATGAAACTATGACGCCAGATTATCGGTCGGAATTACTCAGTTGTGTAAAAACTGTTTGGTAATCAAAAACTGATTAGTACTTATACTTATATAGTGAAAATTAAATTAATTTTTAATTGACTATAGAAAAAAAGTACATATGGAAAACGTTGCCTACATTTTGGCGCAAAAACTAAAAAATAATAATTATTATAACAAAATTTAGCTAGAACACACACCACATGACCTCATATATCAACAAAACGACTAACACACTTACATAAAAGCCTTAAAAGTATTGCAGTAACCTTAAACAACGCCGCTATAAATACGCACTCACGTATCACGCGATTTTATTGCAGTTTGCATTCACAAATGAATATATTTGCGCGGCACTGTCATAAATGCGTATTTAATATTTGGCAGTTGGCTTTTAATGCGATCATATACAACTTTATGAACTCACACACACGAATTCAGACTTTTATGCGAATATCATACAATCCGCAATGCGCTGCCGAAAATCAACAGCATGACATTAATAAATGAGTACCAACATATTGTTGAATGTACGTGAAGTATTGTGGAAACATCATTAATTTCATTGCTTCGACCTCGTTAACTTATTTAATTTGTTTGTGTGTTTTTTTTTGTTTTTAGCATTTATATACATACGATATAGGTGGAGTGGGCGGGTAGATGGCATATATGTATCTGTGTGATGAAATTTCGATATATGAGTATTTAAGAGCGGGTTTCGGGGTGGGGGTGAGCGCATAAAAAATACACGATTTATGTTTTTCGTTAATTGAGAAGTAGAAGTTCATTAAGTATTGTCATTAATATATACATTTGGCTTAATAACCAGGATAATAACTGTATTTATGTTTTGCGATAAAAAGTGAAAATTTTGCTCAAATTACAAGTGTCAATAAAAAGCGCGAAATGTTATATGAACATATGGAGTGAAAGCTGTGTAAATACATTGTATATTGAATTTCCGCGGAAAATTCCGCAAACTTTTTTTGGAATCTAGAGTCAAATTAAGATTGAGTTTGAATTGCCAGATTTTTTGGTTAAAAGTTAATATTAATGCACAATACAATATTGAATAGTAAAAGCAGATTTAAAAAATGTTAATAAATAATAATAAAAATTTTAATAAATAAAAAATAAAATAACAATAATATTTTAAAATAAATTAAATTTTTTCCATAAAATTTGTTTTGATTTTCTGATAAATTAACTGTTTTTTTTTAGAAATATTATGAGGATAACAACTTTTTTATGATACGTATTAATCTAAATTCACTAATTAAAGTCAATTTCCCACAATTGATTTAAAATGTTGTTTTTTTGCATTTTTTTGATTTTCTGCTAAAGTTATTTTTTCAGAAATTTTATAAGTGTGGCAACTCTTTTATGAAACGTATTACTCTAAACTCACTATTCAAAGGAAATTTTTCGCAATTAATTTAAAACGTTTGCACCTTTTCATTTTTTAACCAAGTGGCAACTCTCTTTTATAAAAACATATATACATGTCCTTCCGTACTGCAAAATTCCTTTAAGCCGTATATAGTTACAATGGTAATTAAAAATTAAATATGTGTAGCACCCTCTTTTTTATAAGGGCTATGATATGTATGTACATATGTACATTACATACATACATACATAGTTATATGTACATAAATTCAGTATTTAATGTAAATTGACCGCACTTGGTTTTGTAAATTGCCCCCATTTGGTTTCGAATTTACACTTTTTTTATTTTTTTTAAGTGGCAACTCGGTTGTTTACGAAAACTTGCCTTTCCAGAATTATTACAGAATTTAAATTATTTTTAAAGCATAAGTAATTTTAACACAACTCTATTATGACTTATGAAATCAATTTCAGTATTTAAAGTTTATTAATTTCAATTGAAAAAAAAATAAATATATAATAATAATTTTTTTTTCATAAAATTAAAACAGGTGGCAACTCTTTTTTTTTGTATTAAAAACTGTTTAAATCTCTTTCCATACTACACAACTATATTAAACAATTAGTTAATGTTATTAATTAAATATAGGTGGCAACCTCTCGATAATAAACAACCGGTGGCAACTCTTTTATGACATAATAAATCAATTTCAGTATTTAAAGTTAATTATCCCATTAACTTCAATTTAAATTATTTTTATTTTCTTAAACAAATTTAAAGAGGTGGCAACTCTTTCTTGGATTAAAAACTTTTTAAATCTCTTTCCATATTACAGAAAAACATTAAACATTAATTAAATAATTAGTTAATGTTATTAATTAAATACAGGTGGCAACCTCTCGCTAATTCTGCATAAATTTCGTTAACTTTAACAGCTTTTTAATAGCAAAAAACCTTTGCAGATTCCAAGCAATTTTCTTTATTTTTTTTCAACTTTGTGATTATGACTCTCAAAAACGCACATGATATTGCCACTGCGCTCTGTTGAAACATTTTTTCACAACAACTTTCAGAGAAATTATAAAGTTATTAAAGTTGAAGGCTGCACGTGATTTACGCACACAATCAAGAGAAGTTGGCAACTGTAATTAATGTATCATTAATTTTTAATAACACCTTGGCTTTAACTACAGCATGTACACTTTAAACAGCCAGCAAATAGCTAACGGAACTTGAATTGAAAAAAAAAATGTCTACAAAATGAAAACTTTACCTTGTCAACAATAAGTTGTTTGCGTTTTATTGAAATTGCTTCTTAATTAAAAGCAAACAATGTCACTTAGTGCGTTCGCATTGTGACAATAACAATAACAACGAATGTGCACAACAATAATAAAAATGTTGAGAAAAATACGAAAACAAATACAAAGTTAATTGAAGGAGTAAGCGAGCAAACATTTTGACCATAACGGTCAGAAACGACGACGATGCCGAAGTGCAGGTTATATTTTCGCTATAAAATTGCGAATGGAAAAAATTGCGCATGGAAAAAATGTCACTCATACGCAGCGGCGCACACACAATTGCGTGCAAAAGCGTTGCCGCGATTTAAAAGAGTTTGTGAAAAGTCAAACGGGGTTTGTTTTGTTTTGCAATTGTTTTTTTTTTTTTTTGTTTTTGTGTTTGTTTTTGGGGAAGTGACTTGTTGTGTCTGACATTTTCATGCACTTGTAACTGAAAACTCTCATTACTCTACGCTGTGCTCAACTTTAATGCTGCTCAAGCAATTTTTCGTTAACATTTAGTTGGAGGAGGAGTTCGAAACAAGACAAAAAACTACTACAGCGAAATATACTTCTCGCAATTTGTCGTTTATTATTTGCTTGTACATTTAAATCGTGAAAAAGCAGCTCGGTGACCAACTCAGTTGCGCTCTAAGCTTTGTAAGTATGAAGGTAGCGTGTACTTGTAACTGGGAAACAACTTTTTCAACTTTTGTTAACTTTGCACGCAACTAAACAGCAGAGAATGACACAAAATCAACAGACTGCGAGCGCACAAATTGTCTCGTCTGCAAGAAACTTTTCCACTCATCATTCGAGTCGTAATTCTGTTGCTTTGATGGCTAACTTAAATCACGCTGGCACTGCTGCTCACCGCAAATCTCTACGTGAAAAGGAAATAGAAAATATTTTTAAGGCAATAACGCACTGCTAAGTGCTTCGCTTGGGGCGCAAAGTCAACATGCTTGATTTATTTTTCCTTTTTTTTTGGGAGAATAGACTTTATTTGTCATACACTCCAACAATTTCATAACTTTGAAGGCATTAAGGATGCAAATCACACCGGAAACGGAACTAACTACGAGTTAAGGTAAACTCAAGTTGACAATTTGTGGCGACGATAGCAACGGTCACGTTTGTAAAACTAAATGTGGAAATGTTTGTTTGTCAGTTGAGAGAATTGGACTATCACTTTTGGCAGAAAACTAATGATAAACGGAACTGATAATTTTTTCGCAAATTTTAAGAGGGATTTTTTTTTTGTAAGGCATTTAGATGTGTAAAACAGTTGCAAATTTTTAAATTAACGTTGCTTAAAGAGTTTAGTTTTAATGAAAATGATTTAAGATGTTTTTTTCATTTTGTTAGAGCTTAAGCACATTATTGTTGTTGATGCTGGTTCCAAGATAGAAGAAATTATCTACGTTCGCAATCAGACCTTCGGTTCCTTATCCAGTCTGGAGAAAGCAGAAGTTTGTTCATTCTCTGTTTAGCTCGGCAACTCGTATTATTTTCTCCAGAAATAGATTGACGAAGTCCAAGGGAGTCATCTATAACAACATGATCGATCTGATTACGAACTTTTCGATCCGGTTGCTGATCCGATTCTTGTGCTGGAATCTAGTACTATAAATCCTTGCGAAGTCAATAAGCCTCAACGCATTTGAAGAGGTTTCACCATGGAGACTGAATATTCCAATTGTTGTGGATTGTGGTTCAACGCTCATCCATCGGAGTGAATGCCAAAATCCGAGGGCTGAGTCTTTCTCCTATCACAAATCCCACACTGAATTTGTGCTCTTTTATATGGCCGTTTTAATAAGTGTCACAAGGACCTACTCGTCTCCTTTCTTGTCCCGTTTCTTGGACTGCGGTGATGTCGCCTTTACCTTTAGGAGGACATCAGCTCGGCATCGGCACCTTACCAATTTAGAGACCGGACATTCCATGTGCCTGCCCTTAAATCAGAGTTCTTATTTCGTTTGCTGTGGTCGTCATCAAAAGTGGGGTATTCCATACCACGTGGCGGGTCCTAAACCCAGCGTACCACCTCGTTGAGCGAGTTTTATACACATTTATATAGCGAATCGGTTGTTTCAAGACCGACGCCCGCTCGGAGCCGCACCTCTGGTCAATAGACGCTGCAGTAAGAATTCACCTACTTAATCCTTAAACGGAATATACCGAAGTGGCTCCGCTGAAGCTTCCTCTCATTTAGCCGTGACAAAAGGGGTTACTCACGGTTTCAGGCTGTGTGGTGAGGACGAAAGTAATACGAACTGGGACTAAGACTGTAACTGCTTACCCAGAAGCATAATTATACCCCATTAAACCACAAAATATATCTATTAAAATTAAAAATTACTGAATACTTTCAGGGTTTGAGATGCCAAAAAATCTCATTTTAAGTACAAAAAAATCCGTGATCGCTTTAAGTTTTTATGAGCTTTACTTTTCTGCAATTTTACTTCATTTAAAGAAGCTTATTGGAATTTATGCAATCAAATTGCTATTTGTTGAGCGCAGCAACAAATGTTATAAAGAGGACATTGAAATTACTTGTAGGAGAATAAAAAATTAAGTTGATTAAAGAAGAAACTAATAGAAAAGCGGCAAAAAAGACTAAGCCCGCAATGATTGAGCAAAATAAATGCCATTATGCAAAAGTAAATTAAATATAATATATTCAAAAAGAAGTAACGGGAGCTATAGGTAAAATTGTCTATTTGTATTAAGAACACTAAGTGCGCACAGCTGAGACAACGAAACAAAAAAATACATAGCATAAGCTTAGGCGGTTAAGCTGCGTATTGCAAGCGCTGCTGTGCGAAATCGTTTGCTAGAACAATGAGCCGATTTTCTGCGGTGGGTTTGGCAATACAGTTACTTTTTTGGGAGAAGGCACTAAGACAAATTCGAAGAGTTCCAATTTATGCGCCTATTTATACATGAGTGGCTTATCCAAGTTGTGGGTTTAAGCGCTTGACGAAGAACTTATGGCAGGCAAGGAACTTTGTTATTGTTTTTCAGTTTACAAATACACGGAAAGCGACATCAAATGTTGAATTTGCTAGGAGTAATATTTATAATAATATTTTTTTATGATTTTTAATGGTAGTTTGATATATTTGTTGATTAGTTTACTGTGTAAGAAATGATTTTAAGGAGCTATTTGCTTTTCTGTTTAAATATCACTTACAAATTCATTTAGCGTTCCACCCATAACTGTAGTTCATAAATATAACCAACTGTATTATATTACATAATCATTCTACAACTAAATATTAATATTTAATAATGCTTGTACTCACCATCGGATGACACCAGACGGCTCCGCGCCAAATCGGCTTTGTTTGCGACTAAAATGACAGCTTTTTGTGCGATATTTTGATTGGTCCACAAAACTTGCAGTACATGTTCGGCCACAGTGAAACTGCTACGGTCAGCAGCCGAATAAATGACACAATAACCGTGCGGATCATAACTGGATAGGCAATCATCAGGCTATTAATTGATGGGCACCAAAAACAATGCAAACGACAAAGAACAAATTCGAGTAAATGAAGCAGAAGAGACACATGAAAATAGAAGAATAAAGCGAAATGCGTTAATTTGATTTACAGAGGAGAAGGGGAGACTGTTGAAAAAATAAGTATATATGGTATGTAAAATATAAACACAGATGTCTAACTCAAGAGAGTAAGGGAGCCTGATTCACATAGCTGAGGCCTAACAGCGAGAGTATCGAATTTAAATACCACTAAATATCTTGTATATAAGTATCTATATTAATCACACATCTACATACATATGTGCTGAAACAAATCAACTACTTGTAAGCTTTTTCCCCCACTTAGCATATATAACTGGCTAAAGGTCAATAGCAGCTGCTGTTTTACCGACAATTTAGCTCAGCTCTGAGATTTGCATTTAACTTCGCAGTCAAGCGAATGGGATTACATGTGGTGATAGTAACCAGAAAACCAAAAACGCAAATCGACATACATACAGACACAATCAATGTCACGACTACAAAGTAGTTGAAGCACTCAAGCATATGATCACAGCTGTGCTGCTGTGGAATCAGCTCATACGTGCATGTGTGTGTGTGTTTATATTTGCGGTGTTTAAGTGCGTCAAGCCATCGTCCGCATCATCAAGTGGCCAAAGGATGTGACCGTCATTTTCATTGCAATCAGCTGTGTCTGGCTCTTGATGGCTTTATTTGTTTTCTGTTGGGCGTACAGTGGCTGCCACAAGTATGCAGACAAGGTATTTGTGGAACTTAATGAATCTTTTTATGGTGGTTTTATTGATGGTGGTGGGTTATGAGTGTGGTTGAGCTAATTCATTGTTAATTATAAATTAAAATATAAAATGTTAGGTTTCGAATTTCAAAGAAAATGTGGTGTGAAAACCTCTTTTGATGAAATCGTGGATTTGTGAGTAAATGAAAAATAGAAACAGCTTAAACTAGTTAAAAACAAAGGAAATAAGGGTTTAAGCTAGTAATAATTGAACTTGTGAAACACTTGAGGACTTTTGGATTAACAAAAATTAACGGAAGTGAAATTAAATTTCTGAAAGACGCTGCTTTTTCCTATAATTTCGAATGTTAATTAGTTAAACTGAACTTGTGAAACATTTTAAGATATATCTTTATGAAAAGCGCTTCTGTTTCGTATATTTTAGAATATTATTAAGTTAAACTGAACCTGTGAAACACTTTAAGATTTTTGGATTAACAAAAAGAAACCGCAATTAAATACTTTTTATGAAAAGCAATGCTTTTTTTCTGTAATTTATAGTGTGAATATGTTAAATTGAACTTGTGAAACACTTCGAAAATTTTTACGAAAGGGAAAGGTTATGATGATGGGATTGGAAAGGAATCATCGACTATGAGCTGCTCCAGCGTGGTTGAACGATTGATTCTACATTTTACTGTCAACAACTGATGAGATTGAAGCAAGCAATCGAAAAAAAAAAACGGCCAGAACTGATCAACAGAAAGGGCTTCGTCTTCCATCAGAATAACGCTATACCACACACATCTTTGATGACTCGGCAAAAACTGGGAGAGCTTGACTGGAAAGTTTTATTGCATCCACTATATAGCTCTGACCTTGCGCCATCGGACTACCATTTGTTTCGTTCAATGCAGAACTCCGTTAATGGAGTAAAGTTGGCTTCAAGAGAAGTCTGTGAAAATTTCTTGTCACAGTTTTTCGCCGAGAAACCAGAAAAGTTTTAAACTGATGAAATAATGTCTCTAGCGGAAAAATGTCAAAAAGTTGTCGACCAAAATGGTACATATTTGTTTCATTAAAGTTTATTATAAATATAAAAAAAAATAAGTTGAAGTTTGATTAGAAATACGAAAAGACTTTTTCGACTATTCAATATTATAAAAAGTCAAAAAAAGTTCATTAAAGTTTATTATAAATATAAAAAAAAAATAAGTTGAAGTTTAAATAGAAATACGAAAAGACTTTTCCGACTACCCAATATTATAAAATTTCTGTTGTGTATTTTACTTACATTCATTTCTGTATATGCATGATCAATGAAAATCAATTCGGACTCCTCGCCGCTGAGTAATACTGAGACGGATTTTTCACCAGATTCATCATCTGCAGAAAATTAAATTTTGCATAAATAAATATTAAATATTAGTATATCAATTTATATATATTTGAAAATATCATAGCAATAATATTGATACTAGAATTAACTGCGATTAGCTACAAGTACATATACTCTATGTCTAAATATGTAAAATGCAACAATATTTGAGGTTTTCTGTGTCATGCCACAAGACAAGCAACAAAACTTTCAACACAGCTGATTAGTTACACAATTTTGTTTGCTGGCTAGTCGATAAGATGTTAGGTAAACAATGAAAACAATATGAAATATGCATGAACTAAATTAAATTTACTCTTACAGTACAGAGAGGGAAGTATGTATGTGTAAGTGTTTCATAGAAATCAACAGAAAATGTTTGAAAATGGAGATTTGTTTGAAAGGATTTTCGAAGAATGTGTAGTATATTGTAGTATATCGTTAAATAGTTAATAATTTTAGGTATTTTTATTGAAGTTCTAACGAAGTTCTAGTGAAATTATACTTTGTGATAATTCTGCTAGTAAAACACTTTGCTATGGCACGAAATCTTTTTTTAAATTAAATATTTTTTATATAAAAATGTGTAATCTAATTTTTAGAAGCTTCGCATATTCATTGCTTACATTTTGCAATTTTTATTTTATACAATTTCAATGCAAGTGAAGTAGCCCTAGGCGTATGAGCAATAACTTGTTTACTATACATTGTAAAAAGTATTACGATTCAAAGGTGCTCTTAGTTATACGTGTATGAGAGTGTGTGTGTTTATGAAATTAATTGCGATTTCAAATTGAATTTGGCTGCTTTTGATTTTATATTTATATAAACTAAGCTTGCTTCTTGGTATCTTTTAATAAAGTCATTTGGCAATTCGTTTGAGTTTAGGCACTAGAGTTTTCTACAAAATGTACTTCGTTAGACCGAAAGTTTGTTAAAAACATTTTTGAATTTACCGAAAAATTCTACTGAAAACGATACTTAATTTCCAAGTGTTAGACTTCGATATATTTTTGGCATAAAATTTTCAAGTAAGAAGAGAAACTTATGATTCAATAATCCGCTTTTTAACTTTTTTGTTTTCAGAAAAAATATCAAGTTCTGCTGGGTAGCCGGAAATAATTAAATTTTATTTCAATGCCCAAAATACTTAAATATTTGTGTATATATTTCGGTTAACCCAAAAAATCTCTTATTAATATTACTATTATTATGAGTCTCTACTAAAAATTAATCGACACAAAAATATTTAATCGTACATATGTCTTAAAATAAACCCCCGCGTTAATAGCACAGTCAATTAGACCTTCAAAAAGGCATCAAAAACATTGAAATGCTTAATAAAATGACCCACAAAAGGATAACGATTGAAAAGAGATAAAGATAAGTGGTACTGATAACAGAATATGAACAGAAAGATTGTGGTAACAGATGTTTTGTGGTGACATAATGAAGGCGCTAAGCACGAGTGGTGCTATTCAAGGTGGAAGCAATAAATAAATTGAATGAGTGGAAAAGGTTGGATGAGAATGAAAAGTAGAATGAGAAAAAAAGGAGGAAAAGGTAGAATATACGAAAAAGGTATAATGAGAAGAAAAGCTAGAATGAATGAAAAAGGTAGAATGAGAGGAAAATGTGGCTATGGCAGTAATGCAAATCAAATTAAATGAAATCAAAAGGAAAAATATTTGAAAGTTTTCAAGCGCTTATTTAGTAAATGGTGCGTTTATGAGTAAATGGTGAAGAAAAAGAGTAAAAAAACGTTAAAAAAGGTAATAGAAGGAAGAAAAGAAACGTAATTGAACTTGTGAAACGTTTTACGGCTTTTAGATTAACAAAAGGCGACGAAATTATTGTGAAAAAAACGGTCTTTCGTACGTTTTATAACGTTAATAAGTCAGTTTGAACTTGTGAAACACTTTGATGACTTTTGAACTGAACTTATGGAACACTTTAAATTTTTTGTTTATTTTAAAGGAAATTTTAACGATTTTTTCATTATAGTAAGTGCTATTAATTTCCTTTCATTGGAGGCGTTTTTTACGTGGCGGGTCCCAAACCCAACCCTATGCCAATAAAGAAGAAGAAGATGTGTTATTGAACTTGTGAAACGCTACTTGAATGATTTTTCTCAAAAGAAAAATTTTGAACTGAAATTATGAAACACTTTACATGTTTTTTATAATTGAACTTGTAAAATACTTTATGACTTTTAGTTCTTCAAAAAGAAAATAATAATAATTTTGCAAAAAAAAACGGCGCCTCTTTTCATTGAATTTACAGTACTTATAAGTTAGACTGAACTTGTGAAATACTTTAATATTATTGCTTAATAAAAAAGAAATTGATATGAACTTTGCCTTACATCGTCTGTTATATTATAATATGTATAATAGTAGTTATGTCTATGGTAGTCCCAAATATTATTAAATATGGCAAGAAAATAGTGTTTGTTTCGCACATTAAGCTGTATTTTATTCACCATATATTAACTGTTACAGCATGTGTTTCTAAACGGTATTATATACATGTAATTGTAGCATAACTCTCTCCTTTAATTTATTTATATAACATTGGGGAACCACAAAAAGTCCACCTCAAAGACAGGCCACAAAAGAAAACTAACAAAATGAACAACCTACCCAAAAATACATATTCAGAATGTTAGAAATAGATTTTGTAACTGTTTTTTTTTCATAACCAATTGTTTCAAAACTATAATATTTTGCCAGCAGTGGCTTGCGCTAAAATGATAACAAAATAAGAAGTAAAAAGTAAATGAAAAACTTGGAGAGCAACTTGAAATCTTTGCATAATGAAAGTGTATTTTACAGTATTTGAGGTTATTTGTATGTATGTATAATACAAATGTCTGCATGGTTATAGTAAGAAAGTGTGTGCATTTAGAAAAATAAATATGTGTGCGCACTCCTACAAATGATTGAAACTATTACGAAAACTTGTTGTGAAGGTCGCTCTAATGAAGGTAAGCAAAACAGTTTGCAGTCTTTAATTAGTTGTGTTGACAATGCGGAGACGAAAAAGGAGGGGGAATACAAACCTTAATATTGTCTAAGTGCTAGAAGCTTCATTTTGAGTAGATGATACATACGTCAAATGACTTCCGTTGAAGAAACATATGATTAACTTGATTTATTTACTAAGCTACATATGAGAAAAGTTATTTCGAAAAGGCAGAAAGAGGTAGACAGAGTGAATGCGGTTGGTAGATAGGAGAAGTGAGTGAGAATGCGAAGGGCAGGCAGTGATTTTCAAGTAGCAAAGCAAATCGTTTTTCATTAAGTAAACTTCGTATTTGAAGTTGACGAATTTGTACAGCAATAAATCTCAAGAGGAATAATGTGAGCGCGGTGCTAAGCTGTACTTAGCAAAACGAAATGAACACATGTAAGTGAAATGCGCAAATAACTGTCATTGCAAGTATGTATGTATGTCAATTTAATGACTGCTTTGGTGGTGAAAAAGTTTTGTAGTTAAGAAAATCTGATAACTGAAGGGAAGAAGAACTCGACAGTAGAAAAGAAGAACTTACAAGATGGCAACGTTGGTGGACATTAACGAATTTCCGCTACTTTGTAGTAATAATTTATAAAATGTTACAAAGTGGGAATAAAATGTTGTGCTAGCGGATTACTAGTTTGCGTATGTATGCAACGGTAACTGTGTGTGCGTGTTCGTGTGCGATTGGCGTGGTTATTTAATGTGCTGTCTACCTATACCTATGTATATGGTATTTTGTGCTTGGCGTTTACTTGCGGGTTTAAGTGTTGTAAAGTGTTAAGAAATTTCTCTACTGAAACATTTGTGTTGCGAAAGGTGTGCTCTTATTTCATAAAATACGTGTGGTTTAGCAAATATATAAATATTCAAATTCAATTTAAGTTTACTGGCAATCAATTATTAGCAAATTTGGAAAAATATTTAGTAGTAGACACTTCAAATTTTAAAAGCTCTAATTTGTTGTAGCTAATTTTGAAAATTTTACGTGAAAAGTAAGGCATAAAAACAACTTATGTATAAAGTTTATAACAAGCGTTAGTTGCTTTACCGTCTGCGGGTTTTTCGATTTCTATGCGTATCTCGCATGGGCCTGCTAAAGATGCGGAAAAAGGTGGTTGACTTAAATCTGCGTAATTTTTGTGTGTAATTGATAGAAGAAATTATATTAAAATAAGATTCACGAATTTTTTAAGAAATTTAAAATAATTTATTAAACAATTTTTTTTATATTTTACATTTTTTTTTAATTTTTTAAGCAATTCAAATTATTATTATTTTTTTAAATATTTCAATTTAATTTAATTTTAATTTGTTTATGTTTCAAATAATTTGTCATATATAAATTGCGTTATTATTTTTAATTCATTAATTAATGTTTTATATTCGAGTTGAGTTTATATTTCAAATTTATAATTTTTTATTATTATTTATTTAAATTATAATTATAACAAATTTATTATTTTGATATTTTATATGTTTATATAATTCATATTTTTTATTATTATTAGTTTTAAAAAATTGTTTATTAATTTAAAATTTTAAAATTATTTATTAATTTTTAAAATTTAGAATTATATTTTTTCGAATTTTTAAATATTTTTATATTTACGTTTTTTATTGTTGTTTTTATATTAAACGTTTTTTTTATTGTTTTGCAATTATTAAAATATTTTTTTTATATTTACGAATATGATTTTTTTTTTCAAATGAGAGGGTTCATTTTGAGGTAAGGAATTTAATTAATTTTTTTTTAATAAATTTGGTTATTTTTAAGTTAAAAATTATGTTATAATTATAAAAATGCTCGAAATTTAAGTATTTTTTTAATATTTTATGTTTTAGTGTAATTCATTTTTTTAATTAATTTTTTAAATATAATTTTTGTTAATTTTTTCGAATTATGTTTGATTTGAAATAAATAATTTGTATTAAAATTGTGTTTTTTATATTGTCCCGAATATAATGTATATTTGTTTAAGTTTCATTACAAAAATAAATAAAAACAAAAAAAATGTAATAAAAAAAATTATTTGTTGTTATTAAAAAAATTAAATAATAAAAAAAATATTTAATAATATTTTAAATATAAATAAAATATTTATTTTTTTAATTTGAAAATATTTTTTTTATTTAAAAAGCATTTTTTTAAGTTTTTTATTTCTTAATTATAAACAAGATAAGTTTAAAAAATAAAAATGAATTTTTTAATATAAAATTATTTTTTTTAACGTTGCCACGAATATCATATATATTTTTTTAATTTCAAAAAAGATAAAAAGCAATGAAAGAATGAATTTAGTTTTATTAAAAAATATGAGTAAATAGAAACAATATTTTATTTATTATTATATTTCAAAACATATTTTTTTATATATTGCCACGTTTATTTTTTATTTCACATATATTTATTTTTTCATAAAGGGTGTATTATTTTTGAAATATATTCATGAAATCATTTTTCATTTATATTGATTAAAAAAAATATTGGGTTATTTATTTTATAAAATTTTATTTATAGATTTTTCACAACATTTAATTTATTGTTTAGTTTATATTTAATTTGTTTTCACATAAATTCACATTTCAATTTAATTTCCGTTAATTTTTCAATACGATAAAGTACAAAATCAAAGTGTTCGTGGTGTTGATAGATATGAGCGTAGTTTGTGTTTTTGTTGAAAAAAGGAGAAGAAAACAAGAAGACAAATAGAAGGAGAATTCGTAAATACGCAATAGTGTAGAGAATATGGAAATTGACGTAATGTACTTGCAAAATTTGGCAATTGTTTGATTGTGGTACATTTTTTTCCAGATTTTTCTTTGTTGCGTCGATTAAAGTGAGTGGAGATTTCAAATTAATTTGAGCTTTTGACAGTAAAAAAAAGTGAGAAATGATGATGAATACAACCTTTCAAAGCGGCAAGGCGTAAAAAGAGGCAAACCGAAAAAAAGTGTAAAGAAAACATAATAAAATTGCGCTAAACAAATGTTGATTGGCAATTTCACTGCGGATTCGCGTGAATTTGTATGAATAGCACAACATAAATTCATGTTAAACAGATTGCTTTGAAGCGGCGAAAAAAACATTGTAAACACAACAACAATAAAACTAAAACAGCAAAATATAAACAAATCACATACACATACATATTTACGCACACATACGAAACAAAATCGTGTGTAAAGGCAGTTTGCTATTTGGTTTTGGAAGTTAACCAGATGCCGATCGACACTGACACAAAGGACATGCAGCAAGTGCAGCCAACTAACAGTAAATCGCTGTCATGTGCATATTTTGTTGTTTTCTAGCGATTGCGCTGACATTGCGCACTTACATGTACTCATACATATGCACATACTGAGGTACATATGTATGTTTATTTGTGTATTTGCATATCAGAACATCTGCTATTTCGCAAATGCGCAGAATTACGCAATGGCGAGGGCGTGTGTGGGCCAGATGAATACAACAAATGCGCAAATTATTAGTTTTAATAAGAGAATTATGAAAAATGTTGAAAATAATAAATTAATAAAATTGGGTGCTGTTCAACTCTATATCGCATGTTAACTAAACTCAAATTTCAAAATTTTGGCGCAACAGTAATATTGTCCAAAAATCTAGTTTTTAAGTTCTTTTTAAATATTTTTACTATAAAAATCTTAAAAACCTAAAAATTTAAATTTTATAGGAATTGCCACAGTACATATATATGTAAATATTGCACTTGTCATTTCACGGGGTACACCTAGTGTGACCGCCTACAAAAACTGATTTTTGCAAATTTTTTGAAGGGAAATAATAATAAATAATTCTTGCATTCATTTAAAATTAATTAGCAATCTATTTTTAAAGACATTCGCTATCGAAATAAGCAAAAATTTTTTTTTTCGAAATTTCACACTATGTGTGCCCTTTAAAGCTCTAATTATCACAGTTTTTTGCAAAATATAAATTTAATATTTTTAAAGGTTTAATCAGCCGTATGTCACGATATGAGGAACTTTTCATCTATATGACCTAGCAATTTTTTTAATGGAAAGATTTAAGTGCACTATTTTCAGTAGTACGAACTGCCAGTAGAATTATAGCAAGTAAAGCTATAATCCCATATAATATAAAAAATGTAAAAAAAAAAAACAAAATATATATGTATGTATATGACATTGCGAATGCAAGAAAACCTATAAAAAATTAATTAAAACAGTAAAATTTGCAATGCGAGAAAAGCTATAAAACTCAAAAATGCAATCATAAAAATGCAATTAAATTGTTACCTCTGCAAATGATAGAAAAAAAAATATAAAAAAAATAATAAATAAGTGCAAAAAATACTAAATATAAAATGTAAAAAATAAAATGAAACTTTAAGGAATGCAGGACAAGTCGAACAAGCGACATACATACATATGCGTACAGCTAACAGACATACTAAAAAGGGACCATGGCAATATGAAATGAAATGTCAGAAGGTAAATGTCAAAATCGGAACTGCAATGAAACTGGTCAGGAAAACTTTTAAAAATTATAAAATCAGATTATTATCGGACAGGTCCCAAAAATAACTAGTTTAGAAGTAGTTTCAATATTGGCGAAATCATCACTGCAGTGAAATTGGTTAGTAAAACTTTTAAAAGTTAAACAACCAGATCAATAAAAATTAGAAAATCACATTAAAATCGTACTGGTCCTAAAAAGTACTAGTTCAAAATTAGTTGCTGTAGTTTCGAAACTAGTTAGAGACTAGTTAAAAAAACTGTTATAACTTTAAAATCCAGACAAAACTCGCACTGGTCTGAAAAATACTAGTTTAAAACTATAATAGAGCCAAAAACCTCTTCTCCTTTACTCGTGTAGATACTGCTTACACGGTATAGCCGTAGTAAAAATCCTCATTGTATTAAAATTAGTTAGAAAAAACTGTTATAGCATTAAAAACCAGGTCAAATTAAGACTACCCCGAAAATGTCTAGTTTAACACTAGTTGTAACAGAGTCAAAATCATCACTGCAGTGAAACTGGTTAGAAAAACTTTTATAACTTAAAAAAATCAGAGCAAAATCGGACTGGTTCGAAAAAGCACTGGTGCAAAACTAGTGTGAAAATGATCACTACAGTGAAACTATGTAAAAAAAACTGTTATACTTTTACAATCCAGTTCAAAATCGGTCTGGTCCGAAAAATACTAGTTAAAAAATATAATATTGAACTCATATACGACTAGTTTGAAAATGCTCACTATTGATATAATTGTAAAACTATCTATTAAAAACAATCAAAAATTTAACGCAAGTAAACCCATGAAACTATAGCCGCTAATTATGCATTATGAAGGTATATAAGGCATTAATATTAAATTTTATTTTCTAAAACATTGAAACCAATTTGTGATTTTATTTATTTTTCATGTAATTAAATCAGCATTTCTATATATTTTGCTCTAGTTTAAGACCAACTGAATCCTGATTCGATTAAAATTTCGTTTATATGAAAAATTATGACTAAGTACTGTAACAAAAGTTCGTACTAGTTCCATAGTATAGTAGTTTACGACTAGTACATTGTACTGCAGGGTTATGATAACCGTATGTTCATATGTGGGAGCTCTTTTTAACTGTAAAAAATTCTATAATTAGATATTGGGCAACACTAACAGCAAATATGTGGGCGATGTGAAGTTTCAAATGCAGGCAGTACTAACACCATCAAACATACACACACAAACACATGATCCAGTCACATAACAGAGTTGAAATTATAAATCAATCAATGCGCAGACAGACACAAATGGTGCGAACGGACAGACAACAACACCGACATAGCAACTACTTATAATTAATTATAATAATTATGACGTACTAAAAGCACAATTGCAATTAAAATTAAGCAAACGAAGCGAAATTTAATTAAATCAGCAATTTGTGTTGAACTCAAGAGAAACATACGCATATAATAGTTTACTGTTAGTGGCGCGTACATAAGACAACAACAAATAAGTGGATGGGTACATTTAAACGGGTAGTGGGTGGGGGGCGTATTCAATTTTGATTTATTGTTTATTTTTTGAAAATTTATATTTAGTTGGGTGTTTCGTATGAAATTTGTCTATGTAATCGTATTACAGTTATAAATGCACTTGTGTTTGAGTTACTCACCAATACTTGTGTCGTAGGCATGCAAATACTCCGAGGTCATAAACTGTGAGACCAACGAGCTTTTACCAACTGCCGGGCCGCCGAGCATGAGGACTCTGCATGGAAGAGAAAAGTAATAAAATGGCGGATTTATATTTTAATGTGAATTTAATGGTGGGAAAGTACTAAATGGGAGCAGAGAAAATCTAGACACTTGATTTGAGTATTTATATGAAGAATACAAGGAAAATAATGGTTTAGAAGTATAGCAAATTTAACAGTTAGGCCAGTCTGAGATTTCTAAAAATCCTAAATTTTTGCATTTTCTGGTAAAAGCATATTTTCGGGTACCAAAAAAAAAAATGACTGAAATGGAAAATTAATGAAAAACAAAATTTGTTTGAGGTTATGTTGAAAATGTTGGTACCAAAGATTGGCTTAGTAGCCGCAATTTATGCAAAAACCTATTAACATAAATTTTTTTTGAAACCAAAAATTAATATTTTGAGAGAAAATCGTTTTCACCGTCAAAATTAGGTGTTTTTAATACTAAAGTCAGTCTAAAAATTTTTATTTTGAGGTTATGTTGAAAATGTTGGTACCAAAGATTGGCTTAGTGGCCGCAATTATATAAAAAACTGTCAACATAAATTTTTTTATGTATACAAAAAAAAAATGTTAAGCATAAAGGAGACAAAATCGATTTTTTGTCAAAATTAGGTATTTTTTTAACTGATCCTCACCATTTAAGGATACTGACAAATTTTTAAAAGATAAAATTGATTATTTTCATTTATTCTATCATCAAATTATACCAACCACTTCAAATACAAACACTTAAACAGAAGTTTGTATGTAATCCAGATCCCAAGTAAGCTAATGCCCCAATTTACAAACAAAAATGCCTGTCTCTAAGCGCTCGTAGTACAACAACAAAAAAACAACGATATATATACACATAATTTAATAAAAACACTCACCTGTATGGACCACTGCCTGGATTTGAAGTGCTGCTCTCACGGCTGGACGCCAAGCTGCAGGTGGCGGATGTGCGCGCCGAATTCGGCGCTGGTATTTGGGCGGCAGTCAAGTGCTCCGTGCTGTGCGAACACAAGTCCAATCGCCAAAGCAAAAAATGGAAGAATAGTCAACGACGACACACAGCAACAGTAGAACACAAGCGTGAAAAGAAAATCAAAAACAAATATATTAAATTGGCAATGTTTACAAGATGAGCCATAAAATGTTATGGACTGAGGATGGCTACGTTACAAAATATGCTCAAAAATATATGCATGAATCATATTTAAGATATTGTCAAAGTGTCACTTGCAGAGCATAAGACAGCAGCCTCAAAGCAGTTTTATTGCCAGATCCTGTGTCCTACTTTCGCCCGAATACTTGCATACATTTGCGGCTACTCACCTCGAATTGGAGCTGGCTACACTGTTGTTGGAACGACTGCGTCTACTCTTGAGCGAATCACCGCGATTCACTACACCTTTGCCGGTAATGGAAAAATGCCTCAGTCTATAGTACTCCTCCTCGACGCCAGTATTTGGCATTGAAGCGACGCTATAAAGTAAAGGCGAATGGAAAATATGAGTTTAAATAAGTTGCTGAAGTTAACGACGTTCATAAAATTGGAAAAATGTAGATTTTACGCTGGACAAACGATTGTGAGCGCATATTTTCAATTGATGATGTCATTAAAATGTGTTCTTGTGCCGTTGACCAAACTTACCGTGAACGCTGTTGTGGCAAGCATAACTGATTGGGACGTCCTGACGCACGACTTCCTGGTGTTTTTACCGATTGTGAACGGCTGTGATGTGGTGAGCCATAGCTGTAAGAAGAAATTGTGAAAGAGTGAGGATTAGTTGTATTATTTGTAAAAATTAGAGCAGACAGTTAATTAAGTATACCTTAATTGTAACTAAATTAACCATAGATTAGATAAATAATTGAAGATTGGACTGCGATCTGAGATCTATTATGCTCTATACAAAATTAATTAATTTGAACAATTTCCCCCGTTAATTTTCGTATTTTTTGGAGTTTAATTTATCTGATTGCAAATATCTCAGAGTTGAAATCACAATTACAATATGTACAAATGCTCAATTAAACACTTTTTTCGCAATTCCCCTGCAACGTTGAGAAATTTTGTTAATTTTTGGTATTTAAATTTTCCATTTATTAAAATAATTGAGACAATTAATTAACTCAACCTTAATTGCAACTAAAGTTTAATAAACTAACTGTGTAGGATTTGTCTTTGAACACTGTACTTTTTTATTGTTTTGGTGTTTAATTTAGTTAATTATGAAAATGAGCTCGAATAATTAACCAAGAAAACTTCAATTGTAACTAAATTAACCACAAAAAAGTTCAATTAAATAAATTTTTGCAATTACCTATGCAACCTTTCGAAATTTTGTTAATTTTTGGTATGTAATTTTTGAGACAATTAATTAATGTAATATTAATTGCAACTAAATTAACCACAGAAAAGCTCAATCAACTAACTGGGAGAAATTTTCATTTCAACCCTGTGTAATTTTTATTGTTTTGGTATTTAATTTAGTTAATTATGATTACAAGTAACTAAGAAAACTTCAATTGTAACTAAATTAAACACAAAAAAGCTTAATTGCTTAATGCACTAACTGAGTTTTTTATTAATCAACATTTAATGTAGTCAATTATCGTAATTCGCTCAGAACAATAATTAAGAATATTTTAATTGCAACTAAATTAACGTTCAATTAACTAGTGTTTAGATATTCTAACGTAATTGTGCTAATTTTGGTATGTCATTTGGCACTTAATTTAATTGAAATGTGAAAATTAGATCGAATCGTCCCTCTATTTTCTAATATCAAAATAATATTGCAATTAAAGTTTTATCTTTTCTAAATTAGCTATACAATTTACTAATTGTATAAAATTTTTAATGCAACTCTGTATAAGATTCTTCTATTATTTTTGGCTTTTATAAATGAGGAATTACAAAAATTAAATCAGACAATTAAATAAAAAATTCTTAATTGTAACTAAATTAGCCACAAATAAGTTCAAATAACTTATGTAGAATTTCCATTTCATTCCATTCTCTTTTTTTTGTTATTCAATTACAAGTTCAAAATATTGCTTTTATTCCAATGTGCCCTTTTCTGTTTTAGTTGCTATTCAATTAGCGAATAATATAGCTGAATTTGCTGAATTGCACCAGTAAATAGTAGGAGATTAAAAACAGAGAGACAGAGAGAGAGTATAGTAGATGGTATGCGAGTAACGAGTTTTAGTTTCCTGTATTTGAGTCAAAATCTCTAGATTTCAGGAAATATTTTGCATCTAATACGCCATTATTGCAATTTAATATTGCTTTGATATTTATATATATATGTATTTTAAAGTTGAGAGGTCTTAAAAAAGGACCACCTACAAAGAGCCCACAAGTACACGTTTATACTGCTTTCAAGTTCTTTCCTTCACCATTGACCTCCGCACGAATTCCAGCACATTGTATTCGCGTGCCATCAAGATATTACTCAAAGCAAAAACGAAAAAGCATTGAACATTGAAACTAACGGTGAAATCGCTACACATTCTACAGGAAAACAGCTAACAACGTAGATAAGCATCTGACTAAATGCACGAGCTCTGCCCACAATTGATGGCAGCAAGGACCCGCCACTACAACCACTACATAGTTACTTGTATGTAGTTGTCCAACTAATCACAAGTGTTGAAATACAAAGAATGAGGAGTTAAGTTGGGAAAAAGTTACTGCTGGTCGCTGCCAGCTTAAATTGCGTGCTTCGGTGCAATTTGATGCAAATGCAGACGGCGCGATGGAGCACATTCTTTGCCGTAGTCTATGCAACCTTGTTTGTTTAGCACGAAACAAAAAAATGCTTAAAGAGTTTCGCACATTTGCGTCGTTTAACTATGCATTTGTTAAGCAAACAGTAGAGGGGTGAGGAGAAGAACATTTGTTTAAATATGTTATATGGTATGTGTGTTGTTGTACAGCTAAGACGTATTTAAATTGCAAATCGTGCTTTTTGCTAGACGTCGAAGGCGATTTAGGCAATGACCTGGTAATTGTGCCGGTCATTAGTGCTACAAATTAAGCTGTTTGCACAACTTTCACAGAAGTTACAAGGTGTATTGATAGTCGAACTGGGTCAGGTATGATAGCTGGAGATTTTTTTATAGTTTTAAGGCCACTGGAGGTTTCTAAAATTTCGATTTTTTTTCGTATTGCTTATGAAAACTGTATTTTTTAATATTTTTTCTTTTCATATTTTTTTTTAATTTTATTTTAAATCCTTTGAAAAGTTATTAGATTATTAAATGCTGAATAATTTCAATATAAGATAGTTTTTCAGGTTCGTATATTACCAACGAATTAAAGAGTAAACAACAAATTTTTCTATAGTATAAAAAACATAGAAAACATTACAAAATCCCTTATTTTGAAATCCTAGTTCTTTCTTTAATACTAAATGTCTTTATATTTACAAGAAGGTTACTATATATCTATTTTTTCTTCTAAAAATATGTTATTATAAAATTTCGAATAACTGTATAAATGATATGAACGGACTCCAATATTTCGTTTCTTTATTTCTTGATAATGGGTTGTCAAAAAGTCTTGCGGTATTTTTATTGAATTTTTTTTTTATTGAAATTGAAATGAATTTTTGATGACTCATGCCCAGCTCTTGACCGATGCTACAGCTGCTACTATGCCGGTCTCTTTCGACCAATTCAGCGATTTTATCGCAATTTTCAACGACAGACCTTCCGGAGCGTGGCGCATCTTCGACCACCTCTACACCAGAACGAAAACGTTGAGAGCGGCGTGAAGGAGATAACTCTATCGTGTTTTGAGAAACTTAAACAACTTTCAACTTGATCGTCGAGAAAAAATAATGCTTCCAAAATATTTACTTGATTCGGAGAAAAATTTGTTAGAGAGATTGGAACATTTGACTAAGTCCCAACCATTTCAAAATACCATATAACATAAAATAATTTTATAACATTATTTCTCTCTTAAATGCTCTGAACATCATGTATTAAAGAGAGACAGATGTTTCTCATTTCTTTGCTCATCGAGAGAGCACTTTACTGCCAAAGTTTGTACTCGGTTTGGATGATATTTCGTTAGAGAGAGTTCTTAAAAATATATATTCAACCGTAAAATAATTTTTTGTTGATAATGATTCAACATTTGATATGGGAGCAGAATTCGTAGGAGAAATTAATTCGTTGAGAGAGTTCTTAACCACAAAATATATATTCAGCCATAAAACGTGTAAGTGACGTTTGGCAGTTCGTAGGGGATTTCGTTAGAGATGGATCAGCTAGAGGGGTCTGTACTTTCAAAATATATGCTTAGTTCATAAAAGATTTTCTTCTTGAAATGATTCTATATTAGATTTGGGAGCAGAACTCGTTCGAGAAATGGATTTGTTGAGAGGGATCTTAACCTTCAAAACATATACTCAGTCAGATATTAACATTAGATTGACATCCTGATTTCAAAATAGAGTAATATGACTAAAACTTCATATTTTGACAAATAGTTGTGATTTGGTATGTATAGATTACATTCATTGACATTAGACTTTACATATCGTCAACTGAACTGCAAACCAATGTATCATCAAAAATACCGAAATGGAGTTTTTCATTGCATACAATTCACTACATCATGTAATATCGTAGACTTTCAAGCTTCCCCTCTAAGATATAACCATTTTATAACCAAAACTCAAATTTTGTTTGAATATGAGTGGTTTCATTGTATCGTTTTCTCCTCGCCTGTAAACTTTTGGAAAGTGATGTTAAATTATTTAGCATATTAGATGACGATATGAATTTTGGCTTCTTATATGAAGGCTTGAGGTTTGTAGAACCGGAGTCTGAGTCCCAATTCCCGAATGAAGTAGCAAGAATGAGAAATTGCTGAGGCGTAAGTAATCGAACCAGGTTACTACGACCAAAGTTCCTTAACAAATTCGGTTAACTATTATAGATATGTATGCAATTTCTAGACTATTAACTACAATACTTAATGTATTCAGCATACTGACATCTAAATGTCCAACCAAAGGCATTTAACATATACGTAACTGCGTTAAATTTATGCGACGCGGGTGTCAAAGCGTACGCAAGGATATTTTCGGAAGAAAATGAAAAGCATACAACAAAATTTTCCAACTAAACAAGCTTACGTGACCTTTAGTAAACAATGCAAGAACTGCAGTAAGTTTAAAATTAGCATGTGACAATAGAGTTATGGCATTATTTAAGGTGTGAAGGGTAAAATATGAAGTTATTCTAATACAATTACACCTACGCTCTGTTGCTTTTTAATTTGCACTGCAACAAAGAACAGGAAAATAAAACAAAAATAACAATTTAATTCTGTAGAAAATTTCGCACTGAAAACTTGTAAATATCAACTGCAAAAACAACATTATAATTGTACATATGTATGTTTGTATATAAGTGTAAGTATGTATGAAATCTATTCTAGCAGCAAACTTTGTGTGCAACTTTTGGCCAAGTTTTCAAAAACTTTTGCAAGCATTTCAATGCCACTTAGTTGAGCAGTTAGATGTTATTCGAGCGCGTTGCAAAACTTGCGCATTTAGTGCAATTGCGCTACAGAGGAAGGACTACAAATTTGTTTTGTTGTCTAGGCAACGGCAAAGTAGTCGGAGAGCAACTAGTTGAAAAAAATATAATTGAAAAATTGATATTGCCATTGAGCAAGGAAATTCTAATTTTCTAAAATAAAGCAATTTTTAAGTTAAAATACTTGCTGGAAATGCAGAGTTTAAAAAAAAATTGCAATTTCGATTTGCAATTTTTTTGCAGCACAATTTTTCCTCAAAACTTTTCTGCCCGCATCTTCATGATTTTACTTCGTAAAATTTTTGTTGTCTTTTACTTTCTTTAGAAAAAAAAATGTTCACAAACCATATTCTAACACCTTCACCGTTTCTCTACCGGGTATTTGAAATCTCGCTTACATTTTGCTCATTACCGCACTCTTCCATGGAATATTTGTTTAACTTTCTTGTGTAAGGATCTCAATAAAAAGCGCATTTATGTCACTCTTATGAAATTTTCACATTCTTCGGAACACAATGCGCCAAACAAAGGCTTGGTTTGAAAAAGCACTCTTCAATTGGCTGCGTTTTTGGCAACTTATTTGCTAAGTAGTTTCAAGTATAATTGTAAATACTCATACAAATACTTATACAATTACAATTACATATAAATATAAGCAAGTTTATAATAGTACTGGCTGAGAGAGAGGCGCCGAGAGGGGAGAGAGTATTTATAAACAAAAGCTGTTGGGTATTTTTGGAAGATGGGAATTTTATGTATGGTCGACGTAGAGTTAAAAAGTTTTCAAGGAGAGCTAAGCGAATGCAAGTCTTTTGTATTATTGCAGCATGAAAATACGAGTGAAAACAATTAATAGCAAGTTTTAATTTAGTTTCTTTATAAACGAATAATCACATGGCTTGGTCATATTCATAGAAATTTGGTCTGATAAAGCTATTGTTTTTAAGTCCCTGAAGTTGTTTATGCCCTATATATTTAATGAAATTTTTTAAAGAAATATATTTTGTTAAGTTATATAATATTTAATGATATTGACATGAATCGAAAAATCAAAAAACTTCGCAAAAAAAAAAACAATGTAAATAGAAAAAGTAAAAATTAAGGGATTTCAAAAAAACTTCAATTTTTTTTGTTGTCTTATTAAATTATAAAACACCTCTAGAATATTGTCCTAAATTTTCAAGTTGATCAGAGTAATAGTTTCGGAGATGTAAACTTGAGAACTTGCGCCCTCTAGGCAAGATAGGCTAAACGCGTCGTCTTTAAACTCGTTTTTCCCGAAACTGTGTTTTTGAAGTCGGTTGGCAAGATTTCTAAAGAACTACTCAATCGATCTTCATGAAATTTTACTCAGGTCTTTAAGATACAATTCTTAAAGACTTGGATGAAGGATTGTCTTTTTTCAATTACAACTATTTGAAAAAATAAATAAAAATGATGCGAAATTTTCACTGAAAATTTAATTTTTTTGTAAAAATGTCTGCCACAAATCCAATTTTCAGTTTTTTTTTCTTCGTCCAAGTCATAATTAAAACACGTATTTCTTTCACTTTATGTGATCCTGTAAGGAGGTGTGCTGCCAACGTGGCAGTATTTTTTCCGAGGGGTCACCGGAAATGACGTCACAATGGCCGAGTTTAAAATTTTTTTTACAAAATTTTCAGAATTTCTTTGTTAATAGTGTAAGTAACAATAAAAATTCTAATAAAATATTTAATATTTTATATTTGAAAAAAATTGTTAAAAAAGGATTTTTTACACGAGTAAACGCATGCAACCCCTTAAAATATGCCGAATACTAAAATACAACTTTAATGATTTCTAACTGATATCTAGGTACTCTTAAACAAGAAAGGCCTTTTTGTTATACTCTTTCTAAGATTTGTAGTACGAAAACACATTGGAACGGATAAAAGACATCTGTTGACATTTTATTATATCTATTTTTTATATACTTTGTCAGCTAAACAGCGAAATTGGATCTGTAAGGTTCTTAAACTACATGATAAGTTATTTTCATAGAGAAACAAGATTACATCTGTTAAAATAAATTAATATAATTTTAAAGCAGGTTTCATATCTATGAGATTGTGAAAGTTTAAAATAATCCCGGAATACGCAAGGCGTTAGTTTAGCATCTTCTTGGCGGAAGAAAGGCGGAAGGAGAATGAAAGAAAATTGAAAAGGTCTTTAGTGTAGTATTGAATGAAAATATTTAAAGTCACACTGTTCTGAGATATTCTTTTGAATATTCTCTATAGAAAATAGTCAGAGGTCGGAAATTATCTTCAAAATCTAGTGCTAAGTCAACCTACATTTCTTGTAAACACGATAGCAGAATTTTGAAGCGCGTGAGTATGGCATTACTATCTAACTTGTGTAGAATAAATTAATTAAAAGTGAAAGGCACTTGGAAGCAAACCACATCGTTTAAAGAGAGGTAGAAATTAGATGAAAAACTTGCAAAAGTATAGCGATCAAAATATCAATATGTCCTAAAATTGTCTAGATTAAAATGGAAAAGCTTTCGCAAAACTCATAAATGGACGAATTCAAGCTCTAAGTTCCAATTGTTCGGGGCAATGTGTCGTCGACTAAGACTGTGTTCGCACGAGCACTCTTTTATCCATTAAATTTAGCGAACAAGCCTTTGTTAGATAACAGCCGAGTGTCTTTTTCTTGAGCTTTGGCATTATAGATTTACGTTTCTTTTTATGAGGCGCAAAAATATATGTACAACGTTACTTCTAATCGTTTAAAGTCACAATAAGTACTTTACATTACGATCCATGATATTTGTGAACATAAAAATCAGAAACACGTAAGAGCACGTAAACGCGTTGGGTCATAAATATTTGCGCGCAACAGTAACAGTTTACGCACTTTTAGCCAATTACCGTTGTAAAATGGTAATACATGAAAACGAGCGACTTTAATGCTCATTAAGCTTGATGTTTGATTTCAAAATATAAACATTAAAAGAAAATAAAATAGCAAATGCAATAAAAAAGTAAATAGTATATACATTTCTCATTTCCAAATGTTGTAAATCCAAACTAATTTATGTGCGGAAATTTTGCAGAATTTATTGCAGCTGAAACAGCGGTGGAAAGCAGTGACTGTGGGTATAATGTTTGCCAATTTATGTTTGTTATGATTTTTCATGAAGTATTGATGTTATGATGTTATGACAGTTGGTGTATTTTGATATTTATATTCTCCTACAGCTCTGATTCTATATCTACTGCCAATTATATGTCTAATTTTACTTTTTTTTGCTTATTTTCCTTTTCTAGAAAATCTTTTTTTCATTTTCTTGAAATTATTCCATTGTTTAGCCAGCAATTTAACGGCTTCCTTTGTGGAGTGCGTCGGCTAAAGGTGCGTCATGCCTATGCGTACGACTTGTATGTTTGTATTTATGTATGTATGTATGTGCAATCATTCAGTTTTTCAGTTTTACGATTTGATTTCATAAATATTTAGTTACACACTGAAGACGTGAAAAATTTTCATTACTTTCTTGTTCTTAGCTCTGTTACCAGCAGCAATTGCAAGTGATATTTATTTTTTTAGCAGCTGGTTTGACGTCGTGCCGGTCGGAGCGGGTTCTTCATTAAATTCAAATACATTTCGTCGCTTTAAGATTGCGCATTTTTTATTGCTTTAGTAGCCATTATATTTTCTGATTATTTTGTTTGCTAAAATAAGCAAAAATTTAATTACGTTTTGGCTGAAAAAATTACCAGGTAAATATTAAAAAAATATATTTTGAAGCAAAAATTATTAAAAATTAAACAAAAAAATAAAAAATAAAAATAAAATAACAAAATAAAAATTTATAAAAATAAATAGAAAATTATAAGAAATTGAACCAAAAAAAAAAAAAAATTATAAAAACTTAAAAAAATAATAAAAATAAAATAAAAAATTTATTTCGTTTTGACTGTGAAAATTATCAGTTAAATATTAAAAAATATATGTAGAAGCAAAATGTATAAAAAATAAAAAAAAAATTTAATAAAAAAAATATAAAAATAAATAAAAAATTATAAGAAATTAAAAAACAAAATAAAAAACCAAGCTTAGAAAAAAATAATACAAAAAATATTATAAAAACTTAAAAAATGTTTAAAAAAATTAGAAATATTAGAAAATAAAAAACTCAAAAAGAATACTTAAAAACACTAAATAAAAAATAAATTCGTTTCAAGCTTGCACTTGAAAATTCGCACAAATATTTCCACGCATTTAAATTCACTTCTTCATCCTCAACTTATTTTTGGCATTAATAAAAATATGATTTGCTATATTTAATGTTATGGCTTGTTTACATTTTGATTGGCTCGTGCTTTGGCATTTTAATAATTATACATGAAAATTCCGTTACCTATGCACGGCATGCTAGTTTTGGAGAAAAATTGTTGTTATTATTGGGGCGTGTCTTGCACTATGAAATTCTGAATTTTCTCGCCTGCAGCTGTCGTGTTATTCAATTAAATTGCATTTTTCCAATAGCTTGTAGCAAACATTAGTGCAACTTTACAAGCTTTCGTCGAAGCGTACGAGTACGTGACACATCGATTTCGTGCTTTGATTTTGTAAATCGCAGGTTGGCGGCGGCACTTTAAAATGCAATTGCAAACGGTTGGCAGTTTAGCCTTCGGCAACACTGCTAGCGTATAAGCTAGAGAAAGTTAGTGCGAGAGCACGTGTCGGTATACTGAAAAAGTAATTTCCTCTAAAGTGTTATGAGGCGCAAAGCTTTACAATTTTTAATATAAATAATGCTACATATAAGCTGCTAACATAATTGAAAATATTAAAATAATAAATTGGTTATGTGCTATGCTGTTTAAGGGCATAATATTATTATGGATAGGATTGAAAAATATAAGTATAAGGGTGTCTAAATCTCGACTAGCTGAGACATATTTAGATTGATGTTGCAGAACGGCGCATATTTAGTATGAACTAAACTTAGCATGAAATAGTCAAAATCCGCGTCAATAATATAATGTTACATAATGTTACCTAAAATAGCCTTAAATAACATTTCTTAGCTTCATATACACAACTTAACATGGCATAATATAACTTAGATTTCAAATAGAGGCAATAGGCAGGACATAACATAACATAGCTTAACATAAGATAACTTAACATAGCATAACTTAACATAACATAACTTAACATAGCATAACAAAACTTAGGTTTCAAATAGCTGAAATATAATTAGTGTTGTATAGTAGAACATAGCATAAATCAGCAAAAACTAAACATAACATATGGAAACCTAACTTAACATAGCATAATGTAACATTACATAATATAGCATCAAGTTGTTTTAGCGCCATATACATAACATCAAACAACATAACAAAGCAACATAATATAACAAAACTTAACATAACATAATGGCATAACATAACATAGCATAGCAGAAACCAGGACAACTTAATATAACTTAAGATCCCATAACATAACATAACATGACTTAACATAACATAACTTAACATAACTGAAGATAACATAACATTGCATAGCATAATAAAATATAACAAAATGCTGAATAAAAATTAATATAATTGAATCTGTGTTTATTGGTTCTAATAGGATCGAAAGCTCGTCTGTGGGATATTTGAGGTTTCCGTTTCACGAATTAGAGTTACAAAATTTTCATATTTGTAAAATATTTCATAAAATTGTAGTCGTCGAAAATTACAAAATTTTGACTCCAAATAAATGTCTAAAATATTTCATAAAATTGTAGTCGTCGAAAATACAAAATACGCCCGCAGGATGGGGCTGACAGATTGAGAAGACTGCAGGAAATGTCTAGAGCAGGACACAAGGTAAACAATGGAGCATTTCTTGTACACTTGTCCCGCAATGGCAAGACTACGCTGGGGTCTCCACGGTATGATGCACCGGAGGAGGTATCGATAGTGAGGCCAGAGTCTGTTAAAATTACCGTCAAATGCAGGCATTCCAAAGGTTGACTACTCAACTGAACTCCATCCGGTACCGCAAAGAGCCGAAACTAATCTATGCTTGGCTTATTGAATTGCCAGATTAACTTAACCTTACCTAATATTTAAAATAATAATAATAAACGCTTTCTCCATTCTTCGTAACTCATTAGTTTCCATCGCTAACTTAACCCTCTCGCTAATCAAATATATAATTTATTATTTCCGCACAATCGCCACTAATGTAACTAACTATCACACTAAACAATTACTTAGAAGAATCTTTTTCAATGTTGAAAACGCTTTACCGCTGCCACCATTACCGCCATTAAAACATAAAAAATATTTGGCGCAGCGCCAAATTACTGCCATTAGCGGCCCACGTATACTCAGCGCCATTACCTTAACTGTCGTAAAACTCTAACTTAATTTCCGCCACCGCAATGGAAAAGAAAAATGCGCGCAAACACTCGCCCTTCATATGCAACACCTCAATGAGTTTAATGGCTAAATGGCGCTTTTGGCGAAATTATGGGCTCATATAACGACGCCGCGGTGCTCAACGCCGTTAAAGGTAAGACAATGTTGCCACGGCGCGCTAAGAGCAAGCACAAACAGTCTTCTCTGGGTAGGTGCTATAAATGTCGAAAGTATTTCCTTTACGCTTAACCAGGTAATCTCAACCTCATATTATTTCTGCCTAAGTGAATGCGCTCATATTTTGCGATCGCGTGCATGCGGCGAATGAGTTCGCCTTAAGCGTGGCAAGTAACCGATAAAAAAAAAAAAAAGGAAACAATGAAGATAGACAAAAGAAAACCGAAAGTGTTGAGTAAGAGAAGAAACATTTTCCGCTTTCATCGAGTTAATTTTAGCTGCATTAAATGTTGCTTGTTTTAGTTGCTTCCGTAAATTCAACCCGGCCCTGCTAGCATACAAATATACCGGCTAATAGTTATGTAAGCAAGTAAAGCAGATATTTTCTATAAAATCCATTTATGCTACACATTACTGCTGTCAACCGCAAGCCAACGTCTTCACGCACCGGAAATGAGATTGGCTTAAATATTTGCTAACCCTAACCGAACGCTACCTCTTCCCATACCACTACAACCAAAAGCATTTAGTCGTACTCACCGCATTTCAAAATCACGCAACTCCTCGAATGTCAACGTATTCGTCACATCCAACAATTGTCGCATATTTTCATCGCGTTTTTGTTGTTGCTGCTGCGTGGCAGTCGTGTGCTGATGATGTGCGGCCGGATGATGTGGTGGATGTTGCAACTGTTGTGAGTTGCGTTTACGTGCGTGCGCCGCTGTGCCGGCTGCCGTTGCACCAGTTGCCGTTAATGTCTCTTTACCCTGTTCGACGCTGATGAAATCACCTTCGTTCTTGATAAGCAACGTTTCCACGGTGTTGTCTAAGCTCAAGGACGGCTGTTATGGCAACGATGGCGCAGCAGCATAGTTTATTCCACGAAGTTCACGAAACCACAGCAAATATGAGCAGCAGCAGCGTGTCGAGTTGTGAATGTCATGAAAAGAGAAAAAGTGAAGAAAGCGGAAAATGTTACAAAATCTGTTGAATGATGACATAGTTGTGGTTAAACTTAGACTAAATTATGTGGTTGCTTTGAATTATATGTTTTGTATGTAAATATGTGAGTATGTGCGTATGCTTTTTAAAAATATCTATATTCTGTTTTCCAGCTTTGAGTATTATTCGAAGCTACATGTCCTCACCTGAAATGCAAACCAACGTGCCATCAAAAAAAAAAAAAATTAAAATTAGTTACTTATTGCTTCCCTACATCATATTATATATGTGATATCGTAAAACTTCAAGCTTCCACCTTCAGATATAACTAATATATAATCATTTTATAACCAAAACTCAAATTTCGTTTCAATATGAGTGGTTTCTATTACATCATTTTTCCTTCACCTGTAAACTTATAAAAAGTGATGTTACGTTATTTTGCATTTCAAGTGACGATATGCTTAAGGTAAGACTTTGGAATTTTTCCATATTAAAATGTTACCATTATCCAGTATAGCCTTACAGTTATTGTTTTCACATGCAACAGTGCAGAGACTAAGAAGCTTTTAGCACTAAGATATGGTTTCCTCTTGCACTTTCTTTGCGGATTAAGAAATAAAAATATTCTCACTTTGTTGAGTATATTTAGTGACATAAAAGTACAGGGTGAGAAAAATTTTTTATGCTTTTCAAATTTATAGAAACAAATTTCTTAGGTTTAAAACTGGATAAGCTAAATCCTTGCTTTAGCCGTATATTAAACACTAAATATTTCATTGAGGTTTGTTTCCGAATTTGGGTTCAAATTTGATTTTTACTATATGTTATACATATATTCTGGAGTTTCAGTTTTAGGTTGTAATTCGTTTCACCTTAAAGTATGAGTTCTTTTTGGCTTAAGCCCGTTTTTTCAATACCTGGTTTGTAATCATCTCTCAATTAACTTCTGGTTAAAAAAAAGGTTATTTACCAAAAAAAGTAGTATTGGTTAAGTTAATCAGTACTTAACTGACAGATGACTGCTAACCAGACATTGAGAAAAGGCCTTTAAAGTTTGTATATAATTGTGTGTATTCGAATTCGAGCTAAACTATAATTTAGTTTAACTTTGTATTTCACTTTGTATTACATTTCGAGTTGAATTTGTGTTGAGCTATCATTGTAATTTGAGTTTTAGATAAAATATTAATTTATTAAGAAAATTTGAAATATTTTGTTTGTAAATTTTTTTTATTAAAAATTTAGTTATATCTCATTTGAAATTATGTTAAATATACTCTAAATGCGTTAAATATGAAATATATATTAATTTAACTTTCCTTCTCTTTTCTCTCTTATAAGAAAATTACTTTTTCATGTAATTACCACAACTCCAAGCAGATAAATATTCACATAACATACAAATACATAAATACACATATGTACATATGTATACATATTACAAACGCATAAGCAGTGCGAAAGTACACAATCGCATTAAAGTATTACAAAGTATTACATAATCAGCGGTATAGACTTAGGCTGAAATTGATGTATTCTTGAAACAGAGCGGTAAACAGAAAGTCAAATACTGTAAATATATTTTTGTACTGTACAATTTACCACACTAGAAGGTAATGTAGGCGGCAAGCAATATAAAAAGATTTGAAATATTATCTACTCGACATGATAGGCTTATGAGTATAAAAAAATTTAAATAAATCAAAATCAAATAAAAATGAAAATTTATAGCAAAAATTAAGCGTGAAAAGATTGTGCTACAGAATATTGCAAAAAAAAATATACAAAAAAAGAATGAATAAGGGGGAAAAATATATGAAAATATTAAACAATTAAAACATAATAAAACAAAGAAAATTAAAATAAAAAAAATATTTAAAAATTTTAAGCTTCAGAAGAGTGTGCTACAGAATATTGCAAAAAAAAAAATACAAAAATATTTCAACAATACATTTTGCATGTTAAATTAATATGCTTTGAAAGAATGAATAAGGGGAAAAAATTTATTAATTTAAACACTTAAAAATTTTCTGCCGTTAATTTTACATTTTTTAACGCAAATTTTAGTAATTTTAAATTATAAATATAAATAAGAAATACAACTGACCACTTCAAAAAGTTACTCATACGACACGTTGACCATTTTTTTACTATAAAAAAAAATATTTTCTTTATATTTTTTTTAATTACAAAAGTATTCGATTTATATTTAAACATTAACATTTTTGGAGTTAATACTCATCACACTTGAGTATAAGTGGAACGAAATAATTACGAAATATCTGTTGAAAAGTTGCTCATACGCCATGTAGAACAATCTATTTATTGGTTTTTATAATGCACTGAGCCCTACATATTAATTTGCCACGAAGTTTAAAAAAAAGTTTGTATTATCTAGTAGGAAACATAGGAGATACTAAAAGTATATATATATATACGAGTAAATGATCAACGTGACGAACTGCGTCCATTTAACCTTGTCCATTTGTCTGCCTGTAAACACGCGAACTGGTCACCCAGTTTTTGAGATATCGATCTAAAATTTTTCAGACGTTATTTTCCCCCCAAGAAGCTATTCATTTGTCGAAATCGCTAACATCGCACTATTATAGCATATAGCTGCCATACAAACTGTACGACCAGAAAAAAGTTCTTGTATGGAAATTTTTTTTATTTCAAAATATATGTATGTACATACAATTCGACGTGCATTATAGTCTAAAAAATGTTATAATCTGCGAACAAATTATTCAGATCGGACGACTATAGCATATACATATCCAACATAAAATGTATCGATCGAAATCAAGTGTCGTATGCAGACTTTTTTATTTGTAAAGCATTATAGCGCCGATGCAAGCAAATTTAGCGTTTTTTTACCCAATATATGTTTACATCATTAATTATAAGTATTATTAGCAAAAACATTCATCAAGTGCGAAAATATATGGAAAGAAATAACTTTGAAATATCCCATCAAAGGTTGCTCATACGCCACGTAGTACTACCAATCCTAGTATAACCAATACAATTATATTAAAAGCAATTTTTTATCGACATTTATTGTACTTTTCGTTGAAATTTTAATGAAGAACTAATTAAAACTTTTCAAAAACGTATTTTAAAAATTAATAATTATAAAAATTTAAAACCTCATCTAGCTAATAAAATATTATCAGCTCCCATTACGCTCGCTTTAAAGCAGTAATTATGCACACATTACAAGCTGACTGCACTGCAGCAACCTTGCCCCAGTTCCACTCATTTTTAATAGCGCATTTTTTTCTGCCTGTGCACTTTCACACCTCAATGACGATAACAAAACGCTGTCAGCGCGGCCGCTTGTCAACATCAATATCGGTTTTCGTTATTGTTTTTGTGCATGCACTGCCGCTAATGTAACCATTTTTTCACTGACTTCATTTCATTAAAACCCATTTCAACCAAGAAAATTTACGCGCTTTACTTCCCGCAACCCTCGCCTGTTTCGCGTGCCACTCAAAGATGGTGCACGGAGGTCGGTCGACCCATTGCATGCCGCATGCCACATTGCACGTGTGATATTGTGTTCGGCGTGTGTGTGTGTGTGTAAAGCTTGTCCCAAATGCAAACCAGCTTATCGCTGAGCTTGCAAAACTCCCAATAGTGTGGCAGCAGGCAAGGCAACAACAAAGCATAGTTCATTTCACCTTCGATAAGCACCTGCTGCTGCCACAAAAGCAGCAGTGAGCCGGGCGTGCAACAACGACCCGTTAGTTAACCGCATTGTTGTTGCTTTTGTAGCTACTTTCAGCGATTTCCTGTCGACGGGCGAGCTTGCCACTTGCCACTGCAAGTTGTCTGCCGTCAGTGACTTGCAACTCCCTGATGCAGGTGAGTAGTTTGCATTGCGCTGCAATTTTTCGAGCTGACGCTGTCCACCCTCACCCCCTTTATCTTCTTCACTACCTGTCAGCATTATGTCTGCTGCAAGCATAAAGATACCACTCGCAATACGCCAGCAAAGTAATAATTCTTTGGCTTCGTCGTTGTTACCTCACTTATGCGGAATCACACACACACACAGCAAGATATGTGACCCTCATATGTGTGATTACATCAGTTTGCGTTTGCGTATGTGTAAGTGTCGTTTAACCTTCACGGCTCGTTGCACTTTTATTATTGCAACATGTGCATACACATATGTTAGCAACAGTAACAACAACAACTAGCCATCAATCTACTTAAACCCACAAAGGCAGCTCATTCGGGGTTCGCTGAATGTTCATTGCGCTGTCTGTTGGCGCTGCTGCCGTGCGCGTGGCATATCACTTGTCGTTCGGGGCGTATCGGGTGGCATGGTGCTGCTGCGCGTATTAAGAACCAATTTTAAATCGATTTATGTCGATAAACTGTAACACAGTGTGAGTTAAGCTGGCAGCGTAAGTAAGCAACTTGCTCCGAAAGAAGATAAGCTTTGTGCACTGAGCCACTTGGGTTGCATGTGCTGTGATTTATTTGAATATTTTTATCTTTTATCAACTTGCCAACTACTCTACCCACCAAGTTCGCCTTTTGTGGCACTATAATGAGCTTTATTCAATAAAATTTACGGTTTTAAAGTTATCGCGATTTTTATTTACAAAGCGGATGGCGTTGCTTAAGGAGAATTGGGCTGAGTGCAGGTGGTTCGTAATGCAATTTCGGTGTCGCGGCTTCTTAAAGCAATGCCAGGTTATTGGCAGGATATAAGAAGGCAAAATATAATATTGCTACATATTAATTCAATACATACCATATACGTATGTACATATATGTTATAGTTCTTTAAAATGTATGAAAAATATGGCAAATAATTTCGGAGAGTTATTAATATTGTTAAAATGTTGCCACTCTTCAATAATTAAAAAATTTTGAACAATGTAAGAAAGATAATCCATTCACCTAGTAGGCGTAGTTATTGCAGATTTATTACCAAAATTAAATTTAGTGGAGTTGCCACCTAATTTATTTTTGTACTTTATTTTATTTTTTATGACAAGTAAAATTTTGCATACTTGAACATATGTATAGTGGATGAAAAATTTAAACTTCAATATGTTTCAGCTTAAGTACAAGTTTTAGGGTGTTGCCACTTAACCAAAAATTGTTTATAAATAAATGGTAAGTCAAAAATTTTAATATAAAATGGCTGAAAATTCTACACAAAATTCTTTAATGTTTAAGATTAAATATTGGTTGGATTGGAGTTGCCACTTTAAAAATTTTTTTTAATTTACATCTACATATACCATAAGTTGAAAAATTAAGAAGAACTTATGAAACAATTTGATTCTAGGATTAGTTTTAATACAAAATTTAATGAAGTTGCCACCTAAATTTTTTTTTGATTTAAACTATCGAACAAGATAAAGCATTAAAAAATGTAATATAATATATAAGTGTGTAATTAATTGAATTTAGTAAATTAAATGTATTCAAAAAATTAAAGTAGTTGCCACCTTAATTAAATTTTAAAAATTTAAACTATCAATAAGTTAAAAAATAAAAACTACTTATGAAATTATTTGTATTTAGGAGTAGTTTTATTAAAAAGTTGAATGGAGTTGCCACCTTAATAAAATTTTTAAAGTTTAACTTTCAACAAATTGAAAAATTAGAAAGAACTTATGAAATCTGTTGAATTTAGGAAATTAATTGTATACAAAAAATTAAAGAAGTTGCCACCTGTATTAAATTTGAAAAATTTATCAACAAGTTAAAAAATTAAAAAGTACTTGTATTTAGTTGTATTTAGCATTAGTTTTATTGAAAAAAATTTCTTTAATATTTCTGATTTTGCAAAAAAGAATGAAGCTTTTAAAAGCTCGAATTTCGGCATGAGCTGGTTATGGAAGAAAGTTACACACTTCAACATCTCTAATTTAAAATTTTTCTGATGAGATTATAATGTAGATACCACATATTTATAAATATAGTATGTATAGGTTTCAGATAATAATGGGAAATAGTATTAAAACAAAATGTTCCTTAACATTTTTTTAATAGAAAAATGTATAGAAAATACTCAATAGAGTAGATTTCAATATTTTCATGCATTTTAGAGAATATGCAAGCATAAAATTGGTAAGTGTAATCAAAATATTAATTTTAACTTTACCAAGTTTTTTTAAAGCTCAACTTATAAACCAGATATGCCTTAATAAACTTCATATACACATGAAATTTGTATTAGGAAAATATTTAAAAAATATTAAAAAGGACTTTCGCTAGAAACATATTGATTTAATATTTGTAAAAGCTTTAGAATTTCTAATATTTTTGAACTGAATTAAATGCTAAAGCTCTAGTCAACAAATTCGATTTTAACTTAATTCAATTCAAAGCTCAATTCAACGAACGCTCAAGCAGTTAAAAATCAATATTCGGTCTGAATTCATAAATACCACTCTTTTACTTCTAAATCAATT
This sequence comes from Bactrocera neohumeralis, assembly GCF_024586455.1. Taxonomy (NCBI): domain Eukaryota; kingdom Metazoa; phylum Arthropoda; class Insecta; order Diptera; family Tephritidae; genus Bactrocera; species Bactrocera neohumeralis. The sequence goes on along the minus strand of NC_065921.1, from coordinate 19,852,029 downwards.
AAGCTTGCTACAAAGCACATACCACAGATTAAATATATCGCTTATACACACTTTTACATACGAACACCCACAAATAAAATTAAAAATTTCGTCTAGCTGTAACTGGATTTTGCATTTTTAAAATCCATTTAAATTTCGGTTTTCATTCACCAACTGCGGCAGGAATAAATTTTATGCAGGCCTCAAACGGCTTTTGTGGCAAAAATACACTGGCATTTTTATAATTTTTGTTTTTGTCAAGTTTTATGTTCTCTTGTTTTGCGGCAGTCTCTTAAGTACTGGCTTACTTAAGTGGTTTATGCGCACGAGTCAATATCTTCGGAGATTTTATTATTGTTTTGGGATTTGTGTGCTGCTGGCATATATGACAATGTAATTTATTATGGGCATGAGTAAAGCAATTTATTGATAAGAGTGTGAACAAGTGAAATTTTAAAGCTAAAGCAATAAAAATATGGATTTTGTATGTAGAAAAATCATGTGGTAAAGCGTGTGTTAAAGAATTATCTTCTTTAGAAAGAGTGAGCAGTGTCGTAACTGATTAAAAAAAGAAGAAAAAAGCTTTGTTTGGAATCAGCAAAAATTTATGAACCCCTACTCTTTATACAAATAACCAATTAACCAGTACTAGACAATATTTACGCCAGCCATTAAACCGAAACTTTGTGGCTTTACAAAGTTGCCGCCGAAAGCTTTCACCCGCAATACTTATAAGTCAACTTTCTCAACGACGACTTTTGTTCTCCTTTATTTATATCCAACACAATTTATAAGAAAAGGTGTGTGTTTAGGAGTAGGCGCAAAATGGGCACAGTTATGCCTGAAAATTAATGCTACCAGACACTTAATACACTTGACGTTAATGACAGCCATAATGAGCACGGTAATGAGCGAGGCTGTATCGCTGATGGGTAAATTTGATTTTGACCGCCTCAACACCACCGGCGACGATGGGTGGTCGCGCGCACACGTAACGCAAAAGCGTTGAATCGGAAAAAAGCAAATATTGGGGTACGGTGGATAAAGAATAAATATTTAACAAAACGCTTATATATACACGCGTGTAAGTATGTGTTTATTAAGGATCATACAAGTACTAAATATATACTGTATTTTTTTGTACATAAAAAAGTTTCGAATAAATAAAAAAAGTTCGAATAAATAAAAAGTTAAACTCTGTTTATGTATATTTATATACACATGCCCATATAACTCTCAACACTGTGACGCACATTTAATCAGAGTAACGCTTAAAAAATCAAAACACAATGTTATGAAAAAACGAGTTTATAAATAAAATGGCTTCTGAAAGTGTAGCACACTTTCAGGTAGTCAGCAAATATTGTTGGAAATATAAATATAACACGCCAAAGGCATATTAGTGGCGCCACCTCTTGTGTATTTGTAGGCACTCACCAGATTTATGAAGTACTAAACTTCATTTACATATATCACGCATTTGGGAAATCCCCCATCCACCAGAAGTGTTCAGAAAGCTCAACAAATTCCAGTCAAGGCTTTAATCAGTTAGCGTGACAATAATATTTACGCAATATATTAAACGCAAATTATGGAAGTGAGTGGCTGAATGAATAAATAATTAAAAAAAAACTTGTTTGAATAATTTCTATTATAATTTCTATTTTTTAACCAAAAGTGCTTAGAATAGCACATAGTCGATAATTTAGAAACCCAAAAAGTCTTCTTGGAGCTACTTGAAGCTTGTTTGCTTTCAAAAATTATAGATCTTGTCTTTTTCTGAGCACTTTTGGGCTTCAAGTAGGCTATTGTAAAAATCGTTTATAGGTATGGTTTGGAGACTAAGAAATTATGGATTCCGATGTAGAGTTGATAATAAAAGCCTTTATTGTAAGGTACGTGACTTTGATGTAATTTGCCAAATTGTAGGCAACAGCTAAAAATATAATCTTGCCTACACTTAAAATGAACTTAGAAGAACTTGTTATAGCTGGATTGGAATAATTTCAATTTCAATAGACAATAATAAAACGTTGCCTACATATAGGGTTTAGTTCCGCAGTGAGTGTTTATGAAAACAAAAGGATAGCATATATAATAATTAAATGTATATTTTAATATTTTATAGAAAAAAAGTTTCGAAATTCAGTAAGTTTTGAAAATCATTACAGAACATTATGGAAAAAGTTTCGAAATTCAATAAGTTTTCGAAAATCATTACAGAACATTTATTTTAAGGAATGAGGGTTTCGAAATTCAATAAGTTTTCGAAAATCATTACAGAACGTTTTGGAAAAAGTTTCGAAAATGAATAAGTTTTCGAAAATCTTTACAGAACATTTATTTTAAGGAAAGAGACTTTCGAAAACATTACAGAACCTTTTCGAAACTGTTTTTTCCTAAATTAAAATATACACTTATTTACTAAATATACGATCCTTCTGTCCAACTAATTTTCGTTAAAAGAAGTAAACTTCATACATTGAACCTCGCATTCAGCTCCCAAGCTTTCGTCACTCACATATATCAAATCCAATTTTCATTCGAAAATAAGCAAATTGTAGCATTTTAGTTCTCATCTCACATGCTTTTTCTAGAATTTACTTTACTAAAATCTGCTTGAACTACAAACACTTCCGTATGGCGGCAGCTTTCAACGGCTTCTATACACATACATATACACATATATGCAGGTGGCGCTGCGTGTTTTCCCTTTAATTATTTTAGCTGATTATTTTCACCACCATATTGCGGCTGCAGCTGTTGCCATCGCCACTAAGCTGGTTGCAATTGCAGTCGCACGCGTGTGCCACGTTGCCGCGGTGTTGGCCGTTTGCTGTCGGCACCGCTGACGTTGGTTTGCTCAGCTCACCGATTTTGACGCCATCCATGCGTTGGCAAATGCATTTGTATGCAGCAGCAGCAGCAATTGTTGTGATGCGCGTTGCCGCCTGGTGTTGTATAACAGCTGATATTCATACAGCTGGAGTAATTGTGGCACGTACTGCAATAAATTTGGTGTGCCTTTTTTCTGCCAACGAAAGAATTAGAATTTCTTTCCAGTGCATTAGAAGCATATATTTTCCTACGTTGGCTATATATGTGTATGGTTTTTGTTATTGACAGCGTGCTCTGACGCATTTTGTTGCACAGCAGGCTCGTATTTTAGAATAGACTTGGCGCAGTTTTATTTTAGCGGCCAATGTTTACTCGCACTCAGGGCAACGCGTCGGGCTGAGCGAGCGTCTGCTGTTTGTATAATGTGGTCATTCTCATTTTAGCCACTCCGCCGCCCATTGTGCTCCAGCGGCTCAAGCAGGTCTAGCTGTTTGCCTAGCGGTAATAATGATGCTTTTCAACTGTTTCTGCTTTTATTTCTGCTTTGCTGTTGTTTTATTGGCGGCGTCACTCCATGGTTTCTGCCTTTACTTTATTTAGTTTCACTATTCGTTTGTATATAGTTGGTTGTATTTATAGGTGGTAGTGTAGGTGTGCTTTCTCCTATTGTTTATCAGGTCTTACGCGTGCTGATTTTATTTGTTTTCTTAGCCACTTTATGTATTTTTGTATTGTCTTGCCTAGTCGCTTGTTATACCTCCCATGAAATGATGTTGTATCGTAAATCGAGAGTTTTGAAAATATGTTTATATGTATACTATATACTTATGTTTGTATATACTATAGTATGTATATATGACTTGGTTGTCTAAGTTTATTTCTGTACCGGTTTACAAGACTGGAAACTATGCTATAGCTTTAGAGACAACTGTTTCAAAATCAATAATCCGAACGCAGTAAAGTAACGTCCACAAATCATTGTTCAAAGGTAAATATTAAAGAGTGGTGAATGGAACAGTCAACTCGCATAAATCAAAAAGTGAAAAAAGGCGGTTATAAAGGGTCATCCATTTCGAGGCTATTGCAAAAAGTATCTTTACTTGGATCAGCAGTTACTACTTCATAGTATAGGGCATAATTTTGGTGTCACTTCCTCATGTTAAGAGAGTAAAGCTCGAACTTAGCGAGCAATAAAGTGGCAAATCGAAATTGTATAAATTAATCCAACTGTGCTTTTATATCAATACAAATGAACACAGTGGTTATGGAAAAAATCAAAATATTTATGCAAAGTTTCAATCGATTTTTGAGTTTATATTTACACAGCTGCGAGGGATTTTATCATAGTTTTGTAAACACCTCCAATTTAGTATAAATGAAGATATCAGTGTATGTATTTATTTATCTTGCTAAATTTTTTTCTTTCAATTTTAGTTGCTATTTAATATAAGGAAAGAAAATCATCAAATTATGGGGAAAGAAACAGATATAAGGCTAAGACACTACAACTAAGTACAAAGTCCAACAAAACTTAGGCCAATTTAATATAAATTATCCAGTATGCACCAATATGAAGCAGTAATTACAAACTTGCTTACTTAAGTAACATAATTAAGAGCTTCGCTATGCAGTATCTGTCTGTGCCTCGTCGTGCCACACAGTGCGCAAAGCTTTATACTTTTTTTTATAATTTAATTACCATTTCGCACATCGTTTTCTTTCTACACTTTTTGCGTTACTTAAAGGGAAAGCTACGCAGATTTTTGTATAAATAAAAAAATCTAAATTTAACGTAATGCAGATGGACAAGCAGGGATTCGCTAAATTCCATAAAAGCAAAAAGCGAAGAAATCAAGTGTGATCACAGACACTGGTGTTTTTTTATTATTACTTTAAAATCTTCTAATAAAATGTTTGTGGTTAACAGCTGCGTCGTGTCTATTAGCACTAGTGGCATACTTATTGTAGAAATTTTTTAATTAGTTATATTTTTATACTCTTGCAACATGTTGCTACAGAGTATTATAGTTTGGTTCACTTTAAGTACTTTACAGACTTTTGACAGAAAATATTGGTCATTGTGTGAGATATACAAGTATAATTGAAAAAATTGAAAAGAGAGAATCTTTTCTTGATAATATAATGTATATCTGTGTGTCAAAATTGGTTGAATCGGGTGAATACTTTTTTTTAGCTCCCATATACTTAATATAAAGACTTTCGAACGTCCGGTGACTTTCTATGAGAGAGATAACAATGTATCCTTCCGCCTAAAATAGATAAAATTGGATAAAAACTTGACAAAGCCCCCATATAACTAATATCATGAGTTTTGAACATTAGTGTGATTAGTCTGACTTTACTCAACATGGTTGGTGATATTATGTGAGGTACCTTAATGGACCTCAGGGAACATTTAATTTGTAGTTTTAATTCTTGCATGATGCAAGAGCATAAAATGTTTGGCTGCTACCGAACTTAGCCCTACCTTAATTGTTTTCAATTTATTTGTGATTTCTACAGCTATGTGTATAACGACATAGTATGGGAAAATCGAAAATTAAATAAACACTCGTAAATGTTTATATTTATAAATCGATGCTTAAAATAGACACGCGTGTGAAAGAAAGCAATATTAATTTTGCTGTAATTGAATGTATCGCTCGGGCGAGTGGGCATGATTTGGTTTTTGTGTTGTTAGAAGGTATACATATGTATATAAAAATTGAAAGCAAAACATAGCATAATGTAACTTAACATAGCATATCATAGCATAACATAACACAACATAACTTTTAAATTTAAAATAAAATAAACTAAAACGACGAAAAATAATATAACATAACACAACATAGCATAACATAACGTAACACAACATAGCGCAAAAAATATTTTAAAATAATTTAAATGACTAAACTTAATATAACATAACATACTATAGTATTGCATAACATAACACAGCATAACTTTTTAATTTCAAATAAAAAAGCTAAAATAACGAAAAATAATTTAACATAATACAACATAGCATAACATACAGTAACACAACATAGCGCAAAAAAGATTTTAAGATAATTTAAATAACTAAACTAAATATAACATAATATAACGCAACTTAACGTAACATAATATAACATAGCATATCAAAAAATAACATAACATAACTTAACGCAGCATAACTTTTTAAAACAAATTGAAATAAAAAAAAAAAAAAATATAGCATGACATAACGGAATAAAATTATTTTGAACTAGTTCAGTTTATTGTTAACTGAGTGCTAATATCTGAAAACTATCACCGATAAATGTTTCTATATCCATACAATTCATTTAATGAACATTTACAGTAGAATGCTGCGCTTGGCAAGCAATCTAATTCAAATTATTTACATATTACTGAATAATTGTGCAATAAATGGCATTTAAAGCAGCATAACTTGTATATGTAATAGTGTATAATGCACATATGTATGTATGTGCCATGGTAACGCCTGTACGCGCAGCAGTGTTTCGCCAAAACATGATTGACAGCCACTTGAAAGGGGAAAAGTATAAATAAATTGCCATATGGAATTCTTAGAAAATATGAAATATTATATATAATAATAAATTTGCAAGATAACGTACTTTTTTGTTTTTGGTATTTTTTACTCACAAAGAATGTGTTAAATTTAGACTACACATTTTTGAGCTAATAAAAAATGTTTTGTTATAAAAATAATCAGGGTCGAAAAGTGGCATTTTTGCAAAACGAAAAAAAGTCAATTAATTAAGTTGATCGAAATAAGAAAGCGCTTACTTAATTTTGTGCTATATTTGTAAATGCTTATTAGGATGGAACGAGCAGAAGTATACCAATTTTTTTTTAAGTATACCAAATGAAACATGCTCTTTCTGCTATTAAATAAAATTACAAAAATTGTAAACTATATATTTTTTATTAAAAAAAAATCTTTTTAAATTAAATTTTGTCTGTTGTTCTACGTCTATTTATTAGCAAGAATAATAGAAAATATAGAGTATTGTAAAGAAATGAATATACAGAAAAAATATAATTTTTCTAAAATATTATATTACGAAAATTTATTTATAGAATTTTAATATTAAATTCTTGTAAAAGACAAGAAATTAAAAATTTATATTTTTTTTAAATCTTATATTAAGAAAAGTTGTTTACAGAGTTTTAATGTTAAAATTAAAAAAAAAAATCTTTTTAAATTTTAAATTTAATTTTTTTTTTAATTTAAAATTTTTTTAATAATATTAAAATTTTTTTTTAATATAATATTTTAGAAAAACTATAGATTTTTCATTCCTTGTCTTTTACAATAATTAAAAATTGTAATACACGACCCACCTTAATAAAAAGTTTGCGCTTGTGAGTATAATTTTAATGGCATATGAAAGTCATCATTAAAATATGTGTGTTTAGAAATACATACATATGTATGTGTACGCCAGTTTGCTGTTTTCTGTCATATTGCGACTAACCCAATTTTTAATGTATTTTATAGTGAAGAGATTTTAATTATCGAATATTAAATGTTAATAAAGAAAGCAAAAAAGTATTAAAAAAATTGAGGTAAGCCATTTCTAAGCCTTAAAATCCAACCGCGGCTCACTCCTCCTTTTACCCGACAGTAAATTAGTTTTATTTTATTTTTTGCTATTTTATCTTCCGTTCGCAAGGGGTTTAAAGCTACTATGAATTCTTTCAATTTTCAGTATTTCCAAAGGCTTCTACACTGGTATAATATTTAACCAAGCTTTTAATCAGCCTTCAGGCGACTATCAATCGTTTGATGTCAATCAACTAATTAATCTTAGCACGTACTATAAAATATTTCCTCCATTTGTGGAGCAACAAATGACAATTTGTAGTTGCAAGCGCAAAATCACACACATACACAGAAATGCATACATATATACGCACATACATATTGTATAAATACAGTTCATTCCATTAAATTAGTGTTATATACTTAGCAATCTCTAATGTGTGCACGTAATTCTCCTTTTACTCATCGCTTTTAATTTTTAATCATTTTATCCTTTAATTAAGCTTATGTCACGTACAAGCAGTTTACGAAGAAATCACATACACGTAATCGTATCGTATCTTATATAAATAATTTCTGTTAGAAGTGTTAAGAGTTTTCTACATAGCAATGACAATTACAGTAATTACTCTGTATGAGGTGTTATCTTTCAAGTGTAAAATGAGTTTTTTTTATAATTTTCTGCACAGACAGATAGATATTATAACTACGTATCCGTATATGTCAATAGTTACGTGTACGCAACTAGACATACGCAGTTCCAACAGGAAAATATAAAATATTCGAAAAACAACATTTGCTTGTTCAATTTTTCCTTTTGAAAGTTAACTTTTATGGTAGGCTGAAAGCACTTGCTATCATATGATGTGACAACATGTGACATCATTTGATATTTTAACTAGTATTTAGCGGCGTTGTCGCCGTATATCATGCTTGATCTTATTATAAGTTATACATTTTACTTATTTAGGGTAGAAAAATCATTAGATGATGTGTTTGATGTTTAGTTATGAAACTATCATGTGATATGATCGCTTTGTATATGTTAATGTAATTATGCATAATTTTATGATATAATAGGAAAAATTTTATCACTAAGTAAATATTTCAACTACATATATCTTATAAAAGATTGCTTGCAGCAAAATATTGCACATGGTTTGGTATTTCAATTGATCTAATATCAAACAAAACATTTGTAATATCACGTGCAATTGTATCGAGTGATAGAAAAAGGCATATGTGTCTAACGAATATTTAAGCCAAGAGAAGGGAGCACTGTAAAAGTTAATGGTTTTCTTTTAGGATATGATGTGATTACTTACCACATGATCATATCATTAAGATCATGTGGACCAAAATACTATAATATTTTGAAAAGAGATTTTTTAATAGAAAATATGATTTTTTTCACGCATAAATTATTTGTTTTCTTTTACGATATGATGTGATTATCATATGATTAAGATCATGTGATGCAAAAGACTATAATTTTTTCTAAAGAGATTTTTTAGTAGAAAAATGTGGTTTTATTATGCAGAAGTTATTTCTTTTCTTTTACGATATGATATGATTACTTATCACATGATCATATGAATAAAATCATACGACCCAAAATATAATATTTTCTAAATAGAATTTTTAATAAAAAAATATGATTTTATTATGCAGTAGTTATTTGTTGTCTTTTACGAAATGATGTGATTATTTATCACATGATCATATGATAAGATCAAAATCAAAAGACTATAATATTATCCAATTGCAAAATATGCTTTAATTACGTTACTTATGATTTTTTATGACCTGTTTTTATAAGAGGGTAGGCGTATGATGTGACATCATCGATATGATGTTGGTGTGATATTAGAAATTACTTTTCTTATTCATAATCTATTAATGTTAATTACACATTTTTCATTGCAACGCCATATAGCTGGATGCAACATATCACATTATAGAATCGACTTTTTGCACAGTTTTAATAAATAAGCTCTGGGATATAATGAAATCAAGCTATGATATCAGATGATACATTGACGTTTTTCTTAATTCTTATAAAAGTAGTTTCTTTACAGTTTTTGTTGGTTATTTTTTTTATGAAAATACGAGCAACAATTATAGATTTTTTGCTTTGAATTTTACGACTTCATATGTTGTCGCATCAGCTGAATATATTTCAAGATTTTTCGTGACATCATGTGATGTATTTTATTGAAAGTAATATGACTTTTGACTTGATTGTTGAAAGTGATATGTGAAGTTCTCTTATTATGTAGAATATTTTATTAATTTTGAATTATAAAATTTAACGCAAGATATTTTTTATATTTACTACGACATCATATGATGCAATTAATTGTCGATATTGCAAAAATAAAGTTGCATGAAGCAATTAATCGTCAATACTGCAAAACTAAAGCTGTGATATTAAGAACTAACGCATTTTCAAAATATTGTTAGACTTTTTTTTGCATATTTTTTATCGCATCATATTTGTGTGATACCGAATGCTACTAAACACTACTAGTGCCATCACAAATGATATTAATTTTGCTTGAAAATAGACCAAAAATAACTAGTAGATGGTTTGCTGCATATAACTTGCCAAAAATATATCTGAATATGCGCCAAAACGCAAGTGTGCAAACAAATAAAAGAACAAATATATTTTATAGCAAATTTAAAATTCATTTATAAATCACCATGACATTAAAAAACACTAAACACTCACTTAGCTGTCTCATAAATTAATCACATATGTTTCGTTTTGGATAAAGACATTTATTGCACTCACTTAGAAAAGTCTAATTAATTTTAACAACTATGAAAATGAAAAATTAATTTATGCCGCTTTTAAATTTAGAACGCTGTAGCAACTAAAAATACAATTATTTACGCGCACAAAGTATTAATAGCTTGGATTTTAATAAAATGTGCACGCAAAATGTATTTTAGCGTAAAAATTAGAAATAGTAAAAAGCAAAGACGTATGCGTTCTTCAAGGCTTCAACATGTTGCACAAACAATCACTAAATATATTTATAAACAAAAATGTTTATAAATAAGCACTTGATGTAGTGTTGGGTGTGACGTTTACGCCCACATGTTATTACTAGCGCTATCTACAAGAATATAGAAATTTCTTTGCTAAACTACTTTTCGCTTAAATTAAGACTAGCCTCCACTCCCCTACCTACACGCTGCTGTGACGCTTTAATTGCTGGCATTTTGCGTTGTCAGACATTGAGGTCAAAGCATTTTTTATACTGAAAGCTGAAGTATCAAGTTCTTATTTAAGTTTTTGCTATAAAAATATGCTGCTAACTAATCCCCACGCTGCCGCAATGCTTTCCTGAAGTTGGCAATAAGTAATTGTGCACATTAATAATTTACAATGAAAGTTGTGAGCAAAATGTAAGTGAAAAGGCAACTTGACTTGTTCTATTGTGAGCAAGGCGAAGGAGCTGGCTTATTAAGGGTACTCGTGATTTATTTTAAATGTAATATATTTACAAGTACCATTACTATAGTAAAATTTAATTTTGATTTGAATGGCGAATAAATTTTGAACACATATTTTTAGAAAAATTTATTTTATATTTTCAGCGTATGAGCATGAACAGGGCACACTGTGCTTTTTTTTACAGATATTTCTTCGTCATTATATCCAAATGATACTTGCTTTAATGTCCCCAAGGAATTGCAATACCTTCTCTGTATGACGCACATACGTGCAAATATAGATAAGTATGGTATACATAACGGACCAAAAAAAAGTGTAATGACAATATTCACCGGAAATAATTGTGTTATTCAGAAGCTTTGTTTTTTTATTGAGGGTAGGAAATGACTTGGAATCTTAGATGGGAAATCGGCTTACCTACAATGTTAAGAGGATTTTAATAATGTGCTCAAATTTACTTAATTGTGATCACGAAAAAAATTATATATTGAATATTTATATGCTGTTGGAGAGCCTCTGAAGAAAACTCCCGCCTTTAATACAGATTCAACGGCAAATATTTGCAAGTAATTTTGGTTTAAGAAAGAGAAGAAGAATTTTGGTTTAAATGCATAAAAATCAAATTTAAGTATAATTAAGGGAGTTATATTAAAATTAAAGCATAGAAAAAGAAATAAGAAGGACCCATTGAGTAGTTGTGGACGAATCACAATTTTGAAGAAAAAAAGTTGCTCATACGCCATGGAGTGCAGTGCTCTATGCACGTTGCATTGAACTTTTAGTATATTTTTGTTAGGGAATAGCACTTAATAAGGTAACCAATGACATGCATCGACATAAAATAATACAAAAAAATTATTCTAAGTCAAAGATGTATAATTTTTTGGTGAACAATTTTTGTCATAAAAAATCAGATATTATGAATCGCAAAGGAAACTCTTTAAAGTTTGATTTTAAACAACAATTAACACTTTTGAAGTAAAATATAATTGCAAGAATGTGTTTGAGTGAGTTTTGATAACAAAAGTTTTATTTTTAAAAAGAAATATATAAGAATATATATTAGGGGACGAATTTCAATTGATATAAGAAGAAAAAAAATTGTAAAAAATATTTTTTATAAACAAAATAAAAAACTAAAATTTTCGAAATTTTCTGCATAAAAAGTACTATTTACGTATTTTTTGGATTCATATAAACTATTCATGTTTTAACATTTATACCTCAAAATTTATAAAACCAATACAATCTTTAAAAAAAAAAAATTTAGATTCGACAACTTCGCTAATTTTAGGAATTTTTATAAATAATTTTTTTGAAAATTTGTTATTTTGAGTACACAGTAATAATATTTATTGAGAAAAAAAAATTCAAAGCAATTACAGTCAAGTAGTAACTTGAACCAGTGAAATAATTATTAATACAGCACGCGTTATTAATTAAAAGCAACAAAGTGACCGACTAAATGTGTATTTGACATTACAACAACCTAACTACAACTTTCATAAAATTTTCCAAGCCCAGCACCCCAACCTCAACAGTCTGGCAAGTGTCAGCATTCCATCAAAGCCAATTTTGGACACCGTTAAATGGGAAGCAATAAACGTAAATGAGTTTCACGCAAAGCAAATGCCAAAAATCCATCAAAAACTTGCAAACTAAATGCGTAAAACGAAGTAAATATTAAACCAAAAAGTTGAGTTTGGGAAAGTGAGCAAGCCACTTGTGCTGCAGTTGGCACAAAACACACACAGAATCTGTGCGCGCATAATTGCACGCAAAGCGAAAGTGTCACCACAACAATTACACTCACACTTATATACACAACAATTACACTCACACTTATATGCACACACATAGTAAAGGCGTAAAGGCATATTTATGTATGGCGTCTAGGCGAAACCGCTATTTACGAAAAGTTAAGCACTAGCAAAGTACCAAACAATCAGCAGCGAGCAATGTACGGCAGCGACCTTGACCAATAATGCGAATTGCATGTAGTAATGTCAGCGCTTGACAGCAGCAACAACAACAACAACAAAAGCAAAAAAGAGAGCACAAGCTGTTAGAATTTCATGGGTTCTTTGAGTTTTTTTCGCTTTGCGCCTATTGTTGTGGTACAGGCTTGTGAGCATTGAGCAACAGCGCGGTGCGGGTGTTTATGTTGTGGTTTCTTGTTGCTTTTATTGCTTTTTTTGCACACTTGGCGCACGAAATTCGCCAAATACTTTCACTTCTGTACTGCGGTGCTCACTTTTGCTCTTTTTTTATTTGTTTTGGCGCGCTCCCGGTGACTGTGACTAAGAAAGCGCTTGTAGTTTTTGTAGTTTTGGCCCAACACTTGTGCGGCTAAAGTGTCAGTAAACTCAATGCGCTAAGGACCTTCTAAAATTTCGCAATTTACAAACCAATGTTTACATTCAATTGCGATTATGTGATTTTCGGGTTCAATGCTCACCATTATATTTAATTAAGTGGCTATTATTTGCTGGGTTTGATGGGGCCAAACTAGTGCCAGACTGACCCAAATTCGCATTTAGACTGATCAAGGTTGCCACATATCAATTTATGCAATCGTTTCGCCATTAACAAGTGGTGGCGGCAAATATGCCTTTGTACTTCTCGCTGATTGTATATTATATACTATATATATACTGTTTGTATGTATTGAGGTATTGTATGCATGTATGTAAGTATTTATATATGTTGTATATGTATTTATTTAATGAATTCTATACTTGTAAGCACCTGCGAAAGCGTAGCGCCAGAACATTAAAATCAAATGCGCAGACGACCTTCACTCAGCACCACCGGCCCATTTCGCCTTGACGCTTGTGTATTTTCGATTTCGCAAAAATATTGTCGATTAAACACGTTCGCAAATGTTTTTCACATAAAATTTATTATAAATGCGGTTGTCAGAAAATTTTATGTATTTTTCGTTTATGGAGCAATATGCACGTAAGCGAATAGAAGTGGGACAATGCAATAAATTTGAAGTTCAATTTTAAGGACGGGCAGCTAAAGCGCTTAAAAGACTTGAAAGCATGTAGTGAAGCAATATTTTTATACAAACGAAGAATCAAAAATGAAAAAGGGAAAAAATGAAAGAAAAAACAAAAATAAAAAAATAAACAAAAATGAAAAAAAATCCAGAAATGAGCATAAAAACCAAACAAGTATATCCCAAAAATACCAAAAAAAAAAAAAGAAATTAATAAAAAGCACAACAAAATATGTGTGTCACTCTGTTATAATAAATTGCGGATGCATAAGTAATGCCGTTACAAATAAATTATTTATTTACATTTAAATTGGCTGTTTAATATTCAGGCCAAGTGACGTGCACACACCCACGTGTCCAAGCAACGGCGATTACGCTACAGCAAGAGCGGCCAGCGGAAAACAGCGAAAAATCCACAAAAATTACAAAAAAAAATATTACAACAAAAAATTACCAAACAAAAATTACAAAAAAAAGCATAACAACAACAAAGTGACCAGTGGAAGCCGCTGCGTTAATAATTTCGGCGTTCTCCCCAAAAATTCATATTTCCCAATTTTCGTTTTCGTTTTCATTTTCATGTTCATTTTCGTTTTCATTATTTACTGTTTTGCTCACCGACTTGCGGTTGGCCAAAGGCCAGCAAATAAGAAGCCAAAATTTCCCATGTCAGGCGTGCGCTTGGCCATCTTAATATGGTTAAAATATTGTTGCTGTAGCCACTACTGGTTTTTGGTGTTGCTGCTGTTGTTAGTGTGCTTTTGTTGTCAATTTATGCTGTCCTACCTCAACAGCGGCCGCACTGTGCCGTCCTGCCACCAAATTGGGGCATAAACAAGCAAGAAAATGCGTAATTTAAATAATTTTCGCATTAAAAATCAAATTAATGCGCTTACTGCATGAACTGGAGCACGCGCACACATACAGATAAACACTTAGTGTTGGTTAGTGTTGGTTAGTGTGCGTGTGTTTGTCATGCCGATGTTTCGGCAGTGTTTACACAACGTATTTTGTCACTTCATTTGTTGGGCGAACTCAAGTGTCTGAGCAGCAAGCAAAGGAGTCGCAGATATGTGAGTGCGTGAATGTACAGTAAATGGGCAAAAAATTGGAAACAATAAAATTTTTAAATGTTTTTTTTTTTTTTTTTTAATTTTTAACTACATTGGAAAATGTTTTAAATGCTATGGAAGAGAAAATTTTTGGGAGTCCTAAGGATACACATATTTTAAAAATGTTTACAAAACAAGAAAAGTTTTAACTTCAAAAGCACGTACGCTATAATACTCTTTACAGGTGCATTTCTTATAGCAAAAAAGATATGAAAAGATCTATAGCTTGATTTAGATCGGTCCGTTTGTATGATAGCTATGCGCTATAGTAGTCCGATTCCAACAATATGTTCAGATATTATAGGTTTGCTTTGAATAATAATCCATGCCAAATTTTGTAAAGGTATCTTATCAAATAAAAAAGATTTCCAAGCAAGGACTCTACTTTGATTGCTCAGTTTGTATGGCAGCTATATGTTATAGTGTTCCGATCTGAACAATTTGTTCATATATTGTAGCGTTGCCTTTGGTAATATTATGAGTCAAATTTCCTTAACATGTCTTAACAAATATAAAAGTTTTCCGTACGTGGACTTGACTTTGATCGGCCAGTTTGTATGGCAGCTATATGCTAAAGTAATCCGATCTGAACAATTTCTTCAGAGATTACACCAGTGTCTTTTCTAATAACCCGTGTCAAATTTCATGAAGATATCTTGACAAATAAAAAAGTTTCCCATACAGGAACTTGATTTGGATCGGTCAGTTTGTATGGCAGCCCTATGTTTTAGAGGTCCGATATCAGCGATTACGATATATAAGCAGCATTTTGCAGAGAAAAAAACGTGTGAAAAATTTTTGTGCGATATTTCTGAAGCTAAGGGACTAGTAACCAGTTATATTTGAGATATCATATTAGTTAGTTATAAGGTAGCTTTCAACTAGGCCGATTAACTGTCAGCAACTAACATTCAACCTATCATGTATTGAACAAAAAACAATTTTCGCTCTTAATAGAATTACTAGGACAATAGCAACACCA
Source organism: Bactrocera neohumeralis (assembly GCF_024586455.1). Classification (NCBI taxonomy): domain Eukaryota; kingdom Metazoa; phylum Arthropoda; class Insecta; order Diptera; family Tephritidae; genus Bactrocera; species Bactrocera neohumeralis. Next base: position 19,836,090 of record NC_065921.1, on the reverse strand, counting down.
AAAAAGCCCCAGCTAAGTACTCACATCGTAAGCAAACAGAGCAAAGCGTCGTCGCTTTTTGCATAGTAAGTAACTCTGGGAAATTACAATTCCCGTTAACAAAAGTCAGAAAGCTGAGTGCTGCATACGCATACACAAATTAATGTGGCTGGTACAAGTGTTTGTGTGGAAGTCTTTATTTTTTCCTAAAGTCTGTTATGCACACAAAGGACACTCAACTGTGGCCATTCGGCCGTATGAAATTGCCGTTTTTTGTTTGTCTTCGCTTATGGTGCATGTGTGTGGGTAAATGCTGGTATGTTTGGTGTTGATTGGCGCGTTTGGCCGCAAAGCGAGTGAATACCTGTGGCTGATTCTTTATTAAAATTTTGCTTATAGTTACTCGGCTTTTCGTTAGGGTCAGCTTGTGGTTCTTTAATTTGGTTCAATATTTTTTTTTTTCAAGAGGAACATAACGGCTTTATGTGTTTTTAATAAAGATGTGTGCAAACGCTTTATTTAAAAATAAATTTATATAGTATAAAGGGAGCTTATAAGGGTATATACTAATGGATCGTCAGACCTTACGTTGTATCGAGTATCGAGCTTGTGGTAGATACTTTGATGTTGTCCAACAAATGGAGTGGACGACAAGTTTTGAACCGACTTTGTATAGCCAGCATTAAGGAGAGATTTTTCAAGGCAATAATATATGGTATAAGGAGTTGGGTAATTTTTTGTTGAGTGGTGTGCTTTAATTTTCGATATTGGTTGGAACGAGTACTGCGTCAAGGTTATACAATGGTTTTCCTTGACTATAGCTTATACAAAATATTAAATTCATCAGCTTTTAGTTATGTTTCAGAAAAATACTCGTAATCAAAATATAAAAGTGAAAAGGTAGGTGACTTTGCTAAACCTTAGTAAGTCTGAATACCAGTCTTATTATATAACTGTATCCTTGACTATAGTTTGTACAAAATATTCAATTAATCAGTATTTAGTTATGTTTCAAAAAAATACTCTTATTCAAAATATAAAGGTGAAAAGGTGGGTGACTTTGCTTAATCTTAGTAAGTATGAGAACCCGTCTTAATGAATTTGGATCTTCTGAGCTATTATGTATGTTCATATAACGACAGAAAAGTTGTTGGCCTAATATTACAACACAAAATATTAAATTCATCAGTATTTAGTTTTGTTTCAGGAAAATTCTCGTAATCAAAATAAAAAGGTTGGTGACTTTGCTTAACCTTAGTAAGTCTGAGGACCAGTCATACTTTATAATGCATTGGGAGCTATGTTCATAGAACGACAGAATAGTTGTTAAGCAAATATTAGATGCATACTTGGAAAAATAAATATGCATTCAAAAAAGTAAATAAAATATATTTTTTCGATATTTTTTAAATATTTTCAAATTAAAAAAATAGATTAATAAAAAAAAATTAAGCTATGCAATTAGGTGATGAATTTATGCAACCTTTTACTCAAGAATTCTTCAAACAAAATTTGAACATGCCAACCCGTAAACAATAAGTTACAGTTCTCCTCAAACTTGATATATTACCCCAATTATTCTCTAATTTATTTCCTTATTGCTGTTAAACTGAAATGCAAAATACTCGCAAATTCAGCAAAGCTGTGAAATAAAATGCAGACCATCAGTTCGCACTCACACGTTTTTCCTTTACAATTACGTGAATTATGGGAGAGATTTTTGGAAATACAAGTATGTGTGCTAACAACTGCAGCCTTGTAAACTTTTCAAATGCAGCAACAATTTCGATTTGTTTACAATAATTCTGAAGGTTGTTGTCCGTAGCAATAAACATTGCCGCATGAATTGCAGAATGCTGATGTGTTGTTGTCTGCTGCACATTTGGCGCTCCGCAATGTAAATACGACATTTGATTACATGTAACTCTCGGGGAGGAAATAGTGGCAATGTAAACATGCAATTTGCTGTTGTAACTACTAAGAATTCCAAAATAGCACGAAAATTTAAATTTAAATTTAACCAAATATGTAAATGTGGGATTTTACTAAAATTGGCAATGGGAAAATTAGGCATGTGATTAGTATGTAGGTTATGTGAATTAGAAATAAGTAGTTTGGGGTATTTTTGGCAAGCATCTTTTTTCAAAATATCTCAGTTGTTTACCTAAAGTCTATTTAATAAACATATAACCAATACATTCGATAATTGTCAGATAAAATGCCATAGCAGAAATATTTTTGCAAGCGGCGTTGAACTAAATATATGATTGTTTTAAGAAATGTATTGATTTTTGAGTTAAAATAGTTAAATATTAGGGTTTTTGATAATTACTATATTAATAGGCGAAAATGTTTTGTTTTGCCTCGTGGTTAGGAAATTTGACTGCGACACAAATATAATATAAATGGTTTTGAACTGTAGTATAGTTATTTTTTAGCCAAGACACCTATCATCTTTATACAATTATAGTAGTTTTATTTGTATGGCAATTATTTGAACAATTTCAACTTTTATTTTATTAATTACAGATTACTTCTGAAAGGCTTTAACTATCATAAGGCTTAAGTACGATCTTGAAAAGTTTGTAAAATATTTCATGAGTGATTCTGCCATTAAAATGTAATTGAAAAAGGTTTGAGTATTAACTAACCTATTCCTCTTCGATTTAGAGTCTCAAGTCTGAAAAATTAGAAATTTCATGAGACTTAATGTACCCTTAAGTATTTCCAAATAATTTCAAATTTAGAAAATTTGGAATATAGTAAGAACATTTCAATTTTCTAAACTTGAAATTCGAAATTGAGTTTAATTTTGAAATATATGGAGTACAGAATGAAATTTTCAATTTTCTAAACTTGAAACTCGAAATTAAAATTTATTTCGAAATATTTAAGGGTACATTAAGGCTCAGAAAAAAATATAATTAATAAAAATGAGATCTAAGGCAAAATTTTTTCGAAAAATGTTTTTGGAAACAAGATCAAAAGCATGCAGCTTATTCAATTTATCAAGACCTCCATTAAATCAGTTTGACAATATCAAATTTTCTAATTAAGAGCATTGAACTTTACAAAAATATATATTTTTTTAAATTTTATCACAACAACAACATCAAATCTAGACTGATTAAGAGGTTAACATCCACTTTCGATTCATTTTCAAAAAATATAAACTTTTTTATTTTATATCGAATATGCATATATTCGAAATTTTTTCGAGTTACTATCAGATATATGAGCGTAATTGCAAAATTTTTTTTAACTTAGTGCAATCGGATTTTACGTCCGATTTCGAATTTTAAAAATTCGAAATTTTTTCATTTTATATCGAATGCACATACATTTGAAATTTTTTTTTCGAAAATTCGAGTTTTATCCCGCAAATTGCTTCAGAAATATGCGCGTATTTGTAAAAGTTTTTTAATTTGGTACAATCGGCAATCAAAATTGTTTTACACGAAACGATGGTTTCAGAGTCGTTGAAGAAAATTTCGCCGAAACGCTAAACCGATCAACTTGAGTTTTCGCACGACCATCTATAATATATTTGTCAGATTATGATCGAGGTAATAATATTTTTGATAATAATTTCGAGTTTCCAAGCCAATCGGAAGTGCAAATTTTTTCACAAAAAGCTGATTTTTTGAAGCCGCCAGTGTGCCAAAAAATAATAATTTTCACTTGTACTTCAATCATTAACTGCATTCATCTATGGTTAGCAATTCTTTTCTTTTTGTTTCTTTTTTCATTTTAAGATAATTTTAAGCAGAAAAATCTTCCTCAATGCCAGACACTTTTTTTCGGAGGACCTTCTGGAGCCCCACTTTCTGCGCAAGGAAAACCATTTTTAGAATGAATTACGGATTGCTTGGTATATTAAATTCTGTAAATGTACATTATTTCTATTTAATTATTAAGTAATTTTACTTCTCTTCGTGTCTTTAGGACTCTTCAAAAAGTTATCACAAAAAATGAGCTTTTTTTTCCTAACCCTCAAGTGGTCACAATCCCTTAAAGTAGTAGATTGTTAAATGTTAATTATTGCGACTTGTTGTTGTAATCGCCATTACTACATTACATTGCTTTATCCACCACATCGATTAATCGTACGCTAATATTTCTTCAAGGCTCATTCAGGCAAGTAAATAATAAGCGCCGTAGCGACATAATAACCTCATATGCATTGCTCGTTACAAGAAGTAGCAGCTGTAATCATTAAGTTACGCGCTGTAATCAACATATTCAATAAATCACGTTTCAAAGTGATTTTTAATACACTTTCATTGTGGATTTGCAGCTTTTATTACATTTCCACTGTCATTTGGCGACGCGCAAATGGCCAAGTGTGAAAATTTCAAGGGACCACAGATGGCCAAATCGAAAAAGGCCAGACAAATGTGCGTATGCATGCATGGTATATACAAAAAACACACACACAAGCAAACGCCAGTTTTATGAGCTATTTAGCAGATATGTCTAGAGGTATGAAGCAGCACGGCTGCGAGACTCGGCGGCGCGGCAGCAGCCCACACAAGGCATAAATGCTGGCCGGCGTATGTGAACAAAGAAATTAATAATACTTTTTATATACATGTGTGAATATATGTATGTATAAATATTAAGGTATATATGTAGTGATTTGCTTGCATGTCGCCCGCTAAGACACTCGCAATAAAGAATTGCTTTCTGACAAGAACTTAGACAACATGCGCGACAGCTGACGACGTGTATTCTGCTTTTAATGACACTATAATTAATATATACTATATATATAGTTGTTGTTGTTGTGTGGCTAGTTTTCATTTTCATATAATTGCTTAGTTAATAATGCATTTGTTTTTGTCTACGAGCGCAACACTTTTCCTGTCTCGTCACCTTGCCGGCGCATTACGTCAATGCGTTTCAAAGAAATCAAAAGAGATTTTTATTAATCTCAGGCTGCTATGCTTGTAATTGTAGAGCCTTCATCATCAAAGTGCAAAATAAATTGCATACTAATGCTTATAGAATGTGGCTGCAGTTTATGCAAAATATGTCAGGCATGAGTCATAGACATATAAAGATTCTCGCAAGTCATCTGAGGCCTGCTTTGGCAAAAGTCGCGTGATTATTGAAATTTAATAAAGTGAAGTGCAATGTATGATATTTGTCAACAATTGTCAATGTTAAATTAATGTAAGTATTTCACAATCAATGAAAATAATGAAATCATGCTTGAAGGCGGAAATATGAAAGATTGAAAGGAAAATGCTGAATATTCCTTGTAATGAAAGAAGGAAGACCGAAAAAGCCTACTTTCCAATCTCCACAGAAACTACTTATGATTGCATGATTTATGTATGTCATTAAAAAATATATAAATATCAGTCAAAAGAGTATGAATTTGCGCAAAAATGTATTGAAGTGGATTTCACTTCCTGCAACGGGTTAAAATACTTATGGCATACTATACGCAGCACAGGCGGAAGTAAATGTCTACAATTACATAAAAGCACAAATTTAAATACATATAATATGTATTGCCTACACCTGCATGACCCGTTACTACTTGCTTTGTTCACAGCTGTTGCTATTACTCTCTTTCAACAAATTGACAGATTTTGACAGCTGCCAATCAACTCTTTCACATTTCTTTCGTATTGTCCATTCAGTCAGTTTTTTTCTTTATATGCTATCAAATTGATGCATTAAAATGTATGATGCCGTGGGTTTCCGGTGAAAAAGTCTTTACAAAAGCAAGTGTCAGTTGCTGCACAATGGACTTCTAAGTATCATAAAGGAAATATGGTTTCAATTTCACTTTTTCATTTTACAATTTGCTATTAAAAACTGATGAAAGATTAATGATAATGCATAGTTTAGCACAAAGAGGCATGTAAGTGGAGTTGTGGGGAGTGGGTGTGTGCATAAAAGCTTGAAAGAGTTTTATTGGGGGTATGAAAAGTATGACGTGAAATATATTTTAACTGACAGGGTATTGGGTGGGTATTTATACATACATATATCGTCACCTAAAATGCAAAATAACGTAAAATCACTTTTCATAAGTTTGCAGGCGAAGCAAAAAAAATAATAAAACCACTAAAAAGCTAAAACTAAAAAAAATTGAGTTTTGGTTATAAAGTGGTTACGTTTTGGTTATCATTTACTTGAGTTTGGGTTATGAAATGGTTATATATTGGTTATTATATCGGAGAGTTTCGGTTATAAAATGGTTATATATTGGTTATTATATCTGAGCGCGATTTTCGATTTTTTATTTTGATGACACGGTGATGGTTTTGCATTTTAGCTGACGATATACACCTTATTAATTTTTAGTAAAAGTATGAAGTAATGTGACTTTTTTGATTTTGAATCTTTTATACAAAAGAAATTTCATTTAAAATAGGAGTTAAAAAAATTATAAAATAATTAATCTAGATAAACCTTTCAATCCACGCATTCAAAGATACATAAGCCTACAACAAGTTGAAAGTGAGTGAATATGCTCAATACATCATTAAAGACATACATACATAATTTACTAAAACTCCTCATCATACCGATAAGAGGCTAAAAGTTTACTCCAGGTCAAAGATCAAAATACTTTTTCACGATTTCAGGGTAACCGTAGTTTTATCATAAAAAATACTCTTCTGAAAATTATAAAAATATCTATAAACTTCTAAACATACATTTTTTCTGAGATCTGGAAACTCTCTATTAACTTCTGTTTCCTAGTGCTTTTCAAGCTGAGGTTGCTGCCATTAAGGTAGTAGTTGTAGATTTAATCCACTTTGATTGCAGAGCGGCGATATTAGCCTTGAGCTAATTACCATGCGTTTAAAGCAGGTTAAGAAATGTCTAACCTCGTTATTAACAGCATAGAGCCACTATTGGATATGACTAGTATCGGTGCTAGATCACAGCGGCATAGCATATAACTGCTAAAAAACGAACCCAAACCTCACAAACACTAGAATAGAAACGAGTCAATGCTCCACTCTGATCATGTGTTCTACTACTGAATAGCTGGTATTGACGAGAGTTTTGCCAACAATGGACTACCATTGGTACATGCGACGGCTCAAGATTGTTGCAGGAGTTCTATTCTTATATATATCTAATCTAATATTCTATAGCTTTGCAAAGAATTGTATAAGTGCCTTCCCTAGATCGACTGTCAAATTTAACTAAACCTAACCGCTTGTGAGACGTATTGATTTCATTTCCACGTCACATAGGAGGTAGAGTACTTGACGCATTTTTTTCGAATATTTGAATATGTCTCAAAACCATTTCTTGAGCTTTCGCGTCGAGAAAAATTTTTCCAATTTTTTTTTCAAAATTTAAATTTTTATAATATTTCTTATTAGAAAATATTCTGGAGCTTTTTGCATAAATCTTTTAATTTTTATGACTTCTAATCGAAAAAATTGAAAAATGTTAAAGCCGAAAAAAATTAAAAATTGAAATGTTCCATTCATTTTGTTATTTTACGCGACTTTTTGATTGTTAAATTAATTTGGTTTTTAAAACGACTGAAATAAATTTGTTTTTAAATACGGTTTTGCCATTACATTTAGGTGAAAAAATATTTTCGATAAGTGAATTTCGTATGAAAATTGACATAAACACTGTTTTCTAACTCAAATTGATGCAAAAGCGACTCCAAATTCACCAAAAAAAAAAAAAATTAAAAAATAAATCAAAAATTTCAAGATTTGGTGTTCACACAGTAGCAATTTTCGAAATAATCCAACTAAAATTTGTCATTTAACTCAAAAACACCTACCTGTTTGCAGCGTTTTGAAAGACTTCTGCACAATTTCTTGTAGAAAGGCGCCATTTTCGGTTTGTCAAAATGCACAAGTTCAGTGTCAATATTTTGATAATAAACCATGAGTATTTATGTTAATTTTCCAAAAGCACTAAACACACCAACTTGAATATAAGAATTTGACTTTTCGTATATGTTTTTGTAAATTAGAAAGTTGCCGCACAAATTTTTGGCGCAGACTGTTTACATTGCAGTTTGATTTTCGAGAATTACTGAAGCACAAAAGTACAGAAAATCTTTCAATAAATAATTGCAGAAGTTTTGAATTTCGCGTTGAAACACTTCAAAAACAGTAAGCACAATTATTTTTCAAATCTCAACTTTTCAAAAAATGTCACTACTCGTCTCGTATAACCGAAAACAACACTGTGTTTATTTTACTTTTGTTGTAAAAACAAATTTTCGCACTGAATTCTTCACTTGAGCAAAATATGCAAATATACCGTTGCGTTGATCGTACGTAACTGAATGTGCCGATCGTGGCGGCCGCTTCTTTTATGTGCCTAAACGAGACAAGGCGCACTGAGTGAGAAAACATTGTTTTGAGTGCGCAAATGAGTGCAACTCAAGGGAGAACAGAGGAAAATCTTTAAGAAAAATGCTGACAATAAAGAAAATGCTCAAAGAAAATGGAAAACAATGAGCGATTTTTCCGAAAATTATGCACACAATTTATCTAGCAGATACAGAAAAATTAGCTCGCAAGCACGCACATAACCCCACAGATAATATATATATGTATAAGTATAGCACGAAAATACATACGAAATGACAATGTGTTAGTATTAGTGAACGTTTTCTTTTGTACTTACTTGTTGCACGACAATGGTGGCACGCGGCGGTGTATTCATCGCCACATCCATTGGGTTTGAGGTGACGTTGATGGGCCCAGCGCCAACGCCTACCGCTCCTCCAGCTGTCAGCAGCATACCGCCGCCCATGCCGCTGCCTGCACCCCTTTGGCTCTCATCCAAATGGTCGTGCGCCGCATTTGGCGCGCCTGTTTTGCCTGCGGACTGCTTCTTCTTCGACGATCGCTTGCGCGGATGCATCATTTGCGATTCGGCAAAGAAATCGACACGTAAATTTGGCAGTGGCGGTGATATCGTGCCGCGCATTGACCCGGTTGGACTGGACGTCGGCGCCACTGTACCCGCTGCATTGTTGCCGCCTCCATTACTGTTGCTACTGCCATTTGTCGCCTGCAGGGTGCTGCCAATCAAGGCATTATTATTGCTGCCGGATGGACTACCACCCGCTAACGGCTTGACATGCGGTTGTTGTTTCGGTGGAATCTGCTCGAATTTCGAGGCAATCTCCTCGAACTTATTTAGCTCAGCGTAAGATTTGGGTGAATGTTGTCTACTGCCTAGACCGCTGCCACCAGTGCTCGTCATATATTCGCCTGGCGATTGTTGTTTGACCTTCTGCGGATAGAAGGCATCCGTTTGCGGTACATATGGTTGACTTTCACGTATCGTCGCATGTATTACGGAACTAGGTCGGATACGTTTCGAATTCTTGCGCGACGGTGGTCCGTTGGTCTGCGGCTCCGCTGGCTGCTGTCCGCCGTGTTCTTGTTGTGCCAAAAGCTTGTATTGCTGAAAGGCCTCGCCCGCTTTACTTGGCGATATATGGTGGGCGGACATTTTGCGTTCATATACCGAACATGGTTCAGCATCATCTGAGTCGCTGGACGTTGTTGTCGAACTGGAGTTTTCATCGACCGCGAAGCATTCGCGCTGTATGCGTTCATAGTCGATTGCTTCACGATCGAATGGAAACATGGTGGAATCTTTGATGCGTCCACGCTCGCTGCCGCCTGACGAAGAGCTGGACGAGTATTTGCGCTGTTGTGATGCTGGCGATAGCTGTTTCGGCTTACCGCCGCTACTAGCAAAGAAGTGCCCCTCTTTCATGGTTGGCGGTGCCGAGCTGGAGGGTGAGCGCCGTTGTTCGCGTTTTGGACTAGTCGCCGCACCACTGCCGGCGGCCGTATAACGCTGACGCGTACTGCCACTCGTTTCGCGTGAACGTGATTTTTTGCTACGTGTGCCCTCCAAGGACTCCTCATCGTCGGCCAGCTGGTGTTGTTCATAGTAAGCCTGGGCGACGGCAGCTGCGGCTGCATGCCGTTGTGCCGCATATGCGCGATATTTACTGCGATTCGGTGAAATATCACGACGTCCACCTGTTGGACTGCGCTCCTCCATAAAATTGGTCGTATGCACGCGTTGATCTTCCCAATTACTGCCGCGACGTGTCTGCTGCTGTATCGGCTGGTGTGTGTGCTGTTCCTTGAAACTGAAGTGTGTGCGTGACTTTTCGCTTGTGCGCGCCGATTTCGGTGATATTGGTGGATCGAATGTGAAGTGTTTAGTGCCGCTGCTGGGCGCCGGTGCAGTATTCGGCAGTCGCTCTTTGCCATTGTTGCTGGGCGCACTGCCGGTAGTGGCTGTTAGCTTGGAGGCGGGTGGTGCGGACGTGCCGCATTTGTTGCTCTGTTGCCGGCGATGCGAGGCAAGCAGCGGTGTGGTAGACGATGGCTCAATGGTGAGAATGGACAGTGACGACTCTTGACTCTGAAGTGGCGAATGTGGAGGAGATAAAAATAGTGAATAATTTATAGCATTACAAGTAATGTAATAAATGGGCTTCAATATAGTCTACTTCAAGGTGGGTTGAGAAAAAACAGAAATCGATTCGAAGCACGTACGAAAGTCAGTATATCTGAGTAATTTTATTATTTTGATAGGTGGTCTAAAAAAACACAAAAAAGCTTTTCATTTGCCTTTACTCTAGTTGTTTGTGAGGAGCAGATACTGAAATATAAAGCTTTTTCAACTTGGCATAAGCTGGATGAAGTGAACTCCAATAACCTTGAATTTTACTCTACTATTTCATTACAAATTGAAAAAAGTCATCTATTGGATGAAACCCTTTTTCTGTTTTCATAGATTCGTGTCAAAATCAAGTGTTATAGGAGTACATATACTGGTATCGTAGGAGTTCTTACTGAGCAGTGCCCAATAGTAATTCACGCGGTAAGCCTAAAAAGCTTGTTGGACGCAAGTTGCCAAAGTTGTATGGAAGAAGGTGAGATGAAAACATTCCGGCACTTTGTCGTACATTGTCCATCCTTTACAGAACTGAGACTGAAACATCACGACCTTATCTTCGGCGAACTAAGCCGGCGCAAAGTATTTTGTCGATTTTTGAGCGCCTTAGGAACAATTTTATTGGAGTTTCAGGTACCACAAGTGTGTTCCCTGTTAGGATCGACCTCTTAACCTGTCTTTAAACAACTTAACCTAACAAAGAAATATCGTTTTTAAGCATGTTATGTAATAGTATATACTTATAATATACAGGCAAAACTTTTGCTCGCAAAACAGAAAAAGTTTCGGTCTATATATCTTTCTTAATACTACAGTACTTATAACGGTGTCAAGCTTATTCTTGTTCAGTATTGTTTGGAAAGCAGCCGTAGCTAAGCGTGTAAACGAAGGCCGTTGAGAGTCGATTTGGCCCTGTTCGCAGCAACTTGAACTGACGTATAGAATGATGCCAATTACGTTGAGGTCTTAAATTGAAAGCGTACCAAATATAGCTTGTGCAATAACTGAAGCCACTCCACCTTCCCCAGCGACATCGTTTCGCTCCATGGGTTCTCGAAGAGTTCCAAGCAGATCCGACGAACCAAATTTTGTTCAGCGATGAGTCCCATTTCTGGTTCAATGGGTATGTAAACAAGCAAAATTGCCGAATTTGGGTCGAAGAACAACCTGAAGAGATTCAAGAGCTGCCTTCTCATTCAGAAAAAACTAGAGATTGGTTTGGTTTGTGGGTCGGTGGAAACATCGGTCTATATTTCTTCAAAAATGATGCCGGTGAGAACGTAACTGTCAATGGCGACCTTTATCGCGCCATGATAAACGACTATTTGATGCCTGAAATTGATTGTGATCTCAGCGACATTTGGTTTCAACAACACGGCGCCACTTTTCACATATCAAATCAATCAATGGATTTATTGAGAGAACACTGCGGTTAGTAGATAATTTCACGTTTTTGGCTGGTCGATTGGGCACCATGATCGTGTGTTTAATACTGCTTTTAATTGTTCTCACGGTTGCGTTTGTCATCCACGGCCTTTCAATGTGTAATTTTGGACTTTTGACGTGTACAGTAGTTGTTTTCGGATCTCACGGTCGAGGGTTATCAAACACCTAAGTGCGCTCACGTTAAAACTCGATGAATAAATTTTTGACAGTCGCCATTGGTGGACAGCTGTCATTATATAAAGCTTCCAAGCGTTATTTGATTTCACTACATTTTCCTCTTTACGTTAGTACCATTATTGCTACTCTCAACTGGAAAAAATTCTCTATTTTTATAGCTACTTTCTATACTTCACTAAACCAATTCCTAAATAATATTTACATCTTGCAAAGCGTTTAAATTTTCAACGTATTAATATCCCTAACGGCACCAGCAACCTTGACATCACATTAAAACTAATACTTTTATAAATATAGCATCTTAACCCTCTCGCTAAACTGCGAGAAAGTGTGATATTTTACTCACCTCAGTGCTATCCTGTACATTCATATCCGGTCGATTGTACATGTTGCAACTTGTTAATTCCAGTTCGGTGCCATTTTCATGTTCAGAATCTATTTGTATGGCGGTCAGCAGTGGTTCTTCCAGTGAGCTGAACAACGGTTCGCTCTGGCCCGAATTATCACCTGCAGAGCGAGAAAGAAAGGTGAGAATATTTTACATAACACATGCACATATGTGAATATATAAATGCGGATTATGTGTTTCAAGACTAATACAAAATCAAAGCGAAATATCGGAAATGGCAAGCGGTCAATCTGTGTGAAAAACATGTATGTATGTATGAAAGCCAGTGTAAAGCGCAGAAAGGTCGTCAGTGTCAAACGCAATTTAAATAAATCTTTGCATGACTGAGTGCACCCAATATGTGGGCTAAAACAATGTCTGTGTGCTTCTTGCAACCTTTTTAGTTTTTAGCAGCAATTTTATTTGATTTTGCTCAAAGGTGTCAGGATGCAGTCAACAGCTGACTATGCACACTGAAGTAACCGATGCAGTCGATTTAGCAATCAATCAATTAATCAGTCGGTATAATAGTGAAAATGGTGAGGGAAGCGACAGACAACAAACGGTATCAATTTTTTGTTTTTGTTGAGGCACTAGATTCTTTCGAATTAAATTTGGCTTGCGCTGAAAGTATACTTGTACTAAATCTATTTTGGACTATTGAAGGGGTATTTAGTTTTGTAGTCCTTATATGGAAAACTTTTTTACTTGAAAAGATATCGACACGGAATTTGGCATGAATCTTTGTCCAAGGCAACGACACAATCTACAAGTAGTTTACTCAGATCGGAGTCTTATACACAGCATATAGCTGTCATACAAACTGATCGATCAAAATCAAGACCTTGTATGGAAAACTCTCTTATTTGACGATCTATCTTCAAAAAATTTGGTGTGAATTGTTGTTTATATTAATTACTTAATCTCCTACGAAATTTTCTAGATCAGCCTATTAAAGCATATAGCTGTCATATAAACTCACCGATCAAACTCAACCCTTTGTATGGAAAACGTTTTTATTTGAAAAGATATATTCACAAAATTTGGTATAGATTTTTTTCTATACCTCTGCTTAATATCCCAAGAAATATTTTAAATCGGCTTATTATATCATATAGCTGTTCTATAAACTGATCGGTCAAAATCTAGTCTTTGTATGGAAAACTTTTTTGTTTGACAATATATCTTCACGAACTTTCGTACGGATTAAGGCAACCACATAATCTCCGAAAAATTTGTACAGATCGGTTCACTATAGCGTATACTAGCTGCCATGCAAACTTACTTAACATAGCTAAACACATAATTCTATCAGAAATACTCATCTCAAGGATAAAAGAGCGATTTTGCTCTTCTTCTGTTCAACTTTTTAAATTACATGTATGTATACCTTAATCTTTAATATACGCCACATAATTCAGCCACTCTCTTACTGCTTTTCAATTTTCATTATCATCACCGGCGAAAGTATAGTTTTGCTTCAATCAGCTGGAAATTTTGTTGAATTTTATGATTAGTTTATCGTTACATTTTATGCAAAAACATGCTATAACGGTCAATAGCTCAAAAATTCGCTTGAAACTTGCGAGTGAATTTGCATTAATCATACGCCCTGTCGTACCACAATGAACCAGTGATTAATTATTTACTTATTTATTTACTATAGCAGCAGACCACAATCGGCCAAATAACTCATTTATGAGCAACGAACAAAAGCTAACATTTTACGAGCTAGCGCGTTTGCAATTTTCGAACACTGACCGGCGGCAATAAAAGTGGCAGCAAAAACAATAGCAAAAAAAATAATAATAATAAACTAAAAAAACACACAACAAACATTGTTAGCGCAACAAGCTAAACAAAACACATGAACTCCATAAAATGGAACTCTATAAAATGGAAGCGCGGAATGTGCGGCAAACACGTGCCGCAAATGTCTAACGCTTGAACATTTATACATTTTACTCAGGTTTAATTTATCGCCGGCTATTTCTCAATAATCAGCGTCTATGTAGTGTTTATCGCAGACAATGTTGCATGCAACAGCCTTAACAACCTTTGTGGCGCTTTTGTTTGAACACGAAAGTTTCGGAAATATTTCATTTCGACCTCAATCTCGCCATTAATAATTTATTTAGCCACCGACTAATTTATTCAACTTTGTGTCAACCAGCAACACATAGTCATTAACCGTTCATTAATTATTAAATTCTCCTTGTTGTTTTTGTTTACACTAGTATATTATAGGCAGGCTGGCGTTAACTTACCCAAATCCAGTGAATCGCATGTTTCTGATGTGTCTGTGTGTGTGACGCTAGTCACAAGCGTCGAAGCCGAATCCGTTGATGTATTGATATTGCCATCGGTGATGGATGCTGACGAGGAACCCATTATGACAACCTGTCAACAAAATATATGAACATGAGTAGGATAAAGATATAAACGAAAATTTTCATATTTGTCATGAAATCATTAATATTCATAGTTCCTGATAATAACTCGTAAATTACTAGGCAGTATTTTGAAAATTTGATCGGAAGTAGAGATTGAGGAGTTCAAAAAAATGTTAATGGCTTTTACTACATAGTGTTGTCGTAAGGTATTTCAAGATTAATTGCTTTAAACTTAATTGTGTCAGTAAGATACATAATTATATGAATTAAAATGTACAGGACTTCTTTTTGTTAAAATATAATTAAATAATTTTTATATAATGAAAAATTAATTTTGATTTACTAAGGAATGTCACTCAGAAAACATTTAATTGTTCAACATTTTCACAGCAAACGACTAATTGCTCTATTAGTGTTTAATTGAGTTTAATATGAGAATGAATTATCTATATACTGAGCAATCGAAATGTCATTAAAATAAATAAAAAATTATTTTCAAACTGTCTTGTAATGGGTGATACAAGTAGAGGTATTTTTTTCAGCAACCTTTTTTTTTTTGACAGATCACGCGTGAGTCGTGTAAAGTATTGTACAGTGAAGAAAATATAGCAGCCGTAGCTGAGAGTGTACACGAAGGCCGTGAGAATTTGGTCGCAGCAACTCGAACTGACGTATGAAACGACTTGGCGAATTTTACGTCCAGATCTTAAATTGAAAGCATAATTGAAAGCTTTTACAAGAACTGAAACCACTCGATCTTAACAAGCGACATCACTTCGCTCTATGGGCTCTTGAAAAGTTCCAAGAAGATCCGACATTTACGAGCAAAATTTTGTTCAGCGGTGGGGTTCCTTTTTGGCTCAATGGGTACGTAAACAAACAAAATTACCGTATTGTGGACGAAAAGCAACCTGAAGAGATTCAATATTGTGATTTGTGGGCCGGTGGAATTTTTGGTTCATGTTACTTTAAAAATGATGTCGGTGAAAACGTAACCGTCAAAGGCGACCGTAATCACGCCATGATAACCAATTTGATGCCTGAAAATGAAGTTTGTGATCTCGGCGACATTTGGTTTTAACCAGATGGCGCCACTTCCCATAAATCGCATCAATAATGGATTTATTGGGCGAACACTTCGGTGAGCATATACATAATTTCACGTTTTGGGCTGGTCGATTGGCCACCAAGACCGTGTGATATCGCACCATTACACTTTTTCTTGGATATTTAAAGTCTAAAGTCTAAGCGGACAATCCCGCTTTGATTCAGGCCTTGGAGCAAAACATCACGCGTGTCATTCGCTAGTTACCAGTCGAAATGCTCGAAGAAGTAATCGGAAATCGGACTCAACGGATGCATCATCTGAGACGTAGCCGCGGCCAACATTTGAAAAAGGTAATCATCAAAAAATAAATGCCAAAGAATGTTCTTTCGAATGATAGTAAACATTCCCTATTAAATTTGAAGTTTCTGTGTTTTTCTTTAAGTAGGGAACCTCGAAAGGGATTAATCTTTATTTGTAGGGAGATATTTCAGAAATATTCATAACGAATTTGAAGAAAATCAACTAATCAGAAATTGGGATATCTTGACGACGCATGGAAAAAAAATTGTTTCTAGAAAAACGCTTTTAAACATTCTAATACGAAATCCGCTATAAGACTTATAAGATCAAAACTTCATGGTATCCGTATCGACCCAAATTTTGAAAATTTTTCTAATGAACTAATACATTGATTCATAATTTTGAACTGACTTATTAACATAAAAATGTGCTCAAATATGGTACTGATTGAGTACGTTTGAATATTAATTACTATGGAACATATGAGTCAATTTATACATTTCCATCTGCAAATCACTGCAGAATCGTAACACAATCGATCCATTTCTGAAGTGGATGTTTACTACTGAAGAAAAATGAGTCACTTACGACAAGGTCAACGTGTGCCGGCGATGTCGGTGGTCAACCAAGGATTGATGATTAGGCAGGTTTGGCCCTGGGATTGATGAAATTGGCAGGGAATCGTTTAAAAAGAGTTCATCACCTATACCCAAACTTCTAATCCGAACCTGTACTGTCAATAATAGAATCGTCTGAAGGAAGTAATCACCCAGAAGCCACCAATTTTGCCTTATGGCAGATCGATTTTGTGCCATCGCGACATGGCTAGGCCAGCACATCGATGGTGACTGACTCGACAGAAGCTCGCGAGCTTGATTGGAAGGTTATTATGCGGTCTACTTATACTTTGCACCTAGCACCAAGTGATCACTATGTGTTTCTGTCCATTTCGAAGAATTTCGCTGTTGAAAAATTTGTCCTAACAGTGGTATTGTGAAGTTACCTTTAAAATGGCAATAATTTATCAAACCAACCGGTGCTTATGGCTTAAATCAGATTGTTTAGATCAGTACAATTATCTGAAAGAATAAGAAAGGCGACAAGTACTGGTGACTATTCGATTTGAATTTATTAAGAGGGGTCTAGAGGACAAAATCTCCCAAAAATTAAGAAACAATTAATAAACAAGAATGAAGAAAAGTAATAACATATTATGTTTGATTTAGTGTTTTTCTAGAATTGATCCTTTGATTTTTACTGAAGCTAACAACCGCTCCATATGCACTCAGTGCCAAAAAAGAATCGCACGTGCGGCATAATGCTTGCCTCACAAGGTCACACCTTCGAAAATCACAAGACTTCTCACAATTCAACTCTGATTTCTGTACAAACTCACCTTTGGTACAGCCGCGGCAGCAGCTTTCGGCGGCAAAGCGCCACTTATTGACGTGTGAAATGCAGCAGCTGCCGTGGAAATGGCATTTAACGGTATACTGGTCATCGAAGTGGTAGCTGTCGAGTTCATTTTTGATTTACGCCCACTCTTGAAGTAGAAACGACGCAACGCTGTGGCCGAGGACGATGACGAGGTGTTGAAGCCATCATTGTCCGAGCCGCTAGAGGCGCTGCCGCCACTACCGAAACCCGCATTGATGCCGGTGCCGCCATTCATATGCACCACTGCAGCAACGGTGGTGTGACGATTGTTAGCGGTGTTGTTGCTGGCGATGTGTTGATTATTAGTATTTGGAGATTTACTATGGATGCCGACCGGTGGAGGGCTATAGTTCGAGTTGTTGGTATTGGTGTTGGTGTTGGTTTGTTGGTTAATCAACGGTGCGTGATTGCTGTTAGTTGCGACGATTCTCTCCGCACTTTTTCCAGTTGTTGTTGGTTTTGTATTAGTTACAGCAGGACTTTTCGGTCGGTGACCTAATGCGAGTGCCATCATGGCGGCCGAGCGTGTGGAAGCGTAACAGCTGGAAGCGGTGCACGGCTTGGTGGTGGCGGTAATGGTGGAACCTCCTTGCGTTGTTTGCGCAACCGAAACAGTCATGGCATGTATGTTGTTGGCGCCAACACCTGCAATACAATAACGTAATTGGCAATCAGTAAGCAAGTAAGTTTGTGTGGGTATACAATGTAATTTGAGCTTTCACAATGGCATTAGCAGCACAATGCCTGAACGCGGTTAAGCAAACTGCGGTTAACCTGGGATTACTCAACGCTTTCCCTTAAATAGCCGCATAATTATACCTAAGCACTCACAACTACATATGAACCTGTATGTCAACACATGTCTAAGTAGGTTTACCTATGCATGGGTATACTTTGAAGCTTAACTCCTTAGAGCTTTCACTTTGATTACTAGTGTAATTATAACATATGTGGTAGCGCATATTACTGTCACTTGAATCAATATGCCGCTATGATAGGTATGCAAATTATTTACTGGTGATTGACCTTACTGAAAATTACTTGAGCGACCTCAAAGCCGCCATCACAATAACTCTGTCACTCAATGTCAAGCTGCAGTTACATTGATTGCCTTTGCAGTAACCACATTTCACTTACATCACGCACACACGACTCTCGACAGATTTACAATATATTGTACATACATACTTAATGACATACTCATGTTTAGGAAGACCGTATAACTCGGGTCTTATAACATACCCTGAAAGAGTAGAGAGTTTAGGTTAGGTTAAATTAGTATGCCACAAAGTCATAAATTGAGGATTGGGTACATGTTATTGCAGAATGTCCAATGGATATCGGGAACCTTGAGGGACTGGGGATTATACATACTGAGGGACGGCTAGATGTCAACCTTGTGATCTCCAGTAGTTGGAATGGCGAACAGTTAGGGTCGTTTGGAAAGGTTTGCGTGTAAGTATTTATGGTATGGGATGAGAGTATGTGGTTCAAACCCTAGTGACTAGTCCAGAGCAGTATGGAAGTTCAACTGGCCGGAGACTTAATTCTAGTAACACGGTGGCAAGAGCCCTTGGACTTCGCACCAACCTTTTCATGCCTAAAGCACGGCATGAACCCTACCAAGGTGGTTAATATGTCCATTCCAATGCCAATTGATAAGAGTTTCAGTTACGTTTGAACCGTCTAACTGTTTAACGGATTAAAGGTACGTACTACTGCTCTGCGGCGGCTAGGTTTTTATAAATATTAGACAGTTTAAAAAATATTCAAATCGAAAGCTGCAAGTTTTCACAAATTGATGCCACTGAAATATATGCCGCATTTATTGGCTTCTCACCTTCTCCAACACGGACTTATAGTCACACAGAAACCAGAAATTTTTGTTGGCTAATGCTCAGAAGCAAATGAAGCTAGTATGGTCATGTTCCTAGACGAGATCCAGACCAACGGACACCCGGAGATCTATCGACGGGGATGCACAAAACAGCCGAAGGAAAAGTGGACTTGCTCTAACTTGGAGAAGAAATTGGAATACCGATATATATGTATAAGGTCCAAAAGCTTTGGAGTCAAATTCGGCACTAGTACAAGATCAAAAGTTGGACTCGAATCAATAGGCTAGCACAATATCCTCCGGAGCTAGAGTAGATATACAATATACAAAAAATGACAAAAAAGCATCCGGAAATTGTAATTAAACTCCCCGGGTAAATGATATTTCAAAAAATGTATTCCGCTAAGTTGTCCTTTATTACTGTGCCAAATATAAGCGCGATCTTTCAGCCAGTTTGTTTACCACAGCTGCTTAAGTCAGTGCACCTCAGAAGTGCGTATTCATTATTTTTATAATGATTGTATTTCTAACCAAATTTAGAGTGGGCAATTATTGGGATTGTTGGAAAAGTCTTACGGTGATCCAGCTTTGTGAAAATCATTAACCTACGATTGGAACAAAACCTTCAAAGACAGTCGAGAGATCGTTAAAGACATGCCTCGTTCTAAAAGACCTTTGACCTCTTCAACTGTTGAAATTATTAAAACAGTGAAGGATATGGTGATTGAGAATCGTCAGGCAAGTGTTAGAGGAGAGATGGAAAGAGAGCTCGACATCTCTCGCGAGTCCGTTGGAATGATTTTGGTGGGTATTTTGGGTATGAAACGCGTTCTTGCTCGACTCGTCTCTATAAAACTGATTTTTTTCAAAAAAAAAAGAGTCCCGTAAACAGATCTCTTTGGACATGCTTGATCGTGCGAATTCCGAGCATTATAACTGTTGATGACAGATGGATTTATGAGTATGATATGCAAATAAGTCAACAATCATCGGAATGGAAGGAATAAAAAACCAAAACCAAAAAAACCACGCCAAAGCCTCTTAAAAGTCAAGGTGATGCTAATTTTTTGTTTGATATTCGTGGTTTGGTGCATAATGAATTTATTCCGGAGAGACAGACGGTCAATAAGGAGTTTTATTTGTTGAGACATTTGCGTGAGAACATTCGTCGAAAACGGCCGGAATTGTGGTAGAACAATTTATGGATTTTATACGATGATAATCCACCATCGCTTCGAGGCACGATTGTTACCGAATTGAAGGCCAAAAACACAAACCACCGTATTCAGGAGATTTGGCCCCGTGAGATTTTTTCTTGTTCCCCAAACTGAAGTCAGCCTGCGATTAGTTTTACTTTATATAAATGTACGTAAAATATTGTTTAAATGCAAAATTTATAATAAACAGATGCAAGTAAGACTAAATAGTAATTTCCGAGAATTTTTTAAGGTCTAAAAACTATTTCATTTAAAGGCAAAAATTTACTAAAAAACTTAAAAAAAATTTTTATTCTTTAATTTTAGTTCATTTAGGAATATAATAAAAACCGAATATTCGTTTCAGTGTCCATATTCAATAACATCAAAATAAAACCGTAACTTCGCTAACCTATAATTTATGTATATATATTGTATTGGTATTCTAGCAAATTCAAAAAAAATCCCAAACAGTATTTTTTATATACTTTTTCTATTCGCTTTTAAAAGTTTTTTATCCTCACACACCAGCAAGGCAACAATTCAATTTGCTGCATGGTTGCTACCCACATTGGCTGCGGTATATGTGGTCATTTGTTACGACGAACAGTTCATTTCCGGTCGGCTGTTTCCACCGCCAATCAACTAACTTTATGGCCAATTAGTTTTTCACCCGAAGTATGCCTGCCTGCACTTGGCAATTGAGTAGCAGATGAACACAAACAGATCAAATATGCTCTTCGAGGCAAAGATACAAAATGGAAACTTTGCAAGGCAACGCACGAGTACGAGTACATGCATAGATAATCACAGTACTGGGAACTACTCTTCTCGAAGTGTTCGATTTAAGAAACAAATATTAAAGCAATCAAAACAAAAACAGCAGCCTGTTCAATGCAACTTTCTTTATAAAGAGCTGCGTTTGTTTACTATTCCATCTTTCAGTTGCTGTTGCACCGTAGAGAAACGCACACACCCACAACAAGGCGATTTATTAATACAGATTATTTGTAAATACTCGATTAAGAGAATCTTCGAAATGCATTTGCTTGGTGCCGGTGGCTTGGAGGCGCACCTGAAATTTATGACAGTTCGACTGTTGTGCAGCAACATCTGTTGCAAGGCAGTTTGTTTGTAAAATAATCCAGATAAAGCACCATACTATACATTTGCCGACATACATGCATGCAAATATGCTATTTTTTGTCTTATTGTTGGCTTATTGGTTTTCAAATGCGGTCAATTACTCCATTAATATTTGAACCTTGCAAAGTTGTGCCAAGGCGAAAATACAAGATTTAATTGGCATTAGTTTCAAGGTAAGCAGATGCAACACATATGTATGGATTTTAGATACTTCTGTAAACAAAAGCTAATTCTCTTTAGTTGAGATACACCTATTGGGGACGTGGTCAGCAGATGTACATATGTTTATTTATCGGCTTTCTAATTATCTTCTACTTAAGTAATCAAGTTAGGCACAATATGTTGTTACCAATTATATGTCATTTCTCTCTGAACCCCCAAAATTCGTCGCTCAATACTTGTCTAAAAAATTAGAAGACTTCCGCAAACTGTTTGCTAAACTTTGGTAGGAGCTTTAAAGGCTTTGGAGCGCAACTAGAACATCGAATTTGATTTATTGTAAAATTGGTAGGTTTCATACGGATTGTTGGGTTTATATAGGCTAACAATGTTAAGACAGAAGCAGATAGGAGTGAAACATCTTTTGAAACGTTTCCAAAGTTTGTTTGATAGGGACTGTCAGTGCAATGAAAGTGATATTAAAAAAAAATTGCCGGTTATTTTCGATATTCAACCAATACATATTCAAGTGAAATAAGATGCAAGGCTTGCGGCCAGCTCCTCCAGGTTTTAGGCCATTGGAGACTGGCTCGGCGTCACTGCCGGCATGGTATTATACTTTGTTACTGAACTCGGGCTATGGGCCAAAGGTTCTGTGATCGACAGTTTCGACATCAAAATCTATGTAATCTCTGTCGGATTGAAGAATTGAAGAAGACGAAGAAAGATTGAGACCGGAGCATGCCTTTTCTGTAGAAATCCATCCACAGAAGGCAGCTAAATGACCATATTTCAGTCTTTCAGATCGAAATTATTGGCATAGCAGAGCGCCAAACAGGCTTCATTACGCGTTAGTGTATATCCAAGTTTAATGGTACTTCTTAATTTATGCAAGGAGGCGAAAAAAGTCGGGTCTGAGGAATGTCGAGCCGCAGAGGATGGGGAGACGTAGGGACAATACTATTGCTATTTCCCAGACTTCAGCCGGTTGAGACAGGATAAAGACATTGGGCACGTGGTATGGTAAAGCTATTTTATCAAATAAACTTAGTACTGGATAAGACTTAAAACTTAAGTTACAGTTATTAACTCAAAGCAATTGATTTTGTCAGTTCAGTTTACACCATTGCCTTAAGCCATAGCTCATGTGAAAAGATTTCGTCAAATGAAAAAGCTTTCTACACAAGCACCTGATTCTGATTGTTCAGTTTGTATTTAAGCTAATTGCTATAGTGTTCCGATATTGGCGGTTCGGATAAATAAGCTGCTTCTTGGGGGGAAAAAGGAGGTTTGATAACTCAAAAACCCAGAGATTTAGTTGGACATAGTCAAATCGACTCAGCTGATGATTTATACATCTATTAGCAAAAAATAGTAAGACTTTGTTCATAATTTTAAATATCTTAATTTCTTTTTCCAAATCCTCGAAACAGTTGTTAAAGTCAATTTTCAGAATAGCCTTCAATGAGAATAGCGGTTCAAGTTTAATGTTATCAATGCCCGGAAAGATTGTTTGAGTTTTCTGAATAGCCAAAAGTCAAACGGTGCTAAATCAGGCGAATACGGTGATACTAGTTGAAAATTTTCGGTCCATATTTCCGGCCTCTTTTAATGAATAACTTCGCGCAAACGACGGATACCACTCAAATAGTATTTCCTGTTGTTCGGCCGATCGGAAGGAATTCGAAGTGCACCACACGTAGCTTTTTCGACTTTGGCTCACCTTTCCCACGATATTCGGCCGATTGAGCGCATGTTTCTAGGTTGTAAGCATAGATCCAAGACTTATCGCAAGTACTAATTCGTTTCATGACATCCAGGTAGTCGAAAAGCATTGTCTCCCAGACGTTAACACGACGCTGTTCAAAATTTAGTGATTTTGGAAATAATCATTTTTCATTTTTCTTAGGCCCAAAGGATCTTTCAAACGTTTCACTGAAACTTCCGATATTCCAACGATGCCAGTAAGATCTCTGACTGTTAATCGTCGATTTTTAAGCATCAATTTTTTTTTTTTTGTTTGCAGATCATCAGTTTATGCTGTTGGCCGTCTTGGACGTGGTTCGTCGTAAACGCGTTCTCGACCTTCTTTGAATAATTTGTACCAATCAATCACAAATAATTGAAGGCCTTTTTCGACATTCTGAACATTTCGTCACCTCAAATTTGACTCCGCATACAAAATTTAATGGAACTTCTTTGTTGAATAATTTCATTAACTTTAAAAATCGCCGTATACAGTTTATGTACTTCAGAAAGACAAGCCTATACTAAACGCTATGGCTATTTTATTGTGCTATTTGGCACAGATCTCACTGACAGTCATACCAACGTAAATTAAATATTTCGATGAATGGGTCTTCACGCGAAATTAAAATTAAATAGTCTTGCTATTTATTGCTCACAGTTACATATATCTATGAAGTTTCCTGTTATGCTTTACAAACAACCTGAAAAAGTTAATATACCCTCAGGGTATACATATAAATGAATGAAAATCGAGTTATCGATAAAATTCAAATCGATTAAAACTCGATCACGATAAAAATTTAATAACAGAAGTAACCTACTTAAATACCGAGGACCCCCACAGCAACATATGAAACCTAATTGCTGCTATGCATAACAAATGTTATAAATTGTTTTTTGTTAAGACAAATTTTAGAAATATACATCATTTTATATTTTATTTTTTATACTCTCGCAACAATGTTGCTAAGGAGAGTATTATAGTTTTGTTCACATAACGGTTGTTTGTAAGTCCTAAAACTAAAAGAGTCAGATATAGGGTTATATATACCAAAGTGATCAGGGTGACGAGTAGAGTCGTCTGTCTGTCCGTCCGTGCAAGCTGAAACTTGAGTAAAAATTGAGATATCATGATGAAACTTGGTACACGTATTCCTTGGCTCCATAATAAGGTTAAGTTCGAAGATGGGCTAAATCGGCCCACTGCCACGCCCACAAAATGGCGGAAACCGAAAACCTATAAAGTGTCATAACTAAGCCATAAATAAAGATATTAAAGTGAAATTTGGCACAAAGGATCGCATTAGGATCGCATTTTTTGGAAAAGTGGGCGTGGCCCCGCCCCCTATTAAGTTTTTTGTACATATCTCCGAATTTACTATAGCTATGTCAACCAAACTCTACAGAGTCAGTTTTCTTCAGGCATTTCCATATACAGTTCAAAAATGGAAGAAATCGGATAATAACCACGCCCACCTCCCATACAAAGGTTATGTTGAAAATCATTAAAAGTGCGTTAACGGACTAACAAAAAACGTCAGAAACACTAAATTTTACGGAAGAAATTGCAGAAGGAAGCTGCACCCAGGCTTTTTTTAAAACTGAAAATGGGCGTGGCCTCGCCCACTTATGGACCAAAAACCATATCTCAGGAACTACTAGACCGATTTCAATGAAATTCGGTATATAATATTTTATTAACACCCTGATGACTTGTACGAAATATGGGTGAAATCGGTTCACAACCACGCCTTCTTCCAATATAACGCCATTTTGAATTCCATCTGATGCCTTCTCGGTATAATATATATACATTAGGAACCATTGATGATAGCGGAATAAAACTTTACAAAAATACGGTATTTGAAAAATATGTAAATGACGTATAATGAAATCTCGATTATCACTTTATCATGCGAGAGTATAAAATGTTCGGTGACACCCGAACTTAGCCCTTCCTTACTTGTTCGATATTGTTTTAGTGCAATCCTAGTATAGTGCCCAGAAAGCCACGTTTATTAAACTTGTTCATCAAAACTTCTGTGGTACGATTCAATAATGGTATATCAGAACCTTAACGGGAATGTTGAAATTATGCCTTGGTAATCCAAAACAACCTGTGTAACTTTTACTGGGTTTAGAGGAATGATAACTCTTTTGGCGCAATGCATCAGATCATTGCCTTTAAGTTTGAAAATAGCAACGAAACACGTGTATTTTTAAAAACTCAACAGGGGGTAAGGTATTCCCCTTTAAAGGGGACTTGATACACCTAATACAGACTTTTGGAGAATTTCTGCTCGTTTTAGTAAATCCCATACGCCGCCCAATATGGGTATACGCGCCGTAAACAAGATTAGAGTACATCGAATTCAATTGGCTTGTTTTCGAAATTCACTCACCTTTAACAGATTTATTAGCTGCTAAGTGTTTTGTGTGAAAATATTTAGTGTTTATCAAACGGCACATATATTTATTGAATTATAAATTTTGTCCGCTGACCAAACATGCGGTTGAGTGGCTGAAACGACGATTAGGCTATCCAAAGAGTGAGGCATGCAAAGCAATTTGCGCCTTATTGTCACGTACACAGTTACGGAATTTTATAAAACCGAAAAGCGCCACACATACATAGTTCTCCCCGATAAAGACGCCGCGTGAACTGTGACTTCACACAACTGTGTTTACCTGCTACAAATCAAGGTAGTTCGCTTTATTTTCGTGTGTTGTAGCTGTGTTCGTGTGGCCAAATATGGCAGTGGCTGCCGAACACTTCCACACGAATAAGCAGATATACACGTTTGTATGCGTGATGTGAAAACGAGATAATTCCACAGGTATTAAGCCGCCTCAATACCAAAAGATTCATTCATGTTTCCCTCACTTAAGCTTTGCTGTCAACGCTGGGGGATGCTAGTGGCCCGCATTCCAAGCGTGTTTTGCGGAATGTTATTTACCGAAATTCGACAGCTCTGCAGCATCAACAAATAATGCATACAATTTTTCCAAGCACATACACACAGGCATTATGCTTACATACATATGTATACACAAGAGTAGAAAACAATTTTTTGGAAAAAAAAGCTTTCAGCAGTATCTTTGAAGCACAGCAAGCGAACGGAAGCGGCGGTAAAGTACCTTGGCATCGACACTGGCAGCGGCTCGCCTATGATAGCGCCAACAACGCTATCAGTCAGTGTCCGTGGCTGTGGCAGAAACAGCGGCAGTGGTGCAGGGGGCGGTTGTCTGTTTTGCCGGAAGTATTTTGCAGCGTCCCGCCTCGTTGCACCCACTTAGCTACACACACATACAAGTATGTACATGCGTGTGTGTATGCATATTTGTGTTCTAGCCATTTTGGGGGAAGGCCACACCTCCCACTGGCTGTTTCGCTGCAGGCTAGTAAACAGTATTGTTTAGTATTTTTACAAAAACATTTCGGCAGAATTTGTATGATCAAAAGCTTTGCACAGATTTACGGAATGAATTGCAGCGTATTATGTGGTATCTTCGATTTTTTTCGGCTTAGTAGGGAGTTGAGTACTGGAATTTCTATGGAATTCTCAATTTTGTTTGGTTTTCTTTTGTTAAGTAAAAAATACAATTTAGGCAACAAGCATTTTTATGCAATGTTTAGACACAATTTATAAAAAAAAAAAACAAGTAAGGAAGCGCTGAGCTCGGGCGTCACCGAATATTTGGTACTCTCGCAATTTGCAAGAATCAAAGTTTGGGAAATATTCATGAGGACTGAGGTAATTCATGAACTTTTTTCACACATTTGCTGTATAAAACTATAGTAACGGTTTATTTTTCTTAAATGTGAATAAATGATGCCTTTGAAGAGAATATTCGGCCCTTTATTGCCGACATACGGCAACAGTTGAAATAGGTCGAAAATTGGGTCTCTGGGCTGGAATTTATTCGAGATAGCCGTGACGGTCAGTTGCCCGAAATCATTTTTGGCGTCATTATATAATTCTCCCAGAAGGAGATGCTCACTGAGCTTTATTAAAATACCTTCATGTATTTAGATTTGAAAGTCATCATGATAGATATTTGGAGGAAGTACTGCCCTGTTTTATCCAATTTATCGTAATGATCCACTATTGGAAAATATGTAGTCTAAATTTCTCTAAGATTACCCACACATTGTATGACGTAAGGGGTGATCCAAATAAAGCTATATTTTTTTGTAATTTTTTTTTTTACAGATTACGCGTGAGTCGGGTAAAGCTGTCATTCTTTTTTTGTTCAGAGTGGAGAGTCGATTCGTCGCCATTCGCAGCAACTCGGACGGTCGTATGGAACGACTTGGCGAATTTTACGTCGAGATCTTAGAATGAAAGCGTACAAAATACAGCTGTGCAGGAACTTAAGCCACTCGACCTTCCCAAGCGATATCGCTTCGCTCTATGGGCTCTTGAAGAGTTCCAAGAAGATACGACGTTTTCGAGCCAAATTTGTTTAGCGATGATTGCTATTTCATCCAGAAAACCCAACGGTTTGTTGTGGTTCGTGGGCATGTGGTATCATCAGTCCATATTTCTTCAAAAATAATGCCGGTAAGAACGTAACCGCCAATGGCGACCGTTATCGCGCCATGATAACCGTCTATTTGATGCCTGGAATTGAAGCTTGTGATCTCGGCGATATTTGGATTCAAAAAGACGGCGCCACTTCCCACACATCGCATCTATCAATGGATTTATTGAGAGAACACTTCGGTGAGCAGATAATTTCAGGTTTTGGGCTAGTCGATTGGCCACCAAGACCGTGTGATATCGCACCATTAGACTTTTTCTTGTGGGGATATTTAAAGTCTAAAGTCTACGCGGACAATCCCACTTCGATTGGCCCGCTTCGATTCAGGCCTTGGAGCAAAACATCATGCGTGTCATTCTCTAGTTACTAGTCGAAATGCTCGAACGAGTCATCAAAAATTCGACTCAATGGATCGACCATCTGAGACGTAGTCGCGGCCAACATTTGAAAAAGGTAATCTTCCAAAAATAAATGTCAAAGAATATTCTTTCGAATGATAATAAATTTTAGCCTTTAAATTTGAATTTTCTGTGTTTTTTCTATAAAATATGTAGGGAACCTCGAAATGGTTCATCCTTTGCATACATATATGGTATAAAGTTAATCTTATATTAAGTAGTTGGGGTCTATACAATCTATTGACTGAAATTTAACTATTTGGACATCATAACATAATATTACCAGAAAATGATGCCCTCTGAGTATTTGTGCTAAAATGATAACCCTAGGCATGGAAGTTCATATTCAATACCTGGGCCCTGAAAAGATTGGGTCCAGTTTCTACTACCTTTATATTACACAAAATATTTTTTTAGGTGTAGTTGGTTAAAGAAAGTGTTAAAGTAATTTTTGGCATTAGGTCATATATTTCTCAGGTATTTCAGTAATATCGCTCACAGGCTGGCTCATATTTGCAGAAAAAGGAACACCATTGGACGGAAGTCCTGATATTCAGTATGAGGGGCCCTGAAAATGTTTGGTCCAGCTTCTTCAACCATTTTTAGATTAGAAAATATTTATGTTAGGTGTATGGTGGTCGCCAGTCGGCTAAAAACGCGTAAGCGGTGTCTACGCCAATAGAGAAGAAGTATGGCTGTTAAGGAAAGTAATGACAAGATCTTGGGCAAAAGTCATATTTTTAGCAGGAAAAGCTTTCTTTTAAATTTCTATAATTGGAACAGTTGGCAAATATTTTCGCTAAAAAATCAGTCAATGTCACTCAGGTGCTCTTATTGGATATATGGGAATTTTGGCCATCTTTAGATGAGAGCTGTCACATCTTAAAAAAAGTTGTACCATATATTTTTTCAACAATTTCATTGGTGATTGAAAAAGATTTACTAGTATGTATAAGAGAAGTAGGCGTGGTTGTGGAGTGGTTTTTCAAACTTTAAATCGCTCATTTTTAAACTCTAAAATATAGAATTGTAGGTAGTGTTATGCGTACAATTTTATTCAAGTACTTGTTGAAATGTGGGCTTTCACCTAAAGCAAGCAAATTTTTGGTTGAATAAAATTATTACATATCATTTGTGCAGCATGTTGCGAGAGTAAAATAAATACATATATAATTTATTTGAAAAAAAAAATATTAAAATTTTTTTTTTTTTAATATTTTTTATAACTTGTTTGTTATTATTTGACCTCATACATGTTTACAAACATAAATTTATGCATCACAAAAGTTTATGGGAAACACAGGCCTTCTCTTTATGAGGGATCACTGATCCACTTAGTGTATGGCACAACACCTGTTACCGACGTCACAGTTTCTTTTATTGTATAACATAAAATGATTGGATTTATTTATTTACAAACAAAGCTATATTTACGAATAAAACACAATTGCATATATGTATATAATTATATATAGATTTGTATGCATACATATGTACATATATTCAATCAGTTTCATCGCCAATGCATCACACTCACGCAATAAACACTGACTGTCTGGCTGTATGATGTCAGTTCGAGGAAGCCAACAGATAATATTTAAAGTTTACTCAAAACGTATTTTATCGATCTTCTAGCGCAATAAATTATATAGTTCTTTGTTTTTAGCTTTAAATTCAGCGGTAAGCAATTTTATTGGGTCATTTACATGGAAACGAGTGTATGATTCTCAAATGTGGATATATTTATAAAAGAATATTGAGCGATCTGCTCGAAATTAAACAAAAACGTACTTTTTCAATATAAATATGATTAAACTGCTTAGTTAGTCATTTTTGGGCGGTGTAAGTTTGAAGAAAAATAAAAATTTTGAATATTCACAAAGTTCCCCGAAGTTGGTGGTTATTTTTATAAGGAAATGCAAAGTGTTTAAATGCCCTTGCATTATTTTTGACTAATTCAAAGTCACGCACATCTCTAAAGAAGTTCTGGAGCTTATGTACTTATGACTCAAAAAATGTAGATGCCCACGGAATGTCAATCAGAGTACAAGTCACTAGAAACAAATGCTCGCATTACACAGAGAGGAAGATTCATCCACTCTTAATCCTCTTAGGTCTGGTAACTCACGTTTTTATGGTTGCTGTAACGGCAGAAAATAGTTGGAGCGAACTTTATATTCTTTGCGGGACATATGTATCTGCACCTCCTGCTGTTACGTAGAATCGAATATTCTGGATTCACTGACAATATTGGGAACGGAGTAATATAATACGCTCTGTTCAATATACCTTAATCAGTTAACATTATTCATAGGATTGAGATGAGAACAAGCAATAAAGCAAAACAAATATATGAATGCTATACATTTTGGTATACTCCCTAGAAATTCCGGATTACTTTAAGTTCTATTTCTTGGTAGACCTTATTTGATACTTGTATGAAACTGTGCATTTATTAAAACGCCCTTTCGCACAAAGTAAGAAAGCCGTAAATCATCGCACTATTGACGCCGAAATAGGAAAAGGTTCTAACATATTTTAAAGATCGATTAAATATATTCGGTGTGAAGAACTTCGCCGAAGATTTAAAAAGAAGCTAGTTAACACTGGTAGACACACAATTTGTGACATGAAAATTATTAGGTGTTTCTAAGGCAGTTTGATAGCCTGCAGTCAAATCTGAAAACATAATTTTCTATCACCCACAGATATTCTGTAACCTGCGGCTTAAGATTTTACAATACTACTGTGATCAAATTGAAAGGTGAATTTGAATTAATTTATACTTCGTGTGTTTTTCGAATTGTAAGTTAGTAGTACTGTTAGTGACATTTATGCTAAATTTCACGTCAAAATATTCAATAGTATTTGAGATACGCGTCGTTTTGTGAGGCTCTAAAAGTGAATTCTTCGATTTTTACTATGTCTGAATTTATTGAACACATTTGTGATCATTTCGCCACATTTTCAACTAATATTGTGCCGCATTCATCACATTCACCTGATTTACCTTTGTTAACTTTTGGCTATTCAGCAAATTCACATGACCACTCCGAGCAGTGGCCAGTACGTCAGGCACTCACTCTGGGACAAAAAAACGTTACCAGTGAACCTCTAGTTGATCCCAATGAAGAATTTTGTTAAGACAATGGACGGAAATGGAGGAGGGTTCTTGTATCTGAAACAAAAATTTCCAAAAGTCAGTGAAACAAAAATGAAGTAGGGCATATTTGTGGGTCCGCAAATAAGAGAACTAATGAAAGATGAAACATTTGAGGAAATGCTCAATGAAACTGAAATACGAGCCTGGAGTGCCTTTAAAAGCGTTGTTAAAAATTTTCTTGGAAATGTGAAAGCTGACAATTACAAAGATCTTGTGACTAAAACTACTTACTGCAAATAAAAAATGAGTTGGAACATGCCCCTTAAAATTCATTTTCTGGACTCCTATTTGGATTTTCCCCGAAAATTTAGGGGCCGTAAGTGACGAACATGGGGAACGGTTCCACCAAGACATTTCTGCTATGGAGAAACGGTACCAAGGCAAGTGGAGTGAAATTTGCTTGCCGATTACTGCTGGAAATTGTTAAGGGATACTCAAAAAACAAAATATCCCTGAAAAACACCAACAGTAACATTTTAAGATACTCTTTGGTTAATAAAATAATATAACAATAATATATCTATGGCTGGTTTTTTTTTTTTTTAAACAAAAATCCTCATAGCATAAAAACTCCTATGATAGAAGAAATCGGTAGCTATTTTCTGAATTTACATAATAAACACTTTGATCTGTTTATTTCACAAAAAACAAGTGGATTTTTGTTTACCAGTGTAATTATTCAAATCTTCATAAATTCGGAAATACTTGTATACTCGATAAAGAAACATTAGCCTTAGGTCCTCATATTCGGTATTTGATTGCTTTTTGATTTTAATATTGTGGAAGAATCAGATGCAATTAAAATTTACATGGGAGGTAATCGTGGTTCGATTTCACCAGCTGCTGATTGGCAGTAAAAGCATATCACTAGGAGATAGTGAACGCGATTCCTCAATCGATGACGATAAAGTAGAATTTAAATGCGCTCTGCCCAATCCGCAAAAAAGAGACCCCACATACTAGGTTCTATAGAGTGTACACACACCACTTCTTCGTCGATTTTAAAGCTGCTTTTGTCACCACGTCAAGGAGCTGCGTTTATGCCGCTCTGCTTGAATTTGGTATCTTCGCAAAACTAATACGGCTGTTGAGCAATACCAAAACTCGGCTGCAGCGAAGCTAATATACCCTTCATAGGTGCATTTCTTTTAGTAACTATGTGTCCAGTTTGTATGGAAGCTATATGCTATAGTCATCCGATCTGAACAATTTTTGCGGAGATTACATTGTTGCCTTAGAAAATAATATATACCAAATTTCGTGAATATATCTTGTCAAATGTGAAAGTTTTCCATACAAGCATTTGATTCCGGTCGTTCAGTTTGTATGGCAGCTATAAGCTATAGTTAACCGATCTGAACAATTTCTTCGGAGATTACATTGTTGCCTTAGAAAATAATATATACCAAATTTCGTGAATATATCTTGTCAAATGTGAAAGTTTTCCATACAAGCATTTGATTCCGGTCGTTCAGTTTGTATGGCAGCTATATGTTATAGTGGTCCGATATAGGCCGTTCCGACAAATGAGCAGACAGACAGACGGACAGACAGACGGACATGGCTAAATCGACTCAGCTCGACATACTGATCATTTATATACATATATACTTTATAGGGTCTCCGACACTTCCTTCTGGGTGTTACAAACTTCGTGACAAACTTAATATGCCCTGTTCAGGGTATAATAATGTAGCAAATAAATCATGCAGAATCAATGAACTTTTAAAGCATTGTTCAAAGAATTTAAATATTAAAAGCATAAAAGGCCCCAGTTGACTTCTTGTAACAGAAATTAAAAAGTAGAAGAAAAATTTGATTTTGTATATAAGGCAACATCGTGTATGTTTGTTTTCTTATATACAAATATACATCAAAGGAAATTATTTGTTGACTTTCTTCTCACATAAACCTGCGAGTAAACCAAATTTTAATATGACGTTTGCGGAAATTTTGCATTATATACCGGGTATGTATCTTTACAACTACGGAGATCTAGCTTATACTTTATAAAAAAGGCAAACATGAATACAAACATATTTCCTGCAACATGTTGCGAGAGTGTAAGAGAAACTTTGAAGGCTAAAAACTCACCTTTACCGCGACTCTTGGGCGTCGATGGTGGGGCAGGTGTTATCGGCGGGGTTTTGCAATCATCGCGAAATATCGGCGAACCAGGAACATAACGATCATTCTGGAAAAAATTTAACAAATATTTAAAAAAAATTTCTAAATAATGAGTTGAATTTCAAAAATTTTTACTTCTATTTTGGGTTTGATTTTCGTTTAAAAATAAAACTATATTATAGTCATAATATAAATTTTTTTTAAGATATATAATAATGGATACTATATAATTTTTATATGCTATTTTACCGCACACATATGTATGTACATATAATCACGCACAGCAAATAAATGTTGACCTTATAATAAAACATTTTATCTCGCTCACTTCACTTGCCAATTGTCGAAGTCAACCCCAACATCGCAAACAGACATGTTGTCTTGTCTGTCGTTTACACTTTCCGACTATTTGCTAGCACTTATCTGTCGCACAATGTCATGTTATGCACCCAAACACAAACACACACATACAACATACGCTGTTTGTTTGTTTGTGCACGTTAAGTGATCAAATCACTGCAATAGCAACAAAATTGTGACAATGAATGATAAAGACCCGCCCCTTCACATACTCCACCAACACACTGCTGCAGTCCACCTTTTATCGACAAACACCTGCAACAACACAGCTGTGCGATAAACTATCGACGATAGCAAGCCAACAGCCTACAGGGAGGCAAGCAGGCAGGCAGCCAGCAAGCACTCCACCGGCGCGGCATCGATGTTGTTGACAGTCAATTTTCGTGTCAGTGTCAGTGCTGAGGCAACGCTGAAGGCGTGCAAACAGTTAGCAATCACTAAAGAAAATACAGCATACGAAAAGCTAAAACAAAAGCAACAGATAACAGATAGAAAGCAAACGTCACGTTGCTTTGCTGTGTTGGTGCGTTGTTGAAAGTGTAAGGGCCAAGTGGTTGTGTCTGTCCACGTCAATTGGGTGTTGCAACAAAAGCAGCATTTGATACGGTGCAAACAGCGGCAACAAGCGAGTGAAAGTGTGGCACAAATCCCACAACGAAACGCTCAGCATCACATTTCACGAAGTAAGTGTTGCGCAGTGATGGCTCCGACGACGGCGGCGGAAGTGCTGTCAAAACAAAAGGCAATTGCCAAATTGTATGGCAAGGCAGGGAGCAGTTCTGGCAATGTAATCGCCGTGTTATTTCTGATTAGCATGCTGTTGGCGTTGCAGGCGACAAGCGGTGAGTGCGTGAGCGTGCGGTGTTGTTGGTTGTAATAACATTTAATGTTTTATGTTTATGCTTTTGTAGCATACAAGTATTTAAGGATAAGTTGCTAATACTGGATTATTTGTGGTTGTATGGTGTGTACATACAATATTTGTTCCAAAGTAAACAGGACTTTCAAAAAAATATAGAACAAATGGTTTTTTCGGCAAAATCAATTTATTTTATTCAAAATAGTCTCCTTTTGCTTCAATACAGCTTTTTGCACGGTCCAAAAGCATGTCGAACGAGTGTTTTAACTCGTTGGCCGGTATGGCCGCCAGTATGCCGGTGCAAGCCTTTTGAATGGCCTCTACGTCTGCATAACGCTTTCCTTTCATGGGCAAATGCATTTTTCCGAAAAGGAAGAAGGCCCACGGTGCCATATCTGGTGAATACGGGGAGTAGTTAATGGTTAAAATGTGATTTTTGGTCAAATAATCGGTCAGGTAATCGGTCGGGGCGCACCAAACGCTTCAACGCTCCAAGCTAGAATACAGCATTAACGTTTTGGCCGCGTAGAACAAATTCTTTATGAACAATATCCTTGGAATCATAAAAACAAATCAGCATTGCCACCACTTTTGACTTCTCCATGCGCGATTTTTTGGTTTTCGGCTCGTCCGGTGCCTTTCATTCAGCACTCTGGCGTTTCGTTTCGGGATCATATTGGAAACACCACGTTTCGTCACCAGTCACAATATTGTAAAGGAAGTTTTTGTCCTTTTTGACCTCTTTAATGATGTCCTTCGAATGTTGGAATCTGAGCAATTTTTGGTCGTCAGTCAATTTGTGCGAAACAAAAAGTTGCGGTCAAAATGCGATAAATTGTTGTTTTGGAGATATTTAATTCCATTTCCACGATTTTCCATGATGATTTCGGCTGATTTTTGATGATTTCACGCACAGTTTCGATGGAATTTCCGGTGATCACGGATTTTGATTGGCCCACATGTTGAACGTCATTTATGTCCTCACGACCACTTTGAAAACGTTGAAACCACTCGTGCACTCTGCTACGGGATGGGCAATCAATGCCATTAAATTGTTTCATCAATTGAAACGTTTCGGTAAAAGTTTTTCCAATTTTAAAACAAAATTTAATGTTGGCTCTTTCTTCGAAGCTCATTTTCGCACCGGTAACACAAACCTACTGACACTTAAAACGCAATAACTTCACTTTTAATCGATGAAATGTCATGAAATTCTCACTGGAATCGATAAAGATAGCAGATTCTAACGCACCAGTCGACATATAGATGGCGCCACCAGGGGACGCTAGATTCAAAATGTTCTGTTTACTTTGGAAAAGACCTTGTAGTTTTGCATTACAAGTATGTATGTGTGAATATTGTACATACATCATGTGTTTGTAATTTTAAACTAGCTATTATCAGATTAGTACTTTCAGTGATTTCTCATCTAAAAAAGAATGTCTCAGTTAAGCGGAGGTTGGGTTAAAATTTAATAGAAATAAGATAAAATCAACGTCCGTGCACCGGAATAATATATCATTTACAGCTGTAGCTTTATGGCATAAAAGGTTATAAAAAGATTTTTTTCGTCTAAAAACGGGATTCGGAGCGGCAGTTTCAGTTTGGGGAACAAGAAGAAATCACTGGAGCCAAATATGGAAAATAGGGTGGTTGATCGATGGTATTCACTTTCACGAAAGGCAAATATAAGAAAATATTAAAAGTACGATATGATCTAATTTTGTTCCCTCAAATAAAGCAGTGTTGCTTGAATTGATATGAATCGTTGTTGACATTAGAATGGGTACTTTTTTCTATAAAATTGCGAATGCGGGAAAAATTCTACGACATTTTGGACAACTTTGCTACGAGAATATGGGTTTAAAAAAAATCTGAATGATTGGTTGTATGCGAGATGTGTGATAAAGTTGTCCGAACTGACCGATTCTGGCATATGATCTATAGAATATCAAAATGCACTGGTCGACATACCTTAAGCAAAGCGTAAGCAATTTTAAGGGGAATTTCCGGATTCATGACAGCTATCTTTGCAGCAATATTCTTCAAAACTCTTCAAGCTGTATTTTATCCTGCTAAAGAACTTTTTACTTTGTGCGTTTTGGTATCCTGATTTGAAGTAAAGGTTCTCCTATTCAAAAAATATTGCAGATAGCGGAACAAGTAGTAGTGCCAAGTCTGAAGAATATGGTATACCAGACCCACATCCCAATCAAGCTGCTAAACCGTTTGGTGGGTTATCAAACTTGTTTGAGGTTTCGCCTTATCTTGGTGGAACACTTCACTTTTTCTATTAATCCATTCTTGCCCCTGTTGTTTGAATGCATCACTCAACTTAACTTTGACGTTTGATAAGCAAATCACAATGGATAATGCGGCGAAACAAATTTCGTTCTGTAAGAACATGAGGAACACATATGTCAAGCTACAAAATTAGCTATAGACATTTCATGTGCTTGGGAACAATCCTTTAGCAATCTTTGAGTTGTTATTCGACGAATTGCATCGACCGACGACTTTACTCTATATGACGTTGGAAAAAAATTTTGGCATTGGCGTTGGGTCAACACATCTTCTTCGTACACATCACAGAATTTTCGCTTTGTTTGAACCGCATTTTTAAACGTTTGATGAAAAACAGTAAAATATGCCGAAAATGGTGTTTTCAATATTCCATCATCGCTAAGACACCAAGCAAAAGCTATTTCACAAAATTTAAGCCTTATTAAATCATCTGTTCAAATATTGTATATAACGGTGGTTAGGTGTGAAGATTGCTGGAAAAAAGCTGGAATAAAATCACCTTTTGTCATCAAACGATATACTTAGTGAACGACCCAATATTTAACAGCCACCCCTTTATCATGTTGTTTTTGCCTTCCGATGCAATTTCAAAGGGTAGATTCAATTACTATTTTGCTAGTGAAAGTTGAAAACACAGCATATGAGCAGTCGCAATAGCGTTCTGGCCAGGAATGAAGCACAACGTTTTTCTGAGCTTCTTATACTCACAAGTATATTTCTCATTCTAGTAATAGGCTTGGCTTGTCACTGCCCGAGTGTTTTTCGTCATATTTTTCCATCTTGTCCCTCCTCTCTGGAGCATGGGGTTTCAACAAGGTTGCGCCACTTTACGCAATTAAGTGCAAATGGCACTGACTTGTTTTTGTTTGCGGATTATTTTTTTTAAGCAAGTGTAAGTGATCGGTCCACCACCCATTGGTAGCGATTTTGTCAAGTTTTTCTAAAATACTGAAGAAAGGAATTCTTCCAACAATTTCTTTCCCAGCATCTCGCTTCAGCAGGCTAAGGTTGAAGCACCTTGGCACCCTTTTTGCAATCAAACATTTAAATTTTCTGGTATTGATTTTAGTAACCTTGATATATTTATAATGAGCTTAGAACGTTTCGTCGTTAATTTATGTGGATATGAAATCGGTAATGTAACCTGACTTAACTTTCTGAATTTTCAGAAAGATGATTTTAACAAAGGATTACAGTGAGTTGAGTTATTCTCTGTTATATATAAATGTATATGCAAAAATTCTGTAATAAAATATCGATAATCCGGAGAACTTTTTCATACATATTGAGTATCACTTAATGGATTAGCAACTACAAAATAGATGTGCGGCTCATAAATATATAGAAATGCATAAACAACTAAAGTTAGGACATTTAAAATTATATATAGTATTAATATATTTTTCTGATTAATGTTATTATTAAATTATTTTCCCCAAAGCATTTACAACATAAGAAGGTATATTTATAATATTTGTTCTCCTCAAAACTCATCAATTATATGATTTTTCAATGTCACAATATTCTAAGTAAAAATTAATTTTTTAAATTTAAGCAGAAAATAGGTGATTTTGAATTTTTCAAATGTTGCCAACTGAGTATTTTTTCAACAACCGCGAATGAGGGCGCTTTGACGACACACTGCGTTTCCCAGAAACGATTTTGTAAGAAATTGATTGCTTTACTTGAAGTCGCGAGATTATATACATATACACACATATGTATATTTAGCATATATTTATATATGAGTTTGTCCTTTGCTTTCATTCACACAAAAAAAAAAAAAAAACAAAAAAAAAACTTTTTAAATTTTCTTCAAACATTTAAATCATAAAAAACCGTCTCTGTATCCAGCTTATGCTTCTTTGTAAGCTAAATTAGTTGGCAACCAGCCGTGTAACAGCACAATTTATCCAATATTTCGTACATTTGTACTTCAATATGTGTGCTGTTGCCAAAAATGAAGGCGAAAAAATTGAATAATTTTCACTTCATCAAAATTTGGCTGTCATTTGGGTTTCAGCTAATTCACTCTGATCTGTGACGTTGTGTGTGAATTGGTGTGCGCTTCATGCGTAACACACGTGTCACTCACGATGCTACTTACACAGAAGAACATGCATACATACGAGTATATTTGTATCATACATTCAATGGAGGAAAATATGAGCGAAAAGCATACGAATTCAGCTAATTCTACACGCAGAAGTACAACTCAGCGGCTTTTCGTGCGAATCAATGAAAATCGTTTGGGCCGGGTATGCGCATTCGTAGTATTTTCTAATTGTATTTGTGTTATGAGTGAGTGCATAAATTATCGTCTATATATATAGTAAGGTAAGTGGAAAATCTCGTATTCATCCTAATAATAAATAAATAAGTGTGAATTACAAAAGAAATAGTATGAATTAAATTTGTGAAATATACAACTATATTTTCAGGTGAATTCCATGCACAGTGAAATTTGTAATGAGTTTCAACAGAAAGGAAAAACTGATATTCAATGTTGTATGAAGAAATATATTTAAGTTTAAGCAATGTAAATGTAAATGATTGGACTTTAGTTGAAAACTTTTTTTAACTTAAGGACTGAGTAATGACACTATAAATTGAGCTTATTGAAAAGATTGTTATTACTTTTTACATTTTCCGGTCAACTTTACGTATAGTATATATTATAAACTTACAAAGAGCGAGTATTTTCGAAATAATTCTTTCATTATTCGAAGCTTCGACTTAGGGCTCTTAAAATCGATATTTGTAGGGATTATGTTACCGATATAACATATGCTATATATGTATAATACTCATATCTAAATTGTGATCATAAATTGTATTCATCACTTTTTATACAAAAAATGATGAAAAAGGCAAGCTCTTTATATTTATCGATATTTTATTCCTTAACGAAAACAATCGATAAAATTTGCTCTTATTTTAAAATAATTTAAAAGTTGTGAATATTAAAAAAAATAATCGATATTTCTTTCGATTACAAAAACAATCGATTTTTTAGGGATTATGTTATCGATGAAATATATGTATGTGTCATACTCATATCTAAATTATATTCATTACTTTTAACTTTAAAAATCAGAAAAATGGCAAGCTTTTTATATTTATCGATATTTAATTCCTTTAACGAAAACAATCGTTAATATTTGCTATGTATTATTTTAAAATAAATTGAAGGTTTCGAGTTTTTAAAAAATAATCGATTTTTAACGTTAACAAAAATAATCGATATTTTTAAGAGTTATGTTATCGATATATATGTATGTATTTGAATTACATTGATCACATTTGATTAAAAAAATTACGAAAATGGGAAAGCTTTTTATCTTTATCGATATTTTATTTTTTTTTGCCGAACATAATAATATTAGATAATATTTGATATTATTTTAAAGTAATTAAAAATTTTTGAAATTACGTTATCGATAAAATAATCGATTTACATATTTATGTTACCTACATACATATGTCTATAAATTTTAACGCAAAAGTGGAATAAATTGCGTAATAACGAGTTTTTGGTTTTTCGTTAAGATTTAATCGATACTTCATTTAATTTTATTTTTAAGCAAAAACAATAGATTTTTTTGCTATTGAATTTTTCATAACTTTTATCAATTCGATTAAACATAATTTTAGATTTATTAAAAAATTTATCGATATTTTGATATTTTAAAATTTCTTGTTTTGATTAAAGCAATCGGAACTGATCGATAA
Source organism: Bactrocera neohumeralis (assembly GCF_024586455.1). NCBI lineage: Eukaryota > Metazoa > Arthropoda > Insecta > Diptera > Tephritidae > Bactrocera > Bactrocera neohumeralis. Next base: position 19,794,907 of record NC_065921.1, on the reverse strand, counting down.
TTATCGATATTCCGTTATTTTAATTTAGTGAGTGCTCTCTGTAACTCGCCTATAAAAGATCATGTCAATAATAAAGAGTCAATTAATTGGCTTAAAGGTGTTTAAATACAACTCCTGACCGCATGGAGGAGAATTTAAGCCAGAAGGAGGCTTATTATGCTTTGAAACGTAGTTTATCGCGGCTTGTCTTTGCACTGTTAATATTTTTCTTTGTATAGCAGACGTGTATGTAATAGACGTGATATAAAAATTCAAAAAATTATCAGAACTTTTGTAAGTATTTGTTACACGTAATGTAACATAATAGTTTATATATTGCAAAGAGTAAAGAACTAATATATATCTATATAAAAAAACTAAGACATTTACCCAGTGGAACTTGGCCTGAAGATGATAAATGTTCACTGCAACATAACTTGCCACTTCAAACATGCTTACATCTGAAGAGTAAAGAACAACATGTGTGCATATGTAAATATACACAAATACATATATATACAGCGCTAAAAATAGGAATTTTCACACTTTCATGAAGTCATTTTGCAGCAAAAGCGGCCGCAACAGAAGCAATCTGCGTGATGTATTTTCAGCACAAATCTAAGAATCGTGCAAATGTGGAAAAACCTAAATCTTTATTATATACATATATGTATATATATATATATATATATATATATCCAAGAAGTGGTCTTGCCATATGGCAGTCACACACAAATTCACGCACATAAACTTGTGTAAAGGCAAAAGCAATATTGAGCGGAAAATAAGCAATAATAACACACTGTAGCGCAACTAATTCACTTTGAGTGTTTCTCTGGCGTGAAAATCAAAGTCTAATAAAATCCTACAATATGTGTATTTGTTGTTTTGCTGTTGGCGTTGAGGTAGTCTTCGCCGTTGTTTGTTGTTTTAATTTATCGCCAGTGTTTAGTGATTTTTATGCATTGTTTATTTGGGTGTTCCACTCGATTTGGAACTAAGATTATATTTGTTGTTCTTTTTTTATTTCTTTGTTAGTTTTCTGTTTTTTTTTGTTGTTTTTCTTTTTTGTTTTGATTTCTATTTTCTGTGATATTTCAATTAATAAAAGTTCACTCCAATCAAATTAAATGAAAAAAGCTTTGAAGACACACCTCTCTTATTAATTACATATAACTAAAAAGCATATATGTATGTAAGTGTGTATGTGTGTAAATGTGTATGTGTTGCTTGGAATATACGTATGTGTTGTTTGATGTCAATTAAATTCTTTATTCCTTTGAAAATACATTTGATGCCATTATGTATGGAACTCGATTTCTTTTGCATGGCACATGCACCACGGGCAGGCTTGCAGAAGTCCAAACGCTAAAACCACTTTTTGATGGTTTTCAAGCATAAATTGGCCAATACTGCAGCAATTTGACGTTCGATGTTCGTACGAACTTCATCAATCGTCGCTGGCTTTTTGGCATAGACTATAGACTTGAAGTAGCTCTACAGGAAATAGTCTAACGACGTCAAATCGTACGACCGAGACGGCCAATTGACTGGGCCATTTCGTGAGATAACACGTTCACCAAACTTTCAATAAATCGATTATGACATTCGCTGTGTGGCTTGTGGCGCCCGTCTTGTTTAGAACCACATATTGTCCAAGTCCATATCATCTAACAATGACTCATGAAGTACGAGCGATGAGGCTCATTCTTGGCTAAATGGCTTCGTCAAGAAGCAAAATATGCGTTATTGGTCAGGCAGAAATTCTGATGATTTTTCGGTGAAATTGATTTACGACGTTTCTGGTGGTCACGCGTCTTCAGTTTTCCGTCAATTTGATCTTGTAAGGATGTAGGCTAAAATCTTTTCGCAAAATTCGCCACAACGACGTCACAAAGATGTCCAACGCTTGAGAACGAAGTGTGAGAGACTGATTTTGTCTTCCTCATTTGATGCGCCAGTGGCAGCAATATTCTCGACACTACGAGCATTTCTTTATTTCGCTCGCACGGGAACACTTTATATTGTGCTTGTGGCTTCAAATTTTACCACTAGACGTTAAATTGTTGATCTGACAGGACAATTATGACGACCATAATTTGGACATAGCGCTTTTAAAGTTGAGGCCACTGACTCCGAATTTCGGAAGTAAATTTTCATAATTTCCACTCGTTGCGGATCTGTATATCTTTCGACGAAGAAATGGCAAACCTTACCAAAGAGAAATGTCAAAAGAACGCGAAAAAATATGTTGGCGTTTGCTGTTCCTATCGGTCTACTTTTATAGATCCCTACTGAAAACCCTCTATATACCTTAAAGGGTCTTCGACGTTCTTTTCTGGGTATTAAAAACTTCGTGACAAACTTACTATACTCCTGTTCAGTAAAAATTTCAGTGGCAACATGATCTAGAAAATTAGTTACAGTTTCTAGAAAAACTTGTTTTCATCCTTAACATGACTAACTGGAAGGAATGGCTTTTTCTATTTTATTTAATATATATTTTTGGGACCTTAAATGTGCAGAAAAAGTTTTAAATCCTATACTGACTGGCCTTACCCTTTAAGAATATATGTACGTATGTACATTGTAAACTTAATAGCAGCACACTAAATTTTCAATTTTTATTAGAACTTGTTTATTAACAATTCCTCTATTTGAAATTTTATTATTTAATTTCTTTTCTTGTGGCGTTTTAAACCGAAAAGCATGACGCGAGCACGGCCAACCTTCTTGGCAATCGCAAACGCTGCAGCCTCAACAGCGATGCATCAACACTACTATAAATACACACATGTCTATGTGTGTGTGTGTGTGTGGGTCTATTTTGCATCCACGGCGGCGTTCATTCGTGTGGCCTCTGGTCCAACGCCATCGCTTGCCAACTTCTTTGTCCGTCCGCTTACGCATTGACGTCATTGTTATTACACCATCAGCCACGATAACGAGGCCGCGCGTAACTTGGCAAATGTTTCACGTCTTTTTCGGTCGGCAGTTGGCGCTTTTAGCTTGAGTGTGTTTGTTTATGTTTAGATGCTTGTTTTTCGTTAGCATTATTGTTGTTCTTAGTATTGTGTTGTCGCTGTTGCAGTCGCTGTGGCTGCCAAGAATCACGTAGATTAGTTTTATTTGAAAGAAATAAATTAATGAAAAAAAATTGTCGTCTCTCTTGATGTGGGGCCATCTGTCTATTTCGGTGGCCACAAATTTAATTTAAAAATATTTTGACTTTTATTTCTGCTCGTCAGTTGATTTAAATTTATATTCAAAATAAAACAATATTAAGCGTCCTCGTTAATTTATTTTTCGTATGACGGTGAAGATAATAAATAAATGAAGTGCAGAAGAGAGTTGAAGCTAATAAGGGAGAAGAAGAAGAGTTGCAGTTGGCAGAACCAATGCTGAGCTGAAAGTAAGGAAGTTGAGTCCATTTTTAAAGTGAGTTTTTTGACTAGAATATTATATTGCTGGGTTAAATTAGGTAAGCCTGAAAAGCTATTGAGCCATGGCAAGTCATTCTGTATTTTCAGATTTTTTTTTTTGGTTTTAGAATCCCATTATTTTAACTATTTGTATAATTAAAAGAGTATCAGTTAATTCATTTTCTTGTTAAACGACATTATAATGCAAAATTATATAAATACAAATCGTATTTTGTGTGCAACTTAACCTCATCTCTGGCTTTGTTTGGAAAACATATCCAGAATGCCCTTAAATCAGTTCTAAACTCAGCTGACGAATACCTCAATTTTTTCGCACTTTTTATCTCTTATGTATCTTTATAATTTATATTATTTATTTTCTTTAAATTATACTATTTTCCAGTTTCTGGCCTGCGCTGCTTCACTTGCACTTATTTACAAGAATATTCGGATAAGACATGTCTAATGGATGCTAATTCTACACGAATCACTGATTGTACAAAGAAGTATTGTACGATCATGCGTCAGGAATCCGTGGTGAGTATTACAAATGACATGAATGCCGTACATATAATTTTAAATAATTTAAGAGACAAATTATTTTACTTTTACTAGAAGCTTTACCACTTTTTCTCAAACAACATTCAAATCAGGGACTCTATTATGTCGTATTCGGATTTTTTGTATTCAGTAACTTAATTTTCCCATATTCAATGCTATTTTCGAATAAAATATTCTTTAGCTTTTGAACTGTAGTAAGCAAAATCGAAAAATATAAGTATCTATGTAATTATTCTGGCACAGACTGGTACAACTTTCGCATAATTATAAGATAAATCCGAACTTCGAATAGAAAACATTTTCGAATCTAAATACAGAATAGGGCCTCAGAAAGATATTGATTGTGTTTATATCTAGGGATAAGCTTCGTAAAGCAAATAAGTGAATATATACATATATTAAGAAAGTGAGTACATTTAGTATTTAAAAAATAATAAAAAGTGATGGATATGGTGTTTGAAAATCGTCAAGCAAGTGGTAGAGAAATCGCAGGAGAACTCGACATTTCTTTCGAGTCCGTTCGAATGTTTTTGGTGGGTATTTTCGGTATGAAACGCGTTCTTGCTCGATTCGTCCCCGAGCTGAATTAATTCAATTTAACTGCCGATGAGATATTGGTGTATGAGTTTGACATACACACAAGTCAATGATCATCGGAATGGAGGTGAAATAACGAGTCGAAACCAAAAAAAGCCACTTCAAAGCCGCTCAAAAATTAAGGTGATACTCATTGTGTATTTTCGATATTCGTGGTTTGGTGCATCTATTATTTGTTCTGGAAGGATAGTCGTTCAATAACTGGTTTCTTTTGGCCGGAATTGTAGAAGAACAATTCACGAACTTTAAACGATGATAATGCACCATCGCTGAAGGAGCTGAAGGCCATTTCAAAAAGTGCTTATGAAAAGTGTATCGAGGGCTGAAAAAATCGTTAAGTGTATTACATCTGGTGGGGATTACTCTGAAGCCGAAAAAGTAAATATATATGAAGAATGATAGAATATTTATGAAGAATATGAAGAATTCAATATTTTGCATTTTATTTATAATTTCCAGTCGGTTATGTCTATCCGTCTGTCCGTCTGTGCGTCGATATGTCTATATACTATACTCGTAAACCAACAAGTCACTCAGTATTCTTTTATCCCCAAAAAGCTGCTCATTTATCAGAACCGTCAATATCGATATCGTATTATGCAGCATATAGCTGCAAACTGAAGGATCAAAATTATATTATTGTGAGGAAAACTATGTATTTTATTTGACAAGGTATTATATGAATTATTGTTTAAAGATACGGCAACGTTACAAGCTCTAAAAAAATTTTCGGATCTAACTGAAATTATTAGTTTTAATAAAGATAGCACATTATAAAATATATTTTTGAGAAGGTTGGGTTGTGTAAAGAAGTCGTTTCTGACAAGGATCTCACTTAATCAGCTCAGAACACCTCTTAAAACTCCTATATAATTGATAATAAGAATCTCACAAATTGACAAAACGCTTTGAGGTTATCACAAATTTGTTGAGATGGCTAATGTCATAGTTTCAGCTATGTCTCCTGCTTCGACGAAGTTAAGACTGCAGAGAAGTTTCAACCTCAGTCTTGCAAAGGCTAGACAATTGAGAGTAAAGTGCCTAGATTTTTCCGCCTCACCCTGCTCCATACAATTTTGACAACTTGCATGCGGTTTTGAGAAAAAAAAGTTAAGCAACTCTACTGTAACCGGTTGTGAAAGTGATGAATCAACATATGTGGTTAGAGCAATAAATAATAACATTTCCTTTTCGACTTAGACAAAGTAATATAAGGCGGAACGAAATTTACAAGGCGATTAAGCTTAGGAGTAAATCAAGTTATACCGTACTAGATTGGCGATTACTGTATATGTATGTCCGTGAGTTGATGAGTTGAGTAATTCCCTGTAATCCAAAAAATCTAGTGCCAACTAATCTAATAAGCAAATCACTGCAATATTAGAGACGGATTTAAAACTTTCTAATTTTTTTTGGTCGGAGTATCTGATATATTTTTTTGGAACAATAATAAAGTAAGTGATGGATCTTTATATAATAATTTTCTGATTTTTAGCGGAGTATGTACGTATGCAGTTTAAATGGACCAATCCAAGTCAAATTTGATAGTGAATGTATTAGAGAAATAATTTTTTTGTTGACCATTACTAATTCTAACAATGATTTCATATATGATGAAAAGCTTCGCCTCTTAAAGACTGGCAATTTTAGCCATTTTGCTGAGCCGATTTTAATCCCTTACGATCTCTCTCATTAACTTTCTTACAGATGGCATACCATTTAGGCCTATATGGGCATTTTCGACTAACCAGTTGTGTCAATTTCTAAAATTTGTGCCACAATTTATTTATTCCAACAAATATAACTAAATAAATAGTGAAATTACTGCAGCTTCCGGTTGTACAGCAGATTTTGTGAGCAGGGAATGGGAAAAAAGGAGCGCACAACTTCCTTTAGTGAATCTCAAAATTTATTTTCGCTTCAAAAGCGCACTTTAATGTTCGCCTTTGTCAGCGGAAGCAGATCTGTATGTAAAGTGAGCTACACTTAGCCTCGCAAGCCAAGCAGGAAATGAGTTAAAGTGGAATAAAATAACACTGGAAACAATTTAGTCGATGAAAGTAAAACACACAGCCAGCAACAATTTCAACAAGTAAATAAAGTCAAAAGCAAAAATTACAGCGCAGCGGAAATGAGAGTTGTGCGCAAAAAAGCTGCGACATCGTAAAACACTCTCCAGCAATTTTTGCACCTGTAATGGTTTGTCAGCGCTGGCTTTATGTGTGGGCGCACCACAACTGAAGCTTAGCATATATACAAATTACATATTTACAAATACTCATACATATGTATTTATGTGTATATTTAACACTGTGCGGTAATTACTTGCTTCCTCGCGTCAATTACAGTTCGTTCATTAGTAACCAATACATCAACGTCGCACACCCGACTCCGAGCACAAAATAAGTACTATTTACTAAGCGAAATTTTTCCAAATGCGAAAACATGAAAGCAAACTTTTGCGCTCGCTGTTTGCATGTGCAGCAAGGCAAATGGTGTGGCACAACTTTTTGCAGCACATGCGGTGGCAGCCACTTGACATGTGGCACATGTGTTCGCGCAGCGCGAACTTTGTTTTCGCTTTGTTTATGGAACATGCTTGTGGCGGATATGATAAATGCAATTTGTTCTACGCGGAAATATAAGCGCTGTGAGCATATTTGTGCCTGTACCGTTATACGTACATAAACATATACAAATATGTATTGAATTTTTAATGTCAAAGCAATTAACACAGATGAGAAAAGATGAAGTTGCAAATTTTTATATGTATGGTATATAATATGTATGTTGGTAGAAGGCAAGAATGAAATTTGTGAGTTGTTTAGTGCGTAATTATTTATTAAAATTTAATTTATTTAAATTGCACAGCCTTTGAAGGAGACATCTTCACTTTTGTTACTGCCACCTCAAAGCTCAAAATTTATTTCGGGCTATTATATTAATTGAATGGCATAACTAAACACTAAATTAAGACAAAAAAGAAGATTACAGTAGCGAGGGCTACCTGTGGACAAAAAATTAAAAAAAAAATGGTTGTGGCTCAGCCCTCTAATAGGTTTAATGTACAAACCTCGTAAACCATTGAAGCTATTATAATCAAATCTACCTAGGATAAATCCTATAAGAACCCAACCGATGGTATGAAAATGGATGAAATCGAGTGATAACCTCACGCACTCTCCACATAACGGTTTTGTTAAAAATACTAAAAGTGAGATAAATGAATAACTAAATGTGTCAGAGGCCCAACAGTCAGGATCATACAAGAGGGCCTTATCGGTGACGCCCACATTTAGTTGAAATAAGATATCTTCGTACTTTTTAGACCAATTTTAGGCAAATTTGGTACATAACAATATCTTTACGTTTTTATATCTAATTGTGAAAATGAACGCAATCAGACTACAACCCAATACTTCCCACATAGGGCAATTTAAATTCGATATGAATATTTCACTTTCCAGTACACCAATCAAGCAACAGTCAATATATTCGGACAAATGTTTGCATAAACATAAGCCTGGAGTCTAAAAATTTAAGCCCACACGTACCTAATATAAGGACTCTAGGGCGTTTGGCTGACTTTTTGCCAAAAATATGTCTATTTGTAAAATATGTTATAGGAATTCGGAGGAATTATTTATTCGATAATAATGTACCCTTGTGTTAAAAATGGATGAATCGGATTAATACTTCCCATATCCCCTATATGTCCACAAAAGATTTTCGAACTTTCAGTTGTCTTTGTGCTGGATATATCGGACAATTTGGAAGGTATTTTTTGTAATTAAGGGGTATTTTTCTACCAAAAATGTATGTCTCTACTTAAAATGAATAAACTCGGGTGAAAACTAGCCCTAGACCGCACATAACTAACCAGCTGTGATTCTGCCAAATTGATAGAGAATGAAAGTTCCGTTAGCCCTTCCTTACTTGTTTTTAATTTTTATTCATTTAATTTCTCTGTTCAAAATGACTTCCCTTCCGAGGTGTCTAGTTACATATATATTTCAGGAGGAAATTTCTTCGAAGGTGTCGAACTTTATGTTGATTGTAATATTCTAAAAAACATTTAATTTTGCAATAACTGAAGTTCAATGCAGAAAGCACTTATAATTTCAGAAAAAAAAATTAATTTCAGACAGGTGGCAACCGATCTTTAAAATAATAATTGAGTATTAACATACGTGAGCTACAAATCTGTTATTTAGGCTAGTATTCCTGAAAAGGTCCTGAAAAGTCTGAAGGAAGTGTCAGATATATATGTATATTGTAGAAGCAGAAAAATCACAAGGACATTTCATAGCAAATTGTTAGTGGTTTCGGTTTAACTATATTTACAGCAGATGATAGTAATTGATTGTAAGATTTAATTGTATAATTCTATTTGCTTCTGCGGTAAATAAAGTTCAATACTGGAACCACTTGCAATTTGCAACGAATTGTCTTCCTTGAAACTTCCTTCTCAGGAATACTGGTCTAAATAAGAGAAAGTCGAAATTTAATGGATATATAGAAGAAAGGTTTTCCCATTCAACATATTTTCCTGCCTTAATATGTAGATGTTAGATGACAACTATCGCACGGCTGAAATGGCAGGTATCAAACAGTTGCCAAATAGTAACAGTCATTTCGGTTTTACATTGCAGCTACCGGGCAGATGTGAGATGTGCCAAATATAGGTCAAATTGAAACACAAAAATTTTGGAAATTAAAACAAAATTTTATATCAATTGTTTCAATATTTTAAATGTATAAAACTAACCACCACAAACTTAAGGAACACAAAGTAATATTTTTTAAGAGAAAAATTTCGACATCCTAAGTAAAACTTAACACGAAAAGTCTCTCAAGATGATATTTTCCGTACAATAATCGAAGGTAAAGAAAATAAAAAAATTGACAGAATAACGACCTTTAAAAAGATTGAATTATACCTAAAATTTTGGTTGTTTTTAGAGATTTTTGATTAGATCAAAAAACTTACAGACCACGTTATAGAGAGCTATATACGAAACACGCAGAAGAAATATGATCACTGCAGAAAAGAAGTATAAAGTCTTTTGAAAGTAACCTCGTGGAGTTGCTTGAACTGAGTGGCTACACTTCAGAAGCATGCAATTTTAATATTCATCTAAAACTTTAAAATGTTACCTTCAAAGGTGAGGACTATAGAAATATCCAAAAAATTAAAAAATTTACTTTTTCAAAAAAAGTTAAAATGGTGTTAAAATAGTTGAAAGGAACAGAAAGGGAAGAAGCGACTTTGATACCGTTGTTGAAAGCAAAGGAATATTATGCTGATGTCACCTATTATAAATTTCAGCTTTGTTTGGTTGAATAAAAACAGCAAATGCATTTTTTTCATTCTGCCAATAACTATAAAATACGGAAAAATAAATATAAATTATGTAATCGGTTTAAAAACTTAACGAAGCATATTTTTTCGAAACACAAACAGTTTTTATATATACATTAGCAGGATTAAATAACAGCCCACATATAACAGTAGTTGTAATTAAAAGTAAAAAGTAGCAACTTCACTTCCCGGCCTATGACAGCAACTACATCAATGTGATTACAGTTCTCAACCTTTGCTTGCTTCGTACTACGGAACACCTACGCTTTTAGTGATATTTCATTTTAATATAAATATTTGTTGCTACAATTTCCATACACAGCTTTAATATGCTAATTAATGCAGCGATTTATGTGCTTAGCCAAACCACAAAGATAACAAGCTGTCAGCCTCAAAACCGCGCTTTTGGCTGCCAATTGCCAAATTCTAGTGGACATTGTTAATACGACACGCGCAGCAGCTTACACGAGTGCGGCAGTTGTCAAACCCAGTCGGAAGCCATGCAAATAACACGCGCGGATTTTTGAAAATTATATTTTGTTGTTGTATAATTTAGTATTTTTAATTTTTAATAGGTTGGTGTGAATATATGTATGAATAGGAGATTTTATAATGATGTGGTTTCAATACTAGAAAAAAAATGTATTTTAGCAAATTTCGATTGCATAATTGTAACTTTAATAATAATTTATGAGTCTGACTTTTATAACAATAAAATAATCATGATTGCTGACGGTAAAAAAATAAATCAAGCCTTAAGCTTATTTAAGCTTTTGGCTTATTAAATTCATAGCAACAATAATTCATAATTTTTTTTTCACATTTTTACAGCGACCATCTGGCAAAGTGATTTCCTTCATACGCGATTGCTTGGATAAGCCGCTGGTGAGTAATATTTCACTTTTGACGCCAAACATACATTAAACGATTTAAATAACCATTTCGAATACGTCGTGCAGAGTTTTTTATAAAAATGATGTGATTTCAATCAGTTCAAAGCGTAAGTTGTGGAAATTCTTAGAGAGATAGCTGTCGAACATCTTGTACAAATAAACAACTGTATTCGACGTTTAAATAAAGGGGCTAAGGTAGTCTAGCACCCTAAACAAAGCCTGACTACGAAGGTTGCCTTTTAAATTTCGGTATTAAAGAACGAAAACAAATATTTTACATCGCTATATCGCCCTTAAGGGGGCAAGACGAAATATCTCCTGTCATCAGACAAACAGTTATCGCACTCGCGATTTGGCTCTCACGACACTTTTGACCGTGATTACTTCGAAGATAATTTCGTCTATCTTGGAACCAATATCAACACCACCAACAATGTCAGCCTGGAAATCCAAAGAGATTGCGAAGTAAAGTCTTCTCACGGCGAACAAAAACCAAACTGTATGAGCTACTCATTATTCCCGTCCTGTTCTATGGTGCAGAGGTATGGACAATGACAACATGAAGAGTCGAGTTTTCGAAAGAAAGGTTCTGCGAAAGATTTATGATCCTTTGAGCGTTCGCAACGGCGAATAACGGCATTAGATGGAAAGATGAGCGAATATCGTCATTCACAGTTCAAGGATTAAGAGAAAGATAGGTCATGTTGTCCGAATGGAAGAAAACACGCCAGCTCTGAAAGTATTCAACGCAGTCCCCGCGGGGAAACATAGTATGAGGAAGACCTCCACTTCGTTGGAAGGACCAGGAGGAGAAGGACCTGATTTCGCTTGGAATCTCCAATTGACGCCAAGCAGCAAAAAGAGGGCGACTGGCGCGCTGTTGTAAACTCGGCTATAATCGCGTAAGCGTAAAGAAGAAGTTTCTAAGTATCATAGTCGTATATTTTTAACATTTCTATCAACCAATCGACGCGGATCCTTTTTTTAGTGTATATCTTCTCAATCTGACTATAGATCACATGATCATCTTGCAATGTACTAAGTTTAGGATCTAGTAATATAAATTTGGGCGTAGCATCAATAGTTCCCGGAACAACAACTGATTTTGGACGACCTTCACAAAATTAGCCATACCATCTATAAACAGTGGATGGGACTTCATCGCCAAAAACTGAATTAAATTCATCAATGCGCTTTTGCTGAATTAATCCACTGCGAAAATTGTAAAAAATAGTCGCGAGAAAATGTTCGCGATTTATTTTTATTTTTCGGCCGAGCTGAATATTTTAAGTTACTGTAAACAACACAAATAGCGCTCGTATTTCAAAACGCATTCTGAGTATGTATAACATCAAAAATGTCAAACTTTACAATAACGTTGTGAGTTGCTAGATTCCGAAACTAGGATAGCCAAATCCGGAAATATAGAAGGCAACCTATGTAGGATAATTTATTCTGTGAGTATGGAAAAGGAATTAAATTACTATCTTTCATACAGCCTGTTTATGTATAAAATTTTTCGAAGAGCTCATAATCTCCTTAGTGTGGTCTGTCAAATGCTTCCGCAATATAATTAAGTGAACGGGGAACATTTGTTTTTTATAGCCTCTCTTCAGAGAGGAATTTTAATACTAAGTAGGAAACTTTGTCCTATAAAAAATTTATATAAATGAGTAGCGGGAATCCGTCTGTATACACGCGAACAAGTCCCTTAGTTTTTGAGATATCGATCTGAACTTCTGCACTTGCCTTTTTATCGTCAAGAAGCTGCAAATTTGTTGAAAATACCGATATCGGCGAGCTAAAGGTTACAGCTGACATACAAATTCAGCGATTAAGCTCAAATTGTTGTACAGAAAACTTTTTTACTTGATAAAATATCATCACGAAGTTCTCTCTACTATCACTATTCTGCTCTGCAATCTCCACAGAAAGTATTCAGATCGCATCACTATTTTTTATGAAAAATTTTGTATATTATTATTTTGGTATATTAATTTACATACTACATTTTTTCTAGTACTTGAATGCCGTAAAAACCGATTCGACTTTTAAAACCTATTATCGCAGCTGTACCACGGATCTATGCAATGACTCAGATGGCACAACAGCGGCAACAAATATAGATCCCAACTTGGGCGCTTCCGAAAATATGGTTATTAAAGGCAAACGACATTAATATAATAACAATTATTATTATTACAACTATTATATGCGTACGTATATTTAAATAAATGTGTAAAATGCTTACAATTTCATACGAAAATTTTACTAATGATTGATTTTAAAGTTTTGTCGCACTAAATTTTTTTTAAATAAATAATAATGAAAAAAAAATTAAATTTTTTAAAAATATTTTTGAAGTGTATATCGTCACCTAAACTGCAAAAGAGCGTATCACCAAAAAAACAACGAAAATATATAATAACCGATATATAACCATTTCATAATCAAAACTCAACTTTTGTTATTGGTTTACGATAACCAATATATAACCATTTTATAACCAACACTTAAGTTTTTTTGTGAGTGTACGCTAACCAATATGTAACCATTTTATAACCAAAACTCAAATTCTGTTTCAAAATTAGTGGTAATGTTTTTCCACCGCCTGCAAACTTATGAAAAGTGATGTTAGTTTATTTTGAATTTTAGGTGACGATATACATACATATGTACATATGTATCTCTTTTGTCGCTATAGAAATCTATTTGGTAAGACTTAAGGACATTTAGATACACATATGACTGCTATAGGCTACACCATTCAAGCATGATACTTCAAAAATTTAGTTTCTTTTCTCTTTCTACGAATGTCAATAAATTTTACACCTTAAGAAATATTTTTATTTATTTTGACGCAGAGTAATCATTGAAAAACTAATCTTGTAAACTGAAATAAACCAAATATCAGAAATTTTCTTAACATTATTACTTCTAAGAAATATTTTAAAAAATTTGAGCAAATAAATTTAAAAACCAAAAAGTCGTATTTTTTATTTTTTCAAATATGCTAAGCACGCTGACACACATCACAACATTAAACCACTGAAAGCACCGGCAAAAGCATAAAAATTATTTTCGCACACGCTGCCATAACTTAGGCATGGCCTCCTCCGCAGCAGCATAAAACGCATTTTTGATGGTTACGGCAGTGCAACGCTGGCGGATACTCATATTTCAAAGCTTTGAATGCACCCATAGGAAACTTTAAATGCAAAAGAGTTCATTGACATGTGCTCCCCGGCGGAGGCACGAATGGAGATAGGCACAGCAAAATACTGAAAATTCTTACTAAATTCTCGCACAACAACGCCCACAGTATATACGACTTTAATTTAAGTTTCGTTGGCGCACACTTGTCACACTGTCACATTCACTTTCGCTTTCATCGTCTGCGCCGCTGATGGTGTCGTCAGCGTCGTCGGCGCTGCAGCGACAAATGCGCTCATAATTTTCACTTTCAAAAGTCGAAAATTGTTTGTGTTTTTCTTTTTTTTTATTGTTATTGTTGTTGCAGTGTGGTTGGTTGTTTTATGTGCACCGCGCGCCGCATAGCGAGCACACTTGCAGTGGGAAAATGCGCATTTATTTTTATGCGCCGACAAGCTATTTTCAGCCACGCCACGGCGACAAAGCCATTAAGCGGTGCATTTGTGCGTTGCATTGTGGCGACAAAATCACGAAAATTTCTATTAAAAATAAATCTTGTGCATACTTTTATTTTCACACACACAGACACATAATAAACTAAATGCATTTTTAGTGGCGTGAATGACGCAAATGCGTGCGAGTTGTCACGTTGCGTATACGCCATGACGGCGGCTGGGCCAAGAGGCTGAGCAGCCAAGGCACAAGCTTTAAGATTGAAAATCAAAGCAATTGCACTCAGCATGCCAACGCCCACATTGCAGCAAATATGAATTTGTATTTGAGTTACTTTAATATAGCTAAACGCACAGACACACAAACACACACATGCATGCATTTCGTGGCTATAGAAATGGCAGGCAGCGCGCCAACTATAAATAAAACTGCAACTATTTCGGTGAAAGCGAAATGCAATTTCTTTCAAAATATTTTTATCTGCACAGCAAGGCATGGAGTGTCGGCAGCCAACTACAAAAACAAAAATAATGCAACAACGAAAATAAATGCTGATGGTCCATCAGTTTTGACCGCAGCCGGCAGAGTTCAGTGATATGCTGCTGCAGTATTTATTTAAATGCAGCTAATTGCGCTCGAATAGCTTTGCGTTGTATGTAACTGTTAGTGGGCTAAAGGCGTTGGCCACTCAGCGGTGACCGCAGCGGCCACAATTGCCGCATGGGCCAAAGCCGCATCAGTTGCGCACAGCACTGCAATTTATTTTGGCTGCATGGAATTTAGTGATTTTTTTTCAATTTATTTGGTTTTATTTCGGTTTAGTTGCTCTGCTGTTTCATGGAATTTTGTTATTTTTGTTGTAGGGCAACTCGAGTTCTATGCATTTTCATGCAATTTGATAAGCTAATTTTAAGTTTTCAAATTCATGCATTGAAACTTGCTTTGCTCTTTACTTTTTGGTGTTGTTCTGGAGGGGTTGAGAGGTAAGAGTTGTGTAATAATGAAAATATTTTATATTTAAATAAAGTGTGATATTATATAATGCTAAAGCAAGAAGCTTTTTTGGAGCTAAGTAAGTATATCATGGGCTCATCTCCACGCCTTGGAATTTCAACAAAACAAAAAATTTAAACTGGCCCGATTGTATGTATGAGTCGTACTCAAATTTATACGATAACTCATGTATAGCGAATTAAAAGACAGCGGCTACGCTTTCAAAGACAATATAATATTCGACGCTGTACCCGCCGGGGAAAGCAGAGGAAGAGGAAGTATTAATTTACGCTTATATATTGGCGCCACCAAAAACTGGCGCGCTTGATAATTTTTAGGACATACAATATAATGTGCATTTAATTATATATCCAACAAGTTTGATAATTTTTAGGACTTACTTCTAGGCTTTTTCTAAGTCAATAATTTTCCATGCATTTTTTTCAAGCCGTTGCTGATGCCTTCATTAGATGAGTTTTAATGTCAATGGAGTCAAAGCGCGTTCCCCGAAGCAGATTTTACAAATTTAAAAATAGAAAAAACTTACAGGGTGGTTTAGCGAAGAATCTTCTTTCGCCTTTGGTTTAAAACTAAGTCAAAATCATGCTGATATGTGACAGGGAATTCAAAGCTTTTGGTATTAGTCTAGCATTGACAGGTCTTATTCACAAAATATTAACCAAAATGTATTGAGTCGATATCTAAAAGATGCTGAGATCTTCTGCGAACTCTCTGATGTCAATCTAACGATTTCCAATCACTGTTTCTTTAACTTTTTCAACGCTATCCAGAAGTGGATGTATGACTAAAGTCACTGAATGCTTTGTCGCACATAAACACTAGTGTTCACCTGTAGGTGTATATTGTTATCATTAACAGAAACTATGAACTCTATGGCCTGATATTCTGTTATCCCTCTAATAGCCTCTTATAAACAAATTTCATAATTAGTGACTCGATCTGCACAATTCAACCGGAGACAGCACCATTGCCGTAGGCAATAATTCACGCCAAATTTCTTGAAGTTATCCCGTCAAATGAAAATGTTTTCCTTATAAGCGCTTGATTCAGATCGTTCAGTATGGCAGCTATATGCTATAGTTGTCCCATAGCAGCCGCTTAGTGAGAAAAGGTGCAAAATATCTGATCGATACCTCAAAAACTTAAAAACTGGACGATTCCCTTAGCGCTTTAAGCTTTAGCACCAACAACATATCATCACTGCTGAATTATGAACACCAAGAAAATATTAAATTAATAGAAATGGAGCAACTGGCTACCGCATAATAATATCACCAGTAATACCTTCCAAAGAGTTTATCGCCATTGCGCTTTTGAAACCTGAACTATCCGCTAATCACAAAAGACCTCTCATCGTTTACACTCAGTGAAAAGGACACCACGATCTTATCCATGACAAGCCTTGAGCCAGTGATAACTAAACTTTTGGTGCGCAGCTCAGCGGCAGCTTGAATAGCTTGAAGAGGCGAGCAAAAAAAGAGTCACACAAAAGTGGTCAAATGTTGCAAGAGATTGCCAAATTCAAACATGGTCCGATTTCTTCGTCTTTCATTTGCTCAATATCGTCCAGTTAGGTTAGGTTAGGTTAGGTTACATGGCTAATTAAAGATCGTACGTGGACTAATAAATGTAGTCCTTTGTGAAGCCATTGAAAAATAAGAACTCCTGTGTTCGGACTTACAGATTGACAAAACGCTTAGTAGCCAATACAAATTTGCAAGGGCGCTTAATTTCAACACGCGCCAGTTCGGTGGAATGTCTGAAGGTATGCACTCCTCAAGTGTCTAAGTCTTGACCTCCTGTCGCGGGACAGTCAAGAAGGAAGTGCTGAGTGGTTTCCAACTCTTCTTCTTCCAAACAGCTTCTGCAAACGGCGTTTGGTAAGATTCCTAATCTTACAGCATGTACGCCAATAGGACAATGGCCTACCCTTAGCTCCCTCGTCAGTATATGGACAGAGCAGCAGCCGCCAGAAAGCTGTTGGCATCGTCTAATTCTAGTTCCGGTACCGACCATCTGAATGCCAAGCTGGCCATGTCGTATTAGACGAGTGTTGTCTTGTACTTATGGATCGACATAGCGATATGACAGTTTTACAGCGCGCTATACCAGATATAGATCGATTCTAAACGCAGTTTCGTGGAGGACTTGGGGCAGGCCATAAAAGGGTGAGTACACAAATCGATTTACAATTCTAAATTCCTTTTTTCTTAGTCACTTCACAAGACGATATTTCTGAATATTTGTCTTAAGTTTAGTTTTTAACCTTTTAAATATCATTTCACAGTTATCTATCGGATTGAAAAGAACGTGCCTGCCTACATTATGATGAACTGAAAATACTCTTTTCAAATATTGAAAAGTTTTATGATTTCAACTCGATGCTCCTGAAGCAGTTAATTAACTCTGGCATGTTGTCAGGAAAAATAGCGAAATATTTTATAGAATTTCGCGAAAGATATATATCAAATTTATTGGTAAGTGAAAATCAAAATACAGTTAACGATACTTTTCTAAAAGATTAAGCCAATGTCTTATCAAAGAACGATTGCTTTCGAGAAACTAGTATTTTTGGGTTTTCTTCGAAAAATGTCGTTGTTTGAGTGAAATAATAATACGACTCCCAAAGATGTCGCCAACATTATTATAGATATTTCTTATTTATCACACATTCTCAAAGACTTGTGTGAATTAAATTGTAAACATATTGTGTTAATTACATGAATTATACCATTAAGCGCTTGAATATCCAATATGTATGTATAATCTTGAGACAAAACTCACATATTGGAAAGATGAATAGCTTCAACAAAGAATATATCTTGCTACAGGTCACCTTCGCAATTATTTCACATCTCAATTAAAAACAAATTTCTTAATGTACTTTCAAAGTCAGCCAGAAGTCAATCAAAGTTTTCACGCACCAACTCAACCACCGCAGCTAAACAACCAACAACCACGAAAATGCGACGCTTAACAACACTGCAGGCCAGCAAGCATTTGGTCTAATCAAAAGCGTTGAATGCACAACAATTGCGGTTCCATGCGCCACACTTCAGCAGCAAACTTACTTAATTAAAAGAATATACGCACATACATACATATGTATATAGTATATAGTAAGTATACAGAGAGTTGTGCGAATGCTAATAAGCAACAGAAAGACAATAAAGTGTTTGCAGCAGCAACAACTTGAGCAACAAAACGCAATAATTAACTTGGAATTTTGTGCTACAAACTTTTGGCAAAACATTTAAATTGCATGCTTGCCGTCGTTTGGCAACAGATGCAAAACAATTGTTTAAAATAAAATGTACTGTTAACATTTTAGAACTTTCTATAAACTAAACGGAATTGAGGAAAATTTCTGTGGCGTCAAATTGCCAACAATTTGAGGGAATTCGAAGTGATGGCAAAAGCACAACAACTACTTGAATGCTCGTTGCACAAATTCCAATAATAAAAAGAAAAAATAACTAAATTGGACAAAAATTTTAACGGAAAATTTTTGAAAGAAAAATTTAAAAATTTCAAAAATTTTAAGAATTTTGTTAATTTTTCGTTTGCATAAATGTGCTTTATTCAAAATTTTAGTCTCACTCTTTGTTATTTATTTACTTAAACATTTATCTTGAATATTTTGTAAATGATAAATATTACTGTACTGTGCATTGTACAGTTACAGCGGCACTTCCCCTTATGATTCACACAATTGCGTGGTATTTTGCAATCTACGGACTCTTGCATATGAGTCAACCGGCTGAAAATGGTAAATGCATTTAGCCCAAAGGCATGCACTACCTAGATACGAGAGTGGGTCGATAAGTACCGCGCCATTATTGAAATACACTATAATGTACTACATTCTACAGCTACTGTCTAAATTTCAACTGCTTCAGACTCGGACTCGTGGACAGTCTTGACCTTGACCACTTCAAAGCAGGATTTGACGCAGTTTAAGTGCAATCCGAACTAACGAAAATCTGAACTAACGAAATATAGAACCACTGGTATGCACTAGAAATAAGAAACAATGGGTTTCACACCGCGAGCCTACTCCGAAAAGATTAATATTGTCTTATTCGACCGGAAGGTTATTATCAACGTTTTCTTGGATTCACAAGACGCGACTACCTGTAGAAGTTTGAAACGGTCGGACTGTTTTATTAAGGATTCATTGGTATATACAAGATATCAAAGAAGGTTGAACTTCACACGGCGAACCCTTTCCGAATAAGGCAAATACTATATAATCGACCAGAAGATTATTACTTCTCTTTTCTGGGATTGATCTACAAGGACTATCCAGGAGCAAAATGATGGAATCGATCTACTATGGATACACCGGAATACATCAGAAATCAAGGATCGTTGATCTTCACACAGCGAACTTCTTTCAAAAAGGCAAAGACTGTCTAGTCAACAAGGCGATTGTTTTCATCCTTTTCTGGGACTCATCAGGTGCGATATACAGGGACTATCCAGGAGCAAAATGATCGGATCGATCTACTATGGATACACCGGTATACTCCATTGATCTTTACACAGCGAACCCCCTCCGAAAAAATTTCTAATCTATCAAACGTTTAATACCATCCTGTTTTGGGATTATCAGGGTCAATCTACAAGGACAATCCAAGAGAAAAATGGTCGGACCGTTCTACCATGGACGCACTGGTATACACCAGCGATCAAGGAAAAATGAACTTTATACAGGGAACCCACTCCGGTGAAAGCGAAGACTGTTATATCGACCGGAAAGTCCATAGTTCTGAAGCATTCAAAAGGTGTGACCTACAACGACCACATTTTTAAGGGCAAAAACTGTCGAACGATCTTTCTATGCTGAATTATAAGATCTGCTTTACGTCTTATTGTAAAAAAGACGACACCATTTGGTAAAGAGAAAAGTGTTCTTCCACTCTGGCACCGAAAGCGCTTAGACTTCCGCCGCCGCCACGGACGAATTGATCAAACTAGGCTACGGACCTTTTAGTCAACATTTTGATTTTGTTTCCAAATTGGAAAAAATTCACTCGGCGATCAGAAATTAGAGTGGATTGAGGAGACCGCTTATGCAGACCTCGAGAAAACCTACACTTCAGATGGGTTAAAGCAGTTTGAGCCTCGCTAAAATGAGTCTCTATTGAAAAATGAATCGCGCTTTTTCGAAATTTTTTATTTTTGTTTCCTATGCTATGTACTTATCGACGCGCCCTCATCTATGCAAGCCACTGCATTCGCCCACAGACTTGCGGAGATAAATGTGCGCGTCTGCTTTCTTAATAAATGCACTTACTTGCAGTGTAATTATGGTGTGGTTATTCGCAAATCCCCCTTAAATATTACTTTAAATCAAATATTTGTTTATTTATTCCTCAGCCTAGATTTAGTTGTCTGTTTATTTTTCTGTCGATTAATCACTGCCAAGCTGTCGCGCTTAAATACTCGCCACATAGCAATTTAAACACTCACATACATATATACATACATATTTATTGTTGTAATATTAACTCATGGCGTTGACGCCGCAGGCAACTCACTCGCTGGCTGTCTGCCTGTCTGGCTGGGTGGGCGCTCAGCGCTGGGGGTGGCTTGTGTTCATTGTTGAAACGCAGCACTTTTTGTGCCTTGCACTGTGTCTGTGTGCTTTCATTGTGCGAATTCTCAGGTAAATATATGTATGTATGTATGTTAGTGAATCGGTTTGTATTTTGCAAAAGATTGTTGAGATTTAATTCTACTTACAAACGCCAGTCATTGTCGCCGGCGGCATAATGCGGCGAAAGCATTTTTAATGGCTGATTACTTATGCGATTTTCTTATTTACATATATAATATACTTATATATGGATATACATATATACATTGGCACACCCAAGTGCAATTATGAAAATGTGTAAAAATAAGTTTTATTTATTCGATACGCGTGTTTGCTCAGCCACTTTGTTTTTGCACACTTACTGCCACGCCTATAAAATATAGCACATTCAAACACACACACATATATATATTTTTTAAGCTTGATAACTTTTTTTAAAAAAAAAACGCATAAAATTTGCAAAATCTCATCGGTTCTTTATTTGAAACGTTAGATTGGTTCATGACATTTACTTTTTGAAGATAATTTCATTTAAATGTTGACCGCGGCTGCGTCTTGGGTGGTCCATTCGGAAAGTCCAATTTTGGGCAACTTTTTCGAGCATTTCGGCCGGAATAGCCCGAATTTCTTCGGAAATGTTGTCTTCCAAAGCTGGAATAGTTGCTGGCTTATTTCTGTAGACTTTAGACTTGACGTAGCCCCACAAAATAGTCTAAAGGCGTTAAATCGCATGATCTTGGTGGCCAACTTACGGGTCCATTTCTTGAATGAATTGTTCTCCGAAGTTTTCCCTCAAAATGGCCATAGAATCGCGAGCTGAGTGGCATGTAGCGCCATCTTGTTGAAACCACATGTCAACCAAGTTCAGTTCTTCCATTTTTGGCAACAAAAAGTTTGTTAGCATCGAACGATAGCGATCGCCATTCACCGTAACGTTGCGTCCAACAGCATCTTTGAAAAAATACGGTCCAATGATTCCACCAGCGTACAAACCACACCAAACAGTGCATTTTTCGGGATGCATGGGCAGTTCTTGAACGGCTTCTGGTTGCTCTTCACCCCAAATGCGGCAATTTTGCTTATTTACGTAGCCATTCAACCAGAAATGAGCCTCATCGCTGAACAAAATTTGTCGATAAAAAAGCGGATTTTCTGCCAACTCGAACTTCGAACCGAACACTGATTTTGGTAATAAAATTCAATGATTTGCAAGCGTTGCCCGTTAGTAAGTCTATTCATGATGAAATGTCAAAGCATACTGAGCATCTTTCTCTTTGACACCATGTCTGAAATCCCACGTGATCTGTCAAATACTAATGCATGAAAATCCTAACCTCAAAAAAATCACCCGATACATATGTATATAAGTAGATTATTTCGCGGTATTCGCACCTTTGTTGCTTTTTTGCGGCAACAATACTCTGTTGTATCATTATCATAACGCGAACGCATAAAGAATCCTGTGAAATGCCACACGTTCGTGTAATTTCTTCCGCTGCAATGAATTTTATCGAGTGTGTCACTTGGCTGACAAGCATTTCATAGTAAATTATTAAAATATTCATAAGTGAGCAATTTAAATTAACTAACGGTTTTTAAGTTTTTAAATTCAAAATATTTTCAATTCCCGTTCAGAAACAAAAGTTAGTTTGCTAAAGTAATGTCATCAGCGTGGGAATAGTAGGCAAGAATACTATAATTAATATGTTACGAGTTACAGTGTACGAGAGCGACTTACTCCCACTTAGAAGTAGTTAGTAGGCATAAATCCAGAACTATTTGTTAAACACAAAATTTGAACAAAAATCTATTATAAGAAGGGCTCAGATCGCTCGAAAATGGACGATGGAGTTGGTGCGGGAATATACCGTCAGAGATAGGCATAAGACAACCTCTTAAGTTTGCCAGACCACTGCAGTATATTTCAAGCTGAGGTCTTTGCCATTGCGAAAGCCGCAGAGCTGGCCGCTAATGCACCTTCACGTAATTGCAGAGACAACGTCTACGTAGAAAGCCAAGCAGCAATCAAGGCAGTAACCTAGTATCGCATATCGGCCAGAAGTATTTTGGGAAGCAGGGCAGCAGTGGAAAGTGTTGCCAGAAGCAAGCAACTTCACTTTTATTGGGTGCCGAACCACAAAGGAACGACGGCAATGAAATAATGGACGAGATCGCCAAGAATGGTCTATGGCTAATACCCGAAAACGTGATCAACATTGGGAAACCCATGCATTGTCTATATGCGACGATCTGGTCAGAGGCATGGTAAAGAAAATCAAAAACCAATGTAACGAGCAAAAATTATATGCAAAACAGTAGATCGGAAGATGATAGAAGAGACTGAAGGAACATAATGGGAATACTAACTGGTCACTGCCTGGTGGCGACTCAAACCTGCAGAATGGGGCTGATTGATCGCGAAGACTACAGGAAATGTCTAGAGCAGTGCATCGGAGAAATATTGAAGCACCTCTTGTGCGCTAGTCTCGCATTAGCAAGAGTACGTTGTAACCATCTGCGCTGCTTGTTGACCTTCCATAGTAACCTAATCTAACCTCACCTAATAAACAAGTGCTAACTTTGAACGAAAGGAAACCTTTAACATTTCAAAAGTACTAAAATTGTAAGTAACCAGAAATATAGCGAGATTCCGGCCAATATTTTAAGATGATAGTTGGTATCCGATTGTACCCAATTTTAATTGCGTAACTCCTTCACATGTTATGGGAAGCCTAGAGACTTAATTATTATTTACTTTAATCTCAACCGAACAGGGCAAATACAGTAAGCTTTTTATATCGTTTATAATCTCGATTTATAATATTTTGGGTACATACTAGTATATAATCGAAACAATTTCATTTTACAGCAAGAAAGAAGCTGAGCTCTAGAAAGCGTATAAACCCAATTGGAGGGATAAAAAGTTTTTCTAGTTCATAGATGGTGTATATTTATAAGGGTATCTGGTTAAGATCTTAACCAATGGCATTATTTCGATGAAAATAAAGAATGAGAGATGAAGCCATACAGGGGTGTTGTGGAATCCAAGACAAAATTGCTTAGCTGTCAGAATTGCAAACCAATTCCGATTTTCAATGGTGTTACAGAAAATAAATTAAACTGTGTAACATCAAAGACATATAACACCACATACAACTAAATAACCTTACTAAATATTTTTTTTTATCATAATCTTAGTATTAAGAGCCGAAGGCCCTGGTAGCCAGTGCTGATTCTTACAAGTGGATTAATTACTTATAATTAGTTCTCTTTTAAATAAATAAATAATTAAATAAATACATTTGGAAGCAATCCTGTTAAAGTTTTTAATAAGAACCGAATTGAAGGAAGATTTTAAGAGATAACATTTATCGAAAGAATCAAGACGCATTTGGGTGTTAAATTACGTTTTGTAAATCTAATATCTTCCAATATCCCGATTTTTTTTCAAAAACTCAATAATTAAGGCATTTCGTGTATTATACTTATGTTTTCCCTTATAGAAATAAAGAGAAATTAATGTGAAATAGTAAAATAATTTGATTTCTTAACTTACATTTCAAATCTGTGAGCAACTATCTTTTTGCTTTGTTTCTGATAGCAAAACCGATAAAATTGGTTTCCGTGACACCCAAAACCGATACAAATTCTGTTTCGAATATCAAACCAATAATATCTGAATTCATGACACCTACTACTTTTTTTGATCGGTTTCAATTCTGATTCCGACAACTATCAGATTTCATAGCATCCCTGATAGATTCTCATCATACGTTGCGAGTTTTATGCCAAAATCCTTCAAAGGCTGTTCGAACATTTCACGAGCTATGAATACTAAGAACTCTTTTCAAAAATGTTGAAACCACAAATTACCCTTTATGTTTTGACAACCGTTTTCAAATTTTAGTTATTTATTATATTACTTATTATCATTGGGATATCTCTACTTCAATACGTATATAAAATAAAGGAAAAAGAAAATATATAGATGGCTTCAGGATGTATCTCGTCGTCTAAGTGATATCGGGTTACACTTTATAGTGTTGGAAAGACAAGATTTGGTAATAATAAAACCTCTCAGACAATTTCATGATTACTAGACTCAGTATTAATTGAGAACCCGTCAAAGATGGACACCAGCGAAAAAAACTAACATATACTATATATCTTATAGCTTTTCTTCGAAAGCAAGACAACTGAAAATATGGAAATATGCTTATAGTCCTAATATTTGAAAAGCAGTAAATGCGCGATTTCGGTGAGTTAATGCAAACAGGGATGTGATGTTGGGAAATCATATGCTAGGAGCTGTTCGTCTCCGGTCAAACTCTTATTGCGCACTTGCACTGTAAATAATTGGACCGTTTGAAGGCAAAACTAGCGCCGAAGTGGCCAGCAAAAAGTAATTTTTCTAACAAACCTTATGTGTCTGTCAATATAGGAGTTATATAGTACATATATAGTATATCTATGTATAAAATTGCTTGGATTTCGATCCTCAGATTGACGTTTTATACCATAAAGTATTTCTCTGGCTTTGATTCTTGTAAGTTGCAAGAGTGTAAAATCTTCAGTTGCACCCGAACTTAACTAATCATAATCACATATCATAAAATGGCTTTTTTAATTCTTAAAAAACCAACCATGATGAATTTAGTATCGAATTTTCAACGCCCTGCCACGAGTACTGTAATCAAAGATTTCACTGCCAACAGCGCACTTCCATCAGTCTAAGCTGTTTACCCATAGATTAGTAGCGCGCATATATCTGCGCTAACACCTTACTTCCTTTGCTTACGCCTTCGCGGCCATGGCAAAACAAACATTAGCACACAAAGAGACATGCATGCATGTGCCGTTATACAAATATATATTATACACACGAAGAAGCTTGCTTCCGTTAAGGCGTCGAAATGATTCACCGAATTTTGGGTAATTCCTGGAAGGCAGCAGACAATATAGAAAAAAGTGTCAGCCTCGCATTAGCCAACTTAGCCAATCGAAGAGCGATGTCATACGCTAATAATAGCATTAGCGTGTGGCCATTTATTTGGCTTTGACGTCACAGTACTGCGCTGTACTGTGGCACTCAAGCACAAAAAGTAGCAACAGTTTGCTGAAGCATTTAAGTGCCAAAGCAGCGATTTTCTTTTGCCTGCTTAAATTTATTTTGTTTTCACTTTGTTTCTGCTTGGTTACGTTACTACACAATTTTATCACTTTTTTATGAACAAACTTTTCACATAATTTCCGAAATAAGCACAAAATTTAGGCGACAAAATAAACGTGACAAACAACAACAACAAATAAACAAGTGGTGCGACTGAGTCGAGTGAGCTTGTTGGCACCAAATAAAAATGACATAATGATAGGCAAAACGATATATTTGTTATACATATGATATACATATGTATTGTATTAGGGCGGGTTGGCAGGGTCTCCAAAAATCGCGTAAGTGGAAAAAGTTCTAAGGCTCATGCTGAACAACTTTTCTTAAGAGACTATGGGTCTAAAACCAGTTTCGAGAATTGGGCTGAGCAGAAACCTAAAAATGATCTGGATTTTCATCGAAAAATCATTTTTAGTGATGAGACTCATTTCTGGATGAATGGCTTCGCCACTAAGCAAAATATGCGTTATTGGTCAAGCAGCAAGCCACACGTACTCCATGATTGCATCTCGAAAAAATTACGCTTTCGTGCGGTTTATGGGGCGGCGACTTTATGGGCCGCAATTCTACCGTGGTGATCAAGATCGGCTCGTTACTGTGAATGGGAATCGCTGCCGTTAAATATTAACCGAATATTTTTGGCCCGAATTGGATGATATGGACTTGGACAATATATAGTTCCAACAGGACGATTTATTAAAAACCAAGTTTGGTGAACGTGTCATCCCACAAAATGACCCAGTCAGTTGGCCACGTCGGCCGTGCGATATGACGCTGTTAGACTATTTCCTGTGGGGCTACGTCAAGTCAAAGGCCGAAATTTGGGTTCAGCGTCTTGACTTCTGCAATCGTGCATGTGATGGCCATGCAAAAGAAATCGAATTCCCTACATACATACATAATGGCATCGAATGTACTTTCACAGAAATAAAGAATTTCATTAACGTCCAAAGCGCTCTTATTGAAACCCCCGTTATATTTTCGATTGAATTAAATGATACAAACTTTTCAGCATTTCGTATGAACAACCGGTTTTCGGCAGCAAATATGTTTCAGTCTTTACAAAATTTATTGAGAGAGATCGCGTTACTTGACTTCTATTCCATAATTCCCCCCTTCTTAACATGCATTGGAAAACTACTGTTCCTTTTGGGTCCCCCCAGACGGGCAGAGGGTAAAATTTGCCCGCTGTAAGACATGCCTTTCGTATCGTATCCAATAAGAACTACAAGTATGTCAGTTTTTGGGCTTACCTCGAACTTCAGCCTTGTCAGAAATAGTGCTATAATACTCAGCTTGAAATGATTTTATAGACTTTGAATGAGTTGCCTTCTAATGAATAGATAATTGAAGATCAAGCGACAAATGTTACCAGTCATTGAGCTTGATGGGTGCTCAACTGGTACATAGTAGCAAAAGCTACAAGATCTGACTGGAAACTTAAATCTGGTACCACGGGGAGCAGTTAGCCTCTGGAGTTCGCTCCAATTTACTCTATGGCTTTGGCCCTTTGTGAAAATTCATGGTGACTGTGGTTTAAACCTAAAGCAGGTAGAATTGAAAATTCAGTCAGTCACAATGCGGTTCAGAGGTTTCCGACTAAAGTGGAAAAGGTAACCCTTCCAAACGACCAATTGAAATCAAATAATACTTTCAAAAAGCTTGTATCATTTGGGGAGCTGATCAACGGATTGTTTTGATCTATGTGCTTTTAAGCACCGTGAGATTAGGCCGTCAAATGCCAATTGTTCCGCTCGTTACAGAACGCTTCCACTGGAATACAGCTCACATCAGTACACGGTAACAAAACTTGGTTTGATTAATTTTTGGAATTCACCGGGTAAATAAAATTTGTATTTTGCTAAGTTAGTAGGACTGTCCTTAATTACTGAGAATGCGATCTGTCAACCAGTTTATATTCAGCAGCTGATTAAGTCGGTACACTTCAGTTGTGCCCTGGGATTTTTACAATGGATAAACATATCGATCAAATAATTTCACTCAAATTTTGTATTTCCAACCGAATTTCAAGCAAATGTTGGAAAAAGCTTATGTTTTTTCAGTTTTATCAAAAATACACACCTACGAGTGGTTCAAGGACGGTCGAGAGATCGTTGAAGACATGCCTCGTTTTGGACGACCTTCGACCTCTTTAACTGATGAAAATATTAAACAAGTGAAGGATATGGTGCTTGAAAATCATCAGACAATGTCAGAGAGATGGCAAAAGAGCTCGAGAGGAACCTAAAGTTCATTTAGGAGGCAAAGCTTTATTAAAAGCTGTGGCTTAAGGCAATGCTGGGAAACTTCTTTGGTTCTTTTAAAAATTTTGTTTTCAACTTCAGTACAATTAGTACTCAAACCCTAATATCCAATGAATATTTGAAATATTTATTTAGCTTATAGCTTGTTTACCTATTTTGATTTTAGTTAAAAATAGTACGAGAATGCTGCTCAATTTTGTATTCTTAGAATGTTTTGCTAATTACTTGAACTTTAGCCGCAAATTTAGCAAATTATACAAATATTTGCTTACTCTTAAATTTGCTTGACGTGTTTTTGGAATTCTACGCAGTTTGCTATTGTAATTTACACGAATTTAGACATTTACGATTACGATTTACAAAAGCGAGCGCCGTAAATCGCGAATTACTACACAAATTTTATTTGGAAAATCAAATATTCGAAAATTTTCGCAAATATTTAAGATTTCACACCTTCACGCAAACAAAATAGCGTACTTTTGCACTTGCCAATTTGATTAGCGGCGGCAATGGTAAATTTACACACTCGCCACCAGCGGGAAAATGTGATTAAATTCGTTTAGCATATGGTCCCACACGCCCACAATTTGCTGAACTGCCATTTTGCCGGCTAAAATTATAAATTTTCGTAATATTTGATCAGCGCCAGCGTGTGAAAAGGTAAATGCTAATGATGCAGGGCGGAAGTGCACACACACAACGACAGCGCGGAAATACTGCGCGAAAGCTCAAAATTATGGATAGGCGGATTGGCAACAATTTATGGAAATGAGCGCGGATGAAACATTCAATTATCATTGCACGCGATATGGAATATTTTCAACAATCAGTGAAATATGCATATTTGAGTAAACAAAAGCGAAAGTCCATGTCCCAGCCCCAGCGGAGAAGTGTTTTTGTAAACGTGAAAGGCACAGTCAGCAAACGCAGTCACTTGCGGACGAGCCCTCTCGTGCACATCGTGTGCAAATACGTAAGCGGAAGCGGCGGCGAGCTTTGGACAATTGATATATGAAAGATATATGTATGTATTTAATTTGTCAACCATAAGCCGTATATTTAAATTTAAATTTTTAAATACAACAAAGCAAAGAAAATATAATTTTTTATACGTATATATATACATATAAATTTTTTCATAATTTGTTGCCAAGCGCTTTATTTTAAACGTAAAAAATTTTATTAGGGTGGGTCAAAAAAAATATATTTTTTTTAATATGTCTGTTTTTCATGAATTTTATAGCTATAATGGTATTTATAGCAACTTTTGAACAGTGAAGTTTACGAAAGAATTTAATAGGACGATATTTGTAGGGAACTCAATTTCTTACAATTATAAATGATGATCTAATTTTTTCGGATAGTAAATACAGATACATGAATTCTTCTTTCAAATAATAAGAAAAAAGGAAACTTAAAAGCGAGGGATTGGAAAATAATTCACACCAAATTCAAATAAAAAAGTTTTTCATACAGAAATTGGGTATGATAGGTCAGTTTGCATGACAGCTATGTGCTATAATAGGCTGATCTAAGAAATTTCTTAGGAGATAAAATTATTAGTTTGGAAAATAATCCATACCAAATTTTGTGAAGATAAATTTTCAAATAAAAAAGTTTTCGGTACAAAGACTTCAGTTTGATCGGTCAGTTTGTACGACAGCTATATGTTATAATAAGCCGATCTAAAAAATTTTTTTGGAAATTAAACTATTGGCTTGGAAAATAATCCATACCAAATTTTGTGAAGATATCTTTTCAAATAAAAAAGTTTTTTAAAAAAGAACTTCAGTTTGATCGGTCAGTTTATATGACCGCTATGTGCTATAATTGTCCGATATACGCAGTACCGACAATTGAGTAGATTCTTGAAGAGAAGAGAAAAATGTACAAATTTTTCGTCGTCATGGTGATCATTTTTCATTTTCTGGTTGTTACAAACTTCGTGGCAAACTTAATATATCCTGTTCATGGCAAACTAAAAAGTAGAGAACTTTCGAGTTAGTATGAAGAGCTCGTAGTAGGAAAACATTTATTTGAAGCGCCTATCATCAATCAGTTTTTCAGAGTATAAAGTGAAAAATCATTTTTTTTTTACCCACCCTAATGTATATTGTTAAGTATTGGGGGAAGCACTAGAAAAACATTTATTTGAGTTGCCTATTGACCAGTTTTTCAGTGTATAAAGTGAAAACAATAATCGATTTTTTTTTACCCACCCTAATGTATATTTTTATGTATAGGAAGCGCACTAGGAAATTTATTTGAGGTGCTTATCATCAATCAGTTTTTCAGAGTATAAAGTGAAAACAAAATCGATTTTTTTTTACCCACCCTAATGTATATTATTATGTATTGGGGGATGCCCTAGGAAAAAATTTCATTTGAAGTGCCTCTCAATCAGTTTTTCAGAGTTTCAAATGAAAAAAATATAATCGATATTTTTTACTCACCCTAATGCATATTTTTATGTATAGTCGACACATTAAATTTTTCATTATTCTTACCTTTTGTAAATCTACTTATACACATTTGCTCGAATTTTATTATGTTTAACGAAATATTTATTTATTTTTTCACTTCTACAAATTAAATTAATGTGGTCAAAGGCGCTTAACATCTTATTTTCGGTTATTTTTGTACGGTGACATATGTCAAATACATATGCATATGCGCTCTTATATATTTTTATACAACGTGGAAGAAAAATTATATTTAGACAAATGGAAATTTCGCGCATTTTTTATTTTACAAACAAAAAAAAATATATTTTGCTGAATGAAAGCAATGAGCATGCACGCCTACAGACACATACAACAAGAAAAAAAAATATATATATACATATGAATATAATATATGTCTATACATATAATATATGAAAGTAAATTTGTCAACGAAGTATTACAATGTTGCCCCCACTAGGCTAAATGAACCGTTCAAAAAGGCGTTTTTCTCCTACACACCCATTCTGCTCGACGACTTCCGCTTTCGTGCGGCTTTCCGTTACAAATTAAATAAATAATGCCGTGAGCTTAATACTTAATAACATTAATTATTTATTACAAGAACATTTGCAAAAACCACATATTATAGGAATATGCGCACACCTAACCTAGAACTTGGTTTCAAATTTATTTGTCTGCTTGCAAATAAAAAAAATGAAAAAATAAACAATTTAATGAATATTTGCTTTGCTTAAGTCCTTGCCCATGGCAGCGTGCTCAATAAAAAGACCTCTGCGTTGTCAACCAACATCTGGCTTATAATTTTCATTCCCACGAATTAGCGGTTTATTGAAATTGTTTTTGCTTTAATTAAGTGCACTGCTTGATTGCAAGGTCAAGCAAACAAATAGTTGCAACAGATTTTTTTTTTGTGGAAACGCAAGCATTTGCACGTAATTCGTAGATAAACAAGTCAAAGCAAATAGGAAGTTAGTATTTGGAAATAATATTAGTCTATTTAAATAATTAAAATAAACATTGCCATTAAGAGTATTCGATTTGGAATAATTTTTGCTGACATTGTATGCATGTGTATGTGTTTATTTTGGTACGCTGACCTTAAATGGTAAAATGTGCGTGGGGAAATAAGTTCTATTTGTTTTTGGATATGAGAACATTAGTGTGGCTTATTTTAGTTTGCAATTATGTTAACATAAGCAGACAATATTGGTCAATTTATCCAGTGCATTAGTATCTGTTTGGACATTCGATATGTTGGGGGTGATGAGATTATAGAAAAGTTCTCTTATGCGAGTTACATCTCACATATCCTAATAATAATAGTGTAGAAAATTGTACTCCATTGTATGCTAGCATTGGAATGATATCAGAGGCTCCCAACACGGGTCTAAGGAGTTACAACAGTTAGAATCTTCAAAAAAACCGAAAACATCGTCCTCGCTTTGGCCTTTTAAGTTTGCTAGATAGCCAAAAGTCGAACGTAGTCAAATCAGACGAACATTGTAGTTGCCGAGCGATATGAGTCTTTTGGCAAAAGAGTCAGAGAGCATTTCAGCGATTTTGGCACCAATCGAGACTTGATGCGTAGGAGACTCAAAGCATTGTTCGAATGATTTGAGCTGAATCAAATGATACTCAAACACTATCAGCAATGGCTCTAATTGTCAATCGACGATTTTCAAGCACCGTGGCTCTCGTCGGTAGAGGTTGGTGGTCATCCAGAACGCGATTCATCTCTAATGCGTTCTCGGGCCGCTTTGAACTCGTTGTTCCACTTATACAAGTTTTTTCTGCCATAGTTTGATAACCAAAGGCCTTCAGCAACATTTCCAGTGTGTTCGCACAAGAATATTCCTTCACGAAGCAATAATTTAACTAAGTTCTTTACTCAATAAAATCAACTATTGTAAAAATCGAAAAACCCACTTTTGGTTGTTAACAAAAACACTTGTGACTCAGAGTTAATTAAAACTTTTGACAAACAGGCACTTGGCAATTTTTTTAGACAATCCCACCAACATAGAGAAAAAATGTACCTGCCTTCCTGATACTGAAATTTTAAATGGCAATTTCACGTTACTTTTTGATCACAGTAATATTATATACAACGGAAAAAATAATGAGAGTTGAGCTAATATTCTAGATGATATTGATATCAACGGCTTCAATACCCGCACCGTTAGTTCTGCCTTCTCCAGACTGGACAAGGAAGCAAAGCAGATGGGTCTGGCAGTGAAAGAAAGCAAAACGAAATATTGCTGTCATCAAACAAACAGTCGTCGCACTCGCGACTTAGCTCCCACGTCACTGTTTACCGCCATAACTTTGAAGTCGTAGATAATTTCGTCTATATTGAAACCAGCATAAACACCAATAACAACGTCAGCCTCGAAATCCAACGCAGGATAACTCTTGCAAACAGATGTTACTTCGGATTGAGTGGGCAATTGAGAAGTAAAGTCCTCTTTCGACGAACAAAAACCAAATTCTACAAGTCGCTCATTATTCACGTCCTGCTATATGGTGCAGAGGCATGGACGATCACAACAACTGATGAGTCGACGTTGCGAGTTTTCGAGAGAAAAGTTCTGCGAAAGATGCATGGTCCTTTGCGCTTTAGCCACGGAGAATATCGCATTCGATGGAACAATGAGCTGTACGAGATATACGACGACATTGACATAGTTCAATTAAGAGACACAGCAGCTGCGCTGGCTAGGTCATGTCGTGCATATGGACGAAAACACTCCAGCTCAGAAAGTATTCGACGCACCCGCCGGAAGAAGCAGAGGAAGATGAAGACCTCCTCTCCGTTGGAAGGACCAGGTGAAGGAGGACCTGGCTTCGCTTGGAATCTCCAATTGGCGTCACGTTGCGAATATATTGCGTTGCTATAATCGCATAAGCGGTGTCTACGCCAATTAAGAAGAAGAAGAAGACTCTGGTAACTTATATACTCGCTCGTATTCGTCAACCTGGATGTCAATGTGCATAATACTGCATGCCTCAATTCGTTCGTTATCAGAGTCTATAGAAGCCAAAAAGAAGAGAGAGTCAAAAGCTTAACAATATGGCAGCAAGGGTGGCAAACCTCACTCAATAGACGATGGACCCACAGACTGATACCCGACATCTATTCTAAGATAGGCAGATGACTTGTTGTCCTGGATTTCCTCCTAACACAAATACTAAATGGACATTGGTGCTTTAGAAGCTACCTGTACAGATTCCAGCACTTCATTAGTCCAAATTGTCCGACGTGTTTAGAGTGCTTTGAAGAAGCTGAGTATGTATTCTTTGATTGCCCTCCCTTTTTAAGTACAAGGGAAAAGCTTAAAACTACACTCTTTGGTAGTTTTACGATAGAAAATTTGACGACACTTATGTGTCAGCCCATTGAGAACTGGAAAGCTGTCAGCGATCAGCAGCAATCATGACAAACTAAGACTGATAGAGCAGATTAGGCGTCCTTCAATCCGTGCAATAGAGGAGATTTAAATGTCTTATCACTTCCATGAAGTAATACTTAATCAGGTGGTTCTGTGGGATAGTCTGGAGTTGGGGGTAGGTTAGATTTAGCGGATAGAAGTTCGAAATTCCAGC
Organism: Bactrocera neohumeralis; assembly: GCF_024586455.1. Classification (NCBI taxonomy): domain Eukaryota; kingdom Metazoa; phylum Arthropoda; class Insecta; order Diptera; family Tephritidae; genus Bactrocera; species Bactrocera neohumeralis. Next base: position 19,760,369 of record NC_065921.1, on the reverse strand, counting down.
TTTTGATGTTTCCCTCTACTAAAAAAAAACATAAAGAGCATTGGAAAAAGTGAGGAAGAGTTCAAAATTGAAGCAAGAGAGTGATTAAAGGAAGTTAATAACTGCTTTGCGAACAAAACTACAGTAAACTACTCAAAGCTATTGAATATCAATGAGCAAAAAGTACCATAACAATTAGCCCAAAAGAATTTAGATGAAAATTGCAAAATTTAAATTTTACAGAATAATTTATTACATAATTTACTATATCACATTATAAATTTATTACCTATGCTTGATGGTGTCAAAATCGAGTCATTCACTGCTTTATAGTATTTGTTTGCTTTCTCATACTATTCCTTGAACATCTAGTGTAACTTTCAGCTTTATCTATTTGAAAATAGCTTTCAGATTTCAAAGTTTATCGAGGGAATTGGTTTCGATTACATTTTTAGATAGCGTCAACTACCAATGATCTCTTCAACTTTGTCATGCATTAAAAGCACTAAAGCGCACATGAAATTGACCACAACACCGAGAACGCAAATATACCCACAAACATATATACAACTGAGAATACATGTGTGTGCACAAGTAACTTGTTGCTGTGACAAACGACTGAGGAAAGTGTCATTGGCGAAAATTGTATGGAAAATACGGTCAGCATTAAATACAATTCCCAATAGCATTTTGCGGTGAAATGGCCAACTGAGAGTGCAAAATAAACACTTTGCGCGCATGTGTGTATATACACACAAGTGTGCGTGTGTGTGTTTGCGCAACATAGTGTGAGTAGAACATGACAGTTACAGGCAGCAATTTGACACACCCTTTCAGCACAAGCGTCTCGCGCGTTTGGTCTGTTCTGCTTGGCATTTACACCCGCACCTCAGCGCCTTTCATCAGACTGGAATGCCTTGGAGGCGACATAGCGGGACTGTTGCAGTATGTTAACTGCCGCCTGCCAACTGGCAGTTGACATCAGCAACCATTTGTGCCGCAACAATTGCCAGTCGCTCAAAAGCGTTAATTGATATGTGGTTGTACTTTTTCGGTTATTGTTGGCGCACACAGCTGCCCCGACAGCGCCCAACAGTGCCGCCAGCCGGTAAACAAATGGCTGAACACGAGGCGAGACCAAGTGTCACAGCATGTTTTCGTTGCCCTCAATTCGTTTGGCTCTTCGTTTGCGGAATTATTTTTAATTTATTTTGGTGTCGTTTTTTTTCTTGACAACTTTCCTGCTGGTGGGCCCTGTTATTATACCCTGAACAGGGTGTACTAAGTTTATCAAGAAGTTTGTAACAACTATAAGAAAGCTTCGGAAACCCTTGTATATATAATATACGAATATATATCGTATATATAAAAAGGATCGCAGTGACAATTGAGTCGATTAATGGTCAGTAAGCGATAAAATTCAAGTCTTTGTATGGAAAACTATTTTATTTGCAGAGATATCTTTACTAAATTTGGCATGGCTTATTCTCCGAGGTGACGCAATAATCTCAGAACAAATTCTTCAGATCGGCCTACTATAGCATATAGCTGCAATACAAACTGAGCGACCAAAATCAAGTCTTTGTATCGAAAACTATTTTATTTGCCGAGATATCTTCACGAAATTTGGCACACATTTTTCTCCAAGGCAAAGCTATAATCTCCCAACAAATTATTCAGATCGGATCACTATAGCATATAGCTGTCATACAAACTGAACGATCAAAATTAAACTGCTGTATGGAAACTTTTTTATTTGTAAAGGGTATTTATTATAGCTTCGGTGCAACTGATTTTTTGAGTATTTTTGTTTTGCTTGCAATTTATCTGTCATAGTCTGCTGCCTACCAATTCGATAACAATTACCGTAAGTTTATTTGTTTACGTGTTTACCAATCGCTTCGCAGCAAATCATTCTTGGTGAATTTTTAATTAGCGTTTTTATTGCATCGGTTTCGTTTATTTGGCCGCAACTTAATTCAGCGCTGTGCATAATGTACTGTTAACGCGTACCTATACACATACAAATAATTGCTCATCACTACACTCCTTTGTTGGCTTTAATTCATTAGTAATTTCTTCTTTTCCAGCTGGTTTCTTTACACTCATACATACATAATTTACTCTTTCTTAATTCTTTGTTTTAATTCTTTCGCTATAACTTTGCTATTGTCATTGGACTGTCAGTCAAGTATTCAATGCAGTTGAAAAATTCTTGTGGGAAATTAATTCCACGAATTACGGAAGGCTTGTCTAGCACGTGGGTTCATTAAGCTGATTTACTTGCAATTAAACTTGTAACGCCAGTGATTTATTTGATGTTGAATACTACTATTAATAATCGAATTATGTACATTTTTAAATAAGAAGGTATGTGGGTATGTAACGTCGAGAGATCGTTGAAGACAGGCCTCGTTCTGGACGACCTTTGACCTCTTCAAATGATGAAAATATTAAAGAAGTGAATGAAACGTGAAAATCGTCAGGCAAGTGTTAGAGAGATGACAAGAGCGCTCGACATCTCTAACGGGTCCGTTCGAATGATTATGGTGGATATTTTGGGTATGAAACCCGTTCCTGCTCGACTTGTCTCGATAAAGGTGAATTCTTTCAAAAAGAGTACCGTGAAAAGGTCTCTTGGAACATGCGTGATCGTGCCAATTCCGACCCACATTCACGAAGAGCATTATAACTGCCTATACAACATAATGTTATGACTTTGACATGCAAATAACTCAACAATCATCGGAATGGAGGAAAAACGAGGCCAAACCAAAAAACCAACGCCAAATTCGCTCAAAAATTAAGGTGATGCCCATTTTCGATATTCGTAGTTTGGTGCATCATGAATTCGTTCCGGAGGTGTAGACGGTCAATAATGAGTTCTATTTGAACGTAATGAGGCGTTTGTGTGAGAACATCCGTCGAAAATGGCCGGAATATTGGAAGAACAATTCATGAATTTCACACGATGATAATACACCATCGCAACGAGCCACGATTATGGCCAAATTTAAAGCCAAAAACGCAATGAATAACAACGACGATGTATTCACCAGATTTGGCTTCGTGTGATTTTTTCTTGTTCCCCAAACTGAAACTGCCGCTCGTTGGAAACCGTTTTCAGTCGATCGAAAAGATAGAACGAAATTCGCTGAAGAATATGAAGGTCACCCAAAAAAGTGCTTATGGAAAGTGTTTCAAGGACACTAGACAAGGCGTTGGCATAAATGTATTACATCTGTTGGGGATTACTTTGAAGGCGATAAAATAAATATTGATGAATAATTAAAAATTGTGCATTTTATTTACAATTTTCGGGTACTTTTTTATCACAATGGTTTCTTTATATGATCGACTAGGTAAGTTCTGAAATTTATTTGTCATTTCATTAGTTATTACTTTCGTAACATATATAAAGTGGGCACTAGGACCGTCGGCTAAGCACATACATATGTATATCTAGATTATAATGACTTTAGGCATTGAAGAGATGTTAAAACTGTTTATTTGTATAATATAAATGTACAGTATGTTAGGGTTTCAGTGACAATTAACTCATACTTTCTTAAAAAATTTGTACTTGATAAATAAATGTTACTCTTTGCTATCGCCCTGAAAATCAGAACTTTTGTTTCAAAAGAATCATATGTGACCTGTTCTACGGAAAGGGGGCTTAGGTGTCAAAAAAAGGAGAACAATTAATGAGATAACGAGAAACTGACGATTATTTTTAAAAGCTTTTCCCAGAAAACTAGTTTTCGCACGTTAGCTCCCTTTTCGTAGACCAGGTCACATATTAAGGTCCAGGTCGTGATGGCATTTTATGCATCAGCAAATTATATGATTTAAAAAGGGAAAGGAAAGACCTGTAACTATTAGTCATTTTTTTGTGAAGAAGGTGGCCACTCCGGTTGTCATCAAGACACAACAATAAACATGAGTCTAATGCTATCGATATGGTTTTGACCGAATATCCTCAATATTTTGAATATCAAAAACAAAAAACAGACGATACAACTAAACTTTACTCGAGCTAGGACATACATATTTATGCTGGTATTGTTATGCATATAATTTATGCCAAATCACAAAACTCTGTATTCACCAGTTTCGCGCTCATCCGTATAAGTGTCTGTCTTCGTTTTTCGTGAAAATCATAACTGAAATCAGCAAAGCGTGGAAAATTAACGCGCCAAAAAGTCTGCCAAAATTTTAATGAAGCATCCACATATTTATTTTGACAAATAAGAATGAAATAAGTCAAAATCAAAGAATACAGTTCAAACAAGTTATGAAATTGTAGCAATTAGCAGCGGAGTAGAATTGGGGTTAGACAAAAGTTATTAAATATTTAATCGGAAAGTCGGATAAGGGAAAATGTAGTTATTCACTTTAGTTTGTTTTCAAATAAAAAATTTAGTTTAGAATGTAACTGAAGAATATAAATATAAAATCAGCAATTGATAAAATATAATTCTTCTATAGAAATATTTACTTCAGATCGCAACTGCTGAAAAACAAAAATCGTTTTCAAAGTGCCAACAATAATTTCGAAATTTTCTCTATATAACCTATAGGTATTTTATACACAGCTTTTCTTAAAATAGAGACCAAGTAATTGGTGCATCGTAGCATGTCAAGGATAGCCCACTATTTTATGGTTGCTTGCTATCTAAAAATATCTACATACAGAAGTGAATAAACCCAGTGGGACTACCTCAAGGACAAGTTGGCATAAACAAAGCATGTAGTTGGTGCTATGTAAAATTTTGTGCTGTCAATATTATTGCTAAATGTCCTACATTTGTGTTTCTTCACGCTTAATAAATGAGTTTTATGATTTGCAGTTCCATATTCCCCCACAAGCGAATCTATGGATATAGTAGATACATGTCTGCATGTAAATATGTACAAACTGCAAGCACTGCAACGATTTTACGCGCAATATAAATGTATTTGTTGTTTATTGGACTTTTGGTGTCACCCAGATATCAGTCGCACACCATGTTTAACATTTTGTAAACATTGTTGTGCAGTTAATTTTAATTTAATTTTTAATTTAACTTACGTAACTTTGCATTTTTATTACAAATGCAAGCAAAATTAATCATTTTTATAGGCGATTCCATGAAAGATGACGGCAATGCAGCGCAACAGTTGTGGAGCCGTGCATACCGTGTGTATGGGAAAAAGCGGCGGTGTGGGACTGTTTGTGGGGAAGATCGGTTGAGTAATGTGGCTGTGTGCCACTTTTTCGCCGACATTGACTAATTGCAACAATATTTGGTAAATTTTTAACACATATTTTGCTATTGTTTTTTAAACAAATTGCTTATTGTATGTTTGTAAGTCCATTATTGTGCGGCTTTCGAATATTTGTATTGCAGCACTTTTTGTTTCGAGGGTTGTTAAAAACCATGTATATATTTTTGTGAGATAGTTGAAGTCTTATTTCTAATAATTTGAATAACTCAAAAATTATTATAATAACTTTGAAAGCTCAGCACATACCTTATTAGCAGCCGGCAGTAACCAAGTGCTCCAATTAACTTGAAATGCACACAAACTCGTTGAGCAAATATTCTTTATCACAAAAATCACAAACATATTAATCTAACACACTAAAATTATTGATTATTGCAACAAATTTAATAATTAATCACTTTTAACAAACTTTTCACAAACTTTTAACAATTTTTCACAAATTTATCCAATTAATTTTGCCGCTTCACTGCATTTTGTTTGTTTACATCAGCTGATGACTGTAGGGCTGCATTCACACAGCAATTAGCGATGTTGCGAATGTTCGCTAGTGCAGTAAAATAACCGAATCAGCAGCTGGGGTAATTACTCAGTAGAGAATTCGGGTGCTGTTAATATTTTTTTTTATTTTGGAGAATATGTAGGAATGCATATGTAAATATTTAATATGGTAGTTTATTAAATTTATTTCTTATGAAAAATAATGCACATATGTACCAAATTTGACCCAGACTCGTCCATTTAAACTGCGAGTACAAAACGAATCCATAAAAATTAAAAATGTTGTTTCCGGCTACGAATTGCTGTAAATGTTGCTGAAATGTTTTGGGAAGTGAACTTGTGTGAAGTCGTTGAAATCCACTCACTCATCCCCCTCTGTTAATGACGACGCGAACATCGAATAAGTTAAAAAAACAATGTTTGAAAATCTTCGTATTGATATTAGAGAGTTAGTGGAGGATCTTAAAATTTCTTATGGATTGACTCAACATATTGTGGGTAATATTTAGGGTATGAAGCGCCAGACTCGATCTAAATGTCGAGTAGAGTTAGTAAAAGAGATGCTTGACAACATAGCTGAGGACTCTATATTTAACAAACGCACCGTTACTGGTGACAAGTAACGGGTTTATAACACCAAAACACGCTAAAGGCATTGAAGACCATACAGCCGGGGCTTATAAAAAGTGTATGGAAAATTAAATAGTACGTTTTACAAATTTAAGTATTTATTTTTTTATACCTTCCTGAAGAAGTTCTCAAGTAATATTAGTAATGAACTACTGAACTCGGAAACAAGGAAGTGTGAGATTTAATAACATGATAAGTCTATTTGGGAACAAACGTATTCAAGATAAGACTTAGTTCCGTCAATATTATTGTACATAGTGTCTATAGACTTCGTCGGAGGGTGTATGGCTGCGAATGTTGCTATCAGACTCAGAGAATCTGGGTTCTTGAAAGAACACGTATCTGAACATACGGATATTCTCACATACTTCATAACGGATCACTTGGACCATGGAGTGGCCAAACCGAACTCTGGCGGCTCTTTCTCTATCGACGAGGGATGGGTGTTTAGAAACCGTTGGAGGAGAGGGGCAATGAGCTTCTTTACGGATTGAAGCTCTCTAACAAGTCCAGCTTCAGACTTTTTGACTATTTCAGTGTCTTCCAAGCCGAGATTGCAGCCATTAAGGTAGCGAAAAGCGCCTAAAGTCGCCATCAATATCATCGAGTGTCTTTGTGATAAGACTAGTATGGGTGCCTGGTCATAGCGGAATCGCAGAAAATTGCCAAGCTGATCAGCTAGCAAGAAAACGCATCCTAGAACCGGGAGCGGCCCGTATCCTCTGTGTTCTAGCACTAGATAGCTGGGCTTCGCGGAAGCTTGTGACCTCTTAGCCCTCAGTAAGGCTAGCCTCTCCCTAGTTTTGGAGCTTTTACAAGCTATTGCCCTATTAGCGTCCATGCTGTAGGGTTGGCAATCTTACCAGACGCCATTTGCAGAAGATGTATAAAAGCGGTGAGGTGGAAAGGAATCAACACTTCCTTCTTGACTGTCCCGCGTTTGGGAGGTCAAGTCTTAAGCACTTGGGATCGCAGACCTGTGCAATTTTGTATTGGCTAAAAAGCGCTTTGCTAATTATAAGTTCTAACAAGGGAGTTCTTCTTTTCTATGGCTTCACAAAGGACTACATATAGCAGTCCACCTGGGATCTTCGATCAGCCATTTAACCTAACGGATTAGTTGTAACAAACTATTTTGGACAAACTTTCATTCGAGAGCTGTGAAGAATACATATGGCCTTAATGGTGGTAGCGGGGTCTCAGAAAAATTTGCTTTTCAGAATGACTTGTGTTCAATATTTTCGATGATTAAAGAGAGATGAAAAAACGCATATAAGAGATTAAATGAAGCACCTAGAAGAAGGAAGAACAAAAATTGTCTTCTAATCAGGATAGCTGTTAGAACAGAAGCTTATACATATTTTTCAATATTTTTGGAGAACTGTTTAAATTGCTTTCAGGGATACATATATTGCAGTTGGCGAGTAGCCTTCAGTTCTACTTTGAAAGCATATGCTCCATAATGGTTATAAATAATTAAAAACTATTGAAAGTTAATAGAAATTTTCACATTTTTAATTGGATAACACAATTTAGTTCTTTGTTAATTTTCTGACAGCAATTTTGCGCAGTTAATAAATTTAATTGTTTAATGCTTGAAATTGAATTTAAACTGATACCTGTGCACTGACCACAACAAACGGTTTTAATATGATTATTGCAAATTACATGAGCACACACACATACAAAACTGTGGTATGGCAAAAAGCACACACATTTTAAGTACTTTCGAACATAACTTTTCAATCACGCGCCATAAATCGCATTAAAAACAATTACTACGTAAAATGAAGAGCAAAAATGCCAAAACGAGAGAGAGGGAGAGCGAAAGATAGCGTTGATTGTACGCGAACACACATTGACACGAAAACACTTTTCACCTGCAGCAAATGCAATTAAGTTTTAACGCGCATAGCAGCCAAACCAATAATGGCACTCAAAATGGTGAATGGTGAATGCGCTGCGCATGCGCAATTACAAGTCGCTAAGTGGAAAGTGGCTGCACAACGCGTCTATTCAATTTTTAGGTGAAATTTAGCGAAAAACTAGCGAGCTTTTCAGCACAAAAGTATGAAGTGAATACATGTGCCCAATTCAAGGGACACACACACACACATACTACATTTCACTGAACTGAACAGAAATTGTTTGCTGTTGATTTTCATTTGATGTGATGTACATGCGCACGGTTTTTTATTTCAAACTTTTGCCAGGCCGGCTTCGGGTAATGTTACTTTCGCAACAAAAATCGTATGGCCTCGTGAAATTTGCATAACTGACAATGGCAGCAACAAGCTGGTACAACCTGGTTACACGAAGGCCATTCGAAAACAAAGTGCTGCAAACAAAATGCAACAAAAAGCGAGCGCAAAAAATGCACAGTCAGCGAATAGCTGTGTGCAAAACTCAATTAAACCTCTTGGCTACATCGAAAAGCAATTTCTACACGCATAACACGCATACGCGGGAATTCACTATGCGCGTTTCTGTCGAATTTTTGCGAAGTTTGTTTTTCATTTTCAAAAATTTTTGCCTGCCGGCTCAATAAAGGCGCGTATTTACACATCCACTTTAAATAAAATCTGAAATTAATTTCCTTAAAATTCACTCTTTTCGCTGCAGGAAATGGATGTGTGTGCTTCTCATCGCGAATAAAAAAGCAGACAAACATATTTATGTGCATACATACATACAACATGTACATATATATATTTCTACTCAGTCGAAGCATGGCAACAGTGTTAAGGCTTGAGTTTTAATGCTCGTAAAGTGAATAACAACTTTTCACATTGAAGTAGCTCCCGCTGTTTGCGGAATTTCCAGCTTGACCAGCTTGTAGTTTCACTGAAAGCATTTGCCGCGCAATTTGATGCGGGTCTTGTTTACATTTTCATTAGGCAATATTTGCCTCTTTAGAAAAGTCATCAAATGTCTCTCGCACTAAATCAACAAATACTTTTACAATTTTGACTTATGCTAATATGTGAAGACTCTTATGGTGACTACACAAGTTCAGTGGCATTTACAACTTAGCTCGTACGCCCCGCTGATTCTAAAATTACATAGATATATGTAAATAAAGTAAATGGCAAGCTGTTCACAACAACAAAGCCTAACAAAAAAGTTCAACGAACTCGAAATTTTCCAAATGGAAATAGTTTTTTCTTATAAGCAGCTAGTAAGGCAGTCAAATTTCTTTCTTATTAGTATTATCGATTCGCACTCAATCTGTGTTCTTTTCTCTTACCATTATATTGGATAGTCGAAAAAGTATTTTCGTATTTCTAACCAAATTTCAACATTTTTTTTTAATATTTAAAATGAACTTTAATAAACTAAATATATATTTTGGTTGGCATTTAAATTTTGCCATTTTTCCGCTAGAGACATTATCATCAGTGTAAAACTTTTCTGGTTTCTCGGCGAAAAACTGTGACAAGTAATTTTCACTGGTTTCTCTTGAAGCCAACTTTACTATATTAAGGGAGTTCTGCATTGATCGAAACAAATGGTAGTCCGATGGTGCAAGGCCAGGGCTACATGTTGGAAGGCATTCTTCCTTTTTTTATACAAAAATTTCAAAAATAGCGAATTTCTTCATTATTTTTACTCATTTTAAACAGCTTTCCGAAATTGGATTTCACTTTCGAATAGTGCCCTGTACAGTGTTTTTGTGAGAGTGTTATAACGTTTTCAACTCAATATTGACCGGATTGAAATTAAATTTCCACTTTGGTTTTTGCAAAGTTCCATCACAGCTTTTACAAAAAAAGTTTAATATTCTTACAAAAAATTTGACTTCACATATCCTTTTTGTGTTTGATGAGCTCAATCTGCCAAAAAAGTTCTAGCTTTTAACGAGTGTTTCATTTTCAGAACAATTTCAAATTGTTATTTAAATGGTCATAAAAGCAAAGCCTAAATAAATGAAGCCTCTAATAAATTAAATCGTCCCTCTCAGGGTACATCGTAATTCTAATATATCGCTCGTATGTCCCCCCTCAGGGAATATTCAAGTTTATTAGTGATTACGGTGAATTGAGTTATTTCTGCGCAACTTTTTGAGACAAGCAAGAAAAAGCATGAAAAATCACATCAAAATATCGTAAAATTCCTCAGAGATAGATATAGAAGAAGTGCCGGCGGGTTTTGTGTCAGACAAGAACAAGAGACGCGTGTTTACGATGGTCCGAGCACTTCTCGGAACCACTTGAAAAGAGCGATATATACCGACATGTTAGAACGACTAACTGTACAACAGAACAACAGCAGTGATATCGTTCCACGAAGAAGGCGACAAAGAATTCGCATACATAGCAACAGCGATGAAAGTAGTGCGGAAGAGAACACACGGAATCATGACAACGTATCGTCCAATCAAGAGTGGGAGTATATTATTAGAAAGGGCGTTCCCCCAAGCCACAATAAATTTTGACTTTCATGACGCCGAAGAATAACCGGATCACAAGTACCAACTAACATAAAAGAGCCCATTGACTATTTTACACTATATTTTACTAAAGAATTAGTAAACAGCATAATAAAAGAAACCAACAATGATGCCAAAGATGAAATCGGAAAGTCAACTTGGCATAAGTGGTACAATGCCACCAAAGAAGAATTTCTAGCATTCATCGACGTCATGCTGAATATGGAATTGATTCAACTACCCAACATGCAAGAATAGTGGTCCACTGCTGACAATAGTAGAAGTGGGTGATACGCATATATGTGCTGATGGACGCAAGAACAGAAACACAATAGTAATTCCATACTATGGTAGCATAACTTCAGATAATATGTGCAGGCCGGATCTTCCATTGAGCACAAAAACATTGCTACATTTATAGGAGAACTTATTAGACAGAGTTCCTGGTGCAAAAGGATACCAAATATTCACCGACAGGTACTATACCAGCATCCATTTAGCGGAAGAATTGTGAAAGATGAATTGTCATCTTACTGGCACTATAAACATCAATCGAAAGGCGTACCGCCACAAATAAAGAAACCAAAATTTTCACCAAATAAAACAGTTGCAAAAAGGAAAAGTAGTAATAGGCTTCTTGCGTGAAAATATAAAAGAATTATTACCATGCTCACGAATTATTGTAATATTCAACTACAATCTACCCACAGAACATTACGGGATGATAATGTCGTAACAGTAAATAGCCTGAAATGGTTTTAGAATATACGGCCAATATGAGTGGTATGGATCGTGCGGATCAATACGCTTCGACGTATTGTTTCCCTCGTAAATCGTGGAGAAAGCTATATTTTTGGGCGTTGGAAATGTGTGTGATAAACTCATACATCATACTATATCGCATCTGAAAGCAAACAACTAATGAAACGCCAAAGACACACCAAAACTTTGTCAAAACACTAATTCACCGATTGAGGGGCGATTTTCGTGTGTCAAGAACGCACCCATTCACATCTTCTGGAAACAATAGGTTAGATAATAAATTACATATTCCAGATGTGGGACGAAGACAACAAGACTATATAGTATGTTCTGACAGGAAAACATCTGGTGGCAGGCGACAAACAAATTATTAGTGTCAAAGATGCACCAATATAAACATATCTCATGATTTATGAAGAATATATCGAGGAATAAAATACATGCAGCCATTTGAAAGACAAACACTTCTGAGTCTCTACCGAAGTTGAAATGGAGTCAAAATAATAATGAAATATTTCTTCGCTACCCTACCAAATACAAAAACAACAACTACTGTACTGAAATAATTCGTGTCAGATGCGAAAACAATCATGCGTTGGTGACATCCTTCACGGCATATTGATATTGTGGCAAAACAGAACATGTCAAACACCTTTGACATTCATATAAACTTATGTGTTATTGCAAAAGATGTATGCAGAGGACGTTCAGCGACATTTACCGCTTCCGCATTGCCATTTCACCCCAAGGGCAGGCGCCACTTTTGGCCGAATGATGAATACTTAATATATATAGTATATCAGAGAATTATTCGCAGTAGTGGCATGAATATGCTAATAAAGCTGTACAAATCTGTGTGCTGTGCAAAGATACAGCAGCAGCAGCATTAACATAACATTACCATTAAGATAATAACGCCATCGTAAGTATTTGTTATGGCAGCATTTAACGAGAACAACAACAACTACGATTTCAAGCAACATTTCGCTTTATTAGCGCTCATCAATCATCGCTGGCGCGGTGGCGTTGACTTTTGTGTGTGAATGTATATAAAGTATATATTTCTTTGCATATAAAGTGTATGTGTGTGTATTTAAGCAGTGTGTTGGCTATATTTAGGCAGCAGACGTAATTTTAAAACTTCATAAATATTATATATAGCATATCAAGTTTTCCACAAAGTTTGCCACACTCAGAAGGTAACTCTAAGGTCGAAGGCACTATAAAATATATACAAAAATGCTTAGAGCAGCCACTCAGTTTTTGAGATCTCGGATTGAAATTTTGCATATGATTGATCTATCAATAATTTCCCTCTACTTTAGGCTCCAGCTCCCGTACAAACTGATCGCTCACAATCACACCCCTGGTATGGAAAATTTTTATATTTGACTAGATATCTTCATAAAATTTTGCACAAATTATTATACAAGACAATGCTATAACTCTTAAAAATATTCTTCAGATCGGAGCACTATATTATATAGCTGTCATAAAAACTGACCGATCCAAGCCAATAATTTAATCTTCTAAGAAATTTTTTAATTTAGCCTATTATATCACATAGCTGTCATACAAAATGACCGATCAAAGTCCTTGTATGGAAAACTTCGTTATATGTAAAGATAACTTCAAAAAATCTGGTATGGAATATTTTCCGAGCCAATGACTTGATCTTCTATGAAATTTTTTAGATCGGCTTCTTATAGCACATAGCTGTTATACAAACTAATCGATCAAACTGAAGTTCTTTTATGGAAAACTTTGTTATTTGTAAAGATACCTTCAAAAAATTTGGTATAGATTATTTTCCGAGTCAATCACTTAATTTTTTAAGAAGTTTTTTAGATTGGCCTATTATAGCACATTGCTGTCATACAAACAGACCGATCCAAATCAAGTTCTTGTATGAAAAACTTTTTAATTTGAGAAAATAACTTCATGAAATTTGGCATAGATTATTATCAAAAGGCAGCGCTAAAACATCCAAAGAAATTTTCTATATCAGACCACTATAGCATATAGCTGCCATACAAACTGATCCATCAAATTCAAGATAAAGTTATTTGTATACCTTTTTCGCCATAAGAATACACCTTTGTAGGGTATTATAGCTTTGGTACAGTTAAAAATAGTAGTTTTACTGTTTTATTTTTATATAAATTTTCACTTCACGTATTTCTATTACGTTTTTCAGTTTGCTATATGTATTTGACATATTTCTTTGTTGTTGCTTTGATTTCGCTTTTCACTCAATGAACATGAATTAAATATAGTAACTATTTTTCTATGCATTCGCATGATATATAACAGACTTTGTTGTTGAAACCTTCACACGATCAATTTGACAAATTGCTTTGTAATAGGTTAGCAGCGCAATGTTCCACATACGCCCCGGCGCACCGTCTGGCACGAGTACTTACTGAATACTATTTTAGTGTGTACCTGTGTGTGTGTGTATGGGGGATTTCACCTTGTATCGACGACAAGTTGTTGCGCCACATTTGTAGCGCTTTTCAGCACATTAATTGGCGTAACAACAACAATAACATTATAAGAAAAGTGAAAATAAGCGCAATGAGGCAATAAGCACAAATAATTATATAAAGCGAAAATTAAACAACAATTTCATTTGCACACACATGTTGATTTATAATGAGAAATAATTTTAACGACAGTGCTAATCCGCTTGTATTGGCCTTTCCATTTGTTTGTAGCAGCGCGGCATGCGGCATGACAACGATGTGTCTGAGCAAGTGAATTTTGGTCGAGTTTATAATTTTTCCTGCTTTTTTACAGTTTGCTGCGCGACATTATTTGCATTTCCATGAACTTGTCTTGTAAGAAGATTTTGAAATTAGTATTATTGAAGTTCTATTTATAAATTGTTGAAATTTTTATTTATAAAAGCTTTGTCTAAGTAAATATCTATATTTGGTTCACTTCGAAACTCACAGACGCCCAAAATTATATAAATACTCTTCTTAATTAAAGCAGCGTAAGAGTTCTTGGCTGCAATGTCAATACGTTTATTGCTCTCAATTGTCCTTTATCGACATTCCTGTTGACAAACAACGCCGTCGTCAGTTTTTGCTTTGCTGAGTAGTTTTCATTGTCGCTATTTTTAACCAGACTGCTATATTTACTTGCTTCATTTGTTTAAACAAGTTTCTTTGCTCTTACTGTGGAAGATTTTTTTTGCACAAAAATGCCGTCAAGCCAATTTACTTTCCCCTTTCGCTTTCAATACCCATTCCCGCTTGTGTTTTGCCTACGTACGGCACAATCGCAAAAAGCACACAGATCATTAAACTTTTCCCACCATTGACCAATGGCCATCGATTCGATGATAAATCGCTTTCTGTTGCTCATCATAAGCATTTAAGTATTTTTTTTACAGGCACTTTTCGGGCCATAGCAGGCACGCTTTATCAATGAAGTGAGGAAGTGAATTTTAAAAGCCATTCAGAGCATGCCGTTTAACATATTGGCAAAAGCACACTTGAAATATACTTTTTATTTTTTTTTTAATTTTAATTGGTATTTTTATTTTTAAATTAATTATTTGAAGAGCACGCGTTATGGTTTTTTATTTTAAATTAATTTTTTTCACATTTTAACGTCGCTATTATTTATCTTTTTTTTAACTTTAAATAAATTATTACTGATTAGTATTTATAGCGGTGTAATTTATAAGAAAATTAAATTTTGAATTTGAAATTGTTTTTTTTTTTCAAATTTTTTTATCTATCTGCTATATATTTAGTATGCAAAACTCGTTGGTCAAGTTCATTTTTTTTTTTTTTTTGGAGCATGAAAGTTAATGTCTTTTGGCATAATATTGGATCAAATTTATAAAAACTTTATCTGGCAACAAGAGGGAGCATATATTTTTTATGCAAAAGTGAGGTACAAGGCGGTTGGATTATCAACCGTCTCGAGAGCAAGGCCAGCCTGAAAGAAGAAATGGTGAAACGGCTGGTTTGGCCTAGAGAGGATGTGAAGAACGGCCGGGTTCACTTCGTCACTCGAAATTAGTGAAATGCCTCGGATCCAGCGTAAACTAATCGCATTGAGGAATATATCGCTAGAAAGAGGCAGCGTTCGACAGAGAACGAGCCAAAGGCACCCTTAAAAAAGAGGAAGTGCAAAGACGTAGCCAGGAAGCTAGACGTCAAGCACGCGGGCGACGAAACGACAACGTTCAAGGCAGCGGCGGCAGCCAATGGTATTGCCAAAGAGCATTTGACCGTCGCGCTCATAGATTGCAGTAATCCGCTTGGACAAATGCTACAAGAACGGTGGGAAATAGTGAAAATTAAGCTATTTACCAATATGGTAAGGTGTTCCTTCGCCTAAAGAAGCGTCAACCCGCGGACGGAAGAAAAACACTTTGGAGGTGAATGAAGTAGAAAAGGATTTCGACACAGAAGATATAATGGCTACTTCACTTGCCCTGCAGGTCCACATCCACCGGTGTAGAAAGAACCCAGTCAGCAGTCTAATGGTCCTAACCCAAGAGCTGAGGGTACTCCAAGTGAACCTCCGCAGAAGTAAGATAGCCTCTGCCGAGCTTTTCCTTAATTTAGTGGAGGGTTCCAGGGATAAGTATCTACTCCTTGCATCCTGCTATATGTCACATGATTGCGAGGCGCCAATGGCTGAGCTCCAAAGGCCGGCTGCTACATCCAGCAGAAGGAAGCAGGCGTGGGTGATGGCCATCATACGGTTAAGGATAGTTTCGACATCAGTCAGCGAGGTGAGTCCCTACTCAATTATTTTTTACAAGGTAGTCTAGTGGTAGGTAATCGAGGTGAGGAACCTACCTTCAAAGGACCCACTTCCAGAAACGTTCTAGATATAACACTATGCATAAGTAGAGTTGCATTGGTAGAAAACTGGAAGATGCTAGGTACAAATGTTATCCGTTAGATCGGAAGCAAAGATCAGAAACGAGGTTGGCAAAAATCCAAGGAATACCACCTGGATCAGATACTATTAGGCAAGAGACTTAGCCCTACGCTGCGATTCAAGCACAAAACGAAGCCCCTTGGTGAAACAAGGAGCTTGGTCTTGCAGAGGCAAAGCACGGGAATGTCTCAACTGGGACAAGCTAGCAGAAAGCGAAGACTGTTGGAACGAATATGAAGGTCTTCTTAGGAACTAAAAAAAGTATGTATGCAGTACTATATTCCAAATAAGTAGCGTCTTTAGTTCATATGTCTCTATTTTGTTTCTTAAAAACTCAATTAACAATATTTTACGTTTACCAAGTTTAAATTAATTTCGTATTTTTTGCTAATTACTTCAATCAAATGAAAAAAAATTTCGAGAAATTGCATTTGTGCTATTTTAAATGAATTTTCATCTATACATACACCCTGTCCAGAAAGTATCGGGAATTCTTCATTTTTTTTTATGTAAAACCTTCTTATTACATAGAAAATATCTATTTTGATACTTTTTTCCTGCCATTTTGGTTAAAATTTCTCAGATTTTCGCCAAACTATTACCTTTGGATTTAAGTTTTCATTATATGCAAAGTCTTTTATTGTGAAATTATGAATATAACTTCGTAGTATTAATTCGAAAAAGCAATAGAAAAATATCTACGATAAAAAACTGTATCATAAAATGAGGAAAAATATTGTATGTATGCATCTGCATGCATTCTCAATATTAAGAGCAGCATCAGCGTCATAACCATTAAAACAAAATACACTAAGCTAAAAGTCCTCGATGACCTCATTCAACTTTTATTTCGTTGAAGCGAAGGTGCTGAGTGTGGCTGGCGCATGGATTTGAGGATATCACAATGTACCTTAATTTGAATACGTATACTAAAATTTGTTGAATATACATATGCATATATGTAGATGTACATACATACATACATATGTGTATGTATAACTTTGGACATTTTGACTTTTCCATATTGTTTTCATTGTCATTTTTATAGCTCTGTTCATACCTTTGGCTTCAACTGATCATATCGCAATCAAATTAAATGATATCGCTGGCTATTAAGATGGACTTTTGAATGCAGATATCGTTGCTTTGAATATACTTGTATAATATACACATGTATGAAAGTCTTTTGAAAGAGTTTTATAATAATAAGCTCTATAAATAATGAAATTACAAAATCTTCAAATTAGCTGGACTGGTTGGCAAATGTTAACGACGCAGCTGTTAATAATTTCTGCATAAAATCTTAACATAGAAATTTCCTACCTTCCACTGTTAACCACAATGTAAGTTAACCACGGCGCCTAAAAGTATGCACAGCATGCCATGTAACAGCAGCAGTCCACCATGTAAATTTGAATAAAATGGCTGTAAAAACTAACAGTTTATTTTGGAAATATCCACATCAATTGTGATTACTTTACAGTTACATTTCAAAATTACACCTGTTTGAACATCTGTCACTTGCTTAGCATTTCCCCTAACGCAGTGCTGTCAACAGCAGCTGATTCAGCTGTTGCGCGTCATCTGTTTCAATCATGCCACTGTCACTGCCGCAGCCAATGTGAAGTGAATGCACTGACCCGAGTTTGGAAAATTTCTAGTAACCTTTGAATTTTGTCAATTTTGTCAAATCTTGAGAATTTTTAACATTTCGTATTCAGTTGAAAATTTTTTACGCACGCAGACACATGCAATAAAAATTCGAATTTCAGTTTTTTTCTCTCTCCGAAACGTACTAAAAAAGTTTTCTTCCACCAAAAAGGAAAAAGCGTAACGCGCCGCTAGCAAATAATTTTCGCAGACCGTTAAACACTGCGCTAGTTACAATAATAAAAGTGCGTAAAATTTGCGTTCGTCATCAACATCTTGCAGCACAATAGTTGTGACCCACACCTTATCAACCCCACCATCACCATCTACCTCTACCACCTAACCAGCGAAATTGCAGGGTATTCTTATAGTGTCAGTAAAACTTTTGCAGACGATAAAAGCTTGAAGAAAATGAATTCGGAAAACGTTGCGGAACTGAAGAAGCCCGTTAAGGATCAGGTGGAGGAGAAGCCGAAGCCTGCACAACCGGAAACACCGAAAACCCCATCCTTGCCGGTGAGCAGCTTAATTGGCTTCAACACCGAGGACTTTCTGGCGCGTGTCAATATGAATGAGAAGATTAATAACATTTTACGCTCGCCCACAAAGACACCGAACGGTGTGCGCCAACGCTCCGTTTTCACGGCCATAACGCCGTCATCGGTGAGTCAGCATTTTTCGCTTTTCCTTAATTCTCTCTGCTTGTTGTTTCTGATTTATTAGCTTATGACAGGTGTGTCATTTCACCTTTATACAGTGCTCTTCGCCCCAAATCATCTGTGCGTGTAATGTGAGAAAAAAAATCTCTTTAAACGTCAGTGAAATGTCAGCTGCGTGTCCTCACGCCGGTTGACAGCGGCTGCCAGCTGATTGTCAATCGCCGTTTTTCGAACTTCTGCTCACTGCGCGCTCTTACGTTAATTTGATTTCTATAATGCTCAGCCATTAATTATTCATTCTCTTTAATAAATTACACTTTTGGTTTTTTGCAGTCGCGCTTCAATGCCAGCGCTGCTCCTTTTGTTTCGCAGCAACAACGTTCGTCGGTCACTGCCGCCAACACTGGCACAGCAGCTGGTGCCGTTATGACGCCCAAGGAGACGTCCACGCCGTCGGCCGCATTGCAGGCTCGTCAAATGCCCATACCGGTGCACATGAGTGCAGCCTCTCCGCATCATTATGGTGGCTATGAGACGCCACTAACTGGACGTAGCGGTGGCATGACAAGGGGTGTTTTTAATACTCGTTATCCGGTAGCACCGCCGCCATCGCCAATCTATGGGTTTGAAAATGAAATGTGCCGCATGGTAAGTGAAATCTTTGAAATCTTCATTGTAGATTTCTGGACCGAAGAATTTTCTTAGATTTTATTTACAAAATTATCCGCTAGCGCGAATAAACTTCGAAAACGGACGTTAATGCGTCCAGGAATTCTTAAAAGTCCTTCAGTAAAGGTAGGCCATGCACTCTCTTTGTAGGTACGACGATTCCTAGAATTTATTCCTTCTTGCAATCGTTTGCCAAGATGGAACACGAAGTGCTCAGGGGACTATACTATTAAAAGCAAGCTAATTCTGTTTCTGTCGACAATATGGCTGTGGTCTGCATTGTTACTAACAACCTGACTTTCTCTTAGCCAAATTAAAGCCTTTGCCGATCTTTTTCGAGTAATGGTTTCAACAGTCGTGGTCGCAAATAATAGGAATTTGTACTGTAAGGCTAACTCCGGTCGGACTTAAACTGTCGAAAGTTTTCTAGAAAAAGTTGAAATGAAAACACCCAGGACCTTTCTCTTTCTTTGTAAGGTTTGTATTCAAGACTGAGGTGAAAACATTTAGGTAGTAATACCTAAAGCGAACCAGTCGACTTTGCCTGACATTACCCGCCTTAAAACATTTGTGACCGGCTCAAGGCGTTTATGAGGGACTTTACGATCAATTTAAAGCAGTTTTAGGGACAGCAACTGATCGGCTTTAAGCTGTCCATCAGATATCCCTGTTAGGAAAAATCTTTAACCTAACCTAACATTGGTCGGAAATTTTCGGGTATTTGAGATACCCGATTAATTTCCCTATAGCAATGGAAAAAATTCAAGACCTGGGTTCACATCCTGATCAACCAGCCTAGGTAAACTTTTTTCTAATGGCAGTCGGCCCCTTGTTAAGCAATATCAAACTTTTTTAACGAAGAAACGGATTTTGAAATCCTTAGGACGCACAGAGTTGCCTTAAAAATTTTGGTCTCTTCATTTATTGGTGTCATCTTTGAATGCGTTTTTGTATTCTTTTATTACTGATGACTGATGACTAATGACGGTGAAGTTATCTCAATCTTCCTTTCTTACTTATCTATCATAATTCTCATCCACAGCCGCCTACCATGTCACCCTCTCATCACGCACAACAGTTTCCGCAACCCATGCCGCCACCACCCTACGCAGTCGGACGTTTGAGCGGCAGTCACCGTGGTGTTGAGTACGAAAATCCAACTCCGCCACCTTGCCCCGGTGCCGGCCCCATTGCCATGACTAATGGCACCATACAACTGCGTCTGCGCGATGGCATACGGTAGGCATATAAAATATTACGATAGCAACTTCAAGTCAAAAATTATTATAAATATTCTGCAATAACTTTTTGCTCGTTATTCACCCGCCAGCATTGACATGACGCTGGACAAGGCGGTGCGCGTTCTCAATCAGCGCAGCATGGTGGCCATTGCTCTGTCGCGCAATTGCAGCAACTCGGCGCTGATTCATCCAAACGGACGTATATTGCAGAGCGGTTCCAAAGTGGAGATAGTCACCTATGATGGCATGAAAACCAATAACTATGTGTGAGTTAATGAACTAAAATAACTTATATTCCTGGCATTAATTTTTCTGTTTTCTCAGTCGCTATGCTAAAATGTGGTATAAAGGCGTCAGCTTCACTAGCGAATCTTGTGCTTTGATCTATCTTGTGGACACGGCTGGCACGCGCACCACCACCGATACCTTCACTGATCTCACGAAGGATTACACTTTGACTGTGTTTTATGAGTGCGTGGAAAACTTGAAAAAATGTCAATTCTCTTATTTCAATCGAAACTCATTTCATTGTAGTGACTCCCGCCATGGTCCGTCCTATGTGCAGGATGCTAACGAAGTAATACAAAATTCCACATATTCTTGCACAGATGAGGGCACTGAAATCTATGAAATTAATGGTTTCCGCATCACGCAGGCCGCAGATGGACTCGTAAAGTAAGTTCACATACAGGAGAATACTTCATAAACTTTTTTATTTAAAAATCTTGTGTTAACTTTGCTTTTAGACTGACACGCACTCATAACAAGTGTTTGATACGCACCAGTCCAGGCAATGGTTCGGCCACTTTGACTACGCCGGGTATTCACTGTACAGCCTCGTTGGGCAAAACTTCACATTTGTTTGTTCGGTAAGTGAAAATGCTTATGTAATGAAGACATTAAATATATTAGCTAAAACTACTGGAGAGAAAGGAAAATTCATTCCATAGCAATTCGAACGTTACCAAGCGCAATTCATAATCTTTACAATAGAGGATTCTTATTTTTATTCTTGTTTTTAGTCCTAAACTTCTTTTTAATCTTTCACTATGTGTGTAAAAGAGGGCGGTTGTTTACGATAAAGAAAATTAGAAACAAGTCAGCATTTCTGGAAAGGTTTTCTACTAGTATATATAAAAAATGGCAGTATAAGATTACGATGGAAGGTGTTTTGCAAAGAAAAATTTCGATAGCCTGAAGGAAATTATACAGGAATATCTACTACTGGTTAACTAATAAAATCGCCATCGCAACCCCGACAAGTGTTATCACTTTCCACCGAGACAAATCTAAAATTCTTGTATTGAAATCTTCCTGTTCATTAGGTTTTAGAAGAACTTTTAAACTGATATGATCCTTTTTAGTGTAACGGATTTTTCAATAGGGACGCTACAAAAGCAGACCGATAGTGACAGTAAACGACACCATATTTTTTCCGCCTTTTGACATTTCTCTTCAGTAAGATTTGTCATTTCATCATGAAAAGATGTACGATCTAACAACGAGTCAACTTTAAGAGCGCTACGTCCATTTTATGGTCATCATAATCGTCCTGTCAGATCAACAATTGAGCGTATAGCGAAAAAATTTGAATCCACAGGCAGAATATAAAATATTCCCGTGCCAGTGAGACAAAGAAGTGCCCGTAGTGTCGAGAATATGGCTGCTGCTAGCGTGTCAATTGAGGAAGACCCAAATCATCGAAAAATCATCTTCAGCGATGAGGCTCATTTCTTGCTGAATGGCTTCGTCAATAAGCAAAATATGCGTTATTGGTCAGACAACAATCCACACGTACTCCAAGAATCACCATTGCATACCGAAAAAATTACGGTTTGAAGCGGTTTATGGGCCGGCGGCGTCATTGGGCCGTACTTCTTACGTGATGATCAAGGCCGGCACGCTCCTTTGAATGGGAATCGCTACCGCTCAATGATAACCGAATATTATACTACTAAGTTCGAACACTGTTATTGGTTTTTGCTAGATTTCCTACATTCCTGGTACATGTACGATACATAGAAAAGCCTCTACTAGTTCTTTAACTAGCCGGGTCCTATCCAGGGAAAACATAATAAAATCTGGGAGGGAAAAGGCGTTTGAAAATGAGGATAAAATGTATTCTTCTTTGCGATATATTTAATCTAGATGAAAGATTATCGCCTTGAGCATTCAACATAAATCGATTACAGAAAAACTTGATATTTCTCAACACAACTTTTAGAACTATGAAGTACTTTTAAGTGTATTCTTTGGTGAAACTAAAAAAATAGATAGTAAAATGAAGTAGTACATTGATGGCTCGAAAACGTCGGAGGGAGTCGGTGCAGGAGTCGCAGAACCTCACCTCAAACTCCTCATACCTTTAGGAAGTTTTTCGAGCATTTTTCAGGCAGAAGTCTTTGCCATGAGTTGGTACTACCCTAGCGGAACGTAACCAAGTGCAACTAAACTGGGTGCCCGGTCAGAAAGGTATAGCGGGCAACGAACTAACATGGTAGGACCTGAACCCTTTACTGGCGTGGGTCCCCATACCATAAGAGAGCTGCTCCGCAAGGAAAAAGGAGTAGGCAGAGAGAGATATTGGCAATAACTACATGGTATGCGGCATGCAGAGTCACTAATGGGTGGTTGTAAGCTCCCCAGGTTTAAAAAAAAAATCAACCTCCCTAAGGATAAGCAGAAGAAGCACTTTCACAACATGGGCAAAGCTTCTTGCGTAAATTGCCGGTTCTGCGATAGGGAGCCTGAAACACCTGAACACCTATTAATTGACTGAAGAGCAGTCTGCAGACTCAGGTTAACGGCCTTGAGATCTATGTTTCTCCTTAGCACCCAGCAGCATAATTGACTTCAACAATATGCTGGGGATAGGTGGGTCTTTGATCAATCAACAGAATATATATGAAATATACAATTTGATCACATTTGACTCGGACTGGCTACTAGAACTGCGGGCGCAAGTCGAATAGTTAAAACACTGAACATTTAATTTTTGGCAGACATTTTTACAAAAAAATTAAAATTTCAATGGAAATTTCGCGACATTTTACTTTTTCAATAGTTGTAATCGAAAAAAAATATTCTTCGTCCAAGTCTTTAAGAATTGTAACTCAAAGACCTGCGAAAATTTGATGAAGATCGGTTGAGTAGATCTCTAGAAATCTTGCCAACCGACTTCAAAAACACAGTTTCAAAAAAAACGCATTTAAAAACGGCGCATTTAGCCTAGCTAGCCTCGAGTTCATAAGTTATCAAGGCTGTATCTCCGAAACTATTACTCGGATCAACTTGAAAATTTAGGACAATATTATAGACGTGTTGTAGACAATAAAAAAATTCGATTTTTTGAATTTCGTAAACCCATGTAACCCCTTAAATTGTATTGTCAGTCCGGGTCAAATTTGATCGGAGGACATATTTGTTTAGAGACCATCGTATTTCAGAAGTAAAGTGACGAAATCATTATATCATGAAAGCTTACGTGATTTAAGTAGATAAAAGCTATGCCAATATTGTCTCCGCTTTAAAAATGTCATGTGCGTCTGTAAGTCGAGCATCTAAATAAAGCGATCATAATTTTGTACATAATAAGCTAATTAGGCTATGACAATCCTCTTACCTACGTTATTGTCTTAGAACTTTTAACAGTAAAACCCAAACTCTTATGTATATTTCTTTTTAAAGCTCAGTTGGATACTCAGAAATGTTTCCTACGTTATACCCATAAAATAACCCAAGAATTCATGAAAAAATATATGTTATTTTCATTTATTCACAGTCGTAATGAAAAACGTATGCACTTCGATGGATCGTGCTTCATCGTACGCAATGCTGGACATTCGGCCGGCTTCAACGAAAACAACTTATTGATCGTTTATTAAAGCTACGCATGAAAACTGCGAAAAAAACACTTTTGCCAAAAGAAAAAACTCAAAAAATAACACAAAAAAAAAAACTAAAACGAAAAATAAAGAATGACGAATAATCAGCGAAATTAAAAAACGAAGGCGATTGCATGATGACATAACAAATCATAAACAACAAGCACTTTTAGATGCAAAAAAAAAGCGGAGCGTATAAGAGGAAATTAAGATTACGTAAAGAGAATTATGTGTAACAGAAAAGGAAGAGAAGAAAGAAATTCAATTAACAAAACAAAAAGAAAATAGTAGTAAAGTGCAGCGCATAGAAAATTATAGAAAGTTGTTATGAGAAAAGTTTTTAAGAAAATTCAAGAAAAAAGCGCACATAAGCAGTTAACAAAATACCGTTATATGATAGACGCTTTGCTAGTAGAATATAGTTACAAAATACAAAAATACCGTTAGAAATAATTTTCACGCTTAACAAAGTCTCAAATTTTAGTTAGTTTTTTTTCAATTTCTCTTTTCATAACATTTACGCAAATCAGCGTGTGTCTCGGCTGAGTTTGAGTGTGAAGAAAAAAAACGAAAAAACACGAAGCAACAATTAACGGCAGCATAAAATTTCGAATAAACAGAATATTGTCTAGTTTTTTATTAAGTTAGCCGAGTTTTCTACCAACTTAGCAGAGTTTTTTATACCAACTTAGCCGAGTTTTTTACCAACTTAGCCGAGGTTTTTACCAACTTAGCCGAGTATAATGAAATTTTCAACTCTTTAGCACCCTTAACTTTCTAGTACTGCCCATATGCTTACGCAAATAGCTCACTAAATATTTTTATTTAATTTGTTCCCGCAATCTAGCAATAATTTAGTCTCTATAACTTTTTAAAAAATAATTGTTTCCAGCTCTCCACGAGGATCACCCTCATATTAACTCAGTTTTTTTAATAGCTTAACCAAATTTTAGTTTCGAAAGTGTGTTTCCAAATTTACCGTTACGATTTTTAGTAGAATAGTGCAAGCAATAATCGCATGATAACAGCAAAAAAAAGTTTTCAACCTATTTATGTAAAAAATCTACAAAAAAAAAATATATAAAAATTAAATCTAAAAAATTAATCTTAAAAAAATTAAAAATAGTTGTAAACCAAAGAAAAAAGCAACAAAACTACTATGTATAATGTTTCGCATAATTTGCTCCCAACTATCCTACAACAAGTCTTCATACTTCTACAACAACTTTCAACTAATCAAACTTAATCAACTATAAACTCTACAAATCTAATCGAAAAGCAGAAAGCCAAAAAGGATAACTTGCCGTCTAGACTATTGTGTGCATGAAATGTGAGTGGTAAGGGAAAGTTATCCCGTTCAACACGTCCGGTGGATACAAAAGTGTCACAGTAGCAGAATTTTTAAGTATTCTGTCGAGTAATGCCATGAGCAGAATAGGAAAAAGAACAAAATGGAACGAAATAACCAAAAAATGCTTCAGTCAGTTAGCTACGAATACATGTAGATACTTACATATGTACATACATATACATATATATAAAACAGCATATTCAAAAATTGCAGTGACTGCAAATCTCAGCGAGAATATTAAAAAGTGCAATTATGGCGCAAGCAGAGCAATCAAATGAAGCCTTCGCAAAGTGTGAGCAAAGATCAAAGCGGAGAAGATAAAAAATTGCTATAGCAGTCACACATTCGCTGAAATATATGTATATATATATAATGGTACCCGCATCTGCATTTATACATAATACACAAACTTATATATATGTGATAGAAATTTAGCATAATTTAATATAATATTTTTTTTTTTTTCATTTTATAAATGTTATTTGCATCGTTAGTTCCTAATTAATAATCTCACAATCAAACAAACATAAATACTTATTATCTAAATAATATTTTCGGTTATGTATAGTAAAAGTAATTTCGGCAAAATGTGACACAAAATTTTATAGTTAAATAAAAAATTATAGTGTATTCAGCAATTTAATTAAAATTTTACGCAGTGAGAGTTTTAATAATGGGAAAGAGGGGAGACAGAGCGAGATTGCAACTGAGCGCGGTATAAGCAATTCTCTGAAATATTTAGCTATTTGATAGGTGAGCTGGAGGTTGCTCGAGTCTCAATCACAGCAGCGGTTTAGCAAAGCATTATATTATATTCGATACAAAAGTGTAGCAATTAAGTAGCAGCAAAACAACAGTGAAGCAATGTTGGTGCAGTTATTGGCTTGCTCGAACATACCTCAGATTCATTAAAGGGTTTGTATACGTAGGTTGCCTTTTATATTTCGCGATTCCAGAACAAAAACAAATCATCGAAAAAAGTTTTTTGTTTTTCAAAATATTATCCATTAAGATTAATACACTTTTGCATGCGTTTGAACCAATTATCGAAACACTTTTGTCACACTGATTGAGGTATCTCCAAACATTTTCTTTGAACGCATCAACCACCTCTTCAAGTGTCGAATAACGTTCAACTTTTAGAATTTTCTTTACGATTGGGAATAAAAAGAAGTAATCGGTGCCAAGTCAGGGCTATACGGTGGATGATCAATGTTTTGCGTGCTCAAAAATGCAGCTATTTCAGTCGATGTGTGGGAGCTCACATTGTCATGGTGAAAAGTGAACCGTCTTTGGCGATTGGTTTTACTGATTTCTTGAAAGACAATTGGCATACAAATAATTTACTATTCCGAGTTGCTCTAGTTGTATGGTTACGACCTGGTCAATTTTTCCAAAAACCCAGGCCACCATTTGCTCGGAAGTATTTCGTGTTCGAACAATTTTTGTCGGATTCGGCTCATCTTGAAATACCCATACAGTCGACTGCTATTTACTTTCGGGCTCATACGCGTAAATCTTCCATTCATTACTTGTCACAATGTCATAGACGTGTTTTGAAGTACCGTTATCGCCTTTATCTAAATTTATGTCGACCAATCCACACGAGCCTTTTTTATGATTTACAAATTGTGTGGGATCCCACACATCGTGAACATTTTTTTGTACCTTCAAATGCTAATGCAATATTGAATTTAAGCTAGTACCACTAATGCTCGCAGTTATCTCAATCTCAGGATAGGTCACATGACGATCTGGCACTATCAGTTAGGGCACAGCATTAATAGTTTCCAGAACAACAACTGATTTTAGACGACCTTCACAAAATTGGTCTTGGAGTGATCTACGACTTCGATTGAAATCACCATTCGATAAACACTGGTTCTTGATGGAGCTTCATCGTCAAAATATTTTTTAAGTTCATCGATACTCTGTTAACTCAGTAACACAATCCATGTTGAAAGTTGTAAAAAATAGTTACAAGAAAATATTTGCAATTTAATTCCATTTTTGGTGGAGAAGAATATTTTAAGTTACTGTAAACAACACAAATAGCGCTCATATTTCAAAACGCGTTGCGTATGTGTAGCATCAAAAATATCAAACTTTACGATAAAATTGTGAGTTTCCAGATTTCGTTCCTATTGTTGCCAAATCTCGAAATACATAATAAGGCAAACTACGTAGGAATTAACCTACTACATAGTGTGGGTCGCTTCCTATGTGAGAAACGGTGTCGTTCACCGAATTCTAAAGTTTCGATTCAATTAATGTATACAATTTTATTTTAGTTTATTTTATATTATTTTTTTTTCCTTGTTTTTTTTACTCTCGCAACAAAGTTGCTAAGGAGAGTATTATTATTAAAAGAGTCAGATATAGGGTTATATATACCAAAGTGATCAGGGTGACGAGTAGAGTTGAAATCCGGATGTCCGTCTGTCCGTCCGTCCGTGCAAGCTGTAACTTGAGTAAAAATTGAGATGTCATGATGAAACTTGGTACACGTATTCCTTGGTTCCATAAGAAAGTTAAGTTCGAAGATGGGCAAAATCGGCCCACTGCCACGCCCACAAAATGGCGGAAACCGAAAACTTATAAAGTGTCATAACTAAGCCATAAATAAAGATATTGAAGTGAAATTTGACACAAAGGATCGCATTAGGGAGGGGCATATTCGGACATAATGTTTTTGGAAAAGTGGGCGTGGCCCCGCCCCCTACTAAGTTATTTGTACATATCTCGGAAACTACTATAGCTATGTCAACCAAACTCTACAGAGTCGTTTTCTTCAGGCATTTCCATATACAGTTCAAAAATGGAAGAAATCGGATAATAACCACGCCCACCTCCCATACAAAGGTTATGTTGAAAATCACTAAAAGTGCGTTAACGGACTAACAAAAAACGTCAGAACACTGCTGCACTCAGGCCACTTATGGACCAAAAACCATATGTCGGGAACTACTCCACCGATTTCAATGAAATTCGGTACATAATATTTTCTTAACACCCTGATGACACGTACGAAATATGGGTGAAATCGGTTCACAACCACGCCTTCTTCCAATATAACGCTATTTTGAATTCCATCTGATGCCTTTTCTGTATAATACGAGTATATACATTAGGAACCAATGATGATAGCGGAATAAAACTTTACACAAATACGGTTTTTGAAAAATATGTAAATGACTGATAATGAAATCTCGATTATCACTTTATCATGCGAGAGTATAAAATGCTCGGTGACACCCGAACTTAGCCCTTCCTTACTTGTTTTAATTTATTTAATTTACTTGTATGTTTACTACCATAATTCATCCAAATTTATTTTTTTTAAACTTTGTTATTATGTTTTAACAAATTCTATGAAATTTACAAAAAAAAATAAAAAAATACCAAAAATGTTGAATAGTTACCGAAGTACTGCCGGATTGAATTGAAATTATGGCGGCTACCACCTTATCAGCGGAGACGTTCACAGTTTGATTAAGAAATATGTAAAGTTATAGCAAAGTTGTTTTTTCTTTTTTTTTTATTGAAAAATCTGCATCAGATAAGGAGTCAACCACAAATATTTCCCCTGACTAAAGAGTGAACAAGCCAATCTTAGGGAGCCATTTGAATTTATTTGATTCAATAATAAAAATATGCAAATGACTATAATGCTTGGTTGTACATACATATTTGACAATTAAATATAAAATATATTTGGTATAATTTTTTGTGATTTCTTTTAAACTTTTTTTGAATGTATACGTGAGTGTACTGTCAGTTAATCTATTGCTCTTAATAACATTGATTGCAAAACAAGTTGAGCAAATTGCATAAATAATTCTTTTCTAATCCGAATTGTAATCAAATATGCTTGGGGAAAAATTTCAATATGAAGAATCCTAGGCCTCGAGCTTTTCGTTTCGATTTTATTTTTCTAATTTCCCAGTGAGCTTTGTACCATTTGGCGACCTAAATTACAGTCATTACATTTGTTTCAACTAAATGTCAAGCAAAATTACTCAAAATCATTAGGAATTCCCAAGAGCATTTTTAGTAAAATTCCAAACAGATCTATACATTGCTAATGCTTTTATTTGACCAGGTGAAGAGAGTGGCTACAAGTATAATAAAATGATTTAAAAACTATTTTGATTGAGCAACGATTCTCGCCGTTGACGAAGCTATTGAATTCTTAACAATTTATGAGAAAGCGAGTCAATGAAATAATGGTCAAAAAAGTCAGAAAAGGCGATAAGTTAGTTGCAATTTGAATAAGGTGAATATTGTATATAATTGCTGAAAAATTTTAGAGATTTTCTCTTGAGAGTAATTTAATTTGTTTAAAAAATTGCAAAATATTTGCCAGTCTCTCGGTAATAAATTGAATTTAAATGTATATTGCGCGTTGTAGCACTTTGGGCTGCGGTTAAAGTGAATTTAGTAGAAAAGTGCATTTACTACATATGAAGAGATCTTCTGATTGTTAGTAGCTTAATAAAGTGTTAGTGAAACCCTAGCAATCCAATCCTATCAGTGGCTTCATTTCCTTTTATTTACACTTTTTCATTGCCAACTTATTTGACAACAACCTTGACCAGTCAAGTAACTAAGCATTTACTTGGCTGCGCTGTTATGTGGGCGAACTTTCCACAATAAGCATGTTACTCATACGCACTGCTGGTAAAATTATAAACCTACACTCATGCAATACATACATACGCGCTGGTTGGTCAGTCAGCAAACTGTGCTTTAATATTTTTCACTTTCGTCAATTTTCCGCGGGTACCTGCAACACTGTTGCCTATGTTGCATGTCGACTTTCACTGTACTTTTAGTACTTGTTTTATACGCTTGCAACACGTTGCTATAGAGTATGCTTAAAATGAATAAAGTCAGATGAAAACTCGCCCTAGACCCCATATAACTAACAAGCCTTAGTAACTGCAAGTACTTCCTTGGCATTAATGCTTGAGTATAAAGTATTCAGTTACACTCCAACTTAGCCCTTTCTTACTTTTTTTCTTATTTTTATTCTTGAGCTGTTCATTTTGGCTGTTTTTTCAATTTCTCGCTATTCCCTTCAATAACACTGCAGCACCCTGCACGCTTTGACATATTTCTTTTATTTTTTTATACTTTATTTTTGCTGCAGATACGCAAGGCTTCCGGTGAGCAAAGTAATTCATCGACTTTATTTGGCTCCACAGCGTCAGCTTTGGCGAAAGAGGAGAGCTTTATCAACACGGTTGCTTCTATTACTACTTTCACCATTTTTTGTCGCTTTTTTTAACTTTGCTAACATTTTTCTTGCCATTTCATGTTATTTTGCCGCCTTCGCTCTGGTTCAACGGCGAATTTATTGGCCGTCATAAATTCCAAGAAGTTATGTTTGCGGTCGTTTCTGGCAGTGTTTGTGGGCAACCGCCAACGCTCATATTTAATATGTGCATAGGTTTGTTTGAGCTGAGGCGTGACCATGTGCAATTTGTTTGCTCAAAACCCGGAACATAGGGACACTTTTATGGGCGCCTCATCAAATAAATATGTAGTTAGACGAAAGTATATACACAGATGTGCATGCATTTATTTTTAAAGGAGCTACCGGAGGAAAAATTATGTTTCACGCAGTGGCTGTGTCATCAACACAGTTTGGCGTTTTTGTTGGAATAACTTATAAAACCAGTGGGAATTGAATTAGTTAAGCATCCTTCACTATTGCACTCTCGTAAAAAGTTTTGTATACCCTGAACAGGGGATATTAAATTTACTATGAGGGCGTATAAAATATACATATGAATATGATCAGCGTGACGCCGTGAACTGTTTTAGCAATGTCTGTCTGTCTAAATTTCTGCATTTTCTTCCCAATATTACACTACTGTACCAGAGAGCTGCCATAAAAAATTACCGATCAAAATCGAGTTCTTTTTTATTTGAGCAGAATATTATTATTTCTTCCGTGCAACCGAAGTTAGCACTTTTTTCTATTTATATTATTGTTTTATTAATTCTAGCAATTAAGCTTAAAAAGGTTGTAGCACTTTTATATACAAACAAAGTTTTCCGGTATAAAAAACTTTCTATTTTTACATCAACAGTGAGAGTAATCAGTACCGTTATTAGGATTGAATTTTTGCTTATAAAACAAAGGTAGTTTCTTGCAATAATGCCGAAATCGTGAGAGTTCTTACTGAACATTCTCCAATAGACGTGCATGTGATCAGACTGAAAACTTTATCGGAAGCAAAGTTGTATTTGGGAAAGTGAGGTGGAATAGGTTCTTTCTTCACCATTGTCCAACATTTGCAAGACTGAGGTTGAAACATCTGGTCAGATATAGTTATCCTCAGCGAACCTGGCGAAAAAAAGCCGGAGCTTTGTCGATTTTGATGTTTTACGGAGGCTGCTATATATATATTTCTGGCCTAGGCAACACTAAGTGTTGCCAGGTGCAATCTGACATTTCCATTGGGAAGTTTGACATTTTTTAGCATAACATCACTCAGAACGTTTTGTCATTTAATCGTGAATTGTTTTATTTACAGGGAATTAAAAAATTCATCTCGGCCAAAAAATGGAATTAACTCGTGAACATTTTCGTGCGATCACTTTTCACAACTTTCGACGTGGATTATCACGACAAGAGTGCATCGATGAACTAAAATCTTTGTATGGCTATGAAGCACCATCCTTCCACCAGCATACATTCGATATTGCATGAACACCTGGCCGTAAAAAAGGTTTGTTCTCGTTGGATCCCGCACAATTTGACAATCGCTCAAAAAAAGGCTCGTGTGGATTGGTGTAAAGAAATGCTGAAGAAATACGATCGCGGTGCTTCAAAAGACGTTTATAAGATCGTCACAGGTGACGAATCATGGATCTATGCGTATGAGCCCGAAACAAAACAGCAATCGACCGTGTGGGTCTTCCAAGACGAGCCAAATCCAACGAAAATTGTTCGTGGAAGAAGCACTTCGAAGCAAATGGTCGCCTGTTTCTTCAGCAAAACTGATCATGTGGCGGCTGTTCCGCTTGAGCGACGTAGAACGGTCAATTCTGTGTGGTACACCACCATTTGTTTGCCTGAAGTCTTCGGAGAAATTCGAAAAACGAACAAGAGAAGACGAATCATTGTGCACCATGACAATGCGAGCTCTCACACATCGGTTCAAACCAACGCCTTTTTGGCCGGCCAAAACGTCGAATTGATGGGTCATCAGCCGTACAGCCCTGACTGGGCACCCAATGACTTCGTTTTATTCCCACACATCAAGAAAATAATGCGTGGTCTACGATTTTCGTCGTCAAAACCATGTTTTGGAGGGGTCTCAATCGGAGTGGAAAATATGCTTCGAAAATTGGTTTGAGCGCATGCAAAAGTGTATAAATCTTGATGGAGAATATTTTGAAAAAACAATAAAACCATTTTCGTTGCTAAATATTCCTATTTTCATTATTAGGCCAGAAATATATATAGCAGCCCTCGTAACTTTAGGTAACTTAAAATCATTCAATTCTATTGAAAACTAGTCAGAGCGATGCCAGTCCCAGTATATAAACAGTTGTATCAAATAAATCCTAGTCGTTCTGAGGGTCGAATCAATTGATATGCTTTTATAAATATTTTAATATAAAGAGGTTTAAAGAAATATTTCAAGCCCTGTATTATATAATATATACGCTAAGTTTAAAGCTATATTCTTCAAATTCATGAAACGGATATGATAAATGTCTGTGCCTAAAATTTTACCAACCATGCACTTTTGAACCATTGCCCAAAATTTATGAGATAACCCTTATGTAGAGTAAGATTTTCTTTACGAAGTCACGTATAGCTGCAATAATTGTACTAGTATTTTTGCGGGTATTTTATACTTGTATATGGACGGTTTTCAATGGCAAAATACTTTTTTGAACTTAGTTTTTTGAGAGCTGTTACTTAATTTATGCTCAGTTTGGTTTGCCATTTTATAATGAGCACACTTTTTCCGGGATAACGTTTATTTATTTGACCATGGTTCCACAAGAAGAGTTTGAATGAAACTTTTTTAATGGGTACATTAATAAACAAACTTCTCGTATTTTGATTGATGTTTAATCCAAAAGTCATTTGAGTTTGAGTTTTTTCACAATGATGCCGACCATAATGTGTCAATCAAGGGAGAATGCTACAAAGCCATGATTAATGACATTTCTGAACTTAAATTAGAGAATGTTGAGGTGAACGACCTCTGGTTCCAATAAGACAGAGCATAATGTATCGTTGGAATATTTTTTTGTGGAGTTACGTACACGTTAAGTCGCTTGTCTACGTAAATAAGCATTGGAAGAAAGTATTCGAAGGATTATTGCTGTCAAACGTCATCATTGCAACGAAAAGTGGACGAAAACTCGTATAAATTCTTGGCTATAAAATTTAAATATACGAGTTTTATTTCTTCTACAAGACCTTTTTTTCCATTTTGGCTTTTGAAGTAATACAAGAGTTGGTAATAGAAGTTGAAGAAAAATCACTGCCTAACCTCGAACATACATATAATATAATTTTGTAATGTTTTCTGGCCACAGCTTAGAACCAGTGATGTCTGCGGAAACTCCTGAGAGTAACGAATTCGGTAGAAATCAACGATTACTATTTTTTAGGGCTCATGCAACGTCAGTCAAATTTTAAAAACAAATCTCAAGTACAGTGGCTGTTCGAAAGATGGCCTACTGAAATCTTATCTTAGTCGCCTCATGAAAAATCAAGTAAAACCCTAGTTTTTGGTCTAATCATAGGAAAATGTATAACTGTTAAGTTTTAGTTGCATGAAACTCTTATCCCAAAATCATCAGACCGAAATCGATTTGTTTTGATACCATAAATCTAAGCCTCACGTGAGCTGGTTGAATGCTTAGTACTACGTGCAAAAAATGGTAAAATCTCTTAATGGCTGTCAGTGCCATCTGTCACATATATCACAACAAAATAATCATCAGTGTTTAGTACACGCTATCAGTAAAAACCATTTTGAAAGATCATTTGGGCCTAAGAAAATTGAAAGCACGATTGGTTCCAAAATAACTAAATTTTTTCCAAAAATAGCGTCGCACTAATGACTGTGAAACAATGCTTTCCAACTACCAAAATGGTATTATTACTGGCGATGAGTCCAAGATGAGATAATGCATACGAGCCGAAGCCGAAAAACCCACCTCAAAGCAGGTCGAAAATCAAGGTAATGTTGACAGTTTTCTTCGATTATCGCGGTATGGTGCACTGCGAATTTTTTCCGAACAGCCAAACGGTCAACTAGGAACACCATTTTAATTTTTATACTCTCGCAACAATGTTGCTAAGGAGAGTATTATAGTTTTGTTTACATAACGGTTGTTTGTAAGTCCTAAGACTAAAAGAGTCAGATATAGGGTTATATATACCAAAGTGATCAAGGTGACGAGTAGAGTCGAAATCCGGATGTCTGTCTGTCCGTCCGTCCGTCTGTCCGTCCGTCTGTCCGTCCGTCTGTCTGTCCGTCCGTCCGTGCAAGCTGTAACTTGAGTAAAAATTGAGATATCATGATGAAACTTGGTACACGTATTCCTTGGCTCCATAAGAAGGTTAAGTTCGAAGATGGGCAAAATCGGCCAACTGCCACGCCCACAAAATGGCGGAAACCGAAAATCTATAAAGTGTCATAACTAAGCCATAAATAAAGATATTAAAGTAAAATTTGGCACAAAGGATCGCATTAGGGAGGGGCATATTTGGACGTAATTTTTTTGGAAAAGTGGGCGTGGCCCCGCCCCCTACTAAGTTTTTTGTACGTATCTCGGAAACTACTATAGCTATGTTAACCAAACTCTACACAGTCGTTTTCTTCAAGCATTTCCATATACAGTTCAAAAATGGAAGAAATCGGATAATAACCACGCCCACCTCCCATACAAAGGTTATGTTGAAAATCACTAAAAGTGCGTTAACGGACTAACAAAAAACGAAATTTTACGGAAGAAATTGCAGGAGGAAGCTGCACTCAGGCTTTTTTTAAAAATTGAAAATAGGCGTGGCCTCGCCCACTTATGGACCAAAAACCATATCTCAGGAACTACTCCACCGATTTCAATGAAATTCGGTATATAATATTTTCTTAACACCCTGATGACATGTACGAAATATAGGTGAAATCGGTTCACAACCACGCCTTCTACCAATATAACGCTATTTTGAATTCCATCTGATGCCTTCTCTGTATAATATATAGTACATTAGGAACCCATGATGATAGCGGAATAAAACTTTACAAAAATACGGTATTTGAAAAATATGTAAATGACGTATAATGAAATCTCGATTATCACTTTACCATGCGAGAGTATAAAATGTTCGGTGACACCCGAACTTAGCCCTTCCTTACTTGTTATTCGTACAAAAAGTGTCCGGAATTTTGGACCGAGAACTCTTGATTTTTGCACCACAATAATGCAGCATCACATACAGCATTGATTCTTCGTGATATTTTTGAGTCAATTGAAGACATTATATGGAATCGCTTCGCGCATTGAAGGCTATTCGGGAAATTGACTTTAACAACTGTTTCGAGGATTGGAATAAAATGCGGGTGTATTGTGGCCAAGGAGGATTATTTTGAGGGGGAAAACATAGATTTTGAAAAATAAATTAAGAATTTTAATATTATAAACAAAGTCTAACTATTTTTTGCTCATAGCAGAATTCACGCCTGTCACTAGCTCACTTTGAAACAGAGTATTTCATACATGTGTACTGCATTTATTGCGAATTTTTGAAATAAGTATAAATTTTTAACTTAATATAAAGCTTACGGTTATTAATAATGCAGCTCTTCCAGGCAATGCAAAGTGAGGGGAGTCAGTTTTACAAAAAGTAAAAAAAATCAATTATTTACTTGTCATTATTGAATATCGTCTGTAATTTCAAACAGAACTTTTTCAGTATCGAAATAATACTAAAATCTGTACACGTGTCTTTGCTTACATAAGTCTATACTGATGCTACTGATTTACGTAAGGAAATGGCAAATTTCTAAATCTCATTTTACAACCTTTTCCACCAGAAATCACTGTTTTCATTAGAAATATGAACTGGGTACTTATGTACGTCCTTTTCGGTCTATTCAATACCCAACACACCTTCGGAACAACCAAATCGCACAAAAAATACCAAAACTGACAAATATATGTGTATATACATATGTATACATACATGAATAGGTGTGTGTGTTTGGAAAAGGTGTGCACCTTTTAAAATAGACTCATTTGAATAAACCTGAATCGATTTGGGTCCATAACTGTTCGGCTGGCGCACACAAAATACCATTTAATACCCGTACCGCCTGTTTTGGACATCAAAGGATTTATTTACACTTAATTGGGCATAAAATTAAATAAAAATTTGTTATAAATAGTCAAGTGGAAATTTACGAGCGAGCATAGCTCGTGCAGCACACACATACAGACACACATACAGTTGTGTGCATAACGAAGTGGTAAGTTCCAAATATGGCTCTGGGTGTCGAACAAAAACAGAAGCAAAATTTGTGCACAATGTCAAGGCGTGTATTAGGAGAGCAAGAGGTGTGGACGGTGGAAATGTTTTGTGAGAAGCGCAGAGCAGCGCTTGATATATGTATGTATGTGCTTTGCTATAAATCACATTGGCACAGCTGTTGCACAATACACAGAAATTGAGTTATTCTTAGATGGCCGTGACTATATTTATGTAAGCAAATACACACCCGCTCACTGCCTTCCCCTTGTGTTAAAACTATTATTTATTTGATTCAGTGAATGGCAATTACTCGCTTGCAAATAATCGTCGGGTTAATCGGTCCGTTGACAGAACGTTGGCTGAGTGGGCGTTCTGCAGTGAAAGCAAACTTTCGGGTCTCTTAATTTACTCTTTTGTGCAGAACCATAAATTTGCAAACGAAAGCGGTGCAAATTAAGTAATCAGATATGCTAAGCCCAAAGAATCAGGAAAGAAATTTATGCTGAATGTGGAAATTTATTAATATTTAGATAAATCAGCTCATAAAGTAATCGCTTGATTAATTGAGATAGAAAAAAGTTTGTTTTGGCTTTCTTCAATACATAGCTTTTAATAAAAAGATGCCTTCGTGAGGATTTCTATAAGCTCACTGGCTATAACTAGCCCATAAGTAACCCAACAGTGCATGAACTGATTCAGATTAGGAAATAAAAGTAGTAAAAATATCATTAAAGTGTTATTACCGCTCGCTACTTGAGCTTTGTTTTTCTATTCGTATGTCTGACTATGCTATTTCCCCACTTTATTCTTCGATTCGTCATACTCAGTTACAAAGCAGGATGTACCAACAGATCAAAAATGGTTCGGACTAGCCAAAACGAATCAATAATACTTTTTGAAGTTTGATCTTTTTAGCTCCCAACGCAAAAATATTTGTCTGGAGATCTTTTTCAAAGCAAAAAACAAAAAAACACAAGTTTGCTTGACATTTTGTGTTTCTTTGGCATCACAGCTACGCAGTCTTTGAAAATGTTGCAGCAGTGTTTTAGAGGCTCTACTTTATCACGAAAACAAGTGCTTGAGTTCCACTAAGCATTCCCAGAAGGTTCTGAAATCTTCAAAAACTAGCCAACATGCTTGTACCAAATCACCCGAATCTTTTGCCTCCATTAAAATTCGCAAAAGAGATACTTGACAACAAGGTGATGTTCATCGTTTTCTTATATCGTGCTGTGGTTTGCTATGAATTTATTCCACCCAATCAAACGTTCAATAAGTAATACCACTTTGCAGTTTCGAGGCGTGAACGTGAAGCCAGATTTGTGGTCCAGAAAATACATGGATTTTTATAAAGATTATGGGTTGTCTCATACATACTCATCGCTCAACCATCGTATTTGCCAGACTTGGCTCACTGTTTTGGAAACTGAAAAATAGCTCCAAGGAAGGCGCTTTGAGCCCATTGAAGTCATTAAAAGTCATTCGCTGAAAGCACTGAATGCCAGTCAAGGCGAGGCATACAAAAAGTGTATGGAAAATTTAATTATCGTTGGTATGCTTGTATTGGCTAATATTGGAAAATGCTTATTTTGAAGACGATAATAAAAGTTTGTATCAATTAAGTGAAAATATGTGGTACTGAAGAAGACCGGAATAAGTTCATCTGTGCTCGCGCGTTAATTAGAGTATGTAGTACCCATCCTCTTTACTGAGATTACACTGATTTGTTTGCGGGCTTACAAAATCCTAATCGTGGAAAAGCCAGTCGTAATCCAACAGTCAATGGGGAACGCGCTATAGGGCCACAATCAATGCCTTTTTCGTGCCTGAGTCGGAGGATGTTAATGTGCATGACCTTTGGTTCCCACAAGACTGCGCTATACAACGAACGAAACAATCAGTTTATTGAAGAAAACTTTTGGTTCCCAAGCGACAGCGCTTCGCTTTATGAGCTCTTGAAAAATTCCAACAAGCTTCGATGTTTTCGTGCCAAATTTTGTTCAGCGATGAGCCCTATTTCGGGCTCAATGGGTACCTAAACAAACGAAATTTCCGCATTTGGGATGAAAAGATTCAAGAGTTGCCACTTCATCATCGCTTCATATTTCTACAAAAAATGATGTAGGTGAGAACGTAACCGTCAATGGCGATCGTTATCGCGTCATTATGACCGACTATTTCATTCTTGATCTCGGCGACATCTGGTTTCAACAAGACGACGCCATCTCATACACATTGCATCAATCAATGGATTTATTGAGAGAACACTTTGGTCAGAAGATAATTTCATGATGTTGAGCCGGTCGATTTGCCACCAAGATCTTGTGATATCACACCGTTAGACTCTTTCCTGAAGGGATTTGCAAAGTCTAAAGTCTCTGCGGACAACCCCGGTTCGATTCAGGCCTTGAAGCAAAACATTTCGCGTGTCATTCGTCAGTTACCAGTCGAAATGCTCTAACGACTCATCGAAAATTGGATTCAACGGATGGACTATCTGTGACGTGGCCGCGACCAATATTTGAAAGAGTTAATCTTCAAAAAATAAATGCCAAAGAATGTTATTTCGAATAATAAAAAACGTTCATTATTAAATTTGAAGTTACTGTGCTTTTTCTTAAAAAAAAAGTTATTTTTTAAGAATAAAACCTGTTCTTCGAAATTATATGGGCCTAAGGTTTGCAAAAAGAAATACTTACATATGTGTTCAACAATGTATTTATAATGACTCTCAATTCCCTTTGACTGTATTACCAAATCAAATTATAAGTCCACGCCACGCTTGAATTTGTAAGTAATAAATACATTTTTAATGAGATTTCAGTATTACCAGATCTGTAAAAATCTTAGAAAAATCTACTTTAAGCTCCTCATTTTCTTTATTTTTCCTTTCATTTTTTATATTCCAGGCAATATACGAACATTCTACAAACAACTTTCTTTCCTTCCTTTTTCATATTCCTTCATTCACAAACATGCTACCTTTAAAAAACCTAACAAACCACTCAGCTAGCCTACCGTAAAGCT
The DNA here is from genome assembly GCF_024586455.1 of Bactrocera neohumeralis. Classification (NCBI taxonomy): domain Eukaryota; kingdom Metazoa; phylum Arthropoda; class Insecta; order Diptera; family Tephritidae; genus Bactrocera; species Bactrocera neohumeralis. The sequence goes on along the minus strand of NC_065921.1, from coordinate 19,719,899 downwards.
AACCTAACCCTTAGAAAACCGAAATAAATATAAATAAAATCAAATGGCTACTCTAAGCCACTCGAGACACTTCTTTTGATATGCTACCAATTGAAATTGCTGCATATTTGGTGCTGCACAGATTTGCTGTATACAAAAACAACAATAATAACTCTTATAGTTTTACCTTTTTCAAAGCACAGAGATCATGAGGCAATCATCAGGTGTATACACTCTTATTTGTGAAGCATGCAAATGGCAACAAAGCGAATGGGAGAAAATATAAGGATTTACACATGGATGTGTATGTAAATTTCAAGGAGCACAAGAGAGCATAGCTTAGATAAAGTAAGTGAAATGCAATAAATATTGTACGGTTTAAGGAAGAAGGTGCTTAAGTGGCATAGAAATACCTTTCAGCAGCTTTTTTCAATTGCAAAGTTCACAAAGGAATAAGAGACCTGGAGAGGCGTACCAAGATAAACACACGCCATTTCGATAACATTTGATAAGATTTACAAGAGCCAGTGTACCAGCTTACAACTGTCAACACAAATAGTTCTGAGATTACAGTTATGTGTACGTAGGTGTAAGTGACCAAAACTGAGAAAAGGATAAGCTGTCCAAACTGAATTAATAATATTACCCACAAATACTAAAGAAACACGAACTTTTAAGAATCCAAAACAAAAAAAAAAATAAAAAGTGAAACTAATTGAAAACTAAACTTGCCGTCATGAAAACTAAGGAAGTCGCTTATACTTGAAATAAGTAGAAACTCGGTATATCAAAGTTATATTGCTATTTTCTATCGTCTTCAACTTCTCATACACATGCACACAAAAAACTCAACACACCCTAACAACCACCTGTGTAAAAACTAAAAATAAAATACAAAAATGCTTATCAACGAACCCGAAATACCTGTAGCTGCTTGGCTGTCTGATAAGCAACTTGCCGTGACAGCAGCAATTTTGAACGCTCATCTGCGCTTTGGCACCTCCTTACTTTGCCATCTAAAAATAAATCGCAGTCAACACATCAGTCAGAGCAATTGGAAAGTAACTTTGCCGTGCATAATGATGAACCACTTGATAACTCGCATTTATTTCTACCTTTTATGCAAACTCAAGTAGCGGGAAAATTATGTTCACGCTCTTGTGAGAACAAGTGTTGATGCGAGCATATGCTGTTCTGCACAAATTGAAATAAAGAAAAGCGAATATACATATTTCTTAGTAATACACACGCCTGCTAGCATTTTCTACAGCCGTTTTAAATAAATTAGTCTAAAATAAAGCATTCAAATTTCAAGGAGTTTGCAATAACAGGAGACAATATTTTATAAGAGGAACTGTAAATCCCTCGAAAGGGCTCTTGAATATAAGCAATACGCTGTTGGAGCATTCCCGGACATTTCTGGAGCTTTTCTGCTATAAAATGCTGAAACGATAGCCTTTTGACCTCTAGGCAGGTAAGAGCAGAAACGAACGACGCTAGAATGACCAAGGAATTTTGCAGAGCTACTCCACAAGTTGGAGTGCTTCCTCCGCTGCTCTGAACATTAGTCGTGAATAAACTGCTAAGAAAATTGGACGACAAAGCACCTAAAATAGTGTCTTACAATGTCACGGACGGCATTGCCATCTTAATAACAGGTAGGTGTCTACACATCATAGGCACTATTATGTTCACTACACTCAATACTGTCCAGAAAGAAGTATCTGGGGTTTAACCCGGAGTAAAGGGATCTGCTTGTGTTTATAAGAAAGCACAAAATTTCTCTATGGAGGTTCCCTTCGATAAATGGACACATCTCTCTCTCTCAAGGACCGCACAAAGTACCTTGAGGTAGTCTTGGACAGCAAACTACTGTGGAAGCACAATCTGAAAGAAAGAGTGAGTAAAGCTAGAAGTGCTTACTGAGAAAGAAGGTTCAAAGTAAACACAGAAAAGGATGGCTGCCGTAAGGGTATAATAGCTAAGCGCAACACTCTAAACCTTAAACGGATGACTCGAAAATGGACGATGGAGTTGGTGCGGATATGCCAGAGTAAGGCATAAGCCAGCGTTTTAAGTTGCCGGATCACTTCAATATACTTGTATTTCAAGCTGAGGTTTTTGCTACTGCGAAAGACGCGGAGCTGGTCTCTAATGCACCTGCAGGAAATTCCAGAGTCAACATCTACAAGACAGCCAAACAAAGCATTAACCTCTTATCGCATATCGGACAGAAGTCTCTTTGGAAGTAGGGCAGCCGCGGAAAGGGTTGCCAGAAGCAAGCAACTTCACTACTACTGGGCGTCAGGCCACAAAGGCATTGAGGACAGGGAAATAGTGGACAAAATCGCTAAGAATGGTGTGAGGCCAACACCTATTGGGAAACGCATGCATTTTCTATTCGAGGATCTTAAATTCTCTACCAGATGTTTGGTTTCCCTAAGAAATGACACTAAAATTTGCTAGAAGAAACATACTTATAGTAATTCAAACTCCAGAAACAAAAAAAAATGATGCCGGGCTTATTGCAAATAGGAAAAAGCTAAAGCCTTAATAGCGATAAGTATAAAATTTCCTCCGGGTGATCTCTATAATATCTGCGTCTGATAATAACTACAAAACATCGATTAAACCTGCAAAGGAGCTAAAAAGGTAAAATCCCCCAAAATTGGTAGACTTTGCCGGAGCAAATGCACACTACTGGCCAAAGTGATCCAATGAGTACATATGTACACAGCTCTTATATGGAGAACAGCAGTGCATCAAAGGATGTAAGTGAAAAAGACGAAATCAGTAGTTTGGCTAAATGCCAAGCTGCTCTTTCTGACTATATCAAATGACGTGGTTAGAGTTAGAGCGCGTTACATGTCACCAGATACTTATAATGACCTTGGAGTTTAAAAGAGTATTCGACAAATCTAAGAACACCGGCAGGCGCTTAACCACTGAGGAGCAGAATCAGGAAGGAAAAACTAGCTTTAACGAATGTCAAAAATGCTATAGAAAGTTGATGAAAGCTATATGGACACATAAACTCATCAGAAATTAGAAAGCGGGTATAGAGAGAAAACATGGTGAATCGATTGACTCAGAATATGGAAGTATAGTAACTTGCAAAATATCACCCACTCCAAAAAATATCGAAAATAATACGATGTGTACCTGTGAGGAATTGAATTGAGTGAAGGTTGAATGAGGGCAGCATGGGTTTCCTTGCAGCGAAATGGTAAACTTAAGGCGGGTAAGACGAAATGGCTACTCAAGTATAATTATGACCAATAACGACGGAGTAGAGTTTTTAATACGTATGTAAGCGTACTACTTCACAAGTCGCGCATAATAAAAAGACTGACATGATACCGAATATCATCACCAGGTAATAGTATAAATTGTATATGCCGTAAGCAATATAACGGTATGTTTTGAAGATTCGCCCGCCAACAAAAAACATCTATAAGATTAAATTAACAAAGGTGAACTCTTTCTTTTACATTTTTATATTTATTATATATTTTTTTAATTTTCCATAACATGCTTAAGTCTTCACAACTTTGCAGAATTTTCAATTTCTCACTCATAATCACAGCACTTAAGTGAAAAAGTTAGAAGTAAGACCTGATAAAAGTCTGAAAATTTGCATTTCGAAAATTTGCCGCAAAGACAAAAAGCTGCTTTCTACTAAGTGAGTGAATTAACTGTCTGGGCAGTTCGTCAAAGCCAGTGGAATCAGTTGAATATTAGGTCATAGGCACTGTGGTGCTGCATAATTCATAAAATGTAATCATTTTTGTTGTTGCAGTTCACAAAGAAACGTTGCAAGAGCTTATAATAAGTACAAAATTGGTATGTGTGTATATATGTGTGTGTGTGCGTGAAAGCAATTTATGCGCATTTGCATTGACGCGTGTAAAATCTGCCGCCTCGTAGGCTAGCGAAAAGTCATTCACATTTTGAAATAAATATGCTTGGAAAGTCAGCGATTAGCATGCATGAAAACAATCTTTCATTTTTGAGTGCCAAACAAATTCGTGTCATATATTATCACTTAAATGCATACAAGCAAACATATATGTGACGCCAAGCAGCATATGGCCTTAAGCGCCTCCAAACTGCCAGACTGTTCAAGCTAACAATTTGTTGACAAAAGCAGCTAAAAAAATGCAGAAATACTAGAAACCAAACAGACACCATGTCATGGGCGACCACTTTACTAAGAAAAAATATTCGTTAACCACATCATAATTTTTTATGATTTTTTTTTTGGTTTTCATGTTTCAAATTTACAAAGTAAATTTTTTTTTTTCTTTTTGCGCTTTTCACGCTTAACTTTTAACGCGCTACACTCCTCTTTTGTTGCAGGCGCAGTGGTTTTGCGGCCGCTTTGATCTAACAGTACATGAAAGTAAACACTTTCCTAAATGAGTAAAGCTTCAGAGGCATATGCTTGAACGCGTTTGCATGGAATCCTAGAACGCCTGTCATTTTTTCGCTTTTGCCAACCATTTCCAAAGTAATATTTCATATTTTTCATATTCTTTGCTTTGTGAAAATGCTAATAATGCAAACATGATGAAACCATTACTTCTTGGTGTCAGCAACGCCAGTCAGCCAGCCAGTGGTTCAGTGTGCGCTGAAGTTTATCGTGCGTAATTAATGTTACGTATACGCAGTGTCGCGCCTGGCATTAATTGCTGAGCGCCATTCGCGACCTCTCAGGGAATTTTTCAATTTTAGTTGTCTTGAAAACGAATTACGAATTAAAAAATCTTTCTCTGTAAAAGTGTTTTGATATTTTTGGCGTAAAATTAAAGATTATAATCAAGTTTATAATCTAATTTAACTGATGAGAATTTTTAGAAACAATTGCTTTCGCTACTTTAGGTGAATACAGTAGAGGCCCGCTAATCCGGATCAATTAAAACCGGCCCCTATCCGGAATATAAGGGAATCCGGATTACCAAAGACAAACAGGCTTATAAAACTAGAACCCCTATTTTCTTAGATTTTTTTAATTTGAAGGAAATGTATGAACGTCGTCAACACTTCTCTATAGAAAATTAATACATCCATGTAGATATTTATTATCATGAAAATTGTTTACGTAAAATTCATCAAATCAAATTTCAAAAATCTTACAATCCCTTTAAGTTTTCTAAGCCACCATTAAAGCAATTTTCAGTTGAGTTATACAATGAACTATTTTATACCATCACGACCTCTTATTAGACCCGGGTATATAACTTATTTTATATCAAAAAAAATATAAAATATCAAAAATTAAAAGAAAAATAATTTGCGACTTTATTTCATCTGCATATTTTTCCTAAAAGTGGCTGTTTATTGGGATCTTTTTTTTTAGCATTTTCTTAACAAATTTACCATAGTAATATACATACATATATAGTATGTGTTTTGCACCATTAGAAAATACAAATTTGAACAAACATAAAACCTGACTTACTCAATTTTTCACAGAAATTGTCAGGTTGTGAAAAATTTGTTAATACAAAGGCTTTAGATTTTTTTATTACCTACAACTTTTTCTCAGAAAATTTTTCTATGGGACTATAGTTTTGCCGGAAATTAAGCGAAATCGTTACAAACACTTAAGAACTTTACCACGCTTTTGATCTTCCACTTCTCGGTCACAGAACGCTTGTAAAATAATTTTCCTTTAATTTTTGATATTCTTTCTTTCGTTTTCAATGGGTCCCAAGCTACAATAAATTTATTTCCTTTTTACCATTTTCAAAGGTTGGTCTATATGTAATCTTTAAGAAAATGTATTTACTGAAATTTTTAGTTTTTTTTTCAGAAACATTTGTTTTATGAAAGTTTTTATTTTTTGATAATGATCATACAACTTGAGATAATATCAAATAAAAGTACCTATGTTGTTTCTCTTTTTAACTAAACTTTCATTGAATACTAAGTAGAGATACTAGGCAGGAGTAAAAGAAAGATGAAGAAAAAGAAGGTTAACACAGTTCGATTAATTTTTGAAAAAAAAAACACGCAGTTTGTGAAATATAGCAATTTCAGGCACAAGCCCACATTTACGATAGGTAGGTAGAATCCAGAGAGATAGCATGTGGACTGCTATATGTAGTACTTTGTAAAGTCATAGAAAAGAAGAACTCCTGTTTTCGACCACAAAACTGACAGAATATATTTCCGAAAACAAAACAAAACAAATTACTCTTGAGTACAAAACATGGCGATGAACAAAAGGTATATATAGGTCTTCTAACTTTTCCGAGACGCATATAACAAAAGTCATCGGCTATTTTGAAAAGCGAAAACCTGTCAAAAGAGACTATTTATTATACAGCTTTTGTGAAATATCTAAAGCAGAACATTGCGGAAAAATGGTACCAGTTGAAGCAAAAGTAAATGATATTTTACAAACCCACTTCATGTCGTCAGAAATCAAAGAAAACGATGAAAAATTTCCCAATAATTTAATTTCAAATTGCTTCCAAATATTTTGGCCTCCAGTGACTTATTTCTGTTCTCAGATTTCGGATTTCAAGACATATTTTATACGGCATTTAAAAGTCTGCTTAAATTTTGTATATTCTTTCAGGTTTTTAGGTGCGTTACTAAGTTTCCGCTGTTTGTCAATAGATGGCTACAGAAATCAGTGGTAATCGATTTTGATATATCTAAAACTTAAACTTAATCTAGATATTTGAAAAAATAAACTGCGTGTCCACATTAGTCAATTTGTTTATGTGTCACACACTTGCGGTTTTGCGAATATATCTGATTTTTTGCCAAATAATGCTGCCTTCACGTGAGACAATGTGCCGTAATTGGTTTCGTCGCCTCAAAGACGGCAATTACAATGAATTACAATGAAGTGGGCCGTCGCCCCGGGCGCAACGTCTTGGGGGCGGCAAAACGATCTTCGCTGTTTTTTAATATTCAGAAAAATACTTCCACAAATTTTTTTACAAAATTTATTATAAAAGATAAAGACTTTTACACTCACAATGTAATAATCTGAATAACAATGAAAAATATTAATTTTTACTCGAATACTCTTCAGTCTTTGAATTTGTCTTATATCTTTTGGTTTATATCTTTCTTAAAAATAGTGATAGAACTTAAAGATGCACTTTTCTAGCTTTGTCTGGCGACATGTCACTCTCACAGTTACCCTATTTTATTTAAAAACTCCAATTCGGGCAAAAATTCCTGCAAATTGTGTCAAAAGTGTACAAGATATAGGGCGAAAATGGGTTTTTTCTATGGCTTTTAAAAAGATGTCTTGTAAATTTACTATCAATTTCCTCAAAAACCGTATTGTGAGAATTTTGGAATTTCAGAATTTGCGTGGCTTCTAGTTCCTAAATTTTATATACTTAATATCGAAGATATTTTGTAAAAATTCACTTTTGTTCGAACCACCTCATGAAACTTGTAGGTAGGTATATAAAGGGGGGCGGCAGAACATCCTTGGCCCCGGGCGCCCGAATTTGTAGCTACGCCACTGCGGTTTAACGTTGCTAAACCCTTTAAAACCTACCTTAAAACGCTTAATAGATTTTGGATCTACGGATTATTATTATTATTATTTTTATGGAACTTTCTTACGTAGCGAGTCAAACGTATGTTTTTTGGTTACGCAGAGGACGCTTAGTCTGAGAACGGAAGTCATGTGCTTTTTTAGCCATATGTAAAAGAATCGTTCCTGGCCACTACCAAGTGAATGGCATTCAGAAAATCGCTAAACTTGCGCAAACTTCTATTAATGGCTCCAACTTCCGGCAAAAATTAAACCCTTAGCAACAATTCTTTAATATTTCGCACATGAGTTTCCCTTAAAATAATTTTCACGTTGCTTTAAAAGCTTTCTATAAAAAAATTAAGAAATTAATGGCTTTATAACGGCTCGCTGAAAAGTAATTATTTTGATGTACATACATACGTACACCATATTTCTTAGTTGAAATTTTTCTAAAAAGAAACCGCTTTAGGCTCTTCCGCATTAAGTGCACAACAATAACAAGCAAAGCGCAAAGCTGATAAATTTTAAATCACGCTGTGGTTAGGAAATTAATTTTTGAAACATGTAAGAAGTAAACTGCCTGCGGTTCCAATTGCAAACATACCCGCTAAACATGCGTTTGATGACAATGTTGAAAGCTGTCGATCGATGTCCTTGTATTTTTGAGGAATCTTCTTATACACACACAAACTCAATGACAAAAATAATGGCCAAGTGTTCGCACCCACATTCGTTTCGTTATCAACGAAGTTATGTTCGTATATATACAAGTAAACATATATATGTATATTAGGGTGATTCAAAAAAAAATTTTTTTTTTTCAACTGGTACTCGCAACAATAGGTTCCTAGACACCTCTAAGAAAGCCTCTCCAAATATGAGTTTTTAATTGTAAAGGGAAGGTCCTCCTACATGCAGTTTGCTATTTTTTGCCAACTACTTGAAAAAATATCTCGTTATATATTGAATGCTCTAAAATATGGTCTCTTATGATATATATTAACGGTTGAAATATATTTTTGGAAAAATTTTTTATATCTTATGAATTTTATAACTCAATGAAAAAAAATATATATATAGTATATACATATACGAATAAATACAAATATACACACCAACTAACGTAAATATACAACTTTCGTCTTTTGTATCCCCAATCCGCCTCATGTCATTATTCCGCCTTTCTTGATGCGCACAATAAGTTTAAGTAATTCAATTATTTCGCTTCTAAGTTAGTGAGCGGGCGAGGTATACAGTTACATACATATAAACATCTACTTTGACAAAAGAGATATATGTATTTGAGTACAGCAACCCTCCTACACTCACAGTTTGTTGTGGGAGAAGGTAAATGTTAAATTAAAGTGAAATTGTTGTATAACCTAAGGGCGCAAAACGAGTTACACAACAACAACAACAATAGCTCAACACATTGCTAATAAAGCTACGAAGATCTATTGTGTAGCGCTGTTTTTGTTGTTTTTTGACGCCCTCTCGATTTGTGTTATTATTACTGGCCCGCGGCCACACGTCGCAGGCGGTTAGTTGTGTTTTCCCCCATTTAACAGTTCAGAATTTAATTGCTTGTGATTCGTTACGTTTTTGTTGCATTTTCTACAACATCTTTCACTCATCAGCGTAATTTTATAATATTGCAAGGCATTTGCGGAGGTGTTGAGGCTTTTCTGACTAAATGTAAATGTATATGGTATATAGCCAGGGGAGACAGGGATGATATGATAGGATGTTGAATAAATTGTACACCTCGTTTAGCTGCCTTAAGTTGTAACTGGCTGAAATCTATCAAGTGTTTGGGGTCAAGGGGAGTTCCTTTGAGAGGGATGACATAGATTTTGAAGAATAAATTAAGAAGGAATTTGAAAATTAAAAACAAGTTATTACTATTTTTTGCTCATAGTAGTATTACATATTTAATGAAATACTATATAATGATTATCGTTATTCTAATATTGGGCAGTCGAAAAAGTATTTTCGTATTTTGTCAATAGATGTCGTTGCAGTTGTATGAAATTTGTGAAGTTTACGGAGACAATGCTGTATCAGTTCGTGTAGCACAACAATGTTCGCTTGCTTTCGTTCTGGAAATTTCGATGTGAAAGATGCACCTCGCTCTGGTTGACCTATCGTTGAAAAAGTCGATGAAATTATGGAAAAGATTGATCAGGACCGTCACATAAGCAGCCATGACATCGCTAAGGATCTTAGCATTCATCGCCAAATAATTTTGAACCATTTCAAAAAGGCTGGCTACAAAAAGAAGCTCAATGTTTGGGTACCACGTGACTTGTCTGTGCAAAATTTAATTGACCGAATTAACATCTGCGATTCTTTGCTGAAACGAAATTAAATCGAACTCATAAACATCGAAATGGCAAATGGCAACAGGAGACGAAAAGTGGATCAAATATGACAAAAATGTCCGAAAAAAATCATTGTTCAAGAGTGGTGAAGCTCAACATATAGTCGCAAAGACAGAATTGACGTCTCGAAAGGTTATGCTGAGTGTTTGATGGGATTGGAAAGGAATCATCAACTTTGAACTAGTCTAGCCTGGTCGAACGATTGATTCTACATTTTACTGACAACAACTGATGAGATTGAAGCAAACAATCGAAAAAAACGGCCAGAATTGATCAACAGAAAGGGCTGCGTCTTCCATCAGGACAACGCTAGACCACACACATCTTTGATGACTCGACAAAAACTGGTAGAGTTTTTATGCATCCACCATATAGCCCTGACATTGCTCTATCGGACTACCATTTGTTTTGGTCAATGCAGAACTCTCTTAATGGAGTAAAGTTGGCTTCAAGAGAAGCCTGTGAAAATTACTTGTCGCAGTTTTTCGCCGAGAAACCAGAAAAGTTTTACACTGATGGAATAATGTCTCTAGCGAAAAAATGTCAAAAGGTGGTGGACCAAAATGGTGTATATTTGGTTCAATAAAGTTTTTATACCTATATTAAATAAAAAAAAATATGTTTGTTAAAATTTTGATTGGAAAAAATAAAAGACTTTTCGATTCTGAGTGATTTGTTTATATTTAAATGACAATTGCGAGAATAAGAGATGATAATATAATTCGTAGGTATGAGTCCAATATGTTTTGTCCCACACTGTATAGTCGACCTGTTAAATTCTCAATAAAAAATTTGTGAACTCTTATATTTCAATTATTAAATAATTCTAAATAATAATATCAACTTTTTTCCAATAAAAAACGTGTAAGCAAAAAGCAAAAATTTTTTCTTTGTTTCTCGAAAGACGTCCAGTACTTTTTTCATTTCACCATAAATTTTGAAATCATACGATTTTGATATTTGATAGTTTTACAATAACACACATGCAAAAAGTAATGAAGGACACAGTCATCAAATCAGACAGATCATTCGCCTTAAAGGGTCAATCTGCTGACGTTTCGGTTGCATTTCGCATTTCGCAAATGTTAGAGAATCATCCTGCAGTGTGTAATATCTGCCTAATTAATTGAATCTTCAGCGGTAATTGCCTGATTCACTGACTTACAAAAGCCTTTCCAGTGAATGGTAATTACTGTCAATGTTATCACAAGCAATGAATTTCAATAACAATCACTTCACCTACATTTCACTTGCACACAAGTGCTCGCCAGCTCATTTCACACACAGTTTTCTTGCTAATTACACGTGTGACTGTCGCTTGGCATTATGCTAGTTTAGTGTTTCCAGGCTTTGCTTTATGCTTCGTGGTAGGCGCACGTGCCAGCAAGTGGGGTGAAGTGCTGCTGCTATGAATCAATGATATGTGCAATAGTGCGTATGAGTAACTTTGAAATAGAGTGAGGAGTAATAAATACAAGCAAACTTAACCGAAATAAGTGTCAATGAAATTTTTGATTTGTTATGAAATTATAATAAAACATTTTGCAACTTATAACTGAATTTAAACTGGTGAAATTTGGGTTTGTATAAATCCCTTTGATATGTTTCTACTTTGATCGATGGTAGTTTAGTGAAATTGCTTAATTGAAATCACTGCTCAGGACTGTAGCTTTGAAAGTTTGCAGTTTAAAGTTTATAAATATGAAATTGAAATGTTGATATTTTGTAGTCAACATTCGAATGAACGGTGTTGTGAGTTCACATGCATAGGCATAGTATCGCAGCCCTGTTGTCAGGGTGGATAATCTCCCTGTACTCTGAAGCGGTAGAACTAACATTAGCTTAATGCTGCAGTATTCAAGAAGCCTGTAACTGGAGACTGACTTTACTTTTTTGTTTTCAAACTTATTTATACACCATGCCCACATTCAGCTAACCAAATTTCATCTTCATACTGATAAAATAATTTAATCATTGGATTGCATTCAGATTAACCTAACTTTTGGGACAGTATTTTTTGCTCTTTGTCAACAAATAACTTGATTTTTTTCTAAAAGCTCACACATCCATCCCAAAAAGTTTCACAATCAAAGTATACAAACAGAAGTGAATAATTCTACCCGCCATCACCACCGGAAGCAACCTAACCTGCGTCAACTATTCAAAATAATTGTCAATCCAATTTTAAAAGCCACTTAAGTTTTAACTTTTCGACTTTTGTCGCATTCGCTTGAGATTTGTGAACGAATTTGTAAAATATGCTCAAATTGAGTAGATATGTAACTCACAAAAGAGCAAAAGAACAACAAGAAAGGAAAATTCGCAATTTTTAAACTTCAAAGCAGGAAACTGTTTGTAATTGTGTTGCATCGTTTTCCGCTGCTCGAACACGTATTTTAGGTAAAACCGAAGTTGGCACGCGTTTAATTCAATAAACCTGTTTCATAATTTTCCGGGCCACAACAGAAGCCACAAAAGTACGTGGCCGCTTGAACTTATGATTTAATAGTAGTAGCAAGCAACTGTAACGGTGCCGGCAGCTAACGGAGGAACACTCGTAATTTTATGGTTTGGCGGTAAAGCGATGTGTGAGTGTGTGTGTGTGCAGCAGGAAATCGATACAAATTTATAACAATTTGTTAAAAAGTTTGCTCTACACACAAGGCAGTACTACACCCTACATATATTTATGTGTGTATGTGTGTTAGTGTCACTGAAAACATATACAGACACTCGCAAGTTTGGAAGTCAGGCACGTAGGCGTTTATCGCCGCTCGGCTGCTGAGAACCTTTTCGTCTTTTTGCTTTGTGCTCTCAACCAAAGCATGAAAGGCCACTTAATGTGCTTATATGTATGTACTAGAGTGTATATATTTTATATGCATTACGGTGTATATATTAAGGTGTTCGTTATTTCCCCAAATATTTTTTTTTTTTTGCGAACGCCTTTGGAACTTTCAGTTTTTACCATAAACAAATACAATGTAAACAAGCTCTAAATCATACCTAAATCATTTTACTTTTCCAATACATTTTATATGAGATTTGTTGATCTCTTTCCATAAACTTTTGATCTCCATAACAAATAAATCCACAACCTTGCAAAAGTGCTTTTCTAATACGAAATTTTCCGCTCTTCAAGTAGTCTTTATATTATTTTTTTTTTTCAAAAAAATATTCCATACAAATTATACGCAATTAATGTTATGCATCAAATGTACTCTATTCGCAAAGTACACCATGACGTATGAGCAACAGAAATGTATAAAACACTTGTATGACTGCTCAAGCATTTGGTGTATGACTTTGACAGCGTATAACTTTAAAAGGAATGTTTTTGGAAAAGAGTTAATCCGGCGTTTTTTTTGTAGATCGAAAAATTTTGTATTAGAAAATCACTTTTTCATTTATTTGCTTATAGCGAAATATCAAAAATTCATGTTATATAGGCAATAAAGAGTTTGTTGACAGTGGATCCTTATTTTTAAGAGCAAAATCTAAAATTTCAGGGCGAGTTTTGTAAAAAACAAACAACTTACGAAATAACGGACACCATAAGGTAATTCATATAGCGGATCGATTTTTTCGTATTTACCGACACGACTTGTTTGATCCGACCGATTCCGACAAATTATTAATAAAATATCACAATCAACCTAGGCTTGAAATTTCATTTGGATATCAAAAAAATAGACGAACAAATTTCAATAACCCCTAAACACTTCGCCTTAAAGGTTTACATGGGCTTACGAGTTTCAAAAAATAGAACTTTTTTATTATCAGATCAAATTCTACAACATCTCTTGAATATTGTCCTAAATTTTCACGTTGATCCGAGTAATAATTTCGGCGATACAGCCTTCAGAACTTGTGCGCTCGAGGCTAGCTGGGCGCGCACTTAGTCTTACTTAGTCTTTTAACGCATTTTTCTCGAAACTTTTTTTTTTTTAAGTCGGTCGGCAAGATTTTTCAAGATTCATTAAATTTTACACAGGTCTTTGAGGTACAGTTCTTAAAGACTTGGAAGAAGGATTTTATTATTTGAAGAAAAATAACGCGAAATTTTCACTGAAATTTTAATTTTTTTTTTAAATGTCTGCCAAAAATACAATTTTCAGCTTTTTTCCTTCGTCCATGTTCTAAGTTAAAGTTTTAACAAAATCTTGTAATTTTCACTTTCAATTATTCTGTAAGGAGTTATCCCGTCAACGCGGGCGCGTCTTTTACCGAGGGGTCTCCGCAAATAGCGTCGCAATAGCCGAATTTGAAATATTTTTTTTCAAAAATTTCAGAATTTCTTTGTGAACAGTGTATGTTTGTAACAATAAAAATTCTAGTAAAATATTTCATTTTTTATTTGAGAAAAATTTTTTTTTAAAAAGCCAGTTTTTTACCCTAGTAAACCCATGTTACCCTTTAAAAATCGCCGCCTCGAAATCGGTTTTAAACCCATTTTGTGCAGAATGATCTATACCACATTTCTCGCATATGCGATTTTTCCGCTTTTTGGACTTCCTGTAAATCAACCCACACTAATCTACTTCTGAGCTTATTTTATTAGAAACACGGAAGCAATAGCAATATGAACTCGTACAACTTCGACAAAAGCTGACTTGGTGTGCTCGGCTAAATGGCCCTCTTTATGCGCTACACATATGATATACATACATATGTACCTTAAATTTATATCTATTGTAAATATTTGTGTGTGTGTGTGCCACTGACTTATGGCGTTATCGCGTCGCAAATCGCTATGACAAACTTTTGCATTTTGTATGTTCACGTGCGCCATTTGTTGTTGTTAATTTTATCTACCTCTGCTGGGCTGCTGCTATGGCTTGGTGCGTGACTGCGGTCTGGCTGCACGTGAAGCCACATTGCCTGGCAATGCAGAAACTTACAACTTCAGCTAAATATGAAAGTTATACAGTGCTGAGCCAATAAAGTATGCCATTTCATTGCCACATCTTTTTCATAAACCACAACGTGGAAGTGAAATTAAAGTGCGTGGTTTCACTTGTAAGTTAGATGGTGTGTAGAGAATAAAATATTGTGTAGTACTTTTGTAATATTGAATGTAATGAAAGACTTAATTGGATAAGTGCCGTGAATATATGACACCAACAGAACATATTATTATATACTGAACCGAGTATATTATGTTTTCCACGAAGTTTTCTAACACCCGTTGGTGACCTTATATGATATACCATATACTCGTAGTACGTATGTATATAAATGATCAGTCGCTAAGCCGATTTAGCCATGTAAAACTGTCAGTCCGTCTTTATTACAATCTGATATTTAGTAAAGTCCCTGGTTCATCAGGAAGCTGATTATTTGTCGAAATTGCTGATATCGGATTATTGCAGTGGCTATAATACAAACTGACCGATTCAAATCGATTATGGAATATGGAATATTTTTTATTTGATGAAATATCGTCACTTAAAATACAAAATAACGAAACATCACATTTCATAAGTTTACAGGCGAAGGAAAAACGATATAATAGAAAGCACTTATATTCAAACAAAATTTGATTTTTGGTTATAATATGGAAGTAAATGGTTATCATACACTATTGCAACAAAATTTGGTTATTATAAAATGGTTATAAATCTGACAGCTGAAGCAGAAAATTTTATGTTACGTATACATATGTAATATGATGTAGTGAATCGTTAGCAATAAAAAAACTAAATTTAAATTTTTTTGATGAAACGTTGTTTTGCATATTAGGTGACAATATGATCTAAAAATTTTTAAAGTATGAAAAAATACCGAAAAATACTTAATTATCTTGCGCCCTATGCACCACATTTTCGGCTTAAATGCGCCTTTGTTACGGCCTTTTTTAATACGACCCATTTCGATTATCCGCCTGTGCGATTGCAATTTTTTTAAAACATCCATATTTAATGGAAACTTAATTAACTTTGCTATTAACACTCTTTCTCGTAAGATCTTCTTTGGAATTTATTAACTTTAACCACAGGTTCAACTATTTAATTTACCCAAAGTGACAGCAGTGTATCAAAAAGTGACATTTTCCGCGTATTCCCTGCGCAATGTGTGCGTTTATGTTCCGTATGTGTTTGCATGCGTGTATGTGTGCGTACAAGTGCGTTGACAGCCGAATGAATAGCTGGTAAATAAAAAATTAAGTTGAAGTGTCAATTTGTGCTTGAGGAGGGTTGTCGCAAAATGCCAAGAGGGCACTGAGTCAAAGTTGGAATGTGATAAAGTTGGCATGTTTCATTTAATTTACGAATTAGTTTGTGGGTATGTTTATAAGGAAAAAGTGATATCTAATTAATGTAGCTATTACAAAAGTTGACAATTTTTTTGATGTTTAGAGTTGGGAAAATAACGTTCAAAATTTGTATTATAAAAGTGTTAAATATAGTATACATTTTTAACTAAATTATTAGTTTTTCTTAAAATATTTTTTAGGTTAAAAATAATTGTTTTTTTTAATATTTGTGAAAATAAAATAATAAAAAACATATTATTAAAATGTTGTAATAGTTAAAATAAAAATTAGAATAATTAAAACAAAAACCCTGCTGCTTATAACAAAAATATTTTTTAGATTAAAAATTTAGATTAAAAATATTTTTAATATTTTTTTTTTGCTAAAATATTTTTTTTATTTTAACAAATATAAAAATATTTTTTTTTTTAATATTTTAAGCCAAAAACAAAACCATTATTTTAATGTTTTTTATTTTATCTAAAAATATTTTTTTTCGTTAAAATAGTAAAAAAAAAAAATTTTTATTGTTATATATTTAAGGAAAAAATAATAATTTTTATATCTGTTAATATAAAATATTTTAAAGAAAAAAAATTTTTTTACCTAAAATAAAAAAATTTAATAAAAATTTTGATTTTTTTTTTTAATATTTTAATTTGTTAGAATAAAAATAAAATATGCTAACAAAAAAAATATTTTTATATTTTTTTGTATTAGTTAAAAAATTAAAATAAAATGTTTTAACGAAAAAAAAATTTACACTAAAAAAAATATTTATATATACACATAATTATAAATTTTCTAAATAAAAAAAAATAATTTTTTTATAGTCAGCATTGTTTTTTAGTTATTTTATTTTATTTTTTTAGTTATTATAACATTTTAATAAAATGTCTTTTATTATTGTATTTTAAAAAATATTTTAACAAAAAAAAATAATATTTTTGTATTTATTAAAATAGCATATTTTAACGAAAAATAATTTTTAACCTAAAAAAATATTTTAGAAAACAAAAATTATTTTTGGTTAAAAAGTATGCTATTTTTATTTTAGCAAATATTTTAACAAAAAAATAGTTTAAACTTAAAACAATATTAAAAAAAAAAAAAATTATAAAACAATACAAAAAACAACTTCTTTTCCTCTTTTTTAAATTACTTATACAACTACAGCATTTTAATAATATATTTTTGCACTACATTTAACTTTTAAAAAATAAGAAAAATATCCAACAAAAATATTTTTCTAAAGGCTTTATAAAAATCTTAACTTGAAGTCAAAATTTGTTTTTTAATAAAACTGTCAAAATCGCTTGAATTTTCTCCATTGACGCCCACATCCCATAATCCCCTTACATAATTATAACGCTAAATATTCCTGATCGACAGCAATTACTGTTACTTATAGCAAATGTAAACCGTAATTACCTGCTGTGCAGTCCAGTTGACTATGTGCATATTTCATGACTCAACCTCCCTCCACTCACTCGCTCTGTAATCAGTTACATCGAATTACCCCTGGTGAACCCCTTTAAGCGCTGTTATTAACATGCCCGAAGCAAATATGCCGAAACTGCCTAAGCATATTTAGCTTAGCTTTTAGCCAAAATTTGGACAAGCATTAACTACTCGTCCATATTGGCAAATTCCCATAAAATCATGGCGCAAACTTACAGTTACCTTGAAGCGCTGCCAAAATGTGGCACTGCCGGCACTGAGCGCGCAAATTGTTGGCCATAAGCGTGGGGGGTGGGGGCACTTAGTAGTTTGCCGGCTTGTCAAAGCTTCAATTATGGTCAATGTTTTCATTTCGTCCATGTGTGGGTGGCAATGAATTTCCAAGGTATCACTTTATTGCAATTTAAGCGAAAGAGAGCCAACAACGAAAGGTGATTGCTTAATGCACCTGCAATCCAATCAATGCAAATGCTTTCATGGTCATTGCGGGTGTGCAGCTGCAGAGTTATTGCATAATTATTGGCGCATAACATGGGCGATCAGCTGTGGCACACACGTTAGCATTTATGGCATTGTATGTATGAATGTGGTCTGTACATTTATTTAAACATGATTTAGACGATTTTCTAGCCTGCTTGCTCTAGTTGGTCTGAATTTATTAAGATTTTTTTAAAAATAAATGTGGGGTTGCCCATTGGTTTGTCTATTCGTTTATTTGTTTTTGTGGGCTGAAGAGATTAGTATTCACGACCTTTTGTCATCTCACAATACTTAGTGAAATACTTAATCATACAGTTAGCTACATAATTCATATTTTTTACAGGGTGTTACATTGTGAACGACCATGTATGGATTGGAGATCATGAACGAGTAGGCGTAACGCTTTTGTTAAATAGGACTAGCAATAAAACTAATTTCGCTATAGTCAACTATCATGAATGCTATACATACATAAAGAACTACGTCAGATACCTTCAGGTCATCGAAAATGTTCAGTCCATCCACAGAAATAGTATGATGAATAAATTTTAGTAATAAGGTGTTGGTCTTTAGAAAAAAGTGATTGATGATTGTTTAGAATTAATAAGATATTCCAATTTAGGTCAAATATGCAGCAAATAGATTGCAGGTCTCATCCCTATTGGCAAAAAACTGAGATAGTCGATTTTCAGCAGCTTCTATTGATTTATCGAATTTTTCATCAGAAAAACCATGCGATATTGACAGGAACCAGTCCTATTAGCCGAGTCTTACCGCAGGAGAAAAGCTCACACTGGTAGGTTACCTGCTGATCACACTCATTTCTGACGTGAATACTGGTTTAGCTACCGTTTGGACGGGGTCTCTGCGAATCAAACACTGTTGTTTTCATTTCATATTTTCGTAAGTGACCTAAGTGAGCATTATCAGTAACTATACGTGTCAGAAATGGTTGAATTTTGTCGCGATTTACCTGCGATTCGCATTAGAGATCGAGATTACTAAAGCCAACTGTTAAATTAATTTTAACTCGGTAGACCGTATATTAATCGGATATCAAGCAATATGTCTTAAGAGGTTACATGGGTTTTCGGGTTTCAAAAAATATTTTTTTTATTTTCTTATTAAATGCTACAACAACTCTAGAATATTATCCTAAATTGATCCGAGTAATACAAGTAGTTTCGGAGATGCGCACTTGAGAACTTGTGTGCTCGAGGCTAGCTAGGCTAAGTGCGCCGTCTTTAAACGCGTTTTTCCCGAAACTGTGTTTTTGAAGTCGGTTGGCAAGATTTTTCGAGAACTACTCAACCCACTATTGAAATACAATTTTTAAAAACTTAGACGAAGGAGTTTTTTTCGATTACAACTATTTGAAAAAAAAGTGAAATTTTCACTTAAATTTTAATTATTTTTGTAAAAATGTCTGCCAAAAATCTAATTTTAAGTTTGTTTTCCCTTTGCCCAAGTTCTAAGTTAAGTTTTTAACTAAAATAAATATTTTTTCATTTTAGATGATCCTGTCAAGAGTTATTCTGCCAACGCGGGCGCATATTTTTTCCAAGGAGTCGCCGGAAATGGCGTCGCAATAGCCGAGTATAAAATATTTTTTTCCAAAAATTTCACAATTTCTTTGTTAAAAATGTTTGTTTCTAAAAACAAAAATTTCTATTTAAATATTTCATTTTTTATATCTATGAGAAAAAATTGTAAAAAAAAGGCTGTTCTTACCCGAGGAAACCCATATAACTCCTTAATGAACCCGAAAACAGACTCTTTCCGAATAAAGAACGTTAGATTCAGCAACAATATATGTATGTATTTTATAATAACCTTTTTCATATACATTGAAAACACTTTTTTTAGACCAACAAATGGTGTTAGTATATAATGTTCCGTTACGCCCGCACCCAGCGCTTCCTTATTTGTTTCATTTCGTTTATTCATTCTTATTTGTTGTTGTTTGATGTCACGCCGTTGGCATACTAATGATTTGAAATGAATGCCAGCGTAGCGGTTGACGCTCTTGATTTATATGTATTTTTGTGCTTACTTGCTCTGAATATTTGGCAAATTGGTATGCTTAAAATCAGCATTCAGACAAAAGCGTCTAACACATACTTATGGCTAGATTTTTAAGTGGTTTGCCAAAATTTTGGCGTAATCCTTGATGCCAACGAGATTTGTGGGAAAACAACTTGGTGAAGTGTTACAGAAAAGCTACAATTTATCGCCAGAAATAGCTAGTCATACATACTATATTTGTATATACATAAGATTTATTTATATATAAAAAACTTGTGATATTAAAGAAATTGCTTTGTTTGAAAACCTCGTCATATTTGACGTCTTTGACTATCCGCTAAGACTATTCAGTCAATCATGTAGCCACTTGACATATTTAACTTAATTATAATTAATAAAAATTGTTTATAAATGAAAATTATATTTTAATAAGTTATTTCTGTCCTAAATTGATAGCAATTTGACAGTTACTTTAATTAATCTATATTTTAAGATTATGTGTGTGTATCAGACGAAGAACAACTTAGGAGTATATTTGCTTTTATGTTATTAAAGTGGTGTTATGTTAACTCTAGTGAAAGTGTGTGACTTTGCGGGCGAGTACAGCTTTCTCATGTTATGTTATAACTGTAAAAAGAACGTAAAACTGACAATGTATTTCGACTTCTTGAAAATATCCAATGAATCGGGTTAGGTTTTAGGGGAAATCTGAAAAACATATTACTTATGTATATAAGAGTGAGAATAATAGCAAATAGGCAACCGCATACGAAATACATATTGTGAATGGCGGTCGGATGTCAAACAGAGGCTACTGAGTCGCCGGCGGTCGTCATTTGTTGATTATTGACTATTACTGTCGAAATCAGGAAACTACTCAGCATCACTACTCAATATCACTTGCCATCACAATTATGCGAGCCTTATAACTTAATCATCCGTGAAAGACACAGTCAACATCGTGTTATAACCCTGCCTATTGCTGCAAACGGCATTTTTTGTCTCATTTCAAAATAAATAAGGACCGATGATGGCGCCTTACTACAATCCGAACCGAACGGTTAATTTCTAGGGATGCAATTGCATTTCCTGAACCACACCACGATTTGGCTAACCACAAAAATGGCCATTTTGTGATTAATAAAGTTATTAAGCCTGAAATGGGCCTCATTTCAAAAAATGGTTTTTCGATGAACGTGCATTTGTGCACTTTTTTGGAAAACATAAATTTGCGTAATAATTTCAGATAATTTCCAAACGTTGTTCTAAGTAAAACGTGACGTTATGAAAATGTCAAATCTTATTGAACACACTGACAAAATTTTACAAAAATTTATAAATAAACATGGCCGCTGCGAGCGGTCGTCATGACGTCATGTCTATTGGCAGACGCTGTATATCTAATAAAAATTAAGTATAGCAACAATAATGGAAGGAGCTAGAAGCTTTACCATAAATAATTGAAAGATAAATATGACGGAATCTTTATTTTTGATTTTTACATATATTTTCCAGTTTATGCTTACAGATAACTAGACGACATTACTTATTTTTATATTTTGTGTTCTATAAAGTACCACTCTACCCTACCTACTATGTTATGTTTCCAGCTAAAATAACCGGATATAATACCTGTAAGCTAGTACACGCAATGGTTTACTAATTTGCTCGATTTAGTCGAAAAATATGTGAATATCGATTAAGTGTCTTTTCTGATATGCATTGTGATTAGAGAGGCACACATGTGAAATTAATAATATGCTAATTGAGCACGTGATACCAGAAAGCAGAAATGTGTCATGAGTGATTGAGGCGTATGCATTTGAAATGTGTATGAGTATGAGTAGCGCACAATCGAAAATAATATTTGTATGAAAGCAAATCATTGTTGCTTCAACTTATTAATCAATAAAAGATAAATGCTAATAAATAATTATAAAGTGATTATTAATATTAATAAATAGCAACAACACCAACATTATAATTGGAAATACATAATCAGAGACTGCTGTAGGAAATTATGTCGATAAAATTACAGTTCTTAAAAACTCTTGTGGTTAAATTCAACAATATTGTGCCACCTGAGAGCTGGTGTATTGTGTATTACGTAGTCATGCGTTTTAATGTTTTTGTTACAAATAATAATTTACTTAACAAGTTCTGTCCTACGATTATTCTGGGTAAAATATAATAACATAGTATCTTATATCTTGTACTTTATATACACAGATGAAAACATTTACATGTTTTCATATATGAAATACCAGGTATCCTGAAAAGTTCGAGTTTTTTTCTATAAGAATTCAGCATGAAAACTTAACTGAGCTATGCTTAAACTGCTGCAGAGGCCTTTGAAAATCGTAAAAAGTGCAAGATAAAACATAAAAACTTGGATTACGGAATTTTTTCACATTAACATTGAGGTTACATCCAAAAGGTATTATAACTTAAGGGGGTATTCTGGTTTAGAAATTCGAAAAAATCGATTTTTTTTGCATATTTTTATAGTATAACCCTTCAAGAAAATGTCCTAAGAGGATTTTTCGAAATTCAAATTATTTTCCGAGTTACAGCTCATTTTGTGACTCCGACTCCGACTGCGCGCGACTAGTTCTCAAATTTTAAACTCGTTTTTCTCATAACTACTTTTCTAGAAACGGTGTGCATGATATCTCAAGTTCTACTCAACCGATTCACATGAAATTTTACACAAAGCTTTCTTATACATTATAGTATCGTACTACGCAGAGCTTTCGAAAATTTTTTTTTTCTATTTTTAAAAAATTCCGAACCACAAAAAACAGGGAAAATACAAAACTTTTTTTTCAAACTTCCACCATTTTGTATAATAAAAAATATTTATTTTTTTTCAAAAACGTTTCGTAATGCGATAACTACACTTTTACTATTCACGGATTTCGCATAAATTTTCATTTTAGGTCACGGAAAAGATTTGTATCCTGCACACCAGGACAAGCCATTGTTTTACCAGTCTCTACTTCGCCGACCTGCAGTTTTTTTAAATTTATTTTTTTTCTTATAATGTATTATTTATGTTTTGTTTTCTCAGAATATCAATAAAAAGCATGCAAAAAAATTTATAGTAAAAATAATTTTTTTTTATCGCGTCAAAAAAAAAATACCTAAAATTCGAGCTTCTAAGCCAGAATACCCCCTTAAGGTGTAAATAATTTTGTTACTTACAACTTCGTAAAACATTTTTTTCTTATAGGACTCTTAGATTTACCGGAAATCGAGATAAGCTCATTTTTCAACGCTTAAAATACTACCACGGCCCTCCCCTTCCTCTTTCCGACTTCAAATCATGTCTTAAATTATTTTTCCATATATCTTTAATATTTTATTTTTATTTTTCAATGGGTTTTCCATATATTTTTATTTTTTTTTAGTTCTCTTTTTCAATAGATTTCATGCTACTATGATTTTTATTTACTTTCAAAAATTATCTACCATGGTCTTCTTGTGGTTAGATCTAATCTCAGCAGCAACAAAACTATTTTAGATCACGATAAAATGAATTGATGGATATTTATTATATTCTAAAGATGCACACCGTCATTTCCAAAAAAGAAGAATTCAGACAGGATTTTGACGCAATCCCTCGATTAGATAGAACATAATGAGGAGGTTCGCAAGAAGACCGTACCATCGAGTTAGCAAACGGTCATTACATGACCCATTTCAGTACAAAGTTCAAATAACAAGCAGGTTAAACTCTTCAGATTTGCCTATTCGCTTGGAAGTTTGCCGAAAAGTGTCTGGAATGGCCTAAGCATTGTCTGCTTATGTCTGATGAGGGAGATTTTGATCTACTACATTGAAATGTAAAGAAGCAAAATTGCCATTAATGGAGTGAATCAAATATAGAAATATAGAAATAGACACAGAACCCAGAACGTGTTACTGTGTGGTGTGCCGTTTCATCAAGGTGTAATGTCAGGTGATACTTCTTTGAGGAAACGGTATAACATTAATTATCAATTTAAAGATGTTGAATGAGTTTTTTTTACCCAAAGCTGCGCCGAAGACGTGGTCCTTTCAATAATGTGTGGCTCCAGCAAGTTAGAGCAACTGCAGACGTAGCCAGGGCGGAGCTCCAACGAAAATTTGAAAACAAATGAATAGCAAGAAGCTCCATTATTCACTTGCCCCCAAAGTTACCTGAACTGATTCCACCAATTTTTTTTAAGAGCTTATGTTAAGCAGGGGGTATACAAAAGAAAACACAGAAATCTGACTAAATTCAGCAGTACATTAAATCGGTAATTGAGCCAATCCCGACTTCAACCCTTCAGGCCGCAAGGAATAATTTAACTTAATACTTAAATTTTTAGTTTTATATATAATTTTATTTGCCGCATATGCGTGGCTGAGCATGGAATTCATTTACGCTCCATAATTTTTAAAAATAAGTGCTTATAAAAAAATAAAATAAAATTTTATGTACAATAAAAAAAAAAATAAATGTAATTACGGTTTCTTTTTGTAGCACGATTCGTGCGCTACCTTGTGCTAAACAAACCAGAAAGATAGTAGTCATGAGTAATTGGCTTTGCGAAGGCTCTGTACAGAGTGAGTGCCACGCCTGCTTACAATCGACCTAAAACGACAACGAAGAGATGATTCTGAAATGGATATTTTCGAGTTTTTAGATTAGCATGTGAAATAAATGAACCGTGTCTGTTGTATTTCATGGCGATAGCCATCTAAGTGGATTTCGTGTGATAACCAAAATTCAAAAATTGGAAAGGCATAACAGACAACTGGCATTTTGGCGCATATTCTATATATTTTTTTGATGACTATGGAATAATTCTCGTCAACTATATTGAAAGGGCAAAATCAACAAACAGTGACTTTGGTATACATTTTGGAATCATTTGAATGATGAGTTCTCAGAAAAAATAGAAACATTTCAAGTATAAGAAGAAAGTTATGATTCATTAAGACAGTGTGACAAGTCATGATTCAATGAAAATCAAAGCAAAACTGCAAAGTTGGGCCTTGTATATCTCCGTGTTCATCGTACTCTCGGAAACTGACTCCCAGCGAACTCTGCAAAATGAACGCAGCAAAGAAATTTAACTGTATTGAAGGGCAAGTACTGAAACTGAAGTTTATTCTGAAGCAAAGCGCAGATCGTACTATTTGCCATAAACAAATCTATCTAAATATCTGCAAATGTTATGTCATGATTACCTAAAACCATGAAACTTATTTAATGCTTGTATTACCGAACAAGTTTTATCTATGCCACAATTAACAACACATTACACGCGCTTCGAAATGGCAAAGCTGATGCAGTACATAAATCTGTCGTTATCGACTGACAGTTAGCAGCTTCAATTACGCGCCTGCAACATTTCCAACATACAGACACCGCACCCACACGCAATTACATTTTGTCGCACCCATTATATCATACGAGAGCAGTTAGTATACGCACAGACACATACACACACACACGGTAAGAAAGAAATGGATAAATGTTTCATAGCAAATGTCAGACTCTACCAATTTACAACAACATGCCAATGACAACTTAATTAAAACGTAGCAGAACTTTGGCAGTGAGTTGGCGTTTATGCGCACTCCACTGCACATATGTATGTATATATGAATCATATTAGCTGTGCCGGTAGTCGTAGAGCATGAGTGTGTCAGAGAGGTTACATATAAGTGCGCATTTAGGCGCAAAATCCAAAGCGGCATGTCGAGTGTTTTGTTTCTTTGTATACAAACATGCATATACACACACAAGCATACACTTATATGAAGTGGTGGTGGTGGCGTAAACACCCAGTTTTGATTTATGAGTAAACGCACTGATACATATCCGTATCTGGTAGCGACTGAGTGGCGACCCAGTGAGCATTTAATGCTGGTTTATTAGAAATTACTTTAAAAAATTTAAGAAATTTATAAATTTATAAAGAAATTTACTTTCAATATTTATAATTTTTTCAATTTTTTATAATTTTTAGTTCAGCGTGATCATTGAAGAAAATTTGGTCAAAGTTATAATGGGTAATTTATACCATTTTGTTCCAATGTAACAATAGATAATATGTATGAAATAAGGTAGGAATTTCGAAAATTTTGTTGTATTACAAAAACAAACAAAAACTTTAACTTAAGCTGCACTGAAGCTATAATACCCTTCACAGACGCAATTTTTTTAGCATAAAAGGGCATGGAAATATTGTTATCTTAATTTTGTTTGGTCTGTTTGTATGACAGCTATATGCTATAGGGGTCCGATCTAACCAATATTTTTGAGATATTATAGTTATAATTTGGCAATAATTCGTGCCAAATTTCATGAAAGTAACTCTTCAAATAAAAAAATATACCTTACAAGGACTTGATTTTGGTCAGAAAATTTGTATGGTAGCTATATGTTATAGTAATTAGATCTCGACAATTTTTTCGAAAATTGTAGCAATGCCTAAAATAATAATGTATGCCAAATTTGGTGAAGATACTTTGTCAAATAAAAAAGTTTTCCATAGAACGATTTGATTCTGATCAGACATTTTGTATGGCTGCTTTATGTTATATAGTTCCGATCTAAACAATTTCTTCAGAGATTGTATCGTTGCTTAAGTCAATAACCCATGAGAAATGTTTTACAAATATCTCAAGGAATGTAAAAGTTTTCCATACAAGCACTTGATTCCAATCGTTCGGTTTGTATGACAGCTATGTGTTATAGTGATCCGATATCGGCAGTTCCGATAAATGAGTCCCCTCTTGTGGAGAAAAGAACGTGTGCAAAATTTCAGATAGATATTTCAAAAAACTAAAATATACCGACACGGTCACTGAATGTTTAGAACCAGAAACAAATCTCAAAAGAGTCATTCAAATATATCAATATAAACAAAATACTAAACATTCCTGAACAGTTTGAAAATTGTGAAATATTGCACTTTCACACTATTTATTTACCAAAAAATTTTTGGAAAATAACACGATGATTTTGCTCACTTTCCTTTTGTATGCAGGTATCACAACATGATACTGTCTAAGTTATACACCTAACATACATATGTATGTATGTAGATAAAAGCTAACAGGTATCGAATGACCATCAACAAATGCCATGGAATGCGATTTTTATGACCTCACTGTAAGAGTTGTGGTTGGCACGCGCATGAAATGCAATTTATTACACATTTGCTGAAGTTACTCATACGCCACGGAGGGCAAATGGATTAAAAGAAGCATTAATCAAATTGCATGGGCGAGTACTAGTGTACATTTTTTGCGAAAATTTAGTTTGCCATGAGCCATTACTTTGAAATATAGGAACACTTCGTGTTAAAATTTTTATTCAAAGAGCAATCCTTCAGGCAGAGGTTTTTGAAAAATCATAAAATAATTTCAAATATTTGATTTAATATTTTCGTAATATTTTGTCAGAATACAGCACTAGTAATGCTCGTTGCATTATTATCAATTATTTTCAGAAAAAAAATATTATCAAAATTTAAAATTAATTCTTGCTAAGAAATATTTTAAGCTTCTTCAAATACCTTTTCGAAAATTAAAACAAAAATACATATATATAAAATACATACATATAAAATCGAATAACAAGAATATAATTTAATAATAAAAGTATCACTCATTTACTCACATTCGGTGCACTTGTGCCATTGGTGTTTGCTGCAGCTGTTGTGCCACCACAACTCGAATTGTTGCTATTGGACGCTATCGGATTATTATTGCCAATAACGGTTGCAGTCGATGCACGTCGACTACTGCTATTCCGATTGCTGCGATTGTTGTGCGAATTTGTGGCGATGTTGGTGTTGGTGTTGTTGGTATTGGTTGTGTTGTGGAGCGGCGAGGCAGGTGGCGTTGGTTGGTTGATGGAGGGCTGGGTGGTGGTATTGGAATTGGAGTTGGTTGGCGGAAGTGAGGGGCCCGTTCTGTTGCGTAGACGGGCCAAAGCACTCCTTAGGCCCTCCGTATTGTTTTTGTCGGGCCCCTTGCCAAATAAAATGCATCCACAAAACACTTTGAATGCTTTTCTCTAAGCTGTTGACTAGTGCATGGATGCTTCAGTTTTTCAATTTTTGTTGGTAAATTGTAGAAAAAGTTTTAGCGCGGAGTAACGGGCAGGTGTTTAGAAATTTAAGTTAACGGTATATTAATGAACAGTCGCAATTTTCTAATTTAGTTTCTTGTGGCTACTTGCTCTTCGTTCTTGTTGTTCGCCACAGCCTCAGCTAAATTTATGTTAAATTTCTTTGTTAGGCGATTTCTTAAAGTACACATGACAATATCTAATTTGAAAATCTTATTGTAGGAATAAATTTATTGAGTTTTTTTACTAAATTACTTCGTTTCAAAATATCTAATTAAAATTTTAGTGAAAATCTTTAGGGTATTCCTAAAATCTTTCGAAAACTGTATTTAAATTATTTTGTTCAATTTGAAGAGTATTGATTGGCTCATAGAAATATTGACACCTGAAAAGATAAATATATCATAAGTTATTAGTATTTACTTTTATATTTGAAAATCGTATCAATAGATATTAACAAGATATTTGAGATGACTGAAATCGTGTGAATATGGGTACGCACATTTTCACGCTTTCAACTATTCTAATATATATGAAATATATTACTTATAAACAGTCGAGTTATATCTAACTTTTTATAGGCCCAAAATAAAACAATAATTGGACTTTTTTTCAAAAAATTCAATAAAAAATTTCAAACTCAACACGATAAATTTGAATTTGTTAACAGCAGTAGTAATTATCTAGTACAAAACAATTGAATGCAATAATAATGACAATATATTTGAAACAGTTCGTGATGTTGAATGGACCAACAGAAACGAGTTCGTGTCGGGCAAACTGAATACATCCTGTTTGGGATATAAAAATCTTAACAAAATTATAAATATATATACTAGAAATTTACTTTTGAGAGACCCATGTAAATAAGATCCAAAACTAACAAACGTCAATTGAAAAGTCCTCGACTTATACACACATATTATATGTCGCTGACTTTAATTATCTTAACAATTTCTTCGGAGACTTCAAAAAGGCGAGCGAATGATAAATTTGACAGCAGTTTTGCTCGATTCATTTCGTTTTAATTTCATTTTACAAAATAATGAATTTAATCGAGCTGAAGCTGAAATGTTTATCTCCACCAGCCTTTTGTCCACGCTGTAAGTTTGGATGTGTTCAATTCTGCTTGTTGTTGAACAGCCTGTAAATTTGGTTGTGTTGTGTGCATTGATCAAATAGCAATCAGCTGCGGAATTCTACACGTTAGAAAAAATGCAAAATGGAAAACATAAGCAAATTTAAGCAGCTAATTGTTAACCATTTAATATAACTGTACGAAAGGCAAAACAGTCTTTTTTATCTTAATGAACTAAATTTTTGCTATGCTAGGCTGTTTGTTAATGACCCATGCCAAATATAGAAAAACAAAGCCATTTTGTACTTTAGCTCACCGAAATACACGAGTAGTGATTGGAAGACGAAAAATCTCTTGGGCTGTCAAAACGGTTTGAAGATGAGGAACCTAAAGCATAAGAATTTGGGCATATGAATTGAAGACTTGAAGCTAGAAAACACCAAAACATGATTTTGCATGTCAGCAATTCTGCTTAGACTCTGCAAAAAGCACTCGTTTTCGCCTCCGATTTTGAAAGCGATGGAAAATATATCCACTGGAACAATCATAAATAACAAAAATCATATGTAAAGCCTGGCCAAATAGTCGATTCATCAGCAAAGCTGAATATTCATGAATCCAAGGTAATGCTCTGGTGAAATTAGAAGGGTATGATGCATTATGAGCTGCTGAAACCTGATTAAGGCACTATTGAAGAAACCTACAGCTCGACAAATTGAAGGTAGCGATTACCGGAAAACGCTCGAAATTACCGACTAGGCACGAGGCAATTTTTCCATCACGCCAACGCTGGTCTCGGCTACATGTTGCAAGAACGGTTAAAAACTATTCAGAAAAAAGTGACTGGGTAGGTTCACACCTGAACAAGGTGTCAAAAATTGACTTGATTCGTTCATTACCGCCATATTAATGCAGTTTTTTTGGAATAGAATCCACAAATTGCTCGAAAAATGGGAAAAAATAGTTGTAGCTTCCAATTGGTATAATTTTTTTTAATAATATTTTTGAACGTGTTTTCTTATTTTTTTAACATGAATTTCCAAATATAAAAACAGTAATATCTAACCTGACTTAACCTATTTCACTGGTTTCTGTAAAGTTACATTTTATCGAAGCATTTATCAGAGCTATATTGTAAGATTAACGAAATACAAGTAGTTTTAAGGAAATTTTATTAAATTAAATATGGTCGCCAAACTCAGCAATATTTATATTATATACGAATCATAGTTCAAATTATATAAAGCTACTGATTTAAGTAAGTTCTTTGTGGAAAATATACTCTTATATATCATCTCAGTTGAGAAAAATCACTATAACCCATGCTCGAGGTGAAAAACAGAGTCGTTAATAAAATAATATTTCGGTTCTTTAAGGCCCCTTTTTAATCAGTTTCAGCAACGAAATATGTCACAAACTTGCACTTCAGATTTAGTTCTTAATTATTACTTTTTTCGCAATACATTAACTAGTATAATGTAAGCCAAAATATCTATTATTCATTTAAAGCAAAACCCAGTTGTACAAATATATATATTACAAAATGTTCACTAAGCGACCTTTCGGTCTACGAATAATTATTAGTCTTAAAAAACAACGGAAAGATTTTACACGGGTATTCCTTTATTCCTGGAGAAGGTCTTAACGGTGGCCTTTTTTTGCAAAATCACCCTCGATTTCGCAAGTTATGTCTATATTTATAACTCAAGAACGGCTGATCCGATTTGGCGAAAATTGGTGATGAGGTAGCTTGGAATCTCGAAACGGGCATAAGCTACTTTCTATCGTTTTATGTTAAAAGTCACAACAATTCATAAATAAAAAAAATTATACTTCAAAACAAAAGCATGTATACAATATTCATGTAAAAATCATTTGAACATTTTTTTCTTCAAAAATCCAGAAAAAAATCACACAGCTAGCTGCAGGGTACAGTAGTTTTTGTTTACATACACATATATATGAATTATACTGATATAAAAAAATTTAAATTGCCAATTTAACTACAACATTATATTGTTATCACGATAAATGATATCCTTGAAAACAAAGAGCGAGCGGAGCCGCGGGTTTCGACTAGTAAAATAATAAAAATGTAATAAAATTTTAATAAATATTTAAATCATAATTTTAATAAATTTTTTATTCAAATTCAAATTCAAAATTTTTAATCAAACTTTTTATAAAATTTTATTTCTTTTAATAGTTTTTGTTTAAGTTAACTTATGGCATTTGATACTTGAGAGCAGTGCTATTGAAGGGCTTTGATTTGGATAACACCATACGCAGTGGCAGCCCAAATAAATCAAATGTGTGCTTATAGTCCCGGAACAAAACAAAAACTAATCTACATCTATTAACAAAGAGGCTAAATATATGTACGTACATACACCCAGAAGCGCAGAAGAAATCTAACATTTTGAAGCATCATTTTTACATATTTACTTACGAATAATACTCCCTACCCAAGACCCACTCATCCGATTAAATTTAAAGTATACGCAGGAATGTTGTGCTTTAATAGGTCTACCATCAGCATCACTAAAAAAGGGTGCAATACTAAAATAACGGTAAAGACAACAACTGTAAAAACGAGCACAAAGTTGAGCATAAAAAAGTCTAAAGAAACACATATGAACCGCAAATGGCCGCAGGCATTGCCAATAAAGTTCCTATTGTTGTTGTTACAACTGCATACTACCCACGCGCTCTCACTCCACTTAAATATCTACAGT
This sequence comes from Bactrocera neohumeralis, assembly GCF_024586455.1. Lineage (NCBI taxonomy): Eukaryota > Metazoa > Arthropoda > Insecta > Diptera > Tephritidae > Bactrocera > Bactrocera neohumeralis. The sequence goes on along the minus strand of NC_065921.1, from coordinate 19,687,875 downwards.
TATACTCACACACACACTGCATATGTTATGGCTTTGTATGATTTATGTAGTGCTCTGAGTTGAGTCTGGAGAACGATGCTTGTCGTGTGTACTTTTTTTGCCTTAGGCGCCGATAAGAGATTTTTTAGCTTACTGTATAGTAGGCTGTGTGTTGTGAATGTGAAATTTGTTTGTCATGAATTTTTCAAATATTTTAAAGCACAAGTTGGGCACACAAACTCATACGGAATAAATGCTTACTCGCCTCTTGCGTGACTATCGTTTAAATTTAGCAGCAAGAATGGGTTACTCAAAGGGAAGCTCATATGTAAGTACATGAATAAAGCTTCCCCTTTTGACATTGTGGTTTTGCAATGTTTATTCTATAGAGTTTTAACAAATAAATATTTATACAAATAATGAGACAGCTCCGAAAGGAGATAGCAGAAAAATAGTATATTGTGATATTGTTAATTTTATAAAAATACAAAAAACATAGACATAGATTTTTGGAATCAGTGTATCAATACAGCATAATGCCACCCACAAGGACCTACTCGCCTCAGTCCATGTCTTATCTATCACATTTCTTGGAGGGCGTTTATGTCTACCTTTACTTTTATGAGGACATCAACCAACTGGGCAGCGGCACCTTCCCAACTAAGGGACGGACATTCCAGGTGCATGCTCTCAATTCGTAGTTAAAACTTTTAAATCTTAAAGTTTATTGAACTTGACCTGGGTTAACAAAAAAATATCTCGTAGCCGTAATGCCATTGAAAACACAAAATTTCATGCAAACTCGTTGCTAAATTTTTTCCCATTCTAAAAATTGTCTACAAAGCTTTCGCGTCGTAAACCAATAGTTTACAAAAAAAAGGCACACATAAAAACCTAGAAAAAAATATTCATCGGTTATTTAAGGGGTTATATTCAGTTAGAATTTTCAAGAAAATCAATTTTTTTATTTTATTTTCTTAATATACATACTTACATATGTTTATTTAAGAGTAATATATTAATAATTAAAATACACACAGAAACTTTCATACCATTCCGGTCAATATTTTCGAAGTTATGCGCAAATTTGAAAAGTCGTTTCAAAGTGCTTGGAAATGGATTCCGAACTTTAAAGGCGTTTTACTCAAAATGGTGTTTTCAAAGTCGGGTGACCACATTACTCGAAAACGGCTAAGTCGATTAGTCAGAGCATCTTAAATATATTTTTTAGTAATCAATATAAAAAATTTAAATCCGAAATTTTGGTCAAAAATCGATTGTTTTTGAGAAACCGCCATTTTGTCAAACAATTTTGATTTCTTATTCCTTCGATTAATTACTATAATTTAACATAACAGAGGATTCAGCTCAGTGACATAGTGGTCACCGCAAAACATTGTTTGACAAGAGCTCCCGGAGATCAGTTGAAGTTCCTTACCAAATAAATATTTTTATTAATACTAAGTCTTAAAATACAGTTAAAAGATCCCATAATAAGTGTACAAATTTTACAATGTGCTCTAAGGCACTCATAAATCGTTTACGAAGGCCGCACAGTTATGGAGCCATCGACAATTTTCAGGTGAGATTTGCAGATAAGAATAATTGGCCGACCAAATTGAAACTGCGTGTTCTTGAATATGTTTACTATACAATGACCTACGATCTTTTTGATTGGTTGAAAATAGTCAATTTGGCATTAAAAAACTACCATTTTTTCACCTAAAAAACAACACTTTTTCAAGACTACGCCATTTTGTAAATTTTTTGATATTTTTCAAAAATGGAAAATCATTGTATGGGAAATACCTTCAACTTTTTTGGTTTCAGCTACTCATTCGGCTGAAATCATGTGAGCAGTGGGGGTGCTTTTTTTGGCACCTCCAAAGACAGCACATAACTCCGTTTGAATATTTTTGTAAAAAAAAACTTAAAAAATAGCTGAGAATATACTGTTTTATATCCAAAGAACTTCGAACCCTTTAATAGAGCACTTTCTTTTGAAAAATTCACGAAAATTGTCAAATTTTTCATCGGTTACACTGGTACAACCCAAAATTAAGGTAACTGTTGACAGCTTTATCTAATAAAGAATATTTTTTTTATTCGTCAGGAAATGTATCACCAAACATACAATTATATGTATGTATAATATATTAACCCTTTAAAGACTAAAAAATCTGGTATAAAGAGAAAGGATCTGCATAATTTTGTACTAAAAAGAAGAATAAATACAAGAATTATTATAAAATGTTCCTACCTCTTGCCCATACAAAATCACTCACATAACATTTCTTGCCTAGAAAGTGAAATTTATTGCCTTTCACTAGCAGCACAACTTGTCATTTCAATTACCTGATTATTAATTAGATGAGATTTTAAAGTAATTGATATTAATTATGAAATATTTAACACAGCATGAAATTTTAATAGCAAAATTAGTAATTTATTACCAAAACTTTACCTATTCAACAGACGACGAAGTGACGTTCTCACATTTTGAAAAAAAAAAACTTTGAAACTTTTGAGCGAAACAAGAGAGAAAGCCGAAAAAAGGAAAGAACACATTTTGGCGTGTCAAGCATCTGAGACATTTGGCAGGTGGAGTATAGTAAATTACGTGAAGCAACGCCAGCTACCAGCAAGTTAAAGTCAAGAGCAATCAATTGTCAAGTGCAGGCGCGACTGGAGTTCATCAAAGCGTAAAGTTTGCTTTTCTTATTTTTCTAATTTCTTATTTCACTAATGAAATCTGCTTATCGACTTTTTAATAAGAAATGCGAAAAGTTAACAAGACACGAACGCGACTGTACCTAATTAGCCAGCAAATCGAAAAACGCAATACATTTTGAATAGACGTTGAGGGAGGAGGTGTAAGGGCGGCAAGCATTAGCAAAACGCAAAAACCTTCAAAAAATGCGAAAGCAAATAGCGCGAAAAAATGCTAAAGAATAGTAAAAGTTTATGCATTTCGTGCGTGTGGCTTTGCGGTTACAGGTGCCGAGTGGCGTGCTGCCGCACATAGGGACACGGGCAACATCACTCATACGCCATGGCGTGCAGGCAATTAAATGGCGTAAAAACGTTGCGTATACACTTGACTGCCAGCGCGATGCTACGGTACTTTACACATATTGACACGTACATATAAGTGAGTTGTTGTGTGATTTTTCTGCTGTTATTTCCGCTCACAATTTTCTCGCTTTTTTATTAGCGCGCCAATCTTTATGACACTTGATGCGTCAAAAATACAAAAAATAATAAAGTGTGTGTACAGCTGCGGGCATATTGCGCTATATAATACTATTTTATATGAACATATGAATAAATATAACACTTCTGTTGAGTGTGTGTACTTTTGTATGAAATAATCTTAGCATATGTGCAGGCGCTGACTATTTTTTGTTGCTTTCGTGAACAGCTGTGCAGATATTAAATGCCAACAAATGTGACAACGCACATCTATGTGTTAACGTGTGAGTATGTTCGTGCGCTGCAACATCTGCTGGCACTTTTCGCCAAACATATGTGGAAAAAAATATATGAATTTGGAACCTTTTCTTTTCTACAAAAATATATACCTTGAATAGAGTAAGTTGGCCACGATGTTTAAGGAAAAGTTGGAGACCCTATAAAGTTTGTATATAAATGATCAGCGGGACGCGCTGAGTCGATTTAGCCATGGCCGTCTGTATGTCTGTTTATACGCAAATTAGTCTCTCAGTTTTTGAGTTACCCAGCTGAAATTTTGCACACGTCCTTTTATCTCCAAGAAACTTCTCATTTGTCGGAGCCGTCGATATCGGACAACTATGGCATATAGCTGCCATACAAACTGAACGATCGGAATGAAGCCTTCTCACAGGACGAGATATCGTCACGAAATATGGCATGAATTATTATCTAAGGCGTGAGTGCAATCTCCGAAGAAATTGTTCATATCAGATTACTATAGCGTATAGTTGCCATACAAGCTGACAGATGCAACTCAAGTCCATGTATGGAAAACTCTTTTATTTAACTAAATATTTTCACCAAATTTGGCACAGATTATTACCTCTAGAATCATTACAATCTACGAGGAAATTTTTCATATTGGATTACTACACGATATACTATTGTTGCCATATAAACTGACCGATCTCACACAAGTTTTTGTTTGAAAACTCTTTTATTTGACAAAATATCTTCACAAATTTAGCGTAGATTATAAACTAAGAATCACTATAATCTCCGAAGAAATTGTTCCGATCGGATTACTAAAGCATATAGCTGCCATACAAACAGACCTATCAAAATAAAAAAAAACTTTTTATTGTATACCTATTATACCATAAAATATGCACACGTGAAGTTTGTTATAACTTCGCTCCAGTCAAAGTTAACATCCTTTCTTGCTTTTATTATTGCATGTGTGTTTGGTTTTTATTGGTCAAATATATTCACAATTTTATATTTTATTTTGCTTCGTGCGTTTATCGTTCAACGCACAGTATAACTACATGCATAACTATATACTATATGTCTTCCTCTTGCATATTTATTTTATTTCTCTGCATTGTTGTGTTCACCCTTTTCGTTCGTCAGTTCTTTTATTATTTTTATTCGGCTCAAGGCCATGCATGCCATCGCTCGTGCAGAAAGAAATAACTAATATTTTTGCACACCTTTAATATTTATTTCATTTCTAATGGTATTTTTCGTTTCAGTGTTGTTTATGCGACACGCATTCTGACACATAATACACTCACGTGTTATATAAATTGTATAAATAAAACATACCAGCAAGTTTTATTAACGACTACCCTCAAGGTGCGTGTTGCGTATGCAAATTGTTGCAAATGTATGTGGCGTAACTTAAAAAATTCATATGAAAATAATATTGAAACAAATAAAATATGTTTTTTATTATACCTTTACACCTTTTTTAATTTTCTGAGAGGATTTTCATTATGAACTCTATAAATGAGTGCATAATACAATGTACAAACAAGATAGCACATCTCCAAAGCCACTCTGGCAGACCTAGAGAGGCGGAGCTAAGTTGTACTTTGGGTTCAAAAATTTATCCAAACTATATGACAATTCTATAATAATATACTATAGTTTCAAAAAACATTCTCACATAATATGAAAATAAGCACCAGAAATACTTCGCGCTCAATTCAATAGAAAAATATCACTCGTGGTATCGCTTTCAAAGGAAATATGTCTAAAGCAATGCTTTCGAATTTGCTTAAGGGCTTCAAATTTGTGTTCAGTACTAGTACAAGGCATATTATTCATATTACTGGCAGGAAATAGAGGAAGGCGTCGAGTTTAAAGTGCTGTTACTACCTATAAAAATGTTTGTTTTTTTATACTGATTAATACACTATCACACCCGTTTCATATATCCTTCGTAAGTAAAGGGCAACTAACTAAATAAGTTTTTAGCATATTAAATGCTTATATTTTTTTCGAAAATCATTGGTTAAGCAAATTTTTTTTTATAAAAGAAAAACAGTCATTTGTCTTTGATTATCCAAATTTCTTATTTTTACAAATCATACTAAACATTTAATGCAATTTAATGTTTTAAAACTGGAAATTGCTTTTTTCGCTTTACAAAAATGGTCCTTTAAACGTTGATGAACAGATTTGAATGAATAATCAATCTTAAGAAGATAATCAATCTTTTTACAAAATTAGTTTTTTTATTCAACATACATAAGTTCCCTTCGGATTACGCTAATTATAGCAATACTTTTTCGATGCCATTTGTAGGATCTTCAGCACGATGAGTTTCAAGTCATTACGTATTTCATTGATTTCATTGATTTTTCACAATTAACAGGTCAAGTTGGAAAGTCACTGGCCTACCATAGGTAAACACATCTTTTTACCAAAATTATTATTTTTTATTCAACATACATAGTTCCCTTCAAGGATGATACGCTAATTATAGCAACACTCCAACTTTTCGATACCATTTTGTAGGACGGCTTATCCTTTGCTTCAAAATAGGCCTCACTTTCGACGAACACCTCTTCATTCGATGAAAGTGTTTTCCTACTGAGCATTCTTTTGAGATCTGAGAACAGAAAATAGACGCTGGCGCCATATCTGGAGAAAAAAGTGGATGCGAAAACAATTCGAAATCCAATTCATAGATTTTTTCCATCATTTTCACTGACTTGTGACACCGTGCATTGCCTTGGTGACACAACACTTTCGTTTTCTTATGTAATTGTCTTCTTTTTCAAGTTAGTCAATAAAAATTAATGTGTTTTTAAAAGCTTTGGAACTGGTTCATCGTATGCAGTCCAGTCGGATGACTATCGACTGGAATTCTGGGTGAAACGATAGAGTCATGTTTGATCAATTGTCACATATCAATGCAAAAAGTCGGTATACGATCGAACATCTCTAAACACTGCTCGCAATCATCAACTCGTCGCTGTTGTTAGTCGAAAGTGAAAGTGCGTGTCTCCTACTTTACACAGAGCTTTGTATTACCCAAATATCATATATGATATGATGTACTACTGTGATCAAAATGAAAGATGAATTTTGTCCATTTCATCTCTTTCAAAGTAATCCCCTGCCACTGCAATACACTTATTCCAACGATGAAATAACACGCGAAGTATAAATAAAAATAAAATAAATATCGACGCAAAAACCCGGATTTGCTATGCTTAAACATTTCCAAACACTGCTCCGAATCATCAAGTCGGTATTTCATCAAAAGTGAGCATGCGTGGCACTCTTACCCAAATATTTGTGAATAATGTGAATAACGATCTGCTAGATTCAGGCTATGACATTCAAACCAAGAACTGACTGTCTATTGCAAAAATTTTGAACTTCGCGTGATTGGTTCTTAGGCCAGGTTAGGTCGTAGTGCTGATCCTCGCACCAAAGCAAACGCAAAATCTCATTTGGACAGCTGTGACAGCCTCAGTTTGTTATTTAAAGAGGATAATATCAAATCTAGTATCTTCACCAGATACGCAAATAGTGTAACTACCGAGATGTTTCCACTTTACTCTGATAAAAGTTGGATGGTTAAGGAAAGTGCCTAGATAACCAACTTTCATAAATTGTTTGGCTTATTTGCATTTACTAGAGAGAAATTTTTTACACTGTATTATTAACATTGTTCGGCAAACACAGGTGTAATAGGTTATGAGAAATTCTCATTAAATTTTAAAATTTCCCGTTTTATGAAAATAACTTCGTTCCCACCCAAGTTATCGGTTGATGCGGCAGATAAACTGTAAAGAAATTGAATGTATTTTCAATCCGTTTACCCTTTCAATTTTATTTTATTAGCTATGATATAACCAAAAGGAGTGTGTAAACTAGAAATAAAATAAAAACAACAATAATAACCGCTTCAAAAGGCTGAAGTATTGTTTAACGGATTTGTGTGCATCAAATTTGAGTTTATTTTTATTTAAAGCTTCACCTCAAGGTATTCTTATTATTTTCTTTTCCTCTCAAGTGGACTATTTCGAATATAAGAATAACAAAGCTCAAAGCAGCGTTAAGATGTTGCAGCTGCCGCAATGTTGCCAAGCGACGACTTAAGAAACGCTTGAAGAAATCCCACCAACTATTTTTAGATGTTAAGCGCGAACAAGCAGCATACATTTCCGGTTAGACATAGCAAGAATAATAGGTGAAAAAGGTAGTAGGTAAAGTAAAAGTTTCAAAGGTAAGAAATATAAAATAAAAGGTCGTTGTTGTTCAAGGGTCAATTGGCATATGATTGTGGAGAAGAATACACCTTTTATTTATATCTAGCTTTGATTAAGTATAGATAAAAGGCTGCGGATTTTTAAATAACATATTTTTTCATTTTAATTGGACATTAGTGGGGTGAATGGAAGTTCATTGGAAATAGGATCTTAAACGAAACAATTTTTAAGTTTTTTTTTTATGCAATGTGAACTTCTTTATATACTTTTGTAAGTCACATGCGGAAGTGCAGCGATTTTTCAATTTCCGTTTCATCTTAAAGCTTCATTGCGCAGAAGTCGAAGCGAAAGCATATACTTGTATGCGCTTTCTTTTTAACTATCCAACTTTTGCCTGAGTGATGTTAAAACAACTCGGTGGCTACACTTTCGGCGTATCTGGTGAAGTTACTGGGTGTTAAAAAAACTTTAGTAGATTCACAGCTGTTCAAGTGAGATCTTGCTTTAGCTTTAATACCGGCATTTAATCAGCACTACGACCTAACATAGCCTAACAATCAATCATGCCGAGTTCAAAATGTTTGCAATAGGCTTGCCATATTCAGTCTTTGGTTTGAATGTCATAATCTGAAAATAGCAGATCCATATTTCCTCGACCTTTATATTTCAGCTGCTGAAATAACCGCAACTTTATCTTTTTTCTCATCTGAATTCGTAAACCTATCTATGCAGACTCGCTTTCAGCTCATTCGCTAGACTGTTGACCAGTTTTGACGTTAAATATTCACAGATATACTTATCATCACCAGTAATTATATGTTTGCTAAACGTAAAGCTCTCAGTATTGTTCACAACCATCTCTTTTGCGACATTTACTCAATGCCTTTTCTCAAAGGATTCACGCTTCATAGTCAAGAGATTATCCATGGTGAGTTGAGTCGATCCATAAGATTTCTTTAAAGCCAACACTACGATTTGCATGCACTTTTTCTTTCATTTCGATGACTTCACGAAGTTCACTGAATGCCTTTTGGCAAGCACACATTAGTTGCTATATGGATATCAAATTTCATATTTCGGTTTTACAAACTAACTAATACTCGATAATTTTCACTAATAGTTATAATATAATTTCCGTCGAATTATTTTTTCGAAGAGATATGAACATGCGTACCGAGTACTAGTAGTCAAGGTCTTAATTCATTAAGGGCTCTAGAGTTGACATAATTTCTAAACAAAATTTTTGCATAAAAAGTTCAATTTAAGTAAAAATTTGTTCCTTACTCTTATAAGTGAAACGTGTACCAGTGCGTATGAGTAACCTTATGAATTGTGAGAAAAAAATTTATATTTCACTACATTTCACAACATTTCTAATTGCAGAAAAGGGTATTAAAAGTTCTTTATTTTGATTTCAATCGGTCAGTTTGTATGACAGTTATATGCTATAGTGATCCGATCTGAACAATTTCTTCGGAAATTATAGCAGTACCTAGAATAATAATCTATGCCTAATTTTGAGAATATACTTTGTCAAATATAAGAGTTTTCCATAAAAGGACTTAAGTTAGATCGGTGGGTTTGTATGACAGCTATGTATATGCTATAGTAATCCAATTTAGAGCGGATATCTTACCTTATCTTAAAAAAGTTTGCAAACAAGCACAAAATTTTGATTGTTCGGTTTGTTTGGCAGTCATTTGCTATAGTGATCCAATATCGGCTATTCCTACAAATGAGGAGCTTCTTTAGGAGGAAAAGGCATGCATGAAATTTCGTATCAACAACTCAAAAACTGAGGGTTAGTACGCTATCTCTTTCTATTTTCCAGCCGGAAAATGTGTACATATATAAGCAAGGCTGGTTGAAGAATTTATATAGAAGAATTTATAGAAGACATATATATAAATAACTATAATAATACAACTCTATAAATGTCACAGTTGTCGCACAAATAAACAAAAAATTTACAAAGTTTTTTTTTCTTTTCTTGAAAAAAACGTTTTCTTTAAAAATTTGTTTTTCTCTAAAAAATTTCGGTTTCAATAGCGGGTTATTTATTGCTTGCAATACAGATTTGAGTTTAAAGGTGTGGATGACTATATTTTTGAAAAAAATTTTTACTCTAAATAGGAAAACTTACTCTCTCACAGAAAAAGAGTATCACTAGCAGCTAAAAATATATATGAAGATATGCCATATAATATGCATGATGAACTCATATATATTCAATATATAATATGCATTTAATAGAGAAATCACATGATCTTTGTTTATATTTGTTTTCTTGCTGCAACAGCAATAAAACAGAAAACTGAAAAATGCTCTTGCATCAGTTTCTCGAAATTGAAAATTTGAAAATGCCACAAACAATTATTACTAATTTGCTTCGGCTATAACCCGGTAAGCGGATTCTAAACCACTAAAAAGAAAGAATTTGATTGTAGCATGAGTTCGACAAATGGTGTGAGTCTAATTGCCTAAACGGATATTTCATGTGCTCGTTGAAGCAATAAAAATTCACCAAATTAAAAGAAGATATTAAAATTGTGCATAATAGCCAGCGGCATGACAAATTGCCAAAGGACATTTTAATAATAGAGAGCAAAAAAAAAAAAAAATAGTTTGTATATAAATTATATTCAATTATTTATAATAAAATTATAATTAATGTACATATTAGCAAAATGGCAAGATTTATGAATTTAGTACTGTACATATTCTTCATATAAAATCTAAGATATAAAAGGAATATATCAACAGTAGTGCTATATAACTGGTCAAAATAAGAGTGATATGATTTCTTTATAAAAAGCACACACTAATTATTAAGGAAGTTCAAAAGTATTTTTTTATTTAATAGTAAGTACAATCGATACAATTAAGTTCTGAAAGTTTCCACAACTTCTTTTGCAGGAGCGAATTCTATGAACCCAATTTTCGAGTACTTTTTCCATCAAATAAAGTCGTATGCCATGCATAACACACATCAATATTGACTTCTAAAGCTTGCAGAGAGTCCGGTTTATTGCTAAAGAGCAATGACTGCTAATAACCCCACAAGAAGTAGTCTAATGGTGCTAAATCACAACCTCATGGAGGCCATTCAATGCCACAATTTCTTAAAAGAATTGAATCTCCAAACGTTTTGCGCAATTATTCGGTTGTTACACGGGCTTTGTTGCACATAGCCTCGTCTTGTGGGAACCAAGTGTTGTCACGATCAACTTCTTCCAACAGCGCTCATAAAAAGTTGGTTATCATCGATCAATACCGCTCTTCTTTGACAGTAACAGAGTTACCAGCTTCTTTTCAAAAGAAGTACGGACCAATGTTACCATCAGACTAAAATCCCAACACCAAACTGTCAATTTAGATGAATGTAATGGTTGTTCATAAATAATTTGTAGATTTCCTTCTCACCACAATCGACAGTTTAGTTTATTTACCTCGCCACTTAGATGAAAGTGAGCCTCTTGGAAGAAGATGATAATTTTTTTTTTTAATCGTTATCGTTTTCAAGTTGTTCCAAAGCAAAATCAGTAAATTCACGACGTTTACGTTGGTCCACTGACTTCAGTTCTCGTGTGGGAACAATTTTATACGGATGCAACCACAAAATCGTTTCTTAAAATCCGCCAGGTTGTGGTTTGAGATAGTCCCAATTCTTGAGAACACCTTGGGAACGCCAAATTGCGACCTTCAGTAAAACTTGCCTGAACAGTAGCAATATTTTCATTACTTCTAGCGCTTTTTTGTCTTATTGGCACTTGAGCATTATGTAAAGAAAATTTTTTTTCGAAATTTTCAACAATTCAACGAATAACGAGCACAAGTGGACGATTATTAGGATCATAAAATGGCAACAAAAGTGCACGAAAAATTGCATTTGGAGAATCATAATTTTTTTGATAATAAAAATGAATAATTTGTAAACGTTATTCTTGCACATATCTTGCTATGATGAAGTTGTAAACATTACTGAATACAATGAAACAAAATTAAACATCATGACATACTAAATAGCGCCGAAACGAACCTTAGGAATCACATCACTCCTATCAGAAAACCCGGTAAAATATGTGTGTATATAATTGCCTATACATTGAGACTTTAACTTATTAATAGTCGAAACTTTCTTATGTAAGCAATATAACGACACTAATAACACATATACCTACATATACTTATAGTATATATAAAATAAATGCATATATAGAAACTTCCGCAATTACTTTGATCCACATGATTTCTAGCTGGCTAAAATGTATCCGCTTTCACTAACCAAAAACATAGACAGCAAGCATTTTCTTGAAAGCATGTATTAAATCATTCTCCTAGCAATTACAAAGCCAAAAACAATCCTAAATGTTTCCACATAAATACGCACAAAATTCGAGATTCTTGCCGTTTTGCTTGGTTGCTACTTGCTGCGGTTGCCCCTATTGGTTGTTGCGTCGTTCACCGCAAAAAAATTTGCATATTCATCATTTTAATTGCTACAATGTGCGCATTTCGTGTACGGAATCTAATTTGCGGTGAAGCATTTCGATGAAAAGCCAACGAAAGAGCAGCTTTTGACGGCAGATTCTTGATTATGAAATTGCTCGGCTGTGCTGTCTTCATTGCTTATTTTCCTTTGATATTGAGTTACTTCATTGCTTTGCTTTTAAAGCTGAGACGCTGGTAGTCTTTTAATTTTGATGACATAGCTCAAAGGATTTGTCGATTTGTTTGAAGAAATTTCGATAAGGAAATACGGTAAATACAGAGGAAATAAAAAAAGTGAATGAAGATAGTGAATTTTGTGTGGTCATTCAGCATTATTTTTGGTAGGAAAAACCAAAGAAAACAGAAAAGGTTATTACCGGTTCGTAGCTTTAAATTATCAGAGACGAGATTTCATGAATTGGTTTGGTTTATCTTGGAAATTACTCAATGATGGTATTCAAAAAATATTCTAAAAAAATTTTCCAACAATACTAGATTTGGTAACAGTGAATGTGTCTTCTTTGATGATACATATTACGTTCATAAGAGCATTTTTTCAGTATTTAAAACAGTGTGACATGCAAAGTTGTCTCTTTATATATCAAATTCAAGCATAGCCCTTTCACTGGCTTATAAAACATATCCTATATCAGAACTCATTACACTCTTGGCGAATAAAAACCAAAACCAAAAAACACAAAATTCGATAACCAATAAATAGAAGCAAAAAAACTATTTTTTATAAGCACTTTGCCTAACTAAAGTCAATGTTAGTTCAAAGGCAAGCTCATATAAACCATACACATGAGCACACATACAATATATATATGCATAAGTGTGTGCTCAAATAGAAACAAAAAATTTCCATAATTGTAAATAACTGTGACTAAGTGGAAGATTGTCCTTATCAGTTGGACTATAATAGAATGTCTTATCACTCAAACAGATGGCCAATATGTACATATGTATATAGCTGCACAACACTAAGTCAGGGGTGGGGAGAGAATTTCAGTCAATTTGGAAATGATATACATATGATATATTTAGAACCTGCGTTTATACTGAAATAAAGATAATTGTTGTCGCACCATCAAAATACATAGTAAAAACCTCCCTAATATTTTCGCACTGTAGTGAAATTTCTTATTGCTTAAATAAAAGCTTGACATACTGGTAATTTAGTAACCAAATGCAATTCTTTATCATCTATGTAAAAATTAGGTAATAACGTTGAAGTCAGAAACTGATTTATGGTGTACTCATACGCCATACTTAAACGAAGATATAGGGTCACTTAACCGCACAGCTTTTAGGTATTCCAACTGGAAAGCAAAATAGTTCTGTTTACCTAACGGTTGTTGTCTTGTGAACTCAAGCTGATCCGTTTTCTATGAGTACAAGGCCAATTTCGCGTTTTTAGAGCAATTTTGCTATAGTATGGTGGACAGGCGTTCGGAAATCCACCTACCGGAAGCCAATGAAAAGCTTTCACTGCGCTGTGCATAACGGGAGCTTTAATAAAAACTCTAGCGGTGGCTCTTGCACTGGTGCTAAACCTGCCACCTATAGACCTCTACGCTGAAAACTATGGCGCAAAATCGGCGGGACGACTACTGGGTACCAGGAGAATTTACATATAGAATCTTTGAGCCAGCTCTTTGGGTAATGGTGGTTGGTCAAACACCGACTACATGACCCCACTTTCCAACAGGGAAACCCATGCATTGTCTATGCGACGATTTCGACAAAACCATGGTAAAGAAAGTCAAAACACGATGGCTACCTAGGTGCAAAACTGCAAAAGTTGTGTGCAAAACGGTAGATCGGAAGTACACAAAATTGCTATTGGCACTATAGAAAAGACTGTAGTAAAATGAGCGGAATGTCTGGTAGCGTCACACTCCAGCAGAATGACTACAGAAGACTGCAGGAAATGTTGTGAGCAGGGCATCAGAGATAAAGTGGAGCATCTCTTGTGCACTTGTCCTGCATTGGCAAGACTATGCTGTAAGCATCTGGGATCCCTACGGTATGATACCCTGGAGCAAGTATCGATGGTGAGGCCGCAGATTTTGTTTAAATTCGCGTCAAGAGCAAGCATTCTAAAGGATGACTAGTTCTCTTGGATCTAGGAACTGAACTTCATCTGGTGTCGCAAAGGATCAAAACTTGTCTATGCGTGTCTTATTGTCTACCAGTTTAATCTAATCTAACCTAACCTGATGATTGTTTGTATCACCTCAAACTAATTTGATAGTATATGTTTTTGTTTATATTTTATTCAAAATATGGTCGGAATGGTGTTTTAACTTCGACAACTGGGATGGATTTCAATATTATGTCATTTTTTGGCCACCCTATAGATTTTTTAAAATATATATTGTGACTAAAAAGTACCCGAAAATTGTAAATAAAGCTCAAAATATTTAATTATTCATCAATATTTATTTTCTCGCCATTTATGCCACCGATTTTTCCAGCTCTTACAGCGAAACTTGTTATACTTCTTCGATCGACTGAAAACGGGTTGCATGGAAAGACAATTTCAACTTATGAAACAAGAAAAAATCACATGGAGCCAAATTTGGTGAATACGGTCGTTGATTGATGGTATCATTGCGTTTTTGATTATTAATTTGGTCACAATCGTGGCAGGATGCGACGGTGCATTATCATGGTGTAAAATCCATGAAATGTTCTTCCACAATTTCATCCATTTTCGACGGATGTTCTCACGCAAATACCTCAATACCGCCAAATAGAACTCCTTTTTGACCGTCTGTACCCGCGGAACAAACTCATGACGCACTATACCATGATTACCGAAAAAAAACAATAAGCGTCACCTAGAGTTTTGAGCGGCTTTGGCGTCGTTTTTTTGGTTTCGGCTCGTTATTTTCCATCCATTCCGATGATTGTTGACTTGTTTGCATGTCAAACTCATAAATTCATGTCTCATCGGCAGTTATACAAGTAATGCTCTCCATGAATGTGGAATCGGAATTCGCACGACCAAGCATTTCAAAGAGATCTGTTTACGGTACTCTCTAAAATTCCCCTTTATTGGGACAAATCGAGTAAGAACGCGTTTCGTACCCAAAATATTCACCAAAATCATTCGAACGGAGTCGATAGAGTTGTCGATCTCTATTGCAAAACACATTTTTTGGAAATATTATTTAACCGTGGAATTTAATTACAATTTCCGTGTGCTTTTTTGTCACGATGTAATTGGAAGATTTATGGAATTAATAAAGTATTTTTTTTAATCAACATTCAGTATTTATTATTTATTGATATCGATTAACTGTTCGTAATATTATCTATGTATCCAGTACGCCAGGCTTATCATAAATGCAGGATTTCAGAACAAACAAATTAGGTATGCTTTAACCAAAACTTTAACCAAATCTGCCACTAAAATACTTTTACCAATTAAAAACAAAAAATTATAGATCATAAAATTTGTTGATATTTAAGCAAAAACTGTCTGTACTTCTTTTACTATATAGAGCAATTGCATTTTTCACCCATAAGTATGCGCTTTAAAACAAATAGTGACACTTAAATTATAATTTCCCTTAACTAACCAATCGAAAAAATTGCAATAACAATATAATCCTTGTCATTTACTCTCCACTTCAATGTTTTCATGACAATTAAGTCTGTCTTTAATGCCAACCGGCCACATTAAAAGCTTCATTTGCCGCAATCGCCCAGAAAATACG
This sequence comes from Bactrocera neohumeralis, assembly GCF_024586455.1. Taxonomy (NCBI): domain Eukaryota; kingdom Metazoa; phylum Arthropoda; class Insecta; order Diptera; family Tephritidae; genus Bactrocera; species Bactrocera neohumeralis. Next base: position 19,671,992 of record NC_065921.1, on the reverse strand, counting down.
CAATTCATATTACCGTTATGTTATTTCACCATTGTTACTGGAAAGTACGAGTACAACGCTCGCTTATAAACGCCGCGCAACCACTTTAAGTGGTTGTTATTGTTCCTGCAACAGCCAGCACGCCACACCATGGCAATCATATTCGCATATGCGCTGACGGTATTTTAATTTTTCCTCCTCAATGTTGGGTTTTTTCTTCGGCTTTCCTCCGCTTTTTGTTTCTCGTGTTGTTTTTTTGTTTTGTTGCTTGTTTCCATTGTTTTAAATACAACATGGAGATAAAGAAAACATTGCTAGCATACTTTCGTGCCCACACTATGGAAAAAAACCATGGAATCGCATTGCTTCCCCCCAATTCGCCGCGCCTTATTTTCTTATTATGGAATTATTATGCCTTACGGCAGTGTGCTTGGCGATATTGCGCTTCTCTCGGATTGTGGAGCTTTGTTTTAAGTATTAGGTATTTAGGTAGTTCAGCTACATATTTCTGATTGGCATTCAATATTTTCAATTTTTCTGAATTAATTGAAAGCGCTCATGAAGAACTTAAATAATTTGTGTTGCCTGCGGCTTGCAGAAATTATAATTTTTTAAATATGCGCAAAAATTTACTGTAACATCAGAGTGGAGAGGAAGTTTTAGGGCAAATAGAAAAAACATTAAAACTTTATTAGAAATTTTGTTAAATAATACTTCAAATATATCTGTTCACAATCAAAATCTATTTGAATATGTATGGAAATATGTCTTCAGAAGCGATCCTGTGGAATTCTTTTTTAGTTATGCTAATTTTTTTCATCACAATATTCTCAGATATTCAAGATATTTAATACAAACATTTTAAAGAGATTTAAAACGAAGCTAATATATGCTTTCTTTCAAGACAGTTGGCTTACTAATGACCTCAAATTTTAAGATTATTGTATAACGTAACATAGCATGCTAGACCTAGAATTGAAGCCCCTTCCCATATTGGACCTTCGTAAGGTACGGCTGAAGATATAGAGGAGAGAAAAGAAAGAGCAAAATATTGATTTTTATTCTCTTCGGGAATTCTTCTATTAAAAATCTGCATAAGAAAGGCTAATAGTCATAGGTCATTCATATGGCAGCTACGGGCTATGATGATATCATCTGAATAATATGGTCGGATACTGTATCGTTGGGTCGAACAATAACCTTGGCCGAAATTTCGTGATATCTAGTAAAATAAAAAAAATTTTCCTTACAAAGTTTTGTTTTTGATCAATCGATTTATATGGCAGCTATATCCTATAGTAGTCTGATGTGGTCCGTTCCGACGGATAAGCAACTCCTTGAGGACGAAATGACTTATGCAAAGTTTCAGGTCGGAATCAAAAGCTGACGAACTATTTCGTGTTTACACTCACACCCAAACATTCAGACATATCCACAAAAATATATTATTATATTTAACTTGAAAACATTTCTTTAAAAGTTATATGCAGTTAAGTTTCTACATCCAATGGCCTGAGCATTCATACAACTGATTTACACATTATGTCATTGCTCATACGTCATGGTGTACTATGCGAATACTGTACATTTGAGGCATACATTTAACTGTTTATAACTTTCAAAGGGATGTTTGTAGGAAAAAAATTACTTAAACCTTTTATTAGAGCGGACAATTTTGTATAAAAAAATCACTTTTTCAAAAATGTAGCCATATATTTTGGAGATAAGAACTTTATTGCAGAGTATCAAAAATTACATACAAAATATATGAGAGAAGTAAAAAGTCTTAGGCACCATTGAAAATGACGAGAATTTACACTGTATAATTTAGAACAAAACCTGAAACTTCAGGTGACGCTTGCCATCAAAAAAACTTGAGAAGTAACGCACACCCTCATGTATATACTTCTAATATTTCCTGCATGTTTACATCTCTAAAGTGGTCTTCAAACCAGATCCGCTAATTTGTAGTGTATTTGAAAGTTATTGAATTACTTGTGCCACTAATGTCATTAAGAATGCGACAACTCAGCAAAGTTCGAAAACTTTCGACAACTTTTCTCATGAACACGCAAAAGGCATAAAGGTTACATACAAACATTTGCACATATGCTACTTCGTTCTTAACAAAATCCTAATAAAGAACATAATAGTTGTGGTGCAAAGCGTAATGAATAACATGAAGTGTTGCAGCTATAAATCATTATGGATAACATGGCACCATATATATTATATTATATGCTTATTAAATGGGCATAAGCACACAAATAAAATACATAATACAAAATATTTCGGTTCATTAGTGTCACTTATACTAAACTTCTAAGGCGTTATTGGAAAAGCAGGGAGAAAATTATTATTAAGCTTATATACAAGTATATATTTTATAAATACTTTATATAATAGATATATATATTTATATAAAATAATGCTGCCGAATATGCTTCTCTCTTTGGCCTATACTTATAGGTATCTTCAGAGCATGATACACGCGCTTTAGCCAAGCATTTAATGTAGGGTGACAGCTAAGTTATCAGGCTTGTGTGGGGATATACGATAGCTGAACGTGTCCCATGACAGACACTCACTTAAGTAATGTTGCCATAAGCTATATTTACAAAGCTAGCCGCATTAATTGAAAGCGATATCGATTCAAATACTTCATTTCTTTTTTATTTTTGGAGGATTGTTTTACATTAAGTGCTCTTAAAGCGCAAGCGCCTGAGGCCTAAAATAACATTTCAGCGACTTTCTTACAGCATAAATAAAACACCAGAGAGAGAAGTAGGGAAGTAGGCAAATTGATTGTTTTGAGAATTTCTTAAGACATTGTAGTGAAGACTTCTTTTATTTTTTAATAAAACAAAATTATATGAAAAGAAGAATTAAAAAAAGAAGATTGCAACGAAAACCAGCCGTTCATTAATAATAATATAGAATACCGATCAAAAGAGCCAGTTATAAATGAAAGTCGCCTCGAAATATTTTGCTATGTATATGTATATATTTTATTTGAAAGTATTAACTGTCTTTTTGTGAAACTTAAAAAAAATGAGGAGATGACTTCAATTGTGATACCTGTAACACCAACCGGAAGCAGCTAAAGAGGAGGAATCGGATTTAGAAGAGGACAAAATGTAAGCGTCTTAAACGAAACAGGTCATCACTAAAGTTGCAGTTATGTTATCACGTCACAGGCATGGCGCAAAACAAAACAATCCATTCACAATGAACCGGCCTTCTTCGTGGTCGAAACCTAAAAACTTTCTACCAACGGATTTTTATTTTAAGGCTTGTGGTCTTCAATTTAGTTACCAATATTATTTTTGGAGTTTGACACTTTACACTCAGTTTTGTTTGCTATTTCATAATGAATAGACTTACTTCAGAAGAACTTTTGCAAATCGTTCAAATTTATTACCGAAACAGTTGTTCTATGGGCAGTGATAATCATTGGTTCACATTTCTTTGTAAATGAACTCAGTCGTGATGGTACTATCAATAGGAAACGCTATACTTCAATTGATTAATTTCGTGCCTTAATTGGAGACTCTTGATGTGAACACCCTATACACAGTGAACACCCTATACTGCCAACAAGACGGTGCAGCGCGGCATATATCCAGAAAGACAACGAAACAATCATTTAATTTAATTGAATTGAATGAATTTAATTGAAAGAAACTTTCTACGAGCATATTACCTCCCATCGTGGGCCTATGGGGTGTCAGTAGTTGCAAAAAATGATCGAATAATTTACCTCTCGTCTGGAACTTATTCGAGTCAGCCGCAGTAGACATTTGAAAATTATTTGAAACAGGAAAAAAACGTTAGCTTCGGCTGAACAGAAGCTAATATACCGTTCACAGGTGCATTTCTTTTAATAACTACGTGTTTAAGTAAATCTAAAAACGTAACCGGACAGTGTTAACCAGTCGCTAACTGAAAAAGTCTCCAATGCAAGCCTTTGACTCCGATCGTTCTGTTTGTATGGAAGTTGCTATAGTAATCCGATCTGAATAAATTTTTCGGAGATTCTTTTATTACCTTAAGCAGTAATCCATGTCAAATTTCGTGAATATACCAGACAAATGCTAAAGCTTTCCATACAAGCCCTTGATTCCGATCGTTCGGTTTGTATGGCAGCTATATGCTATAGTTAACCTATCTGAACAATTTCTTCGGAGATTACATTATTGCCTTAGAAAATAAACTGAGCCAACTTTTGTGAAGATACATTGTCAAATGCAAAAGTTTTCCATACAAGAACTTGATTCCGTTCGTTCAGTTTGTATGGCAGCTATATGTTATAGTGGTCCGGTATCGGCAGTTTCGACAAATGAGCAGCTTCTTGAAGAGAAAATGACGTATGCAAAATTTCAAAACGATATCTTAAAAACTAAGGAACTAGTTCGTATATATACAGACAGACGGACAGACAGACAGACAAACAGACAAACGGACATGGCTAAATCGCCTCAGCTCAATATACTGATCATTTAAATATATACTTTATAGGATCTCCGACGCTTCCTTCTGAGTGTTACAAACTTCGTGGGAAACTTAATATCCACTGTTCAGGTTATCAAAATAATGGCAATCTCTTACCCTTATAATAAAACTGAAAAATTTAAACAACTAAAACCCGGTGGTATATATATATGTATATGTGAAAATGGCATCAAACACATATCTACTTAAATCACTATTTATTTTATTAAAATAAAATATATGAAATCGTAATGGATTCATTATGCACCAGATGTGATAATATTTACTCTCGGTTATCACTTAATATCTTTTATTGCTGACACAAAACGCGAAAAACAACAACATTTAATTAAACTATTTATGTATGTATATATATACATATATATAAACTATGAAAAAATCAATGAATAATAAAATGAAATATGTTTGTGCATATACACTCACAGGAGGGGGTATAGAAGTGCACTATGCCACATGGGTGCTAAACTAAAACTCTTCAAAAAATTTTGTTTGCTTTTCCTTTATTTTACCGAACGTCATACCGCAATCTAACTCAGCTGCCAACGGTTTTTTTACAAGCCAAACCAATATGAACCCTCATTGCCAGTTATAGTTTTTATATTCATTGCACTGACGAGATAATGAATCGTAATCACATAAGTCAAATAAGCCCAGCCATGATGGCAGAAGAGCCTTCATTTGCTATGTGCACACATATGGTCATATACAACATATATATTATTGTATACATGTACAAACCACATATAGAGCTGTCATAATACTCGTATATCCATAAAGAGTGCCTAATAAAAATCGGTTATTATGGTGAAGAATATTTACGGTGGAGTCATAAAAAACGGGAATTGTGTGCAGAAAAGTGCACAGGTGTGTGCTTGCGATAAAATAGAGAGTTTAAACCGAGTGGAAAGCAAATAATAAAGTAAAAATGTCAATCATATATTAGATCAAATAATCATAAGTACATATATGTATGTATATACTTTCTATTTTTTGTCAGCGTTTTTAAATTTTGATCTAGTTTTTAGCTAGCCATCATAATTTCCGAGCTGCAATATTGACGGATTAATTGAAGTGTATGTATACTTTTTGAGTCATCTTCTGAAAGAAGGCTTCAAGTAAATTAGACTGCACAAATGCAAGCAGTTTTTTCAGTTACATGCCGTCAACGACCATGAAAGTACGAGTATTATTTTTACAGATGAAAAAATGTAATAAGTAAAGTGGCAACAGTTTGTGGCCAGAGTTGGAGAAAAACTGATTAATGGCCAAATCGTTTAAGGGCTTTCAAAAATCAAAAGGTGACTACTTCGATAAAAATAAAAAGCTTACAGCTTATTTGATATTACAAGGTGCGTTCCAAAGTAAACAGGACTTTAAAAAAAAAAAAACAGAACAAATGGTTTTTTCGGCAAAATCAATTTATTTTATTTTAAATAGTCTCCTTCTGCTTCAATACAGCTTTTTGCAGGGTCCAAAAGCATTTCGAACGAGTGTTTTAGCTCGTTGGCCGGTGCCATATTAGGTGAACACGGGGAGTGGTTAATGGTTAGAATGTGATTTTCGGTCAAATAATCGTTCTTCGAATTACCTCTCGTAAGCCCAAATGTTAGATCAAAATGCGATAAATCGATGTTTTAGAGAAATTCAATTCCATTTCCATGAATTTCAATGATGATTTCGGCTGATTTTTGATGAACTCGCGCACAGTTTCGATGCAATTTCCGGTGATCACAGATTTTGATTGGCACACATGTTGATCGTCATTTATGTTCTCACGACCACTTTGAAAGCGTTGAAACCACTCGTGCACTCAGCTACGGGATAGGTAATCTTCGCCATAAACTTGTGTCATCAATTGAAACGTTTCGGTTAAATTTTTACCAATTTTAAAACAAAATTTAATGTTGGCTCTTTGTTCGAAGCTCATTTCCGTATCGATAACACAAACTTACTGACACTTAAAACGCAATAACTTCACTTCCAATTAATGAAATGTCATGTGATTCTGACTGGACGATAGATAAAGATAGCAGATTCTAAAGCACCAGTCGACATACAGATGACGCCACCAGGGGCCGTTAGATTCAAAAAATCCTGTTTATTTTGGAACGCACCTTGTATACGAGTATATGGCTGACGTAAAGGTATGTTAGCTACGCACAACACTCTAAACATCTATACGGATGGACGACCAAGTTGGTGCGGGGTTATACTGTCCAGAGTTAGGCATAAGGCCACCACTGCAATATACATATTTCAAGCTGAGGTCTTTGCCATTGCAAAAGCCGCGGAGCTGGCCTCTAACGCACTTGTAGGCAATTCCAGAGTCAACATCTACGTAGACAGCCAAGCAACAGTCAAGGTAGTAACCTCGTAATGCATATCGGCCAGAATTGTCTTGGGAAGCAAGGCAGCAGTAAAAATAAGCAACTTAACTTCTACTAGGTGCCAGGCCACAAAGGCATCGAGGGCAATGAAATAGTTGACAATATTGCCAAGAATGGTGTACAGTTAACATCCAAAAACGTGATCAACAATGGGAAACCCATGCATTTTCTATACGACAACGTCGTGATGAAGAAATCAAAGCCCGATGGTACGAGCTATCGGGTGCCAAACTGCAAACGTCAAGTGCAAAACGTTAGATCGGAAGTACACTGAATTCCTTTTGACACTCGATAGAAGGACTGAGGGGAATACTAAATGCTCACTGTCTGGTGGCAGATCGAAAAGAATGCCGGAAATGCCTAGAGCAGGGCACCAGGAAAACAATGGAGCATCTCTTGTGCACTTGTCCTGCATTGGAAAGACTACGGTCTAAGCATCTGGTATCCCAAAAATATGATACACTGAAGGAAGTATCAACAGTGAGACCGCAAAGTCTGTTAAAATTCGCGTCAAGCGCAGGCATCCTAAACGATGACTACTCCTCTTGGACTTAGCAAATTAACGCCATCTGGTATGGCAAAGGACCAAACTGGTCTATGCATGGCTTATTGATCCACCAGATTAACCTAAACTAACCTAACCTAATATTATATATGTAATTTTAAATAAAATTAACTTGATTAAAAAATGCATTATAGCCTCATTCTGATTACGGTATCAACTTGAAACATAATCTATGGCAGGAATAATTATTTACCCAATAAAGTCATAAAATATACTTAAAAAGTTAATTTTCTTTAACAAAATATTCCTTGAAGAAACTCCATTCCTTTCTTTCATTTAGTGTATTAAAATACACATTCCACCTCCGCTTTGTCTTTTCCGTTCTCTTCGTTCTCTCCTTTCCCTTCTTTTTTTATTCTTTTGCTTTAATCAAACCATGCATAAAATACTCATTTTGTTGCCAACTTACAACAGTTTCTACTCTTATCAACATCTATATGGATACAATAAATTCCGAACAAACATTCCTATGAAATATTCAAAGCTCGAATTCCAACATTTCCATACGCCACAAAAAAGGATATATCCAAGCAAGGCTAGTATGAACGCAGAGCTATTGAAATTGAGCCAATGAATGTAAGAATGTTTTTTGAAATTAATACAAATATATGCTACTGTGTACTTGTTTATGTATATTCCTCCTATGTATAAATTATATTACATATGTATGTATATTAACAAAGAATCTCACAAACAAATATGCATTTCGAGTGCTTGAATCAAGACATTTTGGCCATAGTTCCTTCTAGCATAGCACAGAAGTAAATCTGGAACACTAAATGATGATTTCTCAAAATAATATACGTGAATTTGTATTTGTGTATCCATATCTATTCATTTACATTTTACTGAATTATTTTGTAATTTCACTATTTCATAAATGTTCATATACAAATACATCTACATATTCACATACCATATATGCTTTGAGAAATGCTGAGAAATCTAAATTGCAAGCTAAAGAATGTGAAAACTTGTGACAATGACAATAATTTCAACGGCTTTCACAAAAATATTAACATGTGATATATACATATATACTAAAATTAGTGTGTATGTATAACATGTACACAATAATGCACTGTGGATACAGTGTGGAAAATAAAATAACATCGTATTTCGGCTGAAAATTATGGTGAATATGCGATAGCTGAGCCAAATAGTACGAATTAAAAGTGCTGATTTTGACTTGGCGACTATAAATATTCGCGATTGCCATAAAAGTATAAAGAAGAGGAACTGAATGCATTACTTGATAAATATTGTTTCTAAACACAAGAAGAGCTTCCATGATCTTTAAGAATCACTCTAATATTTCAAAATGTTTGTATCAATGCAATTGGGTTATACTTGAAGACACCAAGAGACTTTAAAAAACGATTATATAAATAAAAATGCTATTTCAACGCCACAAAAAGAAGTCTATTTCTGATAGGTTTGTGATTGGTGAAAAAAAATGGATCCATTACAAAAAACTAAACGCCAATCATATGTATGTATATGAAGAAGAACTTGACACCAGATCGGAAGAGCGTGATATATTATGGCTTCAGAAACCGGCTGAAATTATTAATGGGTATTGCTACGTATAACAACTAATCAAATTACAACGAATGATTGCCGATAAACGCTCGGAATTTGGGACTGGACACTTTGCCTTCTCTGTCTTCTCTGACTACCTTTGTTCCGGTCGATGTATCATGCACTCACGGAAATACGGTTCGCATCAGAACAAAGTAAAAAACATTGTCTTAATTCATTTATGTTTGTAAATGCGACGCAGTTCTTTTGGGATGGAATCTACAAATTCCCAGATAGATATTGAAAATGTTATAAATTCAGATGGGAAGTACTTTGAGTAATATTGGTTTACATATTTTGTCAATGGATGTCGTTGAAGTCGTATATCTCCAGTGCAACCAATCACATTGTGTCACAGGTGAGATTTTAAGCTTCATTTAAGGGTTAGGGGTAGAAATAAATTTCAAAAAATTAATTTTTTGCATTTTCTTTAAGTGTAATATCTTAAAAATATTCTCTGAAAATTTCACGTTGATCCGATAATTAGTTTTTGAGTTATTCGACAAATAAAAAAGCGAGCTGGGGCACTTCAAAGCGCTAGTGTGAAACTTTAAACGCGTTTTTCTCAAAACTATGTTTTTTGAACTGGTGACAACTGCAACTCAAAAACCGCTCAGTAGCTTTTAATGAAAATTATACACCTTTTAGAATACAAAATAAACTCGGGCCTGATCAAAGGATTTTTTTTTCAAAAATTTCGATTTTTTAAGACCAATTAACTATTGCTTTTTGCCCAAAGATTTAGACAAAAATTTTCTAAGGCCGCCATTTTGTTAATTTTTGAAAAAAAAAATCCTTCGATCAGGCCCAGGATTATTTATTTATAAAACTAATTTTTTTTGTCCGATTTATTTTAGATGAGTCTCCAAGGACTTATGGTTGTCACCGCAAGTACCTTTTTTTTGGAACTGAGTCAAAACAAACAACTATAACTTTGGAAATAAATATTTTTGGTTTTTGAAACTTTCGTGACTTCAAGCCAACACATTCTATAATAATGCCATATTACTACTTTTGTAAAATAACACTATTTAATAGCAAAAAAATACTGAAAATTCTCATTTTTTCGTGCCTCTGACTACCCCTAACCCCTTAAGTCATTTCGACAAGAACCAAGTTGAAGAATAGACATGTCACTACATTTTCATAACAGCCACTAAGTTTCTAAATTCTGGAAGAAATATGTGCGCAGTTTTTCTCAACAGTGTAAATACATTTGATTCAGTAAGCATTTAAATGATTAATGTGTTTTCTTTCTACTTAACAAATACACATACAAACCAGTAAGTTTATGAATATTATATATTTATACATATATATACATACATATATACATACACATAAATATAAATACAAATATGCCTATTGAGATAAAAAAGTGTCTACTAATTGCAAGCCATTAATTCATTTTTCTCTTCAAGTTTGTGCTTAACAGTGTCCATGAAACGCATTTTCATAATAAGGATTATGCATTGTTATATTAATAGACAAATGTACTACACTTAATGTATGCATGCATACATACATGCATAGTAGATGATTCGAGGTTTTACAGGTTGGCTCAGCGTCTCGCAAGACAAGTATACATGTATAAGTGGAATAATTCATTGTAAAACCATAGAATTTATCTCTTAAAAATGTTCTGAAAATTGAAAGTTTTCGCATAAAAAATGTTATGGCTGTAAGAAAACACTTTTTACATTTATATGCTATTGGATTTTAACATGCTTCCAGCCATTGTTAAAGGGTGAGTGTAGGATTGCATTCGATAAACGGCGCGTGAACTGTCGACTCAATAGTGAATTCACTCTGACAACAACCTTAGACTTGTCTCTAAAGTTTTTTAAGAAAAGATGTTTGCTTATATATCTTATATAGTATTATTTATTATCAAGCGTGGTATACGTATCATGGTAAAGCCTAGACAGGCAGGATCTGAATTTGAAACATGGTTACACTTTAATACGGTTTCTTCAACTAAGTTTCATCAAATATAGGTATATGTAGGTTAGGTTAATCTAGTAAGCCAATGAGCTATGCATAGGCCAGTTATAGACCGAATAAGTGCTGCAGAACTAAACAGAGAAGGTACCATCTTCTATAAAAGTGTACAGCTGGTGGCGTACGCCGATGATATTAATATCATTGGCCACAACGCCGTTAGTTCTGCTTTCTCCAGAATGGATAAAGCAGCGAAGCAAATGGGTCTAGTGGTGAACGAAAGCAAGACTAAATATCTCATGTCATCAAACAAACAATCGTCGCACTCGCGAATAGGCATCCACGTCACTGTTGACAGTCATAACTTCGAAGTTTTAGATAATTTCATCAATCATGGACGATGACAGCATCTGATAAGTCGACGTTACGAGTTTTCGAGAGAAAAGTTATGCGAAAGATTTACGGTCCTTTGCGCGTTGGTCACGGCGAATATCGCATTCGATGGAACGATGAGCTGTCGCAAGCAAGTCTTTTTGATTAGTATAAAATATTCAAAAAGGGTCGAGAACACTTTCACGACGAACCATGTGCAGGACGGCCATCAACATCAACTGATGATCAATGCATCAATAAAATGAAGGAATTGATGCTTGAGAATCAATGATTACCAATCAGAGATCTTACTGGTATCGTTGGAATAGCGGAAGGATCAGTGAAAACTATGTTGAAAGATAATATAGGCCTAAGAAGAGTGAAAGCACGATTGGTTCCAAAATCACTAAATTTTTTCGAAAAACGGCGTCAAGTTAACGTCTGTGAAGCAATGCTTTCCGACTAACTTACGACCTGGAAACACACGATCAATCGGCCGAATATCGTGGCAAAGTTGAGCCAAAGCCGAAAACTCATGTCAAAGCAGATCAGAAATCAAGGCTATGTTGACAGTTTTCTTCGATTATCAGAGTGTGTACTTCCGACCGGCCAAACTTTCAACAAGGAATTCTATTTGAGTCTTATGCGTCGTTTGCGCAAGGCTATTCGTAAAAAGAGAATGGAATTATGAGCCGACAACTCTTGATTTTTGCACCAAAATAAAGCATCGTCGTATCCTGTATTAATTCTTCGTGAGGTTTTCGCCAAATTTTCAACCAATGTCGTGCCGCAATCAACGTAGCTCCGTGTAACTTCTGGCTATTCAGCAAACTCAAACCACCACTTCCGGGAAACCTTTTTTTAGGTCAATTGAAGACATTAAATGTGAATCGCTACGCTCATTGAAGGCTATTCCGGAAACTGACTTTAACCACTGTTTCGAGGATTGGAAAAAAGGGTGGCACAAGTGTATTGGTGCCAAGGGAGATTACTTGAGGGAGACGATATAGATTTTGAAGCATAAATTAAGAATTTTTAAACTATGAACAAAGTCTTACTATTTTTTGCTCATATGTAGGTATGAATTTGATTGCGAATGTTATACTCGAAAATTTTAATTTTTCTATACCACGGTTTCATACTGAAAATTTTCGTTAGTTTCCTAAAAATACATCCTAGCCAGATATATGTTATGTATATATCTTGAAAAATGTATATATTCCTCAGTTTTTGAGATATTGCACTGAAATTTTGTACACATCCTTTTCTTCCAAAAAAACTGTTAATTTCTGAGCAGATCCGCACGTAATGAACCAAATAATAGCAAATAACTGCCACAAAAATCATCTAAATCAATTTCTTTTATGGAGAACTTTTTATTTTTATATTCCCTTTCAAGCTATAAGTAATGACCTGTTAAAGGTTTTATAGCTTCGGTGCAAGTGGAGTTAACATTTTTTCCGGTTTTATTTATTTTTCATCGTTTTTGCACAGCTAAATTATGAGACGCAGCTTTGAACATAAACGAATAAGCCCTGCCTATCCTTACCCATCTATACATTGAAAAAAAACTAATTTAATTTTTGGCGCAAAACATCGTTTACTACAATTTTCACACCTTTTTAAATATTTCCTTTAGTTCCGTTTATGACGCGCATCCTTTTCTACTTTAGGACATTGAAATACAACAACACTTGCAATAAAATCATTTACGGCAAACTGACCTTGAAGTTGGCAAGTAAATTTTGCTGAGAATGTAGGAAGCGCCAGTAAACAATTTTATTGCCTTTTTATGCTTCCAAGCGCTTTACTATGCGCCAAGGTATGCGTTATAATTACACGCCGAAAAGCAAGCCTGCAACGTGCTGCGTCACAACGCTTTGTAACGGTTGCGGGACGAAACAGGGACACACAATATAAATCTAAATTTCCTTACTTAACCTTTTATTTCACTTCTCCTGCATACACACATACATACAAAACATAGACGTGTGCAGTAAAATTTGTTTACCTTCATGTCTGCTTTGTTGTTCTTGTTGTCTCTCGCAACAAATGAGCTGTAAATTAAAAGCTAAAACGCCGCTCTGCGACTTGTAGCAATTTAGGTACAACCAATGAACAGAAAACTGGTACAGCAATACGTGCAGATATATTATAGTATATGCATTAGGGTGGCTCAAAAAAGTCGAATATATTTTTTCGCTTGGTACACTTGAAAATAAGTTCTAGACACTTAAAAGCAAGTCTCTCCAAGTATGATCTCTTAATTGTTCTCAGCCTTACAGTTTTGCATCAAATGTCCTATATTCGTATAGTACACCATGACGTATGAGCAACTCATAATGTATAAATTGCTTGTATGGATGCGCAGATCGTTTGATGTATTATACCATACAATTGAAAGCTCAGCAAGCGTTATCAAATAAACTTAACTTGTGAAATAAGATACACCCTAATGCATAAAAACGTATATAGAGCTATTATTGCGCAATATTTAATTTAAGGGTGAGACACACACTGTCTGCTGGGTGAAAGATGTAGGACCATAAAGGTCGTCTATATTTTATTCATTTTGATTCTTTTGTCTGTCATTAAGTTTGCAAACATAAATGAAATCGAATGACCTTACATAAATTGTACATAAGACAACATAACACACACATACACATGCGCACAGAGCATCTTCAATTCAACCAAATAAATTGTGTGCTTGTCTGTCGTTGACAGCGTCGGCAGGTCAAGTGGCCGCCAAACGGCCGTCAATGGCTCAACTTGACTGATTCTTCATAAGCGTTTAAATCACCTACAGCACTCAATATATCTGTTGCCTAAAGACGTGTAAAGTGCATGTTTATCTTTGCTCAACACATGCATACACACACATACATATATTTATGAAGGTAAGACCGTCACAGTTGTCCTTTACAAGCACACATTGGCAACGCAATCGATCAGCACGCTGAGTAAATTGCTTTGCGCGCCATTGCGTCTATTTAACTAACGGTATATGGCAATGTACAGAGAAATTATTTTGCATGTGTATGTGTAGTAGTCATATGCTGTTATTTTACTAGCTGCACATACACATACACATGCTAAATATTGCTTTTTATGGAGAGTAAAAAATCTTTGTTACTTTCATGCAACAAGCTAAATGAAGCTGTCAACAGCAGATGTGCACTTTGAGGTGGTACAAGCAAAAACACGTTAACTTCAGCTACATGGGAGACATAATAACCCTCACAGGTGCATTTCTTTTAGCAATAACATGTATAGTAATAAATCTGAAAACATACGTTCAAGCCGAAATAAGCTTACTTAAGAAGGAAAAATTATCTTCTGTCTCAGACTTGATTTTAATATTGGTCCGATATCGTCGGTTATACCATTCATATATTCTGTTTACGGTTTCCAATGCTTCCTTCTAGATATTTACTCAATTCATGATAAACTTTCCCTGTTTAGGTTATAAACTCTAACATCCAAAGCATTTCATAATTTTTTTTTTTTTGTTTTGTATGTTTTACAACTTTTTCTCTCAACTTATTGAAACAGCGTATAACAGTTTTCTCAACGTATAGTAGTTTGGAGCACCTAAAACTAATTGGGATAGATAAAGTTCAAATTTCAGCCATAAAAACATTGAATCATTATAAATGAGACAAAATCAAGTAAAAAATTTAGAACTTTGGTTTTCAAACAGTGTTACATCAAAACTGTGTTAAAAAAAACGTGTAACAACAAAATTAAGTGTACATGTGATCAGTGATCAGGATGAAGAGAAAAACTAATTTCCAGATGTCTTGCATTCGAACTCGGATTAGCTTTAAAGTTTTACAAGAGAGTGCGTGACCTCGGCGTTTAATATTGCTTTTGTACTAGTATACATGTATCTTACAAAACGTATTAATATATCAAAAGTATCACAAGGTGGGGGCATAATATAAAATTGAATATGCTTTGAAATTTGTGAACATCGATTCAGACCTTCGCTGCAAACCCATATACAGATTACAAATATACATATCGTCCCTGAAAGCTTAATTACCTTATACCATACTCCAGTGGTCAAAAAAAGTAAGACTTTTTAATTTAAATTTCGCGCGTAAACCCATTTGTCGACTTTTTTTTTCTAGATTGGTAGATTAGCGTTTAGTATATGCTTGTCTTTCTAAAGTACATAAAATGCATTCGCCGATTTTTACGATAAGTGAAATTATTCAACAAAGAATTTCCGTTAAATTTTCTGTACGGAATCAAATTTCTGATGCCGAAACGTTTAGAATGTTGGAAAAGGCTTTCGTTGATAATTATTTGTCGCAAGCAAGTGTTTTTTATTGGTACAAGTTTTTCAAAGAGAGTTGAGAACACTTTGACAAAGAACCACGTACAAGAGAGCCATCAAAATTAGCAGCTGATGATCAACTCGTCAATAAAACAAAAGAATTTGTGCTTGAAAATATACTATTAGCAGTCAGAGAACTTACTGGTATCGTTGAAATAACATAAGGGTCAATGAAAACAATTTTGAAACATCATTTGGGCCCAAGAAAAGTGAAAGCACGATTGGGTCAGAAATCACTAAATTTTTTTCGAGAAACAGCGTCTCTAACGTCTGCAAAATAATGCTTTCCGATTAGCAGGATATAATGAAACATATTATTACTGGCGATGAGTCTTGGATTCATGTTGCGACCCGGAAACAGACGATCAATCGGCCGAATATCGCGGCAAAGGTGAGTTGAAGCCTAAAAAACCACGTCAATGTTGGTCAAAAATCAAGGTTATGTTGTTAGTTTTCTTTAATTATCGAGTTGCCGTGCACTCCGAATTCCTTTCGACTGGCTAAACTGTCAAGAAAGAATGCTATTTGAGTGTTATACAGAAAAAAAATCATAAGGCTTGTTTGTTATGTAGTGTCTAGGGCGTAATTTCACCCAAGTTCATAGGAGCCTGAACAGTTTTGGTTCGATTTGGGACATTTTTAGTCAAAACACCTCAAAGCACTATGCGTGCAAAGTTTTACCCCGATATAATAATTGTTTCTTGATTTGTATACAAAAAAGTGAAAATTTCAAATGGAATTTAAGATTGTATTATACTTGTACGTATATAAGAAGTAGAAGGCGTGGCTGCAATCCGATTTCGTCTATTTTCACACCGCAATATTAATGTAATGTACCAAATTTGGTTGAAGTCGGTGGTGAGGTTCTCGAGATATGTGTTTTAACCAGAAGTGAACGGAGCCACGACCATCGTCCAATTTTTAGCAATGCCCACTTAAAGCCCTCTCACACTACCTCGGAGATAAAAGCTAATATCTCTGGCGTATTTAGTTATTGATTTATCGCGCTTATGTACAATATGCAGAGAGAGTTCTTATCAGATTATCCATTTTCATTCTGTCGGTAGGAATTTTTATATTATTTGTTTCAGTGGTTTAGGAGATATGTACATTTAACTCATTAGAGGAATTTTTTTGCCTACAGTTGCTCTTGCTACTGCAAGATTGGAGTTTTATATGCTACTTTAGTCCTTAGTTAGGTTTTCGGGTCCAATTGCGCCCATCTACTAACTCCGCCTTACTTTTACCAAGTTTGATAAATATATCTCAATTTTTACTGAACTTGCAGCTTGCATGGACATATGTATGTATAACCCTACATCTATCTCGATTAGTTTAAGGTGATATGTACAACAATTAGGTGAACAAAACTATGATACTCTGTAGCAACATGTTGCGAATGTATAAAAATGTGAAGCCGAAGCCGCGGGTTCAGACCTATTACACTTTATTTCACAGTTTCCATCTGCGTATCTCTTTTGAATCGAAAAAAGTCGATCAATTTCTGAAGCGAATGGTTACTGCTGACACTTATGATAAGGTCAAGCGACAGTGACAGTGAGGGTCCGTCCAATCGGCTTGAGCTCACGCAAACTGTAGACGAGCCAAGATTTGCGACAGGAAGCTTGCTGAATCTTTAGTAAGTTTAGAAAAGAATCACGTATGATGGGCTAAACTCTTAATATGTGCCTATACACGCAAAAATTAAATCGTCTGAAGGAGGCAATCGCCAAGAGGTGGCAAATTTCGGCAAATGAAATAGCCAGAACAAAGCCACATCTATAGTGACTCACCAGAAGCGCTTGGATGGGAATTTTCTGTGCATCCAGCAAGCTACATGTATAAGAATTATGGCAAATTATTTTGAATATTGTTGAAAAATTGGCCTCAAGAGAAGCTTGTGAAAATCGGCTTTACCATATTTTGCTAAGAATAGTTTTGTTTTTACTAAACCTATAAAAAAAATGTGTGATCACCTACAAACGTGATGTGATATTTGATTTATTTCAGTATAAATAATTTTATAAAGAACAATAAAATAGCAGATAATAAATAATTTCATAAAAAATAATAAAACAAAAGATGGAATTCAATTATTTATGCTTTACTTTCACAGAAGCCTTATGTGTCAAAGGCATATTTAACTTTTTGCAAAATTTTCTTCTAATACAACTTGCATTTTCTTCCACATTTTAAATTAAATTCTGCAGAGTTTATTACATTTCCTGTAAAGTACTTAGAAATTTTCAATCCCAGCACTAAAACTTGTGCGTCAAAGCAATTTAGCGAAATCATAATAATGCCAGCGAACATGACAAAGTAGGGGCGCAGCGAGTAGCTGACCTCCTTTGCCCAGCCAGCGCTTATTAGTAGTTGGTAGTTTATGGAAATGCCAGTACATTCCAGCTGATTGGCTGTTTCTGCAAATGTATATTGCCACTTGTGCACTTTTCGCCTGCATTCTCAATGCACCCTCAAATGCCAAACGCGAACGCAGTAAGGAATCTGAAATGAGAATGATTCACGCTTACCAAGTAGCTGGCGCAGTGCAGCTTTTGAGGTTAAGTGCAACTTTTGCCACAATCATTGACCCTGTCCCGGTTTCAGCGGTTTCAACGGCGCTTTGTGGCAATAAATAGCTACTTTGATGAGCAAGCAAAGCATAAGAGCAGACAAAATTTATTGAGTGCTTGCGTTGGCGCAACAAGTACGAGTATATACATATGTATATGTATGCGACGGTGTTGTTGCGGGAAATTTACGCGCGTAGAAATCGCAACATAATACAATACGACACATAATTAGAGCAATTTCATTTAGTTGCCGGACAAAAGTTCGCAAAAACGCAGGTTTAAAGGCATTGATTACATATTTTATAGTTCAACCGTATAACAGTGTATAGTTTTGAGCGTCAATGAAAAATTTTATACAATTTATAACTCATACCTTTTGGCGCAATGCATAAAAACTTTACATAAAAAGCAAAAATTTAACATAATTCATCACCTAATTTGTGCTTGGTCAGTTGAGTCATCGCTGATGTACATATCGTCACCTAAAATGCAAAACCACGTATCATCGAAAAAATCGAAATTGCGTTTTTATTGCTTACGATTCACTACATCTTGTTATATATACATTAGGGTGGTTCAAAAAAAAATTTTTTTTTTTGTTTTTCAACTCTTACACCCTCAAATTTTAGTGATTGACAAACAAAAATGCTCCCTCAAGCCGGGCGCTCTAGCTCAACTCTAAGGAGTCGCTATTTTTTTTTAGATTCCCATACATTTAACATAGGAATTTTCGTTTTTTCATTCAAACTAAAATTTCACCAACTAATTTTCCTTTCTCAAAAATAACCATCATATATTCAGAAAGTTCACTTTTCAAACTTTAAAAATTTTCTGCTAACATTTGAGGGGGTAAGAGTTGAAAAAAAAATTAAAAAAAAATTTTTTTGAAGCACCCTAATATACATATGTAGCACAAAATTTTCGGCTTCCGCTAACAAATATAACCAATATATAGCCAATATATAACCAATATATAACCAATATATAGCCAATATATAACCAATATATAACCATTTTATAACCTAAACTCAAATTTTTTTTCAATATTAGTGGTTTCTATTATATCGCTTTTCCTTCATCTCTAAACTTAAGAAAAGTGATGTTACGTTATTTTGCATTTTAGGTGAAGATATACATACATATCTGTATCTCAGCTCTCCCCATCGCTGAATATTCAGCCAGAACACGAATGGTAACTTAATAAGCACGCTGATACTTTTGATTATCCGAACAGTGTAAATTCTCATTATTTTTTTAATAACCTTTCTTCTCGTCACAACTTAATTTTCGCTGACCGCGCGCTTATTATGTTGAACTGATTATATGAGCTTTTGCAGTGGCATAAATGCATAAATATGAAATTAACGGGTTAAAACGTAGTGTATTATAGTAATCATATTATTACTGTTATTGCTTGCTCGTGAATTGCTTATTTTTTCCACATCACGTTCATCCTATCGTATTAAATTCGCCGCTAGCTCCGCCGTTGTATGCCAGCCAATGTCGGCTTTATTAATATTTTATTATCAGGCACTTTATGCACTTAATCAAGTGCTTCGCCAATTCATCTCACAAAACTACCATTTATTATATGTGGCACAAAAAAGTACAGAAACAACAACAACAACACAAAAACAATAACCGTAAACACGGCAATCACCATGTTATATTTATTATGCATAACTCTGAAGCGCCTATCAAAATTATATATAAAAGAAATATGAAATATGACAGAAATGTGAAACTGTGAGCACACATGCATTGAATATACTTGTAGAAGAATACTTAAAATTTATTGTTTAAATTGAAAACACTCAATTTCATTAATAATAGGCTTTCGTATGGCTTATGCAGGAAAAAATCCATACATACTGACGTGCAGAGCATTTAAGGCTCAAAACTCTCAGAAAAAATATTTGTTTTAATTCACATCTTGCAATGGTTATTGAAGCATTGCATTAATTTGTTATACTTTTACCCAGCAATACGGACTCTGGGAGGATATCTCTCGAAGTACTGCAGGAATATTGCCACCCTTTGTCGACCTACTGGATGAACGTCACTTGACTTGTGTCCTCAACTCGTTCCAGCCTTTTAGCAGCTGCAGCAGGCTGTTAAGGTGTCTTACATCTGGTTGGGAACTATCTATGCGAACTCCATTTGACTCGGCTACATCCCGAGGGCCTGGAGACGAGTCAAAGTTACGTTCATCCCGAAGGCTGATGCCACATTCCTCTGCTCTTTCTTACTAAAAACTCCGAAGAGGTACATAAGAAGCCGCATTCCGCGGGACTATTTATCAAGAGCGGAACATACTTATTGCAAAAGCAGGTCACGGAATACTGTCCCGCTTATTATCGTGTCATAGCTTGAGGAAGCCATTAAGGAATTCGCTGTTAGAACCTAGCTTGATATTGAGCGAGGCTTCAATAATGTCCTGCCGGAAACAGTCGTAACTGCTTTGGACGCTCCAGGGAATGAATCAAACCTCAAACACCTCATTTTCAGTCTTCTGTGCGACAGAATGGTTGAAACAGAATGGGGATCGCTCCTTCTCAACGAAATGCGATTACGGAAAACCCACAAGGTGGAGCTCACTCCTCCTATGGATCCTGGGCGTTAACAACGTGCTAAAAAATTTCATAATCCTGCCGGATGATTGCCTATGGAGACGAAAGTTCGGGTGTACCGTGAACGAGTAGGGTATCTCAGCGTCGAAACAAATAGGGCGGTCGGAAGTGCTCTCGGCCACCGAAATGGTTTTATTTACTAGAAGATACAAGATCCCCGTGGCACCGCTGTCGCAAATAGAATACATCCGTCTGTAACCAGTGAATACAGTGAAATAGCTAGGGCTCATCCTGTATAGGAAACTTTCTTGGAAGTCGATTATCTAAAAAAGAGCAAAAAGGCATTGATTGCCTTGCACTGCTTTAGAGGTTCCATTGGCAAAAAGGTATCGAACTCCTCTCGCTCTACGACACCATATTCAAGCCTACAGTGAAATATGTGGGACTCATCTTGAATAGAAAGTTTTCATGAAAGCCGAATATCAAAGAGAGAGCAAAACCGACAAAGATTGCTTTATATTGCTGGAGAGAAGCCATTGACAAAAGGTGGGGTAAGTAGTCCTCTGGCTCAGCGACACCATGGTCAAACCCTTTATGGCCTATGGAGTCTTTATGTGGAAGAGCGCTCTAGTAAAGAACACGTGTTAAGAAACTCCAGAGCGTTCAACGGTCGGCGCTCTTCAGCAATGTGCGTAGACACACTCCAACCATGGCACTTAAGGCCATCTTGCACACATTGCCTGTAGACATTGTTGGAAGGTGTATAGCGGCCAAAGTTGCTATCAGACTCAGAGAACCTGGGTTCCTAAAATAACACATATCTGAACACTTGGAAATTCTCACACACTTTGACTTCATACCGGATCATGACGGAGTCGGCAAACCAAACTTTGGCGGCTGCTTCCAAGATACCGGCGAGAAAGTTGTGGATGAGAAGAAGCCAATAGAGAAGAGAGACAGTTCTTAAACGGATGGGTCGAAGCTTTTGGAAAGGTTGGTGGAGCGGTTTACTGTCAGGAGACATCCTGACTATTGACGTTCTGCAATCTGCCTCCTTCAGAGAAGTGACCATCCACTAAGATCATAGTTGCATATACGGTATGATAGGAATGTGATTTCCAAGCCCAGATTGCAGTATTAAAGGATCTTGTATCGCAATTCAACTTCAGAATAAACTGGTCTATGCATGGCTTATTGGCCTACCAAATAAACCTAACCTAACCTACTAGGCTCCATATGGAGAATATACTTTTTATTTAAAGCTCTTTGATTGACAAAAACAATAGAATGTAATTTATGAGAGAGATTTAAAAAAAATTAAGGAGAGGTGGCGATGCCCCAGACCATAAAACTGTACAATTTAAGCGGTGAAGATTTCTATATATTTTTCAACAGCCAGACTTTCGGCTCATAACCTCAGTGTAATGCTGAAAATTTTGTTTAACAAATGGTATAGTATGTTCGTTGCGCTACTCCTACAGAGTTTGGCGAGGAGAAAACAGCTATTACTAAATCTCACCTCACCTCTCCTGAACCTAAATATGTATACACTTTATAAACGAAAACTTTCCATAAATAAAAATGAAACAATAAACACTTCGAGACAACTTTTTATGAATATTTGCCATCCATTTAGTTTCCTTGAGAAATCGCCGCCGTTGAAAGGCAATAACCCTTTATTACCCGACTTAGTCAACGGCGTCACTAAACAATGAAATCTGCAAAGTTTAGTGCTTGCGGGTTGAGAACCTCATAAAAATGTCACAACAAAAGCAATGGCTGTCAATGATATTGCAACGTCTAATACACGTGCGCAAAAAGCGACAAAAATGACAATGAAACTAACCGCAATAAGGGGGGCAGGCAATACAAAATGTATATACGCAACGAGGGCACAATGACATTGCGGAGCGTGGCTGTGGCACAGAGTGCAGAAACCTGCGGTGCATAATTGGATTTTTTTCCTTTCCATTATTTATAATGTAGTTGTCTCCTCGTGCATTTCGCACACTATAGTGTTTATCGCAGGCAACTCATCACCCACCCGCTAGAGTCCACGGCGTATACTTGACTTTTGCCCCTGCATTGTTGCATGCACATTTTCATACGAGTACTGTTGTATTGTGCGAATTCGTACTTCCCGTTGGCACTTGCGAACACAACCCTAGAACTTCGCCTGGCATTTGGCGGTGCATTCACTTTGGTCTGCACTAATGCATGGCGCCATGCTTGTCATAAAGCGGCCAATGAACCACTAGACGCCGGAAGCGCCAAATATGCAATCGACTGGGGCACTTGACTGATGTACTTAAATGGAAATGAAAAACAACAAAGATATGTTATGTTTCTTGTATAGATATATACTTATGTATGTATGCAATAGATATGGTGATGTATTTAAGTAAATAAAACAAAAAATATTTATGACTACTTGACGCAGTCAGTAGAGGAAAAAATACATATATAAATTTTTTGAATCTTCAAAACTCTTAATACAAAAGAGTTAACTCAATTGTGGAGTCTATATTTATTAAACTTGGTTTTCTATGTAGAAAAATGCAATTATCTGTATATATCAAGCGCAATTCAGATACTATAAGCAATCCAGGAACGAATATTCTTCGAACTCATAACATCGTCCACCATACTTATATACTTATATATTATATATTTATATATTTTTTTCCTATTCTGGGATCTGAAAAGAGTGCTCGTCGAAAACTAATTTCCGTCCAACAAAATAGTAATTGCGGAGACTGAGCCGTATTCAAAATAAAAAATAAATCGCACTACAAAATTGATACCAAAAAGATAGCAGAGCACTAGAAAAGAAATATCACACTCGATGTCAACTACCTTAAATACTAATATATCATCTACATGGCATTAACATCATAATATATTTTTCGGATTTTTTCAGAGGTTTCAAGATTTCATCTTATTGAGCTAGGCATTCTATAAGGATTTTATAAGAATCAGCTGAAACTCTAAAAAAATTATATTAAATTTATTACGTAAATTGTCTTTGATATTTCGGGTTTTGATAACCAACAGAGGTTAAGAGGCCGAAATGCGTGAGTATGAAGATATTGACAAGCTGGCCCACAGGGGTAATGCTCGAAAATTTTACGAAAAGATTCGGCGACAAACAGAATGTTTTAAGACCGGAGCTTACTCTTGCAGAACTCCCAGAGCTGATCCAGTGACTGATGCCCAGAGCATACTAAAATTTTGGAGGAAACACTTCTTCAGCCTGCCACCACCAGGAGATGGTGAACCCGATTCCCATTCTATGACGATGGAGCAGAAGTTCTATTGCCCAACCATGAAGAAGTTCGAATAGCAATTACCCGCCTGAAGAACAACAAAGCGTCGGGGTACGATGGATTGCCGGTCGAGCTATTCAAATACGACGGCGTAAAACTGATAAGGACTTTTAACTTCTAACTTTTTTGTAGAATATTGTCGGACGACAGCGTGCGCGACGATTGGAATTTAAGTGTGCTCTGTCCAATCCACTAAAAGGGAGACCCCAAAATATTCGTCCAACTACAGTGGGATATGTCTCTTCATCATCGCAAATAAGGTTCTATCGAGCGTATTTTGTAAAATATTAAAGTCAAGAAACTGATTGGACCTTATCAGTGTGGCTTTTGGCATGGAAAATCAAAAACCGACCAGATGTTCACAATGCGCTAAATCTGGGGAAAGACCCGTGAAAAGAGGATCGACGCACACCACCTTTTCGTCGGTTTAAAAGCCGCAACACGAAAAGGAGCTGCCTTTATGCCACGATGTCTGCGGTATCCCCGAAAAACTAATATGGCTGTGCAGACTGACGTTGAGCAATACCAAAAGCTAAGGATCGGGTTGGACCTCTCCGTCCCGTTCGATACCAAACGAGGTTTCAGACAAGGAGACTCCCTATCGTGCGACTTCTTCAATCTGCTGCTATAGGAAAAAATTCGAGCTGCAGAACTTAATCGTGCAGGTACAATCTTCTATAAGAGTGTACAGCTGCTGGCCTACGCCGATGATATTGATATCATTGGCCTCAGCACCCGTGCCGTTAGTTCTGCATCCTCCAGACTGGATAAAGCAGCGAAGCAAATGGGTTGGTTGTGAACGAGGGCAAGACGAAATATCTTCTGTCATCAAACAAACGGTCGTCGCACTCGAGACTTGGCTCCACGTCACTGTTGATAGTCGTAACTTCGAAGTTGTAGATAATTTCGTCTATCTTGGAGTCAACATTAACACCAACAACAATGTCAGCCTCGAAATCCAACACTGAAAAACTCTTGCCAACAGGTGCTACTTCGGACTGAGTAGGCATTTGTGATGTAAAGTCTTCCCCCGAAGTACAAAAATCAAACCCTATAAGTCACTCATCATCCCTGTCCTGCTATATTGATGAATCAGCGTTACGTGTTTTCGAGAGAAAGGTTCTGCGGAAGTTTATAGTCGTTTGCGAATTGGCAACGACAAATATCGCATTCAATGGAACGATGAGCTTTATGAGATATACGACGCCATTGATACATGTAGTTCAGCGAATTAAAAGACAGCGGTTACGCTGGCTAGGTCATGTCGTCCGAATGGACGAAAACACTCAGGCTCTGAAAGTATTTGACGCAGTATCCGCAGGGGGAAGCAAAGGAGGAGAAAAACCTCCACTTCATTGGAAATAGCAGGTGGCATCTCCCATTGGTGCCAAACAGCGAAAAGGACAAAAGGCCTGGCGCGTAGTAGTAAACTCTTTTATAACTGCGTAACCGATGTCTACGCCACTAAAGTAGAAGAAAAAGTGTTGTAATCGCTTTGCTTTGACATTTCTAATGTCACACATACTGAGCACAATTTGCCATAAGCGCGCTGTTTGTGTTGTTTACAGTAACTTAAAACTTCATATCGATGATTAATATTTATTTTTGTTTCCTAACCCCAAAATATAAATAGCAACTCTCGTAATGCTCAAAGAACAACTTTTAAGTCAGTGATTCCTTAAGAATATCACTTCTTCCAAGACTTTATTTTCGTAAAAATATTTTTTTTGTTAATTCGTTAAACATATGTTCTCGTTCTCAGTGTACGTATACTTCGATTTCCAACATAAAGAAAGTCAAAAATTGTATAAAAGAAGGTGCGAATCATAACCGCACTACACAAGTCAAAAAAAGGTGATAGCATGCGAAATATTATTACGTAAAATAAATTTCCGCATCCACATCAACCGAGTGGAAGACAATTTCTCACAAATACTGACGAAAGCAACCGAATACCAAGCTTTTTACGATTGCGCCGCAGCAATGCGCAACGAACTACTCACATTACAAATAACAAATTTAATATCCCGAAAGCAATGCAACCAAGTAATAAACATATTAAATTACTAAACTATTTATTTCTGTTGACTTGCACGAGGCAAAACCACCCATCCCGCGACGTTGATGCGAATATTGCGTTGATGAAAACACCGCAAATCGTAGGCGACAAAACGACAACAAATACAACTCGCAAGTGCTAGAGAACAGGAGCAGCAACTGGGGAAATAAGCGAGTCGGTAAGAGCTACGGAGGTGGAGCAAGAGCAATGCAAATCTAATTTGCAAACCAAGTGACAGAGAATGCCAGCTGCGAGGCGACATGAAAATGACAGCGGAAAGCGCAATGAAATGCCGGTGTATTTGCACGCCAGCGCACCAAATGCAAGCCGTTGTGTGTGTGAATGGGAATTGCTTTGGTGCGGTGAGTGCATTTTTGATGCTGGCTTTAGGTTTTTATACCCTGCACAAGGTAAATTAAGTAGGCCATGACATTTTTAAAACACGGAAATATGTATTGGAAACTGACTAAAATATATATTGTATATAATTATCATAATGATGAGCTGAGTTGGTTTAGCCATGTGAGTCTTACCATAAGTTTGACTGTATATAGATCCGAACCAGTCGCTCAGTTTTTAAGATATAGATCTGAAACTCA
Organism: Bactrocera neohumeralis; assembly: GCF_024586455.1. NCBI lineage: Eukaryota > Metazoa > Arthropoda > Insecta > Diptera > Tephritidae > Bactrocera > Bactrocera neohumeralis. The sequence continues at coordinate 19,645,183 of NC_065921.1, read as the reverse complement.
GCACACGTTATTTTCTTTCCAAGAAGTCGCTCATTTGTCAGAACTGTCAATATGGGACCACTAACGGGTATAGCTGCCATAAAAACCGATCGATTAAAATCAAGTTCTTATATGAAAAACTTTTTCATTTCCAAAGATATCATCACAAAATTTAGCATAGAATATTTTCTAAAGGAAAACTAGAACATCTGAAGAAATTATTCAGATCAGATCACTATAGCATATAGCTACCATACAAACTGAACGCTCACAAACAAGTTCTTGTACGGAAAACTTTTTAATTTGCTGAGATATCATCACAAAATTTAGCATAGGTTATTCTCCACAAGAAAGCTAGAATCTCTGAAGGAACTATTCAGATCGGATCACTAACGGACATAGCTGTCATATAAACTGATCGATTAAAATCTGGTCCTTATGTGGAAAACTTTTTCATTTGCGGAGATATTATCAGGAAATTTGGCATAGAATATTCTCCAAAAAAACGCTAGAATCTCTGAAGAAATTATTCAAATCGGATCACTATAGCATATAGCTGTCATACAAACTGATCGAACAAAATTAAGTTCTTGTAGGAAAACTTTTTTATTTACAGAGATATCTTAACTAAGTTCAACATATTATTATTTTCCTAAACAGCGCTATAAACTCCGACGAAATTATTCAGATCGGACTACTATAACATATAGCTGCCATACAAACTGACCGGCAAAATCAAGTGAAAGTTCTTTTTATACCCTTTTATGCAATAAGAAATACAGCTGTGCAGGGTATTAAAGTCTCGTTGCAGCGGAAGTTAACGTTTTTCTTGCTTGTTGTTGTTTTTGTGTGCAAAAGAAGTGAGTTTCAGTTTCAAGTTGGCCGGAAGTGTGCTAGCTGGTGTTAAGGTGCGGCTTAAGTGGCATGCAACTCGAAATGCGTTATGCTGTGTGTGGCAATAAATTCACTAAACTGCTGGCGTGGCGCTGCTTGCATGGCGTAGCGGTAAAAGTTATGTGATAAACCGACAAGTGGCTATAAATGGCTTTAATAAAGCGGCAAGTGAGGAGCGCCAGCGTAGAAAGAGCGCTTGCAATAAGCGGCAGATAAAATCAGCAGATATAAAGAAAATTTATGCCAACGATTTCAAGCAGGCGCCTGCATGTATGCAACGAAAATTTTACATAATACAAAAGGCACACACACACATACATGCAACACTTAACGCCAACGTTTGTGTGCGCTTAAAGCATGAAAGCGGCCATTCTGCTTTTATTTGCCACAATTTACGCACAAATACATTAGCCGCCGGCATATTTTAGTGCGTCAACGAAATAACATTTAGCGCAATTGGCGCTCACTACTCAAATGCGCTCGCTGCGGAGGCAATATTAATTGACAAACATGCTAATGTCATTATTTATTGTGCAGCGCATTTCTTATTTGGCACACACACACCATCAACCACGCTCTCTCTCTCCCTCTGTCTTCCGCTCACTGCTTCACTTTCTTTGTTGCTCTGCGCTTAGGGCGCCACTGTGGCTACGCATTGTCCTAAATACTGTTATGTCTCTGCCTATTAGCACGCAGTGCCGGCTTATCCGTCCGTCCGTTCGTCCGCTGCAAGCTTTGACCATTTATACACTCGAGCGCCCGCTTCCTGTCGCTGCCTTACTTGCTGAAAGCAAAACCCTGCCAACGCAGCGCGGTTGGCCTTAATATGCCATTCAAATGCCTGCCGGCATATTACTCGCCAACACACATACACACTAACACATGCATACACACTGTCTCGTTGTATATTTTATTTCATTACTGGCATGAATTCGAGCGTACATGAGCGTCTTTTGTACTTAGTGAAATCCATCCGCCAGGCATAGCGGCGCGGAAGTGGCACAAATACATAACTACACACATACATATATGTAAACGCATACAAGTATATTTCCTCTACGGCATATCCTGCTTTCTGGCGCAATGTAATTTGTTGCCCGATTCTTTGCGTTTATTCCTTTTATTCACTTTATTCACTTTATACGGCATAATTTCACTTATTCGGCATTCACTTTTATTTTTTTTTCCTTTTTTGTTTGGCTTTATGTAACTTTTCTTTGCTTAAATATTTTCTTTGTTGTTTAGCTTCCCCTTTTTCGTGTTCTCAGCTGTTTGCGCTTTGTGTGTGCGCTTAAAAATTCGGTTAGCGTTTCTTTATGTTATTTGTTACCAATATGTAAACGTGCAACACTTGATGCGAAACGTGCTTTGTTAGTCAACGGCAAACACTCGCTGCGTGCGCACGCCTTTGGGTAGGCTATAATTTTGAAGTCGCATATACGATGAATAAATATGTTTGACAAGGCCGCACATAAATATGATGTCAAGCATAATAAAAAATGTTATTATTTATGTTATTTACTTAAATCAATAATAATTATATTGTATATGAGTTGGAAAATAGTTGTAAACGGCAATCGTTTTCTCCGTTTGAGCAAAAGTATGAGCAATATGAATGATACCTAGTATTGGTTCATCAAAAAAGATGGTAGACCAATCAAATGGTTAAAGAACTGAAAATATTCGACCACAGCATCCGACGCATATTGAAAAATGAGCTCAAGGTCAAGCCTTACAAGTTCCAAAAGGCCCATGATCTCACACCGAAGCTGCAACAATTGAGCAGTTGCTTCGCTTGGCCGAAAGCGGTCAAATTCCAAACATTGTGTTTTCTGGCGAAAAAATTTTTCCAACTGAGCAATTGGTAAACTCTCAAAACGATAGGGTTTACTTAACCGACCGTTCATACGAGAATCTAAGTCATCGGTTGGCCACCAGGAGGCAGCACCCGCCACAAATAATGGTTTGGGCCGCTGTCACCGCAGATGGGCGCTCTCCAACTGTTTTCATTGAGCCTGGCGTCAAAGTAAATGCCAGATATTATTGGGAAATTATTCTGGAGACTGCTTTGAAGCCGTGGGCAAACAAACATTTCGGTCGCAAACCATGGACGTTTCAACAAGACTCAGCACTGTCTCACAAAGCGCGAGTGAACCAAGAATGGCTGAAAAACAACGTTCCGAACTTCATTACGACCACACAATGGCTCTCGAATTCACCAGATGCGAATCCAATTGGATTATTCTCTCTAGGCCATTTTGGAGAGCAAGGTCCAAACTAAAAAATACACCAGTCTCGAGATGCTGAAGAAAGCCATTGTCCGTGAGTTGGCCAAAATACTGACAAGTCACATTCGGGCAGCTTACGATTCGTTTTTTGACCGTCTCAAGGCCGTAGTCAAGTCAAAAGGTCGTTATATCGAGCAAAAGTGAATTGCTTCTGAATTTATAATTATTTTCACACATTTTTTACTTTAAAATAAATAAAAATAATTTTCCAAACCGAATTTATGGCTTTTGGTTACAGTGTTGGACCCTGTACTTCAGTTGATGCCAATCAATGTCATTTTCATGCCAGTAATGGCTGGTTAAAAAACTTTCTTCGAAGAAATTCCCTTCATAATCTATATACTGGAGGAGAAGCAGCCTCAGCAGATGAAAATGCCGCAAGAGAGTTTAAAAAATGTTCCTAGCAACAATCACGTTGGGAGGTTATGAGGCTTACCAAATATTCAATGAAGGTGAGACGGAACTCTTTTCGAAAAATATTACTTTTCGAACTCATATGGCAAAGCTAGAAAAGTCTGCAAAAGGTTTTAAAGCAGTAAAAAAGCGTGCCACTTTATTGTTATGTACCAATGCAACAGGATACAAAATGTTGAAGCCTCTTGTTGTTAACAGAAATCCTAACCCCAGGGCATTTAATTGTCAGTTAGAATGTTTTCTTTTAAATACTGGTATGTATTCTAATTCGGTATCAACAAAACCAAGCTTCCACTGCATTGGATGGCCAATAAAGAGGCTTGGGTCACAGCTTCACTTTTCAAGGACTGGTTCTTAAATTATTTTATGCTTGAGGTGCGAGAGTATAAGCGTTCAAAACAACTACAAGTAGATTTCAAAGTTTTGCTGCTCATCGACAACGCTCCTGGTCAGCCAAAAATTGTTCATTAAAATGTGAAGTTAATGGTTCTTCCGCCGAATACAACATAATTAATTCAACCGTAGAATCAGGGGAACATTGCTGCATTCAAAAGTTATTATGTGAAGCATTTATACGTTTCAACACATAATAAACGAAATTGATACATTAACGGAATGTATGTAATATCTGCACAGAAAGCGTTTGATTTATAGAACTTCCTAGAGCGCATTGCTTCCTCTGTAAGAGAAATTAGGAAAACCACTTTAAATAGGTACTGGAAAAGGCTGTGGGCGGATGTCGCGATAATGGAAACTGAAAATGAGACATTTACATATCGTCACCTGAAATGCAAAATAACGTAACAACATTTTCGGAAATTTACAGTGGCATGAATGAAACACGAAATAAAATGGAACATGAGTGAAACAAAATTTTAATATTGATTAAAACTAGTTTATATTTGATCGGAGAACCAGAAAATGTTGACCATAAGTAATATTATGTATGTAATTTGAAGTAGTGAAGCGTAATCAATAAGACATTCAATTTCGAATTTTTTGATGATACGTTATTTTGCATTTCAGGTGACGATATGCTTATATTTTCCAAGTTTCCCACATGATGAACTTTTCGAAAATGTTTCATTTCTGAAGAAGAGATTTTGCGAAATTTTGACGAAAACGATGGTAATGACACCGAATGAGGAAAGGATAGAACATTCTAGCGATGATGGTCTTAGTAAGACTTTGATCCAAAATGGGTTAAAAATGACGACGAAACTAGAAAATCATTTCCTCAACTTGGACTCAAACATAGAATGGTCTGCAAGATTTTAGCGCCAATTAAATGAAGCTATAGAAAGCTACCGTGAGCTATATGAAGAAGTAAAAGCAAAAAAAGCTTTTTTTTAATCATAAACATGAACTTTGAAATTTATTATTATATTTTTATCATTCCCGGAATATTTTTTGTTTTCATTCTTCACTGTACGAATAGATAGATTTACATATAAAATGAAATATATGTATTTTACTAGTTTGCCATTTTTCGCAAGGATTTTTTTTTAATTGATCTAAACACCGAGTTTTATATGAAAATTTTATTTTTTTTGTTTTTTTGGGTATATTACTGTCCCAGTTAACCGAGATCAAGTGTATAACTAAATTTGAAACGTAACTGTCAAACAGTTAGCATCCAGCGAAAACTTCTTTGCTGGTTCTTTCCAGCCACAACACTTGACATATACTACAACCTTCAACTGGAATTAAGTTTACTTAAAAATGGAAAAGGAATACAGATTTCGATCGGCTACCTCCACTATATGCTATAGTGGTCTGCCCTGAATAATTTTTTCAGATTTTCTAATCTATACCAAATTTCCTCAAGATGTCTTGTCAAAGAAATAAAACCAAAATAATGCCTCCCCTACAAGAACTTGCTTCTCTTAGGTTTAATGTCAGCTATATGCTACAGTGATCCCATATCAGTGGTTAACGTTCGGCTCCTTTGAGAGAGAAGGATACGTGCAGAATTGCATACCGATATTTCAAAAACTGAGAGAATCGTTCGCGGATATACAGACTGACGAACATAAAAACGAACATGACTAAATCGACTCAACTCTCCTTATTGATTATTTGTATATATGTATATTTTGTAAAGTCTCCGACGTTTCCTTCTTGGTATTACACTCTTCGTGACAAACTTAATATACCCTGTTCAGGATGTAATATTATAATTTACTTATGTGGTATTTATTGAAGGATTTGTAGATCAAATTTTTAGCACTTCATGAAATAAACAACTCATAAATTCTGAAGAATTTAAGTATTTCATTTGAGCTTCACTAAACACTGCTTGGTCACTGTTATTAGCCTAATTCTTCGCCATTCCTTGTTTTTTCTTTTAAAGGGCATTGAATAAAATATACAAATCTACATCTACACAAAAATTCTAAGGAACATAAACCTAAGCCAGTGCTAATAGCAGATAAGCGCTCATAAAAAGTGAGATAAGTGCCTAGAATTTTATACAGTAAGAAAGCCTTAGAGCTTAACAGTAAAAGCTTTTGATTTTTTTCTGAACAGGACAAAATAATTACTGATCAAAAACTAAAGTTGATAAAATATTCCTTGAAAAATATTGCATTGTGTAAATCAAATATTAAGATTTTACCCTATACAATTCAATTATCAACAGAGAAACGAACAAGCTTTTAAATAAATAATTTCTTCGGCAGATTAAATCATAGGTTCAGTAAAAATAAATTAATTATTTCCCACAATAGGTGGTTTAGTAGGCTGTACCCTTCATTTTACGCTACGAGTATATGCCATTAGAAATATTATATGTGATTTTGTACCAAGACAAATTATTAGATAGTTTTGTGCTTACTTAACTCAGCATTGTTTGAGCCCTAGTCGAAGATGGACTGCAGCAAAAAGAAAATGCGTCACAATTTCCTTCGATAAAGGTGAGGTGAAAAGGCATATATTTAAAGAAGGGTTTAAATTCTTTTAATGTGCCAGGCAGCAATGTTTAATTTCGGTTTCGTACATTCCATTCCGATAATATCGCTGTTAAAAATGCATCAGGCACTGGAAGTCCAATTGCAAAAATGCTGGGAATCGTCGGGTACAACAGTCGTATGAACACTGTTTCGATTATGCAGAAGCAAAATAAATGTCATAAACGATCGGTTGGAACCATTTAAAGAAGGCTTTTATGCAATCATTTCCTAGTTCGGACTTGGCACCAAGTAATTACTGACTGCTCTTGGCTATGCCGAATGATTTTCTTACTGAGAAAATTTGACTCATGAAAAATTTGCGAAAATCGCCTATCCCTGTGATTTGGCAATAGGATCGAGAGTTTCTATGAGAATGAAGAGCGTGATTTTACCTTCAAATATCAACAATTTTTTGAAACAAATGGTGCATATTTGACATAAATCGGATAATTCAAACTATGACAAATGAAGCTTTCCATTTTATACAAAAATTAATTTTCAATTAGTAGGCTTTATATAAAAAAACTGCTTACAAATGGCTTTTCCAAAAATTACTTCTACTACTCATTTTTCGATAAAACTAAACTGTTACCGTTACTCTCTTTTATACTCATGGATATTGTGGGACAAATTGAATATCAATATGTAAACATGCGTCACCGTTAAATAGAACTACATTACTCTAGCATTGCTAAATTAATGACGAATAATTCTTTAATATTCTTACTGGCAAGTAATCCCTAAGAAATCGGTTAACAGAAAACACAAAAAGACAGAAAAGCTGAAGACATTAATACAAGTATATATGGAAGACTTTGAGCAAAATAGACGGCCTGATTAATCAATATATTTGAGATTCTAGTAAACAAAATAAATAAAATAACACAAAAGTTCATTTTGAAAAGGGATTTTGCGAAAGATTTCATTTTATTGTCGCGAAACTGACCGAAAAATGCAAAGAGTAGTCGGAACTACTCAGCAAGAGCAGATGAGTTTCTTACTATGAGGAATTATTTGGAAATTGGTAAACAAAAAAAGTGAAGAAAGAGTGCTTTTCTTATACAAAATGCGTAAAACGGGTGATCCAAGTAGTGATACTTTTTTCAATAGCATTGTAATAGTATTCAGTATTGTTTGGTATTTCATCATGGAAAGACATATGCCTGAAGAACATGTACAAATCGTTCAACTATTACGATAATTCACGTTCTGTAAGGAATGGCAAAAATTGGACTCAACGGATGGCTCATCTGAGACGTAGCCGCGTCCAACATTTAAAAGAGACAATCTTCAAAAAATAAATGCCAAAGAATGTTCTTTCTAATAACTATAAACTTTCCCCATTAAATTTGAAGTTTCTTTAAAAAGTAGGGAACCTCGAAATGGATCACCCTATATAAAATGTGGAAAAATTAAATTGATAATATAAAGCCACTTGTTTCGACTTATGTAAAATGTATTTCAAAAATAATTATATATTTAGATGAAACTCGATCTTCAGGTAATGTTAAGCATATCCAGGTACAATTATGATGCACTACTTCATTTAAGGACCTACTAGTCTAAAAATTAAAAAAAAAAATCATAATTCGCTAGTTTTGATAGTCAAAAAATTTCTAAACGATTTTTTAAAATTGATATTATTTCCGAAGTTATTGTCTTTTAGTGTAGTTGCAACTGGACCGGTTTAGTACACGACTGTAACAATAAGCAACTGAAGGTAAAAATGTAAACGCATTTTTCTCGAAAGTATTTACTGCTTTCGATGCAGGTGTCACTACCCTACTAACCCTCCTCCCGCCCAACCGATGCGATGGACGCAATCCGCAAGCGGGCGGAATTGGCCAAGTCATAAAAGAAAAAAGCGCTTTACGCGTTGCGATTTTAAGCTACTCAGCTACAGAAGCAAACATTTCAAAAACCAAAATTAAGAATAAGGTTAAAGTAAGTAGATTATTTTTAAATTTTACTTGTTAAGGGTAATAAATAAATTTTAAAGGTAAGGAAGGAGTCTGTTAGATCAAATGTGCTGGAATTAGAATTGAAATCGTGACATATACGGCGGAATGCGTCGTTTAACTCAAAATTTGTTCTAGAAAATTGTTAAAGTAATGGTCTAAGCTGCCTGCTTGAGCGAACGGTGATGTTAAAATTAATATCAGATAACAGAGATGGACTACAGACTGACACATTCACGAGTTTTACAAGAAATATTATACTAATCATTTCCCTACGACTAACGAACGTAGGTAGATTTATAATTATTAAACGATTAGTATACCTAGAATACCAATGTAAATGATTTAAGGCAAGAGGTAAAATTCTTTTTGAATGGTCTCTAACTTTTCCGAATGAACTTGATAACTAGGTTTCCATATCACAGAAGCATACTCCAATAAACATAGAGCTCACCAAAGTTATAAAAAGAGTTTCCATAATAAGCGAATCTCTAAATTCCTTAGACCAACGTTTAACAAAAAATTAAGAACGGCTTTAAATTTAAAAACTATGGTAGTTGCATGAAGATTAAAGTTGAGTTCGTGGTGCATAGTTACTTCCTGTTCAAAAAACTGCAAACTTGCTCCCAACCACAAGGTTTTTTCGTCTGTCATAAATGCTTTACTAACCAAAAATCCAAGATTGCTTCATTTTTCAAATCACCACAAGGGTAGAAATCAAGGCGACGGAGCCACAGGCTTTCTTCGCTCTCTACTTCAAGCACACATAGCTCAATGAAACAAAAAAAGTTACTCCAAAATCAAAAAGCCTCACAGAAATTTTTTCACTTAACTGGAGCCTACAGAAGTAAGTTAAGAAAATGAGCCTCAAAATCTAGTTTTAGTAAGACCAAATACAATGGTGTATACAAATTATAAAAACTCAGCAAATATACCTGCGGTAGACTTATAAAACCTTCAATTTAAAATCGTCATTAAAGTTCTCTATACGCGTTCTTTTACCTTAAAAATCGATAGTTATAATTATATTTACATTTTTTCCTTATTAATTCGCACTTTAAATTTAACATTTAATCATTAAAATATCTGCAAAAAAATAAATCATCTACAAACACCACAACGGCACACCACAAAAAAGAAAAGCGCAGCGTTTATCATTTATTGCACAATTTCCTACTTTCAATTAAATGTAATTAAAAGTAAACATTATCATTCAACTCACCCAATTTGTCCTTTTTCCCTGCAACCGGTCGCAATGCCGTCAACCGGGCAACCAAAGTTCCACGCTGTTGAGGAGACGACCTCACACTTTACAAACGCAGCTGTGCAGGTGGCAACAGCGACAAGCCATTATAATAGCAAAAGTAGCAACAATAACAACAGTAGCGCTGATGACAGTCGGGTGCACGTCAAACGTGTCATAAGAATAATTTGACGCAAATTCATTGAATTGGAAAAAATCGTATGCTACGGCTAAGCCGTTTTTCTCAGAAACGCAAAAAAAAAATCAAATAAAAATAATAACAAATAAAAAGTTATTGCAGCAGGAGATGCTAAGCCGAAGAAGGGGTTGTATAATAAATTTCATATAACATTTCCAAGAAATGCGCTGGGAATTGAGGTGTTTGGGGAAATTTGGAACATTTCAGCAGACATTTGTGGCAGCGAGTGGAAGTGAGTGAGGTGAAGTGGCAAGCTTAATTGCTGCGCAATAACGAGTTTTTGAATAGAGCACACATAGATACATATACTGAAAATCTCGAAATTTTACTGTTATATAAATCTCGTTTGTTTGTTTAATATAATTGAAAATGCGTCTGAAAATATATATGTATGTATTTATATCAAATGCATATTTTCTAATAAATAGCCAGATTTTTGGTTTAAATATTAAGTATCAGGAGGACTTGTATAGCACATGATTAATGTTCGTTGCATTCTCCTTTCTATTCCTTTCCTTCCTGCTTTTCATTTATAATTTTCTTAGTCGCTTGCAACCAGCTAACATATTAGTCAAAATAAAACAATAAATATATAGTATATATATATGTATATATTTCATATCTATACAATATCTCGACTTGCTTATGAAATTATGGATTTTTGGATTTTCATCCGTAATAAATGATCACCATGTCGTATGAGTAACCTTAAACGATTCATAAGCAGCCAATTAGTCGCAGCAATTACGTAGCTTAAATGCTCAGAATGTTCAGCAAGCGTACGCTGTGGCAATATAATAGCTGCCCTAATTGCGCAATGAAGTAGAATATTTATGCGCTCCAAGAAATACGCTGTAATTCGAACAACTTTGGTATATATTTAGGGGAGGCAGACAAGAGGTTCATTCAACAAATACATATGAAAACAAGACAAAATGTCAACTTTGGTTGCACCGAAGCTGTGATACTCTTCACATGTGCATTTCTTTGTATAAAAGGTTATAAGAAGATCTTGATCCTTGAGCTTGATTCTGATCGTTCAGTTTGTATGGCAGCTATATGTCGCTTGAACAGTTTGTACACCAAATTTCGTGAATCTACATATATATTTCAATGAAAAAGTTCTCCATACAAAGACGTGACTTTGATCGTTCAGTTTGTATGGCAGCTATATGCCGTTGTGATCCGATATCTACGGTTTCAAGAAATTAGCAGCTGCTTGAGGAGGAAAGCACGTTTGCGAAATTTTTGAACGATATCTCAAAAGCTAAGGGATATGCTCGTTTATATACAGACAGACAGACGATCATGCCTAAATTGATGCAGCTCATCATGTTGATCATTTATTTCCCCTAGAGGTTTTCTGCTGGGGTTACAAACTTCGTGGAAAAACTTAACTTGTTCTGGGCATAAATGTGACTTTGCGAGATTTATCGGCTACAAAAGTTCTAATATTGATTTGGGTTTCCATTTTGAATTTATTGAAGTCATTGAGAAATTATTAATATCTTTCTAATTGGATTGGATATTTTGACTAACTCAAGCAACGCTGAGAAGTTGATAAATAGTTTTGTCAAAAGAAATAATACTATTTTATATAATTTTATAGAAAACAGAGTTCAACAAAGTATGAAGAGAACTGTGAATGCAAGAAAATGCAAGGAAACTCATCAAATTTTAAAGTTTTACCGTTTCTTGTTTTTAATTATTTCCTTTCAACTTCTCATGTGAATAATATCTGGCCGAAAAGATAGAAAAATATGATTTTCGCACTTTTAACTTCTTGTACTCGATTTTTAGGACCAATTATAGAACCGTAGTAGTGCCGGATTCACAACTTATATCGTAACAACCTCCTTCTTCACCAAAAATTAAAAAAAAATCTAATCAGTGAACTCCTACAATGGCATATTAAATCAAATGAAAAAACGTCTTTCAAGTTTCTACTAAGCATATGAGTCCCAAATTGCAGAAGATCGCATATTAGCTGCGAGTCCTGAAACTTCACATTAACAAATATAAAGTAGTAATTAAAGAATAAAATTATTCATGAGACTATAATACGCATTTAGTTTAAGGCAAAAATTACGACAATTTTTCTCTACTATTCAAATTAAAAAAAAATAACAGTAAACTCGTTCCACTATAAGCATGCTTGTATGTCTGCTGTTATGTGCGTCATTTTCCCTCAAAAGGCGCCAATAGAAATTAGATCAAGAAAAAGTCGAATTGAATCAATGCTTTTCGAGTGCAAAGTAAATATAAGTTTAAGTAATCGAATAAAACGCAATTGGAGCAGTAGCAGCGCCGAGAGAGCGAGGGTGGGCAGAAAAAAATTTGAAGTACTTGAAAGGAAAAAGTTTGAAGCGCTTAATAGCGGAAAATTGCGCAGCATAGGCGCCTACTTTTACACACTACTGTTGTTAAGTCTACGCGCTGCTCTATAACGGCAATAGGTGCTGTTGACGCGAACGTTGCGGCTGTTACTGGCGACGCTCAACGTCTACACACAGATGACAGAGCATTTATTTTCTATTTTTGGTTGGTTTGTATTTTGTTTGCTTTATTTATTTGTCTTTTTTATTTTTATATTTTTATTTGTTTCTAATTTTATTATTATTATTATTATTATTATTATTATTATTATTATTATTATTATTATTATTATTATTATTATTATTATTATTATTATTATTATTATTATTATTTTTTTATAATTTTATTTTTTCATTTTTCTATTTTTTTTTATTTTATTTATTTTGTTTTTGTATATTTTCTTAAAGCAAACCACCGTTAAGCGTCGCCACTTCCATAATACATATTAAATTACGTCGATTGACAGTCAAGTGTCTTTGACATCAAACACCAACAAAATTATAGCACGCGCTCATACGCTCGCAAACACAAATTACATTACAGTTTTGAGCGCACGCTGAAAATCTGATAAAAGTCGTTGTCCCTTGCGTATCGAAGGCATTTAGCGCAATAAAAGGCGACACAACAACACAAATCAATGAGAAGTGTGTCAAGCGGCACATAAAAATTATGCGAATTGAGGCTATTGAGGCACAGAAGTTGTTGTTGTACACAAATAACTGTTATGCGCTTTATGCTTTTCAAAACTCACATTTTACCGCTTTAAAAATACACAAACAAATTGCAGTACTATTTCCTATACAATTTCTGACATTTATTTATTTTCACTTTAAAATTTTCCCAAACACAGTTAGCATTCAATTTGTTACGCAAAGAGTCCTTTGCCATTTGTTGTTATTTTTATTGCTTCTATTTTTCCACTATTGATTTCTATAAGCACACACAATTTCTACTATGAGTATCGTTTTCCTTTTCGCATTGCACACTTTTTAAACACGACACTTTAATACACACACTTTTACACACTAACAAACATATACGAGAAGAGTTTAAAGCACAAATAAATTCATTTCTTTTACTTTCAACAAATTCGCTTCTAAGCTGGCTTTTTATCCGTTCCAAACAAGCGTCAACGACGAGCTCCTGCGACAAACTGAACTCAATACGCGGCACTAAATAACAGATGAACCTCAATACACGAGTATATGCTTGACACTCTGGCAATGACAGTGGACGCAGCGCAAGGCGAGTGGTATGCAAAACAACAACATAACTACCCCACATAACTCTGACAGTCGACAGTGTGTCTGTGTTTATTGTTGCTTTTTGTGTTTTGCAATTTGCTTTTCATTTTTCCATAACAACACAATTACACGAGTGAGCAACTGAGCGCCAACAAACAGCGCCAATGCATATACTCGTATCAGCGACACGAGTGCACGAAAGCAACAAACTCAAAAGCATAACAAAGCGCACAGCCACTGAAACTTGAATGGACATGAATTGTATACTTCAATGAGTGAGCGCAGCAAAGCAGTAACAACTCTGCCAACATTGAACATAACTACATGTGTTGTTGTATAGTGCTATGTAAAGTAGCATTGTGCTGGCTGCTCTCAGGATTTTCATTTTGACTTGCTCCACTTGTTTTGATTGTGTTTGCAGTTGCTTTTGCGCGCTCGTATTTCATTTGCTTTATGTTTTACAAAGCGATACTTGGAATCAGCCCTCGTAGTATTTTTGTGGACACGACAAGGTTTATGTAAACACTTTTTACTTGCCGGTCGGCTGTTTTTTGTTTACTTACACACGGTAAGGCCATGTGCATAGTGGAGTCAAATTGAGCAAATTGAGTTGATGTTAAAAAAAAATAATTAAAATGTTTTTAATCAATTTAGAATTTAATCAATTTAGAATGTTTTTTTTATTTTTATTTGGAATTTTATTTTTTAATCTATTTAGAATAAACTAAAACAATTCAATCGTTTTAGAATTTTAAATTGAAGCAATATATGGGAAAATTATTATTGAAAAATGTTTTAGATGAAGCATAAATTTAGGCATCAAAATAGTAAATAGTAATATCATGGCCGAAACGGTCTTCATTGATGGTTACGTTTAAACATCATTTTTGAAGAAATATGGACCGATGATTCCACCATTTTTTAGATGAAATGGCAGCTAACTAATCTCTTCAAGTTTACTCTTCGTCACAATCAATCATCAATTTGCTTAAAATGGCTTCTAAGCAGCAACAACTCCGCGACCGCATTTAACATGTTTATAGGAAACAAAAACATTGAGTCCAATTTGAAGACACCGTTCTACAATAAGAATAGCGTAAATAAAAAGGAATCCTTTTAAGGGCTTGAATCGGATCGGCCATTTTGTTTATAAGGCCTCTTAACCAGCATATGTATTCCCACTGGTTTATCGGCGGATGCTCTCTCTCCGAAAAGTACATAGATTATCTGCTCCAGAAGTGTTCTTTCAATAAACCATTGATTGATGTGCTGACTACATGACGTCAGGCCAAAGTGCTGTTGCCGAAAACAAATTCAATTTTTATTATAGCGATTATCATGAGAATAAACTTTATGCCATTGCGCACCAGGGAGAAACATCATCATCTTATACATAAGCGGAATGTTGTCTCCCCTTATTGCCCAGCTTACCAGCTTTGGAGTGACCTGTCGCAGCCAGGTAGTGGAGCTCTCGTCCTTTCCTCCACATGCAGCATGCGACTTGGACCCCAGAGGACGCCGCGTTCCAGAGCCCCTGAACACCTCTTTCATCATCATGCTTTGGCATATTCCTCAAACAGCATTCGCTCCTCTGGCGAAAGGACATCAAGAAAGCTAAACCTCCGTTTGGCTCCTGTACACCCCTTGCCTGCAGCGACGCTGATGTTCTTGCCCTTATCGTCGTCTATTGTCGTTCTTTGAGTGCGTTGCCTTGTTTTGCTCTTTTCGTTTGTTGTGGTTTGGTTTTTGTGATCGGTCATCTTTCTCTCATGGTGAGCTGTCGAGTCTACGTTTTTATAGGGGAACGTGAAGGTCCGCCACTCCAGGGTCTCATGAAGCGGTAAGGCCACTGTTACTTCCTATTTCTTCCCAGTGTTGGGAGGCTCCGTTCGAATACAGCCGAATTAACCTTCTTCTTCTTTTTCTTAATTGGCGTAGACACCGCTTACGCGATTATAGCCGAGTTAACAACAGCGCGCCAGTCGTGTCTTCTTTTCGCTACATGGCGCCAATTGGATATTCCAAGCGAAGCCAGGTCCTTCTCCACTTGGTCCTTCTCCACTTAGTCCTTCCAACGGAGTGGAGGTTTTCCTCTTCCTCTGCTTCCCCCGGCGGGTACTGCTTCGAATACTTTCAGAGCTGGAGTGTTTTCGTCCATCCGGACAGCATGACCTAGCCAGCGTAGCCGCTGTCTTTTACTTCGCTGAACTATGCCAATGTCGTCGTATATCTCGTACAGCTCATCGTTTCATCGAATGCGATATTCGCCGTGGCCAACGTGCAAGGGACCATAAATCTTTCGCAGAACTTTTCTCTCGAAAACTCGTAACGTCGACTCATCGGTTGCTGTCATCGTCCAAGCCTCTGCACCATATAGCAGGACGGGAATTATGAGCGACTTATAGAGTTTGGCTTTTGTTCGTCGAGAGAGGACTTTACTTTTCAATTGCCTACTCAGTCCGAAGTAGCACCTGTTGGCTAGAGCAATCCTGCGTTGGATTTCCAGGCTGATATTTTTGTTGTTGGCCGAATTAACCTTCTGGCTGAAAATCATCCAATGAGCACGGGTGTCACATAACACCCTGAATTAGGAGGTGGTAGCTCTTGGTCGCCGCATGCAGCTACTGACAAACCGCAAGAGTAATACCATGCAGCATCGCTCATATTGTTTGGGAGATGCCGTGAATGCCTTGCAGCTAAGCCCATACAACACGACAAGGTGCCTACCATTCGCAAAAATGCCTAGCTCTTTCACAAACCCGACATAGAGCTCTTGGAATCCATCAGGAAGCAAATATTTAATGAATGTCCACAAAAAGCATAATGAATATAAGCAGAAACTGCTTGAACGTAAAGGTAAGACGAGATAGCAAGATTATAAAGGTTCTACGATAGCGCTTAAAAATAGAGCCCAGACTGGTAGTACCCCTAATTACCCAGCTACCAAAGTAATTTATTCCAATTATTGTTCGAACCGCAAAACTTTAGAGAGTAAGACAACTGAAATATTTCTTGAGAGTATATTTGATTTCTTTACTATAAAATTAATTATTGTTACCATTAAATTTTTAGTACCAGACTTTAGCATTATACATAAGTATATCCGTAACAATTTCGTTGTCCTTTTTTGAAGCACAAGACGGAACATGTAATCGCAATTACAACTTTGATACAAAGTAACAAATGCAAACAGGAGAGTAAGCTTCAAAACACACAAAAAATTCTTACTGAAGGGCATGAGGAGCATGTAGGGCAAGATGGTCATAGTTTGCACTGTTTACGAATGTTACACATACATACATATGTATTTGAATACTTTGTTTACAATTGCTACAATGTAAAGATTTTACTTATTAATGTAAAGCGAGTGTAATGGTAATTGTAAGAAAAACACGTGTTCCCGGTAAAAACATACAACAAAGGTGTATATTAGATAAAAAGGTAAATAATAGTAGATAACGGTATATAATGGTATATAAAGGGCATATAAGATGTTAACATATGTGTTGACAGGCACGAGTGCGCAAAAGCACGAGAGCGCCAAAATACTGAGGGAGAGAGCTAGTTGCTATGCATGTAAAGCGAGTTTTGCGAGAGAAAGAGAAAGAGAGAAAACCATGAAAAGAGCGCAGAAATGTTATAAATAAGTAATTTAATTTATAAAATTAACTTATATTATAGAAAACAAATTTAAAATTATATAATATGAAATAAAAAATAAAATTTATTTAAACAAATTTATAACAGATATTTTTCTTCCTCTCACTCTCTCTCTCTCTCAAAAATGCTAATGTTAGGCATACTCAAAAACCGCATATACACTCCAACTCATACCAAAAAAGCCGCGCTCTGCGTTCATTTCTATTGATTTTCCTCTTGACCAAGTTTTGGATGAATTCGCGTTTTTTTCCTGTGCTCTCGTTCAATAAACTGTGTTAAATGTTTATCAATAGCTGTGTGTATAGACATGTACGGCAGTATTTTTTGGTGTAATAAGCGTGAATAATATATCTGTACATATGGCTTATGTATAATCCTACCCCATATACAGACTTATGATACATACAAACATATACCTTTGCTTCCTGCAGGACTCTCACTGCTGTTATCGCTCACTCACACCACCATTCGCCGCCGTGTCTACGACTTGCCTTCGATTGAAGTTACATATTTGCTGTCAATTGAATAAAGTCATTAAAAATGTGAAGTATTTTCTTTGTATTGCCGCAGCTTAGGAAAAATAAAAATCCGAGGGCAAATTGCCTAATGTAATGTGAAAAGAAAAATGCCATGAAAGCTTATCGGCAATGTCATAGTCATGTCCTAGTTCACACCCCCCATGGAGTGTGAGGAGGCGTAGACCAATGCTTATATTAAAAGTCAGTAAATTGTAAACGCCGACATTGTTATTATGTCAGCGGCTAAGCAGCACACACTAGTGTCTAGTTATACATACACATGTATGTATGTGTTTGTGTGTTAAGTATTCGCACTCTTGAAGTTGAATGACATCGCAAAGTGGGTGCTTGCGCCGCTACTTATGCTGCCTGTGAGTAGCTGTGTACTTTTGGACGTTTTGTTTCTATTTATTTGCGTTTTGTTGTTGTTGTTCTTTGCTTTTCGCCACTTAATTTCCTTTTTCGGCACTTTTGTAACGAGTGTGTATTTGCGAGTGTGTATTTGTGCGCTTATATATATGTATTTATGCGCCGCGCGCTTGTGTTGGACCAACAAACAGCTGTTTCGCCTTTTACTTTGTGTTTTCATAATTTTTCGAGCGCCCTTACAATTTTTGTTATTGTAATTAGTTTGTATAAACGCAGAAATGCTTATATTAAAAGGCAGCTGCTAATAATGAATTCATAACGTAGCTGTTGTTGCTGTTTTTGTTTTTCGGCGAAATCTTTCTTTCTAATTGGTAGTGTGCAGTGGTCGACTAAGCAGCTACAGTTATTTTTAGAACGCTTTTGAAGTTACATAGTAGAAAATCATGAAGGGCTTAATGACATCTGAAGGAAGGGCAATTAGAAGTTCGCAGTATAAATTATGGAGAATTAACTTGGCGCAATCTAACAGAACTTTTCTTACTTAATTAAGTTTAAGTTAACTTGACTTAACATAACTTAACAAAGCACAAATTAACTTTACTTGAACTAACTTAACTTAACATAACTTAACTTCAATAAATTTAAGTTAACACCAAATTTAACTTGAATTTACTTAACTTAACTTAACCTAACTTAAATTAACAAAGCACAAATTAACTTTACTTGAACTAACTTAACTCAACATAACTTAACTTCAATAAATTTAAGTTAACACCAAATTTAACTTGAATTTACTTAACTTAACCTAACTTAAATTAACTTAACTTCAATAAATTTAACTCAACTTATCTTGAATTTACTTAACACCAAATTTAACTTGAATTTACTTAACTTAACTTAACCTAACTTAAATTAACATAGCACAACTAAACTTCAATAAATTTAACTCAACTTATGTATAAGGAATTAACTTAGCATAGCTTAACTTACCTAACCTTAACATGAGTTTACTTAATTTAACTTAACTTAACCTAACTTAACTTAAGATAGCAAAACTTAACCCAATTTAACTTAGTATAACTTAACTTAACATAACTTAACTTGAATTTACTTAACTTAACTTAACTTAATTTAACTTAACTTTACTAAACACAACTTAACTTGACTAAATTTTATTCAACTATTATATAACTTAACTTAACATAACTTAACTTGAATGTACTTAACTTAACTTAACTTAATTTTACTTAACTTTACTAAACATAACTTAACTTCACTAAATTTTATTCAACTTAACACTTAGCTAAAATTAACTTGAACTTACTTAACTTAACCCAACTTAATGTAACATAGCATAACTTAGCTTAACTTAATCAACTTTACATAACGGAACTTAACATTGAACTTGATTTATTGAATGCATATTGCGCACTCCTACTAAATAAAAAATTTAACTTCAAGGTTCGACTTTGAAAAATAACTAAATGAGCGTTAAGCCTTAAAAATTACATTATTTATATTATATAATAATATTATTATTTTATTATATATTTTTGGTTATGGTACATATACTTATAACTTATTTTTAGTGCTCAATATTAAAATAAATAACCTTCCTTTACTTAATTTTATCCAAGTTTTCTTGAATACCGTGAATATCGTTATGGGTGCACCCTTGCGTATGATAAGTATTAATTAGGCTTAATAAGTTACTCATACGACATGCCGAATTATATGGGGAAATATGTATAGTATAATAGTTAGTAATATAATAGCAAATATATATTGTAAGGACAACAAACAAATATATTTTGATAAATAGTAAATGAAGATGAAATGCGTAAATTGAAAGACTTTTTACATTTGGTTGTGTTATTATAGGTAAAAAAATGTATTTTTTTAAATTGCAAGAAGTAATTTATAGTTTTTTACCCAGTCTAAGTATATATATTTATTTAGTAGTTCCATAATTTTTATATCAATTTTTTATGAAGTGTATAATGCTATTTCAGTATATGAAGTACAATTTCGCATAGTGCATAGCATACATTTAGGAGCTCAGAAATTTAATTTATTTTACTATGATCAAATAGGTCAAGGCAACTCGTGTCAGCAGTATTTAGCGTAACACCAATAAGTATAATAACAGTGTCAAGCAAAAAAGTCATCCAAACATACACACATATGTGTAGTATGTACAAATATATGCAGAATAAATAAAAAACATAAAAAACTTTAATTATATCCGCTTCAATGAACTTACTAAATCATTTAAAGGACATACACAGATACACAGATAAAGAAAAGAAAAAAATATATATGCATACATAAAAGAATTGCTAATGATATGCTCGTCAAAGATTTTGAATAATTTTATATTTCATTTTTTTGTACTCATTTGAAAACATTACTAATATGAGGTTAAGCTAAATTCACTTGATTGTAGAATTACGAATTTAATTGCACTTTACACACAGTGTTTGTACTTTCCACAAATCGGCCCATAATTTGTGAGCATTTACTATCAAATTAGCTATAAGTTTTACAATTTCGGTAACAGATTTGATAAAAACTATTTCACTTTTAATAAGCAGTTGAAATATAGGTTTTTTTACTTATGAACTAGTTATATAATTTCAAGATTCATTCATAAGCATAGACTTTAACAACGAAAATTGAAAAAATCTTACAAAACTGTATAATAGTTGACAACTGCCATAAATATAGTCGTGCCTTATGTACACATTTTGATTAGTAATTCTTAGTTATTAAATTTCATTTATTACAATTGGATATATATATTTCAAAAACAAAAACATTAACTGAAGATTATATTTTCCAAAACAATTCACTTGACCTAGCCCACGAAAAAATTATTAAAAACGTTTAAAAATAGAAATGTTTTCTCCAACAAATGTAAATGTGCCCCAAAGCCATAACATCCTATACAACTCATTTCTTATAGTATAAAAGATTGTACAAAATTCTTATTTTCATTAGTGGTCCGATCTGATAAATTTGTTGGAGATTGCAGCGCTGCTTTGCATAATTACCCATGCAGAATTTTGTGAAGCTAATTTCTCAAATAAAAAAGTTTTCCATACAAGCACTTGAAATTGATCGATCAGTTTGTATGGCAGCTTAATTCCACAGTAACCAGATGTGAATAATTTGCTCGGAGATTATAGGCTTGACTTGACTTAACTTGAACTTAATCATATATATACATATACATGCATACATACACTTTATAGAGTCTACGGCATTTTCTTTTGGCTGCTACAAACTGCGTGGCAAACTGTTCAGGGTATAAAAATAACTAAAATATAATTGACAATATTTACAATAACAAATATATGTATATGCTTTGGAATTATAAATTATTAGGCGCAAAATATTGTGTTATGGCAAAAATTAATATAATGATAATCATAGATTAATAATAATTAATTATAAATAAACATAGCCTACTATAGATACATATATTAGAGGGAACCACCGAAAGTAGTTTTTGATTTAACACGTATTCAACAGTTTTTTAATAATTAACACTCAGAGTAATATGTAAGACAAATACAAACTGACAATAACTGGTCTCAAAAATCTCTCTCAAAATAAAATAGTATATAAATCGCGCTTAGTACCATTACTCATTGCAAATCAAGAGTTTATACTTTCAATATATGACTTACACAAATATGTTGCATGCCCTGTTAGAAAACTTGATGGCTTCATATTCCACATTATTCTAGGTGCAAAACTATAAAGCAGACCAAAAGAATGTTATTTTATGTATTATTTTAAAATATAGACAGGAAGTAGGGTAATTTAAGCTCGGGTATGCTCGAACATATTATTAGAAATGAGCAAAGACTTATTAATGTTTTATATATGTGTGTCATAGCTCAACTTGGCTTCTCCAAAATTATTTATAAAATCAACCAAGTTTACTCAAATAAGATATTTCTGATACACTACCATGCATCAGCTTCTTTGTGGAATACGGTCAGACGAAAGCATGCTCGGCAATTGGAAATTAAGTGTGCTCTTTCCCACACCCTCCGCCAAGTACCGTGGGATAAGCCTCATCAATATCGCATATAAGGTTCTATCGAGCGTATTGTGATACGAAAAGGTGTAGATTCTATGTCGCGATATCTGAATTTGGTATCCCCCCAAAACTAATACGGCTCTGTAAATTAACTTTGAGCAATACCAAAAGCTCCGTCAAGACCGGGAAGTACCTCTCCGAGCCGGTAGATACCAAAAGAGGTTTCAGACAAGGCGGCTGCCATTCGTGCAACTTCTTCTATCTACCGCTGGTGTGAATTATTCGAGCAGCAGAGCTTAATCGAGCAGATATAATCGTATATAAGAATGTACAACTGCTGACGTACGCCGATGACATCGATATCATGGCCAATGCACGGTTACTTCTGCTAGCTCTAGGTTGGATATTACAAAATAACATTTTATTGTAGGACTCGTGGACCGTAGAACCCCGCTTAGACAGATGTCACACAATCGGAGAAAAATGGTGGAGATGTAGCTTTGGAGGCCTCCTTCTAGAGCATGGACGCCAAAAAAGCGCACTCATACCGTCACTTGATGGAGCAAGCATGGGAAGATGCGAAACTGAAAGTGGTGGACAGCAATATTCCATCGGTACCCAAGTGAAGGTACTCATACCTAGCGGTGGTGAAGTTGAACTACTACCACAAGGACTGAAACCGAACGCGCCGACTAACGACTAGAAGGTAAAATACATATGTAAATGAAGATGGAGATCAAAACAACATCCTCCAGATAAATAAGGAGGTAGACAACATTCTTTATGTGAGGTTCGGGAAGATGACATGATGCGTTGGAAGAT
The DNA here is from genome assembly GCF_024586455.1 of Bactrocera neohumeralis. NCBI lineage: Eukaryota > Metazoa > Arthropoda > Insecta > Diptera > Tephritidae > Bactrocera > Bactrocera neohumeralis. The sequence continues at coordinate 19,622,217 of NC_065921.1, read as the reverse complement.
ATACACAGTTTTGACAAAAGATTTACCTACCTTTTAGATTAAATATTAGTTAAAGGCACTGAAGTCCTCATATTTGCTATCTGAAGGATTTGAAAGTCGATTTGTGCAAAATTTTTTTCCAACGTCTTCATTGGTTTTTTGTGTGTGTGTGCTCTTCAAGAAACCTTGAAAGTTTCTGCCGAATTGACAGTTCTTCGGTTCTGAAAATACTCGATTCAGGCTTTAAATTATAAAATCGTTGGATCTAAAAATAAAATGGTTAGACAAAATGTTATAAGACTTTTCATAACACGTATAAATGAGCAAATATCAAGTTTTTCCTACTGGGATGCTCGTGGTACTCTTGTTCAACTACCAACCGTTGTTTAACTGTTGGACGGTATAGATTCGTTTTGACATTTTAGTTACGATTAAAACCAGCTCCAACTCAAATCAACTCACATATTTATGTATCTAGGCGGCAAGCAGCGAAACCAAAGTCCAAACTTACATACATACATACTCATACACATATGCGTGATCACATATCATAGTTAGTCACTACTCAACTTAGCAGCTTACAGCTCTGTTTGCCGTTGGAGCGCCTTCTCACTTCACCGGCTTCGTCGACCAATTCAAGCTTGTGGAGTAGCGCGTTGTGTCGCTTTCTTTCATTTCTCTTTACGTCTTCTCTAACTGTTTTCGCATGGCTCTTTACATATATTTACACGCTCTCAATTGATCATTTTAAACTCAGGTGAAATTTTCGACTTCAAGTATCTTTTAGTTTACTAACTTTTCGACAGTTTGGCGGTGGTGTGCGCGAATTCAGCCCACTAAGTGGATCTTCAACAAAATTATTGAAATGTTTAGTTATAATTTTGAACTCAGTGAAGCTTAAGTTAGTGTAGTGCAGCATTTATTTGGTCAAAAATGTGTAGTGAAGCGAGCTGGAAGCACGAAAAGGTGAGAGCCAAATGATTAAAGTGGCGAAAGGTGCATGTGACATAAGTGCTGTTATGATGTGGAGTTGTATATACACATATTTATTATTATGTGTCAACTAAGTGATCGAATGCTATTACAAATTTTTTGAAGTGCAGAAACAATTCTGATTTACCCGATTCATGAAGTTGAGTGCGTCAAAAAAAAAAAAATATATATATAAAACGACTAAAAAAGATATCCAAAGTCTCTGGTTGCTTCCTGCTTATATGCTTACCTACATTATGGATTGATTTTAATTAAGTACACCAATCGCTTAAGCGGATGTTAGCCCGAGTTGTTCTTCGTCATCGCGAGCATAAATGTGTTGTGAAAGCAATCAAACAGTGTCTGCAAATGCTCTTTGGAAAGAAAGATTTAGCCCCATAAAGAAAATTAATAAAAGAAATATTTTTTTTATATTCGTAGCAACCTATTTCTACAGTGTATGATAGCTTTGTTGATCTTGAACTGATCGAGTGAGATATCGAAGTATAAATGTACATACATATACATATATAAATGATCGGACTGACGAGGCGAGTTGAGTGACTGGGCGTTTGTCTTTCATGAAATAAATGTTTAAATAAATAAAAAAATCAAACCGCGAAAGCTAACTCACTCTATCAAACTTGCTGAGAAGAAATCACATCATAAAACACAACCTTTTTTCAACATTTTTTTTTCATATAAAAATTTAAATATTTTATTAGAGTTTTTTATTGTTATAAACATATAACTATTAACAAAAAAATTCTGAAATTAAAAAAAATTTAAATCGGCCATTGCGACGCCATTTCCGCTGACCCCTCGGAAAAAAGTTGCTACAGCGTTGGCAGGAAATCTCCTTACAGGATCATCCAAAGTGAAAAATACGTGTTTTAGTTAAAACCTTAACTAAAAGCATGGACGAAGGAAAAAAACTGAAAATGGATTTTCGGCAAATATTTTTACAAAAAAATGAAATGAAAATATCGGTGAAGAATTCGACGAAAATTTTTTTAAATAGTTGTAATCGAAAAAAAAATCCTTCGTCCATGCCTTTAAGAATTGTATCTCAAAGACCTGTGCAAAATTACATGAAGTTCGGTTGAGTAGTTCTCAAGAAATCTTACCAGCTGACTTCAAAGACACAGTTTCGAGAAAAACGCGTTTAAAGACGGCGCAATTAGCCCAGCTAGCCTCGAGCGCACAAGTTATCAAGGCTCTATCTCCGAAACTATTACTTGGATCAACTTGAAAAATTAGCACATATCCTAGAAGTGTTGTAGAATTTAAGCAGACAATAAAAAAATTTGATTTTTTGAAACTCGTAAACCCATGTAACCCCTTAATGAATTTCAAGAGCAATCTATTTCCTAGAACAGTGTAGTATCTTTGCCTAATATGGATGGAATTTGATTTTATACCAATCTGTGAGATTTCTTAATGAAATTCAGAAATCATATATTTCTGGTAATAATATGACGTAATATCAAAATTGTATAAAATCGGGTAAAAATATTCACTAGCAATATCTAAGTGTTTTAAACTTTATACCGTTCATATCGGAAAGTATAATATTGGGTATCTTATAGTTTAATGCCAAAAATGTACGATATCGATCCTCGAATTAATATCAGATAAGAGAGATGTGCTTTAGACTGACCCATTCATGAGTTTTACAAGAAATATTATACTAAGCATCTCCCTACGACTAGCGAGTGTCGGGAGATTTATAAGTTTTAAACGGTTAGTGTAAAGGGGAAGATTTAAACTGGAATCCCAATGCAAATGATTTAAGGCAAAAAGTAAAAATTGTATTTGAACGAACTCTAACTTATCCTAATGAACTTGGTAACTAGGGTTACAAACCACAGATGCATACTCTAATATAGACCTCACCAGAGATGTAAAAAGAATTTTTGTGGTAAGCGGATCTCTAAATTCTTTAGACCAACTTTTAACAAAACTAAGAACGCCTTTAGCTTTAAAATCCTTGGAAGATGCGTGAAGATTAAAATTGAGTTTGGGCTACATAGTTACTCCCAGATCAACAAAACTACAGACTTACTCCAACCTAAGGTTTTGTATTGCGTATGAAGTAGGGTCTACATATCTACGCGAAAAGCACATCGTTTTAGATTTTTTAAGGTTCAATGGCACGTCATTTCTATCACACCAAGAAACTAGGTTGTTTAAGTCTGTTTGCAACTGACATCTTTCGCTGTTTGAAGTATACGTTTTAAAAAGTTTTACATCGTCAGCATATAATAAAACTCTTGAATACTTAACAACAGATGATATATCATTAAAAAATAACAAGAACAGAATTGGACCAAGAGGGCTACCTTGAGGAACGCCTGAAGGAACATTGATTATGTCAGAAAAAGTATCGTTAAATATGACTTGTTGAATTCTATTACTAAGATAAGAAACAACCCATTTTAGAAATATTGATTGAAAACCAAGAAGATCAAGTTTATTCGAAAGAATTGAACGGTTTACTTTATCAAAAGCTTTACTAAAATCTGTGTATATAACATCAGTATTCTTATTCTCCCTAAAGCCCGTTGATACATGTGATACAAATTCAAGGAAATTAGTTATTGTAGATCTCCCTTTTCGAAAACCGTGCTGAGAACAAGAAATTAATGGAGAGATTCGGAAGGTTATGTTGTGTGTTATGATTGCTTCAAAAAGTTTAGGTATTGCAGACAACTCTACTATTCCCCCATAGTTTTCAATAGATGACCTAAATCCACTCTTATGTAAAGGAATTATAAATTACTTTTTCCATATGGATGGAAATAAGCCTTGCATAGGAGATGAATTAAATAGTTTTGTTAGTGGTTGGTATATACATTTGGCACTTTTCTTAAGAAAGCATGAGGGAATCATATCTGGGCCATAATTATATGATTGTTCTAACATATTTAACTGATATAAAACGTCTGCTTCGGAAATGGTAGTTGCATTAATGACAGAAATCGGACATAACTTGTGCTGATGCGGAACATTTTTTGGAGATTTTGGAGAGTAATTGGACCTAAAGATTTCAATAGAAAATTTTGCAACACCTGAAACTATCTTCACGCCTTTAATGCCTTCAAATTGCGAAAGTATGACGCCCGAACTTAGCTATTATTTACTAGTTTATACTATGGAGGGCACATAATTTTATGATCTACAATTTTCCTTGAAAGTAATTTATGAATTCAATTTACCGTTTCGCTGAAAATCATTACACAGAATTTTGACCTCTGACCTCATCTAGTTTTTATATTCACACACTTTTTGCAATAATTAGCCTCACTTTTTTTATACATTTATTTCCAATTCAGCGTAAGTTAAAGATTCTTAAACACGAAAAGTACTTAGTTCACTATAATTATGCAATTTCACCATTATTTACTTTTATCGCACTTTTTGCATGTCATTCGAGCACATACATATTTACATGTGTAGCTGCATACTACTTGGTGGTCATTCACTTGAGGAAGATTTAATTACATACACATATTTATATGCTATACGCATTAGGTGAGAACTTTTTCCGCGAATCATCGCAGTTAATAAGAATATGCTTATAATGAAATATATAAATGGTTATGCAAACACTATTCTAAGTGAAATAAATAGTTACTAAACATGCGCAGATGTGTCAAAATTCTTATTAGCACTCGACAAATAGAGTTCAAACAGATTTTTATATCCGCCACAGTTTTGGAGACATTGATCTGAAGTTTAACACACACACTGTGCTCGTCAAGCAGCTGTTCATACAAATAAACAGATCAGAATCAAGATAAATATGTTTTTTGTATAATTTTATGCTATAAGAAATATATCTGTGAAGGGTATTATAGTTAAAATTTTTTTTTGTTTTTAAAAGGAACATATACTGCTACTTTTTGGTGCAACTTAAGTTAATAATTATTTAAGCTAACTTTAGTTTAGTTTGACGACATCCTCATTTCATTATTACCAAACCGGAAGCTTGTGGGCAATTCTAGTTTCCCTAGCGGTTTACTAATGGATATTTGGACCACACAAGTTGAGCCTACAACCACCAGGAATAGTTGCGTGAATGCAGAGTGGTCTGAGCCACATGTTGAAATATTCTCGAAGATGGAGAGGTCAGAGTCTGATAAAAATATTTGAGAAAAAAAAATTTAAAACGTCTTAAATTTTTTTTTCTCAAATATTTTTATCAGACTCTGAGAGCACCTTGGTTTCTCTCCCTTTGCATACACCTGTCTGATTTTGGTAGTTTTGTTTTGAGCTTTCCGTCCGAACGCTTATTTGCTATAAACCCTGGAAGTATTATCTTCAAAAATTCTCTAAGTATTTTAGTTTTTTTTCTTATAATAACGAACGATCAGAAATATACATTGTGACAAAAAAGTACCTGGAAATTATATATATAAAACGCAAAATATTTAATAATTCATTAATATTTATTTTGTCGCCTTCTAATGGCTTCTAAAACATGAATATTTGAAAAAACAATAAGCGTAGCCTTGTTTTTGAGCGCCTTTGGCGTGGTTTTTGGTTTCGGCTCGTTTTTTCCCCTCCGTACCGATGATTGTTGACTTGATTGCTTATTAAACTCATAAACCCATGTTTGATCGACTGCTTTAATGCTCTCCATGAATGTTAAATCAGAATTCGCATGATCAAGCATTTCCAAAGAGACCTGTTTACGGTACAATATTTGAAAAAAAATTCAGCTTTATCGGGACGATCAAGAACACTTTTCCTACCTAAAATATCCACCAAAATCATTGGAAGGAATCGCGATAGATGTCAAGCTCTCTTGCCACCTCTCTAACATTTGCCTGATGATTTTCAAGCACTTTATCCTTCACTTTTTTAGTATTTTCATCAGTTGAAGAGGTTGAAGGTCGTCCCGAACGAGGGATGTCTTCAACGATCTCTCGACCATCTGAGAAGACTTTGTACCTCTCGTAGGCTTGTCTTTTTTTTAGAAATACAAAATTTGAGACAAACCTCCGTTCGATACTTTTATATAACTTCTTTATGGTTGCAAAACACCGTATCCTAAAGTTAGCCACTGTCAGCTAATTAAACTGCTGAATAACCCAATCATAGAACTACTTAACATAAAGGTGCACTGAACTCGTATGTATGTATATTTTAATTACTTTAGGGAATTATTTTCGAAGCACGAACAGAATTCCACGAAGAAAGTTCGTGACAAAACTAATGACAATTTTTAAAAATAGTATTGAAATACTATTTTAAAATAAGCATTTTTTAAGAAATATCCAAGATATTTTTCAAAAATTCTAAAAGAAAATGACTGAAGTGCTAATTTAGGAGGAATGAACCCGATTTGTATAAGATAAGTATTTCAAAAATTCACAGTTTTCTTCCAAATATAAATTTTTGAGGTATATATCATCGAAAAACACAAAAATTTGAGCAAGAATAAACCCGCTTGAATTCTATGAAACTGTAACACAATATTTATATGGAAACAGTTTTTACCATATATTTTCATAGACTCACCGAACAAATACTTAACATAACTACCATCTAAAAATGTTTTAGTTTAATTCTAAAATCTTTATTGTAGAAATATTGACCATAGTAAACTAAGACTTTTTATAATTGTATATATAATATAATATAAAAAAAAAAGAAATGGCACATCAAGTGTTAATTGAGCCCGATAGGGCTGCACTCCTACTCCTATAAATTATTTAATAATTAATAAAAAATAACATTTTTATTATTTTTATTATTTATATTTTATACAAGAAGATCAAAATTATTGAAAGAATTGAACGGTTTACTTCATCAAAAGCTTTACTAAAATTGGAACATTCTTATTCCCACCGTTGATACATTCTACGCGTAAAGTTACGATTCATCTGTCATTGCAACTGTCATGTAGTCTTCGGCTATTATATCACACACCTTTCCTACCTAACAACAGTATCCCACTTACCTAGCCACCACTGTGCTGCCAACGAAAAACGATAACATTTACTCCGCTCCAGGCAGGGTTGTAATTTTTCAAACCAATTTGTGTAGAAACACCTCCACATTGAATATAAAGTTATAAACAAAAAAGATTAGACACATGTATCAAAACAGAAATGGAAAAATAAATCAAAATAGTAAATAGAAATTTGCATTTATTTATCAACAAGAAATCGTAATAATATATAATAATATACAACCACTAACGCAAATCGATCGCTCTCTCTCTCTTTCTCTCATTTCTTCACGCGCTATGCATACTCTTTTGATGCATTTGCCTCCAAACCGGTGTTTACTCACGCGCTCAATTAGTAAATATAACTTAATCTCTCTCTATAGATTTGAAAAACTCTCTATTTATTTATCTCAATCCCTACTGAGAGAGTGAATATATACACGCTTACTCTCTAACGTAACTATATTTGTGTGCAGCGACAGCATTTCGCATGCTTCAACACGCCGGCAGATGGACAGTATGTGAGTAAAAGTCATGTCATTTGGTTGTGATTCGATTAGTGTTTAGCTAGTACATGTTTCTAAACTATTAGCAATCCGCAAATTGAGAACCACTTACCTGATGAATTAGCTAAATCAGCAGTGTAAATAAGAATTAACGTAAGATTGTGCTCTTTTTGTGCTGTGTGGTTGTTGTTACTTGATAAATTGCCAAAACTTATTGGCTAGTTGCGGTTTAGCTGCTCGCAAATACTGCTTGACTTGTGTGCTCAGTTGTTTGTTGCATGATGAGCAGTAAGGGTGAAATCAGACGACGTGTGATGACCCCTAATCCGAATACGCACACCACCGATCCGTTGCTGCAGCAGCGCAGCGAGACCTATCGAGTAAGTACAAGTGCAAGTCCGACTCAAGCCGGCATTTAAATGACTGGCTCTCTGAAAAATGTATTACAAATACCATACACATATGTACATATGTATCTGAGTTTTATAATGAGTGGTTTGAGAGCACGAATTAAAAATTATAGGTATGAATTTACAAACTACATAAGTACATGTGTAAAGTGATAAAGTGCAAAAAATGATTTTATGATTTTTCAATGTGCTTAAATACTACAAATTAAAATAAAATCCGCGGCGTGTAATAAAAATATATTAAAAAAGTAAACAAACACCTTCTTGCTGCGCTCATCAATCGCAACGCCTGTGCGTCCATCATTAGCACGTTCCGCAGATTAATGCAATCCCCAATTGTTTACACAAATATTTTCAATTATTTAACCCACATATTTTCAATATTTACGCAAAAGAATTACTCATAATATGGCAAGACGAAAAAACATCTAAAAAATAATTAGAAAAATTAAAAAAAAAAGAATTGAATGATGTGAAAAAATAATTAAATAAAAGCTATACTTTTTTCTATTTTAAATTTTTTGAAAACAAAAATTATGCCGAATTTAAAAAAAGACTATAATTTTTCGATTTTAAAATTTTCTATTTAAAAATTCTATTCTATATCGATTTTTGACATACTTATGTACAACTTGGCATAAAAAAGGATTATTGGAAATTTTTCGATTTTAAAAAGTTCTTTTAATTTTTCGCTTTAAAAAAATTCTTTTTATTTTTCTATTTTTTGAAATAAGTCATGCCATAGTTAAAAAAAAATTATTGGGTTTTTCGATTTAAAAAAAAAATCTTATAATTTTCGATAAAAAAATTAAATTTTTTCAAATAAATCATTCCATAGTTAAAACAATTACCGGAAAGTTTTCGATGAAAAAAATCTTTTAATTTTTCGATTTTAATTTTTTTTAAATAAATGCCTTAGTTAAAAAAAAAATTATTGGGTTTTTCGATTTAAAAAAAAACCTTATAATTTTTCTATAAAAAAACTTTTCAAAAAAATCATTACTTGGTTAAAAAAAATTATTGGAAATTTTTCGATTCAAAAAAATCTTCTAATAATCCGATAAAAAAAAATCTTTTAATTTTCGATTTTAAATTGTTTCAAATAAAGCATGTCATAGTTAAAAAAAAATTATTGGAAATTTTTGGAATTTATTTTTTTCCGATTTTAAAATATTCTTATAATTTTTCGCTTTAAAACAAAACATTTTTAATTTTTCGATTTTACGTTTTTTTAAATAAATCTTGCCTTAGTTAAAAAAATTACTGAAAATTTTTCGATTTAAAAAGTTCTTTTAATTTTTCGCTTTAAAAAATTATTTTTATTTTTCTATTTTTTGAAATAAGTCAAAAAAAAAAATTATTGGGTTTCTCGATTTAAAAAAATCTTATAATTTTTCGACAAAAAAAATTTTAAATTTTCGATTTTAAATTGTTTCAAATAAAGCATGCCATAGTTAAAAAAAAAATTATTGGAAATTTCTGGAACTTTTTTTTCGATTTTAAAATATTCTTATAATTTTTCGCTTTAAAACAAAACATTTTCAATTTTTCGATTTAAAATTTTTTTATATAAATCTTGCCTTAGTTGAAAAAATTACTGGACATTTTTCGATTTTATAAAAATTTAAAACAATTCATTTAATTTTTCAATTTTAACATTTTTTGAAATAAATCATACGACAATAAAAAAAATATCTCGTAAGTTTAATGTTTAAAAAAAATAATATAATTTTTCGATTTTAAATTTTTTCAAATAAATCATGCCATAATTAAAAAAAAATTAAAAAAAAAATAATAATTAATAATATTACATCCATAATATTTGATAATTAGTAATATTAATTATTATTTTTTTTTTTTAGTTTTTCGATTTTATATTTTTTGATACAATTTTTTTTTAATTTTTCAATTCTAAAATGTTTTTAAATAAATCATGAGATGCTACTTAAAACAAAATTCTTTTTTATAAATTTTTTATTTTTTTATAGATTTTTAATTTCATATAATTTAAAATTTTTTTATTTTAATTTTTTTTCAATATTCTAACAGTAATCATTCTTCGTTTGAAAAGAATTGTAATTTACTTCAATTACAGCAAATACGTATTATGAAAAATGATAAATGAATGCTACATACATATGTATCTACAAAGATTTGAAATATGCTTTAAAATTTGAATGAGGCATTTTTAAAGTATAAACTATCTAAATATTCGAAAATTAAGAAATTAATTAAACACCAAAATTTTTGTGGGAAACTCCATATTTTTGTGTCTTGATTTGAATTCATAAGTTGTACGCTGTGGGCAAAATATAGTAAGACTTTTTAATTTAAATTTATCGTGAAAACTCATTTTTCGATATATTATCTTTCTGAGTTGCTATCACAATCAATGACACCTGTGCCAAATGTCACGTTAAAATAGTCATTAGTGTTTATTATACGCTTGTCTTTCTGAAGTACATACTTGTATATCATACCAAAACTACGAAGACCTGCGAATCTCAACCACCTTTGGACTTACCCACCAACTAACACTTACATTTTTCAACTAAATATGTATATAAAATACATCATAAATTGATTTCAACAAAAAAATATGGACAACACACCGATAACAGAAGTCGCAAAGCTTATTCAAACAGCCAAGTGCTTATCACCATTCGTTTGATGATAAAACTGATAAGGCGCTAATACCTTAGTAGTTTTTTATTTATTTCTCGAGTGAGTTGGGAAAAAAATGTAAACAGAAAAATTATGCATATCTATATTATAATATAGATAAGTATGCTTATGTGTTAATTTTTAGCAATTTAGGCAATACATACCTGTATAAATATATCTATTTTTTCCCATTATTTCTCGGCGAGGTTATGGTGTGAAAAGTGCTCTTATTTTATTTTAGCTCTAGTCATTGTATGTAGATAGATTTTTATATACATATATATATATATATATATGTATATATATATCATATATATGTATATATATCAATACATATCAATCCAATGATAATAAAGCAGTTTGATTTGCGACACCGTAGCCAATCCCTTTGATTGAGTTGTTAGTTCGCTGAATCATATTAGTAACACAACAATTTCCCCGAAAAAAAATTGGTGTGCTTTTTATGACACAATTTTTATCGGATTTATTATTCTATGTATGTATGTATATGTAAGTGTGTTTATGCCTATTTTTGGGTGCATTTGTGATACTAACTTTGAGGTGTAAATTGATTCAACTAACTGATATCAAAACCATTTATCGAGAATATGACGAAGGCTTTTAACTATGAGTTATTGATTAACATTAAAAAAAAAATACTAAATTTAAATATATGATACTCTACTCTGCTGAAAATTAATAGTTCCAACATTTTCTAAGTTTTCTTAGATTCATTTGATCTATTTTCTATTCACTTCACTGACTAATTTTTATATTTTATTGCGAATGTTCTAAGTAATGTATATCTACTTAGTGGCTTTCGTTTGAGCGTATTTAAGTGAATATTTCACATGAAAATAAAACACATAGTTCAGATATACGAACTATATACCGGCAACAACCCTCACCACAATATCAGAGCGACATTTTTAAGTTTAAAGTTTGCTGAAGACCCGACTGTCGTGGGTTCCAAAGCAGGTGAAGGCCGTTGCCTGGCTCTTGCATTTTAAATCAAACCTTAAAATATGTGCTATCTTCTCACAATTATTATTATTTTTTTTATTTAAGCTAACAGGACTCACAGCACTACTCATGTTTAAATCACTTCCATAAAATATATAATTGTATACAGACCGATTATGATTTTAGTGATATTCGAAACAAGAAAAAATGTCAACTTCGCCAGCAACGATGGTATAATACTTTTCACAAGTGCATTTCTTATAGCATGAAAGAGCATAAAAATATATTTATCTTGATTTTGTTTGTTCAATTTGAATACAACTGTATGCTAGAGTGGTCCGATATGGTCTTTTTTGACAAATGAAATAAATAAATGAATTTTGAAGAAAAAAAAACATTTGTTTAAAATTTCACATCGATAACTGAAAAAGTGAGTTGCGATTAGACAGACATGGCTAGAGCGACTCAGCTCGTCATATTGATCAGTTATAATAGTATACTTGCTAAGTATGTAAGTATGTATATGCTGCGTTCTGTTACAAGTGAAGGCCAAAACAAAATTTTATTGAAATAATCACCTTTTGATTTCATTCAAGCTCTCAAACGATCCGGTCATTGAATAATAGCATCACGCACAGTTTCTATTAGAATTGACGACTGCTCGAGTCTAACATATTTTGAGACTCTCTAAATTTCTGCGACGTATTCGAAAAGCCATGTTCTCCCACTCGTTCAACACACTGTAGTCTAATGGGTTCGAATCAGAACTTCCAGACGACCGATCATCTGTAACTATGAAACCCTAGTCACCAGTCCAAATCAGTATAGAAGCTCGACCGCGGGGAGCAAGAGCCCTTGCTCTCCATCGAAGAAAGTATTGCTCAACTACTTTACCACGCCTTCTAAAACATTCTGCACCTAGCAATACAGAAGTTGAATGGCGACCACGTTGTACCCTTAAAATAATATTTTTGGTGAATTTGGAAGTTTTTACATAATTTTTGTTTTTTTTCATGTTAAAAACTTCTGCAATAGAATAAATTTTTCATCTGTAAAAATTATACTTTCATGGCCAATGAGCGCATGCCACTGAAGAAGCCTCTTGCATTTGTTGAACCTAATTTACTTTAAGTCCATTGTCTGGAAATGATCAGCTGACACAAGGTAGGGTATCATATGATGGTCAACTCGAATAAGTCTCGACATTGATCTGATCGATATATTCATTTTCCTTGACATAATTTTTTGAAGATTTTTTATGGCTACCTTGGTTCGAAACGATCATTAGCGTGGTGAAGAAACATTCTCAAAATAGTAACGAAATAGTAACGAAAACCACCGATAAAGATATACCAATGTTGAGGAACATAGCTACCGTGTATAGACACGTGTATTTATGACCACTTGAGTTGCAAACATAAATAGGGCACAGTAGCCGCATTGTTTGAAATCTTATCAGAAGGTTATACGATTTTTGCCGGCCAAATTTTAGAGTTCCATAAAGCGCACTGTCATAGCAATAATAAAAAAAATAGAGTTTTTCAATTGACTACAAGCATATGAACTGGCTAATATAATATTATTAATCAATGGCAATGTCAGATAAGATATGTGATTAGTTAAAAATTTATGGCCGCTGATAAAACTGTCCGTGCATAAATATTAAAGACGAAAAGTAAACTGAGTGTAAAACAAAACAAGGTTATGGCGTCAAGGTTAGTTCAGTTACAAACACTAGACCTTCATCGCAAATATGCAGACAAACAGATTTATTTATAAAACTCAGAATCAAAGTAGTCAACAATAAAAGCTTACAACAAAAAAAATTTACAACAAAAAATGTACAACACACCTTTTTAAAACCGCATTTCTGAAATTACTCTTCCGCAGACCCGAAATTGTTGGCAACGTCTCTTCGTTGATCATGGCAAAATCAAATGGTATTGGGCACCGGTCTTCCTCAGCTTTTGGGTGCTACTCTACTTTTGCATTTCCATACCCGCCTACCATCGTCTACCCAAACCGATTAATATTGCAGATGAAGCCCGCTATCCGGATCGTTTTATAGCGGAGAGAGCCGAACAGAATTTAAGAAAACTTACTGCGTTGGGTCCCCGTGTTGTGGGTAGCAAGGCAAATGAGGAAGGTGCTATTAAGTATTTTCAAAATTACGTGACAAAACTGAAAGCTGAAGCTAATCCTATATATGACATTGAAAGTGATATACAGTTAGCTTCCGGCAGCTATTGCCACTGGAATATGGTGAATATGTATCAAGGTATACAGAATTTCGTAATTAAAATTGCGCCCAAGGAGTCGAATAGCACTTCGTATTTGCTGGTGAATAGTCACTATGATTCGGTGCCACATGGCAAAGGTGAGTTTGAATTGAAAATTGAACAGTTATGTTATCTCATTGAAAAATCATTTTTGTTCGCTTAATTTTTTTAAACGATTACCATAAAATTATTAAAAATTACCATAAAATTATTACAAAATATTTTCTTGGATTTTTTTAAATTTCTTACTAACTAAGGTGCTGGCGATGACGGCACTATGGTGGCCATTATGTTGGAGACAATACGCGTAAGTTAAAATCTAAAACTAATTTCCTTTATAATATAAATATATTCTCTGTTTCTTATATAAAAACCCTTTTTTATCATGTTCCCACAGGTTTTATCGAAATCGGATAAACCGCTGCGCAATCCTGTTGTCTTTCTCTTCAATGGCGCCGAGGAGAATCCACTACAAGCCTCACACGCTTTCATCACACAACACAAATGGGCCAAATACGTCAAGTAAGCGACACACTAACAAATTTACTCAAAGTTTAATAATTTATTCAATAATTGCTTATTGAAATTTGCTCGCATATTTCCAAAATATTCAATCAATAATTCACTACAAGTGTGCACCTCTATTTCACCTCCTTTCAACAATTCATTAACATATTAATTACTTTTTGAAATGTTCAATCTGCAGAGCTTTAATAAATTTGGACTCAGCTGGCAACGGTGGACGCGAAGTTCTTTTCCAATCAGGCCCTAATCACCCTTGGTTGATGAAGGTGAGTAGTAGTGGGAGAAGTGGCGGTTGAAAAAATATCGTTTGCTCATTAAAACTTTACCTATTACACACAAGTGCTAGCGCTGTTGCCATTTAATGTTAATTTGAGTACTTCTATTAATTTAAACAGCATTATCGACGCGCCATTATGCATCCGTATGCGTCGACAGTGGCGGAAGAAATGTTTCAAAGGCAGTTTATACCATCGGATACGGATTTTAGAATTTTCCGCGATCACGGGCGTATAGTGGGTATGTGCAGAAATAATTAAATGCTAGTAATAACTATAATATATACACTAGGGTGCGTCATTCTGAGTCAACCTTTTTTTTTTCAACTGAAAAACAAGCTAAAAACTTTCGAAAATGTAAAAAGTCACTCAAAAAAATACTCTTAATATTAATATTTTACAAAAATATTTTTTTCCATGTAATTTATATGTATTTAAATTTGACCAATAGGCAATCTTAATATTAATATTAAGAGCAATACCAATTTTGAGTACTTTCCAAATTTTACCAATACCACCAATATCGATATAAACCAATACCAAACCATAACCAATACCAATAAGAATACCGATACCAACACCAATACCAATACCAGTAACTGTACCAGTACAGTACCAGTACCAATACCAATACAAATCCAAATATAAATACAAATACCAATACCAAACCAATATCAATATTAATAGCAATACTAATGCCAATACCAATCCCAATTCCAATACCAATACCAATACCAATACCAAATACAAATACAAATACAAATACAAATACAAATACAAATACAAATACAAATACAAATACAAATACAAATACAAATACAAATACAAAAATACAAATACCAATACAAGTACCAATACAAATACCAATACCAATAACAATACAAACATCAATATCAATACCAATACAAAACCAACATTCAAAAGATTTGAAAGTACTATGGAAATACTAATAAAGCCAATACCATTACCAATATTTATGTATGTACATAAATCATGGAATTCATTAGTATTAATTGCATGATACTCTAACCAAATACTTGTAATTTAATTACTCATGAAATATTTGTAATTAATTATATTTCTGTTTATGGTATTGATTATCGAAACCTCTTATCTACCACTAGGCTTGGATATGGCACATCAATATAACGGCTACGTCTATCACACACGCTACGATGTGGCGGAGATTGTACCGCGTGGCACCTTCCAAAATACCGGTGATAATGTACTAGCGTTAGTGCGGGAACTGGCCAATGCGCCTGAGTTGGAGGATCCATCAGTAAGTAGTAATTTCCCCACAAGCTGAGTGCTCTCATAACATAAAATAATTGTTCAACCTGAATATTTTTACTTTAGCACGACGCTGAGGGTCACACCGTCTTCTTCGATGTGCTCGGCCGTTATTTGGTCTTCTATACGCAAACCGAGGGCGTCATTTTAAATGTATTCGTTTCCATAGTCGCGATCAGTTTATGCACCTACTCATTCAAACAAATGGCAAATAGTACGGGCACAAAATTCGGTAGCGTCTTAAATCGTGCGCTCACTTTACTCGGCGTACAAGTACTCGCTGTGATCAGCGGTACAGCGCTCTGTTTCTTGATCGCTGTATTCATGGATCTAGTACATATGCCGATGGCTTGGTTTACGAACTCTTGGCTCATTTTGGGTTTGTACTTCTGTCCGCTGTTCTTCGGTTTCGCCATTGTGCCAGCACTATATTTCCATTCGCAACGGAAGGTGAGCGTTTTAGACACATTAGTTTGTTTAAATTATATAACACATTTGATTTTTTTTCGAAGGAGCGCTTCCCACTTGGTTACCGTGTGCAAATATTGCTGCACTGCCACTGCCTCTTCCTGACTTTCGTTATAGTGATCGCCTCAATTGCCGGCATACGTTCCGCTTTCATGCTTATGATTGCAGTGTTGTTCTACGCAATCGGTTTGATCATCAATTTATGCACCAAATTGCATAACAAATGTATGTAAACATGTAATTAGAAATGATTACACTTTTCATTACCGGTAAATACTTTTTTCACAGCACTACCTTGGCTCATACCGCATATCCTCTGTAATATTCCACCATTCCTCTTCTACGCCTACCAGGCGCATGGTTTCTTTGTCGCTTTCATTCCAATGACCGGCCGCTTTGGCTCCAGCGTGAATCCCGATCTGATCATATGCGCCTTTACAGTGAGTATGGGCTTGCTCACCGGCGGTTTTATGGTTAGTAACTGAGTCTGCTTTTACTGGCACTCAAAGATCAATAAATTTTCCATTTCATTTCTTAGATTCCAGTACTAAATCTTTTCCACAAGTCCAAAACTATAATTTGCTCACTACTTACCTTTACTGTGCTATTCATAATATTCGCAGCGACACCTATCGGTTTCCCATACCGTCCAGAGACTAATATACAACGGTTCTCCGTTTTGGTAAGTCTACTAAAATCAATACTTTGCGTACTAATGTTTCCAAATTTATTTACTCAGCACACCCGTCGTGTCTTCCACGATCAAACGAACGCTGTACGTCGCGTAGAGACGGGCTACTTCATTTTACCGCAAGATCGACGCACTTATTCTGTTAAGAGTATGCTATTCTATAAATTTTATACAATTATCGAAAATAATCTCTACTTATCTCCCCCGCCAGATCACTTACTCAACATATCTTTGGCACAAACGCTCGACAAAGATTGCGCTGAGGAGATGCTGTGCGGCCTACCGCTCTACAACCATCGCTGGCATAAAGCGCGGTATGCGATCACATGTTAACACTCGAATAATATTTAAAAATATTTCTTTTTCCAACAGCGCCTCAAGCGTTTGGATACCAGGCCCTGATCCGAAGTTTGACCACGAGCCACAGTTGAATTTGATCTCAAAGGATCAATTGAGTAAAACTTCTATACGCTATGAATTGGAGTTAAGTGGTCCCGATCACATGGGTATCTTTATAAAGCCTTTGAAAGATCGCAAGATCAACGCTTGGTCATTCCATTACACGCCTTTACGTTTAGAATGGGAGCCACCATACTTCATTTATTTCTCATATGGCAAGGACAGTAGTCCATTGAAATTCACACTCGAATTTGAGGTGAGTATTTATCGTGGGGAAATTGTATATTTTGAAAGTTATATCATATTAAAAAATACTTTTCGAAATCCAGAAACCAAGATCATATGATCAAAGCAAATTTTAAATCATTGTTGACTATTTGATGATGATACATCACGTGATTTGTTATCATATGATCACAACAATTGTAAAATATCAAATGATATTTGTGCAAATTTATATGTGAAAACATCGCGTGATGTTATATCAAATGATCACATCAATTACTAATTATCATATGCTGCTTAGGTAAAATCATCACATAATTTAATGTTTTTTAATCACTAGAGGAAAACTATAGAGATAACTAAACACATGAAAAACTACGAATAAATCGCAATTTAATTAAAAATAAATTATTTTCGCTTTCAGAATCCCACGGAGGACTGGAGTTCACCTATATTTGAAATTGGCATCGCTGGCCACTGGAATCATGATGAGAGCACACACACGCCAGAGTTCCAGAAATTCCTGCAAAGCTTCCCCAAATATGTCGATGCGATAGCATGGCCAGCATACTATGAGACACGACTGTTCTAAGTTCAAGTCATAATTTTAAAGTTCAAACGCATTATTGACTTAAGAAAAAATGTTTAGCGGGAAATCTAAAAGTATTTTTTTTTTTTAACTTATTGCTACCCTGTGAATTTGTAGAATTAAAAACAAAAAAAAAATAATAATAATAAATAATTTTTTTATGAACCAGTGAAAATTTTAAAATATAATTGTGTTTTAGTTAATAACAAACAAAATGGCGCTTGAAAGAACTCAAGTAGTTTCCGGGTCCCAATTTCATTATGAACCAGTGGCGTAGCTACAACCGCCCGGGGCCAAGGATATTTTGCCGCCCCCCTTTATCTACCTACCTAAATATCTTCGATATTAAGTATATAAAATTTAGCAAGGCCATGCAAATTCTGAAGTTCCAAAATTCTCACAATACGGTTTTTGAGGAAATTGATAGTAAATTTACTGGACATCTTATTAAAAGCCATAAAAAAACCCATTTTCGCCCTGTATCTTGTACACTTTTGACACAATTTTCAGGAATTTTTGCCCGAGTTTTAAAAAACAATGAAGATCGTTTTGCCGCCCCAAGACGTTGCGCCCGAGGCGACGGCCCCCTTCGCACCCTCCTAGCTACGCCACTGTTATGAACCAATGAAAATCATTACGTGTAATATATGGGAGCTAATGTAATTCAAAAATCGATATCAAACAATTTTGGCATTAAACTATAGTGTACATAATATTATAAGTTCACTTAATTTAGCAAAGATTTCTTACACAATTACCGATATAAACGGTATAAAGCCAACCAGTTTGAAATTATTTTCTTTCCTTATGTAAGGTTTTTTTCAGTTTCGGTATTACGAAATGTTATTACCAGAAATAGATGTTCTCTGAATTTCATTACAAGATCTCATAGATTGAGCAATATATAAGTTATAAGGTCAAGCCGGATGTTTAGACATCTGTATATTAAGTACTGCCCTGATTTCTTTTAATAGTAAAGAGGATACTCTATTGCTTGTAAGATATTGTTTATGAATTTCTTCAATTAATTAATAAAATCTAGGGAATATATTGGAGGATATATCGTGTATAAAATCAGAAGGAATTTCGAAAACCTTTATTTTAGATGCATAGGGACTAAGGGACGAATTGACTCATTTTTCTAATATTGGCATTCTCTTTCATTTACATTCTCCGAACAATAAGCCCTTTGCTTACATTTTTGTTTACATTTAGCCAACTCCACAACCTTTGTTTACACTTATCCAAGTCAACAACCATTGTTTGCACTTGGGTTCATTGACCCCTTTGTTTACATTTATCTTAGTCCACAGCGAGAGTGCAAAAATAGCTTTACTCGTTTTACTAATTTATGTTTTTTTTTTTAATTGTGCAGCGCAACAACGCTTTGATTGTTATACAGAGTAAAATAGTTTTGTTCACCTAACGGTTGTATGTATCAGATTGACTAGAAGAGTTGAAATCCGGGTGACTGTCAGTCCTTGCAAGCGATAGCATGTGAAAAACTTAGATATATTGATGAAACCTTTATTTATTTATGTTCCTTGATACCCAAGAGAAGTCGGTATTGCAGATGGCAGTGAAGTTATCGGAATAAAGTTTGGCACAAAAAGTGCTCTCAAGCTATTCGTCTGACGTCCCAAAATTATTGAAATCGAAATATTACTTTTTAAGGACGCAGGCAACAAATATGGGAGGCCAGTCAATTAGTGAGGTCTAGTATTAAATCCGGAGAGAATATTTTTATGATGACAGCAAAAATTGTTCGGATTTTTCATCATCTTATTGAAGTTTTCCTCATATACTATTTATCTTATCACCTTGCGAGAGTATAAAAATTAAAAGTTAACACTTCGTTACTTGTTGACCTTTTCTCCATAAGACGCTGGCTATTTGTCGAGTTGGTCAATATCGGACCACCCCAACATTTAGCTATTCTTGCATGGAAAATTATTTTATTTGATAAGATATCTTCATGAAATTTGACATAGATTATTACCCAGATACTGCTATAATCCCCAAATATATAGTTTAGATGGAACTATTATAGAATAATGCTGCCATAAAAACCGACCCATAAAAATCAAGTTATTGTATGGTATCTTTTTTATTTATGAAGAGTATTATAGTGTCGATACAACCGATGAGTAAATATTGACAATACGTGACAAAATACCTACCAAATAAAGGGTAAAGTGTCGAGGTTCTCCACTTTTGTAAAGAAAAAAAACAGAAATTTCAAACTTAATGGGGAATGTTTATCTTATATTTTTTGGCATTTATGTTTTGAAGAATATCTTTTTCAAATGCTTGTCGCGGCTACGTCTGGATGGTCCATCCGTTGAGTCTAATTTTCGAAGACTTGTTCACGTTTGTCGACTGGCAACTGACGAATAACACGCGTGATGTTTAGCTGCAAGGCCTGAATCGAAGCTGGATTGTCCGCATTGACTTTAGTTTTTACGTATCCTCACAGGAAAAAGTCTAACGGTGTGATATCACACGATCTTGATGGCCAATCGACCTACCCAAAACGTAAAATTATCTGCTCACCGAAGTGTTCACTCAATAAATCCATTGATTGATGTGATGTGTGGAAAGTGGCGCCGTTTTGTCGCTGAGATCACGAGCTTCAATTTCAGGCATCAATTCGGTTATCATGGCGCGATAAAGGTCGCCGGTTACTTTCTCACCTGCAATATTTTTTTGAAGAAATATGGACCTATGATTTCATCGGCTCACAAGCCACACCAAACCGTTTATTTTTTTGAATGGAATGGCAGCTCTTGAATCTCTTCAGGTTGCTCTTCGTCCCAAATGCGGCAATTTTGATTGTTTACTTACCAATTGAACCAGTAGGTATAATTTCAGAAAATTCTGAATGAAAAATTGCATATCTTCATATTTAAAATAAACACATTTTGATTCACATTTTCCCTATAAATAATAAAAATCGTTGAAATTCACCGGAGATTACTGGAGCCTACTAGAAAGAGCTATAATGAGTTCCTTAAGTAATTACAAGACTACAACGATTATTTTAATCAATATAATACCTTTACTCCCAATGCATCTTATCAACTGTTACTGACTATAGTCCGGTTAATGCAATCTTTGCTATCAGCTTATCTAAAACATCGAAAGAAATGAGGTACCCCATTTCTTTCTTTAACCGTTTATTTCTCACTCAGCAAACATCAGTAGCTAAGAGAGAGGCCTGTGCTGTGGTAGTCAGCAAAGAAACATAATGTGTATATAAATAATTCTTGAATTGATAATTTTTATGGAAAAATAAACTAAACAAAAATAACTAAAATAAAATTTGGTGAGTGTGAAATTACAGAGTATAAAAATGTGTGGTTAAAAATATGGAATTAAACAAAAAAAGGAAGAAAAACATTTATCAAAGATATTGTGTATGTATATATAATTTAAAATCCGCTACAATTATTAATATTACTAATTTAGTGAAATAAAATTTAAGTTAAATATAAACTTTACTTTTAAAAAAGAAAGTCCTTCACAAAATCTTCGTACTAACCTTATTCAACTTGGTAGTATGTGGAGATTATCTACTAATATTAATCGTTTAATGGTGCAATAAGCCGAATTATGAGCTAATTGAACTTTAATATTATTAACGCTTAAGTTTTGTTTATCAGTTCCAGTGTTATTTGGAGTGTGTGGCGCTCAACGGAGCAGAGGTATATTTTTATATTCATATATGTAGATCTCAGATAATATTTTATTAATGGAAGAGAAAGAGGTAAATAAAAAGAGAGTGCGAGATAAGGAAAGCGCAAGAGTTTGTCTGAGAGTTAAAGAGAGTCAGATGGTTAGTATTTATCACATTTTTGCCGGTAGTTATAATGGAGAGCTATTAATTTTCGCTTGTTATTTTCAATAATATTTACAACACCCAGTAGTAAAGCTACCTTATTAGCGGATCTCTAGCTTTATCAGCTATGAATTTATGCAAACTTTATTGCCACTGTTGCATCAAAAATAAATTAGAAATTAGACTTTTTAAGTAACTATGTAATAACTAATATTATTCATGTATATTCCATAAATTATGATAGCTCGTTCCTCCTGAATGTTTTCTGATAGTCCCACTGTAGTTAAGTCTCAGTAAGAGAAAGTTTGCAACTATTGACAAATTCTAAATTCTCTAACTAAAATTCGAAGCGTAGATGGTACACTAAGTTGTCTTTGTATTATAAAATAAGAGTAAAATATATGAGTAGCTAACAAGACTATAAGACTAAATTTTAGATAACTCCAGCAAAATAATAATAATTTTTAAATTTGGTGTTTTAATAATTAATTTATTCCGATTTTTTCTCTTCCTCTCATTTTTTGGGGATTGAATACCATTCGAAATTTTTCCGTGCAGGGTATACCTCTATATATTTTATGTTAGGCAGGTTGTCATTTATATTTCGAGATTTGGCGACCCTAGTGTTATAATCTGGCAATTAACAACTGTGTCGTAAATTTCGACATTTTTCATGTTATACACCCTCAAAATATTTTGACATACATATTTACGTGTTTACAGTAACTTAAAATATTCATCTCAGTCAAAAAATGGAACTAGATCGTGATAATTTTCTTGTCACTACTTTTTACAACTTTATACGTGGATTAACTCAGCAAAATTGCATTGATGAGCTTAGTTTAGTTGTTGGCGATAAATTTCTATCAAGGAGCAGTGCTAATCGATGGTATAGTGAATTCAATCGAGGTCGTAGATCACGTCCAGACGAATTTCGTGGAGGTCCTTCAAACTCAGTTGATGTTCCAGAAATGATTGAAGCTGTACGTAAATTGATATTGCAAGATATGCATGTGAACTATCGTGAAATTGAGATAACTATGAATATTGGTGGGACTAGCATACATTCAATAATGCATGAACATTAAACTGTAAAAACAAAATTGCTGACGTTGGTTCCCACACAATTTGTCACTCGCTCAAAAAAGGCTTGTGTCGATTGGTCGAGAGAAATGTTAACAAAATACGAAAGCGGTGCTTCAAAACACGTCTATGGCATCGCAAGAGGTGGGGAGTCGTGACTTTACGGGTATGAGCCGAGCAGTAAACAGCAGTCGATTTAATAGATATTTTATTAATAGAATTTTAAACTGAGCCGAACTCATCAAAAATTGTTCGCGCAGACAGTGCTTTCAAGGAAATGGGTGTGTGTTTTTTTTTAAACTGGAAATATCAAAACCATACCACTGGAACATCTCTGAACAGTAAATACCTAGTGGTGAAAAGCCATTTACTTGCCAGTTGTCTTTCAAGAAATCAGGAAAACCAACCGCCGAAAACGGATCACTCTTCGCCATGACAATGCGAGTTCTCATACAAAGACTGAATTAACTAGATTTTCGAGCACTTAAAACATGGATTTGACGAGTAAAGGACCGTAAACTCTTGATTTGACATCGAATGACTTCTTTTTATTCCCGTTTGTGAAAAACAAACAAAGAGATCAAGGTTTTTCCACGCCTGAACAGGCGGTTGATGCGTTTACAACGCCTGTTTAAGAGATACCTCAAACAAAGTGGCAAAAGTGCTTGCCAATTGGTTCAAACGCATAGATATATGTAGATCTTAATGAAGAATATTTTGAAAAAGAATCGAGCTATGCTGACAACACCTTACTTTACGTTGTCATTAATCTTTCATTGTCATAAATCTCTATATATTTTATATTGACATATATATTTCTGGTTATTTCAATCAAAATTTTTGTACACCATATTTATGTTACGTATACGCAGCGTATGGCCTTATTTGATAACTCAACAGCACGATCTTAACTAAAATGTCTTTCCTAAAAATAAACGAAGTTTGTAGATATAGAATAAGTTATATTAGCGTTATTATTGATTCAAAATATGCAGGTTGCAATAGACTCAATATAACGATGGGAACGATTAACCAGCGCATGCATAAATATTTCTATGTTTTTAATAGGAATGCATTTCCAAGCCCTTAAATGGCTGGGATATCATCATAAAATGCTTCTTTTGTTGCGGGAAATAGAGCATAGTCGCGTAGTGTTAGATCAGGCGAATACAGAGAGTGGTAAATAAAATAAATACGATTTTTCTTCACAAAAAAATTACCCAAAAGGTCATTGATCTCAAATGTAAACAAAGGTTGAAGACTTTGCTCAATGCAAATAAAGGTTGTGGACTTTACTAAATGTAAACAAGGAGACCATTGACCTCTTTAAAAGTAAACAAAGGTCTTTAATTAATTCATGTGTAACACAAAGCGCACAGACCACGCAAAAAGTGATTTTAGTAGTATTTGATCCAACAGAATCGTAGAAAAATTTACATCCATAATAATAATTTTATATTATTTTTTAATATTTGAAACACGCCTTGTTTGCCTTATTCTTTTAAAGCATCGAAATATGTGCTGTCAAACGAATTTCAATCTCCATCGAAGTAAATTAAATAAGACCATCACAGCAATTAAAAAATAACAGTTTGAGCGCCACCGAACTTATAAAAATATTTCCATTCAAACACTGACACATTCCAAAAACTTCACTTCTAAAGCCAAATAATATTGATCTTTCACAGCACAATGAGCGTTAAGAAATTCGAAATACACAACAACAACCTAGAGCGCAAGAAAAGCAGAAAATTTGATTGGTACTGGGCGCCCGTCTACTGCGCTGTCTGGTATGTGCTCTTCTACGCCGCCGTCATACCCAGCTTCTATAATTATCCAAAGACGCTACAAATCAGCGAGGAACAACAGCACGCCGACGAATTTATAGGACAACGTGCCGAACAGCAACTAATCACATTAGCTGATTTTGGCGTTAAACTAACAGGGACCATAGAAAATGAAGTTCTAGCTATCAATTTTTTACTCGGAGAAATTGAAAAAGTTAAAGCACAAGCGCGGCTTGATCTCTACGATATCGATGTGGAAGTGCAATACGCTTCGGGAAAGTTCGAATTGTGGCAAATGGCTACCAGTTATCGCAACGTGTCCAATGTGGTGGTGAAGTTGGCGCCAAAGAATGTTAAATCCGCTTCCTATTTGCTGGTGAATGCACATTTCGATTCAGAAGTGCACTCGCCGGCAGCCGCAGATGACGGTGTGATGGTGGTGATTATGTTGGAGACGCTCAGAGTGATTGCCAAATCCGAGAAGCCGCTTATGCATCCCATTGTATTTCTTTTCAATGGCGCTGAGGAGAGCAATCTGTTGGCTTCGCACGGTTTCATCACGCAGCACCCATGGGCGCAGTATTGCAAGTAGGAAGTTAATAAATTATTTTTGAAAAATCATTTAATGACCATTTAATTAACATAATTTTAGAGCCGTCATCAATTTGGACTCCGCTGGTTCGGGTGGTCGTGAAATTCTCTTTCAATCGGGTCCTAATCACCCTTGGCTCATGAAGTATTATAAACAAAGTGTGCCCCGCCCCTATGCTACCACAATCGCAGAAGAGTTGTTCCAAAATAATTTCATACCATCGGATACCGATTTCCGCATATTCCGTGACTATGGCGAGTTACCTGGCCTCGATATGGCACATTCACTTAACGGTTATGTTTATCACACTAAATTCGATACTTTTGCGAATCTCGAGCGACACACGTGTCAGACGACTGGTGATAATGTCTTAGCGTTAACATGGGCACTGGCCAATGCACCGGAATTAAAGAACCCAGGGGTATGAAAATTTATGAAATGCAGGAGTTTACTAAAACATATGCGAAAAGTTGGAGAAGTTAAAGCGATTTTTAAAACTTAACATATACCGTAATTTAAATTAACTTAACAAAGCGTAGCATAGAATAAAGTAACGTAACTTAACTTAACATATCTTAACTTAACTTAGCTTACCTTAAATTAACATATCTTAACTTAACTTAGCTTAACTTAACTCAACTCAACTTAACTTAACTTAACTTAACTTAACTTAACTTAACTTAACTTAACTTAACTTAACTTAACTTAACTTAACTTAACTTAACTTAACTTAACTTAACTTAACTTAACTTAACTTAACTTAACTTAACTTAACTCAACTTAACTTAACTCAACTTAACTTAACTTAACTTAACTTAACTTAACTTAACTCAACTTAACTTAACTTAACTCAACTTAACTTAAACTTAACTTAACTTAACTTAACTTAACTTAACTTAACTTAACTTAACTTAACTTAACTTAACTTAACTTAACTTAACTCAACTTAACTTAACTTAACTTGACTTAACTTAACTTAACTTAACTTAACTTAACTTAACTTAACTTAACTTAACTTAACTTAACTTAACTAACTTAACTTAACTTGACTTAACTTAACTTAACTTAACTCAACTTAACTTAACTTAAACTTAACTTAACATTACCAAAGTAACATGGCACCCATTATTTTGAAAGATTTAAAAGAAAATTGCGTTTACCTATCACATAGCCCTCGTAAAAAAAATATTGTCAAACTCAAAATCATTTTCAGGACCATGCCAAAGGCCACACTGTCTTCTACGATTATCTCGGTTGGTTTATGATCTTCTACACAGAGGATACTGGTGTCATACTCAATATCACCTTCTCTGTTTGTGCCATCATAGCCATCTTAGCAGCGGTTTTCCTAATGTCACGTTCGGACGATGCCGACTCGACTAAGCGTGTCTTCTTACGCTTTCTTACCATATTGGTTGTACAAATTATAACAATAGCTGCGGCAGTGGGTCTAGCAATTTTAGTTGCGGTTACCATAGATGGCATCGGTGCCTCAGAGTGTTGGTACTCAGAGCCATGGCTTGTCTTTGGCATCTACTTTTGTCCTATCTTCTTTATTATGTGTTTGCTGCCGGCAATTTACATGCGTTGGACCAAGGAGGGAGTAAGTAAATTGTTAAATCTTTCATATTTAATATTCATATAAACCGGTATAATTATTTTTAGACCAATATGTGTCATGATGACTCCATTGCCTGCTTCATGCATTCGCATTGCCTCATTTTGGTGTGCCTTTGTCTTGTTATGACTGGTTTGAGTGTACGCTCGGCTTTCTTTCCAATGATTGCTATATTCTTCTACACAATATCAGTTGTATTGAATATCATAAATCACTTTTGGGGCAAGAGTAAGTTTTCAGGCTCATAAGGAGTCATAATTTTTGGTCTATAATTTTTGTGTGCTCTCTTTTTTTAGGGTACTTGAACTTGCCTATACATCTCCTTTGCCAGTTGCTGCCATTTTGGTTTTATAGCTATCAAACATTTGTCTTTCTCACAACATTCATACCAATGCAAGGACGCAGTGGACCAACCAGTAAACCGGAATTTATGATTGCTGGCATCTGTGCTATAATGAGCATACATTTCGGCGGTTTTATTGTAAGTGAGGTTTTATTCCGATACGAGATTTGTCAAAGCAGGAAAAGCGATAATTTTTTTAACTTATTCAATCCATTTTCTGATAGTCGCGAAAACAGATTATTAAAGTATAATGCATCTAAAGCTCCAAACTATGTCCTAAAATTAGATGTAGTAAATTTGTCCTCTATACAATAGCTTGAGTAGATCTATCGGCCATGATTAGAGTTTAATCTGGAGAACATAGTCAAAAAATTCCTAAAACTGTCGGAACAATTTTTTGATGAATTTTATGAGTAGTATGCTATATCTATTTTCCAAGCTAGCAACAAATAACCTCCCTATCTTTCTTCTTCTTCTTTTTTATTGGGCATCAGTCACTAGATCACCACTGGGGGAAAAATATAGTTCAGATTATTGATCCTTTATACCTTTCCTGTTCAGAATCTTCCGCCTATAAAATAGTTTTTCAATACAAATCGTGATTTAGTTACTCTCCTATACGAACTTGTTTCAATGCCTATTAAATCATATATTAATTTGCAATTCTTCCACTCCTACCTACAGCTTCCAATATTGCATAAGTTCCGCAAATCAAAAACGTTTATAAGTTTATTTGGAGCTCTATTTTTGATATTCATTATGATTGCTTGCCTGCCTGTTGGCTTCCCATATAAGAAGGATGTGGCTGTACAGAGAGTTTACGTTTTGGTAAGCGCTTCAGTGAATAATTTTCAAAATTTAGAAAGTATTACAAATATTCTAACTCAACTTTTTTCCAAACCAAACAGCACACAGCACGCACTTTCTACGACGAGCGAGGATTTGTCTATAAAAACGAAAGCGGTTTCTATGTGCAACCTGTCGATAAGCGTATTAACACTTTGAAGAAAACCGTTTTCCAAAATGCTGAACCGAAATCGAAGATTCCAGAAGATTGTGAGACGGAACTTTTTTGCGGTTTGCCATTATATAATTCGCGTTGGATGGATTGGAAGTAAGTGTACATGAACTGTTACTTGTGTATACACAATTTTTCGAAAGAAATATTTTGAAATATACGCATTTCAATTTTCTATTAATTTTACTACAGAAACTTCTCTCGCTGGGTAGTGGCGCCAAGTCCACATCTGCCTATACCAACAGAACTCAAGTTAACCTCAAAAGTTTATATTACTGAGACACGAGTACGTTATGGTTTCAGCTTAAAGTCCGCAGATCGCGTAGTGATCTATATAGATCCTTATCCAAATACGAAAATTGTTGATTGGACTTTCGATAAGACGCCATTGAAAAGTAATTTCTCGACACCTTATTTTGTGTATCACGTCTATTCGATGGATGATAGGCCATTAGATTTCTGGATTGAATTGGACGTAAGTGCAATATTTGTAATATTTTAAATTTTTTTTCTTAGTTCGAAAAATTTCGAAAATTATTTGTTATTTCATATTTCCATTTTTTTGCTGCAATTTAGTGCTTTTATAATTCGGTGATTAGATCTATGTACGAGAATTTATTGTGGAATTCATTAGGTTTGGGACTTTGCTGAATTGAGTCATTTTTTAAAACTTATAAAATGGTTGCCTACATTTAGGATCTCAGTGAATAAAACGTTCGTTTTGAATGAAGCATTACGTTTCCTTAAAAGAATTACCAAAATTCGAAATAATTTTTATTTTTTTTACTACGAAAAATTTCGAAAATTATTTATGACTTCATATTTTATTTTTTTGCTGCAATGTACTTCGTTTCAAATTCAGAAGATAGTTTCCTTTATACGAAAATTTATTGTAGGATTAATTAAGTTTAAGACTTTGCTAAATTATGTCTGTTTAAAGACTTATAAAGTGGTTGCCTACATTTAGGCTCATAATAGTGAAAAAACGTTCGTCTTGAATGAAGTACCAAGGCTCTTTAAGAGAACTACCAAAACCCAAAATGAAATGTACTTATTGCTCATTATTCTCTACTTTCAGCGCGGTACTCCGGACTATGAAGGCGCCGCACTGCGTCTTGGCATCGGCGCACACTTCATGTACCATGACGCTTACTATACCGAAGAATTTAAAGAGTTCCTCAAGCTATTTCCCGAGTGGTCCTATCCGATAGACTGGTTAGCTTCATATGAGAGTCGCATTTTCTAGCAATTTCATTGAATTATTTTTTCGAATTTATTATAAAATAAAACAAAAACTTTTTTTTAATTTCTTAACACAACTTAAGAATATTTTTTATTATTTTTATTTAATGATATTTTCAAAAGATATAGAAATAATCATATAAAAACTAATAAATAGATATGTATATCTGATTATAAATATTTTTTTTTACAAAATTAAAATAAAATATTATATAACAAAAAGTCTTTAAAAGAGTTTCTCTTATGTCAATAAATATCGTGGTGCTGTAAACTTCTGTGGAAAGACTCATTTCTCAGAAGCTTTACCCAAGCACTTTGTTCGTTGGTTTGCGTTGGCTTAAAGAATATACAAATTTTATGCAAAAAGTCATTAGTTTAAATTTAAAGCTATGGCATCCGTAAATAATAGCAGTTCAGGGTTCGAACGTAATCGTCAACATGAAGCGAAGTATTTGGTTCCTATTGCTTAGATACGCCAACTGTCATACGAACTTGTCCAAGCGCTCACTGTGGACCAGGCTGGGAATCCAGCGACGAGCTCACGAAACTCATCTGTGTTTGAAATGTCGTCGTGTATCTTATGGCCTATCACGGCGATGTCCAATGTTGCGCCCGACCAATCTGGACTATTATGCTGTATAATTAAAATAAATAAATGAAAAGAAAAACAAGCTTAGTTGTATCGATCAATTATATAGATAAAAATCTGTATTAAAAGCGCTATGTAAAGTAAATAGTTTTGTAAACCCTTTCACAACGTTTTCACGAAGTACGTAACATGCAGTAGGAAAGGTCGGAGACCCTATAAAGTATATATTAAAATGATCTGTGTGACGGTCTAAATTTTGACTCCGTCTGTCTATCTTTCTGCCCCTCTATATATACGGGAAATTGCGCCTCACTTTCGGAGATGTCGACCTGGAATTTTCCACTCGTCCTTTTCTCACCAAAAAGCTACATATTTGTCGGAACCGCCGATAGCGGACCGCTATAGCATACATCTCCCATACAAAGTGACCTATGCAACTCAAGTCGTTGTATGAAAAACTTTTTTACTAGACAAGGACCTTTTCTCACCAAGAAGCTACGTACATATTTGTCGGAAACGCCGATATCGGTGAGCTTTCATACAAAGTAACTCCTTGTTTGAACAACTTTTTAATTTGACAAGCCATCGTCACCGTCCTTTTACTTACCTCAAACTCCATATGAAAACGGAACGGCGCCGGATCCAAAGCATATGACAGATATATAAAGTACGGTGCCTCGAAATGCTCCTGAATTGGCGTACGATCCAATGACCAATCGATCAGTTTGGTATCATTCATAGGTTTTATGAAAATACTCATATGATCGGGACCCGCAACTTCCAAGCTAATAATCAGATTCGTATTGGAGATGCGATCTTTGCGCATAATACGCAATCTCGGCCAACCACCGGTTTTCGGAGCAGGGCCGTCAATCCAAAAGCTTTGCTCACTGAAAAACGAAATTAAAATCAAATTGAATCAAATCCTAAATAGACATTGTTTAGCTTACCGCCAGCCCAGCCAACGAGAACTGTATATTGGATAGCCGCACATTATTTCAGTCTCGCAATTCACCGGTTTATCGATGGATGTTGTATTCATATGCTCAAACATATAATCCACAGAATGTGGATGACGATCAACGGGCACGATATAGTAGCCGGCATCGCTGTAGCGCACTGACATGGCAGGATCGGCATTATGGAAAGTGCGTATTGTGTGCTGGGAGAGAAATTATAAGAACTGTAAATTAATGTCTATAACTTGAATTATTGATTTGAAACTTACAGCGACATAGAAACGCTGTGGTGCTTCACGCTCCTTATAAGGAAAGCCCACAGGTGTGGCGGCCAGAATTATGAAAGCCAAACAAACGCCACCGAAGATGGAAATAATTGTTTTTGACTTGCGGAAGAGGCATAAAAGTGGTACCTGCAAATAAATCGAAACCAAATAAATTATATGAACCACTTCAAAACTTTGAGTCTCCCAACCTACCAAGAATGGCGCCATAACTAAGGAAATTAACATGGTAAAGCCACCAATAAGAATATCTGGATTTTTATTGGCGCCATCGCGACCCTGCATCGGTATGAAAATGACATAGAAAGCATAACTGCAGTAACTGTAAAAGAGGAACGGCAACAATTGGCAGACGATATGTGGTATGAGCCAGAGGAAAGCTGCGAAAGAAACAGAGATCTTTACTGAAAAAAAACTTAAGCAGTAATAACAAGAAACACTCACTTGTTTTGTGAAAGCAAGTGATCATATTCAAGATCACCGATAACACATAGAAGGCGATACAAAGCATCAAAGCAAATGCCGAGCGTATGCCAAAAGAGATCAAGAATATACAAACCACCGTTAGTATCAGACAATGGGCATGCATGATGAGCTGTATGGCATAGCCCAAGGGAAGACCGTGCTGCAAAATAATATATATCATATACATATAATAAACTACTAACACATACATATATTCACAACACACACACCTCTTTCGTGCGACTCAAATAGACCGCCGGCAGCAAGCCCATCATAAAGAACATCGGACAAAAGTATAAACCGAAAAGCATCCATGGCTGTGAGAACCACGACATAGATAAACCGACGGAGTCCATAAATATCGCAATTGTGATCGTAACTAAAATCGCCAAGAGCACAGCAGCGACTTGTATGCCCAATAAAATGCCGAATTTGATAAAGACGCGACGACGGAACATGCCCGTCTGGTGTGCCATATTCCAGATATAGGCCAATATAGTGATAATGGCAATGACACAAACAATAATATTTACAACGGTGCCGGTGGTTTCCGAATAGTAGACAATAAACCAGCCAAGCACATCGAAGAAGATTGTGTGTCCCTCTGCGTGTTCCTATAATTATAAAATGTGATAAAATTTTGTGCTATATAAATATAAGAGTAGCATAAGTTATCAATAAATGAACTTACGGAAGGATCTTCCATTTCGTGTGCATTACATAACGCTTTGGTCAAGGCCAATACATTGTCGCCGGTGAGCTGATAAGTTCTTTGCGGTATCAAGCCGAAGCGATCATATTTCGTATGATAGACATAGCCATTGAGCGTGTGAGCCATATCTAAGCCTGAAAGATTTAAAAAAGCAAGAGAGAATTACAGTTAGAGAGATAGTTTCAAGAGTTTTTCATAAACCAAACAAGAATTCTTCGAAACAGAAATAAAAATCTTGATCTATATGGCTTTGTCAGTCACTGCCAAGATTGTACAGAGTATTTCTTCCTTAATTTTCTGCAGTTGCTTCTGCATATCTTCTGCGAACCTGGCGCTATAGTCGAAAAGGATCCTCAATCGTCTCAAAAACAGGCTGAAGACGTTTTGTGGGTTTTTGAGAGTGTTTTCCTTCATAGATAGGAATATTTATATATGATAATGGACTGGCGTTCCGATTTTGTTTTGTTTTTTAAATCACATTTTAACCTAACCTAACTTACCCAATGGCTTCTCATAACTATACCAGACAGTTGAAAAGATCTCTACGGTTAGTCACCATAATGGAATGAAAGGAAGGATTTATGAACGACCAAATCGATTCTTCCTTCGTTCAAAAACAGGCTGAAGACGTTTTTGTGGGTTTCGAGGATTTACTTCATAGAATAGATAATTTAGACGCCCCTTCTTAGCTTAGTCTTTAACAGCTTTGTAAGGGTACGTTCGGATCCAGACTTAATGCAGAAAACGGAATCGCGATATCTAGCGCTTTTCAATGACATCTCTGCTTAGGATGACATTCTTCGCAAGTATGAACATAGACTATGTTGTTTGAACTTCACTAATCGAAGATTCTCTGCCAGTAAGAACAGACTAGACTAGGTTTTTTTTTCAACTTCACTAATCAAATATTTTATTTACTTATCAATACGTTAGATTCATAAAATATATCTATATATACTACCTATTTACCACATGTCAAATCTATTGTACTCACCAGGTATATTTCCGAAATCTCTAAATATTCTGAAATCAGTCTCCGAAGGTACAAATCCAAATTGAAACAATTCTTCGCCGATCGTGGAAGCATACGGATGTTCTATGTGCCTACCGTAATACTTCATCAACCATGGATGATCAGGACCGGACTGGAATAAAATTTCACGACCACCAGAGCCTGCTGAATCCAAGTTTATAACAGCTCTATAAGTTTAGAAGTTCATCATTTAGTTTACGTTTGACTTTTTGCACTTTCCATCGTACTCACTTGACATTGCGCGCCCATTTGTGTTGCGTAATGAACCCATGTGATCCCTGTAATGGATTTTCTTCGGCGCCATTGAATAGAAACACAATCGAGTGCTGTAGCGGTGTCTCATATTTGGAAATCACACGCAAAGTCTCCAACATAATGACAATCATTGCGCCCGAATCACCGGCACCGGAGCTACCGGGCACCGAGTCATAATGACTGTTAATCAGCAAACTCGATGTGCTATTTGTGCCACGCGGCGTCAATTTCACTACAACATTCTGTATGCTCTGATACACATTCACCATCTTCCAGATGACATAATTACCAGAGGTAACCTGCACTTCGTGTTCTATGTCGTAGAGATCTGTGCGCGCATCTCTCACTATTTTACTGATTTCGGTGAGTAGAAATTGCACTGCGGTTTGTTCGTTTGCCGCACTACCCACAACTTTCGGGCCGATTTTGGTGAGACGCAGCAGCATGCTCTCCGCGCTCTCGCCAATAAAACGACCCGGACTTGTGGCTTCATCCTCCAATTTGAGCTGTTCCGGATAGCTATGATAGCTGGGTATGACGGTGAGGTAGAAGAGTAGAAACCAAAACGCAATAAATAATGGCGCCCAATACCAGCCGAATTTGCTGCGGTTGTATATGATTTTCATATTCTCATATTTCGATTTCATGTTAAGCTCGTGCATGGTGCCTAATTTTGTCTGTTCGGCTTATGTCGGAGTTGTTGATTTAGGTGGAAATTTCAGGATATCTAAAAAGAAATATTAAAAAGAAGGTTTTTTTTTTATTCCAAACTTGTAAAGTTTTAGCATTTTTGGTTAAAAATTTTGAGTTTGCAATTTTAGAGCCAAGATCACCTCATCATTCCTCATTAATCCTAGTACCTTGATTAGTTTATTATCAAAACTGAAAATATCATGTTCTGAAGTATTGTTTGGAATAAACGAGTTTCAAGCAAGTTAGTCTTGACTGCCATTATTAACCATATTACATTATATCGACTTATGCCTTTTTCAACATATTGTCAGAGAGATATTTAAAAGTTTTTAAAGACTCATCTTTATAATAACATAAAGGTCAAATTATCAGATTGTTGAAATTTTTGAATAGAATATAATCCCATTTCACTCCAGATAGCTGAAAGATTAAACTTTAAGGTTTAATTCAGGAAGTAAAGAAAAATTTCCCTCTTATGGGATTTACTAAAAATCTATTGATATTTTGATTCAAAAGCCCATATAATGGGCCAACCTTCGTCATGCTGTCATGTTTATTTTGTTCAATATTGCTTGGCATTTCATCATGGAAAGACTTATACCTGAACAACTTTTACAAATCGTTCAACTTCATTACGAAAATTAACGTTCTGTAAAAATTATTTTTCGCGCGCTTCGCTCAACATAATCGGCCTACTGAGCGTTCTATTCGCAACACCATCACCCTTTTTGAGACCCAGCATTCATTATTAGATAATATTCGACCGAATAGATCGGGTCTAAAACGCAGTGAAGAAAATATAGCAGTCGATGCTGAAAGGGTAAACAAAGATCGTGAAGAGCCGATTCGCAGCAACGCGGACTGACGTATGAAACGAGTGGGCGCATTTTGCCACGAGATCTAAAATAGAAACCGTACAAAATACAGCTTGTGTAAGAACTGAAGCCGCTCGACCTTCCCAAGCGACATCGCTTCGCTCTATGGGCTCTTAAAAAGTTTCAATAAGATCCGAAGTTGAGCTAAATTTTGTTTTTAGCGGCGACGCCCATTTCTGGCTAAATGGGTTTGTAAACAAGCAAAATTGCCGCTTTTGAGATGAAGAGCAAGCTGAAGAGATTCAAAAGCTGCCATTTCATCAAGAAAAAACAACGGTTTGCTGTGTTTTGTGGGCCGGTGGAATCATCGGTCAAAAATGAGGTCATTGAGAACGTAACCGTCAATGGCGACGGTTATCGCGCCATGATAACCGACTATTCGATGCCTGAAATTGAAGCTCATGATCTCGACGACATTTGGTTTCAACAAGACGGCGCCACTTCTCACACATCGCATCAATCAATGGATTTATTGAGAGAACATTTCGGTGAGCATATAATTTTCCATTTTGGGCCAGTCGACACCGTTGGACTCTTTACTGTGGGAATATGTACAGCCAAAAGTATATGCGGACAATCCCGCTTCGATTCAGGTCTTGATGCAAAGTCTTACTCATGTCATTCGCCAGTTACCAGTCAAAATGCTCGAACGAGTAATCGAAAATTGGACTCAACGGATGTACTATCTGAGATAATTTTCAAAAAATAAATGCCAAAAAATGTGCTTTAGAATGATAACAAACATTCCGCATTAAAATTGGAGTTTCTGTGTTTTTCTTAAATAAAGAAAGTGGTTTCCTAGGAATGGATAACCATTTAAAAAGATAATATAAATATTAAGTGGTTACAGTATTTGTCTTGGAATTCGAACTATTATCAGGATGCACTCCAAATTTCATTAATATAACTCAAAAATTGACAAATATTTTCGGTATAAAGTCGGAGAAAAGTATTTAGGCATCTGAGAGCTTGAGAATTTATGACCCGGTTTCACGATTTCATGACTTTTCACACTATAGCATAATAATGTAGGGGCAATATTAGATACTAAAATTGTTTATTTAGGTCCAGTGTTTCAGAGATATGAAATTTCATCTAGCCATTGACGAAGTGAATTGACGTGTATGTATATTAGTAGCTATCAACATAACCACTATATGTATAAGTGATGGGAGTGGTTAACGAAATCATGTTTCCCCCTTTTTCGCATAAAAACATAAAAAGTAGATAGAGAGAATTTTTCTAAGTGTGTTTTATTTTAATAGTTTGATCGATTTAACTTTGGTTATTTGTTAGACAAGTAATTTAAAACGCTTAGAGGTCGGCACCATGCCCACTTGTTGAAATACTTTGGGTGACAGATATTCCTACTTTCTTCAACGCTCTGTAGCGAATTAAAGTTCTGTATCTTATATTCCTTCTTAGTTATGGCGCCTCATAAGTTTTCGTTTAATGGCGTTTTATGGGCTTGTCAGTTGTCCGATTCCACTCAAATGCAATAACAAGCTACCTTGAAACCAAAGAACGCATGTACCATATTTCATCACGATTTCTTGCAAAGACAGACAAACAAACTTTGGACTTTTATTAAAACTTTCTCTAGGACCATGTATGTATATAAAATCTAGGACAATATACTATAAAACCTTTGATTTATGGATTCTATTTATTCCAGAAATACATGATACAATAATTAAGTACAAAAGCAATAACAATTCCATTTGAACTTGCCCTTCATAGGCAGACACAAAGTAATAAATAAATGTCATGAACACGCACACAACAACATGTGCGTATGTATTAACCACAACAAGTGCTTATCGACAAATTAATAAAGTCGCATCATTAATATTGTGCTTCATTTCCATTTAACAAGAACGCACTGAAACTTCACTGTAATTTTTTATATTTTTTTCTTTTTTTCCTTTTTTTCAATTTCACATAAATCTCTCCGAATCCACAGGCGGCATCAATTATAAATAATTATGTTGGTGTGACTTTTCGCTGCATTTTTGTTGCAACAGCGAATAAAAGCTGAAAAATATTCGGAGAAAAACAGATTCACTTTCACACTCACTCACAACAAGTAGCTGCAGCTTAATTATATAACACGACCGCCAAACTCGTTAAAATCATCAATAACAAGCGTTTACGCGCCGGCGTGCCTCGGTGGCAGCGAGGCGAATGCATAAAAACTGCATTCGAATTGCAGAACAAAGAGCAGCTGTTGGCACATTAATTGAATTGTCTGGAAGCGGCTGGCATGCGTAACATATTTGTGGCGTGAAAGGCTCGGGTTACGGCACATATTTACAATTATTTCATATTTGACTCGTTTGCGCGTGTGACAAATGCTTGCGGCCACACGAACAAACGCACCCGCCGTTGACCGCTCGCTGATTGCCGCAATTTATGCGTTATTTTTTGTGTTATTCCATTAAAGCGAAATATGAATGTGAAATTATGGGAAAAAATATTCAACGATACAATTATACAAACATATAACCATGATGAACGTGTTAAAAAAATAATTGTTTTTAAATAAAATGCAACTGATTAAGCCACGCATCGCTTGATTGAGATTTTGATTGATTAATGGCAATGCTACACATATGCACACAAGTGTGTATATTCAAGGTTTTAAATAACTGCACTTTAATTTCATAAGCTGGATTTAATGTACGCTTTGACCTTACACTCGTAATGGGTGTCCTTGGGATACCGCTAGCCAGCAAAATACTGAATTTTAGTAGTATATATAGCGTATATCACGATCTTGGTTGAAGGTTCGGTTCAATAAAACTCTTCGAAATGATGTTAATATTACGCTGAAATTCAGGCAAAGACAAAGGCTTGATTCCTTAGGCCCTCGGGTTTTATAACTGAAAGGAACCCTTCTATTGCTAATTTTCAGAAAACTATTTGAGGAATATTTTATGTTACGTACATACGTACTTACATATATACAAACGAGACAAAAAAGAAAACGAGAGAGGAATAAACAGATAATGCAGAAAGAGAGAGATAGACATTGCTAGATAACTTAAGGGGGTATTCTGGTATGGGATTTTGAAAAAAATCGATTTTTTTTTTGCATATTTTGAAAGTTTAGACTTTCAAAAATATGACCTTGGAAGAATTTTTCAAAATTCGACTTATTTTCGGAGATACAGCCGATTTTGTGACGTGGCGTCCGTGTTCACTAGAATTGTCTCCTAAACTTTAAACGCGTTTTTCTCGAAGCTACTTTTTTTGAGGTGGTTGACATGATATCTCAAGTTCTACTGAACCGATTCCTTTGAAGTTTGGTATATATCTTCTTTATACAATGCTCTATCGTCTCTGCCTTGGATTTCCAAAAATTTTGATTTGAAGTATTTTAAAAAAATTCGAAAAGGTCAAAAAAATCGGGTCAAAAAAATTTTTTTTTTAAGTCGACGCCATTTTTTTTTTTTTTTTTTTTTTTTTTTTGAAAATGGTCAACCCGATAACGACATCCTTACTAATGAAGAATCTTCTTGTTTTTTGTGTTTTAGATCTCTACAAGGGTTGAAATCACGTCAACCAGGACGCACCATTTTTTTTGAAGCCCCCACTCCACCGGCCCGTATCTCGACGAATTTTGGTTTTTTTTTCTTGCAATTTTTTTTTTTATATTATTAAAATGTCAATAAAAACATATAAAAAAATGTAAAAATGTTTTTCATTTTTTTATCTTAGTTTAAAAAATGCCTAAAATTCATGCGTCTAGACCAGAATACCCCCTTAACGAAAAAACAAATAAATAAACCACGGAACTCCGAAATCGAAGGAAATGTAAGATGCATGCTACTTCCAGATATGTACGAAGAGATTTATGTAAAAGAAGAAATTCTAACCTAACAAAATCAAAGAAAAACTTGGAAAAAATTATATTACTTTTAAAGATAGAATTGTGTGATCCTCTCTCTCAACAAAATAGATAAACAATCTTTGCTTCCAGTGAAAAAAATATAAGGACGCCATATTTTTAATTTTTTGACATTTCTCTTCAGTATGATTAACCGTTTCATCATGAAAAGTATATCCAACAAAGAGTCGAAATTATTAAAATTTACTACCGAAAAAGAAAGACAAAAGAAATCGAATTCCAAACATAATGGCATTAAATATACTTTTACAGGAATAAATAAATTCATCCCAAACCGTTTTTGTTTGATTAAAAAAAAAAAAAACTTGTATAGTCCTCTTATTGAAAAACTCATTATTTAATTTTTCACACAAAAAAATATATGTGTCTAAAGCCTTAAAACACCCTAATTTTAGGAAAGTATTTTTTCAGATGATACAAGAATCTAGTCAAATGTGATCCGGACTGACAAAAACAAAAACAACATTTTCACGTGTTTTAATAAAAAAATATCTATTATCGCCTTTAAATAGGCCAACGGTTGCTATATAGTAAGTCT
Source organism: Bactrocera neohumeralis (assembly GCF_024586455.1). Lineage (NCBI taxonomy): Eukaryota > Metazoa > Arthropoda > Insecta > Diptera > Tephritidae > Bactrocera > Bactrocera neohumeralis. The sequence continues at coordinate 19,582,189 of NC_065921.1, read as the reverse complement.
CCACTGGGACAGCCTTTAGTAATTTCAACGAATTTTTGCTGTTTTCGGTTTCAGCTCATTTTTGTGGCGCCTTTTGCCAGATTTTTGAAAGAGTTTCGAAACCCACATCACACCACCAGTAATGATGTATTATGCTGAATGTAAAGACCTCAACCTCGTTGTCAAGCATCTCTTTTGCGACTCGACGTCGTTTTAGCAATAGATTCAGGTGTTGATACACAAAACATTAATCAAAAGTCTGAGTCTGTTTCTTTGACTTTTTCGTTGTTTTCGTTAGGTGTAATGGACAAACGACTTAGATAAGACAAGTTTTCTAACCCTTCACGACTTTTTCTGAATGCTTTATGCCACTTGAATACGTTTGTTCGTGTTTTAGTAAACGCACCAAAACACTTCTGCAACATTTTCAATGATTTCGTCGCCGAAACACAAAATTGCAAGCAAATTTCGGATATTCTTGAGGATTTGAGTTTAATGCTGCTTCTATGTTGGGGCTTATGCAACGTTTGTCCAATTTATTTCCATTTACGGCGATGGTTATCAATGTGGATAGGTTGTTTGTTTGGTTGAAACCCAAATATCAGCATTGTTTCTAACAATGGAACAAATTAACCGCCTAGTCTTGCGGTGACAGCGGTTAAAGGAGGTTAATGGAAGAGGAACAGTATTTTCTAAGTCTGTACATACCACAAAACACAACCTAGAGCTCGACTTAGGGCCGCTTTTGAAAGCCAGCAATAAACTGTTCATATATAAAAAAATCAATGTAACAATGAGGCTTGTTTTGTTTTCTAACAATCAATGAGTTATACATACATATGTATGTATGGTAAATGGAAGAACCTATAATAAATATTTTATACACTTCAACTTCATATAATTTAGCGAAAGTATCTACTGGTCGCCTCCGTTTAAGCCCTTCGGTACTTTTTTGTTAAATAAATAGCGATTTATGGCCTTAATTGACTCAGTGACACTAATCTGTGATAATAAAATTTTAATGCTCTTGAGAAAATCAATTATGTTTTAAACTCAATTATATTTTACAATTTAATTGCAGCTGATTTTATTGCCTTTTCCCTTCTTGAAACAAACCGCCAGAGAAAACATATGGTCAAAAGCAAATATTTACCACCCAGCTGACGGTTATCTGTAGAAAAAGGCAAATATTCGACTGGACAAGAAATAAAGCAATTATGTACCGTTAAAACTCATAAAAATAGATTAGAAGCGATAGCGTTTATAATTATTTATATATGCAGTTGTGTGTGTATGTTATTAGAAAATATTTTTTTTTTTTTTGCTCTGAGAAATTTATGAATTTATGAAATCATTTTCGCCCATTTCCCACCTCTGTATCCGCCACTGATATAGCTGTCACACAATTGACCGATCAAAATCAAGCACTTATATGAAAAACTCTTTTATTTGTCAAGCTATCTTCACAAAATTAGGTTTCATCCTCGAAGCAAGTCGAACTTGCGGCAACAGTCTCCGCCGGAGATCGCGTTTAGCTCGAAAAATAATCAATTTTTTCTCTCAAAAAGTTTACTGTGTATTTGCAATTTAATTTTAAGACAATTGATATGCCAATATTTTTTTTTTTCTTCTTTTTTCTTGAGAAAAAATTACTCAGTTTATAGAAAACTAAAAGTTCTTCTCTCATTTAGTTCAGAGTTAAACTTTATCAATTTTCCGCACACTTCCATTCCATAAAACTAAAAACAGTTATCAGTGTCTCCATTTATATACGCATGTGTGTGCGTATAAAATTTAGTTTAGAATAACAGTTCATTAGCTCTGGCGGCCATTGCTTTATCACACAACGCGCGTCGAAATGCGCATTCAAGTTCATTGCTGTCGATAAAAAGAAATGAAAAGAAATACAATATAATTGCAAAATATGTAGATAAATGCGCCAAGTAATAAATATTTGCTTGCAATTAAAGATATGCACTCACACACACACACAAATATATAGGCACACATATATAATGACTATTCTTGTTGCTTGCCTCAAACTTGCAGCAATCGCATTTATTATTGCTTGCTTGCTTGGCTGGTTGCAGTCATAAATTTTTAATCGTAGAACAATTAAATAAATATTACACTCACTACCCCGTTATAGTACCAACATGAAGCGTTATAAATGACCCCAAATGACTGCACACAAGCGATTAAAAGTCAAATCGTAAATTGGTCAATAATTTCGGTCGTGAGTTCAAGCGCTTCAAATGCGATTCGGGCAAAGAATGTTGAACGAAAGATTGATGGTACATTGTCATACAATTACCCAAATAATATTTATATTTATTCTGTGCTTTTGTTGTAGCATTATTTTTGTTGGTAACAGGGTATACAAATTCCGAAAATGTATGCTTTCATATGTACATTAGAGCGGGTCCATTTTTTCTTCTATAAAAACGCGTTTGCAGGAAATATTCTACGGATCATTCTGTATATCTTTGCCTAAGGTACTATGGATCTAAAACCGGTTTCGAGCCAGAAGAAAAGAAGTTTAAAAAATCTGAATAATCGGTTGAATGGGAGATAAGTGATATAGTATTTCGATCTGGCCAGTTTCGACAAATGATCAATAGAATATCAAAATGTACCTATGTACGTATTAAATTTCATTCGGATATGTCAAAAACGGTCGAAAAAACTTTTGAGATCTCTAAAAAACTTCGCCTTACAAATCGCTGGCTCGAAACCGATTTCAATGTTGATTTTCTTGCAAGCTGTCGGCTAGCTTAGCTGATTGCTTCAACTTACTCTTAAGCATAATTCTACACTATGATCTGTAGAACATTTCCCACATACGCGATTTTTCCGTTTTTGTTTTGCTCGCTGTAAATCAACACCTCTCTAGTGTATATACATATGTACATTCATATGTCGTCCATTGATTGATTGCAATTTTTTTCGACTCATAGATAGTTGTCCTATGTGCATACAGATGGAAAAATTCTACTCGGCTATGGCTCCTTATTGCTCTTAGATTTTTAGACACTTACGTGGGCAGAACCTACTTTACTACTACATAGGCTGAAAGGTCTTCGGCTTGACGGAAAGATCGCGTCAAACTAAAAATCTTTATCTTTGGCAACGAGTACTTCTTCTTTGCTGGCGCACACAGCGCTTACGCGGTTATAGCCAAGTTTATAGCAGCGCGTCAGGCTATTTTCCATTTCGCTATTTGACGCCAATTGGAGATTCCAGGCCTTTCTCCACCTTTCCAACGGAATAGAGGTCTTACTCTATTTCTGCTTCTCTCGGCGGGTACTGCTTCGAACACTCTTAGAGCTGGAGTTTTTTCATCCATTCGGACGGCATGACATAGCCAGCGCAGCGTTGTCTCTTAAATCGTTGAACTATGTGAATGTCGTCGTATATCTCATACAGCTCATCGATCCATCAAATGCAGTATTCGCTGTGACCAACGCGCAAAAGAACCATAAATCTTCCGCAGAACCTTTCTCTCGAAAACTCGTAATGTTGTCATCGTCCATGGCGCAGGACGGATCATATAGCAGGACGGAAATAATGAGTGACTTATAGAGTTTAGTTTTTGTTCGTGGAGAGAGAACTTTACATCTTAATTGCCTACCTAGTCTGAAGTGTCGACAAAAGTTATTTTACGTTGGAGTTCGGGGCTGATCTTGTTATTAATGTTAATGCTGGTTCCAGGATAGACGAAACTGTCTACGACGAAACTGTCGAAGTTATGACTGTCAACATTGACATGGGAGCCTAGAAGACAGGAGGTATTTCGTCTTCGTTTCCTTGTCTGAAAGCGCGCTTGGTATCGAACGGCTTGAAAATGTTCTTCCCGATTCTGCAAGAACTTTAAGTATTATTCAACGTCAGTTCTCAAGTTATTGATTTCCACGTGACACAACTTCTTCTATTGTTGCTGAGTTTTGATATAAAGCAATGGCTTGGTAAGTGTTACAGAAAATATGTCAAGCATTTTCAGCGACAAATACTGATGATATTTCTCATGATTTTTACGTATAAAAAAAGGTCACGTGCGCCACGATCTATCAAGCAAACGTTCAAAGAATATTCAGACTTTGATCACACCCAATGAAAGCGAGTTTCTGCACCGATTTGTGATGAATGGCGATGAAACATTGAACTGTCATTACAGTTCTGTGTCAAAGCAAAAAATGTTCTTTGTCACGAAAAGGTGTTGTTTTGGTTCTACGAAATCGTAGTCAAGCCAATAATGTTCTATATTCCAAAGAGCGGCTCACATTGGCATCTCTTGTGCACTGCAGGTTACACCAACAATATCACTTAATGCGCTTTTAAACATAGCACCCGTGGATATTACTGGACGCAGCAAGCTTTTACACCTTTGTGCCGAAGCTTGGAGGAGCAGAGCGGTAATACTAGCGCTGAGCTCGCTAACTGTGCGCTTAAAGCTAGTCAAGGAGTGTATGTCTTCCCTAGACATAGCATCAAGCTACTTCATCATAAGACTCGTTTGAATGCCTACACGTAACAGTATCGGTGGCAACTGCAAAGCCAATGAGCTAGTCAGAGGGATCACCTTTGCTCCTACAGAATTCAATCTCCTTTGGTCTATTGCGTTCTAGCACTGAAGTAATGGATCTCGCGTGCGCTTAGCAGTGATCTTAGGTATCACGAAAGACCAGTGTTCTAAGCCGACCAAGTGAGATCCCTTTTAGAAACGAACTCTTACCCTCCTCCTGAATGCAATTGAAAGTCATACCTTTTTTCGTTTTTCTAGTCAATTGCAAATTAGTTTGTAGTTAATATTGTCTCATTTATTTTTCTTAGAATATTTTTTTCTCTTCGTAAAGATTTATGTTGACTATTTGCTTTTTACTACCGTCGAAAATATTTCTGCCAAACATAAAATAAATCATCTAAATTGCTCAGCAGCGTTTTACTAATAAAAGGCTACCTTTTAATTATGAGCTTCCAAAAATACACGCCGACAAACCGAGCCCAGAGCATATGTAATCATGTAAATTTAAAGATGACAACAGGCGAAAATTTCATCTTTGAGGCGGCTAAAAATAAACTGTCATGTTTTCATTACAGCAAAGCGGCAAAGCGGCAAATGACAAAAGTAAAAGCAAACCGCTATACGATGCCCCGGTATTGGCGCGTTTTTAATGAATGAAAAACAACAAATGCGCTGAGGAAAAGAAAACAAAAACAAAAAACAAAAAATAAAACGGTGTAAATTGCAAAAGTCACAAATTGTCGTCTTGTGTTTTGATAGAAGATGGCGTGTGGTGCGACTAAAATACAAAAGCATTCACACCACAATAAATATAGATCACACATATCTTTGTAGGTATGTTTGCAGGTGTGTATATCGTAGCAATTTGTTATTATTGTTGTCATTAGCCGTATGAGCTAGTTAACGATTTTGTTTTTCTTTAATATTTTTCTGCCGTTTTCCATAAAGTATTTTTGGTGTTTTGTGTATTTTGCTCAGCTCAAATGTTGCATGATTTTCATTTGGGACACGCGTTCAGTTTTTATTTTTCCTAAATACACATATACATACAAACATACACGTTGTTTTTACGAGTTTAGCAATTTATGACAGCGAAATAGCGAAATGAGAACTGTTGATTCGCATGACTCAAGCATAACGGCACATCAAATCATGAGAAAAATCATTTTGAAAGAAGATATTTCGGAAAATGCTTATATAAAAGCTATTAACATACATAAGAAGTCACATATGACTAGTCGGTCCACTTTCTGCTAAAATCAGCTGCCAAATTATTTTAGCGTTTTTCACACCAATTATTGTGCTTTATTTTCTTTAGCGTTTTACTTTCAAAATAAAATAAATAAATCAAATTTTATTTTGTAGAAAATCGTGTGAATTTCATCTATTAATAGAATCATTTACTGAACAAAGCCTAGAACCGATATATTCTATTTAAAAAGCAAATCTAGTAATAGTAGAAATCAGAAAGTTTGGAACTCGGGATGATACAAAATATAGTGCTAAGTGTAAACTTTAAAGTAAATTGCTTCAATGGCCAGTGTGGAAGGCAACAACAAGGCCTGAGTTTGTTCCTTAGGAGCATGATCACATTTTTAAACCTTTTAAGGTTGTAACCACCCATTAGCAACTTGACATTGCGCATGCCTTCGAGTTGTTGCCAATACCCCTCCCTGCTTACCCCTTCATCATTGCAAAGCAAACTCTTTTATAGTATGGGGACCAACCGCAATGAAAGGTTTGGATCCTACCATGTTGGTGGATGTTGCGAAGCACGCGAGCTCATCAGCCAGTTCATTTCCGGCTATGCCTTTGTGACCAGATAAGGTGCACTTGTTTACGATATGATAGACTGTTCAGCCGTTCTCTACACTCCTGCATTAATAGCAATTCGATCTCGTACGCAAAGATCGCTTTAAGTGCCACTTGACTGTCGCTGAGTATAAATATAAGTTCATTGCGTTAGTTACATGGGAGGTTTATCTCTACGTAGCGACTTATAGAAAGACCTCTGCTTGGAATATGCTCGGAAAACTTCCCATATATACGGAAAGTTTGGTGCGAGGTCCTGCGACTCCTGCATCAATTTCCTCCGACATTTTCAAGCCGTCGGTGTACTGATTGATTTTACTATCCATGAGCAGTAGTTCGAGAACGTTCTATTATTCCATTCAGTCTTACTGCCGAGGGGAACCTTGGTCTTCTTAATGAAGTTTACACTTTTGGTAATGCTGTGTCTTAGGAGAAGAGCCAGTGGTATTCCGCCACTTAAGTCCTTCATGCGCTTAGAAGAAATTACCTTACCTCTGACGAACCCTTCTACTGTCATTTGAAGCAGTGAATGTTTGGCTACCTTACCGAATACTAGGTGAAGCGATGTGAGATCCAGCATAACTTCAATTGACGCTGTCTGATATATGTGCATGACAGCCGACACGCAGATGTAGGCGAGACGTTTCAGCTTCGATAGTTGAAGTCCTACCGAAGTCTGCGTTGCTTTCGAGGCTCAACCCACCCCCCCTAAATATGATAATCGGTCGCATGATCATGGTATACAAACACCTAACAATCCTTAGCTTGCAGCCCCAGGATTTACCAGCTAGCCGATTGCACATTATAAGTGCTTTATCAAGTTCCACCGCAGAGTACATAGAGTCCAGCATAATACCAAGGTATTTGACCACATTAGTCATCTCTATCTCTCTGCACCAACGGGTGTGTTTTCAACTTTCCCTCTAGCTACAACCTGCTCTGTGTGCAACCTCTTGTAATGCCAAGATGAATTCCGACATCCCCTACTGTGGTTTCAGCTATTTTGGTCCGCAGTACGGCCTCTATCTATCTGGGCAGCGGTGCCGCTACATTTCTTTTACCCTTACCATTCATCTATAATAATGATAAATTTTTATGGGTTTTGGATTTCAGATAAATTTAAACAGAAAAATCTTATTCATCGCCAGACTTATTTTTTTTTTCAGAGGTCCTCATCCTCAATACTAGCAGTATATACGTATCCATATAATTGAGATTTGAGTCTTCTTCAGCGAAATCAGAAAACGTGCTAATTGACTACATTAGCACGCTATAAAGCTAATCATTCACAAACTTGTGCCAACAAAAATTAATTTGTGCAAATAACTAACTTGTTGACTCAATTTACAACCTAACCACTACTAGAGAAGTTGTACTGCGTGTTATAATTAACATTCACACACATATACTAAACATTTGCACTTTAAACTACAAACCATATCAGCCTTTTCAGTTTTATCAAATGAGCGGTGGCGCCTACAACTGATTTGCATTGCAATTAGAACTCACAGGCGTTTGCTGCAACACAATCAAGCTGAGCAGTTGTTCGTATTTGTGAAACATAAGTAATTACAAATGTGCGTATAGGCTAATACACATATATACTATATAGTACATATTTATATAATTTGTTTAAAACATTTGTGAAAGTTTCCGCTTTGCTTCCGCATTGCTTGTTGTGAGTCAGAGCGAGTTGCTCGCAATTGCATGGAAAACATAAATTAAATAATGCTGTTAAAAAGCATGCATCCAGTACTGACCGTTAAATGAGTTTCATTTATTTTGATTCATTCAATTAAATTGTTAAATATTTGCCTGCCGTTGACAGAATATGATTTGCAGTTGAATGCCTCAAAATAATTGAATTATTTAAAGTTTAAAATGAGCAATCTCTTAAAATCAATTGCATTGCCAGACGAAAATTGAATGAAGCTCGTAATCTATAGACCGTACCAAATGTTTCTTAATAGTACATCGGGTGACGAAATAGAGAGTCTGCTGTAGTATGACGTCTTAAAGTATATTCCGCCAAAAGTTTGGTTGAGTTAATTCTGAGTCTAACCTTCGAGACATGCATGGCACTCGTACAACTGACGACAAATATTTTGTGATGTCCACGAGTCCTGAAAGTGGATTTCCTACTTTATTGATTGGTGGATCCCATACCTTCAGGACTCGCGGGCATAACAAAGTAATTGTCTTCAGTTCGTGAAAGTCCTTTGAACACATCACTAATCTGCTAAGTCAGTTATTTCAATCCAACTACGTTGTCTTGTTGATTGACGGTGTAAGATCCAAAGTATATATATACATATATACATATTTACTAAATATTAGATATATATTTTAAATATTAATATATATTTATTTTATAAATATTATATATATATTTACTAAATATTTTATTTCCTATCTATCGGAAACCAATCAGCAAATCTATAAAAATAAGATGATCATAACAGGATTGATTGTGCTCTACTGAAACTCTTCAATATACTCTTCAATAACATAATTTGCTAAAAATATTATTAAAACTGCTTAAAAAGAAGATCCAAAATTTTATTTCTTTTTAATTGTCTAACATTCATACTGTTGTACAGTGGATTTATTGCCAGTAACTTTTCATGGTTTGGTTTAAGGATTGACTGTAGAGTCGAAGCTTATTTTCATGACTGAGTTGTGCTTATTTTCAAAACTGAGTTGTGATCGTTATTGTGGGTCTAAAAGTCAATACATTTTTATTGTTTTAAATTTGAGCTGCTTCAATTTCCCTTTTATGTATGTCTTCCAAGTGAGTCCTCTGTCCAAATAAAGACCTAGCTATTTGACAGGTTCACTTTCAGGTATTGTAGAGCCATTTAATGATACGGAGGGACATTTTTTGGTTCTTAATATAAACGTTGCATTTATATTTATCTTCCAATTCTTTAACCATTTTTCGGCAATATTAAGTTGCTCTTGTAAATGATGTCAGGTTTCTTGTGGTAATAAATGCCATATCACCAACATAAGTTGCAACTTCTAAATCATTAATGATCGGCAGGTCAGCTGTAAAATATTGTATAGAACACGGGACCCAAGTCGATCCCTAGCGGAACTCCAGAATCAAACGAATATATCTCAGAAAAGAACCTTTTTCTGGAACATACTTGTACGGCTAGTATAGATAGTAAGGTGCTAGGAGCCATTTTTTTTATTTTATAAAGAAACCCTGGATGCCATACTTTAGCGAATGCGTGTTTAACATCTAAACAGACCCCTGCACAGTATTGCTGGCATTCGAAAGCACTCGTAATACTTTTAACAATTCGATGGCATTGCTCAGGTGTTCAATATCAGGTGCTGAACCCAAACTGATGTGCGGGTAATGTATTACGGTCTCCTAAAATAGGATTGTACCAAAGTATAAGAGCCTTAATATCGAAAAGGAAAGAAGGTTAGAAAGTCTACTTCAAAGAAATACTTGATCAGTACAGGTCAAACGTAAGCCTCCGAATTTTTCCATTATGCTGCTGTTCCTTGCTTTGGCAGCTTTTCAGTCGTTTTGGGTATTTACCAGCTTACACAAATTTTTACATCTTGAACAGAGTATAAGTTGTTGATGTTTGTCACACTCAAAGGAGACCCTATATGATATAAAGTATATATTATATATGATATAAATGACTTAATACTGACTGGTGGCAAAACACGCCCGTATAATGGGGCTGACAGATCGAGAAAACTGCAGGAAATGTCTAAAGCAAGACATAAGGGAAACAATGAAGCATCTCTTGAGCACTTGTCCCGCATAGGCAAGACTACGACGTAAGCATCTGGATGCCCACGGTATGATACACAGGAAGAAGTATCGGTAGTAAAAGCTGACTGCTCCTAATGGACCAAGTAACTGAACTCCATCTGGTATCGCAAAGGACCAAAACTAGTCTATGCGTGGCTCATTGGCCTAGCAGACCAACCTAACCTGACCTAAGGCAATGTTGCAATCACCGCAGAAATTGTTCAAGTCGGATTAGTATAGCATGGAGGTGCCATACAAACTGACCGTTGAGAGTTCTTGTAAGGAAACTTTTGTATTTGTGAAAGGTATTATTGCATTCAGTGCAACCGAACTTAAAGTTTTTTTTTGTTTTTATAATTATCTGAATTTATTTTTTAAATAGAACAATTGAGAGAACCAGCGACTTAAATATCATAATGCTCTAATAAACTGAAATTTTACATTAAAAAACCTCATAAAATTGTGACATTTTAGCAGCTACATTAATAGTTAACGGACAGTATTTCAATTTCAGTGCCAAAACAAAACATGAAACTAATTATTTTGCAGCACCATAACTGTATAAACGAGCCGGAACAGCGGTGCATCGGATTTCATTTCATTGGCAGCACAAATGATACCACTCAACCCGCTAGGCGTGACACGCAGAACGCATCGAATGAATTTAATAGTATTTGTTCAAGGAAAAACCAACTGCAAAGCACAACAAATGCCACATGGCAATGCAGCACGCTGTTGCAAAGCGTTTCAGACCAAACAAGAACGCAGCAGCCAGCCACAAAGCAAATCACAAGTGGGCAATCGCAATGAAAGGCATGCCACTTATAAATAATTGCAAAATCACACAAGTACTCGTATATGGTACCTACATGTATGTAAATAGTCATGTGAGTATGTGTGTAGTGGGTAAATAGAGGCTCGTTGTTTGCCACGCTTGCTTCCTAGCTAGCTAGTAGCCAGACTGACTAACTGAGTGATGCAGCCGAGCAGCCACAACAATAATCTGGCAATTGTAGAATTTTTTAATCGCTCTTTTTAAGCTAATGTCGAGTGGGGAGCGTGGAGCGCTGTGCGTCGTTAACCCAATTCCAAATGGTGGCGACAGTCTAAAAAAATATACGGAAAATTAGCACTAAATTTGCTAATGCATCCATTTGCCAGCGCACAGAGAGGTCGTTAGCCCTGACGAGTGCGAGCGCATGCACACACCCACGCACACGTACACGTGCGTCCACATGTGAGCGCCTCCGATTGCACACTTCATTGCATCGCATTGCATATGTATTTATGCAAATGACACGCAGTCGTCGATGTGTCGCCGCCACCTCAGCGCGTCACTTTGCGTCATTTGGGGCACGCAGAAGTTGCACACGCCAGCCAATGTGCTACGGCCTGCCTAACCCCAACTACATGTGGCAATATGAAATTTCCAAATGCTTTTTACACACTTGCAACCTGTTGCTGTAGAGTATTACAGTTTTGTTCACCTAACGGTTGTATGTATTGCCTAAAACTAATCGATATGTAGATGTGGTATGCGTGGCTTATTGGCCTAGCAGAGTAACCTAACCTACACTTAACGGAAATATCGGTCAATGTGTGAGATATTTAATTTAAATTCAGAGAGAATCATTTCCTAATAATACTTGCAGTATCTCTGTGTATCGTATCAAAAATGTTTTGAATCGGTTCAAACTTTCCTGAGCCCCATATACCTAATATAAAGATTTTCGAACTTCCGTGTGACTTTATATATCATCGGCTAACAAGTTAGTTATCTGAATAAAATTGAGAGAGCGTGTTTTTTTATAACGGTGCATTTTTGTGCTTAGAATAAATAAAATAAAATCGGGTGAAAACTCGCCCCTAACCCCACATAACTAACAAGATATTACCTCGGCTTTAACCCTTGCAAGTAGCAAGAGCATGAAATGTTCAGTTATACCCGAACTTAGCCCTTCCTTACTTGTTTCCTTTAGGTTTCTAGCACATATTGCGCTCATATGCAGATTCATATGCAAATAACGGTATATGTCGCATAGCTGTTTGCTGCATTTTTCACTAAACCAATGCGACTGTATTCGTCGTCTCGCTGCAAGTCATTAATTTCTTGCATTATTTTCCTTTTCGCTGCACAAAATAATTGCGCGCTTAATGGGAAAGTGCGGAGAAATATTTCTACAAAATTAAGAGATATGAAAAACTACAACAGTTTAATTGGTTTGCAGATTGTGAAGGTTCAAGCAATCAAAAACAATTTTTTTTTCCATTTGTACTTGGGGTAACTTTCAGCTGGTCGCCTTAATTATTAGTTTGACCAGATCATCCGGCGAATGCTGTTTAAGCAAGTTTTGGGTTTTGTTAAGTCCTTTTTTTAGGAAATACAAATAAATTATTTAAATACTAGCTTTTTACCCGCGGAGATCAACAATTTTTAAAAATTACTACAGACAATGAAGTTTCAACACCTTAAAATATATAATATATATGAATAATATAGAAAAATTAGAAACAGTTGAAACTAAACATATGTATATTCAGTTGAATTAGATATTGTCGTCACCGCCGGTAATACAGTGCGTATTCAGGGTTGAAACTTCGTTACTGTAATGCTAGATGGCGTTGAATTAGCTAAATTTGACAAACAATTTTTTTTATCTTTCGTAAATTTTTTTTTTAATATAAAGTACCCTATGTTACTTCTAATACCTTCAAGAGTATATGTACAAAGTATCATCATGATCGGTTAAGTCGGTTTTGCGTGAAAGCGTAACAAACAAACTTACATTCGCATTTATAATATTAGTAGGGATTTTAATGATTTTTTATTTTTCATGTATTCTAGTGCAGAGGTCGTACTCTTCAGTTAAGTACCTCGTGATAAACGATATTTTCTGTTTAATTATCGGGCGCAAGAACAAATAACGTAGATGACCATGCCACATATAAATCATCATGCGAAAACATGGATATTCCAGATTCGAAGCACAAACTTTAAAAGATTGACCTTGTGATTTGTTAATCGTCATTACGAATGACAAAATCGGAAATTGATAACCTCAAACGGTAGATCTGTTCATCAATATACTTGCCACCATACGTGTACCGTTAGATAGTTTTGTTTGGTTTATGCATTACTACTATGGAGCCAACCATTAGGCGTAAATTGTGCGTTGGCAAACCATGCTCATCCAAGAAGTTTAAACTGATTAGTTAGTGACTTTATCTTCATTCATTACTTAACCAATAGATTTGAATTCATGCATTGATCCGATGTCCTCATTCTGAATTCGAAATGAGGTCTTCTACATCTTTATTCTTTCCGCTAAAATTACTCGCTCACTCAACAATTTATTACCTTTGTGGTTAGTAGTGATCTTTCGATGAGACAAAGTTACAGAATTTCATCAACGGTTACTAAACTATTACCGATATTCAACAATTGCTCAAAGAAATCTTAATTCATTCATTTCACAATTTGCGCTGTCATTTCTAACCTGACAAATAAATTATTGCACATGACATAACACATATCTTCGATCAAGAATAAAGGCTTATTATGTATCTCTTTATTCATCTAAAGATCGTCAATTTTGAATTTGTTGCAAAATATCTTCAGAAGTCGAATTGTACTGACCTTTAACATAAAAGGATACAAAGTACGCTATGTCCGTGCCTTGGTTCTAAGCTATATCATCACCAATTCTCAGCCAAATCAGTTCAGCCGTTATTGAGTTATAAATGGTGTAACTAACACGACTTTTTTATACATAGATAATGATAATATAACGATATACATACAATAGTTTCCAAAATATCACAAAAATGCTAAAAAATCTTTCTGAAGGTCCTCTTACTATTATATGTATAAGTAAATATATTCAAAGGTTAAGAGAGAATTACAATCTCACTAAATATATACTCCGCTCTGAAAAAATCTTTCATAAGGCTCTGGTGGGACTTAAGCGGCTTTAGTGACGCAACGATAAGATCTTTCAACAGTTAGTCATACACTCAAGGTATTCTAAGCTAACATAAATAAAAGTCTCAATGAACATGCCCATCGGTGTAAATGTAATAAGTCAAATGTGTATGAAAATAGTATTTTTTACCAGCCAGGTTACATTTTTAAGAATTTTCCCATGAATCAATAATGTGAAAGATCATAAAACAATAACAATAATTATAAAATCAAAGTACAATATCCAAAACTGCTTTTAATTGCAAACAAATACCTTCTGAATAACCCTCATTTTATCGATACAAAAATATAGTAATCAAAACCATTTTTTATAATTTTTGCAGAAGACAAAGGTCTAAGGTATCAAAGTCTAAAAACAATTGAAGGTAAGAATATAAGTGGTATCGATTTATCAGCTGTGATTATGTGTGATATCGGTGTAGTATAGCAGATTTCTAACTGGAATATTTACTATCAAGTACCCCTGGCGATATTTTATATTAGTCACAATTTGCTTCAACACTGGCACTAAGATAGCGATTGACAATTAAACAGTTCAAGTAATTTAGGTAGCTTAATAGGTATTTTCATATTAGTTATAAAGCGGTAATCGAGATTTCTGAAAAGAGCCATAATTGTATTAATTTATTGTACGAGTGAGCAAAACAAAAACTAATTTCTCACTTTAAGGATGTGAGAAAAAAATGTATACAAAATATTGGCTGGCCTAGTAGCTTTGGATTCGTTACAGAAACTCGAACTTCATGAAAAAAATTTAAAAAATTTAAAAAATAAAAAGACATTAACTTTGACATTTCTTAAAGCATAAAAGAGTATAGAAAGATCTTTGTCTTGACTTTGCTCGCTCAGTATGGCATACAATATGCTGCTGTGGTCCGACAATAGGTTCGAAGATTGTACTTACTTTATATATTGAACTCTTTTAAGACTCTATAGTATGCTTTAAGCAAAAATAATGGATTTCTCTAAAGTACCAGACTAACCAAAGCCCTAAATATATTTATCTGTATTATCTATAGAGACATATGATCTTCCATCAATTAAAATTTTAAATACCTTCGCGGAATGTGAGAAAACTAAGCCAGCCAGCCACATATAAATATATACCATATACATATGTATGTATGTATATAAACATACATATGTACATACACTCATACAAATACATGTGAGTATCCCGCGATATTCACGTATCATTAGTTTTAATACGCTCAAGCGGAAAGGTGGAAAATTGTGATTGAGTTTCTCAATATTCTCAATTCCAAGCGATTAAATACGCCAACACAAATCAATTGACGATTTTGTTTTCAACTATTTGCTTTATCTTCGCCCAACGCTTTATTATCAACGATATGCACACGCGTGAACCGGCAAAATGAACACACACCGCGGCGCGCATGCATATCTGCAACCAAATATAAATACATGAATACAAACATACATACACAAATACAAAGAAACATACATACATAAATGCATATATAAATATACATATGAATATAATTGTATTGTATATATATAGCGTATGGAAATGAGAGAAATGTGTTGTGTTGAGCAATCACGACGTCACTTTAAGAACCGTTGTAACACCCACACAGGCATTGCGCATACACACAGCCACACAAGTGTAAACAGTCATACAAACCCATACATACATATATTCTCTCATGTGTAAATGCACATTTATTTTCCTATACGCTGGTATAAATATTTAAAATTACTGCAACATAATTGTGGCGATTGTTTCTCGGATCTCCGAAGCTGTTTTCTTTCTTTTAACACGCGAAGCGCACACGAGCATACAAACACATTCATGTAGGTGAGTATGTATGTATGTAAATAAGTAAATTATAGCGCGGTGGAATACCAAAAGTGCAATCAGCCGTGGCGGCGAGATGTCAGCCAAGTGCAGCTGGTGGCTGCCAAACTGCCAATGCGCCAACGAGTAATCAAGCGGACAATATGGAGCGAGTCTACGCGGAGATAAGCTGCTAACTGCAGCATAGTGTGGTACTTAGATATACATAAGTATATATTTTTATGCATACATATATACAAATATATGTATGTATATATATTTTTTTGCTAAGAAACATTATTGTGGGAAAATTCTGAGAAAAATTATTAGCTTCTTACGAACTAAGTGGATTTTCAACGCTTGAGTGGTACTTTTCACATAAATTTCTATTGACTTTTTGGAAAAAAAAAGTTCAAAATGAAAAAATGTTTGGTAGTAAGCACCACTTGTAATTTGCAAGACCCGAACTTAGCGCTTACTTACTTGTTTTTATTAAAATTTAAAAACTTTTTTTTTAATAAATGATCAAGTTGTTTAAACAAATACATTTTTTTTTAATTATAAATATGATTATTTCACAAATATTAAAAAAAACAAAAACAAAAGATCTAAAAAATAATATACATATAAAAATAAAAAATAAGTATTTTTTTAGTCTTTTGATATAATTTCGATGATTAAAATTGAAAATTTTACTGAAATAATTGCGCAATAATCGTATTTTTATAAAAGCATTAAAAAAGTTAAGAAAATTATATATAATAAAAATCATACAAAATATACCAAAATTTTATAAATTCAATTTTTCATAAAACCTTTAAAATAATTCAAAAATATATATATTAAAAACTATAAAAAAGAAATAAAAATGTATACAAGAAATACTAAATCGTTAACTTATTTAATTTTAATTTATATTTAAAACAAAACCTTACTGGCGTGAAGGCGCAAAATATTTTTTAATAAAACAAATATTAAAATAAACAAGAAAAAATAAAAAAATAACAATTTATTATTACTATTTTTTAATTTTTTTATGTAATCTCTTTGATGTCAATTTAATATTTCACTAAAAAATGGTGCAATAATTGAAATTAAAATAAAAACATTACAAAAATTGGAAAAAATGCGAAAAACAATTAAATATAACATTATTTTAAACTTTAACTTTATAATAATATTTTTCAGAAATGGCGCAACAATTAAAACTAAAAATGAAATAAATATTGAAAAAAAAAAAAAAAATATTTTTATTATTTTTAAAAAATAAAAAAAAAAACATTAATAATTTTTTTTATTTTTTTTTTTAATTAATATTTTTTTTAATTTTTTTTTTAAATTTTTTTTAATTTTTTTTTTTTAATTTTTTTTTAGTAAAAATAAGAAAATAATGAAAAATAAAAAATAAAAAAAAAATTTACACAAAAAATAAAAATAAAATATATGTACAACTCAACTTCTTTAAGTTTTTTTATTTTTTTTTTAACTTTTGTTAAAAACTAAAAATGAAATAAATATTGAAAAAAAATAAAAAAAATATTTTTTTAGCATTATTTTTTAAAAAATAAAAAAAAATTAAAAAAAATAAAATTTTTTTAATTTATTTTTTTTTATTTTTTTTTTTTAATTATTTTTTAGTAAAAATAAGAAACATAATGAAAAATATATAAAAAAAATTTACACAAAAAATAAAAATAAAATATACATACAACTAAACTTTTTTAAGTTTTTTTAATTTTTTTTTTTAACTTTTGTTTTAATTTTTTTTTTTAATTTTATTTTTAATTTTCAATTGTAATATATGTAAATTGTTCTCGAATTAAATGAAATAAAAATCAATAAATTTATATTTTTTGTTATATACAAATATTTTCAGTTTATTACATGAATATTGTTACAAGTCAATTATAAACACCCACTAAATGTTAAATAATACTATACATATATCAGCGTATTTCCTCACTGGGAAAACGTTTACATTTCTAGAGAGTCGCGCAACGATTAAGGCACCCACAACACGAATGCAAATACATAAAACCATGCATAAGAAGTGCATTCACTTACATATGTATGTAAGTATGTATGTATGTATGTATGCTCCATATGCCGCTAGTTGATTTGAAAAGCAAGTGAGCATATGGTTTAACATGCAGGCGCGCTTGTGTGGGAGAAAGCATCCGCCAGATAAAAACAAAAGCGAAATCGGAGAAAAGAACAGCGCCGCCACAACAATGACTTGTGAGTAGAAACAAAACAATGCAATAACAAAAACAATGACATACGAGTAAATACAGTGAACGGGAAGAGTATTAGCAGTCAAATAGTTGTATATACATACATACTTACATAAATACATACATATACATAAATACATACATACATATATACACATGGTATGGTAGTAATACACATGTCTATGTGCTTATAATGCATAGATATGTATGTGTGTGAGACGTAAGCCGCTGCATAGCGCTGCAGCAAGTCATTCACCTCGCTGTCAGCACGTCAATGATATACACTGGGGCAAAGATTTGTGGATTCAAGGAAGGACCCATACAGAGAGGGAGACTTCAAATGTGAGACAACTTTCAATCAAAAAGGGTTTAAAGAGTTCTGAAGTAGCTTTAGTACAGCCAACTTGTAAGAAAACGGAGTTAATGTCTCAGTTAGTTTAGTTATGGAACCGAATTAAGACAAACTAACTCAAGCCATGGACGACACAGGGTCAAGAAAATCATATGTGAGTTCAGCTCCATCGCAAAATTCGTTAGTAAATTAAAATATAACCACTTATTATTCTAACGCTATTCGTTTATTCTATAACATGTCACTTATGACAGTTGTCTGTTCGATTCGCCACTTTCGAACTCTTGAAGAGTCAAATGTAGCTTCAGTCTTCGCCTCAACAAGTTCAACGGCACAAAAAATATTATAAACTATTTACAAAATTTATAACACATTGTTTTACTAATTTCCCTGAAAGTGTTTTTTTCACAACACTTCATGAAAAACCTACCGCAATGTGCCGTCAATATGTTGCACTCTGTCAACGCGGCATGCCGTAGGGCAGGCGTTCAAATGTTTTACAGCGCTGTGTAGCGCAATTGCCGACGTCAGTATGCCTTTTCTTCGCTCAGTAATTTGCTGCCAAGACAATGACATACAAACAAACGCGAAGAAGTAAGAAATCAAAAGGAAAATCCCCCACAATGCAAGTGAGTGCCATTAGCGGAAGTGCAATGCCGCTGACTGTGGCTTTCGAAAGGGGCACATGGGAGGACACATGAAACCATACAACTCGTTTAAGTTTACTAGCAGTCAGACGAAAAGCGACTGACTGACTCACTAGCTCTTATTTCACCTAGAGCCAACAGATGCCTGTATATATGTATGTATGTATATAGTGTGGAAATAATTATGGTAATGGCCACAAAATGCGGCTAAGCTGCCGTACACGCGCATAAACAATCGTCTGTATGTGCGGGTACTCGCTTGTTGCAACATGCCGTGTCAAAGTGCAACGTCACAACAGCTTAAATAGCTTTAGTTGGATTCTTGTCAAACCTTTTTTTTTATCAATTAAATATTTTTATTTGCTTTTTGTTTTATCATTTGTAGTTTGACCTGAAAGAAAGCAGTTCGGACATTTTGCTGCAAACTACTCAGGTATTATCTGCCAAAAATAAAGTAAAATATACATTTTTGCTTACAAAAGTGTACAAATGTATATAAATAGTTGCTATTAGTTAAATTGGAAATACTATATAGTCATGTATACTTGTATTGTCTGTCACAAGAATAAAATTATGACTAAAGGGAAGGCGTAAGCGCCACAAAGTGGTGTCTAAAACGGTATGTAGGTTGAATTGGCAAGTTTAGTTCTTCTTGCTTTTTTATGATTTGTAAATTTAGTAATTAAATTTCCAGTTAAGCTAATTGCGAAGAATATTTTCGACAAACTCTGCTCATAAATCAAAGAAAATCCGTTTTAGATTACTGTAGATTACTATAATGATAGCCTCTGGAACTAATATCAGTAGTAAAAGTTTTTTTTTATAATAATCTGCAACATTTCTAGTAGATGAGCCGAGTTCATGCATTTCGTCCAATTTCAACAATTTTCATAATGTTATCCCCAGATAGTCGGTCACGTACCAAATTTGGTTGAAATTTTAAAATTGATTTTTTCTTCTTCTTCTTCATTGGTATACGCGGTTATGGCTGAGTTTACAACAGTGCTTTAGTCGTTCTTTTATTTCGTTTGGGGCCAATTGGAGATTCCAAGCGAAGCCAGGTCCTTCTCAACCTGATTCTTCCAACGGAATGGAGGTCTTCCTCTTTCTCTGCTTTCCCCGTCGAGTACTGCATCAAATCTCCTCAGAGCTGTGGTGTTTTCATCCATTCGGACGACATGAGCTAGCCAGCGTAGCCGCTTTTATTGTTGTTGTTGTAGCGGCAAAATTCTGCCGAGTTGACAGTCCTGGGCCGGATAAAAATCCGGGTCCGTTTCGGTTACGTAGAGCCGACTGTCGTGGGAACATAGCAACTGTCTTTTAATTCGCTGAACTATGTCAATGCCGTCGTATATCTCATATACCTCATCGTTCCATCGAATGCGATATTCGCCGTGGCCAACGCGCAAAGGACCATAACTGTTTCGCAGAACCTTTCTCTCGAAATTTCATAACGTCGACTGGTCAGATGTTGTCATCGTTGATGCCTCTGCACCATATAGCAGGACGGCAATAATGAGTGACCCGTAGAGTTTGGTCTTTGCTCATCAAAAGAGAACTTTACTTCCCAGTCCAAAGTGGCATCTGCAAGCAAGATTTCTGCGCTGGATTTCGAGACTGACTAACAGCGCAGTTGTTATGGCCAATGATATCGATGTCATGCAGTGCACTCTTATAGAAGGTTGTACCTTCTCCAGCAATATATTGAAGTAGACACACGATAGGGAGTCTCTTTGTCTGAAACCTTTTGGTGCATGGTGAAAATCTGGTGAATAGTAGATTTTCCAGGTCTAAAGCCACACTGATAAGGTCCCATCAGTTTGTCTTTCATGCATAATCACATCGATAAGACCTTATATGCGAGACTATCCCACAGTAATGTGTAGAAGTTCACGTGAGTGAGAAAAGTTCTTTAAGCGCTATTCACGACTTTCGTCCATAGACCAAGTATCCTCTGGGTAGCCAAAAAACATCCGTTTGAAGGCGAGCGTAACATTTTTCCCCAGGGTTGTATGTAAAAGAAGAAGTAACGATTTTTTCATCATTTCGATTAATAGAATGTTCTATGAAATCACGCAACGGATATGTAAAATTATAAAGGCTTTCACTGCTAACAAATCACTCCCACCAACGAAATTCCCGGCAAATTACAGGCACAAAAAGTCATTCCCTGAAATGTATAATTCTCACTCATTGTTTTTGCCTTGACTTTATTGTGACGTGTCATAAAGGCAGACAAGTTGCCTTTATGAAGTTGTCAATAATACGTTTTATATAATCTTAGTTAAAGAGAATGTACTGGTTACTTACAATATAGATAAGGCAAAAATGGGGGTTTTCTGGATATTAGAGCAAGCTAATTTTTATCGAGAGAGAAATTTCATACTGACATTGCTTAGGGATCAGCTATCTTACCTTTTTAAGAAGCTCAATTTCAAAATTCGGAGGCATAGCTGAAATAAGGTTGTATTTATTTTGGAGACTAACTTGGAAAAGTGGTAAAATTAAGTTTTACTTGCATTGCGACAAAAAAGTACTTGGAAATTTTAAATAAAACGCAAATTAGTTAATTATTCATCAATATTTATATTGTCGCCTTCAACGTAATGTTTTGGGTTTCAGTTTCAGAAAAGGTTTGGGCAGACAATCTCTCTCGAATTTGGACGTGATGTTTATATGAACCTGAATGAATTTGATCCGGATTTGATATTATGAGTATAATGTTGTTTTGTTTTTCAATACAGTTATGTTTTTTTAAGATTTTTGATATATTATGTAGAAATTTGAACAAATTCTGCTTTAACAAACTGTTCTTATAGTCAATCAACTAGCGCTCTTTGGAAGCCATGTTCGAAAATTCCATTTAATTGCACAATATCAACTACTAAAAAATTTCTCTTAAAATTTTTTGATGTTTTTCGATAGTTGGAAAACGTTTTTGAAGTGTTAATCAGATTATTATTGTTCGCATTAGTTTTATTTCATATTTTTTAGGTTATTAAATAACTCAATTTTGCTTAGTTTTAACAATATATATTATCCAAATACCATTTATAGTTTATTTAATGTTTTTTTAGACGCTTTAACAGACAAATTCGTTTAAACCTTTAATCAAAAACTTTGCTATTTCTCTTCTTTTATTTTTCGAAAATTATATTCTCAAAACACTTACCCAAAAAAACACCGAAATACCGTGCAATTTCACGCTTTTTCAGTCATTAATCATCAAATAAACAACAACATGCACAGTAATTTCAACAAATAATTCAAATATTTATACGAAACACCGCTCCGTGTTGCGCAAAAAAGATGAGTTCAACTTTTTTTTTATACACAAACAAATGAAACACAGGCATAAATATTGAAATAGACGCACTAATAAAAATAAACACTTTTTTCGCCACTTAGAACGAAAAAAACTTTTTCGGCACCTTTTGGTTGCTATACTTTCTCACACTAATTAGTGACAGCAACTGTGCAACAACAAACACTAGTCAGCAAATAAATATTTTTAATTTTCAATAATTTGCCTATACTCGCACTTGCCACATATTCAACACACTATTTTAGAAAAGAAAAAAATTTAAGTAAACTTTTGCTCATTTCAATTTTTCAAACATTTTAACGAATATTTTTTTGTTTTTACATTAGATTGATCTTTAATATTTTCGATAACGCACCGTGTCTCCGGTATTTGAGCACCGCGTAGCCCGGCGTTTTCTTCGTATCTGCAGCAGCTGGATGCAGCCCTGAAGCTGTTTAGCAGCAGCCGGTAGATGCTGAATGCCGAGCTAGTGATGCTAAGATCAACAGCAACAGCAGTGGTGATCTACAGTGAGAGCGGCAACGCGCTCAGCAACAAAAACAACAGAGAGTGTGGTGAAGATCACTGGGTCGCTGCTGGTATGCTGTGCCCTCTTATGATTTTATTTTTCTCTTAAGCAGTCATGTGTTACTCTTTACTTTGCGCAAAGCTCACAAGCAACGGTAGGATCTTCGTGGCTTTCGGCAGGATGTTGTCGCAGTTTGTACTCCTTCCTCTACGCGTTATATTACACTTGCTTTTCGTGTTCTGTGCTCGGAAGTGCGACAACTTTTTGGCACCACGGCTACCGATTTACAATTGAACAATTCACCGCTACTGTTGATCGTTTTATAAGGGGGCTTGCTTGGGGGGAGGGTGGTGCTTGCTACTGATAGCGCTTAATCGAGCGATTAGCTAAGACAATTTAACATAATGATTATACATAATTACAGCTATTGTCCAAATAATAGGGTGGCAGTTGCAATTAATTGTTAAGTTCTTTGAATATATGTGCAAATTATGGAGTCGGTTCATTTTTGGCCTCTGCTGTTCCGGGGTCTAATTTTTCGTTTTTTGAAATAATAGCATCACTAAAACAAAAACATGAAGATTGGATGTAAAACAACATGAAAATTGGTTGAGTAGTTCTCAAGAAATCTTTTCAACCGACTTCAAAAGCACAGCTA
Source organism: Bactrocera neohumeralis (assembly GCF_024586455.1). Classification (NCBI taxonomy): domain Eukaryota; kingdom Metazoa; phylum Arthropoda; class Insecta; order Diptera; family Tephritidae; genus Bactrocera; species Bactrocera neohumeralis. Next base: position 19,558,591 of record NC_065921.1, on the reverse strand, counting down.
GTCTCAAGCGCTCAAGTTCTCAAGGCTGCAACTCCGAAACTATTACTCGAATCAACTTGAAAACTTAGGACAATATTCTAGATGTATTGTAGAATTAAATAATACAATTAAAAAATCGATTTTTTGCAACCCCTAAACCCATGTAACCTCTTAACTTGAATCCGGCTGATATATTATTTGTCTTTAAATGAAATTGATCGTGGTAAGCCTTACCTGTTAAACATAAATTAAATTATGGATGAACTAAGCTTGTGTGTCAGTTTCCAAGGTCCTACTATTAAAGAATAATTTAAGCCCGAGGATAATTCCTTTTCATACAAAGAAACACCTAGTAAAATTTTCAAAACAACACATTTCTGGTTGTTTGGTAGAACAAGTTTCTTGTATGTACATATGTGAGAAGACCAAGAAGACCAGCCAAAGCCGAATTTACCCTAAAATATTGCATAAAACTGTTAAACGCGGTTGAACTAGTATAATGATGAGCACGCACTTTTCCTGCTACGGCCAATACAATGAATCAAGAATATTGTGGATCAGTTCGATTATATCAAAACAATGCCGAAAGCCGTGCTGTCCTTTGCCAACAGTGAAATTCCAATGGTTTGGGTCTCCCAGCAAGATAATGAGCCGAAACATACGAGCAGAGTTACACCAATGAGGTTCGCCGGTAATGTTACAGAAGTACCTATTTGACCTTACCAGTTTTCAGATCTCAATCCAATCGAAAATATTTGAGCAGCCATAAAAAAGAAGTTACTAATAAAGCCTCCATAAATTTTATGGAGTTTTGGGAGACATTAGAAGCAGCTTAGCTCAAATCTGCCGCAACGTTTTTTTTTTTTGAAAATTTATTAATTGATAAACTTCGGATAATTTATATGAATCTTTTTGTTATATGAATTCTAAAAAAACATTATTTCAGATTACTGATAGAAGTATATACTAAGAATGCTATTTTTATTTTATTATTATTTTTTTGAGAATTGATATAACACAAAATTGCTGTGATGTAAATTAAAAACTATAAAAATTCTAAACAATTAAATCACATTTACAATATTTTTTTGCATTAGTCATAAAGTTAAATTGCGCTCCTATTATTTTGATAACAGCTGTACACACACATATTATATGTTTAATTCGAGCGCCAGTAGCTGCTGCAACAAGAAAATGCTTTGCTAAAGTGAGCAAGAAACGAAGAAGTATGAGGGTAACATTAAGCGTCATTTTATTATAGTGAAAAAATTAAATTGAAGAAAAAAATTAGCAATAAATATCGCTTATTGCGCTCATAAAGATTGCCACGCACTCTTTCATGTTTCGAAAAGTGAAACAACAAAGGCTCCAAAGTAGTGCATTTATTAAGATATTGAAACAAAGTAGTACAAATTTTTCAAAAGCAGTTTATATACCACTTATGAGCAAAAAATAGTAAGATTTCGTTCATAATTTTAAAATTCTTAATTTATTCCTCAAAATCTATGGCGTCGCTCTCAAAGTAAACTCCCTTGGCCCCAATACACTTATGCCAGCGTTTTTTCCAATCCTCGAAACACTTGTTAATGCCTTTAAATGCCTCAAAGCGGTTTCTCATCCTCTTTTTACAAATAGCTTCGCGCAAACTACGCACACAAAGAGTATTCCTTGTTGGCAATTTGGCCGGTGGCAAGGAATGTGGAGTACATCACAGCTCATAATCGAAGAAAACTGTCAATATAACCCTGATTTTTGACCGACCTGCTTTGAGGTGGTTTTTTCGGCTTCGGCTCACCTTCACCACGATATTTGGCCGATTGATCATTTGTTTCCTGATCGTGAGCATAGATTCAAGACTTATCGCCAGTAATATAATAATATCACGGCGCTGTTCCACGAAAAAATTTAGTATTTTTGGAATCAATCGTGCTTTCACTTTTCTCAGGATCTTAGTGATCTTTCAAAATGATTTTCACTCATCCTTCCGATATTCCAACGATGCCAGTAAGATCTCTGACAGTTTATCGTCGATTCTCAAGCACCAATTCCATTATTTTATTGACGTGTTGATCATCAGTTGATGTTTATGGTTCGTCGTCAACACGTTCTCGACCCTCTTTGAATAATTTATACCAATCAAAAACACTTGCTCCCGACAAACAATTATCACTTAAGGCCTTTCCAACATTATAAACGTTTCGGCACAAGAAATTTGATTACGCCCACAAAATTTTTAGGAACTTCTTTGTTGAATAATTTCACTCATCGTAAAAATCGCCGAAAACACTGTTTGTGCTTCAGAAAGACAAACGACTAAGTAATGATTATTTTGATGTGACATTTAGCACAGATTCACTGACAGTCATGCCAACCTAGAAAAAAATATATTTCAAAGAATGGGTTTTTGCGCGAAATTTAAGTTTAAAAATCTTACTATTTTTTGCCCACAGTAATATACCAAAACTGTGAAGTGTATTTGTATAAATAGTAAAAGAAATTTTTGCAAACTCCGAAATATATTCATAGAATTATTGCACTTTATCAATAATCGTTTTGCTTTTTTGGCAAATGACCTCATCTACTTTTATGGACATACCTATATAATACTACATATATACACACATATGTTTTATAGTAGTCGGAAACGAATAAATTAATTTTAACAGCCGAGCAGTCGTTTTCATATAAATAATGGGTGTCTCTGTGCGTTATTATTTCAAATAAATTCTTATATTTATATCCTGAAAAGGATATATAAATTTTTCAATGAAGTTTTATACATATGCGAACTTTCAGTTTTTAAGACAAATATCAGAAGTTTTTTTTTCTCCCAAAGGAACTGTTCGTTTGACCAAAGCAAAAATAGTGGAGCGTTTAAGATATAGTCTGATTGATCAAAATCGGGTCCTTGGAAAACGTTTCTTTATATGACAAGATACCTTCATCGAATTCGGCATAGAATAGTTTTCGAACAAATTGTTCAGATCGACACACTTTAGCATTCAAACTGACTGATCGCAATCCAAATAAAAAGAAATTGTCATGAGAAATGTACCTGCGAAGGATATTATAGCAAGTCCATCCGAAGTAAACGTTTTCTTCTTGCTTTTCAATATTTTAATGTGTTTATTTTGTCTCGTGTTTCTCTTTTAGTCAAATAGCATCGAGGTGTAGGAATTTGTTTTTTGCTTGGTACTCAATAATCTATTGTAACGGGAAGGTCCGATTTCTTATCTTATCAGATAGAAAAATTTGCAATATGAAAAAATAGTCGAATCTTCACACAAAGAGAATTTTCAAAACCATTTCCAATATTAGTCGAAATTATGAAAGTTCTATATTGTCACCAAAATTAGATTTATGTATTTTTGAAACAAAGCTCATGGTCTATCAAAAAACATACGATTCGCTCAGAGCGGAAGAGCTAACACTTTTTGGCTAAATATTTGTTGTCTGTTTTAGCAGATTTTACTACTAGCTGAGAGGAAACGTATGCTCACATTTCTACTCTCACCTACCAGAGAGCTGCATAGGGGAACGCCTACTGTGAAATTCTGGCAATAAACTGATATTGAATGTTCAAAAATAAACACAATAAATTATCTCGTTTTTATTTGGTATAAATTAAGGTATTTCATTTAAGAAATCTCAACACCTCTTGTAAATCGAATTAACACATTTTAGTTAGTGTTTTGGGTAGCAAGCGGATCAATGCTAGACTCGTACTGAAATAGCTAAAATTTTGAAAAAACCACTCGGAGAAAAGGATCCAAAAACGATGCCACATAATTACTGGTCATGAGATCTGGCTTCATGAACATGACATCGAAATTATTCAATAATCTAGCGAATGGCGCTCCAAAAAATAAGTCGAAACCGAAAAAAACAAAATTCGCTGAAGTCACTGATAGCCATCCCAAACGGGACTTACATATAGCAAGTGTATGGATAATTGGATAAGCATTGGCACGCTTGGAGTTTTCCAATAGGGCACTACAAAAGTAGACCGTTAGGGACAGCAAACAAAGCCATATTTTTCCCGCTCTTTTGAAATTTTTCTTAAAAAGATTTGCCATTTCATCATGAAAAGATATACGATCCAACAACGAGTCGAAATTATTAAAATTTACTACCGAAATTCGATGCTTGTGGACTCAACTTTAAGAGTTATTAGTGCAAAAGAAGCCTGTTATGCTTGTAAAGCCTACAAAAAATTGTATTTAAATACATAAGAACATATTTTTTTTTTGTTAAACCGAGTCAAATCAAATTGATAAAAAATGTATTATCACATTTTGAAGCACCCATTAAACGTATAAGATTTTGGCAATTGAGTTAAGATTATAATGTTTGAAAAGTCGATACCAAATGTAGATTAGTTTAGTTATACTAACTTTTTTATCATAAACCACTTAAGTAGGTTGCTATGTTCGAAAAAATTGAGGTTATAGAAGCCGTTGGTAAATCAAAAAGCCCTCGTAGTGATAAACAATTAAATATTTATAACTTTATTGCGTTTTGAAAGTTTTCATTTAATCAGTTTTGAATGAACTTCAACTTTCGTCCCACCACTCCTAATGAAATTTCTCTCTTCAGCAAAAAAAAACCAAAAAAAAGTTTATTAAAATACCTATATGCCAGTAATTTTCATATGTTTATTACTTCCAAATACTTATACATATGTACATACATAAGTATATTCCTCTTACGCTGACATACAATATTGTATACAAGCAATGACCAATGATTGGGCGAGTAGCAAAAATAGATTAACAAAAAAGGTAACTAAATGCATTCAACCACAACGAACGATTGACTGTTTAGTTTAATTTACAAGCAAAATAACACAAACTTTAATGTCACTTTGCAAATAACTGAACTATTTACCCATCACTGTCAGTAAGTGCTCCGATTACTATGTGAAGTACAGTGTGTTATTATGAAAGACAATAAGTTAAAAAATTATTGTTCTTTTGTCTGTTTGCACTTCTGGTCTCTGTGACTTCTTATAATATATTAGACTGAGTTAAATTCTGTTAAAGATTTGGTATACGATATGGAATCTCCGTTAAGAAAGTCGAAAATTCGTGTGAACACTGAAGTAAAAAGAAATTAAGTGCTGAGTCTCAAAAGTGGGCTTCTGCTTTAAACAGCAAGTCCATAGACATTTTAGTGAACTGCGAAGCGGCAATTATACGTCACACCAACATTATATTTCACTGCGCTAGGTTATGCAAGCAGGCCATAACTAGACTCTCAAGCTCTACTCCACTGAGTTACCTAGGTTAATGTCATCTAGAAACCCATTCATATCGGAATAAAAGGAAAAGATACGAGGCAAACAAGTTGGCACACCAGTTGGCCTACCCGTGAGCCGCTGGGAACACAATTCCCCATACCATTCTGCACCTTCAATGGTTGTTTGAAGCAATGGACCCTAGCTAAAGACCTCAGGTCTTGGAACACTAGCAACACAGAGCTTACTACAAAGTTACTTTGGAGTAGTGTTGATAGTCCACAGAACAAAACGGTTCTACTCGCACTTCTAAGCAAAAGGGAACTGAGACATTACTAAGGACAGATCCCACTTTCAGACTTTTTTGCAGAACATGAGTGGACGATAATGAGCCCATTATTTAGAACACAATCTTTGCGAATTCCCAGCCTTCAGGCGGATGAAGTGACAATTCGCAACCGAGAGTGAAAAAAAAATCAGGTTTTTACGAAATCAACCGCGTTCCTCGATAAGACTTAATTTGGTTACCACCCGAGAGCAAAATGGGCCTATAGATGGCTCAAGTGCGGCCGCCTACGATCTGACGCTCTTGTGCCACCGTTTTCAACCAACCAAGTTTCCCAGGAATTATCTATGTAGTAATAGTAGTTAAACCAGTTTAGGAATAGTAAATACTTGTATAGGTCTTTCCTTCACGATCTAACGAGTAAAGATCTCAAAATGGGTTTTCTTCTTTGTTGACAGCATAAACCGCAGAACAATTTTAATCGAGCATAAAAATCGCTTCTTTACAACTCTGCTATCATCAAATGATGTCGCATTTATCAAGAGTCAGCTCCAACTCAGTTCAATATAGTTTATTACGAAAAGACGATGATTCAGTTCTATCAAAAACACAAGGTTACGAGTGGTACAAAACCTTCAAAGACGGCCGAAAGATGATTGCTGAGATGCCTCGTTCTGGACAACCTTCGACCTCTTCAACTGATGAAAATATTAGAAAAGTGAAGAATATGGTGCTTGAAATCGTCAGGCAAGTGTTAGAAAGATGACAAGAGAGCACTACGTCTCTCGAGAGTCCGTTCGATTGATTTTGTTGGATATTTTGAGTATGAAACGCGTTCTTGTTCGACTCGTTTCTGTAAAGCTGATACTTTTGTGAATTGCTAGATCATGCGAATTTTTATCCCATATTCATGGAGAGCAATAAAACAGGTGATGAGACATGGGCTTTTGTGTTTGACATGCAAACAAGTCAACAATCATCGGAATGGAAGGAAAAAAACGAGCCGAAACCAAAAAATCACCACAAGGTCACTCAAAAATCAAGGTGATTCTCATTGTTTTTTCGATATTCGTGATTTGGTGCATCTTGAAATTGCTCTTGAGGAACATATGGTCAACAATGGTCAATAAGGAGTTCTATTTGACCGTATTGAGGCGTTTGAGTGAGAAAATCCGTCGAAAACGGTTGGAATTGTAGAAGAACAATTCATGGAAGAACAATTCATGGATTTTAGATGAATCAAGCCACAATTTTGACAATTTTAATGCAATACATACCACCGTATTCACCAGATTGGGGTTCATGTGATTTTTCCTTGTTCCCCAAACCGAAATTGCCGCTTCGTGGAACCTATTTTCAGTCGATCGATTATGAAAATTGTTTCGAGGATTGGAAAAACGGTGGCATAAGTGTATTACATCTGGTGGGGATTACTTTGAAGGCAACAAAATAAATATTGATGAAAAATATAATATTTTTTTTTACAATTTCCGGGTACTTTTTTGCCATAAATATAGACTGAAAATCATTATACTTGTAAAGCAATTAAGCTATCAGAGCCTTAACCTAAAAAACTTCAAATAAAATATTTAACGAACTACTAATTATTTTCTTTCCTGTATTTGCTCACTTCCAAACCACTGTGCGACATTTAATTTCACAGTAATTTACGCAGCCGCTATTTGATGTGCAGTGAACATTGAAATTTGATGGCACAAACAAATGTAAATCGAAAGTTTCGAAATAAATGTCAAAAATAAACAACAACCAATGGTGATACAAACAAATACGGTAAACAAGAGCAACCAACCAACGATGATGATGCAACAAATCGCAAAGTGTGGGTGGAAAAAGGTTGGTCAGTTCACGGGCAGGCGGGCAGTGAATCCGCAATTTTTCCAGCTATTTGATACAACAATTAAAATTGATTTACAACAAAAAGTAAATAAATAGTATTTAGAAAAACAGCAAACAGTGGAAAATCAACGCGAATTTTAATGAAAAGAATCTGAACAAGTGCAACATAAACATTTGGGGAGTGGCCGGCTCAATTTACACACGTAAGGCAGTGTCTATAATTGTCGCACGTTCGCAGTAATGAGCGAGCGACCCCTAATTGTGGATCTTCTTCAGCGTTTACCAGTTTGTATGGCGATAGATATGTGTGTACTGTAGAGCGAGCTTATTGTGGCGCATTTCCATTAGCCACCAGCTTCACACAGTCAGTGCAAAAACGCGCATTCCAACGAAAGGTTTATGCAACGCTGCATAAATTAAAACAGTATTCCTGCTCAGTGTGCGGTAGAGGAAAAAATAAAAATGCAGTGATAAAAACGGGGAAAACCGAAAATTTTTAAATATTGTGAGGCTTTGAAAAAATTTTATTAAAAAGCAAAAAACTGAAAATCTGAAAGTAATATTGGTAATAACCCAAAAAAGCTTCTGAAGTCAAATAAAACTAAATAAAAAATATGTTTGTGAAAACAAGAAAAAAGTAAACTTCGACTGCACGGATTCTATAAAAACCCTCACACGTTCATTTCTAATAGCAAGAAAGGACAGGAAGGTTAGGTTAGATGGCTGATGTAGAGAGATCGCACGTGGACTGCTATAAGCAGTCCTTTGCGAAGCCATAGGAAAAGAAGAAGTCCTGTTTTCGAACTTATAAATTGGCGAAACGCAATTTTGCATTGGCGTTTAATTTTCATTCTCGTCGGATGTGGGATGTCTAAAGGTACGCGCTTTCAAGCGTTAAAGTCTTGACCTCCCAAACGCGGGACAGTCAAGAAGGATGTGTTGAGTTATTTCCACCTGGTCTTCTTCCATACAGCGTCTGCAAATGGTATCTGGTAAGATTCCCAGCCTCACAGCTTGAACACCAATAAGGCCTGTCAAAACCTTCATACTAGGGAGAGGCTAGTCTTACTGAGGGCAAAGAGTACATTAGATCTCTTCCGATCGATCTTTAGCTAAAAGGATTTTGCGACAGCGCATAGTCCGATGGTGTACCAGCACTGTGAAAGCTGCCACGAAGCCCAGCTATCTAGTAGTAGAACACCGACCTGCACCCATTCTACTGAAAGCGGTTCTAGTGTGCCTTTTCTTGCCTTCATCTTTACAATTTCCTACTACGATTCCGCCGTGGCCTGGCACCCATACCAGTCTAATCGCTAAAAGAATCGATGCTATTGACAGCGAGGTTAGGCACTCCTTAACAAACTCTGAACGCATTGTTAATGAGTTCAAGACTAGTCTGCTATCTGATTGGATAGTTACTTCTCTGAAGGAGGCTGCACGGAACAGTAAGTCTACTGGTACCATAATGGCTACAATCATGGCTTGGAAAGCACTGCAATAGTCAAGAAGTTTGAAGCTGGAGTTGATAAAGAGTTCCTGTGAGTAAATCCCTCCACCAACCTTTCCCCCCCAAGCTTTGATCCATCTATAAAATAGCTCACTGTCACTCTCCTCCAACAGCTTCTTCCCACCCACTACTCTCTCGCCAGTATATGGGCAGAGAAAGAGATCCAGAGTTTGGTTTGGGGACTCCATGATCCAAGTGATCTGGTATGAAGTCAAAGTGCCATATTTGGTGCAAATATCTCGTCAACTACAAAAGTTTTCCATACAAGAACTTGAGTTGGATCGGTCAGTTTGTATGACAGCTATATTTTATAGTGGTCCGATATCCATATATCCGACAGAAAGGACCCGAACCGAAATGAAACCACTTTTGATACCATTCAAAATGTTCAGGGCTATTTTCCTTTTTTTTTTGTTTTGCAAAAATGTGAGTTCTTATAAATGTGCTCCGTATTGTATGATAACGTTTTTAGTATCACTGCTGACTAAGTTTATTTGAACAGATACCCGGTTCCCTTCTTCGAGACATTTTATAATCTCCGAAGCAGCTTAAAGCAATTCTTGCTGCTACTTAGGTAAATAATTCTCTATTAGTTAGATAGCCACCGAGGCGCTGCGACAATTGTTTATGACAATACTTGCAATAATGTCATTATCCATATCTCTAACAAGTCACATATAATAGAGAAATAAGAACAACTTACGTACCTCGTAAAGATAAAAATGTTTAACGTAATTTATATCGTAAAATAAAGTCACAATAAAAAACTACAATAAAAGCGCCAAATTTTAAAATCCTTGTATTGAATTACGCTCTAGAACGACGTACAGCTTCGGTTATAAAAAGTTTTTTGAGTTACTAGATAACATTTATGCTATGATAAATCTATACAATTTCAGTTAATAAATTTATGATGTCTAAATTATTTTAGTAGCGAAGACACAGTACCGAATATTTGATTAAATCAATAAACTTATTATACGAACACACAATACATAGTTAAATATTTTTTTTATGTAGATTTTACATGCTATAGATGACATTATCTCCCTCTTTTTGCAAATCTGGCCAACAAAATAAAATTATGTTGCCTACAATTAGGCGCATCGCGCTTATTTTTAGCTTAGTCATGCCTCTTTTGCAAATCTGGCCAATATAGCAAAGTAATGTTGCCCACAATTAGGCGCATTTCGCTTTTTTTTTAGCTAGGACATGCTCCCAAAATCGTGAGCAACAGATACGCTTTTCGAAGCTAGAATAAAAAGGGTGATTAACAATTTTTTTTTTCAAAATGTTTACTCACAAAATGTAAAAAAAATGGTATAGTATATATAAAAAAATGTGAAAATACATTAGAAATAATTCGACTTTTGAAAAAAAAAATAAAAACAATGCTTGCTTTTACCAACCGAATTCCTTACGCCAAAATATATCTCAAAAAGTACAGAAATTTTATCAACATTCATAAATGTACATTTATATGTACATAGCTATATAAAAGCACAGTATTGCAGATAGTACTAGTTATAAAGAAATCAATACTATCATACACCAATTTAGAGTCATAAAAAATTAAGGAATGAAACAGAAATATGGATTTTAACGTTGCTATATGTCGGTGTTTTATCACTTCAGATATCGAAATTTTTAGATAATTGTGGTTATTTCTTTTTACAATCCCCAAACACTATATTACAAACGACAATACCGTCGAAGCATATTTACATACGCACAGTTATACATAAAAATTTATGATCATTTGTACTTGTGTTATTTTTCCAAATCAATTATTATTTGAGCTTGGTGCGTACGAATCAAAACTTCAATTCGATGTGAAAGTCGGTGGTTGAAAGACGTTCAACTAGTGTAGTCGCAAATCAAAACAGCACAACGCGGAAGTGGAAAGTGAAAAATTCAAATCCAAAAGATTTACAAAGCCTGTAGATCGTACAGGATCTCGGGTCATTTGTGTTCTATAGCTAACATACTGAAAGCAAATGGAAAATACGAAACATTTGTGAACAAAGATAACAAAAAATAGTTTGTATTTTTTAATAGAGTTTATACAGTGAGTTCATATGGAATACATATTTGTATGAAAAAGTTTAACGAAACTTTGTGAAATTATTCAAACGATATTTCCCAAATTTGTGTGTGGTTTTGTGAAGTTGTGAAGAAATATTTGCTGTTGCTGGTGAAGTTTTTGGAGTTTTAAAGCAAAAATGAGTGTAAGTATAATTACTTAAAATTTAAGTGTTTTAAGAGTTAAGCTGGTCTTCCCGTTTTTTTTTTTATACTAATCCAGTCTATAGGATTCATAAACTGTACTGGTAAAGTAATTTTCCGATATTGAATGTAGTTAGAAAGTTGCATGACTGAGAGAGTAAGGTTTGTAGAGCGTGTGGCCTCACAACTGAACTTTCAAACCTGTTTTTTCCCAGAAACTCCACTTTTAAACTAGCGTCCATGATTTCTCAAAAACGCCTCCATCGATTGCTTTGAAATTATAATGGTAGATTCATCACATATGGTGCTATCGCATAAACTAAGATTTTTGAAAAATATTCAAATTTCTTTTGTCATAAAAAAGTAGTCACAAAATATCCTGAAATTTCAAATTTTTATGTTAAAAAAAAATTTTTTTTTTGGAAAAACTCTAGTTCCAGCGGTAGTAATAAATAATTTGTGGGTATATACAAATTTGTCTAACTTTTTTCTTCATGAGTGTCATTGGAGCTTATTTGGCAATTAACAAAATATTTTTACTTAAAAAAACTCCAAATTATAGCCAAAGGCCTAATAAGTCTAGTGTCTAAGTAAGTTCGAAGCCTTGTGTTTCTTCATTTCACTATAAAAATTCCATAAAAAAGGACTGACCATTTTCAGTAGTATTCTAGTCTAGAGACATGACTTTCAGGCAATTTTTGAAATGTCGCAAAGAAAAGGCAATAAATGTTTTTATTATATATTTTTTTATTAGTTTTTTATAAACATTACAAGAATATAAAGGAAAAATCAAAAAAATTAATTTAAAAAAAGTCAGAAATTTCAAAAATTAGCAACTGATAAAGTCGGGAGTCTCAAAAAATTGCTACGTGACCATACGCACGGTTTCAACCCTCCTAGCTATCTGAAAACAAAATCAGGAAAAAATTATTCATTTAGAATGACGACACAATGTTCTACGAAAAAGGTGCAACAAAATTCTTCACGAAATGGACACTGCCTGAAAAATATAACTTTTGTTGGATGTTTCAAATTTTTATTAAAAATAGTAATAGTTCCAGACATGAAAAAGTCTATAAAGAACCTCTTTAAAATTTTCAGCTAAATCGATTCAGTAGAACCTGAGAAATCGTGTTTGATGTTTTGAAAAAGATAGTTTTGAAGAAAAACTTAATCGTAAAAGTAATATTACAACCAGAGCCACTGTATTCATTAAATTTTTGGCATTTTAAAAGCATTTTGAAAAACACTTAAAAGATAATAAATTCGAATACGAGGAAACCATTTTCAAGTACTTTTTACACTAAATCATGTCGTATGTTATGAATAGCGAGTTCAACAATGACTAAAATTTGAAGATAGTCTAGTTTATTGCTAGAAACTAATGACTTCTAATAACCCCACAAGAGGTAATGTAATGGTGTTAAATCACAACTTCTTAGAGGCCATTCAGTTTCACAATTTCTTGAAATAATCGAATCTCCAAACTTTTCTCGCAATTATTAGGTTGTTTCAAGTAATATGTGGCACGTAGTCCCGCCCTGTTGGAACCAAATGTTATCAAGATCAACTTCTTACAATTTTGCTCTCCATTAACTCTAACGGTGTCACTAGCAATCAAGATTTGTAGAAGAGCTGTCAATTTAAGGAATATAATGGTTGTTCATGAATAATCAGAATCGACCACAAGGGCTAAGTTCGGGTGCAACCAAACTTTGCAAGAATCAAACCAGGGAATACCCTAAGATGTTAAATGTCACCATAAGGTTTGTTAGAAAGACGCAAAACATTATACAAGTACATATGTGGGGTATTATCGACCCGATTTTGTCTATTAACTATTATCATACAATATACTAAAAAAATGTTCCCTGGGTTTCAATAAGGTATCTCACATACAATCACCAATCATATGAAGCAAAGTCAGCAGGATCTTCGAAAACCACGATATTAGTTATATGGAGGCTAAGTCAAATTTTTGACCAATTATATCTATTTTAGGTGCAAAAATATACTGTTATGAGTAAAACAAGCTCTTTCATTTTCATTGAAACAACTCAAATATTTGTCGATATATGCAGTACTAAGTTCGAAAACCTTTATATTATGTAAATGGGGGCTCATACACACAGAATTACTATTGTCGGCAAAGGATTTTGTCTGAGTTTCAATTGTATAGTATATCCCATACATTAAGCGATATTTTTGGTCAAAAGTCAACTGGGGTCCACATATTCGGTACCTAGGGGCTTGAACAGGTTTGCTTGGCTTTGGACAACTTTTGGGCATACTTTCAACAAAATATTAGTGCAAAATTGTATCCCGTTATATTTAATACTTTTTGATTCGTAGACTGTAAAGTGAAAGATTCAAATGGAATTCAAAATTGTCCTATATGGGAGGAGGGGGTTGTAGTCCGTTTTCACCCATTTTCACGCTGTCATATAGGAATATGAGAAGAATGCAAGTTACTAAATTTAGTTGATATCGTTAGGTCGGGTCACGAGACACGTGATTTTATCAAAAAGTGGGCGTTACCACGTCCATTGTCAAATTTTTACCACAGCTCTCATAAAGCCTTCTCATAGCATTTCGAAAGTAATTTTAACGTCGCTGGCGTATTTAGTTATTGATTTATGGCGCTTTTAGTAGTTTTTAATCGTACCGCTATATGGGGAGTGAGCGGGGTTATCTTCCGATTTCATCCATGTGTCGGTAGGAGTTCTTATAATATTTGAGCTGCGTAAATTTGGTTGTTATAGCTTTAGTAGTTTATGAGATATGTTCATTAAACTATTAGAGGGCGGGGCCACTTGCATAGTCATGGCACTTTAGGCGTTTTCGGTCAATGGGGTTTTGTGGACGTGGCAGTGGTTCGATTACGCTCATCTACGAACTCGTAACTTTTTTGTACTAAGTTAGGATAGTTAGGTAACCGTTACACCTACGTTAAGTTACGGGGAACAAAGCTATTATACTCTGTAGTAACAAGTTGGAAGAGTATAATAATAAAATAGATATAAATACAATACAAACCAATTACTATTTGTGACATTTTGATATTTAGCAAAATCTGAAATATTTTAAGAGTAATTAAAATAATTTTTAGATTATAATTATTTCATGACAATTAAAATATTTCATCGATTATTTTTGCGCTTCATTGAGCAGTACTAATAATAACCATAAAATGCATTACATCACCAATCAAAGTCACTGACCATTAAATGTACTTCTTAGTAGTCTATATTGGCTCCATATTATAAACATATACATACATATATGTATATGGTATACACCACACTTTCGTTGAAATAATTGCCAAATTGCCAATATTTTATGGCCTTTGGCGGCAACAAAAGCTCGTGCAAGAACAAGCAAACTTAAAAGAGGATAACTTCAAAGAAAAGAGCTAATAAATATTGCTTTGCTTAGAGACACACGATTCACTGAATCATATTAGTATTTATTTACAGCACTTCTACTTATCTTTTGTCGCCTGATAGTTGACCACAGAAATATTGCACGCGTCTGAGCATGTTGCCGTCGCCCATTATTGTTGCCCGTTGATTAGATTAGCAAGCAATTAATTAATCATTTAAAGGATTAATTGCTTTAATTACTTTGCATTATTGCTTTTGCTGTGTTTCGAGTGCTTAGCAGTTATTTGCTGGAACCACAGATTCTAGCATTCTTTGTAGACATAAATACGAATGCATAATGGTAGTCGTAATCGTAGGCGCATTTGATAATATACATAAGTATGTATACACTCAGAAAAATCAGCTAATCTTAAATAATCGCTTCGAATGATGATGATTGTATTTATGGTAATTGTAAAGAATTGTTGCGAAAGGTTATGCAGAAATATTTCTACAACATTTTGCAAGGAACTCGCGGTTAAATTTTGTTGATACCGTAATCTAATGCAAATATGTGACCTTGAGTACTTGAATAATAAGTTCATTGAATTGCCTAATATAGACAACTTGCTTTTTTTTACTTTTAAAATATAGTACTACATGTTAAAGAACCTCATGAAGAGTAAAAGTAAACATTGCCTACAAATAGAGTTGTTGCCTGGCTTAAAATATGGGAAGACCTCAGCAGAAATCTGTATAGCAAAGGGCTGCGTGCAAGAATTTTTAATGAATCAAAATGCTCTCCAATTATTTTGGGTAATAGTTTATGGTACCAAAACCTCACCATACTTAGGTGACGTTTTTTAATTATTAAAATCTTGCACTGGAACGCGGCCAAAAATTCGGCATATTTGCTACGTCAGCGCTCGATATTGTTTCTTTATAGTTTTGAGATACCTTTGCCAACATACATACATATAAGGTTGTCAAATATCCCTTCCGCTTTTTTGCTCTTTATTCAATGCTTTATAAAAAGTGTTAAAGTGATAGGAATTACTTCAAATATACGCCGTTTCGTTCGATAATCTGTTTCCATCTAGACGGCAACTTCTTAATACCTTCCTCGTAGAAGTCTCTCTCATTACCTGCGAAGAACTCGGACAGCCACTTTTCACAAGCCTCTTTTGAGTTCAACTTTACACCAACAAGGGCGTTCGCCATGGACTGGAACAAGTGGTAATCATTTGGCGCTATGTCCGGGCTATAAACATAGTATATAGTGCGATAAAACCTCCCATCCGAGCTCCCGTAGCTTCTGACGAGTCATCAACGAAGTGTGTGGTCTGGCGTTGTCCTGGTGGAACACTACACCCTTCCTGTTAGTCAATTCTGGACGCTACTGGTCGATCGCCTACTTCAAGCGGTCCAGTTGTTCGCAGTAGATGGTAGAATTAAGCGTCTGGTCATATGGGAGCAGCTCATAGTGGATGATTCCCTTCCAATCCCACCAAACACACAGCAAAACCTTCCTGGCCGTCAATTCCGGCTTGGCCACTGTTTGTGACGATTCACCGGCCTTCGACAACGACCGTTTTCGCTTGATATTGTCGTATGTGATCTATTTTTCTTCGTAGTCACCATCCGCTTCAAAAATGGGTCGAGTTCGTGCCGTTTCAGCAGCATTTCGTAGGTTTTAATTCGGTCTACAAAGTTTTTTTCCGTCAAATCATGCGGCGTCCAAACATTAAGCTTTTTTGTGTATCCATACTTCTGCAGATGGTTTAAAATTGTTTGGTGACTAACTCCCATCTTCTGATCGATGTCACGAGATGCCACATGCCGGTCTAACTCGATTTTTTCCATGATTTGATCGGTAGTCATTGTCACAGGTCTTCCGCCGGCTGGCTTATCCATGGTGTCGTTTTCACCCGCTCTGAATCGTCGAAACCATACACTGCTGAAAGCTGATGACTATCAGAAAGAATAATAGTGCAAAACTAGAGTGTTCTAATTAACCGCCGCAATCTTTTTTAATATAAACTAATTACAACCCTAAATTGTCTTAATAATAAAATAATTTACGCAATTTCCTGCTATTCATTCCAGTTCAAATCAAAGTATCACATCGATGTCGATTTTGAGGTACCGAAAAAACTCAACTGGTATTATGCGCCGCTTTTCACCGCCTTTTGGTTCATACTCTACCTGAGCATAGTTCTCACACAAGTTGTACGTTTACCCACACCGCTCACACTTAAAGATGAGGCCACAAATTCCGACTCATATATAGCCGAACGTGCCGAACAAATTCTAGTCAACTTAGCACGTCTCGGTCCGAAGGTGGTGGGCAGTGAAGCGAATGAGGTAAAAGCTGTTGAGCTGCTGGTCAGCGAAATCAATAAGGTTAAGACACAAATGAGCGATTACTTCGAACTCGAAATCGATGTTCAGTTAGCGACCGGTTCATATATTCATTGGACCATGTTGAATATGTATCAGGGTGTACAAAATGTTGTCGCCAAATTGAGTGCGAAAAATAATACAAGCGAAAATTATCTACTCATAAATGCGCACTTCGACAGCGCGCCTGGTAGTCCGGGTGCTGGTGATGATACTTCGATGGTGGCAACAATGTTAGAGGTGTTACGTGTTATCGCCAAATCGAGTGGACCACTTCAAAATCCCATTGTCTTCCTTTTCAATGGTGCCGAAGAGAATCCGTTACAGGCGTCACATGGATTCATAACTCAGCATAAGTGGGCCAAAAATTGCAAGTAAGTAGAGATCTGAAATTAGATTATTGATATTATTAACTAAACGCACATTCTAACACAGAGCACTAATCAATTTGGATGCTGCCGGTTCGGGAGGTCGCGAATTACTATTCCAGTCCGGACCTGGCAATCCGTGGCTCATGAACTATTACCGCAAAGTGCCACATCCCTTCGCAACTACCTTGGCAGAGGAACTATTTCAGAATGATTTCATACCATCCGATACGGACTTCCGAATTTTCCGTGATTACGGCAGTGTGCCTGGTAAGCATTAAATAGCACTACCTAACCGGTCATTTATGTACATATTTGATTTTTTTTTAATTGTTTAGGTTTGGATATAGCTTATATCTACAATGGTTATGTCTATCACACTGAGTATGATAGTTTCAATATCCTGCCGAAAGGTTCACTACAAAATACAGGCGATAATGTCTTACATCTTGCCAGATCTATAGCTAACGCACCGGAAATGGAAAATCCAACAGTAAGTCCCCATAATAAAATGCATTAACCCTTTACATAACTCTTCTCGCTGTTAACTCTCACTTAGGGCAATGAAGCTGGTCATGTTGTTTTCTATGATTTTCTCGGTTGGTTTATACTATACTACACGCTGAACACCAGTATCATTGTCAATAGCGTTGTTTGTGTGATAGCTGTATGTGCCATCGGTGTGTCGCTCTTCTTCATGTCAGCACGTTCGGGTCTTGGCTGGTTGGCGGTCATTCGTCGTTACGCTCTCGCGTTTGCCGTACAATTACTCTCACTCTCTTTGGGGGCAGTTTTTGTTTTAATTATTGCAGTATTTATGGACGGTGTTGGACGCTCTATGACTTGGTTTAGTCAAACATGGTTAATATTTGGTCTCTACTTTTGTCCAATATTTTTCTGTATGGCCATCTTTCCAGCATTATTCTTGGAGCGTACAAAGAAGGTGAGTTCTGCAAGTGTTCTAGTTTACTGAAATTAAAATCATTTTTTTGTTTTACTCAAAGGATCTGCTGAGTTTGGGCTTTCGCATTCAACTTTTCATGCATTCACATTGTCTAATGCTAATTCTGCTAACAATCGTGCTTACAGCGTTTAATGTGCGTTCGGCTTTCATGTTTATGCTCGCTGTATTCTTCGACATAGCAGCTCTCATCATTAATTTGATTACAAAATGGCATCGTAGAGGTAAGCAAATTGTGTTTATTCTTCCTAAGCGGAGTGTCGGTTTCGTCACGAAGACGTTTATAGGTCTGTTTTTGACATTCATAACGGGCTTTTCAATAGGGACGCTACAAAAGTAGACCTATAGGAATAGCAAACGACTTCATATTTTTCCACGCTATTTTGACATTTCTCTTCGGAAAAGTTTGCCATTTTATCATGGAAAGATATACCGCCCAACAACGAGTTCGGAGTTAGTTGTGTCCTCAATTTTAAGAGCGCTACGTCTATTTTGTAGTCGTCATACTCATCGTGTCAGATCAACACTTGCTTCTAGTGGAAAAATTTGAATCTACAAGCACGATATAAAATGTTCCCGTGACATTGAGACAAAGTAGTGCCGGTAGTGTCGAGAATATTGCTTTCGCTAGCGCATCAATTAAGGAAGACCCAAATCGGTCTCTCACACATCGTTCTCAAGCGTTGGGCATCTCTATGACATCGTTGTCCCGAATTTTGCGAAAGGGTCTTGGCCTACATCCTCACAAGATCAAATTGACGCAAGAACTGAAGCCGACGAGTTTTTGTCGTATGTTCATGAATTCGGCTGAGCAATAACTTGAAAATGATCCGGATTTTCCATCGAAAAATCATCATCAGCGATGAGACTCATTTCCGGCTAAATGGCTACGTCAATAAGCAAAATATGCGTTATTGGTCAGACAGCAATCCACATGTACTCCATGAGTCAGCATTGCATTCCGAAAAAATTACGGTCTGGTGCGGTTTATGGGCCGGCGGCGTCATTGGGCCGTACTTCTTCCATGATGATCAAGACCGGCACGTTGCTGTGAATGGCAATATGTGGTTTCACAATCGATTTATTGAAAACCAAGTTTGGTGAACGTGTTCTCTCACGAAATGGCCCAAACAATTGGCCGACTCAGTCGTGCGATTTGACGCCGTTAGACTATTTCCTGTGAGGCTACGTCAAGTCTGTGGTCTATGCCAACAAGCCAGCGACGATTTATGAACTGCGTACGAATAACGAACGTGAAATTGCAGCAGAATCGACCGATTTATGCTTGAAAGCCGTCGAGAATTAGGTTCAGAGTCTGGACTTCTGCAAGCGTGCCCGTGGTGGCCATGTAAAAGAAATCGAATTCCATACATAATGGCATCGAATGTACTTTCACAGGAATAAAGAATTTCATTGATATCTCAAACCCTTTAACTTAGCGCTCTTATTGAAAAACCCGTTATATGCGTCATTTTTCTGGACTACTTACAAACGAGTAAAGAAGAAGATTTACAAACGATTCCCCAAGATTCTCAAAACGTATCCGGCTTTCATTTGGAAAAGTATATCGAATCTATGTGAAGAGGGACATGCTTCAGAACTTTAAGGCCTCAGTTTTTGAGATATCGATCTGAAACTTTGCACACATTTTTTTCTCTACAAGAAGCTGCTCATTGGTCTGAACCGCCGATATCCGATTACTATATTATATATGTAGCTGTCATACAAACGGATCGATCAGAATCAAGTCGCTGTGTGAAAAACTATTTTATTTGAAAAGACAACTTAACTAAATTGTACTTCAATTATTGTCCGACGTTAGCGTTTTTCTTTATGTTTTTTTTTTTAAATATACACACTTCTTTCTATGAGTTATTACTACTATTATTTAAATACACATTTATTTTTTCGTCTCGCAGCTTATTGGTTCGCCATCGCCGTCATCATTTGCCAAGCGTTGCCATTCCTTTACTATACCTCAGTAGCACAAGAGATTTATTTTACACTGATACCAATGATGGGACGATCAGGGTCTGCTTCTAATCCAGATATTAGAATGGCTGGAATAGCGATTTTCTTTACATGCCTATTCGCCGGCTTCATAGTAAGATTAACTCATTTAACTTTTTTAGTGCTTTGAAGAAGATGCATAATATTCAATAAAATTTCTTTATTCTCTACTTGATTGTACGCTTAGATGCCACTCTACATGTTCTTCCGCAAAACGCGTACGATCGCGCTTTGTTTCTTAGGCGTCACACTATTATTCATAATACTAGCGGTCACTCCAGTTGGTTTCCCGTATACGCCCAAAGTAGCCGCACAGCGTTACTCGCTACTCGTAAGTATACTCGTAAGTAACTCGTAAAAACTGTTATAATTTTTATAATCAAATATCAGCATGCCAAGCGTATACTACATAATGCCGACGGCACTGAACGTGTGAATGAATCGGGCGTTTATATATATGCACAGGATCGCCGTATCCACATTGTGGATGGTAAGCGTTAAATTGTTTCGAGACATTTTTGAGCACAGTTTTTCATTGAAAATATTTCAGACAATATCAAAAGTATTGGTGAAAAGCATAAAGTTACTGATGTCTGCAACAATGAGCTCTTCTGTGGGATGCCAATATTCAATCATCGTTGGCACAAGGCAAGGTTAGTAGTTGCGCTTTAAAGAGGCAGTCTTACATGGCTTAGAGCGTCTAAGTGCTCATATATTTTTTGTTTTATTTCTTACAGAGAAAACAGCTTTTGGATACCCATCGATGAGGAGCCCAATATACCTAGCGAAAAGCCAACACTAACGTTGGCATCCAAAACTGAAGTGGACACATCCAATGTCAGCCGTTATAACTTTACGCTTACCGGTCCCGATCATATGACAATATTTATTGGACCAAAAACGCCAGCTAAAATTGTCAATTGGTCTTTCAACGACACTATGATTCGTGATAATTGGGAACCACCCTACTTCATCTACTACTCCTATGGCAAAGATAGCAGTGCATTAGATTTCTACATTGATGTGGAGGTAATATAACGAATCACTATAGTTTCCAAATTAATTACTGAATTTTTGTTTACCTTAACACTTTTAGACTACTGACACGAACACACAAAATTTGGAAATCGGCATAGGTGCTCATTGGATACATCAGGCGGTGGAGCGTACCGACGGTTATGAAAAGTTCATTCAAGGCTTTCCGGATTATGCCTATGTGGCAGAGTGGCCGGCTTTCTATGAAAGTTGGTTATTTTAAGGCGTGTTGGGACTGCATAGTTTTAATGTTAGGCTGGAATGTATTTTTTTTTTTTTTTTGAAGAAATTCTTCAAATATGCTATTGCATGTGCATAGTAAGCATTGTTGTTGGGCACTGAAAATCATTTGTAAAGATACTCGTAGTTTATGTTTAGTTATTAACAAGTTTTACTAAATAAATTAAGAAAAAACGATATTTAAATTATTTTGTAAACAAGTTCTCTACCTTATAATTTTCATTGATTTTTGGAAACTGTAACCGAAGGAAATTTTCTGCCAAGTAACATATGATCAAATTTGACTCAGACTGACGCATTCAAAATAGCATCCTGTACTAATTTAAGCATGCCAATCCTTAATCCATTCCTTCATACAGTTGCTGTAGCCCAAGCATCGCCTTTGCAACCTCAAGAGACAACTGAGGCTTCCACTTTGAAATTATAAATATTTACAATTCCCTTAACAACTATCAATAGTGTGACTAGTGGAACAGTAAAGTAATTTCCACTGTATTTTCGTTAGTAATTAGTTGTCTGTTTAGAAATTTATTTATAGCTGTCAACAACAAACAACTAAGTTGAAAGAGGATAACAACACAAGTTTTGACAGGTTGAGTTGTTTTCGATAACAACGAAGTTTCGATAAAAACGAAGTGCAAAATTTCAACTGAAGTAGAGGTTGAGTTGTTTTTGATGACACCGAAGTGCAAAATTTCAACTGAAATGGAGTTGAGTTATAAGCTAATCGCACAGTAAAGTAATTGTTGTACTGCATTTTTGTTAGCAATTAGTTCTGTTTAGAAAGTTGTCGACAAAAACTCGAAGTAAAAGTTGATAACAAGTCAACTCTTGTCTGATTGAGTTGTTTTCGGTAACACCGAAGTGCAAAATTTCAACTAAAGTGAGGTTGAGTTGTGTTGTAAGGTATAGTTAACATTATTATTTATTGAAGATATCTTGACAGATTGAGTTTTTTTCGATACACCGAAGTGAAAAGTTTAAACTGAAGTATAAGTTGAGTTGTTTTCGCTAACATCGAAGTACAAAATTTCAACTGAAGTAGACGTTGAGTTGTTTTTGATAACACCAAAATGAAAAATGTCAACTAAAGTGAAGTTGAGTTGTAAACTATATTAGCGGGATAATTAGTTTTATTGAAGATTGAAGATACAGTACTATGAAGAATGTATAGAATTCTTTTGTCCATTCATTTTAAAACTTTAAAATTACCGTTATACATATTGCGTTTATCACTTATATATGTCCATATATGTAGACATGTTTGTACTCAACCAAACTCTGCAAAAAGTCTCTATTTGCAATAGAATTCATTTTCGGCAAGACGTCTCTCCCTTAAGAGCGAAAACACTTTTCAAGTTTATGAGATGTAAGTACGTATAAATGTTTCACTTGTGCGGGGGTTTTTGTATGAATAGTTTTATTCATCAAAATTATTAAGTCGTCATACAATACCCAGAATATTTATATTTATACTAGCTGACCCCGCAGCCGTTGTCCTGCGCGAAATTATGTCTTTTGAATTTAAATGACAAAAATTCATATTGTGTTGATTATCATTTATTTGAGATTTTGCTACATTTTTTTCAATGTAAAGCAGCTTTATAAACAACAATTTTTGGTTTCTGTTCCGGTGTACAGAAAAGATGGTTTTCCAACTCGTGAGCACGCCACGTTTATCTGGCCGTGTGAAAATTATAGCATTTCCAAATTTATGCCACACACTATGTGACTATCCTTGTGTCCTGTCGATTGTCACTTCAAATGCAATTTTCTCTGGAAACGGAATACGTTTGAACTGAAATGGCAAATCGTTAGAACTCAAAAGAAATCCGTAGAATCAAGCATTCTGCCCCATGTATTTGATAGGTGCAATCATATTGCGAAGCATTATAACGACAGATCCAACTTTGAGTCGCAAATGATGCGGTGGCATACCAAGCCTCTCCAAAGAATTTATTTAGAAATTCCACTGGATAAATCACTGTGTTGTCTTCATTGTCAAGACAATCGATCGATTTGTATGACCGCAAGTCTCCCGGAATTTGACTTTGAATCTTCCAGTTTAAGTCAACAATATCGGTATTTTTGCCAGCTAACATGGCGCATGCATTTAAGGAATAATTTGTCCAATGTTCGTACAAACATTCCTGATGAGTCCAACTTTCGTTAATTGATAAACGGCATATGGAATTGATATCAAACCACCGGAAGTATCAACCGGTATTGACCCATTTCCAATTCTTAGCGTATACGATGTAAAATGTCTTCGGCAATGTAATTTTTCGTCGTATCCCATAACTGACGGGAATTTGAAGGGTGATCATCGCCAAAAGTGTGCGAACTTCATTCCAGTGATTATCATGTTCCATCAATTGTAATTGTAATTGTATGTGTAATATCAAGGTATTTCCGAATAGAGCAAATTCTCGCAATCGGTTCACTGACGAAAGTTGAGAAAAAACTCGTAAATGTTAATTTTGTTGCTGGGGGTGTTTCCCCTGTCTGTACTGTATTCTCTTTGTTGAAATAGACTATTTGGTCATTCTCCAAATTAACTGCGAGACGCACAACAGTCGGAAAACGTTCATGAATCGCAAAAGTAAATATCATACAAAGCGCTTTATTGCAGTTCACGTATCGACCGTATCGTTCAAGACCAGTAACCGCCATGTTGCTTCCTTTGGTGACGTATTTACAAACGTATTTTATCGATTACACCAAACTGCAATACGCAACATTGACATGACTTTTGAATGTGAATTAGACAACAGTGGCGAATATAATACGATCCATATGTTGTCAACTGCGATATTCACTACTCTAAGTTGCATGGTCGTCTGATGAGCTACGACGATAGAGTGGATATCAATCATTTCCAGTTTGCGATTCTGAAAGAAAAGCAATTGGATATCGTTTCGTGCATTTATTGTCAGAGATACAAACCGAAGTGGGATTGTGGTGTCCGCAAGGTCCTTGTACCATATTGGTTTTCATCACTTCTTATAATTATGAATCTTTTTCTGCGTCAGGAATTTCCCCAGAAATGGTTTGTTCAATTTGATCTGGTGTAACCACCATCCACCATCTAAAGTAGAATGTGTACGTGTGACAAACCTCTCTGTTGTCACCAAACATTTGGACATCTAGCATCTAACAGCACCACATATACCTACATTACTCCAAGATAAAGTTCATGAAACATCGTAACTGTTGTTTGAAAAGTCGTGCTGTGATATTGTGACGATCGCTTGCTGAATGACCGCGATCCATAATTCCGCACGTAGTATGTCATCGCATTTTGGGAGTACTTCTTGCCTTGCCTTGCTTAGGCTGCCCATACGTTGATGGCAAAAAGTACGCCGACCGATATTACGGCGAGCTCTTCATGGCTTTGTAACGAAGTTCAATCTGCAACACACATAAAGTTTTCACTGAATAATTTTCAAAAAATTTTTCTTTTAAATAGCCGGAATAAAAAAACAAGCGAGCGAAATTGAACTATTCAAATAATTTACAAATCAAAATATTAAAAAACAAAACAAACAAAAATTGAAAAAAAATTTGTACATATGAAAAAAGTATATGTATGTATATAAGAAGATTAAGTATTCATTACACATATCGAGTTTTCATTGTTTTTAATATGCATTCTGCTATTCGGGGCGGAGACAAATCCAACGAATCAATAACCATGAAAATTGGTTCAGCAGATCTCGAGTTATAAGTGTCCGAACAAACCCGTCATTGTTTTGTATATGTATGTATGTATGTATATAGATTATCAAAGATAAGAAAAATTTAAAAAGTAGCTTTTACTTGGACATTAACTACAAATATTACCATGAAAATAACATAATTTAATAATAATATTATCAATTTTGCATGAATTCACAAAAATTCGCAAAATGATATTCATATGAATTGATATGATAGCATGTAAACGTATAAAAATACATGTAAGCCAAAAGGCCAACTTGCGTCTGCAAAAGCAATATACATACATATATTTCGGGGCATAATTTTCATTGAATTCTCAGCTCTGTTCACTAATTTCTGTTAAAATTTCTCCTGCCGAGCCAAAATTGGTGAAATCCACTAATAGAAAATTCATGGCTCTTGACAGTTTACACGCTTGTCCGTAGTTGAACCATCTCTATATTATAAGTTCTCTGGTAAAAGGCATTTGACAGGACTGTCAATCTTGCGGCAAAAGATTATTTCATGAGAATTTGTATAGGGGGGATGTATCATTTTGTTTTTTTGTTTTTTTTTTTTGCAAAACGTGCAATGATACACACATTAAATTTCGTATGTGCACCCTCAAAACAGACCCCAACCACCCCTGAAAATTTCATTGAAATCGGGCAAGCCGTCTAGGAGGAGTATGCGAACAGGAAGTTTTGCCACTTAATTTTATATATATAGATTTTGGTTTATTATTCTGAGTATTTATGTTGAGAAATTCTGTAAAGCTATTTGCAAACACACTAATCTTCATCAGGTGACACCGTAAATACATTGTGACAAAAAGCACCGCAAAATTGACACCAGAAATGATATTTCAAAAATATGTATTTGCTAAGTTTTTAGGACTGTCCTTAATTACTATGCCAAATATGAGTGCGATCTGTCAACCAGTTTGCTTACAGCAGCTACTTAATACGGTATACCTCAAAAACGTTACGATTTTTACAAGGGTTAAAAATATCGAACACCGAATTTGTCTCGAAATTTCTATTGGTTATCAAAGTTCGTGTGCGGAATCGTTGCGAATGTTGGAAAAAGCTTACGGTGCTTCAGTTTTATCAAAAACACAAGCCTACGAGTGGTACAAAGCCTTCAAAGACGGTCGAGAGATCGTCGAAGACATGTTTCGTTCGAGACGACATTCGACCTCTTCAACTGATGAAAATACTAAAAAAGTGAAGTAAAATCGTCAAGCAAGTATTAGAGAGATGGCAAGAGAGCTTGACTTTTCTCGCGAGTCCGTTCGAATGATTTTGGTGGATATTTTGAGTATGAAACGCGTTCTTGCTCGACTCGTCTCGATAAAGCTGAATTTTTTTCCAAAAGAGTGCCGTAAATAGGTCTCTTTGAGAGCCTTATAACTGCCGAGAAGACATGGATTTATGAATTTGACAAGCAAAAAGTCAGCAATCTTCGAAAGTGGCCCCATTTTCGGCCATTCCAAAAAGTGCTTATGAAGAGTGTTTCGAGAACTGGAAAAACCGTTAGTATAAGTGTAAAACATCTGCTGGGGTTAATTTTAAGGCGACAAAATAAATATTGATGAATAAATAAATATGTTGCGTCTTATTTACACTTTCAATTTTGTCACAATGTATATGAAGTTAACGGTACTTGAGCGTTATCACACAAGTGTCTTGATAATATATTACTTACAATTCACTATCGCTATAATTAAGTACTTTAGATTTCACACTTAATCAATTTATAATTCGAACAACTCGTGATTTTGTGAGTGTTTTTTTTTTCTCATATCGCTGCAATTTATAGTAACAATCTTATAAGAAACCCATATGAGGCATGTTTCCATTCATCAAAACATTTATTTCGTCGTTAGTGCCGGTGTGAAGAAGTTCATTTTTAGTGAGGAAATAATTCGGAAAGACAGCCAATCGATAATCAAGTGTAGTTGATAAATATATATAAATGGTATATACAATAAATGTATTAATGAAATAAAGAACATAAATATATAAACGTATATTTCAATGAGACAACAACCGATACAAAAGATACAATATATAGAACACCGTTTACACGACATCTGTCGACAGACCCCGACATATCCGGGTCTAACTAACTGGAACAGCCCTGGATTTTTATCCAGCCAAGCACTGTCAACTCGGCACCATCCCTCTAAATCACTTCAAGTATGTTTTCTGCCGCTACAACAACAACACAAAATATATCTACGAATAAAAACAGACCTATCCTTACTTGAACATGTACACATTGTTTAATCAAATGATATGATATGAGAATTACTGGAAAGATATAAAGCAACCCGCCCTTTACACGGAGCCAGAAAACTGAAATAATCGCGTATTCGGCATGTGTTCTACGGTTCATTCTGAAAAAATTTTCCTAAGAGACTATGGGTCTAAAACCGAATTCAAGCCAGCAATGTTTAAGGCGAAGCTTTTTTGGGATCATAAACATTTTTCGCCAGTTTTCTTTATTATTTGTCGAAATCGGCCAGATTGGTCAACTATATCACATATTTCCAATTTTTCAGATTTTTTAAACTTCACCCCAAAAATCGCTGGCTCGAACTCGGTTTTAGACCCATAGCATCTTGGGGAAAGTTGTTCAGAATAATTTGTACATCATTTGCCGCATTTTATAGAAAAAAACCGACCCGCTTTAATCTACAGTGAACTGGTGTATGGTGTATGTATATAACGCAGGATTGCTCTTGCCAACAGGTGCTACTTCGGACTGAGTAGGCAATTGAAAAGTAAAGGCCACTCTCGACGAACAAAAGCTAAACTCTATAAGTCGCTCATAATTCCCGTCCGGCTATATGGTGCAGAGACTTGGACGATGACAGCAACCGATGAGTCGACGTTACGAGTTTTCGAGAGAAAAATTCTGCGAAAGATTTATGGTCCTTTGCGCATTGGCCACGGCGAATATCGCATTCGATGGAACGATGAGCTGTACGAGATATACGACGACATTGACATAGTTCAGCGAATTAAAAGACAGCGGCTACGCTGGCTAGGTCATGTTGTCCGGATGGATGAAAACACTCCAGCTCTGAAAGTATTCGACGCAGTACCCGCCGGGGAAAGCAGAGGAAGAGGAAGACCTCCACTCCGTTGGAAGGACCAAGTGGAGAAGAACCTGGCTTCGCTTGGAATATCCAATTGGCGCCACGTAGCGAAAAGAAGAAACGACTGGCGCGCTGTTGTTAACTCGGCTATAATCGCGTAAGCGGTGTCTACGCCAATTAAGAAGAAGAAGAACTGGTGTATGGAAAAAATGTGATTTTTGAAAAAATATCATTATAACTATATGCCATAAAGCACATATGTTCATACTATATATCCTCAATTTCAGCATTTTAAATGTTGAGGAAGTTTCTACTATTGCATATCTGTGAAAAGTTTTCTCATCCGATTCGGCCATCTGCCTCTGATTGGAAAAGTGAAAGAAACATTAAAGAAACAGTGCTTGAAAATCCTTGTGTTGGCATTAGATGGATAGTATTTCAACATATTTTATGGATTGTGTCAATAACTTCGATTAATATTTTGGATATGAAGCTTGTCTAAGCTAGACTCATACCAGAAGACCTGAAACTTTTGCAAAGACGATGTCGAGTAGAGGTCATCAAATGCATCATTATTGGTTACAAGATATTTTCTCTACGACCTTTCTCGCTTCCTCGCTGCACGGAACCTAACACTCTCCCCCACTAAATCTACAGCGACCATATTCATAAACTGGACGAAGGAGTACAGACTTGACCTTAATATTGCAGTCGAAGACGTTAAAATTCCGACTGTCAATAAGCCTAAGAATTTAGGTGTGACGTTCGACAGCCCGTACTCCTTCACTCCTCACACGACCACGATCATTGCCAAAGCACAGAGCCGCAACAAAATCCTGAAGTCGCAAACCGGCAGCACATGGGGTAAAGACAAAGAAACGCTTTTGGGAAAATAAAAGGCTTCACTATGTCGCACCATTATGGTCATCTGGATGCAGTGAAATACACACGAGTAAGCTACAGACATTTCTGAATATTGAACTCCGGTCTAGATGCCTCTTAATGTCACCTATCGAACACCTGCACAGTAGGGCACGTATGCTCCCAATTAAGGAGCATAATAAAGCTTTCATAGAAATCATACCTGCAGTCACCTGCTCGTAGCGGAACCGCCTCCTAGAAGCATCAAGAGGTCCTTCCTCAATAATTCGCCGACCAGACTTCAGGCACAACAACCTTCAGTCATGCACTGACCGCCATAACATATCCCCTCCCTCGCAGTGAATGGCGTACTAGAAGTCAAACCACCACCTATTGCAGACGACGAGCTCAAGTTGCCCCGAAAATCGAGAGTTACTCTTGCGCAGCTTCATTCTGGATACTAAAGCAGGTTAAACTCCTACTTATACCGAGTCGACCCTGACTTACTGGACCAAATATGTGTCCAGCGTGCAACGAGTAACGGCATGACACTAATCACCTCTTTGCATACCCTGCTATCCCTACCCCTCTCCCTATGGTCCGACACAGTCGAAACCGCACGTTTCCTGAACTTACCATTAAATGACCTCGAAGACAACTTATTTAATCCTTACTATGCCAACGAGGACTAGGTAAACCGTAAAATGATTTGAATTTTAGGGACGTTACTTTCAGTACTCCCGGTTAAAGATCTTCTACCCGATTACGGAGTAGACCTTATATATAAATAGTTACCGCGTTATCTTATTATTACATGGGAGATCCAAAAAGCAGCCTTCTCGAACAGTTACAAAAAAAGTTGGCAAGCATCACCTCTTCAGCGTTCTAATTTTTATTGTTGTCGTAACGGTAAAAAATTATTACTAAGTATTTTTGAGAAATGTTGCCGAGTTGATAATCAGTCGTATACAAATCTTGGACCGTTCTAATTATGGAGACTCGACTGACATAAGAATCGCCGATTCTGCTCGATTTGAGCTCTGCTAGGGTAGCTATAACATATTATTTCCATAGTATATATCGATCTCAAAATATTATTTACTCATCACATATTTATCAAACTCTAAAATTATTGCGTTTTCTTTTCATCCGACAACTATTTTTTTAACTTTTTATAAAAACGAAATTTTAGCTCAGGCGAAATGAAAAACTCAACTGGTATTATGCGGCTTGCTTCACAGCATTCTGGATAATACTCTATGCGGCAATAGTGGTCCAACAGGTATACCACCTGCCCACACCACTCACACATAAGGATGCAGCAACCCACACAGACGAATTTATTGCTGGACGAGCTGAGGACTTCCTTCTTAAACTAACTAGTCTCGGTCCTAGGGTAGTCGGCAGTGAGGCAAATGAAGTGCAAGCGGTGAAATTGCTAATGGATGAAATTAGTGAAATTGAAAATCAAAAGAGTGATTACTTTGATTTTGAAGTGGATAAGCAAGTGGTCTCAGCTCAATACTTTTCCACACGTTTGTACCAGAGCGTACAAAATGTGATAGTCAAACTGAGTGCCAAAACCAGTAGGAGTCCAAACTATTTACTGATAAATGCACATTTTGATAGCAAACCAACAAGTCCCGGTGCAAGTGATGATGGCGCAATGTTGTCCGTCTTATTGGAGTTACTACGTGTACTGGCAACATCCAATGGACCACTTGAACATCCGATAGTGTTTTTATTCAATGGCGCTGAGGAGGAGTTGCTCTCTGCATCGGTCGGTTTTGTTCGCCAACACAAATGGGCAAAGAACTGCAAGTCTGAGCCGTAAAAAAATATATATAGATTTACTCTTAATTGATATTAATTTTTTTCAAAGGGTCGTAATCAACTTGGACGCCGCTGGTTCGGGTGGTCGTGAACTACTATTTCGTACTGCTGCCAATAGCCCTTGGCTTATGAACTACTATAGGCGGGTGCCACATCCGTTCACCAATGTCCTAGCTGAGGAACTCTTTCAATACAATTTAATACCATCTGACACAGATTTCCGAGTTTTTAGAAACTATGGTGGTATGCAGGGTTGGTGTGCTTCCATGATTGTCATGATTTATAAATATTTACATTCCAAATAAGTAAATTTGTTATTCTTACAGGTCTTGATTTGGCTTATGCCTATAACGGTTACGTTTACCATACGAAATTCGATAGCTTTAGTGTTTTTCCGAAAGCCTCCCTTCAAAATACTGGCGATAATGTGCTAAGTTTGGCGAAATCTATCGGTAATTCGCCTGAAATGAGGAATATCATGGTAAGTAAGAATGTTTTGATTCAAAAGCTCAATTTTAGAAATAACGGTCTAATATTCTTCTTCTCTACTGGCGACTGGCGTCGAGGAGAGTTTTAAAATTCCACTTACGACTTTTATTTCCGGCCCGTTTGAGATATACAGATTTCGATGGAACATGAAATTCCTATTATTCGTATCATAATTTTCAATAACACATTTGAATCTCGATCAAAAATCGAAAAAAAAAAATATTTTCGAAACTCCTTCGTGAATCTACTTATAAATAGTCCTGAGCGTTATTAATAATATTTCCTTAATTTTTATTCCTCAGACTAGTAACTACCAACCTGAATATTTAATTTTCTACGATTTCCTCGGCTGGTTTGTGCTTTCTTATACGCTGAACACCAGCATTATCATCAATCTGGTTGTATGTGCGGCCGCTTTGCTTGCGATCGCAATTTCACTTTACTTTATAGCAACGAAATCAAGTCTAAGCTGGCTTCCATTCACCAAGCATTGCCTACACACACTAAGCATACAAATACTCTCACTCGCATTGGCTGCTGGCATACCGTTACTCATCGCCTACTTTATGGATATTATAGGGTGTTCCATGTCGTGGTTCTCTGCAAATTGGTTAATATGCGGCCTTTACTTTTGTCCAGCATTTTTCGCTTTGGGCATTTGCCCCGCAATATTTCTGGAAAGTACAAAGAAAGTAAGTTAACACCGTTATTGTGTTTACCAGCGCTTTTATTGATTTTTGTGGAATGTTTATCTTTTCCAGCACGTGCTTAGTTTGAATTTTCGCATACAGTTATTTATGCACTCACATTGTCTGCTGCTAATTATTTTAACCATCACTTTAACCTTTTTGAATATTCGTTCGGCTTATATGTGCATGTTGCCGGTGTTGTTTTATGCAGCAGCTTTGATTATAAATTTAATAACACAACTGCATTATATCGGTAAGTACTGTTAGTTGCAGTGTTGGTACACTGACTTGATATTCTCGTGTCACGCAGGTCATTGGTTTGCCATTTCCGTTATAATGAGTCAAATAATGCCGTTCATGTATTTGACATATGTTGCGGAGTATTTATTTTTCATATTAATACCGGTAAGTGGGCGCAATGGCGGTTCGACCAATCCGGATTTAGTAATTTCTTTGGTTGCCATTTTAATTACGATTCTATGCAGTGGATTTTTGGTAAGGCAAATATGAGTTATTTATACACATTTCCTTGACAAATTTTTATTTTTCTTATTTTGCCAGATACCACTGTATTTTTGGTTTCGCAAGGCACGTTCGCTCATAACTTGCTTCTTGGCTGTCACTGTAGTTTCCATTATATTAGCTTCCACCCCGATAGGCATACCCTATACCGCACAATTAGCACCACAGCGTTATTCAATTCAGGTAAGTTTCGACAACAGATATCGGTCGAATAAGCAAACTTACGGTTTATTTGTCTAACAGCACACAAATCAAATATATCATAACCTCGATGGCAGTACACGCATCAACGAGTCGGCGATTTATGTCTATGGAGAAGATCGACATATTGAGACAGCGGAAGGTAAGTTGTTCGGGAAGAGGTATGCGATTTCAGTAACAGAATAAGTTAAAAACAAAGATGTATTCAAATTCGACTTCAATCACGAAATAGTATTTTCGGGTTACTAGCTCGTTTTTATCAAAATTATTGGTTGAACCATCGATAATCTTACTCTTCCTCTGCTTTCCGCGGCGGGTAGCTGTAATACACTTCACAAAACAAAGTTTTTTACTCTGTCTGTATGAAATGACAGCTCGTAAATATATCTTCAGATTGCTTTTCGTCCGAAATTCGGCAATTTTGCTTTTTTTCATACCCATTGAGCCAGAAATGGTCCTCATCGCTGAAAAACATTTGGCTCGAAAACGTCGGATCTTCTTGGATCTTTGCAAGAGCCCATAGAGCGGAACGAAGTCACTTGGGAAGGTTGAACGGCCTTAGTTCTTGCACAAGTTGTATTTTGTTCGCTTTCAATTTTAGATCTCGACGTAAAATGTGCCAAGTCGTTCCACACGTCAGACTGAGTGGCGTAGATAAAACGATATGACAGAACCTTTCCAAGCTACTTAGTACCGTATTTATTGGGGCACTGCAACCAAATACATTACTAGTTTAAGGGCAAATCGAATGAGTCTACTGGTGAATGAAAGATACGGGAGAATTTTCCTGTCATCAAATAAAAATAGCGTCTGACTATGACAGCGGAATGGAATCATAAGCTCCAGTTATGATTAAAACTTGATACCAGCCAGAGAAAGCGGTGAAATTGTAGGCTCCATATTCGTTCCAAACAGCACCTAAAAATTTGACTCCTATTCAGATCGCATTTTATATTAAACTTTCAAGCACCATATTTTTTAATGTTTTATATCAGTTGAAGAGATCGTAGGTCGTCTAGAACGAGGCACAAACTACCTTCAACGATCTCTTGACCGTCTTTGCAGGCTTTGTACCACTCATAGGTTTGTGTTTTTGATAAAACTGAATTACCGTTAGTCTTTTCGTTCATTCGTAACGATTCCGCCCACGAAATTTGATCAGAAATACAAAATTTGAGACAAATTCTTTGTTCGATATTTTTATCCACTGTAAAAGTTGCAACGCATTACTGATAATGTGTAATGATTTCTAGAGAACTTTAGCAGTTATCGCTGGACGCGAAGTCCTCTTAAAAGCAAATGCCTTTTTTTTATAGGGACAACATATACTCAGACATTTATTATTCGTTTTCAGATGTGATAAATCGCTTCGTAGCAATCTATGAATCCAGCGTTGTATGCAACGATCCATCGACTTGTCTACAAAACAGGCCCAGGTTAGTTACAAGTACATTACAAAATTAATTAATCTGAATTTTAATTGAAATAATTTTTTTCCGTTTAGCATTTTCTATTCGCCGAGCAGTTTGTGGCTACCCGTCAATGAGTCACCGATTATACCCAGTGAAAAACCAGTGCTAACGCTTACTTCCACAACTGTTTTGAATTCAACCAATACGCGACGTTACAATTATACTTTAACCGGTCCAGATCACATGGCGATTTTTATTGAACCAAAAACGCCTGCCAAAATCGTGAATTGGTCCTTTGATGAAGCAATTTTGACTACAGGAAGAAAGAATTTTGCTATCACATTTTCATATGGCGTAGATAGCAAAGCGTTCGAATTCTTTATAGATTTAGAGGTTTGTTATTAGATCCAGAGATCATGCGTGCTAATTTTATCCGCTTCTAATTTTAGCACACCGCCAATAATGGAACCTTGGGTAATTTAGAAATTGGTATTGCTGGTAATTGGATACACCAAAAAATTCAACGCGCTCAAATTTTTGAAGAATTCTTAAAGAGTTTTCCGGATTATGTAGCAAGCGTCAGCTGGATTGCCAGCTATGAAAGTTGGCTATTTTAATGTCTATTTTTAGGGCTTAGGTTAGGTTAGGTTTCACTGGTCAGCTATCATGCCATCCGTAGACCTACTGGTCCTTGGTAAAGCCATATGGAAGTTTTGTTTCATTTGAGGTGAAGTATCAACGCTTTTAAGAGCTACTTGATATCTAAGTTTGATACTTCGTCAAGTCCTTTAATGGTTAACCTTTGAGAAATAAAAAATATTTAAAATAAAATCGAACACAAGAAAAAGTTGTCTAAAATGTTTTCTTATCGAACTTACATAT
Organism: Bactrocera neohumeralis; assembly: GCF_024586455.1. NCBI lineage: Eukaryota > Metazoa > Arthropoda > Insecta > Diptera > Tephritidae > Bactrocera > Bactrocera neohumeralis. Next base: position 19,523,430 of record NC_065921.1, on the reverse strand, counting down.
ACATATACCTTTTTTTTGGTTTTTTTTTAAACGATTATTTACTGGTAATGAAAAACGGATCTCATACGACTATACTAAACGAAAACGGTCGTGATCGAAAAGCGGTGAGTCGGCGTTAAGTGCCTCATCAGATACTCCGAGAGCTTGATTGGAATGTTCACCTACATCCAGCTTGTAGTCCAGATTAAATGATTATTACGTGTACCTGCCAACGGCGAATTATTATTTTTTTTTTAAAAAGCTAGTGAAGTCGACGGCCACAGTTTTTTACCAATGCCATAGAGTATTTCTTATGATTGTACCTCCAAATATCTGGATTGTTTTCGAACCAAAACCAAAATTTTATTGTAAATAACGGGTGATCCAAGTACAGGTTTTCTTCAATTGCCTTTTCTTGGCAGATCATGCGTGAGTCGTGTCAAGCTGTCATGTTATTTTTTTGTTTAGTATTATTTGGCATTTAATCATGACAAGATGAACAAGAGAATGTGTTTTGCGCGCTTCGCTCAACTTATGGTCGACATAGTTGGCTTACTGAACGTACTCGTACTATTCGCATTACCTATCTTGAGACAGCACATTCATTATTGGAGTGGTCTATCTAGTCTGTCCAGCACGAAGTGAACAAAATATAGCAGCTGGAGCTAAAAGTATACACGAAGACCGTAGAGAATCGATTTGGCAACTTGGACTGACGTATAGAACAACTTGGCATATTTTACGTCGAAATCTTAAATTAAAAGCGTAGAAAATACAGCCAAGCTATATGGGCTCTTGAAATGTTCCAAGAAGGTCGTTTTCGAGCCAAATTTTGTTCAGCGATGAGGACCATTCCTGGTACAATAGTTATATAGAGTAAACAAGCAAAATTGCTGCAGTTGGGATTCGAAAGCTTGCGATTCGAAATGGATCACCCCCTACCCCTTTTTCCTTATAATGTGCAGAAACATGGACGACGATGAACTGAGATGAGAAAGCTTTTGGAATTATTGATATGACCGTTCTTCGTACGATCTTTAGAGCCGTACACGTGAACGATGAATATAAAAAAAGATGAAACCACGAATCAAGGGCGTCCACACAACCAATGGAAGGACCAAGTGCATAGCGACCTGCCATGGGATGTTAAACTGGCGTAACTTAGCAAAGGATAAAGACAACTGACAAAGTTTTGTGCTCTCGACTCACGGGCACTTACCCAAAATCATTTTAAAACATAATGGCAAACCCTTATCTATATAGAAAAAATATTTAGTAAAATAACTAGTCTTTTATTGAAAGCACCGATAATTCTATTACTACAAATATTGGTTGGTAAAGAAAAAAGAAAAACACCCCACAATTTGCTCCAACTACCGTGGGATACGACTTCTCAACATCGCATATAAGCTTCTATCGAGCGATTTGTCTGAAAGATTAAAACAAACCGTTAACAAATTAATTGGATCTTATCAGAGCAGCTTTAGACCTGGAAAATCAAGAACTGACCAGATATTCACCATGAGCCAAATCTTGGAAAAGACCCGTGAAGAGAGGAGGGTCGACACACACCACATCTTCGTCGATTTTAAAGCTGCTTTTGACAGCTCGAAAAGGAGCTACCTCTATGCTACTATGTCTGAAATTCGTATCACCACAAAACTAATACCGCTGTGTAAACTGGCATTGAGCAATACCAAAAGCTCCATCAGGATCGGATAGGATTTCTCCGAGCCTTTCGATACCAAACGAGGTTTCAGACAAGGCGACTCCCTTTCATGCGACTTCTTCAATCTGCACCTGAAGAAAATAATTCGAGCTGCAGAGCTGAATCGAAAAGGCACATTGTCAGCCTCGAAATCTAAAGCAGGATAACTCTTTCCAACAGGTGCTACTTCCGACTGAGTAGGCAATTGAGAAGTAAAGTCCTCTCTCGATGAACAAAGACCAAACTCTAATAGTCACTCATTAAGTCCTTTCTCAATCAACAAAGACCAAACTCTAATAGTCACTCATTATTCCCGTCCTGCTATATGGTGCAGAGGCATGGACTATGACAATATCTGATCAGTCAACGTTACGAGTTTTCGGGAGAAAGGTTCTGAGGAAGATTTATGGTCCTTTCCGCATTGCCAACGGCAAATATGGCATGCGATGGAACGATGACCTGTACGAGTTATAAGGCGGCATTGCATAGCTCAGCGAATTAAAATACAGCGGCTCTCTGCCTTGGTCATGTCATTCGTATAGATGAAAACACTCCAGCTCTGAAAGTATTCGACACAGAAATTTCCAATTGGCGCCAAACAGCGAAAAGTAAGAACGACTGACGCGTTGTTGTAAACTCCGCTATAACCGCGTAAGCGCTGTCTACGCCAATAAAGAAGAAGTTGAATGAAAAAACAAGTAAGGAAGGGCTAAGTTCGGGTGTCACCGAACATTTTATACTCTCGCATGGTAAAGTGATAATCGAGATTTCGTAATACGTCATTTACATATTTTTCAAATACCGTATTTTTGTAAAGTTTTATTCCACTATCATCATTGGTTCCTAATGTTTATACTCGTATTATACAGAGAAGGCATCAGATGGAATTCAAAATAGCTTTATATTGGAAGAAGGCGTGGTTGTGAACCGATTTCACCCATATTTCGTACATGTCATCAGGGTGTTAAGAAAATATTATATACCGAATTTCATTGAAATCGGTCTAGTAGCTCCTGAGATATGGTTCTTGGTCCATAAGTGGGCGGCGCCACGCCCATTTTCAATTTTTAAAAAAAGCCTGGGTGCAGCTTCCTTTTGCCACTTCTTCCGTAAAATTTAGTGTTTCTGACGTTTTTTGTTAGTCGGTTAACGCACTTTTAGTGATTTTGAACATAACCTTTGTATGGGAGGTGGGCGTGGTTATTATCCGATTTCTTCCATTTTTGAACTGTATATGGAAATACCTGAAGAAAACGACTCTGTAAACTTTGGTTGACATAGCTATAGTAGTTTCCGAGATATGTACAAAAAACTTAGTAGGGGGCGGGGCCACGCCCACTTTTCCAAAACAATTGCGTCCAAATATGCCCCTCCCTAATGCGATCCTTTGTGCCAAATTTCACTTTAATATCTTTATTTATGGCTTAGTTATGACACTTTATAGGTTTTCGGTTTCCGCCATTTTGTGGGCGTGGCAGTTGGCCGATTTTGCCCATCTTCGAACTTAACCTTCTTATGGAGCCAAGGAATACGTGTACCAAGTTTCATCATGATATCTCAATTTTTACTCAAGTTACAGCTTGCACGGACGGACGGACAGACAGACATCCGGATTTCGACTCTACTCGTCGCCCTGATCACTTTGGTATACATAACCCTATATCTGACTCTTTTAGTTTTAGGACTTACAAACAACCGTTATGTGAACAAAACTATAATACTCTCGTTAGCAACATTGTTGCGAGAGTATAATAATATCTTTATATTTCGTACGCCTCAGTGATTTCAAAAAATAAATTTTTCTTTGAGCGAACTTTTGTTAAGCCCCACGTACAATTCTTACGTATTAACTAATTATTGGTATGTTTTTGTCGCTGCGCTAATGACGAATGCCCTGAGGCGTAAAATTGCGCTGGGCAGTGACTAAAATTAAATCACTTTCAGTCAAACTGTCAACAAACATACAATGAACGATAATTTATCTGTATATATACTTACAATTATTTAAATTTATATGACGTTATGGAGGTCAAGTATATAGTACATACATATTTTTGGCTAAGGGCATTTAAGGGCCCTAGTTTTTCGCCTACTGCTCGCACTCCCGCTGCAGACATGCGAGCTTTGGTCACTTTGTTAATGCTCACTGTTCAAACAATTGTGTAACTTCGACTCAGTCAGTGACCGGCAGCTTAAGAGATAATTCCTACGACTTTAGTTCTTGAAACTCAGTGTTTAACAAAAAATTCTAAAAAAATATTTTTATTTAAATATTTGTTATTTTTGGAAACGTATTAGATAAGACTAAAACATCATTAAACACTGGAATGTGTGCTCTTGGGCAACCGATGTTAGCAAACACACAAACATACGTGACTCACGCACACATGGCCGTGTGTTTACAGAGAGTTTGAGCTTAAATTCATGCAGATTAAACAAATGACAGCGAAGAATTGTTGTTGTTGAAAAAAAAACGAAAACAAATTAACAGAGATTTGATTTTATTATTTACACAACGGATCACCCGCAACTTTATCAGCGCGCCAAAAGCAACAACAAAACGTATAGCATAGCTGCACAGGGAGCACACGGCTCCACCTCTTTCGCTTGATCTCTATGCGCTAGTTCATGTTTGTGTGTGCTTAAAGCTGAGTTTTTTTGGTTTGTTGGTGCAAAATGTTAACTCTCAAAACACTGCGACATTGGTGGCAGCATCAGTTGAGTCGTGACGGCCTACGTGATTTTTTCGTTCATGCAAACTACGCGCATTTTCGGCATTTTTTCCAAAATAAGGTAAACAGGCGGGTACAAATGAAAAGTTATATAATCTATACGATATTGATACATTTATTGGGCCATATAAAATAAAATTTCGTGTTTTCATATCTGGTGTTTTTGGAAATGAATAACTAACTGAGGTGATAAACAATTAGAGCGTCAATTAGGTGTTTTGTAAATAGTGTGGAATGAAAGTGAAAAATAGTAATAAAAACAATAAAAGCTAAGCAAAACTAACTAGTAAAGGGCTAACTTAAGCTATAATACCCTTCACAAGTGTATTTCTTATAGCAAATATATTTGTATACATAGCTTAATATGAAGCATAAACTGCTCGCGATCTTTTATGAGGGTTTTTATCTTTATTTTGAGCTGTCAGTTTGTATAACCGATATATGCTATAGTTATCCTATCTGAACAATTTTTGCGGATATTGCAGCATAATCTTGGATAGTGATTCCTGCCGAATTTCGTGAAGGTATCTTGTCAAATAAAAGAGTTTTCCATACAAGGAATTGCTTTTGATCGGTCAGTTCGTATGTCAGCTATATCCTGTAGTTATCGAATCTGAACAATTTTTGCGGATATTACGGCATTCTTTTGGATAGTAATTTCTGCCGAATTTCGTGAAGATATCTTATCCAACAAAAAACTTTTCCATACAAGGAATTTCTTTTGATCGGTCAGTTCGTATGACAGCTATATGCCATAGTAGTCCAATCTTAACAATTTCTTCAGAGATTTTAGCGTTCTTTTGGAAATTAATCCGTGCAAAATTTTGTGTTGATATCTCAACAAATGAAAAAGTTTTCCATGCAAGGACTCGATTTTCATCGAACAGTTCGTATGATAGCTATAGGCTATAGTAGTCCGATGTCGGCAATTTCGATTAATGAAGAAAAAGTGTCGGTGTATACACAGTATTGTCTTTATATTGGCCAAATATCTTCAGAATTTCCCTCTTTTCCTTTTGGGTGTTACAAACTTCACACCAAATTTTAAACAAGTTATCAGCGTATAATTACAATAATTTAATTTGATTTATAACGCACTATAAATTTCAATATATGTATACTATAAATTGTTCGTAAACATATTTCAGAGAAAACAAGATAAAATATGTGAACTTGGATATTGATAATTATTATAAAACGTTTGGCTTTAAGTGCGTGGACCGCTATTGTCTGGTTGTAAAATAAGCGTTACATTTTCATCGTAAAACTAACCAGAATTGTTCTTCCACTATTATATTATAAATTTTGACAAAAATGTTTCAAATAAATCAACCAAAAATTTAATTATTCATCAATATTTATTCACGTACCCCCCAGATGTACAATAACTTATGGGCAATATTGATTTTGGGCGGCTTTGCCTAGTTTTTTTTTTTTTCGAATCGACTTTTGGGTCATTCCGATGCAATTTCAGTTTGAGCAACAAGAAAAAATCTGGTGAACTCGGTAGTTGATCAATGTTATTCAATGCTTTGGCTTTAAATTCGGTCACAATATTGGCTCGATGCGATGGTACATTATCATCGGGTAAAATCCATGAATTGTTCTTCCACAATTCCGACCATTTTCGACGGATGTTTTCAAATAGAACTTCTTATTAACAATCTGTTCCTGCGGAATACATTCACGATACACCGAACCATGAATATCGAATAAACCAATGGGCATCATATTGATTTTTGGGCGGCTTTGCGTAGTTTTTTTTTGGCTTCGGCTCGCTTTTTCCCGTCATTCCGATGATTGTTGATTGTTTGCATGCCAAACTCATAAACCCATGCCACAGCGGCAGTTATAATGCTCTCCATGAATGTGAGATCGGAATTCGCAAGATCAAGCATATCCAAAGAGACTTGTTTACGTTACTCTTTTTCGGAAAAAATTCCGCTTTATCGGGACGAATCGAGCAAAAACGCGTTTCAGACCGAAAATTTCCACCAAAATCATTCGAACGGAATTCGCGTGAGATGTCGAGCTCGCTTACCATCTTTCCAATACTTACTTGACGATTTCAAGCATCAAAAGTGAAGGATACTTTTTTAATATTTTCATCAGTTGAAGAGGTCGTAGGTCGTTCAGAACGTGACTTGTCCTCAACGATTTCTCGACCGTCTTTAAAGGCTTTGTGCCACTCTAATGCTTGTGTTTTTGATAAAACTGAATCATCGAATTTAATTTTCGAGTGCTTTATTGTCACAATGTATTTTCGCCGACTTGGCACATCTTCCGCAGCCACGGATAGACTTGAGAAACAAGAGACTACTATTACCAATAGCGTCATAGATCGCCTTAAGATATAGAAACAGCAAGCATAATCGCATTTAATTCAATTTTTTTCTTAACCCATTTTACGAGACAGTATACATACCTAGGCGCTCATCGAAATTCGAAAATAGTCCCTTTTCCATAATCTCACACAAAAATCTTGAGTTAGTAAATCGAAAAATTGCCTTAGAGTACAGACTGGCTCACAGCATAGTCGTTAACTAAGGCTTACTTCATTTTTCCTTAACTGGAAGTTATTTATTCGTTCAGATCACTCATACGCTACGGTGTGTTACTTGCATATAGTTGACAGAAAGGCTTTTATACGAAGAACTTTATGAGAGGAAGATGTAAAATGTTGTTGTTGCTTTGTAAAAAATATATTTAATTGACAGAGGCAACACTTCCGTTAATATACAGTTAATATGATAAAAAAATAAGATATTTATTAAAAGTTACAAAAAAGTTACTCATACGCAGCGGCAAATCTTGAACTATTTGGTTATTTTATTTATTTCTATAGTTTTTCCATATTACTTTTTATTTTTTTTTACGTACTTAATATTTATTATACACTAATATTAGTATAACTGTTTTATAAATAATAATTATCTGCTTAATACTAAGCTTTAACGAAGGTCTTGTGGGTATAAAATTTAGTTTATAACTAATTAGATTGATATTAGATATTAGGCAACTCTGAAAGCAGTTGTCCTTTGTCAAGCAATCACCCAATGCGAGATTTTTGTAGAAGAAATGTCGGCTTCTACCGATTACATATATGGATTGCAGTGAACTCTTCTTAACCAAAAATCATTAAGCAGTTCTAGAGACAAGATCAATCAGAAATATGACCAAAGCAACTGAGGAACTTTTATAACGGGAAAGTGCAGTAATAAGATGTTCACAACATTAATTTCGTACAAATGAATATGTAAATGCTACTAATAGAGTAGAGTTAATAGAAATAAAAAATTATAGCTTCTCGTCATCTTATCAAGAGACTACATATGCCGCTACAGAGCCCTAAACAAAGCTTAACTTTGATCATTTATTCTGAGAGTAAGGAAAGAGGAATCCACTTTCTTTTCTTCAAGTTTTATAGTATTATTGTCTTTAGTATATAAAACTGCCTTAACCTCTCAATATCTAAAGCCACCTGTTATTTATTCTTAAACTGTATTCCTTTTTTTAATTCTAAAATGATTGATCTTCGAGCGACTTAGATAGTGATGCGAGCATCAGCGAATACCCTACGTTGGTTGCCTTTTATTTTTCGTGATTTGCCAACCCTAGCATTGCAATCTGGCAACTGACAATTTTAATCTAAATTCTGATTTTTTTATGTTACCTTTACTCAGTATGTTTGGACGTACCAGCGTTTTTTTGGACATTTACAGTAACTTAAAAAATTCATCTCGGTCAAAAAAAAAAAAATGAATGACTTCTTTTTATTACCGTGCATAAAGAATAAACTAAGAACATTCTTTGACATTTATTTTTTTTTTTTTGAAGATTATTTCTTTCGAATGTTGTCCACGGCTACATCTCAAAAAAACACAAATACAACAATTCTTTGCTCACACTTTCATTGCTTTATCAGGAGTATACTTTAACCTATTTATATCCAAACTATAACAATGGCAGTTAGCAACAAGTACAACAGTGTTGCTTCTTAACTTTACAAGGCAGTTTGATAAATTACTATACGTTTCATCGACACAATAAACATCAGAAATGATAACTAAAAATAAGAATTAACAATAAAATTTTATAAAATACAACAACAAATACATATATGATATCGATCTCAACACCTAACAACAAGGCAGACGTCAAGTCAATATTGATTTGATTGATAAAGCGATGCTAAGTACAGTACTGATTCTACATACCTGCATATACATAAATGTATATGTATATACAGTACATAATCAGAACGCCAAGCAACGTAAAGGATATCAAGATTTGATTACAAGAAAAATAAAAAGAAAATTTTTCTAACAAATCAAGCATACTATAGCGCCGTTTGATTAGGGTTATTAACATGTTTACGCTTTATCAGATGTGGCCATAAATTGGAAATAAACATTTATAGACCAAACGATAAATACGCGAAGTGCAAGGTGAAAATTTCGTAATTTAGACGGAAAAGGCAAAAAGATGGGTCTAAATAAATCTTAATTTTCTAAAAATATTTTATTAAATTTTACTTTATGAACAAAATAGTCTACGGCAATCGGATTACTACATCATATAACTGCCATACAAACTGAAAGAGCGGAATCAAGTTTTTGTAAGGCACCTTCGTATTTGTGAAGGCTATTACAGCTACGGTGTTACCGAAGTTAAAGTTGTTTTTTCTTTAAAAGGTATCTCCTAAGAAATTTCAAAGTTCATGCTATTAAAATTAAGGCGTGCGAGTTTGAAACTATAAGCTCAATAATTTTTTTAAGAAAAATTTTTGCAAACTCTTCAATATTTTCATTGTTTTAACTTTAAATTTGTATACAAGAAACTGTCAAAAATATATTGAGTATCCAAACTTAGTCTGGCCCATAAAATTCTTTGAGAATTTTTGTGTAATAAATCCGGAAAGGCACCATAAAGCTCATTAAGCACCAAGCTAAACAACAGAAATATTGTGCGGTATTTGTCACGTAGATCGAAGCATATAGCTCCATATATGTAGTGCAAAAGTACCCAGCAATTTAGCTAGCGTATGATAAATATAACACGCTTGCTTATCATTTTTATATCTAAAACTCCGTTAACCTTTTTGATTTTCTTTCTTTAGTGAAACAAAATCACCAGCCTTGCATTCTAATGCGTAGCGAAGATTTGTTTAAATATCAGCCTGATTTCAGTCTGCACTTACATATCAAAAATACTCTCTAACCATCGGGAACAAATTGTAATTAGGGAAAGTGAATAGCAAAATGTCAGAGGAAGAAGTGAAGAAAGTGAGTAAAGAAGCTTAAAAGGACAACCTTTTTTTTAATTGATTAAAGTGATCTAATATTGCAAAAGATCGGTAAAAAGGAAAGGGTATTTGGGTTCGGTACTTAGCATAGTGTTATGTGACTTTGAACACTCTAAGGACGTGCCAGAAATAATGAACTATTTTCAGTTCGTTGTTGAACGAGACTAACAAAAATTCCTGCCAAGTAATACACGACAAGTACTACACTACGGAGTTATTATAACAGCGCTTTTGATATCTGTCATTAACCATGACTAAAGCCTTTCATAATACAGGACTTCTGTGCAATAAATTTTCGGGAAGTTATCAAGGAGTAGTAGGCAATATTGGCCTCATATACCTTCTGATCAAATTTGACTCGGACTGAAACGAAAAAGTTTTATTTATTTTGTCAATAGATGTCGTTGCAGACGTATATCTCCAGTGCTACCAATCACATTGAGTCATACCATAAAGTGTTGGAAAAGTGAGATTTTAAGCTTAAAAAAAAATTAAAATCGGGGAAGTTGAAGAAAGGTTACGGTGAAAATAATGAAGAAATTCGCTATATTTTGAAATTTTCGTATAAAAATGAAAGTTTACGGAAACGATGCTGTATCAGTTTATGTAGCATAACAATGGTTCGCTGGCTTCCCTTCTGGCAATTTCGATGTGAAAGATGCACCTCGCTCTGGTCGATCTATCGTAGAAAAATTCGATGAAACGAAATAAAATCGAACCATTTCTGAAGCGAAAGGTAACAGGAGACTAAAATTGGATCAAATATGACAATAATGTGCGAAGAAGATCATGGTACAAGCGTGGTGAAGCTCAACAAATGATCGTAAAGACGTTTCGAAAAGTTATGCTGAGTGTTTGGCGGGATTGGAAAGGAATTATCCACTATGAGCTGCTCTAGCCTGGTCGAACGATTAATTATACATTTTACTATCAACAAAAATGGCCAGAACTGATCAACAGAAAGGGCTTCGGACTACCATTTGTTTCGATCAATGCAGAACTCCCTTATTGGAGTAAAGTTGGCTTCAAGAGAAGCCTGTGAAAATTACTGGTGGCAATTTTTCGCTGAGAATCCAGAAAATTTTTACACTCATGCAATAATGTCTCTAGCGGAAAAATTGCAAAAAGTGGTCGACCAAAATGGTACATATTTGGTTAATTAAAGCTCATTATAAATATAAAAAAATAAGTTGAAGTTTGATTAGAAATACGAAAAGACTTTTTCGACTACATACATATATTTGAAACTATACAAATATCTAGCGAATGGCGCTCCTGAAGGCTCCGAAGGACTGAAGAATATCCCAGCCGAGGCTTATAATTGGTTCAAGAGTTGACATACCCAGAAGCCTATATGAAGACAAAAATAAAGATTCGTATTAAAGTACTTGCAAACGTCTGAGAAATATATTGATAGAAAAGTCAATCTAAAAAACTCTTCCAAATCACTTCCTCAGCAGCATTATCAAATCGAGAAGCATTTACCCAAATACTAGTAAACGTAAGGGACACAATGCACATTCAATACGGAATCCAATTTTATTATAGAAAAAACTTCACTAATCGGCCGAAGGTAGTAGTTTTATAAAAAATCCTATTAAATACACGCTTTAGAGGTTTTCTTCTTCTAAGTAATGATAACTGGTTTTGCAAAAATGTAACGTATAGAAAGCGGTCTTTTCAAGTCCTAAAATTACATTTATATCCGATAGTTGGGCCTTTAATTACTGTTACTATGAGAGCTACAGCTATAGAATACTTAAGTACTAATATTCATTTAGAACCAGGAATGACAACCACTTAATTTTTTCCAGGTTGCACCAGATGAAGAGAAGGAAATGACTTATCACAAAAAACCAACCTCGAAGGTGCCATGGTACTTAGCGCCAGCCTTTATGATCTTCTGGCTTGTGCTTATATTTGCTGTTGTTATACCAGTTTTCTTCTCGCTACCCACTGGACTTACCATTACAAATGAAAGTTCCCATCCCAACAGCTTTATAGCGGAACGTGCTGAACGTATACTTATCAATTTCGATAGAATCGGACCGAAAGTGGTGGGAAGTCATGCAAATGAAAACCATACAGTAGAATTGCTACTGGAACAATTGGAAGCTATAAGAGATGTTATGCACACCGATCTCTTCGAAATGGAAATAGATGTGCAAGTGGTTTCGGGTGCATATATACACTGGACTATGGTGAATATGTATCAGGGTGTACAAAATGTTGTTGTACGTTTCAGAACGAAAGCAAGCACGAGCGAATCGTATCTACTGATTAATAGTCACTTCGATTCGAAACCCGGCAGTCCAGGTAAGTGTATAAGAGAGCGCCAAAGAGAGTGAGAATTTGTTTGTAGGATAGAGAAACCTTTTCTAATTGCATCAATAAACTTGACAGGCTCCGGTGATGATGGTGCTATGGTTGTCATAATGCTCGAGACATTACGCGTAATCGCCACTACGCGTACACCTTTTCAGCATCCCATCATATTTCTATTTAATGGTGCCGAAGAGAATCCTCTGCAGGCTTCACATGGCTTCATAACGCAACACAAGTGGGCCAAGAATTGCAAGTAAGTTTAAGATTGAAGGATTACGAAAGATTACGAATTAATTTACGAAAATTCACAGGGCTCTTATTAATTTGGATTCAGCGGGTAGCGGAAATCGTGAGGTTCTCTTTCAAACCGGACCAAATCACCCGTGGTTAATGGACGTAAGTCACTATAGAAACTATTACAATGATAACGATTTGTAGACGCTTAAAAGCATCCAAAACTACCCTCGAAAAAATGTATGTACATAAATAGCTCTAACCTTGAACTTATGACGCAAATCTCAAAGTTTCATCCTCAAGACAAGTATAAATTTGCCTAGTCGATACACGGCGCAATAGATAGATAAACAATTTTATGATTTTATTTGAACTTCTTAACAAAAAATTCTGTTATCTTCGAGTTATATCCAACTATCTGTCCACGCCGATAAGATTGAGGCACGAGCACTTACCGTGGAAAATCTTATCTCAACAACAAATAGTACCGCAAAATACATCGGTTCGCATACATACAGTTATGAGTAAGCACCAACTCTTATATGAGTCGGCGAGTTTGCGTGGGGTTAGCACAGCTTTTATCTTATATCAGCACCGTAATTATTGCTGAGCGTTGTTTGGACAATCAAATACACGAGTTGTATTCCCAAGACCTAAGCGATTTTGTATTTTTAATGGCACACTTACTTCATAAATTAATTGAGCACTTTATGGTTTTCGCAAACGATAAAGAAGTACGCGCCGCCTACAACTTTCGATAAAAGCCGATATAATACTGGTTATGATTAGATAAGCACACACTTATTTACCATCATTCATATATAGATATTTAAATCATGTAAACGTCAGTACCATTAGTTGTTCACCGGCTTAATTGCTTATATGGTTTGTTGATAGAAATACTTAATCTATATATAACGGTTAACAGATTTTTATCGGACTGTGAGACCGGGCGTTAGCGTGTATTTATGTAGATATGTATTACTTTCTACCATATATTCTCTTCGACTCTTCGTTTGAGTCTCTTGAGGACTTCCATGTAAAACTTGGCGTTGATGGTTTGTACAGGAAGAACAAATTCAACGTGATATCCCAAAAGACAATGAGCATGGTTTTCACTTTGGATTTGCTCATTCTTCCCTTTTTTGTGGAAGCAATCATCTTCAACGATCCATGACTCGTCACTTGTGATTACGTTATTCAAACGGGTCTGTCGCAGATTTACTGAGTTTCACACAGAATTCAATCGCGTATCTCTGCTCTAACGAACACTGCATTTTCGGCTTGCACCACTCACAGAAGCACGTCGCACGAAAATGTTTGTCCCTACTCTCCAGGTGCTCGGAGACAACTGACCAACCGCTCATTTGTTAGCTAGGAAATCCCTCTACCGAATCCAGTCGGTGCGCGCACGCTCCGAAGTACAGTCGCGGCGGAATCAGTCCCATTACTTTCTGGACAAACCCTGTACAACGGAAAAGCATGAACGATGAGGTAACGAGATGATAAAGCAGAGGGAACTGATCTCCGAAAGCCTTTGGAGCTGTCCATGTGAGCGATGAGAACCGAAGAAAACGGAACCACGAAATGTATCATCTCTACGTCGACATGAATATAGTAAAGCGCATACTAATTCAACGAATGAGCTGATTAAGGCATGTCGTACACAACCGCACGCTCCTTCAATTCCAAACCTATGGGTGGACAACGGGAGGACCAAATACCTAGGGACCATTCTGACGAGACCTCGAAATATACATATAGACTGGGAACTGGCGAAATTTTGCGTTCTCGGCTCAGACCGACCCACAATTGTAGTGCCAAAGAATAAAAAGATAAATAGTTAACATGAAGTTGAGATCTACCAGGACTGAACTTCGAAAGTTTTAAAGAGTGACAAGCCATATAAAAAGTTTTCCAAGGTTATGCTTCAGAAGAATATTAAGCTGAAAGCTTTCCAAAGTAATTTGAGCTTTTAGAGACTTTCAAGGAAAAGCAGAAAACTTACCAAAGCTTTCCAAGGAAGAGCTTTACAAATGTGTTTGAACTTTGCAAGTGTGATCAACTAAAAAGTCAAATATAATAATTAATATGAAATTTTATTTTATAATAGAATTAATGGGAAATTTCGGTTTTTAAAGATCTTTGAATAATTCCAAATAATTCTAGGGACATATTCTAATTGATTTACTTATCCACAGATTTACCGTAAAAGTGTTAAGCGCTCATTCGCGTCCACATTCGCCGAGGAAATATTCCAATCCGGTTTAATACCTTCGGACACGGATTTCAGAAACTTTCGCGATTACGGTAATGTACCAGGTAAGTACAGCCAAGCATAATGAAAAGACGTTGATATAAATCTTATGGATTTTTTTATGCGAATTCAAATAGGACTCGACATGGCACACTCATATAACGGTTATGTGTATCATACGAAATTTGATGGCGTCAGCCTTGTGCCACGTGGAACACTGCAAACTACTGGCGATAACATACTGGGCTTGGTGCGTACTTTTACCAATAGCTCAATATTAAAGGATCCATCTGTAAGTAAAGAGAAATAATAAAATCAACCAAAAAACATGTATACATTATATGATTTTCCTTACCACACTCAGCGTCACGCCGAGGGTCACATGGTTTTCTACGACTTCTTCGGTTATTTCGTCGTCTCCTATACCGAATCTACTGGGAAAATTCTCAATACCTGCGTCTCTGTGGGCGCTATACTGCTCACATGCATCTCTATGTACCTGATGGCAGCTGATTCTTTCGTTTCCATCGGCTATACTTTGCGTCTATTCTCACTCATATTCGTACTACATTTGATTGGTTGGATTTTGGCCATCGCATTGCCGCTACTTATGGCGACGATGTTCGATAGCGCTGATCGTTCGATGACATGGTTCACCAGCAAATGGCTTGTTTTTGGTCTATACATCTGTCCTACGCTCATGGGCTTGAGTGCGCCCACACTGCTATATTTGAGCATAAGTCGTAATGTGAGTGAAGAAATTATGTAATTAGTTCTATGTACAGTACATTTTCCTCTTTCCTTTTCTCCTAAAGGATAAAGTATCACAACCGTATCGCCTGCAAATGGTCGATCACGCGCACACATTGATCTTGTCTATAATTTGTATTCTTCTAACTTATTTGAGCATACGCAGCTCGTACTTCTTAATGATTCCACTACTTTTCCATGCCATATCCTTGGTCATAAACATGGTGACAACGCTGCATAAACGAGGTAACTCGGTTGATTAACAATTTCCATTTAGACTTTACACATTCCTCCTCGTATAAATCTCGCACACAGCCTACTACTGGTCAATCTTCGTCATGTTATGTCAAATTATACCCTTCCTCTACTTCACCTATCTGTTTCATGCACAGTTGATCTCTACAATGCCAATGATGGGTCGATTTGGTAGCTCAAGTAATCCGGATTTATATATTGCTATCCTTACTATTTTGGGTACTATGTTATCTATGGGCTATTTGGTGAGTTTCTACAACTTTTATTGTCCTTTATTGTATATTCTTATTAAGTTTTTCATTTAATGTATTTCAGATTCCGCTACTCAATATTTTCAGTCGTCCGAAGTTGGTTTTCCTTATTCTGCCGGCTGTTACACTTGTTATAGCCTTGACTGCAATGACACAGATCGGATTCCCCTATCGGCCAGCAACCAACGTACAGCGAGTCAATTTACAAGTAAGTTCGCATAAGCACATATAACCATTCAACCCCCGCGTGGATAAATAATTGATTTTATTTTTAATTCAGGAAGTGCGACGTGTGTTCTATGAATACGATGGCACGGTTAGTCGCAACGAGTCTGGTTATCTGTTTGATTTCCAAGATAGACGGAAACAACTTCCTTTTGCACGTAAGTAGATTTATAAAAGTTTAATTATACTCCTTTTAATACATAGAATGAAACGTTGGAGACCGAGGTGGAGGCCATGCCGATCCCTGTGATCCCCGAATAAGGGATCTCAATTTGGAGATTCGGTAAATGGTAAACCAATACAAACGATCGAAATGGATAGAGCACTTAAAGTCCTTTAATCTCTCCACCGGTGTGAGTTAGCTTTCGACTACTGTCAAGGCTTTGTTTAATCCGAAGAGATATGATGACCGAGTTAAAATTCAATTTAACGGCCATGCCTCTTCGAACCCGAAGCAGTGCGCGAGCAATTTTAGCCAGCAATTTACACTGCAGCCTTGGATAGACAAAACCAAATGATGTGTTACTCGACGGCTCTGCAAAATGCCAAAAGACGGCACACTGATGAGGAGGTTCAGAGTGTCATTCATAAGGCGAAAACGTTCAAATCCATAGGGCCTGATGGAACCAAAATGCTGACGCTAAAGCATATAGGCTCGACGTCAGTAAGTTACTTCACCAAGGTCCTCAACCTGTCGCTGATCACTCTTCAAATACCCGATGTGTGGAAAGTCGGAAGAGTGATCCCACTACTAAAATCTGGGAAACCCGCCAAGGGCAGTCCTATCGTCCGAAAGCTCTCCTCTTCCAAATAGTGAAGACACTTGAGGTCTTGCTACTCCCGACCTTCACCCACCTGAGCCTAGCAAACCACCAGCATGGCTTCCGAAAAGTGCACAGTACCCCCACAGCACTTAGTCATATACGCCCAGATAGTTCGTGGTCTTAACCAGAGCCAATCCTGTTAGAGAACGATCCTCGTAGCGTTGGACTTGTCAAAAGCCTTTGACACAGTCAGTCACACAACGCTACTGCAGGACATCGAAAAAACTACGCACCCTCCGGGACTGAAGAGGTGGACCATAAGTACCTGAGCGGTCGTCAATCATCCGTACTATTTCGAGGTAAAAAACAAAACTGAGAAGAATTATACAAGCGGTTTCGCAGGGTGGTGTCCTCTTCACGCTATTGCTTTACTACTAATTCACAAAACTCCCATAGCCGCCAGAAGGAGTTTTTATCATAATGTACGCTGATGATTGCACGTTGGGCAATGAAATCGATGGCATGTGTTCACAGGTAAACGGCTATCTCTCCAACCTTTCGCACTTTCTCTCTGCACGGAACTTAACACTCTTCCCCTCTAAATCCACAGCGACTATATTTACAAACTGGACGAAGGAGTACAGACTTGACCTTAATATTGCAGTCGATGGCGTAAAGATTCCGACTGTCAATTACCCTAAAATTTTAGTTGTGACTTTTGACAGTCTATGCTCCTTCGCTCCTTATATGACCGCGACTATCGCCAAAGTACAGAGTCGCAACAAAATCCTTAAGTCGCTAGCCGGCAGCACATGCGGGAAAAGACAAAGAAACGTTGTGGACAACTTACAGTACAATCGGCCTGCCGACCCTTAACTACGCCGCACCAATATGAGTGAAACGCAGACGAAGAAACTCCAGATTTGTCAAAATACTATTCTCCGGACTAGGACTCGATGCCTCTTGATGCCTCTTATCGAACACCTGCATAGTGAAGTGCATATGCTCCCAGTTAAGGAGCATAATGAACCGCCTCCTAGGAACATCAAGAGGTCATTTCTCAACTGCGCTGACGACGTCAAACAATACGCCGACCAGACTTTGATCGCAACTAACTTTCGACAAGCATTTCACAGTGGAGCCATCAACACCTTCACCAACTTCCTTTCAGTGAATGGCTTACTTGGAGTCAAACCACCACCCATTGCAGACCAGGAGATCGAGTTGCCGCGAGAAATGAGAGTGCCCCTTGCGCATCCTACTTATCCAGAATAGACCCCGACATATCAAATATATGTCCTGCGTGCAATGAGTCTCCGCATGACACTGGCCACCTGTTTGAATCCTCCTCCAACCCCACTCATCCGACACCCCTCTCCCTTTGGTCCGACCCAGCGGAAACAGCACGTTTCTTGGGCGTTCTGTTCGATGACGTCGACGACAACTTAGATAATCCTTACCAGCCTAACGAGGATTAGGTACAACAACTAACGTTGGAGACACTATATATACATATATACTATAGTATATTTAAATGATAAGAGCCGCTTAGTCTTTCCGTCTGTACAGACACGAACTATCCCCTAAATTTATGAGATATCAATCTGAAATATTGCATATGTTCTTTTCTTTCAAAAATACTATAGCATATAATATTCATTATTCTATATTAATTTAATACTACTTTCCAAATACATAATATGATTTCTTTATACTCTTACTCAGCATACGTTGATCTGGAAGATCTGTATAACATTAGCGATGATTGTGATAAATATATGATGTGTGGCATGCCCATATTCAACCATCGCACAACGAAATCGCGTCGACAAGCCAGTTTTCTACCACGTGAAGTGCCCCTTCAATTGCCCGGAGTTCCCCAACTGACACTTCTTAGAAAAAGTATCAACACTACCACAGAGACTATACGTTTCGAGTTCGAACTTGAAGGACCATCGCATATGAGCATTTTTGTGCAACCACTTGAAAAGGTGACGGTGAGTGATTGGTCCTTCTTGGCCGACATGTTGCTAAACGAGCCACCTTTCCACGTGTACTTCTCATATGGCAAAATTAGTACACCACTCACATTTTACATTGATTTGAAGGTAAGGGAATTTTATTTTATTAAAAATATAAACATTAAAGACATTTGTCATATTGCAGAAGGAGAATAGTGAATTTGACGAACCGCTAATGCAGTTAGGCATTTCCGGACATTATATTAGCTTTGAGCACGAACGCGATGCAGAAACAAAGAAGTTCCTTGCGACATTCCCATCTTATTCATATATTATGGAATGGCCGAGTTCCTATGAACGTTATATATTTTAAGTAAATGTTAATATTAATAATAAAGATTTAGTAAGAAAATTTTTAAGAAATGCCGCCCATGATTTTTTGTACTGCACGATCGAAATTTCTGTGAAGGAAATCATATTAGGTTGTCAAATATCTCCCTTCCGTTTCTTTGAAAAGTCTTGACATATGGTTTGGATATTGCGTTTAACAGTTATAGACGTGTAAACATGGAGTTCACTAACGCCGAAATTCGCGCTATTTTAAAGTTTTCCTTCCGTTAAAGGCAAATCCGCTAGAGAAACGTTCCGTGAGATTAATGGTGTTTTTGGGGATGGTACTCTATCACTTCGAACAGCGGAGGAATGGTTTCGATGATTCAGAGCGAGTGAAAAGGACACCATGGATAAGCCAGCCGGCGGAAGACCTGTGACGACGAATACCAATCAAATCATGGAAAACATCGAGTTAGACCGGCATGTGGCATCTCGTGACATCAACCAGAAGATGAGAGTTAGTCACCAAACCATTTTAAACCATCTGCAGAAGGCTATATACACAAAATGCTTGATATTTGAGTGCCGCATGATTTGACGCAAAAAAACTTTCTGGACCGAATCAACGCCTACGATATGCTGCTAAAATGGAACGAACTCGACCCATTTATGAAGCGGATGGTGACTGGCGACGAAAAATGGATCACATACGACAATATCAAGCGAAAACAGTCGTGGTCGAAGGCCGGTGAATCGACCCAAGCTGTGGCCAAGCCAGGATTGACGGCCAGGAAGACTTTGCTGTGTGTTTGGTGGGATTGGAAGTGAATCATCCACTATGAGCTGCTCCTATATGGCCAGACGCTTAATTCTACTATCTACTGCGAACAACTGGACCGCTTGAAACAAGCGATCGACCAGAACCGTCCAGAATTGGCCAACAGGAAGGGTGTAGTTTTTCACCAGGACAACGCCAGACCACACACTTCGTTGATGACTCGTCAGAAGCTACGGGAGCTCGGATGAAAGGTTTTATCGCACCCACTATATAGCCCGTACGTAGCGCCAAATGATTACTACATGTTCCTGTCCATGGCGAACGCCCTTGTTTGTGTAAAGTTGAACTCAACAGAGGCTTGTGAAAAGTGGCTGTCCAAGTTCTTCGCAAATAAGGAGGGAGACTTCTACGAGGAAGGTATTATGAAGTTGCCGTCTAGACGGAAACAGATTATCGAACGAAACGGCAGATATTTGAACTAATTTCTATCACTGTAACACTTTATATAAAGCATTGAATAAAGAGCAAAAAAGCGGAGATAATATTGTTGTTTCCTACACACATTCAAAGACCATCTTTTGCCATCTCTGCCAAAATCACGCCGCCGATAAAGACCATATCTTTTCGTTGGGTTTCAGGTTGCTCTTTGTCAAAATGCAACAGTTTTTCTTGTCTACATACATATTGAGCCAGAAATGGGCTACATCGCTGAACAGTACTTGACTCAAATACGTCGGATCTTCTTGAAACTTTTGAAGAGCCCATAAAGCGAAGCGATGTCGCTTAGAAAGGTCGAGCGGCTTAAGTTGTTGCACAAGCTATAAAACTTTCAATTTAAGATCTCGACGTAAAATGCGTCAAGTTGTTCCACAGGTCAATTCAAGTTGCTGCGAAAGACGCATATATGTATGTATATGTATATAGTATTCCAACTGCTAGTGAGCGGTTTTTAACCGGTTTATATATATCGCATATAAGGTTCTATCGAGCGTTTTGTCTGAAAGATTAAAGCAAATCAACAAACAACAAATTGATTGGATCTTATCAGTGCGATTTTAAGCCTGGAAAATCAACAACTGACAAGATATTCACCTTGCACCAAACCTTAAAAAAGATCCGCGAAAAGAAAAACGACACGCACCACCTGTTCGTCGATATCAAAGCTGCTTTTGACAGCACGAAAAGGAGCTGCCTTTATGCCGCTATGTCTGAATTTGGTATCCCCGCAAAACTAATACGACTGTGTAGACTTACGTTGAGCAAAAGCGCCGTCAGGGTCGGAAAGGATCTCTCTTAGCCGTTCGATACCAAACGAGGTTTGAGACAAGGCGACTTCCTTTCGTGCGACTTTTTCAAAGAAGAAGAAGCGATATAGTACACTAAAATTTCTTAATCACTTCAAATTGTTTCTCATATAACACCATTCTAAGGCATGAACTCCGAGAATATATTTCCTGTGGAAAACTATAATTTTAATTACGTAGACTTTGAAAACAATTATTTACCGAATCTCAATAAAAATAAACTTTGAAAAAAATACAATTACAATAAGCTGTTTTACACTTTCATTGTTTTATTACGATTATAATTTAAAATATTTATATCCAAACTATAACGATGGTAAAGCAGTTTGGTAAATTACTATTGGCCTCATCGGCACAATAAACATCAAAAATTATATGTAATGATAATAATAATAATATTCTATAAAATACAACAACAAATACATATTTGATACCGATCTCAACACCCAACAACAAGGCAGACGTCTAGTACTGCTTCTACATATGTCCCTTCATATATATTATATGCATATGTATATATATACATATAAGGTACATAATCAGAACGCCAAGCAACGTAAAGGATATCAAGATTTGATTACAAGCAATATAAAAAGAAAATTTTTCTAACAAATATAGCACAAGATATCGCCTTTTGATAAAGGTTATTAACATTTTTACTCATTATCGGATGCGGCCATAAATTGGAAATAAACATTTATAGACCAAACGATAAATACGCGAAGTGCAAGGTGAAAATTTAGTATAGAGAACGGAAAAAGAAAAAAGATGGGTCTAAATAAATCCTTAAGTTACATATTATCATATATGTAAGCATATGTTGTGCAAAAGTACCCAGCAATTTAGCTAGCGTATGATAAATATAACACGCTTGCTTATCATTTTTATATCTAAAACTCCGTTTACCTTTTTAATTTTTTTCTTTAGCGAAACAAAATCACCAGCCTTGCATTCTAATGCGTAGCGAAGATTTGTTTCAATATCAGCCTGATTTCCGTCTGCACTTACATATCAAAAAATACTCTCTAACCAACTGGAACAAATAGTCATTAGGGAAAGTGAATAGCAAAATGTCGGAGGAAGAAGTGAAAAAAGTGAGTAAAGAAGCTTAAATGGATAATCATTTTTTTTTTTTAATTGGTTAAAGTGATTTATTAAAACAAAAGATCGTTAAAAGGGAAGGAGTAATACGGGTGATCCTAGTAGAGGTACTTTTTTCAATAGCCTTTTTTTGATAGATCCCAGGTGAGTCGTGTTTAGCTGTAAAGTAATTGTTTCTTTAGTTTTGTTTG
Source organism: Bactrocera neohumeralis (assembly GCF_024586455.1). Taxonomy (NCBI): domain Eukaryota; kingdom Metazoa; phylum Arthropoda; class Insecta; order Diptera; family Tephritidae; genus Bactrocera; species Bactrocera neohumeralis. Next base: position 19,500,977 of record NC_065921.1, on the reverse strand, counting down.
GCATTTCGTCATGGAAAGACTTACGACTGGACAGTGTTTACAAACCGTTCAACTTTATTATGAAATTTCACGTTCTGTAAAAGATGTTTTTAGCGCGCTTCACTCAACTTATGGTCAACATATTAGAGCTACTGAGCGTACTATTCGCAACACCATTCCCCATTTTAAAACCCAGCATTCATTATTGGTTTACATTCGACCAAATAGACCACGTCCAGGACGCACTTGAAGAAAATATAGCAGCCGTAGCTGAGAGTATATAACAAGACCGCGGAGAGTCTTCGCAGCAACTCGGACTGATGTATGGAACGACTTTACGTCGAGATCTTAAATTGAAAGTGTACAAACTATAGCTTTACAGGAACTGACGCCGCTCGATCTACCCAAGCGACATTGCTTTGCTTTATGGGTTCTTGAAAAGTTCCAAGAGGATCCGACGCATTTGAGCCAAATACGAGTATTGTTCAGCGATGAAGTCTATTTTTGACTCAATGGGAATATAAACAAACAAAATTTCCTCATTTGGAACGAAGAGCAACCTGAAGGGATTCAAGAGCTGCCATTTCTTCCAGAAATGAATCGGCGGAAACATCTTTCCCAATTTCGTCAAAAACGTGAGAACGTAACCGTCAATGGCGACCGTTACCGCGCCATGATAAAGGGACTACTTTATGTTTGAAATTGAAGCTCGTGACCTCAGCGTTATTTGATTTCAACAGGACATCGCCACTCCTCACACATCGTATTAATCAATGGATTTATTGAGAGCACAATTCAGTGAACAGATAATTTCACGTTTTGGGCCGGTCGATCGGACACCAAGAACGTGTGATATCACACCGTTAGACTTTTTCCTGAAGGGATTTGCAAAGTCTAAAGTCTCTGCGGACAATCCCGGTTCAATTCAGGCCTTGAAACGCAACATCACGTGTGTCATTCACCAGTTAGTAGTCGGAGCGCACGAACGAGTCATCGACAATTGAACTCAACGGTTGGACCATCATTTGAAAGAGATAATCTTCAAAAAATAAATGCCAAAGAATGTTCTTTCGAATGATAATAAACATTCCTTCATTAAATTTGAAGTTTCTGTACTTTTTTTTCGAAATTTGGCAATATTTTGTATTGTCGGCTCAGACCAATCCACAATTCTAGTATCAAAAGATTGTCAATATGAAAATGAGTTCTACCAAGACTGAACTTGGAATTAGAAGTTTTGAATCTTTTTCTGTAAAAAAGGAGACACCTTAATTGTAGATTTTTCCTTTAAAATATCCTAACAAATTACTATAAATTATACACCTCCGTTAATTTTCACCAGGTCGCACCAGATGAAGAGAAGGAAATGATTTATCACAAAAAACCAACCTCGAAGGTGCCATGGTACTTAGCGCCAGCTTTTCTGATCTTCTGGCTTGTACTTATATTTGCTGTTGTTATACCAGTTTTCTTGTCGCTACCCACTGGACTTACCATTACAAATGAAAGTTCCCATCCCAACAGCTTTATAGCGGAACGTGCTGAACGTATACTTATCAATTTCGATAGAATCGGACCGAAAGTGGTGGGAAGTCATGCAAATGAAAACCATACAGTAGAATTGCTACTGGAACAATTGGAAGCTATAAGAGATGTTATGCACACCGATCTCTTCGAAATGGAAATTGATGTGCAAGTCGTTTCGGGTGCATATATACACTGGACTATGGTGAATATGTATCAGGGTGTACAAAATGTTGTTGTACGTTTCAGAACGAAAGCAAGCACGAGCGAATCGTATCTACTCATTAATAGTCATTTCGATTCGAAACCCGGCAGTCCAGGTAAGTGTATAAGAGAGCGCCAAAGAGAGTGAGGATTTGTTTGTAGGATAGAGAAACCTTTTCTAATTGCTTCAATAAACTTGGCAGGATCCGGTGATGATGGTGCTATGGTTGTCATAATGCTCGAGACATTACGCGTAATCGCCACTACGCGTACACCTTTTCAGCATCCCATCATATTTCTATTTAATGGTGCCGAAGAGAATCCTCTGCAGGCTTCACATGGCTTCATAACGCAACATAAGTGGGCCCAGAATTGCAAGTAAGTTTAAGATTGAAGGATTACGAAAGGTTGCGAATTAATTTACGAAAATTCACAGGGCTCTTATTAATTTGGATTCAGCGGGTAGCGGAAATCGTGAGGTTCTCTTTCAAACCGGACCAAATCACCCGTGGTTAATGGACGTAAGTCACTATAGAAACTATTACATTGATAACGATTTGTAGGCGCTATAAAGCATCCAAAACAACCCTCGAAAAAATGTATGTACATAAATAGCTCTAACCTTGAACTTATGACGCAAATCTCAAAGTTTCTTCCTTAAGATGAGTATATATTTGCCTAGGCGGCACTCGGCGCAATAGATAGATAAACAATTTTATGATTTTATTTGAACTTCTTAACAAAAAATTCTGTTATCTTCGAGTTATATCCAACTATCTGTCCACGCCGATAAGATTGAGGCACGAGCACTTACCGTGGAAAATCTTATCTCAACAACAAATAGTTCCGCAAAACTACATCGATTCGCATACATACAGTTATGAGTAAGCACCAACTCTTATATGAGTCGGCGAGTTTGCGTGGGGTTAGCACAGCTTTTATCTTATATCAGCACCGTAATTATTGCTGAGCGTTGTTTGGACACACGAGTTGTATTCCCAAGAGCACCTAAGCGATTTTGTATTTTTAATGGCACACTTACTTCATAAATTAATTGAGCACTTTATGGTTTTCGCAAACGATAAAGAAGTACGCACTGCCTACAAATTTCGATAAAAGCCGGTATAATACTGGTTATGATTAGATAAGCACACTCCTACTTACATACATTCATACATACATGTTTAAATCGTGTAAACGTCAGTACTGTTAGTTGTCTAATTGGCTAATTGCCTCATTGCCCATATGATTTGTTTCTACAAATACTTAATCCAATACGCGTTTAATGTACCATAAACCGGTTGACAGCATTTTGTCGGACTGTAAGACCTGCCGTTTTTTTTCATTGGCCGCGTTTTTAACATGGCTCGCCTTCTCACTATAGCACGCCTTCCACATTGACATCTACCCTGAGGATACTTGGTCTAAGACCGGAAGTGTAATAGAATCGTTTCTGGCCACTCGCAAGTGAATGACACACAGAGAACCTTCGTCACTTGCATGAACTTCTACACAAGACTCCATCCTCCAGAAGAATAATATTTCGAGCTGCAGAGCTTAGTCGAGCAGGTTTAATCTTCTAGAAAAGTGTACAGATGCTAGTTTATGCCGATGATATTGATATCTTTGGCCCCGACAACCGCGCCGTTAGTTCTGCTTTATCCAGAACGGATAATAAAGCGAAGCAAATGAGTCTGGCAGTGAACGAGGGCAAGAGAAAGTACCTCCTGTCATCAAACAAATAGTCGTCGCACTCGCGACTTGGCTCCCACGTCACTGTTGACAGTCATAACTTCGAAGTCGTAGATGAATTCGTCTGACTTGGAACCAGTGTCAACAAGAACGTTAGCCTTGAAATCCAACACAGAATAACTCTTTCCAACAGGTACTACTTCGGACTGAGTAGTCAATTGGTAAGTAAAGTCCTGAGTAGTCAATTGAAAAGTAAAGTCATCTCTCGACGAACAAAGAACAAACTCTACAAGCCACTCATAAACCCCGTCCTGCTATATGGTGCAGAGACATAGACGTTAACAATATCTTATGAGACGGCGTTACGAGTTCTCAAGAGAAAAGTTCTGCGAAAGATTTATGTTCTTTGCGCATTGGCAGCGGCGAATATCGCATTCGATGCGCTATACGAGATATCCGACGATATTGACATAGTTCACCGAATTAAATGACAGCGGCTGCGCTGACGAGGTCATTTCGTACGTATGGACGAAAACACTCCAGCTCTGAAAGTATTCGACGCAGTACCCGGGGGAAGTAGAGAAAGTGAAATGCCTTCACTCCGTTGGAAAGACCAGGTGGAGAAGGATCTGGCTTCCCTTGGAATCTTCAATTGGCGCCAAGCAGCGAAAACGAAGAATGACTGGCACACTGTTGTAAACTCGCGTAAGCGGTATCTACGCCAATAAAGAAGAAAAAGAAGACCTGCCGTTAGCGTGAATGTAGATATGATTTACTTTCTGCCATGTATTACATATCTCCAAAGAAAAGCTGAATCAGGTGAAATCTTTCTAAAATCAAACTTTCGGATTATTTTAATATTTAAGCTTTCGAAGAGCTTTTAAAGATTTAAATACCATATACAAGGTTGAGCTTTACAGGCGTAATTAAATGAAGGTTAAAAAATCGCGACTGAAAGTTAATACCGCTGCGAACTCTCACTGTTATGCCGGAAGGACCTCTTTCGAGACGTTCGATACCAGACCACGTTTTAATCAACGTGTAATAAAAAGCTGGAAAATGTGATAAGCACCGCTAGTTGGTAAATCACAGTGAAGGACGATGCCACTGATGCACTCAGCTGACATTGACATCGTAAGCTTCCACCGCCTGCGCTGCCTTTTCCAGCCTAGAAAAGAAGCGAATTTGAAAAAGTGAAGGACTTCGCTTGTCTCGGTAACAGCATAAATACCACCAACAATCTAAGGGTGTAGATCAAGCGATGAATAACTCTTGCCAACAGGTGCTACTTTCGAATCGGTAGAACAGCAGCAGTTTCTTCTCGCGACGAACAAAACTTACACTCTATGAGCCTCGTAATTCTTCAAAATTACACTCTATAGGTCACGTATCATTCCCGCCTACTATACAACGCAAAAACATAGACGATGAGGAACCGAGATGATAAATCAGAGGATATATGAAAGTCTTTAGAGCTGTCCGCGTGAGCTACAGTTACCGAAGTAAATGAAACCAAGAAATGTATAAGCTCTATGGCAACATGAATATAGTAAAGCACGCACTAATCCAACGAATGAGCTGGTTAGGTTATGTCGTGCGCATCCGTACGCTCTTTCAATTCCATACCAATGGGAGGACAACGAGACGACCAAATACATAAGGACCATTCTAGCAACATCTCGCAAACGATAGACGAAAATTTTGTGTGTCCGCTCAGACCGACCCACATGTAGTGCCAAAAAAGGAAAACATAGTTAATATGAAATTAAGTTCTACTAGGAGTGAACTTCGTGGATATTCCATATTATAATGATTGTTACCTAAGAGCTTTTAAAAATTGAGATACCATATTAAAAGCTTTCCAAGGTTAGGCTTCAGAAGTGTATTAAGCGGAAAGCTTACCAAACGAGCCTGAGCTTTTAAGAACTTAAATATCACATAAAAGCTTTCTAAGGAAGGGCAGAAAGCTTACCAAAGGAGCCTGAGCTTTCAAAGAGTTAAATACCTCTTTTATATGGTCCAAGGAAGAGCTTTACAAATGTGTTTGAACTTTGCAAGGGTGATCAGCTAAAAGCTAACTAAAATCAAATAAGATAATTAATATGAAATTTGATTTTATATTAGAATTAATGGGAAATTTCGTTTTTAAAGAACTTTGAACAATTTTAAATAATTCTAGGAAGATATTCTAATTAATTTACTCTTCCACAGATTTACCGTAAAAGTGTTAAGCGCTCATTCGCGTCCACATTCGCCGAGGAAATATTCCAATCCGGTTTAATACCTTCGGACACGGATTTCAGAAACTTTCGCGATTTCGGTAAAGTACCAGGTAAGTACAGCCAAGCATAATGAAAAGCCGTTGATATAAATCTTATGGATTTTTTTATGTGAATTCAAATAGGGCTCGACATGGCACACTCATATAACGGTTATGTGTATCATACGAAATTTGATGGCGTCAGCCTTGTGCCACGTGGAACACTGCAAACTACTGGCGATAACATACTGGGCTTGGTGCGTACTTTTACCAATAGCTCAATATTAAAGGATCCTTCTGTAAGTAAAGAGAAATAATAAAATCAACCAAAAAACATGTATACATTATATGATTTTCCTTACCACACTCAGCGTCACGCCGAGGGTCACATAGTTTTCTACGACTTCTTCGGTTATTTCGTCGTCTCCTATACCGAATCTACTGGGAAAATTCTCAATACCTGCGTCTCTGTTGGCGCTGTACTGCTCATATGCATCTCTATGTACCTGATGGCAGCTGATTCTTTCGTTTCCATCGGCTATACTTTGCGTCTATTCTCACTCATATTCGTACTACATTTGATTGGTTGGGTTTTGGCCATCGCATTGCCGCTACTTATGGCGACGATGTTCGATAGCGCTGATCGTTCGATGACATGGTTCACCAGCAAATGGCTTGTTTTTGGTCTATACATCTGTCCTACGCTCATGGGCTTGAGTGCACCCACACTTTTATATTTGAGCATAAGTCGTAATGTGAGTGAAGAAATTATGTAATTAGTTCTATGTACAGTACATTTTCCTCTTTCCTTTTCTCCTAAAGGATAAAGTATCACAACCGTATCGCCTGCAAATGGTCGATCACGCGCACACATTGATCTTGTCTATAATTTGTATTCTTCTAACTTATTTGAGCATACGCAGTTCGTACTTCCTAATGATTCCAATACTTTTCCATGCCATATCCTTGGTCATAAACATGGTGACAACGCTGCATAAACGAGGTAACTCGGTTGATTAACAATTTCTATGTAGACTTTACACATTCCTCCTCGTATAAATCTCGCACACAGCCTATTACTGGTCAGTCTTCGTCATGTTATGCCAAATTATACCCTTCCTCTACTTCACCTATCTGTTTCATGCACTGACGTGCTCTATAATGCCAATGATGGGTCGATTTGGTAGCTCAAGTAATCCGGATTTATATATTGCTATCTTTACTATTTTGGGTACTATGTTGTCAATGGGCTATTTGGTGAGTTTCTACAACTTTTATTGTCCTTATTGTATATTCTTATTAAGGTTTTCTATTTAATGTATTTGAGATTCCGCTACTCAATATTTTCAATCGTCCGAAGTTGGTTTTTCTTATTCTGCCGGCTGTTACACTTGTTATTGCCTTGATTGCAATAACAGATCGGGTTCCCCTATCGGCCAGCAACCAATGTGCAGCGAGTCAATTTACAAGTAAGTTCGCATAAACACATATAACCATTCAACCCCCGCGTGGATAAATAATTGATTTTATTTTCAACTCAGGAAATACGACGTCTGTTCTATGAATACGATGGCACGATTAGTCGCAACGAATCTGGTTATCTGTTTGATTTCCAAGACAGACGGAAAGAACTTCCTTTCGCACGTAAGTAGATACATATATAAAAGTTCAATTATACCCTTTGTAACATCCAGAAAGAAATGTTGGAGACCCTTCCTTCTTCTTTCCCCGGCGCCTACTGCGTCGAATCCTTTCATAGCTGGAGCGTTTTCATCCCCTAAATTTATGAGATATCAATCTGAAATATTGCAGATCTTATTTTATTTTAAAGATGCTGCAGCATACAAACTAACCGATGAAAATCAAGTTCATGTTTGGAATCTTTCGTATTTGTGAAGGGTATTATCGGTTTCGGTGCAGCCAAAGTTAAAGATTTTCCTCGTGTTTTAATATTTATTATTCTATATTAATTGAATAGTACTTTCATACATAATATGATTTCTTTATACTCTTACTCAGCATACGTTGATCTGGAAGATCTGTATAACATTAGCGACGATTGTGACAAATACATGATATGTGGCATGCCCATATTCAACCATCGCACAACGAAATCGCGTCGACAAGCCAGTTTTCTACCACGTGAAGTGCCCCTTCAATTGCCCGGAGTTCCCCAACTGACACTTCTTAGAAAAAGTATCAACACTACCACAGAGACTATACGTTTCGAGTTCGAACTTGAAGGACCATCGCATATGAGCATTTTTGTGCAACCACTTGAAAAGGTGACAGTAAGTGGTTGGTCCTTTTTGGCCGACATGCTGCTAAACGAGCCACCTTTTCACGTGTACTTCTCATATGGCAAAATTAGTACACCACTCACATTTTACATTGATTTAAAGGAAAGCGCATTTTATTTTATTAAAAATATAAACATTAATGACATTTTTCATATTACAGAAGGAGAATTTTGAATTTGAGGAACCGTTAATGCAGTTAGGCATTTCCGGACATTATATTAGCTTTGAGCATGAACGCGATGCAGAAACAAAGAAGTTTCTTGCGACATTTCCACCTTATTCATATGTTATGGAATGGCCGAGTTCTTATGAACGTTATATATTTTAAGTAAAGTGTTACATATATACATGTATATATTTTTTTTGGTTCACATATGGGCGATATTAATAATAAAGAGTTAATAAAAAATGATTATCAAATCACATTTAAGCATTGCCGCCCATGATTTTTTGTACTGCACGATCGAATTTTCTGTGAAAGGAACCATATTAGTAAAAATAAATATTTCAAATAGTAAATTTTACGCGTTATAAGCACTTACTTAGAAGCGAGGGGCTCGCCCGGCGCATAAAATGGATTACAGACAGCATCCGTGTAAAGCATATGTAAATTTCGAAACATCTATTAGAGCAAAGCATTGTGTTAATATTATGAGCAAAAATGTACATAATTGCTTTTTCCAACTTTTATCTGCATAAATACTCACCGCTCTCACTTCATTCTCACGCAGTGCTATATTTCCTGAATCCACAACTATGACAAACTTAATTTTGGTGTTAGTCACAAAGCCATAACTGAATACGAAAAGCAAAGGAAGAATTAGATCAACAAATTTTGTATATACATATAAATATATTTAAAAAATCGCATACATCTTATGTGTCTCAGTCGAGTACAGCATACCCAAGTAGAGTTCTTTGGATTCTGGCGTAGCTTTACTGATAGGCTGACATTTTTCCTCAACGACATCGAGTGCAGCATGGACCCGATACTGAAGTTCCAGTTCCTTATCCATATCAGCTGTAGTTAGGTATAAAGGGGCATTCTGAAATTAAAGATATTTTCTTTAAATAATACGTTAATACGTTCAACCTGGCACTCGAGGTATTTCAAGGCTCACATATTTGTGTTTACATTTCTAACCAACTTGTTTTGTGATGGCTTTGTTTTACAATTAGGCTTTTATAACTTAAAACTAAAGACAATATGCTTAAAAATATCTAAATTTAAAAAGGAAACGTAAAATAAGACCTCCTGATTGTTATAATTAAGTTTCCGGTATTTTTCAAAATAGTTTTCTTTTTTTTTGTGGTTAATGTGCATTATTTCATCTGGCAATTTTCCATTTTTCGAGTCTCGTCATTCACACTTTTGTTTACAACCGCAACAAATGAGAAAAAACTTCTCTTCTATATGGCACAAAGCATAAATGCAGGGAGAGCATTTTAATTATACCTTACCAAAATGCATAGTTTTTTTTATCACAAATGCACTTCTTTGTATAAATAAAACTTACATCTTTCCCAATTATTGAAATGCACACAGCCATAGTAAATTTAAGAAATCAAATTTATCATTCTTGAATTAGCACACTACTACTCCACGGAGCTTGATGACAATTTATAATGTCGTGCTGCCAGATAAACACATTCATACCAAGTATTTTAAAAATGGTGATTTTTATTAATAATATTTTATTAGATAAGTTAAGATAATTGGAAAAAATAAAAAATTATTCTAATTACCTAATTAGAAAAGATGTAAATTAATATATATATCTTATGTTTGCGAAAAGACATATGCAAAATGATACAAAAATTTTCCGCAAAGCTGTTTGGAAATAGAATGTCAAAATGTATAAACATATGATAAATCAAAACACAAAGATTAATTAATCAAAACATTATAAGCAGGAATAATATTATAAGCGACTCTTTACGATATTAAGCAACAAATTTTTTGCTATTTGCGGCAACTGTATAAATAACCGTTCCTAAGTAATCATTAGAAATTTAACATTTTCTTACATTTTCCACAGGAATTGCGGTATATAATTAGCTGCTATGGCTTTGCCCCCTTTTGAACCACCTGATGAAGAATTCCCGTTCCACAGAAATGGATTTTGTGAACCTCCTTTTCAGCCCTGTTATGTGCTCTTCTTCAACACCACAAATCGCCATATCAAATTGTTTTGGTTCGACAACAACGAGACTAAATATCATACCTCATTAGCGCCAGGCCATCACGTCAAAACCAATACCTTCACCCATCATCCTTGGATATTTTGTGATGAGGATAGTAACGAATTAATGAGTGTAAGTGAACACTAATCTGTGGAATTTGTTCCAAATTTTTGACAGCACCAACTTAATATGATTGTAGGTGAATAACCTACCTAGATATTGGCCAATCCCATACAAAATGCGCAATCCAAATAATCCCGCACGTATGGTGCCTTGCCGCAAAGAGATCAGAATACAATACCCTTTACGAACTTTACGCGAAAGTTGTCTTTGCCGAATTGTAAATACGTTGAATCCATTGCATCCAATAGCGGCGGTTAAGATAATTGATGAACGTATGTCCGTACCACATATTTTGAAAAAAGAACTAAAACGGCGTTTAAGACGGCCACTGGGGACCGAACCAATCAATGAGCAGTGGGAGGATAGCATAGTTGTAAAATATAATATACCAAGAAATCAATAGATTTTAGTCTGATAAAAAATTTGTTTATAGTTAATATATATATATGTATGCATGTGTACTCTAAAGTTCCTAAAAGCATTAAAGTGTTTCGCTTTTAAGATTTTATACACTCTATACATATATGTATGTATGTATCTTTCCAATTGATTTTCTACTGGTTTAGCTCATAACTACCGCTAATGTACGTATAAATTCTAAGGTCGTATTTTATAAAATAAAAACAAATGTAATCATATATACAAATTTGTCAGTTTATTGGCATGAATGCAGTTGCTTATATTCCTTGTGTGAAATTTGAATTTCTGTATACTTTTAATGTATTATATATATTTTTCTCTTTCAATATAGTAAATTAATTTTATAATAGTTGCTGCTGTTATAGCAGAATTTTTGATTTCGTAATTTATTTTCCTTTTCTTTTATTTATATAATTTCGTATAGAATAGCTTTAAACTTATATTAAAGTAAACAACTTGTAGATAATACGCGCCACATACATTTTATGCATTAATACATATTATTCAATATATCCAAGACTAATATCTTAAACGTCGCTAGAATCCGTAAAATATATGTAAACAATTTTCAGACCGAGCTGTACGCTCGTTTTAAAGAATATTTAGACCACAGATATGAATACATAACAGATTTTGACAAAACATGTTTTTTCTAACACATAGGCATAGAAAATCTGAACACTGCCATTGTTCTACAATGCACTTTTTTAAGTTATTACTTTTAATAACGCAGAATTCGTTCATAACAATTTAGTTTACTACGGTTCATTTCGCGCAACCGCAAGCTGAAAATGAATCGCGCAAGTTCATTCCTTTGCGAATCTCACTTTCGCAATATCGTGTAAATAAATATGATGGTGTTATAATTTAATTACAAATAGTTTTTTTAGTTGAGTGCATTTACGTTGAATGCAAACGGTTTGGCGTTTAAAAGTTGGTAATTTTTAATGGATTATTGTGAATGTAAATTTCCTATACAGTATTTTCTTAAATGCAGAATTATTATAGGATTGAAGATAAACTAAGCAAATGTAATGTAAGCAAAAATAAAACAAAAAAGTTAGAAACAAAAAACGAATTAAATCCTTAATGCAATAACAAAAATGCATCCAAAAGTGAATTGGGCGTTAGAATAACCAGCTTATTTTTATATGCGCACATATTTAAATGTAAAAATTCTGTATATATTTATTTTGTTTTTGAATGCACGTTTTGTAAAGATATCGTGATTTCTTTTGCGAAATAAATAAAACAGATATCAAAAATCGTCAAACAAATGGTTAAACTGACGACACACATACTTATATGTGGGCGCATGAACATAATCTCTACAAACATAAGCACTAGCTCCCATCTAGACTAAGACTCACTAAAAATATTCATTTCTTGTTTGAATGTTTTGCAAAAATAAATTGCACTAATTTTCATTTTAGTTCGAAGCCAATATGCACTACATTTTTGACACCTTTCGTTGCTACATTGGAAATTTTGCAATATCTTTTTGGGCACAACGAAGCCAGATGGTGTTGATTAAATGGTGGCGAATGTAGGAGGATTCGTCTTTACTCTAAGCATATATGTTGTTGGTTTTGTTGTTGGCGTTGGCGGTAATTTTTGTCGAGACTATTCACAGTTTACCATCATAGCTAAAATTTGGCTTTGTCTTATATTGGAAAGTCAAATCGGTCGACTGTTTCCAAATGAAGTGACGCACCGTACGCAAGTCCATGTTAGGATCTACCACCTATTCGGATTTAATATGCATATAAATATATTTACAAAAATAAAATAAATCAGATTTATACTCACAACATCGTTACACCATAACTCGATGCGATCCTCTGCAGGTACTTGTGATCCCTCGGAATTCGCATCACTTTGACTATTCTGCGAAGAATTTGAAGCGTTACCGCCACTCGGTGTTGTCTCTGCGCCCAGTACTTTTTCCAAAACATGCTCGCACACTTTGCGACATTGTATAAACTCGTTGGCAACTAGACGATCCTGCAGTACAAGAAAATTATAATAAGTATACGCGTGATTTACTTAAGAGAACCGAATAAAAAACAAGAATTCACCTTTTTGGTACGTTCAGGTTTAATCATTTGTGGGTGCGGCTGCAGGAAGAAGGGTATTTTTAAGAACTTCGGAATAGTCTTCTCGATCACTACATCTGTGACCCACTGTGGTACGGTTTCGTGCAATAACGTACTTTCACTCTCTCCAGCTGCATCACGCACCAAAAGTCGACAAACCGTACGTCCACCTACCTCACTGTGAAACAGTTATTTACAGTTATTGAAAATGTAAAATATTTCGTAAATATTTACCTAAAAATAACCGGTGTGTGCTTGGGCACTTGAAAGTAACCATTTCCATGGCTATCTGGCTCCAATTCACTTTGTGGTAAGCTGTGCGGTGGTGTCCAGCTTTCTAATAATGCTTCCAGTAGTAGTTTGCCATAATTTATCTGGAAATAACAATAAATCGTTAGACATTTTATTGGTTTTATCATGACATGTTTACACACCTTAGTCTCTGATGTTGGTTCCGCACATTCTGGAAGTCCAGCCTCTATAGACACCCACGCAGCAAAGCAGTCAACTTCATCCTGGCCTAATACAATTGTTGGCATCTAATAGAAAGAGTTTAAAACTGAATTACAGTACGCTTCCTAACTTCGTTATGACTTACTCCAGTCTTTAAATCCACCGTAAACCAATTTGGAATGTAAACTTGTTTATTACGTTTCTTCAATTCTTCATCAAAATCCACTTTGCCCAAATCCTCTTTTTTCATTACACGCAGCACATCGTAAATAGCAACATTCTCCTCAGTATCCTTGGTTACTATATAACGTTTGTCGTTTAAAACGACACATTTCTTAACGGCCGCACCACCTAGTTTTTATATGAATACATTATTTATTTTATATTCACCAGCTTCATCTTGAAACTTTTACCTTTGATGCATGTCAGTTCTGTGTTCGACGCTATCGCCCACTGTGCGTCCATTCCTCCACTAGATGTTAAAGTACATTTGTCATATAACGGTAATTTCCAACAGCGTATATCTGAATTCCACGTGGTGGCCCAAACACCTGTTTTATCAATGTTATATCCAAGACTAAGCACTGGCGCACGCTCCTCACAAACTAATACCGAATTACTTGGGTTCCTTAACTCAGTTACTATGATATTCTTATCTCGACTGCCGGAAATCACATACTGAAAGTTTTCACTCATCAATAGCGCCCAAACACCTTCCTTGTGTACATGTAACGTCTGTATACACCGCTGTTGGCCCAAATTCCAAAGTTTGATTGTTCCATCTGAACTGCCAGAGACTACTTGACTGCCATCAGGTGAAACTACTAATGCACGTACATTTTCAGTGTGACCTCGCAGCTTCATGCTTCGTGTACAGGTACGAGGATCCCAAATACGTAATATATTTTCCGTTGAACCGCTAACAATAACCGTACCCGAAGGGTTCATAGCCAGACTGTATATAGAGTCCTTAGAACCGGTGAGACTAGAGGCTATGGTGGTAATAAATAATTTATGTGAATAAAATTGCATAAGTTAGTGGAATAATAGTTTGACTTACTTGTAACGGTATTGTTGCTGGCAGTCAGTGCGGTTAGGGTGTTAACGTCCCAAAGAAAAATTGCTTTGTCCAGCCCTGCACTTGCCACTTGTTCGCGATCTCTGGCATAGGCCAATGCCTGCACATAATCTCGATGTGTGCGTAGCGTTGACATGCAGAAGCCTTTATGGGCATTCCACACTTTGACGGTGGTATCACAGCTGGCGCTTATTACTATAAAATGTATAAGCATAATTTAATAATTGACAAAAAAAATTCTGTTGCACTATAATATCTTTCACAAATAAAAAGGAACATGATTTTAATCATTCAGCTTGTATGGCAGCTCCAAGCTGTAGTTGAGTATCGGCGGTACCGACAATTGGAGAGAAAAGAACGAATTTTCAGATCGATATCTCAAAAATTGAAGGACTATTTAGCGTATATACAAACAGAAGGACGGGCAGACAGATAATTCATTATGCTGTTCAGGGTATTAAAACAAAAAAAAAAAACAATAAAACATTTATATACTCACAATTTCTGCCATTACAACAGAGCACTATATCATTAACCCAATCGTTATGGTGTTCCATTGATTGTATATATTTCTCTGAAGATTCTGTTCTTGTGTTCCATACTCGAATAATAGCATCACGCCCAGCGGAATATAGCTTGCCATTATTGGGATCGAGTTGTAGCGCATTTACACCGTTTCTGTGTTGTTTTTCCTCTGCATCTCGTATTACAAACGACACCTAATTTGAAGCAATGTGAAAAAATTAGTTTACACTAAGCTTGTCCCATTCTTATTAAATTCCTTTACATCCACTTTTATGTGCCGGTAATGTATTGCATTTGCAATTACTTGGCAAACCACTTCAGTGCATTTAGTAATCACTTTATAACCTACCTGCATTTTCTTACGTCCACCTTGACAACCTTTATGCGTTAACATGTCTGTTACCACTAATCCCAATCAATGGTAATGTTACTTTGGCAAAGCAATGCTGATGCAATTTTTTCGGTCCGATTGAATATATAGACGTTGGAAAAAATCGTTGTGCCCTTCTATTTATGGTAACAAGTGTATGCCGTGGGAAATACTAAGATTTTTTTCTTATTTCGTTTTGGACAAGTTTCTGAATAAATTCTTTTTCGTCTACATTTATTTTCACACCAAAATAAAAAACAATTAAAACTTGTTAAACAAATTTTCACTAATTGTCCTTTTTGCACAGTTGTTCTCTTCAGATTTCTATACTCTTTCGGATAACTTACGCCTGCCTTGACTCTCTTTCGCTAATAAATTGTCAACATTAATGACAGTTCCACGCTGCGAATGTCAATCAAAACGTACCGCACTTGAAATCTGATAAGAAACATTGATAATGTTGTCATATGCATAGAATTTTTCTGAATATTTTTACGACATGAAAAAAATTCCTTAAATATAAATATATATATACATATGTTTATAAATATATGCCCTTTGCTGCTGTATACAAAAATTTGTTTAATCTTTCTTTTTTATTGGAAATTAGTAAATTTTGAAGTAACATTACTACGCTATGTGCAACTCTGTAGAATTTTGTTGACAAATAAACCCTAATGTGGTTTTGAGTATTTTCTTTTCAATTCAATTCTATATCTTTGGGCGATTGGTTGTTTGGAAATTGCGTCGGGCGATGTTGTGCATAAAAATAAAAAACAAAATTGAAGATAATAAATTAAATTTCAAGTTCTAATGACGTGCATTTGTGATAGCTATCCAAATAAAGCAAGTGTATATTTATGAACGTAACGCGAAACCAGATAGAAGTGAACAAAGGCACGAAAGCTTTGTGACGACTGAAAGTTTTTTAAGTGAAGTTTTTATGTGAGGAAATTTAAATAAATTAAACTAGGAAAGACTATAATTGCATTGAACTTCCATAGTGTTGTTTGGTGTAATAATAGCAACATAGCTATTGGCGGCATAACATTGGGAACTACTCTACAACTACTGATTCATTGTCATAACTTTTCAGGATAGCATTTTAGGAATTGTTCAAGGTAGGTAAATAAAAGTTTATATCTAATGAATTTGAAATGGATATAAGCAGCTACTACTTCAATTGTCAATCAATAATAGCCAAACTTATTTATGCATTTTTTTGCCTAAGAACGCAAACATACACATGCACAACGCAAACATTTTAGTGATAGCCCACATTAAACGCCTTATATCCTTGAGCGTCGTTGAACGGACGAAACGCACCCTTCAATCAAGAAATTTTACCATCATAGACCAGCGCATAAAAAGTCCTAAAACATGATTGTGAATGAAATAGCAGTGGGGTGTTGTTAAGCATGCAAAGGCACGAACGGTGAAATGAAACTTCCGCTACTATATGCCTATATTTGCGTTTGTTCAATGCATGAAACGAAATATTTTATTATTTATACAAATGCGTAGCATATCCATTCCACATATGATTTGTCTATACTTATCATGGTTAAATATCTGTTCTTTCTGTGGTTTCAGTTCCTATAGTATTTATAAACATACATACATACATATATTTGCCCCTATCCATACATACTTATGTATATACATACATATATCACATTTGTTGATTAAATTTTAATTCTGAAAGTTAATTACATATATTTTATTTTATTTTATTTCTCAGTATGCTACAAAACAAATTTATTTTGTATATTAGTAGACAATAATTTAGTATATATGCTCGTGCATTTAACGATATTATGAAATGACCGTTATTTCGTTTTTCCAATTTGTGCACTGAACAGAGAATATTAAGTTTGCCAAGCTTTTTCTTGTTTAAATACGTAAATATAAATACAAATATAAAACTTTATATCAATAATATTTCTATGCATCAGTATTCCAAAAATAAGGCTTCAAACCATAAAGCACGCCAAGTTAATTTAAATACGCACTATCATATCGTATTATATGTAAATAGAAACCAACTCGCTTCCATAAAAAGCATCTGCCTTCTAAACATAATAATTTCTAACCAATATACTTTTGTTTAAACACCGAAGCAAATCAAACGCTAACGCAACTATCATTTTAAATTCATTGCCTATGAAGCCCATTATTTGCAAAGTGAGTAACTGAAAAGACTCCCAACTGAAAAAAGTTTTTAACGTTTTGGAAAGTTTATTTGCTTCCACTTGGGCAGCACACTTGCTGTACGTTTAATCTGCAACACGTTATTACTTCAACCATATTTGAACCGGCAGTAATTTCCGGCTTTAATGAGGATTCTTTTACCGCTACTTTGTAATATAATTTTTCATTGCTTTTGCGATCATTACATTTAGCTTCGAGTGTCTTATTTAGTTGGCTCAAACAAATACCCCTTCTTTTCCTTCTGAAGAGCATACAACCACCACCAGCTAAATACATATTTAGATTAAAACATACATTAGTATGCACATTCATTTCAATTCGTTGGCACAGCCATAACAGTCGTTGTGTCCAATCACTTGCTTCTATTGTGCTGTCACATGCCCTCAGTAAGCCCAATGTGCCACCGCCGCTCAACGGAAACAATCCCCGTATGTCCAACGTATTTGCGGCATTTGGCGCGCATATACGCTTATTGGCTATATACATATACATACATACACATGTACTGTAAAATAAACATATATAAAAACTTTTCTATTTCATTTGAAGCTACAATTCATCTGCCTAAATGAATTCAAGCAAATCGATTGTTTGGGCTTGTCAACAATTGTATTAAATTCTTGTTAGTGTTCGAAAATTGTATGCACACATTCAAATAATACATACTTGGATAATTAATCTTTATGCCGTAAGCTAGGGTGTTAGTTTAATTTATTTGCGGACTATGTTATTCCCAACTTCTTATGTCAGCTGTTTTGTTGGACTGTATAGTATTGAGGTTTGTTCGTATACAAAAAGTTATATATATGAATGATATAAAATTATTCAACTATATATTTCGAAAAATTAAAATATTACACTTTTTTGTTGTAAAATCGTTGCATTTAGTGATGCCTTAAAAAATATGTAATTTAAATATTTGAGTCTTTATTTAATATTTGTGAAACTATACATTGTTTTATGAACTACGATTTTTCTTAATTATAATGTTTTGCTAACACCAAACATATGTTATAGATATCATTAGGTAATTACTTCCTAAGTTATTTCCCTTACAACTTAATTTCACGCAAAGATTTTCGTGTAATGTCTGTACTCTGTTTAAAAATTCCAAACGCCATAACTTCAACTTGTATTTGATTTGCACGGAACATGTAGACATGCCAGTATGAACAAGTGTTCAAAGTCACGTTAAAATGTGCAGTTAAAAATATTTACTGCGCTATTTCAGCCTGTCGACGAGGTGGGTGGCATCTGGCTGAGAAACAGGCTCTAAATATGCTTTACAAGCATTTGTATGTACTTGCATAAATATGTAGACGGGTTCATATTCACTTCCATACATGTAGATGCATAAATTTACAGGAAGTGCAATATTCATTCAACTAAAATATGCATTTTGCAACCTGACCAACTAAAAATAAATCACTCTAACAGCATGACTAAATTATTCGTGTAGGCATGCAGAGATTATGAATGAAAAAGTAGTCACCTTCGTATATGTACATATGTATTTACGTGCATTTATGCAATTTGTAGAGATTCACTCAGGTATTCGTGGCATGCCTCTCTAAATAATTTTAATCTTATTTATTAAAATGTTTCAGAAATAAGTATTAACTTTGTATTTAAAAATCTGGCACTCATATGACAGACAGACAGCACAGGGCGCTTCGATTTTTTTTTTTTAATTAGCGATTTTTTCTCTCCCGAATCTCAATAAGTGGTCATGCAAATTCATTCTAGGTATAACATACATAAGTATATGCATAAACTATAAAAATGTATGTACATATGTATGTCGAAAGCAATTTATTTTCAAAGTTTCGCAAAACCGCAACCTATTCTATAACTCAGAAAATTTATCCATATTATTGCCTAATGAATATGTAGCTTTAATGAATATGTAGCTTTCATGAATAGTTCGCTTATATACATAGATCTAAATGCCAATAGCAAAGCTTAAATAATAAAGGAAAATAATTAACCCGTGCGCTATTGTTTATTAATAAAGGCATACATATGTATGTATGTATACCATATACCCAGTAGTCAAATCTACTAAATAATTTATAAACTACTTCATAAATAACCATCCACCGTTAGCCCAACCGAATTGAAAATAGTGAACGGAAAATTATTTAGTAGTAATTTTCAAAACTGAAAGCTTCATAATTTCTTGCAGAAAGTTCTAACTGTTATAGTTGTTGCTGTAATGACAAAAATAAGTCTGATTAATGTTGCCAATTGGCATTCTTTCGACAAATAAAAATCCAAGTCGGTCAGTTTATGTAGACCCGACGCTTGTTTGAAAAATACACGAGTGATGGGTTTTTAGCTTTGGTACCGCCGACGTTAACGTAATTTTTTTAATTGAACTCGATTGCTATTTGAAAACTTATGTTGAAATAATATTTTTTAGCGTTTATCAAATTCTTTTACTTCTTATTGCGGCATTCTAAAAATAATAGTTCCATAATTATCACAAAAAATGTTATCTTTTCTAATAAGCTCCAGTTTTTATTAAAAACAGTGCCTTAAATTGAAGTCTTACACAATTGTATTTCCACAAAATCAAATAAATATTTATCATACAAGTACACGGTCTATTTATTAATTGATAAGCTCTTTAAATGTATACAAATGTTGATAAGTGCCACCCAGTGTCAGCGTCCGAAGAAACAAACAAACAATCATGCCAACAAAAGCTTAGCAAATCAAGTTTATTCCGTGCGTTAACCGACCAGAACTGTCAACAAATATTTTACACACAAATGGATATATACTTATGTATATATGTATGTATTTATGTTTGTGCATGTGCAATAACGCCTTCTCAACTAATTCATTGCTGAAATTGTGCGCACAATTTTAATCCAGTTTAATAAATCAACGCTGAACGTCTGATTGTCTGCGAAAAAGTTTCTCGACAGCAAGCTTTTCACTGACTCATAATGCATTTACGTAAATACGTAGTATTTTACCTTATCACTCGTTATCATTTTAAAATTACATACAAATTTCGTTACTTTTTGTTTTGTGTTTCCTCCGAATGTGTTTTGTACCGTTACAATTTGATTACTTTTGCTCGACTGTCATTACTCGTGCAATTCCTTCGCCTGCGTTCACACGCCACCCAGCTGATACAGTGCTACAATTAATATTCGTCGACACTTTATTGGAATGCGAACATTTGCTCTTTGTACGAGTCACTCCACTGAGCATTATAAATATTAGTAAATATTGTCATCGTCACAGCTGGAAATGATTCATAAATAAATTGTAGAGCACATATGATTTCCTTGCAAACTATATACATATGTACATATATATATATATATATATATGTATATACTTACGTATTTATATACGTATCTGGGCATGTGTGTTCTCAAGATGTATAAAGAAAGTGAGTGGATTTTCAAGAATTCGTCAAGATAAAGAAAATATTTGGCAAGCTGTCAAAATTTCATCACAATGTAAGTGAAAAGCATATGATAAAAATTTGTATGTAAAGAAAATTATGAACGCTACTCGTTGAACGCCCTCTAAGCACTCTCATAGCAACTTTAACGCACCGAATATTCTCTTCCAAGGCGTCAATCGTCTCGGGCTTGTCTGGGTAGACAAGTGATTTCACATAACCAAAAAATAGTCGATTGGTGTTACATCCCACGATTCAGATAATGGCTCTATATCGTTCCCTATTTACTGTAAAATTTTCACCGACTTCATTTTTGAAGAAAATTCCCAAACATTCCCTATGCGCATAGAGTACACCAAACAGTGATTTTCTAAGGATGCAATGGTGTCTCAACAATCTCTAAATGCGACAATTTTGCTTATTGCCGCACCCATTCAACCAAAAGTGTGAACTTCATCGCTGAACAATATTTTCTTGTGAAAGTCGTGAGTCGTCAGTGCGCACTGTACAGAGTCCCTCAGGATGCGCGTTATCGACTAGAGTTAACGTTGTCGAATTATGCTGAGCAATTATGTCGACCGAATTCTGGACGCAGCGTGTGATGTGTTGTGCCAACCGAACCGAATTTAAGGTTTTTGCCTTGTAATTGCAAAATCAAAACAGCTCTGGCGCAAATCTTACATTATTTAATTAAATTCAGTGGAACTAACTTTTTAAGGGGAACTCTACACCGTAATCGCAACTTTTCCACCTTGCTTAACGTTGGCGTGCAGTAGCAATCGCTTAGCGACAATTAAAAAAGTTCACTTACATACTTCACTTGCTTTTAATAACTTAGAGAAAGTTGAATTGGAAAAGTTTATCGCTGCGGTGACCATAGCAACGGATCTTTTCATCCAGTTTGTGGCACGAAAGTTGATTCTCGTACATGCTTTTGAACTTGCCAGCAGTAAGAATCGCCAATTAAACAGGTGCAGGTCTGGTATATAGAATCATATTTGCATACAGGGTTGTTCATACATAAGTTTCTTCTAAATTTTTTTTTTTTTTAATATTTTAACAATTGTCAAATGTTTTGTTAGATAAACGTTTTAATTTGATTTCACAAACCGAGGAAGGTCGATTGAAATTCCTACAACATCGTTATGAGTTACCAGAATTTTATCCGACTTATTTTTCTTCTTTATTGGCGTAGACACCGCTTACGCGGTTATAGCCGAGTTAACAACAGCGCGCCAGTCGTTTCTTCCTTTCACAATGTGGCGCCATTCGGAAATTCCAAGCGAAGCCAGGTCCTTTTCCACCTGGTCATTCCAACGGAGAAGCGGTCTTTTTCTTCCTCTGCTTCCCCCGCCGGGTACTGCGTCGAATACTTTCAGAGCTGGAGCGTTTTCGTCCATTCCGACGACATGACCTAACCAGCGCAGCCGTGGACTTTTAATTCTCTAAACTATGTCAATGTCGTCGTATATTTCACAAACATAGCTGATCGTTCCATTGATTGTGATATTCGTCGCGGCCAACGCGCAAAGAACCATAAATCTTTCGCAGAACCTTTCTCTCGTAAACTCTCAACGTCAACTCATCAGATGTTGTCACCGTCCCTGCCTCTGCACCTTATAGAAGGACGAGAATAATAAGTGGTCTTATAGAGTTTGGTTTTTGTTCGTCGAGAGAGGACTTTTTCCGAAGTAGCACATGTTGGCAAGAGATATGCTGCGTTGGATTTCGGGGCTGACATTGTTTTTGGTGTTAATACTGGTTCCAAGATAGACGAAATTATCTACGACTTCGAAGTTATGACAATTAACAATGATGCGGGAGCCAAGTCGCGAGTGCGACGACTGAATGGAAACATTTCGTTTTGCCCTCGTTCACTACCAGACCCATTCTGGATTCGATAGTTCGAATTATTTTCCCCAGCACGGGATTGAAGTAGTCGTACGATAGGTATTCGCCTTGTCTGAAACCTCGACGAGCTGAAGTCCTTCCCGGCAACTTTTAAACTAAAGGTTGTTATTTCGTTTAAATGTCCAAAAATGCACTAAATTTGCACACGAAGCATGTACTGAATTCTTGAAAGTCCATTTCAGCTTTTCAAGTCTTTTTGGTGGAATTTGAATCGTTATTTCTAACTACTAAGAGCAGCCTCTGCCAAAATTATATGGAAATAAAAACAATATGTTTATGAACCACGGGTTATAAAACACCAAAAAGCCATCTTTCATCAAGTTTTTTGTTCAGATATTCATACCTTTTGCACATAAAAATTTACTATTTACATTATTTGCATTTTTTAGAATGTCTGTAATAAATTAGCACCACATTTTACATTTTACAGCTATTTCACCTCTCCACATCCAATCTGCGCTTATTCTTTAGTTCTTGTGTATTATTAATAATTATTCAATCAAGAAAATAAACACATTAGACAGACTTATGCAAATAGTATTCGCATAACTTCTTACCTGAGAAGCACTGACCCCTAGCAAACTAGTCGAACAACTTGTCATAGCTAAAGCCGATTTCCGCTTGTTTACGAAATACCCTACTGCGGCATTCATTATGAAATCTCGCACATACTTGTCGCTGTCAACTCAGACTACTGTCTAACGTTTAAAACAAAAACAAAAGCCATAAAACAACAAGCTGCGTCTGTCTGAACTGTGGCTCCTCCAGCAGCTGGAGACTTCTGCAGCCCGCCATAATTAACAAACATACATACATACAATTTTAAGAGACACATGTAAGTGCTTAAACCGGCTGAGCGAGAGTAGAACACCCAAAGAAAAGAAAAAAAGAAAACAGATGTTTCCCAAGCAGGTTGTGCTGTGTTTGCGCATGTGCGCAGGGGTATTTATAGTTTGGAATTTAACTGAAATATGCGATTTTGTAAATAGAATGCGCGCCTGGAGCAGCTTGCAACTCCAAACAAACATATTTTATTCGAAGCAGGTCAACTTACACTGATGAACTGCTGAATGAATTGTACTTTTTTTGGTTTTGCTGTTGGTTGCAGAAAATATATGTATACGAGGGTTGGCATTTATATTTCGGGATTGGAGAACAAAAACAAATATTAATCAGCGAATATATGTAGCTTTATTGTTTTTTTTTTAATATTATTTATTAATATTTATAAACTTTTGCATGCGTTTGAATCAGTTGTCGAAGCACTTTTGTCACACTGATTCAGGTATCTCCAAAACAGGCGTTCTAAACTTACCAACCGCCGCTTCAGGTGTCGAAAAACGTTAACCTCTTAGTTTATCTTTTACGTAGGGGAATAAAAAGAAGTCATTCGTTGCCAAGAAAGGACTATACCGGTGGCTGGCTTATCAAATCGATGTTTTAAGTACTCAAAAATGCAGTTGTTTCGGTCGATGTGCGAGAGCTCGCATTGTCATGGTGAAGAATGATACGTCTTCAGCAAATGATTTTCCAAATTTCTTGATAGACAACCGGCAAACAAATGGTTGTATACCACTCAGAATTTATTGTTCTGCGTTGTTCCAGTGGTATCGTAGCGACATGTCTAATTTTTACAAAAGATCAGGCAATCATTTGATTGGAAGTGGTTTGTAAGCGAACAACTTTTGTGGGACTCGACTCGTGTGGTAGTTAACAGCTGTTTACTTTCGTGGTCATACGAATAAAGCTACGATTCATCATCTGTCATGATGACATAGACGTGTTTCGATGCACCGTTGTCGTATTTTTTTCTTTAGCAAATCTCTCCACCAATCAATACGAGTCTTTTGTTAGCGATTGACAAATTGTGTAGGATCCAGCGTGAACAAATTGTTTTTTTAATCCAATGTTCATGCAATATTAAATCTCACGATAGATCACATGACGATCTTGTAATATCAGTTTCTGCACAGCATCAATAGTTTCTGGAACAACTACAGATTTGGAACGACTTTCGTGAAATTCGTCTTGGAGTGGTTTACGACCTCGATGGAATTCATCATACCATCGATAACCACTGGTCCTTGATGGAACTTCATCGCTAAAAATTTAATTAAGTTGAATGATGTTTGGTTGCTTTTCCTTTGTTTCAAAAGTTGTAAAAAATCACGCGCAAAAATGTTCAGAATTTAATTCAATTTTTTTGCCGAGAAGAACATCAAAAATGTCAAACTTGACGATGATTTTGTGAGTTACCCCATTGCTAAACTAGGGTATCCAAATCCGGAAACATAAAAGGCAACCTACGTATGCTTGGATGTAAGACCACCTGACATCATGACATACTATATATATTTATGTAGGTACAATTGAACATCAGCTGTTTTCATTCATGCCATTTCTTAGACCAGTCTAATACATACATATACATATGCATATATTTATACGTACCTAGGATTGTGTATGTTTAGATTATTAATCAAACATGTGTATAATTACAGTCTCTTTAGTCTTAACAGTCGCATATGGTGTTTCTAACCCGAATACCATATTAAAAAGCATTAGAAACCCCAAGTGATCTAATAATAGAAAATAGTCGGTTAATTTAAACCCTTAAATGTGATCCCGAGTAAAAAACAACTACATTTTCACTCATTTATCATCAGTTTTAATACAAATATTTATTATATCCCCAAAAAAAGACTCTTTTCAAAGGAGTCGTCCACTTTTTCATACACTTGTTATGAGGCTCGGCTGGGATGGCCTTCCATACTTTTAGCGAAGTTTGGTTTCTTCGGTTTTGGCTCATTTTTTGAGCATTTTTCCTGTATTGTTGAACATTTTCGACATATTCATACACCCACGACTCGTCACCAGCAATGATGCCCTTAATGAAAGAGGGGTTCCCAGCTACATTGTCAAGCATTTCTTTCACGAAAGAGTCAGGTCTTTGGGTACGAGTTTACCACTAACACGCTTCATATTCAAAACATTAATAACCGAAATATTTTGAGTCGACTCTTATCAAATCAGTTGTATCCCTAATGACAATACGACGATTTTCAAACATTGTCATTAAGAGAGATAGCGAATTGAATGAAGCAAGTTTTCGATGATGTCTCGACCGCCATTCAATGCTTTGTGCCACTCAAATACTGGTGTTTGTGTTGAGGTAAACTCCTCAAGACCAGTACAAAGATCGGTCAAATTTGATCTAAAACTCCGTTATTTTTTTTTGTAAATTTTTTTTTTTTAATATAGCTAAAAATATGGTGTTTAGTACGTCTCGAAACATTCAATCTAGATCTTTTAAAAATTCACGAAAATGGCATACAACCTTAACATTCCCAACAAAAAATTTGAAAATTCCTGAAAAACTGCAGAACTATGAAGGAATACCCTCTAATACTCCAACTTATAATTCACTACTAATTTACATACATCATTTATTGTTTACATACTTTCATTTGTAATCTAACCGTAGAAGACCTAATTGCCCCATAATTTATTAATTTCCATTGAGTGGAAACTTGTTTGTATTGTTGTAATTCGACATGTAACAACTCGTGTTGCATAAGTGCTTAATCCTCTTGACTCATGGTTCCTAAAAAAGATTTGATAAGATAAAAATTTATCGAATATCGAAACTCACAGATAAAAACGTTACCCTTTTAGTGACTGAATCAAAAGTTGTTGTATTTGCCATAATAATTATTCTCCTTCATGGCTCTTAGTACGGTTCCGGTGATAAATCATTAGCGGAAATTATTGTGTTTTAACGAGGCAAGCGCCAATTTTTCCTAATGGTCAATTATTATCGCTTGTTTGTTGTATTTCAATTTTGGTTAGACGAAAATTCCATTAACTTTTGACCTTTTTGTGTTTTCTTTTATGAGCTTATACTTTATTCTATCACATAGTAATTTTGAAATATTAAATTAATAGACATTGCATATTTTTAAAATAGTTTGGCAATTTCTACGGCAGGTTAAGGCAACATTTTTTTGTCAGGGCTAAAGTAGTACTTTTCACACATGAATCTTTTATATTTAGTTTTTTTTTTCTATCTAATGCTGGTAGTTTAACATACTTTTGGATGCATTTAAACCCATTGTCGAAGCTCGTTTGCCACTCTGATTGAGGCATCTCCCAAGCATGCCTTTTGAAGACATCAACCGCCTCTTCAGGTGCCGAAAAATGTTAACTTCTTAGTTTATTTTTTACGAACAAGAATAAAAAAGAAGTCATTCGGTGCCAGTCGATGTGTGAGAGTAATCCTGATTTCGTGAAATACACCTGGCAAACAAATGGTTGTATACCACTCCGATTTTACTGTTCTGCAATGTTCCTGTGGTATGGTTCCGACATATCCAGTATTTTTAAAAGAACAGACAGCCATTTGCTTGGAAGTGCTGCATGCGGCTCAACTTAAAACACACATACAGTCGACTGATGTTTATGTTCGGGCTCATACGCGTTAATCCACGATTCATCACCTATAACGATGTCATAAACTTGTTTCGAAACACCATTCTCATATTTTGTTTATAGTACATTTCGACCAATCGGCACGAAGCCTTTTTTGAGCGATTGACAAATTGTGAAAGATCCAACGTGAACAAATTTTTTTACAGTCCAATGTTCATGCAATATTGAATGCATGCTAGTCCCAATAATGTTCATATTTGTCTCAATCTTACGACGGGTCACATGACGATCTTGCAAAATCATTTTGCGCACAGCATCAAGATTTTCCGGAACAACAATAGATTTTGGACGACCTTCCAGAAATTCCTCTTAGAGACCTCGATTGAATTCATCATACCATCAATAAACACTGGTCCTTGTTATAGCTTCATCGTTAAAAATTGAATGAAAATCATCGATGCACTGTTGCTGAGTTAATCCACGTCGAAAGTTGCAAAAAAATAATCACGCGAGAATATTCGGTATTTTTGTTGAGAAGAATATTTTAAGTTACTGTAAACAACACAAATAGCGCTCTTATGTCAAAATGTTCTGAGTATGCATGCCATCAAAAATATCAAACTTTACGATAAAGTTGTGAGTTGCCAGATTGCAGCACTAATAATATATACAGACAGGCAAATGAACATAGACGGACATAGCTAAATTGACCCGAAATCGAATAAATTTTGAAGGGTCTGCGACGATCTTGGATGTTACAAATTTCAAAGCAAACTTAATATACACTGTTGAGCGTTTAAAAAGTGTCGCGGATTTGTTTGAGAACAGGTCATACAGAGCAGGAAGACTGAAAGGTTAAGGACGCCACTAGAATTAAAACGAAACTTCAAGAAGTGGTACTATCTCAAGTTAATGAAAACTATTGCAAATTGCATAATTACTACTCATCGACCGTTTTTCCGGATCTTACCTGTAGCTCTTATTTGTCGATATTTTGATTTATGTTGACTTTACTTTCATTGATCGTCTGTCTCTCAATATTTTACAATCCGTCCAATAATCTGACGGAATCCAATTGATTTTTCTACTCAATCCCCAACCCTTTGCTAAGGATGACCACATACTTGTTTACTCTGACGTCCGCAGTGTGTCACTTAGTGCCGTCCTGCTCGTATCAAATGCGGTTTACGCGCACATCCAAGCGTTTGTAGCCAAATAATTCAGTTTGCCATGACACCACCGACCCATCAAAATTTTATTTGCTCAATAATATAACCTTTGCGTGAGCCTCGCAAGGATTCGTGTTTGTAGTTAAATTATAGTACCATTAAATACATTTTCCCCATACGCCAGACACTGCCATGTCAAGGTAAAAGGTGCTTGCGCCTTTCAACTAAATTTTTAATTTGTCGACGTGGCAAGTACACGAGTCTGCACAAATAGAATAATTGTAAAGCAAAGAACTTAGACCGGCATGTGGCAAATTCAGCGCGTACGCAGCACCTACACATACGCGCATATCAGCCTATGTGGACTATGTGAGCTCACAGAAGTAGTTGAGGGAGGTCCTCGTAGCTAACTGTAAACAAGAAATACTTGCACACGAACATATAGACATGCGTTAATGTATTCTTAGCACGCTATTGAGATTTAAAAATACACTCAACAATATATACAGACATGTAGAAATTAGAAACCGTCATATATAGTAAAAATATGCGTTGTTCTAAAGTTATGGCAAACATATAGTAGCATAGTTCTAGTGAAACGAAACCTCAAATTATCACCATTAACGTTTTGGTTTCGTCCTACTTCACGCAAGCTCTCAACTCGTAGTACAACGTAGTCTTAAAGTCGACTTTCATTCAATATAAATTTTAATGTCATTTGACTTGCCTTGATACTTTTAGATAGAGCTTTAAATGTAATGGTATAATTTACTTGACTGTTTTTGTTTTGCGGTCCCGGTTTTGTACCCGGTCAGCTCGCCAATATCTCTTATTGACCGATTCAGCACTTTTGAAACGCGTCTCTATCAAACGCAGCAAAATGCCCGATTTTACTACCCTGAACAAGGTATATTATGTTTGACATGAAGTCTTTAACAAGAAGAAGGAAAGGTCGGAGACCCTCAAATACAAATGATCAGCGTGACGAGCTGAACAGATTTAAGCATATCCGTCTGTCTATATATATATGTTTACTAGTCCGTCAGATAACGTTATGGTATTTTGCTTACATTCTTTCCCCAAAAAGTTGTTTGAATTGTCGATATCAGACCAGTATAGCCCTACAAACTGATCGATCAAAATAAAGTCCTTGTATAGAAATCTTTTTGATTTGAAAAATTATCGTCACGAAATTTGGCATGTATTATTGTCCAAGCCAAGGCTATAATATTCAAACATATTGTTTGAATCGGATTACTATTGTATATAGTTGCCATACAAACTGATTGATCAAAATAAAGTTCTTGCATGGAAAACTATTTTCTTATAGAGTATTGTCCACAGCAGCGCTACAATATCCAAACAAATTGTTCAGATCGGACTACTATAGCATATAGCTCATCAATTGGTTTTTCGGGTGTTGCTGAATCCTTAAGTAAATTGGAATCAAGAGACAGATAACTCTACTATAATTTCCTATCGCTCTGCCATATCTTCCTCTTTTGTATTTTTTGTTATTGTCGTTGTGGCGGCAGAAAACATTCTTGAAATAACTTCGAGGAATGTTGCCGAGTTGACAGTCTTCGATCGGATAAAAATCTGATCCGTTCTGATTACTTTAAACCGACTATCGTGCAAACGGATATTCGTTTAAAGATGGAACAATAAGATCGGGAGATTGTAGAAAATTTGCCTCATACAAGCCTTTCATCCGCTCTATTTATGGTGATAATATTTAAAAAAATCTATGAAATCGAAATATATATACATATATATATATCATCTGATCAAATTTGACCCGAACTGGTTTATTCAAACTGACCGTGCAAATCGGATCTCAACATCTCTTACCCATAGACTCAACACATTAGTGAAGAGTTGTCTATTTTTAAGGCAATAATCGACCTTTGTTTGAAAATTCAGGAAATTCATGATTTTTTTATTAATCAAGATAAAAATCAATTATACAATATATTTGAACTCTGTTCATTTATTGAGAGGTTTAAGGTACAGCAGCGTAATTGAATTACTTTAAGATTACGAAATTATAATTGTTTAGAACATTATACAGTAAATTAACTCAACACAAAACCTAAGTTGTCATAAAACAGTTAATTTATATTTCACATTTTGCTTATCGTTTCTAAATAAGTAAATAAACAGCATATAAATATTCTAACATTCCACTCAACACTGCATCAATGAATATTTATTATAATTTTGCAAATTTTCCCAACTGCACACGTAAAAAGCCTGCACTCACTCCTTAATGTACATACATACATATGTTTGTATATATTTCCAAATTATTGAAAATGAAAATCTCTTGCAATTTCGATTTTTCTTCTTATCCCATTTAAAAAATTGCATACAAACTAAACAAAACGACTACGATGTCAGGATTTGACAGCAAAATGGCAGCGGAAGGCTTGCGTCAGTGTCTGCTGCTATGGAGCGTCGACTATTGGAATCTAGAAGGTAAACAAGCGAGCACTCAACCAGTGAACCACAATCACCATATATCGCATATGAGTTATGGAAATAAAGCTTTTGGTTCTTTTGATTTTTCCAATTTAAATACTTAATGCCGTTAGATATTTTCGTTTGTGTGCTTGTTGTGTGTGAGGTACGTTTTGTGCCTTTGCACTTTTATGCCTTTTGTAATGTATTCAGTTTTTTCACATTATAATAGTTTTTTGTTTGCATAAATCAATTCTAGACCTTTTGTGTTAGTGGATAGTTATTCTAGTTTCCTTGCCTGACTTCATTGCAATAAAAAAAAAAAAAACTAGAAGTAATTATTTTCTCATGCAAATCGAAAGTAGTGCGCAGCAGACGCCCTTCATTTGAATGCAGTGGAGGCATGTGTTTTGTTGTTATTATGCACTTTCTTACAAATAAACGTTTCTTAAAATAGTTTTTTAATTTTATATAAAGTTTTTATTTTCTAAATAGTTTTGCAATTACATATTTATAAATCTATTATAAGGCGTATGTTGAGTTGTGTGTTTGAAAGCTGCGTATTATAGTATTTGTTATCTCAATTGTATTATTTATAAAAATTACGCATTTAATGCAAAAAAATAACTGTTTTGTAATATTATAATTTCATTTGTATTTATAATTTCATATTTTTTATTATTTTCATTGTTTCTTTTTTCACTTTTCTTCAGTTATGGCTGACAGCGCTTTCAAGTCGCGTGACATTGGCTTGCGTGCCCAGAAGAAGATCCTCTCGCGCATGGCCACCAAGAATATAGCGAAA
Source organism: Bactrocera neohumeralis (assembly GCF_024586455.1). Classification (NCBI taxonomy): domain Eukaryota; kingdom Metazoa; phylum Arthropoda; class Insecta; order Diptera; family Tephritidae; genus Bactrocera; species Bactrocera neohumeralis. The sequence goes on along the minus strand of NC_065921.1, from coordinate 19,469,361 downwards.
ACCTTTATTGACGGCACAACCGCATCGCTTCTTGATAATTTATATCGCCTTTGTAAAATGCATGTAAGTGCGCGCTCCAATCAACTTTTTCACCAGCTCCATACAAACATATGTACATATGAATAAATAAAATTTAATAACCACAATTTGTGAGAACTTTTCATATTAAGTATCTTTATATTATATACTCGTATATACTTACATACTTCCTTAATAAAAGCTGCCTCTTTTCTTACACCAACTTTCAATTGCACAATTGTATTTACATTTATATATCTACATACTTTAATGCAGACGGGCAACAAAGTTAAAGCGGAGAAGCTGATAAAAAATATAATAAAAATTGTTATCAAAATTGGTGTCCTACATCGAAATAATCAATTCAGTGCCGACGAACTGAAGGATGCGGAAGTCTTTAAGCGGAAGTTTCAAGTAAGTGTAATCAAAATATGTTTGCATATAAATATAATTAAATGCAAGTAAATATGTATATAACAACAAAAGTAATTGCAAATAATATTATAATTTATAACCAGTAAATATTAAAAAAAGGGAGATAATTCTTTAAATGTGTACAACTTATGTACACGAGTACACTATTCAGCTTTCATTAAGGGGTTACATGGGTTTCCTCGGGTAAAAAACAGCCTTTTTTCAAAAATTTTTTTCTGATAAAAAAATGAAATACATATTTTAATCGAATTTTTTATTGTTACTCTATTAGCAAAAATATTAGGATATTTTTGGGAAAAAATATTTTAAATATTTATTTAATATATTAATATACATATTTATTGAGTAGTTCTCGAGAAATCTTTCCAACCGACTTCAAAAACACAGTTTCACAGAAAAACGCGTTTAAAGACGCCGGTCTTAGCATAGCTAGCCTCGAGCGCACAAGTTCTGAAGGCTGTATCTCCGAAACTATTAATCGGATCAACTTGAAAATTGAGGACAATATTCTAGAGGTGTTGTAGAATTTAATAATTTTGTCAATAGATGTCGTTGCAGTCGCATATCTCCAGTGCTACCAATCACATTGTGTCATACCATATAGTGTTGGAAAGATGAGATTTTAAGCTTCATTTATCAAAAAAAAATTAAATTCGGGGAAGTTGAAAAAAAGTTACAGCTGTTCAAAAATAAGTCAAAATAATGACAAAAATCGCTATATTTTGAAATTTTTGTATAAAAAAGGGAAGAATGCCACGCAAGCCACCAATGAAATTTGTGAAGTTTACGGAGACGATGCTGTATCAGTTCGTGTAGCACAACAATGGTTCGCTCGCTTCCGTTCTAGAAATTTCGAAATTTCGATTTACACTGATGGAATATTGTCTCTAGAGGAAAATTTCGAGTCATTTTTTTTATTTATTTATTAGTATAAATATAAAAAAAGTAAGTTGAAGTTTGATTAGAAATATTAAAAGACTTTTTCGACTACTCAATAAATTAACTATTTTCATCCATTTAAAAATAATTTTTTAACGGTATTTAAAATATGAAAATTAGACATATTTCGAATGTATTTTGTATACCACCCTTATTTACCTGATCTAATACGAGTAAAATGTATATTGAACCTGATGTACTATGTAATCAAAATTGAACCGAACTGCCAAAAAAGAATACATTTTTTAGCAGAAAACTTGAGACCACTCAATCTAATTTTCCAACAAATTGTGATCAGCCTCGGCGGGGATGACGAATTTTGTTTACTTTTCCCGTTTCGGCTTATATTCAAGAATTAGGTCTTTCGATATGAATCTAACATGGACACGCTTCATACCCAAAAAAATTAATCAAAATTAGTTGGGTCGATTCAAAATACATGTGATTTCCTCTGCTATCTCTCTAATGGCAACACGACGATTGATCTAACACTGTTTTTTTTTAATTATTTTATGTTATCGTCATTAAAAGAGGTGGATGGATGACTCGTATGAGGCAAGTTTTCGATAACTTCTCGACCTTCACTTAAATATTTGTGTTCGCGATGAAGTAGACAAAAAACTTCTGCAACATTTTCAACGATTTCGTAGCCGTGATTCCATTGGAAACACAAAATTTAAAGCAACTACGTTGTTAGCTTTTTTTGGTGGTAAAAATTACCAAACAAACAAAGTGATATATGAAGATCTAACTTCACACTAAGATCAAAAAATTTGCACCGATCGGGGTAAACATTTTTCGGCTTGGACGCGCAGTTTTTAATGGTCAGTCCGAATCAATTTTGATCCGATAGAAACTCATTAAACAAGAGCTAACGTTTTTATCGTTTGTTTCAGAGTTTTGTATTACAAAAAAAAAAAATTACCGACTTGATTAATGCTTAAAAATTAAATTTCACCATACAATTTTTTGAAACATTTTATTTACTTAATCTAATTATTTCAGAATACACAACTTGCAGTGATTTCCTTCTATGAAGTAGATTACAGCTTCGACCTGCCGTATATGCAAAAGTCCATTGCTGAATCACATGCCACCCTCAAGTCAATTGTCCAACGACATCTCACCGAAAAGTCGCTAAATCGCATCGATGAAGTCTTTAACTTTTTCGGTGATACCGCACTCTTAGAGACCGCCTTCAAACCCAATTCGCCATATCGTGAATTAATGGGCAAAATTGTCAGCGACATAAATACTGCCATGGAAGCGGGAGACATGTAAGTAAGCGTGTGCGCCGTGTATGTGCAACACAAAATTTGTATTATGGACACTTTGACACGCTTACACACTCAACTCCTCGTCTTGTCTCGTCTCGTCCAAAGGACTGCAAAGTACTTTAAACGCGGCGGCAAAAAGCGAAGATGTGAACGCAAATGAAAGGCTTAAATGGAATTTAGGTCATTAGTATGGAACAAGAAACCAAAAATAATATATATAATAACAATAAAATAAATTACAGCACTTTTATCGAATACGCTTGTCTTAAATATTATAAATCACAAAAAAAGAAAGAAACATAAAATAAATAATGATGATGATACTAAATATATGTATTTGCGCTAACAAATAATAACAGATGTGACAGGCGTTATTGATGTATGTATGTATTTATTTATTTATGAATTATTATGGCGTTGATTATGTCATTGCCGATAATTGTGTTTTGATAATACGAATATTTTTGATGCTATTGATTGAGCATTCTAATGTTAACAGCGTTATTGATAAATTCTATCGATAACAATGATAATAATATTTATTATAAGCTAGTAAATATGAAACAAGCAAACAAAAAAAGTAATTTTTGAACGATTATTTTTCTATGGTGATATTAAATAAATAAATAAATAAAAAAAAAACTAGCACATAAAATGAAATGCAAACAACAACAAGGAATATGCACAAGTGCTGAGCTATTGATACATATTGAAAAGAAAGCATTTAAAGACAACAAAGCACAATTGTACAACATAAATAATATTATCGTTTATTTTAGTGTGAAGATTTGATTTAAAAAAAGTTTAATAAATTAAGAGAATTGAAATTAAAATTTCGAAAGATGCGTTACAGAATAAAAAAATCGGTTAAGTTGCAAGAAATTTCTTAAATTCTAATTCATTAACATAATTAATTTGTTTCAATAAGCAAAATTTGAAATTCGTCAATTATAAGTATTATTATTGATATTGCTTTCGCATTACCTTCGTATTAACCACTCAAATTAAACGAAAATATTATTCATGCGTACAATGGAATTGCAATAACAGTTTGGCGTCCTGTTCGTTTATTGATTGTTGTATCAAATGTATTGTTATTATGTAGACTAAGCAGATAAGTTTAAGAAGCTAAAATAAAAAAACAAAAAACAAATCGTAATGCATTCACAGGCTACAGAGTTGCCACAAATTTAACAAAAAAAAAGACGAAATTCGAAAAAAACCAAGTAAAAAACAATAAAAGCAAACTTTTTCTAAATTAACTACTAAACATTTGTATTAGGTACGCATGTGTGTACATAGTTTCAATACTATTTTTATACTACGACATATGTACAAGTCATTTCAACAGAAAATTAAAATGAAAATGAAAACTCTGTAAAAGCTCAATTATTGTCTGAGCATTAGGGATTTTTTCAACGTAGTAAAGACTCATTACACTGCAAAAAACTAAAACTAAAACTAAATTTACCCTAAACATATGTAATTGTGTACGTTTGTACGTTTGTAAACTACTATGCTAGTGTATATGTACTATGTATTTTAAAGGACTACGCAAATTATAATATCAATTTTGTATTTTCTATACTAAATGACTAAACATGAGTTAACTAAACTAAACATAACTAATATTAAAAGTTTTCGAGCTAACAAACTGAGCCTTTTGCGCATTATAAGCATTAAATTGAGAGAACGTTACAAATAATGCCACTGACTATTAAAAATTCGTGGCTTTCGTGAGGTACTATATTTACTACGCTAAATTGAAAAACTATTAATACAAAAAAATATTTCGCTGCATAAGTATATTGAAAGCATTCGAATCACTTTTTAAAACATTGCAAGGCTAATGTACTTAATTAATGAAGTTGAAGAAGTTAAAACTGAATTGCGCCGATCAATCATTGATCTCGTTTGAAAGAAAAGGATTTCAGGCTCGGCTTATGGCAAAGACATTTTCTCAGCAATAAAATTTATTAAAGCGCTGGCCAATACTACTATAATAATAATTTTGCTGCACCCTGAAATGCTTAGCAGAGAAATGCATTTAAGAAAAAATTGGTTTTTTCAATGCCATACACAAAAAAAGTAACGTGACGTTTTGAGCAATAAATCGCGGCATTTTAGTGTTTTTTACATTAATAATCGTAAACAAAAATTAAAAAATACCGTTGTACGAAAGTGAATTTATTTATATTTTTAATTATTATTTTTTTAACTCGGTAATTGAACTTCAAATCTAATTCTTGATTTTTCTCACTCTAAAATTGAATTTAACATTATTTAAATGGAAAAACTTGTATCCATAGTACTTGATTGGTCTTTAATATTTCCTTTTTTCCAATATTCGCTATGTGTAGTTCTATTAATAAAAGCAATGCATCACATTCCATGAGCTTATGCTAACCAATGTATAGATTTTTCGTTAATTGCACTTAAAAACACTTAATGTTTCCATATCCGAAAGCAACCTTAAAACGTTCTTTTAAGAATCGTAACAAACATATCGTTTACCGTTCTTTATTTGGATATACAAAAATAACTACATACATATGTACATGATTATTGTACTCAAATAATGTACTCGTATTTACCCACTGATATACCAACGATTATTATAATGTACAAGCGTGCATATACACACATACACTTACACGCACTAATACACTATAAAATTATACAATTCATAAATTTACTCAAAAGTTACCTTGAATTGTTATTATATTTTCTTTTACAAACATATTCTAAAATATAAAAAATCTTGAAATGTATGCTTATTCTTTATTTACAAAACGTATGGTGCATATTTTTTTATATTTTTACTATTAAATTAAAGTTGTATTACAAATTTATATTTCATATTTTTTGCGTCTAAAAATAATTCCTTATATTCAAGATGTAATGTACATGCATACACATACAAAAAATTATTGTTAATGAAAGAAACAAAAGTTATTTTAATTAGTTTACAACTATAACAGGTACATATATATTTATATTATTTGATATTATATGTAGTTGTCGTTGAAGAATGACTGAAGGTGTTATATTTCTTTGAAAATGCAGTAGCAATAATAGTCATATCAAATTGCTGTTTAGTTTATGTGCGAGTATTGTCATGAAATATATTAATTTAAAGTATTTTGTATTTATGCTAAAAATTTGGTGTTTTAGTGGTAGAGGAATACCATTAATTTGTTTTATATGTTATTAAGCCGTTTTAAGTTTTAATTTATTAAAGAATAAATATATGTTGAACACCACAAAAAAGGGCACTTTATTAACTTCAGCAACAATGTAAGTATCAACTGTTTCAAAAAAAAATTGAAATTTTGCTAAAATGGATGGCTGGCTTACTTGTTTTTCTACAAAAATTATCAAATATACACAACAGATCAGTATATCAGAGTTATTGTTGTTGTTTTTTACATTTCTGAAATATTTTAGAGGAAAGCTGCCGAATTTACAATACTTAGCCGGATAAATATCCTGGTGCGTTCCGAGCCTTACTGGCGGAATCTCAACACAGCCCTAACATCTGCTCCGGGGTTGCATTGACACGCACAGTTCTTACATATCCTTGCCGGTTTAAAAAAGATTAACAATAGCATATTTTCTTTTCAACACTTTAAACTATATTTTTTGTTCTATTAATTAATTACAATTATTCAGCACGTTTTTCTTCCAACACTTCATCTGTGGATTTGTTTTTATCAGCAAGACGCTGTTGTTTAAATAATTCAATAAGTTTATCAGTCGCCGATTGTTCCACATCGAGTGGTCGTGAAGCGTCTGCGTTGGGATAGGTTGCCACGTTTGCCTCTGGTGCTCGTAAAGTAAACGGCGTCCATGGACCTTGTATTGAAGGCACATCAGTATGCCACATTTTACGTAAACGCAATGAACTTGAACTACCATTCTGCGTTTTCAGCAGTTGAAGCCATTTGGAAATGTCATCTTTATTGGCATTGCGGCAGTTTAGCCATTCGCGATCACCATTTACTAAAATTCAAAATCAAATGTAATATTTGTGCATATATTGTGTTAATACATATTTACTTACAATATTCACCAACTAGTACCGGTCCACGATGACGGCGAGGTTTCACATAAACCACTACACCGGGATTTTCTTTGGCAAAGTCAACCAGATGGTTCTCAATGAATTCTCTATTTATGTAAGCACAAAATGTTTTTTAAATGTAAACATTGCAAGCAAGTAAAGAAAATTTTATAGGTGAGTACCTCATGCCACGGCTAGAGCCATTGTTCTTACAGAACTTTAATGTAACACGCTGCAATTGGCAAACATAGCGTCCAATGCCATTTTGAAGCGGCGCGCGTGGAAATCCAGATTTAAGGAATAAATGACTGTTCGACATTTTAATTTAGAACTTAGTATCTGGTGAAGAATCAAATTATTACTTATGGAGAAACAGAATAAGAAGCTAACCTATTTGTTATGGAATAAACAGCTGTTGCAAGGGTGGTTCTGTATTGTTTAATACTGAAAACAAAACCTAATGTATGCATATAAGATCTGATGCAAATGTAATTATTATATTTCAAGCTTATAATTCGACAATAAATAAAGGATAAAATAACGTGTATCCTACAATTTAATATAAATATTTATGCAATTATTAAATTTTTTATGTATAACAAAATAGCAACACTGTTGTGACATAACCTACTTTTAGTTGACATTTCGTAAAACTAATTTAGTAGGTTATTTTGCTTTTTGATATTGTTCATAATTTTAACATAAAATAAAATGAACTTTGGTAAAATTCTTCGCACATCCAGCCTACATTGGCAGTTGGCACGGGATTACGCCTTCAAATCGGATTTGAAAATCAAATGGGTACGTCCCGAAAAAATTCCCTGCACAAAGCCGGAGAAAAGTGGAGATTTAGGAAAATTGCCATCAATTAATGAAAAAGAATTACGATTGGATTTTAAAAACTCCAAAGAGTTGCAAGAGTAAGTGAATATTCACTTTAGCTATTGAATACTATAATTTTTTTTATAATATAGCGCCGATCCTCTCGTACAATCACTCTTTCAACTTGAAAATAACCCCTTAGCAGAAACTTCACGTTATTTACGTGACCAGATGATCAAAGAAGTTCAACGACATCCGCTTGATTATGGTTCTATGGAAGCCAAATGTAAGATCTTTTGGAAATTGTTAATGCATTAGTTTCTGTTAAATAAAAATACAATTTTTTCAATATAGTGGCACGAATGACGGTGAGAATACGAAGTATGCAAGAACAACTTGATAAATTTCCTAGAAATGTCAAAGTGAAGGTTTCTTTAAAAGAACTAATTGACAAGCGAAAGAAATTTTTGAAATATTTACGTCGTTGGGACTATAGAAGATTTGAATTTATGTTGGAGAAGCTTGATTTAGTTTACAAACCGCCACCAACAAAATTCCATTGGGTAACTAGAAAGGAATCCCTACAAAAGCTTACTGATGCGCATTGTGAACAGATCAAGGAGGATCGCCTTGCTGAATATCGTAAAGTGTTAAATGAGCAGAAGATTCCCTTTTTAGAAGACGCAATTAAGAAAATGGAATTTGTACGCAAAGAACAAATTGATTTAGAAATACCACTCACCGTAACAGAAGAGCAAATAGCAGACTTTAAAAGAGAACTTGAATATCTGAAATCCGAACGAGAAACAAAAACGGAAGATAGAGAATAATTAAAACCAAAACACATTGTTAAAACATTATAAAATAAATATTCGTTAACTAAATTTTATTGTCTTGCCATTAGACAGAGAAAATATATAGCGGTCCTAGTTGCGCCAGTTTAAAATTAACGTTTCTATCTATAGAAGCAGAACAACTAAACATTTACAAATATAAACGAAATTTATTTGCGCATACATTTTGCTGCTTCAGCCTTTAATTCAAATACACACACTAATTTTCATTTAAATTTAAATATATAAACTTATAACTAAAGCATGTACCTAATGGTAAATCTGAGTTAAATTGAAAAGTAAGAAAATACGGTTACAACGAACGGTAGCACAAATCTTCCAACCGTGTTAATGTTCACGGCATTCAACGAAAGTCGACAAAAATACTAAAAAAAAATAAGGACTACCAAACACGGTCTATCAAACTATTATCCTGTGGTTTTTGATTCATTGTCGCCATTTGTTGATGATAATTTCTCATTTGATTATTGCGACGTGGTTGTGCCAAATATTCGAACATACTTTGTGAATGCTGTGAAAGCATTTTGCTCAAATCACTAGGCATTGGATCAGTCCAAAAGAAGTCATGATTAAGCGCCGTGTCCGCATCGATACGTTTCTTTGGATCAAGTGTCAACAGCTTATCAAGTAGATCACAGCCATTTGGGTCTTTTACATAGGGTCGCAAGCGTTCTTTCACACGACGCTTTTGATTTTTAGGTAATTCCACCGATTTATATAATTCCAATTCTTCGACTCCAGACCATACATCCGGTGTAAATGAACCGCATAATTGAGAAATGAAGGTAAGTTGTTGTTGTTCTGTATTTCCTTGCATAATGGGCGAACGTGTCCACATTTCAGCCATAATGCATCCAGCACCCCACATATCGACAGGTGGACCATAATTACGATCACCGAGCAGCAATTCAGGCGGACGATACCACAACGTAACAACCCGATTTGTATAACGATTTTTTGTATCGTTTTTCGGTATACTAAATGCACGCGCCAAGCCAAAATCCGCCAATTTCAACACACCATGCTTGGTAATAAGTACATTTGCTGCTTTCATATCACGATGCAGGATCTGTAAATGTTACACAAAGAAATATAGTCTAATAAATTGCACATTGTTTCACGAATTTGTAAACATGTTTACCTTATTGCTGTGTATATAATATAAACCGTTTAATAGTTGCTGCATAACCTTCTTGATTTCGCCAAGACTGAATTTAACATTGATGTTCGAGAGCAGCCCGGCCAAATCGTGTTCACAAAAGTCGAAAACCAAGTAAAATGTTGAACGGTAGCCGTTACTTGCAGTCGCTTTTGTACGGCAAATTTCGATTAGATTCACCACGTTTTCATGCTTTAACAATTGCAGTATACGTATTTCACGAAGGGCAGTAATAGGAAACTGTAATTTAATAAATTTATATAATTGTTGTTAAAATGTATTTCACAATAAAAAAAATGTTCTTACGCCTTCTTTTTCGTTATCCATTAGCACTTTCTTCATAGCGACGAATTTTTTGTTACCCTTCTTTTCGCGAGCTTTGAACACTTCACTGAAAGTGAAAGCGAATTACAATTAAAAACCGTGGACACATAAAGAAATGAGTGTTTCAATTTTGTTGACTACACTTACCCGAAAGTGCCTTGACCGATTTTTGCAACCTTCTCATATTTAGAAGATTCATCACAATATGGAAAATCATATTCTTCGATGTATTTCTGTTTTTCGGCCAATGAAAGTGTTCGTGATGAACTAGAGGACGTCACGCCAGGCGTCGACTGCATTGAATGCGGATGCGGAATGTGTTCATCTCGTCCACGAGAGGACATGCTGTATGGCCAATCTTGCCTAGTTTTAGGATTTTTTTTTATATTGTTACGTTGCCGTTTTCGATCGTGTTTGTAACCTGCACAATTTCAGCCTTTTAAACTATTTTTTACTAATAAATAATAAATAATCTTTCAGCAACGATCTAATATTCTTAGAATGTAATTACTTTTTGACAGTTTATGTATTTTGCAGTGATAGCTGTCATTTATGAGCATATGATTCGAGACTCGAAACGATGAGGTGATTCACGCACTGTGTTTACTAAAATACTGCCGGAAAACTCTATGCGCAACTTTCTTTTATGTCATATTTTGGTAAATTAGGCTATGTTCACACGCTGACTCATTTTGTCGCCCAAATAGATTTTTGTAGACAAAGACACGACGCAGGAATCGTTGTGCTCGTACTCGTTCGTTGCTACTCAATCCGACATTCCTTTTTATTGCGTTCTTTTCATAGTCATATAGCGCTTGGCTTCAAATAAATTTTTATATTACGTTCGGAAATTTGTTTTTAATATTTTTTTTTGTAAGTAATACGCAAATGTATTTAAATATAATATAAATGTGTTAGATGTGAATTGTCCCTCGCGTGGACGCAATAAGCGATACCGAAAGATAATTCCACGATAAAGAACGACAAGAACGCCTTCGTCTGAACGCAGCCTTATACTGCAGCATGAGTACCCAAACCCACCCATTTCTTTACCTACCTTGAGAAAACATTTTAAAGTTAAATACATGTCTTTTAAATTATAGTATTTATTGCATATAATGGATAAGACCTTGGATATAATTTTATCATTTTCAATTCATGTACTTCATACGAAGCTCTTCTTATATACCATTAAAGTAATAGCAAACTAATACATTACGTTAGAGCTGAAAAGCTAAGTATGTGAAATTTTCTTAATTTTACAAAAACAAGTCATAAATAACTGAAGTAGCTTGACTGCAATGAGCTACGTTCATTAAAGTACTAATATAAGTTATAATGCATATTTTATTGTTCTTAAAATACCAAAATAGTTAGGAATAAAATCACTTCAGGTTAATATGTATGAACAAAGGAATAATTGAACAAACAATAACTATGTGCAAAATCTAAATTGTGAAGATAAAATATTTAGTAACGTCTATATATTTTTCAATACACAACTGCTTTTTATGTATATACTCCAAGCACAGGCGTTATCCTCTAGGGACATAATTTTAATCAGGATAGATTGTGATAGAAGACGCAATAGTAATTAAGAAATGCGGTTGCATTCAATTTTTTGCTTATAAGTTGTCAATAGTGTATAGTATTATGCGTTCAGTGACGATTTCTCGAGCTGCTAAGAGATCGTGAACGATTGCGACCGCGTCTTTGTTTGGAAAGCGTTGGTGATTGGGAGGTACGCCTTTTACGTTTTGCCAATGTTACTGATGAACGAGAAGATGATCGTGAACGTGATCTTGACTTAGATATATTACGTCCGGCTTTTCCGGACATATGTGAAGAGGTTCGAGATGTTTGTGAATGCGTTTTGGAAGGTTCACGTGAACGCTTACGTGTGGATGGTGCTGATTTAAGGCTGTTTGACACTGTAGTCTTCCGATCCTTGGACGTACTGCGTTGACGTGATTTTCTTGATCGGCTGCCCGAACGAGAACCACCAGAACTGGAACCTGAGCGGGTACTTGAAGTATAAGATGATGATGAAGAACTTGAGCTGGAAGATGTAGAAGATCTTGATTGGGATCTCGAACCGCTGCGAGACCGCGACAGTGAACGTGAATGTGAACGAGAACGTGAGCGACTGCGTGAACGAGATTTTCGTTGCTCTAAGGATTTTGTGCTTGATTTGGGTTTTTGTTCTCCTCCTCCAGGAGTTACTAAGGTAACTGGCGTTATTTCATCGTCACCCCACAAATCATATTTCGAAAGATCACCGCCATCATCTTCTTCGTCGTCCTCTTCTTCGAGAGCATCTTCGTCTGTATCGTCATATTCTTTTTCATCGTCATTGGATTTTTCATTATCTTTCATCTTTCGCTTTTTCAAGCGTCCATATTCGTCATAGTCACTGTCGGAGTCAGAGCGGTCCTTATATTCGACTACACCACGATCATTATAGCCACCGCCATAACCTAAATAAATGAGATATATTAACATATACACAACTAATTTTTGATTAATACACACATTAAAAAAAAAAAGTTAAACTGAAAACAAATATTTTTAATGATACGAAAACATATTAAATCTGGATGAGTTACTCACCAGTACGCTCTTCGACATCGCTAAATTTGGGTGCATTACACATATTGCAAGTTTGTCGACGGGCCCAGTTTACGTTGGCACATTTGCTGCATTGCCAATCCTCAGCTGAGAAAAGACCTCGCGATTTCTCGGCGGCAGCCTTGCCTATTTCAGTTCCCAATTTCTTCTTGGCTGCGGAACCTCCACCGCCAGATGAGCGTTCCGGGCTGCGTTGCCCAAAACTCGCATGACGGCTTCTGTAAGGCAAATTTCAGAAATCGTCGGAAGAAATTTTAGTTATATGATAAAACAAATAATTGGCTTTTTGCTGCGAACAACACTCGACCACCCTCCTCAGACAGTCGACAGTTAGCTGCAACTCACTCGCTATCACCGAAAGCGGCACCAACGCCAGCTCCTGTTCCGGTACCAGCACTCGACATTTTTTTTCTAAACTTGTTTTTTGCTTTCTTTCCACTTTTTCCGGCCAATTATTTGCCGTCACCTTACTGCTACAGCGTAATTTGCATTAAACGAAACTATTTATTATAATCTTTCAAAATATATGTTTATTTTTAATATAATTTCTATATAGCAAACAAAATTAATTTTGGAAAATAATAGCAGAATTTTCCTAATCGATTTTTTAAGTTCTACAATTTTCGCGTGCTTCTCTTTTCTTTAGATCTCTTCTTCTTATTTAATTACAGAGAACGTCAAATATTTTGAATGCATTCAGAGAACAAACGGAAATTTGATTCAAACAGGGTGTTTTTTAATTTTATTTTTTCTTTAAGTTAAGTATTTACAAAAAATATTATTTATTAATTGATGCTCTTATTTTTTTTGTGAGAGACACAATATATTAATTTATTCCCGGATAGAAATCAATAACTGTTCATAAACCAAGAAATTTCATACACACATGTGCAAGTGATGAATAGTTAGCAGAGAACGTACATTTTTGGAAATTCATCATGAAATACGCCAATTTGTACAAATGTACTTATGTGCTTTATGGTGAAATCCGCTAATATAACACAACACAACATAAACCTTCTTTTCAAATCTACCTTCTCTGTAGTCAACTTAAGGTTGGGAAATATTTCAGCTGTTTCAAAAATTAAAAATATCTCTATCAGATGGTAGATGTCTCTACATTCAAGTGGTGAACACAATGAGCGCGACAGACTGCAAACGACATCTGCCAAATATTAGAATACACACATTCTTAGGGACACAGTTATTGAGGCAGTCGCAGAACTACATAACTGTGTCCTTAAGAACATGTGTATTCTAAAATTTGACAGATGTCGTTTGCAGTCTGTCGCGCTCATTGTGTTCAGCACTTCATTCTCTGTATGTTTATGTTTTCCGCGGTCGGGAGTGTGTTTGTTTTCTTCGTAATTTCATTTATTAGTCAACTCGTCGATTCCTTTGTCATACTCAAAGCATAGTTTTTTTTTTTTAGAAATTTTATATTATAGCATGGAACCAAAAGATAAGGAAAGTGTTAAGGAGGATTTGGTTACCACAAAGCCGACTTTACTAAATGTTATGTGTTCAATTTGTTTCGATTTTTATGAAAATAGTGATCAAATCTATTCCACAACCTGTGGTCATATATTTCACAAGAAATGTTTGTACATCGCACTTAAAAATTCAAAGACCTGTCCAGAATGTCGTCGCCCATCGGGAAGCAACCGAGTACATCCTATATTCCTCAATTTTGGTGAGCGCACCGAAATGGACTTGAAATGGAATGAATCGAATGCTTCTGATGCCTATGCAAATATACCTATTTGGACTCCAATATATGGTTTAGAATGGAATGGCTCACAACGTGTCCCGCAGCCTCCACCAGAACCAGACGAAGCAATTCAAGCAGGTACAGATTTCGAAGGTAATCCCACATATGTGGCTCGGGTTTATTTTGAAGACGATCTTCTGCCGGCCGGTTATGTGCCATCTAAAGGAGTTGCATATGCGTCGCACGGTTGTAATGGCTATACGTTGAGTGAAAATATCGAATTATTGAATAACTTCAAACACCAATGGGTAGCCGATTCAAATGGTCACGTACCAGAAGGTGCTGTAGTTGGCGGATATAGTGAAATCGGTGAGGATTTGTATGTGGCACGAGCACAATATAATCATAAAATAATGTTGGGAAAGGTACATCCGTCGCACAGGGTAATGTATATGCCATACAATGGCATTGAAGTGCATACAAGTGAATATGAAGTATTGGTGCAAGAAAAGGCCACTGTTCAAAGTGATGGAGGAACGAATAATGAAGCTTAAACAGAAATAAGCAAATATTTGATTACGCACTTGCAACATATGTATATATACATATTCGTTGGATTATTATATTATTATTAAAAATAATCAGTTATACGGCGGCAAATACGAAAAATCCTTATCTTGTCATAAACATTTTTTTTTATAAATATGAAAGTCATAAGTGATATTAGAAAGAAATGTAATAAATCCTTAAATTGTACTTACTGTTATGTAATCATATAAAAATTTAATTAAAAATATACTAAAAAAAACAATTTTTAATTATTTTATTTTTTGGTAAATAATTAATAATGTCTTTGGGGCAAATGTGAAAAATCTTGTGCGGTTGCATGTTTCATATATGTACATACATATGTATGTATGTATATAATTTTTTTTTTTTTTTTTTTTTTGCTTTGGGATTTATGTATGTTTAAGAAAATAAATCGAAATGTTTATATTTAAAAGATTATCATATATAAAAATGTCAAAGATCGTACATTAAATATGAAATCGCGTCGAAAACTCAATTAGCATGCCGCACATATGATGAAGTACGTATTTTTTTATATGATGACGCAGCACTAGTAAGTATACATATGTGGAAAATATTTTATATACATACATATGTATCTAAATATTTGTTTCCAGAAATATTAACATTATGAAGTTATTTTGTAAATAGTGATAAAAAATAGTATTCTCAACAAGATTTTTATATCATAAACATGGTATACAATGTTTTGCAGGAAGTTAAAAGGATTGGAAACTCTATAAAGTATATAATATATGTATATAAGTAGGTGATCATGATGATGAGCTGAGTCGATTTAGCCATGTCCATTTGTCTGGCTGTCTGCATACGCGAACTAGTTCCTCAGTTTTTGAGATAGCGAACTGAAATTTTTTACACATTCTTTTCTTTCAACGAAGGTGCTCATTTGTCGGAACTGTCGATATCGGACCATCTTAGCATATAGTAGCTGCTATCAAACTGCAATACAAACCGAAAGAAGATACAAAATGCTTATACCCTTTTATGCTATAAAAATGTTGCTGTTAAGAAGAAGTGAAGGGAACTCAAATTCAAGTTGTAAAAAATTTAAAACAACATTATTTTCCACTTAACAAATCTTTGATTTTATTGTTTTTTTGTTTAACTAGCTAATAATTAATAAATGTATGTTATGTATGTATTAAAACTATTTGCTTATGTACTAGGTGTTCAATATCTTTCATTTGTTCTCTTAGAAAAATCATACAGTATGAAATTTTAAATTCATTCCACTCTACACGCGCTCTTCAACACCCAATATTGAATTGTGTTACATAATTTGATTTCGCAATGTGTTTAGTTTTCATTCATTCACTGTAACTAATTAATTTATGCTTACATTTACAATTTTTTTTTTAGAAATGTGTTTTTCTTGATTTAAAATATCTGAATTCGCTTGTTAGATATTGGTTACATAATTGTTGTTAAAAAAATATTGTGACAGCTGTATATTTCATTTAAGTTAAGACCGACGATTTGTTTGTATATTTTTTGCGTAAAAAATATAGTATATATTTACAAAGTATAATTAAAAAAAAAAAAAACAATTTGTTTGTATGTTTGTGATGTACTCAATGTGACTGTTATCGATAATTAATGTTAAATTTAATTTAATGTCAATGGCAACACATAATGAATGGAGGTACTAAGAGGCTTATTATGTATTTATTAATTATTAAATGTTCGTTCAACACTTTGACTGACATAACAACGGGCAACTTGTGCTATGTAAAACTAACACAAGTAAATGGCGCACTATATAACCTGTTAAGGGACATAATAATGATTTCAAATGCTTGCCTATGTATTTTATAAATAATTGTATGGTAATATTTGATTAGTCAATTGTTTTTTAAGTTTAAACATTAATATAACTAGTTACATTAGAAATGTTTTTATTTTGGTTTTATGTTGAAAATTGGAGTAATTAAAAAACAGTTTCTCTTTAGTTTGGTTATGAAATGCAAATCAATGATTAAACATATTAAATTGAAATCAAATCCATAGCAATATTATAAGAGTTCTGTAAATGAAAGTAATTTGTCCAAATTGTATTACTGATCATTACAATTACAATTTCAATTTCTTAAAATAATTTTATAGTCCCTTTTTATACTAGCGTTATGTATATTTATAATTGAAATAATATATTTTAATAAAATAATGCAATGTCTAGGTCAAAATATGTTACAGACGTAGACGATGGGCTTAGCGTTAACTTCCAACTAGATAATTTGTGCTAAATTGTATGCTTTTATTACAATTTTTGCTGCAAACCGTGCGATTAAACTACTGCTATATACAATCTTATAAAAGTTGATTCAAGGTTACTGTCACATGGCATTGATAATGGTTATACCTGCTGCATTTACCAAATTATTATATGCAAGCTTACTTTTTACAACAATTTTCATTGCTCACCAAGTGTTAGTCAAAATTCATTGTTAAACTGTCAAAGATGCAATTTAAAACAAATTTCTTTGTTGCTCTCACAGCTGATTTGTTTTTCTATTTTTTATCAACAGTAAATAAACCACAATCAGTTAAAAATAAAAATTTTAAAATTGATATAATTACATTAGTAAATTAAACTAACGTTTAATCGCACAGCCTTCATAAAATGCTCAATAACTGCTGATGCTTTTTTTAATCAAATTAAAGATTTAAAACACTTTTGATTTGATTGGTGGTTATAGTTTTTAAATAACAACTGACTACTAACATACAACAATAATAGTAAAAGAAAAAAGTATTAAATTAATAAAAAAAAAACAGGCATACAATTTGTACCTGGATGAACTTAGCTAATAAATGTGTGTATAAGTAAACCGTGAATAATAATAATAAAGGAAACAAAATAATAAAAAGTAAATAGTATGTAAACCACACATGCAGTGTAATCGACGTCCCTCTTTTTTCGTCAATATAGTTCTTGTTATTTGCTTATGCCATTTTTATGACGCTTTATGTTTTGCTTTTCATGCAACAAACGTTACCGCGGCGCATGCTCGGCCACCTTCAACGTATTGGCCTCATCTCACTTCTTGGAAGACAAGTAGTTCATATACTTGGCAGTTTGACGTGCATTGCGCACCAGTTCGCTGTTGTCATTTTTCGTATCCCATGTATTGTCTTCGGGTTGGCCATGTAAGCTATGGGTATCCTCCCAACGTTCTTGACGCTGCTGTTGGTTTTGCCGTGGAAAGTTGCGATTGCGCGGACGACGATCAAATGTGCTTGACGCTTCACTTGCCAGGCTGCTTTGGCTACTATAACGTGGATTGAAATTACGTGAACGCTGTTGTTGCTGATGTTGTTTATGCGTAGAAGGGCTTTGGCTACGACGATACGTTGACGCATTGCTAGCACACTCATCGGCGTCCTCGAAATGACGTGATTTGCCTGGACGGGGGAGGGTACGGGCGCGCGATGAACTGCGACTATTCGATTCGGGTCCATTGGAACGATATGAAGAGTTTTCATCATGATATGAGTTATGCATGATATTGTTACGTGATTGACGCCATGAATTACTGTGTATGTTAGTATCTTTATGTTGTTGCTTTTGGAAGCGCGGTGGTTTATCATAGGTTTGACGATTATTAAAATTACGATTGTGGCCGCGTCGATAATTATTGCCACGCTCATAGTTGCTAATGTAGGAACGTTCACTGCGATCGTCTGCATGCTGGGACTGTCTGTCCCAATTGGAATTGGCAATTGAGTTGAAATTACTACCGCTACGTTCCATTTTCTCCTGCGAATGTCGCAAACGATCATTTATGCTGTACAAACGAATGCTGCCGCCGTCGCTGCGCACACTTTGATCATCATCGAAACTGGTGCTAAAACGGCGTTGTTGATTATTTTGTGGACCATCGTTATTATGAAATTCGTTCTCGCGATTAAAACGTGGCGCACGCCAACGAGGTAGCGGTTTTGATTCATCCTGATCTTCATCATGTTGTGACGCTGACGACTGGTTATCATGTGGACCATCCCTTTGGGAGAAATAATGAGATAAGTTATTGTCGGATTAGGCAAAGAGTATATGACGAGATTTATAAATAATTTGTGTTTAACTTTTCCTCCGTTGTAGCTCACCTTTCGTTACCGGCATTTTGCTGATGTTTCAATGGACGCGGTGAATTACGTGGTTTTTGTGAACGCCTAGCATTTCGGCTAGAACTATCATCATCAGTACGCCGACTAGTATTACCACCTGATGAATTTAATTTGTCACTTCCATTACTTAAGCGTCCCCCAGTCTTTTTGTTATCAAAACCTTTAGCACCATCATCATTATCATTGTATTCCTGTTCATAGCTATTAAACTCATTGCCGAATTCGCCTTCATATAATGCATCTTCACACACTTGCTCACTCCATTTTTTGGTTGACAGCTGTGTGTCGTACAAATCATGTGTATCATTTTTCCTATCATCATTTTCAAGAACTGCATTGGTAGGCGCCTCCACCGATGAATCTGTACTAGTATTAAGTGGCGGCTGAACCTGAGGTGGTAGTGGTGATAACGGTTGCGGCTGCACTAATTGCACTTGCTGCGCTGGCACATATACTGGCAGTGATTGTGGTTGCAAAGCAACATTGACGTTGTTATTGCCCTCATCTTCTACGTCTTGCACTAAATATTTTGTGTACATTTGCTCGAGTTGTGTACCCAAATTTGTAAAATTACTATAGTACAGATCGAGTGTCATTAGCAATAACGCTTTTACGGTGGCACTTAATGCCGGTTGCTCAATCAAATTACGTCTTATGTGGTAGAGCAGTTGTGTCAGTTCGTCTTTATGTTTAACGCGTATTATATCACCGTTTAGTGTGATTTGTGATAGTATTAATTTAGCTAATTTCACATTAATAGGTTCCAGTGCGCTAACTTCGCGTATAAGTAAGCTAAGTAAGGATTTGCCCAATATCGTAATAGGCGATTGGTCAGCTAAACGCACTCGGTTATAATATTCACCCAATAGCGTAATAGAATTGTAAAGACGTTCCTTATCGTGGATACGATATGTATCGGCATTTAAATAATTTGCTTCCAGCACCTTTAGCATGGCACTACGTATTTTGACATCTTTCATTGCCAGTTGGTCAAAGTTGTGCGATGAAAAGAGCATGGCGAATTTCAATGCCATCTCACCGTCCGCCAAAGCCTTGTCATTAATATAATCCATGCATTCACTGTGAATTAGAAATTATATGTTACATATGTATGTTAAATAATTTTAAAACAAATACATTAAAGTTTAAACATATTTAATCAGTATAAAAAAAGGAAAAAAGTATGATGTTTAAGGTATAAAAACATTGCATTCATAGACAACAAACAATAGACTAGTTTAAGCCAATAATTATTATGGTAAAAAATTTGTTTATAGATAATTTCTGATTGTATTAGGGCAATGACCTGCAACGTTCAATTAAAAAAAAAATTAATCATAATCAGTCAATAGAAAATTTTTTTCGTTGAAGATATAAAGTAGAAAAAATATGGTCACTTATCGTGCAAATGTACGCGTACGTTTGTTTGTACGTACATAAACAAACAATTAATTAAACACATTTGTATCTTGAACTTCAATTGTGGACGCAGAAAACAAATGCACATCGATATGAGTTGCTAACGGTTAAAAGCTCGTCATATGTGTATGTGCAAATACATACAGACAAGCATTATGCAAGGTCAAGCGGAACATCTGGTTATTTTATGAAGTTCACTGACAGGTGGAATTAAATACATATGATTATTTTTAAATTCAGATTGGCAAATTAAGTAGCATGTTTTTAAAACATGTGGGTGATAGTAATTTCTTATGTTTTTGTCCATACTAATAAGAAGAAGCTAACAAGCAAGCTTTAATTAGGTTCAAAACCTTTTATAACTTATAAGAAAGAAATTTATAGAATTCTATGTATACTTCGTTTTCGCATTTTTATGCGTCCATGAGCGAAAGCTATAAAATTGACACAAAATAACTTTGGACGTATGTATTTAATCTAGGCAGTCTTCGTTAAAGCAAAACTTGCAAGCATTCATTCACTGGACAAAATCGTATTAGTCACATACTCTACAAACGTTCGTATGTATGTATTTATGTATAATATAATTATTTGTTGGCTTGAAAACAAAAACAAAGAAAACTAAATTGACAATTGGTTCATGCTTATAGATGTACGGTTTGGTTATCGTGCTGTAAATGCCAGTACCATGTGCAAAAATTTGTTAATGTTAATATAGCTCCAAATAAGTGTTCACATACTTCGATATTTTTTAAGAAAATTATTGCAATACCATAAGTTACTCACCATAACATATTTTCATCGTGTACTAGCATACAGAAGTCTGATCGGATAGCTCCAATTTTATGATTCATTTTAATGCCGTCATCCTGCAGATCGAGACCTCTTATCATTTCTACAAGGTGATCGTAAGAACAAGCGCCTGGTGGCAAGTTAAAGGCTGAGTTTAAATTTCCTGGTTGTAGAAAATTACAAACGTCGTTTAGGTTGCTTACTGCACTACCACTTTCAACGTAATTGGTTCTATCTTTGCCTCCAAGTTTGATATTGCCAGCAACGCCATTCCTGTTGTAATGGGCCGCCGCATTATTATTGGCCATTGTTATTTGCAATATATTCTAATTGCTTTGTTACACAGTGGCTGCAAATTTGCTAGTGCACAATTCTTTCTTGATGCTTTTTCCAAATGCAATATAATGAAACTATCGAATAATGTCCTCCGTTTACACACTTCTTTCAGTTGTTCGTCATCAATTATGCACAATTCCTTATTATAATTCTTGTTTGTGCGCAAATAAAGCGGTCAACTCTCAATATAAATGGCCGAAAGCAATATAATGCGATTTGAAGTGACGTACGAAGCACCGAAACACATATACGGGAATACGGGAACGCGGACAAGAAGCTAGGTAGCGAAGAAGTCAAGCAAGTAGGCAATAAAAATTAATGGTCGTGATGGCGCTATTCATACCAATATCACCGTCCGTCTTTTCACTCCAAACTCCAAGTTCTGCAACAAGTGCACTTTTATGCCACAAATAATGTAAGTTATCTATATAATTGTATTTGCAATTTGTTAAAATAATAAAAAAAAATATATAATTAGCACTGCGTCTCGTGGAAATGCGTTTTTCACTCGCGCTTTTTCAAGAAACAAGAAATTGAAAGACAACTAAAAGAAATATGAAAAATGCGAAAAATGTCAAAATCTTCAAACTGAAATGTCAATCAGAGAACGAAGCAATAGTACAGTGTCTCTCAAATGGTGCTGTATTGCTGACAAAGCATTCCAATTGGACCATTTCATTACGGGAATTTAATATTTTTTTTAAATGAACAAGCTTAAAATTGTGTATATTAATTATAAAATACTCAATTTTTCTGTGTAACATGTTATATTAAGTTAAATACATCTCTAATTGAAAAGCCAAAAGCATTGCGACCCTGTTATAATTCGTTTCTTTTGTATTTTCTCGTTTCCCTTTCCGCCTCATTTTGACAGTTGAAGTTGGTGCGCGCGAAAAGAAACGTTTAGAAGCGTCTTTTTAGTGTTCTGCATGTTTGGTATAAAATCTAATAAATTTAAACAAATACGGCGTTTACTATTTTGTGATTATTTGTGTGAATTAAAGTGTTTTCAGTGATATCAATATTTCAAATATTTGCATTTTGTGTTTTGTGCTCTTGTAATATTTTAGCGTACTTACAAGTGGAGCTACCGCAGGCAGAAAGAGGTACGTAAAGTTTTTTTTCTGATAAATTGTATTTAGTCTAATTTATTCTGAAAGTAGACGGCAGCAGTTTCCATGTGATGTATGAAGTAACTTCCTTTTGGATCACAGCACTTAAATGGATGATGCGGTCTTAATGTGCAAACAAAGTATGTATGTATATGAAAACAAGGCGGAAACTACCTGCCATTTATATATGTATGTTATTTTATCCACGAAGCGTCACTAACCTTTTGAATCATTACAAATATTGCTTGTTAAAGCCACTTTTTGTCAAGCAAACCATTTTTCTATTTAATTTTTAACAGGAAGATGCATGGAAATGTATCCAAAAATAAATGAATATTTATGTTTACTTAATACCACGCTGTTATTCAGGTGTGCTATAGAAATATTTCTTATTTGCGTGTTAGCTATTGTTATCAAATGTGGTTGGAATCCAGAACACAAATAAGACAAATAAAAAAACATCTCAAAATGCTTATCGCAGAATACTTTCTCTATAAAAAACAAAACCGAATCCTAAATAGTTATCATAGCATTTAGTTATCTCGAGTAGATGTGTTACCTCTACAATAAAAATCTCATTTAATTTTATTTGATAAAAAAGATTAACATAACAAGCATTTAAAAATACATAGTACATATTTACGTGCGATAAGGCACTGAAATATACGAGTACGACTACATAAATACATACGCGTTTGAAATTTGGTTATGCAGGCGTATGAGGGCGTATAAAATCTGTAAATCGGCTACGAATAATTTAATTTTAGTTAGTTGCAATAACGTATATATGTATGAGTTTACCAATTATTTTTTTCTCTTTGCTTTCAAGTACTTAACAACGACGTTATACACTTATTCATACTTAAGTTCTAAAGTTAAAATTTATGTCTGCATGTATATAGTATTGTATTTATCTTGTATTATGTAAGAGTGTGTGGATTTAAATAACATTTTAATTTTACTGATGTATTATGCAACAAATCTATGTAAATATAATTTGTATGATTTAAATTTTGTTTTCGATTCATCGTACAACGATAAAGTGCGCGATGCTCAGTTAATGTGGCAACGGACTTAAGACTTAAGGCTATTGCGCAAAGCGAAATGCATTCAACTGACAAAGCATTCGTTCAATTACAATTAACTTAAATGTTTCCCAATGGATGCAGCAAGTTGTGTGTATGATTTTATCCGTCTTTTCTCAAGGGAACTGGTCAGCAGGAACATTTGCCTTTGCTTTCTGTTGACGATTGTTCTGCGGAACTATTTAGATTAAATTTCTCACTGTCAGCTAGGTCAGCGGCGCTGATCAATTTGTCGTTGAGTAAAATCTGCAAAAGTTTTAAAAATAATTATAAAAACTAAGAAAAGGTGAATAACAATATTTACGCTCACCTTGTTCACTAAAGCCCTGGCGGCCTCATCAATATTGATATTTTCCTTGGCTGATGTCTCATACCAGCCGGCAAAACCATTCTCACGTACATACTCGTCCATTTTCTCGGGTGTGGTCACAATACCTTGTTTTTCCTGATCGCACTGTACAGAAAATTGCAAATAATTATTGGAATACTTATGCATATGTACATATGTAATTTAAAAATATAAATATATTATATACATATATAAATATATTTTTCTTAATCTTTCTAGAGTTCTTACAACTGTTATATGGAAAACTTTTTTATATGACAACTTAGCTTATAAAATTTATCATAGGTTACACTACTCAACAAATCTGAAGGAAAAATTTGCGACTGACGTGCTAAAAAGTCGGTGGTGTATTTTAAGTGCCCTGATTACGAATTTGAGTTCAAAAATTTTTCATCACGCACAGCTTTTTTTGTAATTTTAGTAAATGGTGGTGATTCTCCTTGACTACAACACAAAAAATACTACGTGTTTGAAAATTTTTAGTATCATTTTCGGTTTTAGCAACCCAAATAATAGCAAGAAACAGCTTATAACAAAACAGCGCATTATAGCATACAGCTGCAATACAAACTAACCGAACAAAATTAAGGGGTTACATGGGTTAACAAAAAATCGAATATTTTTATTCTCTTATTAAATTCTACAACACCTTTAGAATATTGTCCTCAATTTTCAAGTTGATCCGAGTAATATTTTCGGAGATACAGCCCTGAGAACTCGTGCGCTCGAGGCTAACTAGGCTAAGTGCGCCGTCTTTAAACGCGTTTTTCTCGAAATTATGTTTTTGAAGCCGGTTAGCGAGATTTCTCGAGAACAACTCAACCGATCTTCATGAAAATTTTCACAGGTCTTTGAGATACAGTACTTAAAGGCTTGGGCGAAGGATTTTTTTTTTAATTTGTCGCGAAATTTTCACTGAAATTTTAATTTTTTTTTAAATGTCTGCCAAAACCATAAAAAATTATAATACAATATTTACATAATTTTTTTTAATGAAAAAAAAAAAAATAAACTGTTTTTACTCATGTAACCGCTTAAGATATAGATCTTTTTACATCACTTTGTGAAAAAAATACGCCTGTGGAGGATATTCTACATAGCTTCGGCACAGTCGAAATTTCTTGTTTTAACTTACCTTATTAGCTAACAGTATACAGGGTATCGGGCTGCCATCGGGTAACTGAACTTTCGAATCCAAATCCTCTTTCCACTTACTCACACAATCGAATGTGCCACTGCGTGTTACATCGAACACTATGAAAGCACCAACGGCTTCTTTATAATAAACACGTGTCATATTGCCGAAACGTTCCTGACCGGCAATATCCCACAGTTGTAGACGGACGGTTGTATTTGGATCCCAATGTAGTACTTTCAATGCGAAATCTACACCGATTGTGGCACGATAATTTTGACTGAAAAACTGATGCACATAGCGTTTGATAAACGACGTTTTGCCCGTGCCCAATTCGCCGATGACTAGAATTTTGTATAGATGCTCACGCTTCTCTGTGTTCGCGGAGGTCATAATTGTCTGAAAAGCAGAAAGCAACAAAAATTTTGTTATAGAAACAGATACAACTTAAATGTATTATAGATTTCACTACTAAAGTATATACTATAATTATATATAAATATTTGTATAAAAATATATTTTATATATACGATTCATCTTCTGTTTTTGAGCTTATGTGAGACTACTAGTCGTACTGTTTAAGGCTCACTCTGGCATCACTAAAGCGTGTATATATTGATCTTAAATTAGAATTAATTGAAAATTTAAAACGTCGTTGACTAATTAGTCACTGCGCAATTGCTCGGAAACAATGAAAGGAAATTTCTGTTCCAAACAGCATGTGCCTATAGTAAGTGTTTTGTTTGTATATATGTTCGTGTGCATGTCAGGCATGCTTTAATCTCATTTTCATTAACACACTGCACATTTGCGCATACATACACCTGTATTTAATACTTTATGTATTTGCATTTAAGCCTTTAATCTCTAGTTTCAAATCGTATTAATGTCAATAGGGCTTCGTTGAGGAAATTATCTTTGACCTGCCATTTCTTATAAATCGATTTACATATTTGACTGATTTATACCAATGCCGTAGTGTTTTGTTCCACTAGTTCATATTGATATTAAGTAGGGCAAGCGAACTCGCTTTTTTGGTACCCATAATCTTCGGAAAAAATGCATCAAAAAATTTTTTATATTTTCCACATAGAAAATACTTGAAACTACCAAAATTTTAACACCCTGCATTAGTTTGAATGATATTAAATAATGGTCTATCGTAAGTACTACTATGATTGAAAGGAGAATTTTTAATTTAAACTTCGCGCGTTTTTCGAATTGGTAAATTTTTTATCTGTAAGTTGGTAGTTACTTAATGTTTTTTGTCATTAGTATTTGAGATACGCGTCGTTTTGTGAGGCTCTAAAATTGAATTCTTCGATGTTTACTATGTCTGAATTTATTAAACAAAGAAATCTCATACTGCATTGGTTATTCGTGACAATTTCGCCACATTTTCAACTCATATCGTGCTGCAACCACCGCATACGCCTGATTTACCTTCGTGTAACTTTTGGCTATTTAGCAAATTCACACGACCACCTCGAGGATACCGTTTTGACTCAATTGAGGATATAAAAGCTGAATCGATGAAGGCTCTGATGTCCATCAAGATGGAAGATTTTTCCAAGTGCTATGATGACTGGAAAATTCGTTGGCCTAAGTGTATTGCAGCGGGAGGGGTTTACTTGGAAGGAGATAAAATGGACAAAATTCAACTTTCAATTTGATCACAGTAATATCTTGAATCGTCATCAGTTTTTTTATTAGTAGGAGATATATGTAAGTGACACCTAATGATTATTACAACGAAATAGCTTGAAAATAGTCTATACACTTCTGACTTTCTGAATTTTAAAAATGACGTCAATAAAATTGCCCGTGTTTTGTCCTTGCCCAATTCACCGACGAATTGTTTATACAATTTACAATAAAATTGTTTATAAATGTACAGCACCGTGGTGAAAACTGAATACTTTTAATATACTTTAATATACTGAATCTAGTCTATATACTATTCTTTTTTATTGGCCTAAGAGGATGGAGCCATGTGTAGAACATCACGCAAGTGAGGAAAGTTCTCTGAGCGCCATTCACTTGGGAGTGGCCAGAAATGGTTCTTCCGGTTCCGGTCTTAGACCAATTACCCTCTGGGTAGCCAAAAAAAATCGTGTGAAAGCGGGCTAAAGTTAGAAGACTAATAATCCCTACCCAAGGTTGTATGCTGGGTTTGGCACCCGCTAAACACCTTCAATGAGAAAGGCACAACAGCCTTGTATGAGAATCCCCTCTTTTGATGACGACCACTGCAAACGTGTTAAGAGTCTATATACAAAAGAGAAAATGAAGAACGGTGATCTAACAATTGAAACCTAATTTTTTAATTTTGGATGATCCAGCACCAATGTAAATGGTCAGCATGACGAGTCATCCGAAGCAGCTCCCCAGTTTTTGAGATATCTAACTGAAATTTTACACACATCCCCAAGGAACAGTTCAGTCGGAAGGGCTTATATCGGACCCCTTAGCATATAGCTACCAGACAAAGTAATCGATCAAAACCCAGCTCTCGTATGAAGGTATTTTTATTAAAGAAAATATTCTCCCGAAATTTGGTTTGGATTATTGTTGAAGACAACAATAAAACCTCCGAAAAAGTTTTCAGATCGTATCACTGTAACATAATAGCTGCCATGCAACTCAGTCTCAAAATCAAGTTCTTGTATAGGAAACTTTGATTTTTGTGAAGTTAGATTAGGTTAAACCAGATGGAGTTCAGTTACTAGGTCCATGAGAAGTATTCGCTCCTTAAGAAGCCTGCGCTCGACGCAAATTTTAACAGACTCTATTGCCTCACTATCGATACCTACTCCAGTGTATCACACCGTGGGAGCCCCAGATGCTTACAGCGTAGCCTTGCCAATGCGGGACAAGTGCACAAGAGATGCTCCATTGTTTTCATGTCTTGCTCTAGAAATTTCATGCAGTCTTCTCAATTTGCCAACCCCATTTTATGGGGCCTGTTTGTATTTTGACCATGTTCCTATAGTATCTTCTATCGAGTGCAAATAGAAATTTTGTGCAATCCGATCTTCCGTTTTGCACATGACTTCTGAAAAGTATTTGTAGCGTCGTGAACATTTTTTACAACATTCTTCGTACATATGTTCTGTGTCGTCACAGAAATATGCATGCGACTAATGTCGCTTAGAAGCATTGTTGGGAACAAAATATCCTTTATAAATAAATGAGATTATTGCTGAACCTTGCCCAATCAATACATAGCTGCGATAATGGAACGTTCTGTCTACCAGTGTCTACATTAACTTTTTTGTTTTTGTTTGAGTAAAATTATTCAGCAAAAAAGATAAATTTTGTGAGAATTTTGAATTCTTATGCCAAAACATTCAGAATGTTGGAAAAGTCCTTTGGTGATAATCGCACGGTACAAAATAATTCAAAGAGGGTCGAGAACGCGTTAACAACGAACCACGTCCAAGACGGCCGTCAACATCAACTGATGATTAACACGTTAATAAAGTAAAGAAATCGGTGCTTGGGAATCGACGATTAAAAGTCAGAAATCTTACTGACATCGTTGGTATAACGAAAGGATCAGTGAAAACCATTTTGAAAGATCATTTGGGACTAAGAGAAGTGAAAGCGCGATTGGTTACAAAATCACTTAATTTTTTCGAAAAACAGCGTCGCGTTAATGTTTGTGAAGCAATGCTTTCCGATTACCAGGATGCCATGAAACGTATTATTACTGACGATGAGTCTTGGATCTATGCTACTATTTGAGTGTTATGCGCGAAGCGATTCGTAAAAAGAGGCCGGACTTATGGACCGAGAACTCGGATTTCGCAGCATGATTATGTTCGTCGCATACTGCATTGATTCTTCATAAGTTTTTCGCCAAATTTTCAACCAATATCAAGCCGCAACCACCGTATTCGACTGATTTAGCTTCGTGTGACTGCTATTCAGCAAACTCAAACCACCGGTCCGGGGAAATCGTTTTGAGTTAATTGAATAATTGAGCTACCCACATTGAAGACTACGCCGGAAATTGACTTTTACAACGGTTTCGAGGATTGGAAAAAATCTTGGCGCAAGTGTAGTGGGTCCAAGGGGGATTACTTTGAGGGATACGATGTAGATGTTGAAGAATAAATTAAAAATTTTAAAATTATGAACAAATTCTTATTATTTGTTGCTGATATCTAAATCTTGTTTTTATTTTAACATTATATAACTAATATTTAACACTTAGAATTTTAAAGGAAAACGAAAAATCATATTTCATATATTATGTAGTTATCGGAGAAAATTATTATGAATATATTTTGATACCAGGAGCTTGCATGCTAAAAAAAATATTTTAGCGATTTTCATGAAGGATAAGAAGAAATAATACTATAAACAAATTAATGAAAATAACTTAAAACTAGAAACCCTCTTTTTTAACTACTCTAGTTGTAGATCTTCTTTCTATTCTGTGTTATATAAAAAAAAGTTTCATGATTTATCAATTTTTTTTGCTGCCCTCAACGCCGATTAAGTAAGCTTGGAAACTTTATAATCGAACCATCATGAAATATTTAATATATTTATATTTAGCAATCAGGGAACTAACACTGTTTTTATTTAGAAAAAGTGAAAAGAAAGCACTGAATTCAAATAATTCGAAATCAAGCAATTGACATTCAATTCAGAAATTCCAAGAATGACCACGGTAAAATAAATAGAAAATTACCGTTTCTTTAATACAGGAAAATCACGTGTTAAATACAAGAGCAAATACCCTAGACACTTGCTAGGCTTCTTCAATTGCGAAAGAGAATGGGGAAATATTTTCTAGCAACTGTTGCGCCAATGTAAAATCACTGTTAGGTTTTTCCCACACAACACTTAATTGCAAAAATAAGCAACAAGGAGCATGACTACACACTTGCACTGCATGCTTACCGGTTCGATATCCTGCTCCATGGTTAAATCGCCAAAAGCCGGCATCTGATTATCGTCTGAATCGTATTCCGAATCTACTGAGTAGTCGCTGGCAGCGGTTTTTTTGTAATTCAATTTTTGGTGACGTTGCTGAATACGCTCGAAATCCTCGTCAAATGTTGACGGTTGCGATATATAACGTATACGTCGACGACTGGACTCACTGTGTGAATCGCTACTCGGATTTGAATCGTAAGAGCTGTGATCGTGCAAAGGACTGTCGAAGGATGTGGCCAGCGGACGTACCACGCTACCAACGGCAAAACGTACAGTCGGCTGTAGAGGAGGACCGCGCGTTTGCTCCTCTTGATCGAAATCGTCACTAAACGCGTGTCCTGGCAAATTGGAATTGCGTAAGTTATTGCCCGAGTAGTCGCTTGGTTGTGCACTTTCCGCCGAAGAAACGACGTCGTCTGCACCACTGCTGCTCGCTGTGGTAACTGATTCGTCAGCTATGTACAATAATGCTGCTGACTTGTCCGCGTAAATGTCACTGTATATGTCGGGGTCTGGAAAAATGACTTTACTCGATGATGGGTGACGAAAATGTGACGATGATCGAGTTTCAGGTGGTGTGCTTGTTACTGTTGGTACGTGTGGTGGTGTGTACGGAGGCGGTTGTTGGTAATTCGACAGCGATACATTCGAGTGCAAAGAATGCGGAGGTGATGCAGTGTCGTCCACCAATAGTTGTGGTGCGACCGACACTTGGTGTTGCTGATTGTGTGGACGCGATTCCTGACGTTGCGCTTGTTCGGTTTGTTGCAATGGTTTATCGATAGATGCGTGAGACTCCAATTGAAATTGTATCTGCTTTCGTACTGCTTCTAATGTGGCAACTGATGTGTCTGTCTTCTGGGTAGGCGCGTCTAGCGCAACTGTAGCGTTTGTTGGCTTCGTGTGGTTTTCTTCAATGGTGACGACATCTGCTATGGCAGTTACTGTTCCTTCATTTGTGGTATCATCCGTTATTGGTGTTGGGATTGCCAGCGTTGGTATCACGTTGCTGCGACTTGCGAACTGTGGTGTGGTCGCCGACGCAGACGCTTTTGACGTAGCTGTACTAGCTTCGTTCTTTGCCCCAAAAGAGGTTAGTACTGTTGGACTTGGTTTAGGAAAACGATGACCGCGCTGCAATGGATTTGCTGAAGTGTGCATCAATTCGGTTTCAGCTTCTTTGCTTGATTTTGCTGTCACGTCACTACTACTTCCAACTGTGTCCGCCGCTTTAGTTGACGCACTTTTACTCGTTGCTTGATTAGTTGTGGATTTACCGCCTTTCGCGCGCTGTCTTTTACCGGCAACGGCTGCTGCTATACTAACTGCTCCGAAAGTTGAACGCTGCTCACGTCCCGGCGACGGTGAGTTGAGTGTGGCTGCTGCGCGCGTGCTGCCCTTGCGTACGGCGCCTGTGCTGGCCGTTGTCGGATCTACTGTTGGAGGCTGCGCGGTGGTAACTACCCGACTTGGTTTGGCAGGGGCGCGTTCGCTGGGCGGTGTGTCACGTGTACTCTGTGTGATAACGAACTTCTCGTCGGTGGTTATTGTTGTTGTTCGTGTAGTAGATGTTTTTTGTACTGTTGCAGCGGTGAGTTTTGGTGTAGACGTTGGCGCTGTACTGCCACTGGTGGTGGCTGTGGTCTTTATTATGGTCACTGCCGCTTCTTTAAGTGTACTCTTCTTCGTTTTGAGCTTCTTCTTCTTCTGCTTCTGGTCCGGTGCACTCTTGGTAGGCGATGCTACGGCGCTTTTATCTTCTGTTATCGTTACCGGCGTTTGCACGGTGTCACCGCCACCAACACTTTCACAAGCACTCGGTTGCGTCTTATCTTCAATAGGTGTAAGATAATCCGTTTCGCTTGGTGCGCCCGTTACTGCAGTGACGTTAGTTTCATCAGCTAACTGTTTCTCGCCGACTTCTCCCTCTTTTAACTCTCGCGCTGCAGAACGCTGAGTATCACTGAGTGATATTGTTACCTTGCGCTTTTTATGCTCTTCGAGTTCATCAGCCGGTAGTAAATGTGCGTCATCTACGGCATCGGTGTCTTCAGCGAGTGTTTCTTCTTTTTCTTCTTGACTACCCTGTACTAAATCACCTTCCTCATCTTCGTCAATGCTCTTCTTAGTACCACTTGCTTTGGATTTCTTCAAACCGCCGAGCAAAAAACGCTTTGCTAACTTACTTTTCTTCTTGGGCTTCGCTGCTGGCGATGCGGTGGCATTGGTGTCACCAGTATCTTCTCCGCCGCTAGATAATACCGTTTCCGGCGCTGATGCGATCTCGCACGAGGCCCCACCAGCTAGCGAACTCTCAGTGGAGGTATCCTTCGAGACGCTATATTTTTTCCGGCCCGAAAGTTTGCGTAATGCCGACGTAAAGCGCGAACGTGCCTTACTTTTACGCCTCGTTTCAGGATCGGATTGAACACATTCACGATTGGCACTCAAACTTTTCCCACTTGTGCTCGCACTATCATTTGGCGTGGCCGCAGCCGTTCTTTGCAAATGTCCCGAAGACGTGGTCGCTCCAACTTCTGCTAAGTCCAAAGTTTCATCATCCGTAAGAGTTGTTGGCGGAACTTCAATGTTTTGCATAGTACAAATGCTACTACTTTGCCGTTAGCTTTCCGGTCAAAGATTGCGCACGCCGTACTGGACGTGCCACAAACTCTCACAAGCGATTGCTTCCCTTGAATCAGTCACGAATGAACAACCGGCTTTTGACACTAAAAACACAACCAATCACGAAATTCCCTCGCGCTCTAAGGCATTCTTGTTGAAATCACCTTTAAAAAGTATTAATCGATTTTGTCGTTGGTCACACGTCCAAAAAGATTTTCTTTTATGAATGTTTGTACGTTGTATTTGTAGGGTTTCTTCTTATTTTAGATAACTTTGGCACCATTTGAAAAACTATTAGACACTTTATTGTTCATATTTATAATCAAATCAATTTTCGCCACGAAACAATCACCGAAAATTAACACCTTCCAGATTTGAGTATCCTCAAACTTTTATATATTTTTATATGTAACTATGTATGCACATCCTTTCAAAATGCTGGCCACATCAGCATATAGTACTTGTAATTTGCATCATTTTCACTATTCACCGGGTCTTCGCCGCTTGTGTCAGCCAGCAATCTCAGTCAATCACCATTCAAATTCGCACTGAATTTGTTGTGTTGTTCTGTTGGCTTTTATAAAGTTTTTACGTGTGTTTAGTGCAAGTGCAACAGCAAGTTGTTGTGCTGAACTGCGCTGAGCTGAGCTATGATGTGTCCGCTAGTCGTCAGCGTAAGCCAACCGCAAAATGTTGCAGGTGTCGGCTGGGGGGATGATAACACAGCTAATTCGTCTACATACAGCAGCAAGAATCGGGTGGTTTTCATTTCACCAGTTGCTCTGTTACGCTTTGCGTCTAAGTACATTTCGGTTTTACTAGACTTTAAGCCTTTCAGCAAACTTGGGTGCTAGAGTACACGGTAAAAATCAATGCAGACAGAAATGGTCGAAGTAAACGTGTACATAATAGAAGTTGAACCTCAAGAACGAAATGAAAGGTTGCGAAAAATATTTGAAATATAAAATGAAATTCGAAAAGCAGAAAGTATTGTATTTCTAGATTCTAAGGGCCATAAATACGATTTGTGAGAATTAAAAAAAAATGTTGTATCAATTGTTTTGAAATTTTAATTTTTATTTATACATATTTTAAGAACATTACTATTTTGAAAAAAATATTAAATATTTTTTTGAGTTATAAGCGATTGCCGATAGCGTCAAACCAGGTCCTCCACTGCTGCACTGATTTTGACTTTCTCCGTGGGTGAAACCTAAAAAAAAGTTCTTTAATTGAAGGTATTGTTCATCAAATGACCTACCGTAAAAAAATTTTTTGACAAACGCCTGTTTTTTCTTTTAAAGAAAAAGTTTAATTTTTCCCGAAATTTTGATCTTTTTGGCCTACCAAAATTCGATATTTGATCAGATAAAAAAATCTAATTTAAAGATTAACTGATGTAGCGGAGTGAACCGAGCAGCTACACTTTAAAAGACTGTGTCTCAAAAACTATTTGAGATATCGATTTAAAATTTTCAATCGCTTTTTTTAGAAACTTGACACTAGATTTACTGAGGGCTTTATTCAAACTCAACCTCAAAATTTTGTAATTCATTGGGTGATCAGTTTCAAAACTAGTTTTTTAAAGGTTTGAAAAGTTTAGAATTTTTTCTATAGAAGAGAACTCCCGAAAATGCTATTTATTATCACGGCTTCTTTAGGAATTTTGATCAATTTTAGGAAAAATATACCAATAGAATTAAAATAAATGCGGGTTTCACGTTTTTTGTCCAGAAATGATTTAAGGCTGCTATTTATTAACTTGGTATAAAATTTCTTACTAATATATCCATCAATAAGAATCAAATATTTTTTTACCACTGAAACCTTTGACAAATTTATTTAAATTATTCAGCGGCGGAACTTAAAAATGGCGAAAATACGCGGCTTCATTGGTTCCTTTGGTGAAGTAGAAGTCCATGGGTTAAAGTTGTGACTTTGGAACTATCACTTGATGTTGCGAATCCTAATCGAGATGTCATCCAGAATTGCTTACCTTCTGATATCTCCAGTCGACTAAAATGCGAGGAGACGCTCAGCCAAAAATATCAAAACACGCCATTTTTCAAAAACTTGGCAGCTTCCAATATCAATGGCCTCCCATAACGACTATCAATTAAATTTTCCATATACGATATATGTTTTATGACCTCTAGATGATAGTTTTTACACGCCTTAGCAAATTTTTTATGAGCTGAAACTCTCTAAAGCGAATACAGTTTTGGAAAAAGGACCAAAGTCGCGGATGCTAGATCTGGCGAGTACGAAAACTGAGCAATATCTTTTGAATGTGTTTCGGTGACTACTATTTCTACTAATGTTCTATTTGCATAAATATCTGGTATTTTGGCTTGAGTCTGCCGTCGATGCCTTTTCAAAATAACATTAAAGCGTCGGTTGCCGAGACAATTTTCTTTCCTTTTTTGATGTTATCATCGCATTAGCAAATTTTTTACGGCGCTTTATGTCACTCAAATGCTTGAATTCTCAATAAAGTACACTCAGAATACACTAGGCAACATTTTGAATGATTTCGTTGGGGTTTTTAAAAGAGTTATTTACTAGTAAAGGCCTTTTTCCTACATAAGATTAGAAATTTTTATTTTCAGTGTACTCTTGAGTAAGAGTTTTAGTTGTAGTACGAATTAAAAAAAATTAAAAAACAGCAAAAGCATGTTTATATATAATATATTATATATTATAACTCAAATCTAAAAATTTGTTTAATAAAAAAAATTCCATAAAATCCCTTAGCACGAAACTATAGAAAAAACCAGTAAGGAAGGCGCTGAGTTCGGGTGCAACCGAACATTTTATACTCTTGCCACTTGCAGGAATGAAAGCCAGGGTAAAACCTTATGGTGATGCCAGAGAAGGAATCCAAACAGTTTTATATAAATACTTATATACTCTATATAACAGGCTCAGGGAAGTATTGACCCGATTTAACCCATTTTTGATATACAGACATATCATTGTCAGAGAAGGATTTTCCATGATTTTCAATTATATGTCTCACACATTGACCGAAAATTTCGATCAAATGTCACCCAGAGATACTGGCTTCCACATACTCGGTACCTAAGGGCTTGAACAGCTTCGGTTGGATTTGGACAATTTTTGGTCATAAGATGGCATACCTTAAAGGAATTATTTGTGTAAAATTTGATTCAGTTATATTAATTACTTGTTGATTTAAAATTATAGGTGAAGACAGACAGTCACCCGGATTTCTAAATTTTTCTTATCATCCTGGCATATATATATATAACCTATATCTAACTCGGATAGGTGAACAAAACTATATATATATATATATACTCTGTAGCAACAGGTTGCAAGAGTATAATATTGAGTTAAAATTCAAATTTGAGTTTCACTCATGCATATCATCTCATTGACAATTAGACTTTCTTTCCCTCTTTTCTACAAATAAACAAAAAAGTGACACATATATGTACTTATATACATATGTATATGTATGTAGAGAATATGTTATATATACGGGATACTCAATTCGGCGTAGCTTTTGAACTACAAACAATTGGTATTGAGTACATTTGAGAACGATCAAAAAATGTTCAAGGGAAAAGGTGTACATACTACACTTACATACATACATACATATGTACCTATGCTCATAAATAGGATTAATTTAGAAGTCTTATCACATATTTTATAAAAAATATTTTCTTTACATATGTAAAGTTGTAGATGCAAATGGTATGTATGTATTAGTTATGCTAATAAATATAAAAATATAAGTCCGTTTGAAAATACCGCTGTTTGTTGAAAATAATTGAGTCCACTGTATGATTAAGCAGTTGTCGGGCGATCTTTGAAAATTGGCATTAACATCATTTCTTTGGCGATAAAATATAAGGTCAGCAATCTAATGTGTTGGGTGTGAATATGCAACTGATTGCAAGTATGCAATACGATAGTATTAATCATTGAGAATAATTTCATTCATGCGTGTAGATTTTTTTATTAATTATCTACTAATTCATAAATTTACGTGATACATACATACATACAACTTTGGCATTGACACATTCCGGGAACACAACTCATGAATGATGGCAAACTGCATTTTTACCCTACACACTAGTAGATTTGGCAAGAATTGCACGCTGAAAATAATGCTTAAATATTTCTTGGTTAGAAAATCGGTTAGTTATTAAATAGCGACTGAAACAAATTTTGGATGAATAAATTGAATGATGATATATTTATTATTTCCAAGCTAGAAAATCGGTTAGCAAGTGAGTAGTTTTGAAAAAGCGACTAAAGCATATTCTGGATGAAAAAATTGTGATTTTTAATATTTTAAAGCATTTAAAACCCTTTAATTATAAAACACAATTCTTATCGAAATTAATATTTTGAAGTTTAAAAGTAAGTTCTTATTTAATTTTTTTATTCTATTGGATCGTCCGTCCACTAAGTGGTTTCGTTTGTTAACAACAGCTGATATTGAAGCTTTTCAGAGCCAACTTTCACACTTAAGCGCTTTACCATTATATGCATTTTCGGCATATTTTACTGTTTTACTTAGAAGGTATGTTGACCGAACCACAATGCCAAAATTGGTTTGCAAAATTTTCTTCCGGCAATTTTGATCCTGGGGATGTCAGGAATCTTGAACCCGATGTGAATAAAATTAAGTCGTCAGTCAATGCAAATCGTCGAGTAACAACTCGATAGATTGTTTACATGAAAGGTTTAGGATTAATTTCGAAGCTTGATTTATGGGTTCCTCATGTTCTTCAGGAACAAAACTTGCTTCATCGCGTTAACGACTCTGATTTGCTTGTCAAACGTAAAAGAAGTGTTCCATTTTTGAGCCGCATGGTTACTGGCGAGGAAAAGTGAGTGTAGGTCTAAATGGATGAACCAGTTCCAATCACTTCGGTGGCCGATAGTCAAGGAAAAAAGTTTATGATATCACTTTGGTGGCATTTCAGAGGAATTGTTTATTTTGAGCTTTTGACCCACAATACCACGATTAAGTGTTATGAAGTGTGTTATGATCTGCTGGACAAATTTAGGGATGAATTCAAACAGAAGAGGCCACAATTAATCAATAGAAAAGGTATAGTGGTCCACCAGGATAATACGAGACCTCATATAAGTTTGATGACTCGCTGTAAGTTTTTGTAGCTTGAATGGGATGTGCTACCACACCCACCTTACAAAAATTTTTGAATGGGAGAACCTTCACCTCAAATCAAAAACTACATGGATTTTTTCAGTGAACGGATCAAACGTTTTATGAGCGCGGCTAAAAAAGGCCTTGGCCTAAGATTGGCCAAAGGTATTGCATCAAAATGGAGAATCAAATAATTTTATAAAATGTTTTACTCAATAAAAAAATCGTGTTTAAATTAAGATTTTACTTGGTGAACGAGCCAATATTTCAAAATCATATGTAAATCTTCCGTCTGCAGCAGAGTTTCAAATGTAAAATTAATAATAATGATGAAAGTTGGATATATTCCTTAGGCCTTGGCCGAACTTCACACCTCCTACCTGTGGTTTGTAGCCTTGTTTTATCCCTGAAAGAGGGATTTATACTTGATCTACCTATTTTTGAATTCAGATTATTGATTTCTTCTCAAAATGTGCATGTATTATAAGCTTTGATCATAAACTTTTTACCCCTAAAAACTTGTCTAGCTTGAAAATCTCCAATTTATTAAAGAGTAATTTAAGTACACAAAACAAGTAGATTTTCAAACACAATGTAAGTAACGGTTAAACTACTTAACTAAAGTTTTGAAATCAAATCTCTATAATGCATGCACATGCCCACTCGTACTGCACGGATAGCATCTTAAGTAACTGAGCAGCAAGCAAACTTTGTAATGCGGAATTACAGCAAATTTCAGTTATATGTATATCTACTTATGTATATAACTATACGAAAGTATATTCAAACACAATTGCCTGTCAGAGCTCAAATAGAAACTTCGAATGTTTCATTATTGGCAACACCTTCCTAAAAGTTGTAAAGACGAGCCGAAATGTGCAAAATAGTTGCTAATGAAATATTTTTCTTCTCACCTGAATTAAGAATAATACATTTATTTATATCAGATATAAAGACAATAAATTGCCACACCACTTGTATTTATTCCTAATGTCAAAAACTCTGCTGTCATTCT
This sequence comes from Bactrocera neohumeralis, assembly GCF_024586455.1. Lineage (NCBI taxonomy): Eukaryota > Metazoa > Arthropoda > Insecta > Diptera > Tephritidae > Bactrocera > Bactrocera neohumeralis. Next base: position 19,430,445 of record NC_065921.1, on the reverse strand, counting down.
ATGCAAACTCTGTCCGGCAGGGTTTACGAGCAATTGCAAACTTTGTGGCATTCGTTCGAACAGGAACCGATCATTGACGCAGAAAGGGCGACAACAGCCGGCATTATTATGGCTTCCTTACTAGCGTAGCATAGCATATCTAACGTTAGTTAATATTACCAAACACGATATTTCCGATCGCTTATAGTTACTCTGAACGCATGTGCTTACAGATATTTGTATACCGCATCGCAAGTGGGCATGTATCATTTCACTACGTTTATAGTTCTTAATGATAAGCAGACGGCTTATGATTGACAACTAAGGTTAGAAAGAAGGGAGACATACATACATACATATGTTTACTTGTATGAGCATAAACATGCAACAAGCATATTCTGGAATTTATTATGATTGCAATAATCGATTGTTTTTGTTTTGCCTTAGAGCAATTCTAAAATACGCAGTTTGCTTATGAGCTCATACAGAGTATTTACATATGTTGGTAAGTATGTATGTCTATGCATAACTGTCTGTAGATAAGATTTTGTATGACTAAAATGCTGGACCACCTATGTGCATTGTATATAGTAAATCGTGTCAGAAGTATTGTCTCCTATTGAAAATGATTTTCTGTCACCCTTATTATCACTACATCGCCAAGCTTTGATTGGTTTAGGAATTTAGTACTGAGAAAACAAAATGGTTCCCATTAGGAGGGTGGCCTGTTAAGTCAGCGACATTTTTATACTCTCGCAACAATGTTGCTAAGGAGAGTATTATAGTTTTGTTCACATAACGGTTGTTTGTAAGTCCTAAAACTAAAAGAGTCAGATATAGGGTTATATATACCAAAGTGATCAGGGTTAGAGTCAAAATCCGGATGTCTGTCTGTCCGTCCGTCTGTCCGTCCGTCCGTGCAAGCTGTAACTTGAGTAAAAATTGAGATATCATGATGAAACTTGGTACACGTATTCCTTGGCTCCATAAGAAGGTTAAGTTCGAAGATGGTTCGAAGATGGTTCGCCCACAAAATGGCGGAAACCGAAAACCTATAAAGTGTCATAACTAAGCCATAAATAAAGATATTAAAGTGAAATTTGCACAAAGGATCGCATTAGGGAGAGGCATATTTGGACGTAATTTTTTTGGAAAAGTGGGCGTGGCCCCGCCACCTACTAAGTTTTTTGTACATATCTCGGAAACTACTATAGCTATGTCAACCAAACTCTACACGTTTTCTTCAGGCATTTCCATATACAGTTCAAAAATGGAAGAAATCGGATAATAACCACGCCCACCTCCCATACAAAGGTTATGTTGAAAATCACTAAAAGTGCGTTAACCGACTAACAAAAAACGTCAGAAACACTAAATTTTACGGAAGAAATTGCAGAATGAAGCTGCACCCAGGCTTTTTTAAAAATTGAAAATGGGCGTGGCCTCGCCCACTTATGGACCAAAAACCATATCTCAGGAACTACTCGACCGATTTCAATGAAATTCGGTATATAATATTTTCTTAACACCCTGATAACATGTACGAAATATGGGTGAAATCGGTTCACAACCACGCCTTCTTCCAATATAACGCTATTTTGAATTCCATCTGATGCCTCTTCTGAATAATACGAGTATATACATTAGGAACCAATGATGATAGCGGAATAAAACTTTACAAAAATACGGTATTTGAAAAATATGTAAATGACGTATAATGAAATCTCGATTATCACTTTATTGTGCGAGAGTATAAAATGTTCGGTGACACCCGAACTTAGCCCTTCCTTACTTGTTTTATAAAATAATTGTTTTTTAAAGCAGCTTATTTTACTATTTTTAACTCTTCCGAATACCTATTAATTATTTAATTTATTCGTTTCAATAATTTCAATTATTTTTTTCTTGATTTTACGATCGCAAAATTGATTCTCTTTTAAGAAATATTCGGTATAAGCATAAAAAGCCGAAATCGGAAATTCTACTGTTGTATTTGACAACAACCCATGCCAAATTTCATGAAGATATTTTATCAATTAAAACAGTTTTTCATAAAACAACTTGATTTTCATCGTTCAGTTTGTATGACAGCATTATGATATAGTCGTCTGTTAGCAGCGGTTCCAACAAATGCTCAATTCCTTGAGTAGAAAAGGACATATGTATGTATGTACATGAAATTTCAGATCGATATCTCAAAAACTGAGAGTCTAGTTTGCGCATATATAGACGGGCGGATACATATGTAGACGGCATAGCAGCATCGATTTACTTGTAGGTCGTGTTGTTGATCATTTTTAAGTTCTCCATTAAAGACTGTCCACATAACCGAATATCTTCCAAAACTGGACAAATTTCATGAACAAAACGTTTTCATTATTATTTTCATACAAAAGCAATTCTTATAACCGTGCATGAGTACCAATGGCCGTACACGGACACCATTTTGGTAATAGTGCTTTCAAATTATCTGCGATAAGCGGACAAGATTTCATAAAATTTGTCAAGAAATTTGTGTACAATTTACAGTTTTTAAAATTTTTATTTACCGGACAAAAACACACTGCGACAGTGGGTGTCCCGTTATGAGGAATTTGACTGTGTTTCATATTTTATGTTCTGACTGTTACAAAGTTCGTGACAAGCTGAACTGAACTGGACTGAACTCATCAGGTTGGTATTTGATTTTTAATGCCATGCCCAAAAAGGTCTACTGAGTCAGTTAAGAATTTAAGGAAATCTAAATGGAAATGAAACTCTAATCAATTTTGGTTATAAATTATTCAGCAAAAAAGAAGTACTAATTGGTTGCAATGGTTTTCCTCTGGAATTCAGTTGATTCATAGTAAACAAAATTTCCCTCAATGTAGACTGGAAAACTTTGGTTAGATTTTAATAATAGTCGAATTTCGATATATTTGTTAGTTTTGAGAGAGCTCCTCAACGTTATGCGAATCTAGACGAAAGCTCCTTTTATATGTTAAGCATTAGTTTACGTAGTTTAAGTCAAATAAAAATGTACTGGAACTACTGAACTTTACTACAAAAAATAGCGCTTAGACCTACTTCTTGACAGTCATACTATATACATATGTACATATGGATATATACACAAACGTCTAAATCGACTCAGCTCAACATATGATCATTTATATATACATATATTCCGGAAGGTCTCCGACGCTTCCTTCTGGGTGTTACAAACTTCGTGACAAACTTAATATACCCTGTTCAGGGTATAAAAATAGTGCTAAGACCAACTTCTTGACAGACATACCATACGGATATATGTATGTACATACATATGGATATATACACAAACGTCTATATGAACTTGTCGTTCAAATCATTACAATTCCCTTATAGCGCACACTTTTATTTATGCTTCTGCCTAGTGTATGTACATATGTATGTATGTTTAATATGTATGTATGTATTAAAGTATACATATGCGAGTACTTAAATTTCTTAGCTTACCACAATGACCCAATCATTTAGTTACCCCAACTTGCGTTACATCAATCAATAGTTGATTAACTAATAAATTATATTTTTAGATGTGGTAAGGATGAACCACAGCAATATATTAAGTTTCACTGTGGTTTCTGCATAACTTTTGCTCTGTTTATTGCAAATATGTGCGGGTATTGTGAAATGTGTTGCGAGTTCAGAGGCTTTAGATGCTTCAATGTATATTGGTACAAATGTTTAATAGTATATTTTATGTATTACTATCAAAGGATTTGTTGATCTATTGAAAATAAGTATAACAATTTTGAGAAATGCCTGGATTTAATCAATTGTTTTACGCCAAATTCTATCACACATTTTCATCTTTAAAGCGATTATATAGTAATAGAAACTATAGGCACATGAAAGCAAGTTGGATTAATTTGTGATAACTTCGAAACATTGTTTTCGGCTTGGCTTCTCTAGGAAATACCTTGTCATCAAGTGTGACCAGACTGATTAAAAACAATAGGGTCCTTACGTACGTTGTCAAGTATATTTTGTGAAAACAACTTGAGGTCGTTTTTTTACAAAAGATTCAGATCTCATGGTATAAGTCTAGCCCAAAACACTTCACAAAATGTGATGAATCGATGCTTAAGAGATGTTGAAAACCTCTGATATGAGCGCACATCTTCTTTAACTTTTTCAAGAACAGAGTTTCATGAACTTCACCAACTTTTAGGTGAACAAAACTATAATAATTTTTGCGACATATTGCGGGGATGTCTGTAATCTATAGGTATCTAGATAATATTTGGTAATCCGACGTCGTCTGCTCTTATATTATTCTTATTAATTATATAATGATAACGCAATACCTTGCTCTATGAAATTTCTAGAAATAATCCGACATCACTAAGTACAAGTGTACCCATCACATTCGAACATATTTGTTCTACTTTTTTGAAGCACAACTACTGATATGAGTACATATAAATTATTTTTCTAGAACATTCATAGGAAAACTAGTACAAGTTAATAAACTTTATATAATAAAATTTTATTACGACAGCATATATTAAAGAACTTAACTTAGTTTACTTGAAGGCTAAATATAAATGGCTTTCTTGTCTCGACAAAAAGGCGTCATACACGCATATGTGCATATGTATTATACTTGTCCAAATTTGCGAAAACAATCTGCAAAACAATTTTATCTCATACTGAAAGGAAAAAACATCTTTAAAGATTCAGTTCCACTACATACATATTAACATACTTTTGTGTGAAGAGTAAAGAACCTCATCGGATTACCAATGCAAATTGGTGTAGGAAACAGATGAAAGTCATAGGTATTTACATATAGGAGCTTATTTGCCAAATCATAGTAACTTTTATATGAAACCCATTTAATGGAAGTGAATCTACAAAACAAAGTTTTGCCATTGTAGAACTGTACGCACAGTTGCATAATAATTGTGCTTTTTTTAAGGCATATAACATTTATTTAAAATGGAAAGCGAATGAAATAGCCAAAATGTGGATTTATTATACCCTGAACAGGGTATAATAAGTTTGCCACGCAGTATGTGATACCCAGAAGGGAACGTCGAAGCCAATGTAAAGTACATAAAGCGTCCACCAGCAAGTATGAAGTGATGTTAAAACAAGAAAAAATGTTAACTTCGGTTGCTATAGTTAACCGATCTGAACAATTTCTTCGGAGATTACATTGTTGCTTTAGAAAATAACCTGTGCCAACTTTTGTGAAGATACATTGTCAAATGTGAAAGTTTTCCATACAAGCATTTGATTCCGATCGTTCAGTTTGTATGGCAGCTATATGTTATAGTGGTCCGATATCGGCAGTTCCGACAAATGAGCAGCTTCTTGAAGAGAAAATGACGTTTGCAAAATTTCAAAACGATATCTTTAAAACTGAGGGACTAGTTCGTATATATACAGACAGACAGACGGACAGACAGACGGACATGGCTAAATCGACTCAGCTCGACATACTGATCATTTATATATATACTTTATAGGGTCTCCGACGATTCCTTCTGGGTGTTACAAACTTCGTGACAAACTTAATATACCCTGTTCAGGGTATAATGAAATATCACAATCTAATTTTGTCAAAATAGGTTCTCTTTTTTCGTTATGCAGATAATTTTATGCCGTTTCTGATTTGAAGAAAATGTCTTCCGAATAGCCTCCACGGTTCCGTTTGCATCTCTTCATCCGCTTTCACAGCATTTCGTCTGGCATTTCGGCTATAGTGAATTAAATTTTGGCTTCGAGCACGTCGAGCGTTGATTTAGATTTAAGGAATTATCTACATGGGTTTACGGGTTTCGAAAAATTGCATTTTTTTATTAGCTTATTAAATTCTACAACACCTGTATAACATTTCCCTAAATTTTCAAGTTGATCCGAGTAATAGTTCCGGAGATACAGCCTTGAGAACTTGTGCGCTCGTTAGGCTAAGTGAGTCGTCTTTAAATTTTCATTTTTTTTTGTAAAAATGTCTACCAAAAATCCAATTACCAGTTTTTTCCTTCGTTCAAGTTCTAAGTTAAAGTTTTAACTAAAACAAGTATTTTTTCACTTTAGATGATTCTGTAAGGAGTTATCCTGCCAACGCGACGTTTTTTTTCCGAGGGTTCACCGGAAATGGCGTCGCTATGGCCGAGTTTAAAATATTTTTTTTCCAAAAATTTCAAAATTTATTTGTGTATATGTATTGTGTATGTCTGTAACAATAAAAAATTCTTATAAAATATTTAATTTTTTATATGAGAAAAAATTGTTGGAAAAAATGCTGCTTTTTACCCGAGGAAACCCCTTAACATACCCACAGAGAAAATAATCTAGAGCCATTAAATCACATGATCTTGGCGGGCTATTCGACTGGGCAACATCTTGAATCTAACGAGCTTCGGACGTAATGTATCCAAGCTTAGACGTGAAATATGGAATGGCGCCCGTCTTATTAAAAATAGAAATCGTGCGCTTCGATTCCATCAAATTTCGGTGAAAAATGGAGTCAAGATCTTGTTATAACGCTCACAATTGATGGTCATTTCCTGCGAAAGAAATAAGACCCGATGATGCCACCATACTACAATCCGTACCAAACGGTCAATTTTTTGCGATGCAATAGCCTTTCCTAAACCACAAGGGGATTTGACTCACCCCAATAGCGAGAATTTTTTGGCGAAGCCACTAAGCCAGAAATGGGCTTCATCTGAGAAGATGATTTTCCGATGAACGTGAATTTGTGTTTTTTGGGAAAACATGAATTTTTGTAATAATCTTGCACAATTTCAAAGCGTTTTACCAAAGTGAAACGTGATTCGTGACTTGTTTATTTGTGGGAACCGCTGATATCAGACAATAATAGGAAATAAGTAGCTTATGCAAACTGATTGATCAAAATTAAGTTCTTGTTTGGAAAGCTTTTTTATTTGATAAGATATCTTTATGAAATTTGGTGTAGATAATTGCCCAAGGAAACCCTACAGTCTTGGGGAACTAAGCATGGTAGCTATATATTCGAAAGATCTAGCAAAACTTTTATCATTGAATGCGAACCGTTAAGGTTAAGTCAGTATGGATTATAACTGAAAACAACCGCACGACAACCGGGTCTATGTAACCGGACAGAAGTGGATTTTTATTTGGCCAAGAACTGTCGGTAGCACTCGTCAACTAGTTTTCTGTTATTCTTTAAGTAATTTTAAACCTCTATAAACACCCTTTATACACATAAACAAGAATCTATTAACCAAAAGTCAACATTGCAAAAGCAGTGAAAGGAAAATGCTTTTAGTTTTAAGATAAAGGCGCTTGACTTAGTTCGTATTGAAATCAACAACTTTGAAAGCTAATACATAAACTCATATCTACACATACATCCACCCAACTATTCGTATGTATGTATGTATGTTCAAAAACAACCGCACCTCAAACGCCGATAAAAGTGAAAAGGAGTAGCGTTCATACCTTTAGCCGGTATACCCTTAAGAAGTGTCCTAGTTATGCGTGTAGTAAGCGCTGGCATGTTTAGCACGCTGATGGCCATCTAAAGATTAGCTTCGTGCATTTATTTTGAAATCCATATTTACCTGCTAGCTCTATTCAATATGAATATTTATAAAACTGTAAGCCAGTATAAATATACGCATGATTATACATATATGTAAATAGGTGTACTCGTATGTATGTACATATATGCAAATATAGGCTCATAATTATATGAAGTTCTCACTCTTTTAGAGCTGAAATCCTTTTTGCACAAAATATTACAAGCTTTAAACAGTTTAAATTGTATATGACAGTTGTGACAGTTTCATTCGCGCATTTCTATGAGTATGTGACCTCATTTATTTTAAAAGTTATTCTTCTGAGATTTATTCATTCGAAACTTCTAAGCGGCATTTGAAAAGCTTTCAACATTAATGGTGCGTAACCTATTTATTCTCAATACGGTCGTACTTATTTGGTATAATACTGAACATTTGCTCCATTACTCTTTTCATTAACCGCAGAAGTCGTGTGATGGTGAAGCCCTTTCGGTGGATAGTTGGTTGAAATCACGTTAATAAAAACTTGTAAATTTATAGTAAAAGTTTTATTTAAAAGCAATTAACTGTGTAAATCTCCTATAATACCACAAATAAACAACGTAATTTGTTGAATATCACTCATACGCCATGCGGGTCCAAGCTTCAAATTCAATTCACCACTTCATATTACACATATGTAATACATTTGAAGCTATCTGTTAAAGCATAATAATGGTAAAATATAACCAAAATTAAAATTTTGTTCAATATTAGTTGTTTCTATTTTATCTTCTTCTTCTTTAATTGCCAATTCGTATTCGAATATTGGTGATCATATAACATTTAATAATACATATGTACAATATTAATAAGCTTAATAATAATATAATAATTTAATGTTTACATGTTAAATATATCTATTGTATATTAAAAAATAAAAAAAATCGCAGATTTTGAATTGTCGCAGCATATTTCTCTCTATCTCGCGCCACATCTATAAGGTTGCCAACGTTCTGGATTTCTGTCCATTGTCGAATGTTTCGAAGCCTCGAAAGTCTATTGTATATCGTTATATAATATTATCTATTTTAGGTGACGATATAAAACGTACCATATAGGATCTTTATATTATATGTAGTAAGAATTAGGTAAAATTTGTCATTTAATGTGGTCATGAATAGCTATGCATAAAGGAAAGTAGGGAGGATCTTTTACCTTACAAAAAAACATCAAATTATTCTTGGAAATACAAGTTGTAGAGCTTTCTAAGTGATATAGAATTTTGGTTTTTGGTATATATTGAATTAATATTGCTCTGTTGTATGTGTTTCTAACCGATATTTGGCGTTCGACACATTCTAGGTCATCTTCTAGAAAAAATTATGAAATTTTTGTAGGATGAATAACGGTTTTTTTAAAACGACGCTACAAAATTATACCGATTCTTTGCCATTTCATCATTGAAAGATATACGATCTAACAACGAGTCGAAATTATTAAAATTTACTACGGAAATTCGGAGTCATTGGAATCAAGTTTAAGAGCGGTACGTCCAATTTATGACAATGAGGCTCATTTCTGGCTGAATGGCTTTGTCAATGAGAAAAATATGCGTTATTGGTCAAGCAGTTACCATTGCATCCCGAAAAAATTACGGGTTGGTACGGTTTATGGGACGGCGGCGTTATTGGGCCGTACAGCTCTACTTCTTTCTATAATACACGGGCAAGCCGAATCAATAAACATTTTTTCTAAGATTTGTACAATCTTTTTTATGTTTGAGCGAAATTTGAACTCCATATGTCAAAATTAAATATTTTTGAAATTTGTATTTCCAATGGAATCACGGCTAAGGAGTCGCTGAAAATATGGCAGAAGCGTTTTGGAGAGTCTAACTTATCACGAATGCCAGTATTAGACTTTCACAAAGCATTCAATGAAGGTTGTAAAGTCATCGAAAACATGTGAGTCATCCATCCACCTCTGTTAATGATGTTAACATCGAAATATAACAAAGTAGCGTGCCTGAAAATCTTTATGTTAGAGGTAGTAGAGGATCTGGACATCTCTTAGGGAACCACTCAACTCGTTTGGTTAATGAAGTGTGTCAATGCTAGACTCGTACAAAAAAACGTCAACGTGAAACGAGTTACTGCTGGCGATATGTTGGCTTATGAATGTGACAAATCTAACAATCTAGCGAATCTACTTTGAAATCTAATTACTTTGCTATATTTAATTGTATTACTATATATTTTATTTTGTCCAATAAAGGTATTCACTCGGTTACAGAAAATGAGAGGGTTCTCCATAGAGGCTACTAAAGTATTATGCATCCCTTATGTTTCAACAAGAAGGTTCTGTTTGCAGACATTTCAACTAATTTCAGCGAAAATAGTTCATGTAAATCGGAGTTTCTCTTTTTTCACTTATTAAAGGGATCTACGCAGAGTCTAACTTTTGGCCGCTAAGATGTTTTTAAGCATATTATCGCCTTCATGATACACTGAAGGTCTTAAACTCGTATTAATATATGATTTAAAGAGAAATAATCACCTAAAAATTCTGTTTCCATTCACAATATGCCGGTATAAAATATTGTATAAGCCGTGTTCGTATCGGTACTTTCCGCTCATTACGTCTAAAGAGCTCTTAAATTGGGTTTAGTGGAATTTTTGTCTATAAAATCTATTTCGTTCAGTAAATTTCTCATATTTAGATTATTTGGCATGATTTCTAAATACATATGTATTTAAGTTATTCCTTTAACTAAGGAAAAGAAAGATCGGTATGAGTAAAAAATGAGTAACAAAATTTTTAACTACCTTCAATCTGTTTTCAATCTGTCTGCATTTCAATGAAAAATACTTTTATAAAAGCAATATAATCGACGGTTTTGAAATGCATTTATGGACTTCGGATAAATAATATATTTCAGAACAAGCTTCATATCTTCAGTGGTTGCCAAATAATTCTTTTACAACGACGAACTTGTTTACCGCGATCGTAATTATATAGAACATGTATACTTGCTTATATATAAGTATGTACATACATACAAGTATATGTAGTCATAATACTGCATACTTCGTTTTACATTGATGCTGATAAAAATTATCTCTCGACAATGCAACACACGAAGCTTCACTTTCGGTGCCGGGTGCAAGATGCTATGGAATTTGTATATTATACAATAGCATTTTCTGTGCACTCCATACCCATATGCCACGTTGCTGGCGTCTTCATAAATCATTTTACAAAATCTCACTTTTATCGTAATGACTCGAGATTTGATTATTTACTATACACTTTTCCTTGCGATAACGCTGATCTGTCTATTACTAACCATATACAATCATTTGTGTTATTCCGTTATGTCTACTTTGCGCTCGCTCTCAATGAAAAACTGCTCACGAAGATCTTTCTAGTTCTACGTAAAGGCGACAAAAGCAAAAAACATTAGCGAGTTACTAGACTGACAACTTTGCCTAGTTCATACATAAGTACATATACATATATATATATTGTATTACCAGTTTGTTGAACCACAGACACCAACAAGTTGTTTACTTTAAAAATTATCTTTAATTGTTATAAATAAATAGTGCACAAGCACTCCATGAAAATATGGGTGAACGCATAACACTAAGCAATAAATATACTTAACTAAGCACACTTCATATTTAATAAATGCTGCACTATTTATTTTATGATCTTCATACATATAGTTATGCGATTATATATATTATAAGTGACGGAGATTGTAAAATAACTAGAAGTTTTAACATACTCGTACATATATATTTGCATATTATAGCCGCTGGCAGACAGAATAGTCTGGACACAGACACTTGCTTAAGTATTCGGGAAGGTCTCGGCGAAATTGCCCACTTATATGAATAAAGCAATTAATCCGGTTTTGCTAAATTCGAAGTAAACAAGCATTACATTGTATTTGTAAGTACTATGTACTTAAGTAAATTTGTATACTTAGTAATGTTCATACTCTGATTGATAACACTGAGTTTAATCACTTTGTTTTGTGTACGAAATGAGAGTCAGTAGCTAGTTGGCTCAACATACTTACATACATACATACATTATGCCGAAATCAATAAATTTGGACAATATTCTGTTTCGACAAATATTTCTCAATAAAAATGTTCTTTACTGCATTTTGTAAATATTTAAAGTTAAGAAAAGTTTTGGAATCAACTTCAGCCCTTTTAGCTAAAATAAGCTGACAAGAAAAGTGATCCTAACCCTTGTTTGAAAGAAAACAATGTAGAAAACATCTTAACACTTTCTTCGTGACTTTCCCGCTTTTACGAGATCAAATCTTAAACTCCTGGGAGCTCACACTTTCAGACACCCCGCTGGGCTAGTGGGAATAGAAATAAAATACTTAAACAGATTTATATTGCCCTCAAAGCACTTTGTCGACGTATAAATTACAAGAGTTCTATATTATGATTTTATAAAGAACTTTATATACCATATATATAGTAGTCCAAGATCGTAGAAATCAATGTCTCAAGGACGCTTATCGTTGGCTCAACTTTCATAGTTTGCGGTATACTTAAGCACTATCTGGGCTGAAAAGTCCATGTCTGACCCAGAGATCGTGCCATAGATATCCGTGGTTGAGTTAGTAAACATTATTGACTTCTCAAAGGAGGGCGTGGTTAATATCGGGTTATCCAAGTAGAGGTACTATTTTCAATAGCCTTTTTTTTGACAGATTACGCGGGAGTCGTGTCAAGTTGTCACGTTATTTTTCTTCAGTATTGTTTGGCATTTTATCATAGAAAGACTTATGTACGTCTGAACAACGTTTACAAATCGTTCCACTTTATTACGAAAATTCTGTTCTGTAAAGAATGTGTTTCGCGCGCTTCACTCAACATAATCGACTTACTAAGCTTACTATTCGCAACACCATCACCCATCTTGAGACACAGCACTCATTATTGGATAATACTCGACCGAAAAGACCACGTCCAGCACGCAGTGTAGACAATATAGTAGCTGTCGCTGAGAGTGTACACGAAGACCGTGGAGAGTCGATTCGCTGCCGTTCGCAGCAACTTGGACTGACGTATGGAACGGCTTGGCGCACAAAATACAGCTTGTACAAGAACCATTTAATTTGAAGTTTCTGTGTCTTTGGGTTTTAGGGAACCTCGAAATGGATCACCCTTTATCTTACACAATTTTTTACAAAAGAAAAAGAGTTGCTTGCGATGTATTCTATCAAACTGGCACTACTCAAAGTCTATAAAAAATTATTTCTGTGTTGACTTGAGGAAACATGGATCCAAGGATAAAACTGAGTGAAATTGGAAGTGCTGAGTGCTGGCCGATGAAATTCGGCTAACAAGGCTTTAACAGGAATTTATAGAATTATTTGCTTCGACTCCCCCAAAATGGCAAAACAACAAGTCAGTAAACAATATTATTGTGCGATATTGGATAATTTGGATATCGAGATCAAAGTTAGACGAAATTGTTATCCAATATTTTTGTTCACGATCGCTCTTCAATACAATGTTAAACAATAGTAAAGGGCTTGTAAAAAGGAATCCACTAATTTGCATTAAATTTAGTTAAGAGTGATTCAAATTAAGTCAAATATGCACCGCTTTAATTCTTCTCCTATTGGCCACTTCTGAGCGATTGCTTCCGTCAGACGATCCGGGTCTGAGTTAATAGTTTGGCCGTGGGGCAGTGGAATACGTTTAGTAGACGAAACCTTGCCAATCCCACCAAACACTTTGCACATTTGTGACCGTCAATCCGCCTCAGAACAATTCAACCACGACCGTTTTAACTTGACCTTGTCGTGATTACTTGGGTATGTGGACTGATTTAATTACATACATATGTATGTAAGTGCTCTCAAAATAAAAAAGTTCTGATAATTTATTATACTGTTTGTTATCTTGTTGATATTTTATAATTATTTGAGTAACATATTTTACAAATATTTATTATCTATGTAGATATGTACAATATCATATATTAATTAAATCCATCTTTATTTAATTCCAGCCAACATAACGCTAAGGTGAGTGACTTTAATTTGTAAACGATTTTTTTCAAAAATAAATTTTTTTAGTTACTTTTAATGTATAGTATTTGCCCTTAAGTAAAACTAGATTTTGAGGTATACAAAATTAATGACTATATTTCATTCACTATATATTGTATAATGATTAATTGAAAATTTACCATTAAGATAATTAAATAAAACAAGTGTGTTAAAAAGCATTGAAAACAAACGCTTAGTTAAAAGATTTATACATATTTACATGAATGCTTAAACAGCACAATATCAAACGATTTCAATATAAATAGCCGCACAAACACTATGGTACAGTGAACTACAACTATAATGGACTGCGTGTGTGTATAGTTTTGTTTATAGCAATCTGGGGGAACTTATTTATATTGTAAATATATTCAATAAAACTTTACTATTTTTCTTGGAGTCTCGTGTCAACTGTCACCATGGTGGATTAAAAATAATTACACGGACTCAGGCAACCATCCGATCAATTTCACCATTTGAGACTTCTTTAAAGTTAATTTCTTGTTCATCGCTTCGTATAAATAAAGCCAAATACTTTACTTTTTTAGCTTTACTAACTTAAGCATTCTCTACTCCAAAGTTTTCTTAAAATTTTTCCTAATTCTCGGAACATACCAGAAGTATTTTCTATATAAGCTCCAAGTCAGCTGTTTTACGCTCTCATTGACATCACTCGCATACATTTTAAAAGTATTTCACTGTGAGCGCATTTGTGTGGCACTCAACAACGAAGGAAATATGAACGCCGAAACATTTAACGAAAAGCATGGTATTAAAAGTGAAATAATCGATAGACATTGAAAATCAACTATTTCTTATTTGATTATTCACCACTTTGCATAAAAATAACATACACAAGGTCAAAGGTCAATTAGCAGCTCATGATGGGGGGTAGATTTCGCAGGTGGTGCTTTTGAAACACACTAACATCATAAAAATCATGTGCCATACAACCCACTGAACGATATTGGAAAAGCGAAATTGCATGTCTTGAAGTGATTATTGCATAAAAATAAAAAAAATTAAAAATTTATCGTGTGTGCCTGCACATACACATACATACATACGTATTGCAACCGACTGCTAACACTTTCTCATAAAAGTTGGCACGTCATGTGCATGTCATAGTCGTCATTTCATTTTTGCCATGTTAATTAAGGCTTTGCACAATGTGTCTTCATACACGTTAAATTCATACTTTCATATGTACATGTATACATACATATATATGTATGTACATGTGCTGTACCTATGCGTTTACATTCGTGTAATTTTTATTTTTATGCAATAAAAATTGTGATATAATTTTGGTAACAAATGAACATACATACTTATATACATATAATATACATATGTAGCATATGCAGATATACTATAGCTGTATACTAAGTAAAGAAAAATTTTATGAAATCTTGAACTTAATTAAGTGAATGTGCCTCTGGTTGGTCATCTGCAAAATATGAGCTTGAAAGTTTAATATTTTGAGTATACATTGCGACAAAAAACTGGAAATTGTAAATAAAACGCAAAATATTTAATTATTCATGAATAATTATTTTGTCGCCATGAAAATAATATCCACCAGATGTAATACACTTATGCCAACGATTTTTCCAGTCCTCGAAACACTTTTCTTAAGCACTTTGGGGATGGCCCTAAGCTCCTTCAACGAGTTTTGTTTTATCTCTTCGATCGACTGAAAACGGGTTTCAAGGAGCGGCAATTTCAGTTCAGGAGCAAGAAAAAATTACACGGTGCCTAAGTCTGGTGAATATGGTTGTTGTTGTGGGTATTTATTGCGTTTTTGGCTTTAAATTTGGTCTCAATGCATTATCATCATGTAAAATCCATGAATTGTTCTTCCACAATTCCGGCTGTTTTCGAAAGGTTTTCTCACTCAAACGCCACAATATGGCCAAATAGAACTTTTTATTGACCGTTTGCCCCTCCGGAACAAATTCATGATGCACCAAACCACGAATATCGTAAAAACAATGACCATCAACTAGATTTTTGAGCGGCTTTGGCGGTTTTTTTTTTTGTTTTGTTTCGGCTCGTGTTTTTTCCCTTCATTCCGATGATTGTTGACATGTTTGCATGTCAAACTCACAAACCCATGTCTCATCGGCAGTTATAATTATCTCCATGAATATGGGATAGGAATTCGCGAGGTCAAGCATGTCCAAAAAAAATCTGTATACGGTACTCTTTTTGAAAAAAAATTCTGGACAGGTCGAGCAAGAACACTTTTTATGCCGAAAAGTTTGCACAAAAATCATTCAAACGGACTCGCGATCTGCCGAGCTATGTTGCCATCTCTCTAGCACTTGCTTGACGATTTTCGAACACCATATCCTTCACTTTTTCAATATTTCCATCAGTTGAAGAGGTTGAGGATCGTGCAGAACAAGGAAATTATATAATAAAATAAGACTAAACTATAAACTTAAAAGATATGAAAATTTAAATAATATAAATTGAGCACTGGGTGTGCAATAAGAAAATTTTTGCGGAAGCTTTTAAAAGAATTTTCGAGTGAACCTTTTCTTAGATACTAGCTCATGTATATATTTTTGGTAATCAACGATAGGAAAAAGAGATTGCCTCGCAAGGAAATCAACGATGACTGCTTGGACAACTAAATGCAGTTTTCTGTAAAGCCATAAGTTTCTGAGTACCGTGTACGATTGGACGCAAAGATATATCAGCGTTGTAACGAACTGGTCGGCCGAAAGTGGCCTCACCATTAAGAAAAACTTAAATGGTTCTATTTACTAGGAGGTACAAGATCCAGGACGCATCACTGCCGCGGGTGGGAAGCATGCGTTTGCAACCTGCGGATTCAGTGAAGTATTTAGGACTCGGTCTGGATGGGAAGTTTGCATGGAAGCCTAATATCGAAGAGAGCACAAAGAAGAAGAAGAAGAAATCGATTGCATTGTACTGCTCCAGAGAAGCCATTGGCAAAAGATGGGGTCTTTCCTCGAAATTAGTCTACTGGCTCTAGGACACCATACTCAAGCTATAATGTGCTATGGGATCTTTGTGTGGTGGCGCGCCTTAGAAAAGCACACATTTGGAAGTTAGAGAGCGTCCAACGAGCAGCGCTCATTAGCATGCGATGTGCTCTAAAATCGACTCCTACCAAGGCACATGCCATTTTGAATACATATATTGCAAATAGTATCGCTCAAAAGTGTATGGCCGCGAAAGTTGCCATCAGACTCAGAGTATCTGAAATGAACGAGTGTCTGTCGAAAATCTTCGTACGCTTAGACTTTATACCGGATCTTTTAGGATCATGCAGTCGCTATAACAAACTTTGGCGACTGTTTCTTCTTCCACATACCTGTGTAGAAGTTGTGGGTGGGTAGAAGCCATGGGAGAATAGAGGCAGTTAGCTTCTTGACGGGTAGGTCAAAGCTTTAGGGGAAGGTTGATGGAGGGGTTTACTGTTAGGAATTCTCTGTCAACTTCAGTTTCCGACTACTTGTTTCACAAACCGTGCGTTCAATACTGTGGGTGCCAGACCACAGAGAATCGCAGGCCAAAGTAAAGCTAATTAGCTAGCAAGAAATGGTATCCTAGCTTAGCTCTTTGTAGATGGAGAATAGGTCGGTGCTGCCCTCTTCTCGTGTGTTCTACTACTGAATGGCTGGGCTTCGCGGAACTTGACGAACGCTGGGCTACAATCTTCTCTTGGGCTGTCGCAAAATCATTTTGGTCCAAGTTTGATCGCATGAGATTTTTTCCCTCAGTAAAGCCAGCCTCTTCCAAGTTGTGAAGATTCTAACAGGCCATTGTCCTTTTGGCGTCCATGGCGCAAGTTTGAGAATCCTACCGGACGCCTTCTGACGAAGCTGAATGGAAGAAGACGCGGTGGAAACATCTCAGCACTCTCTTCTTAATTGTCCCGCGTTTACGAGATTGAGACTTTACCACTGTGGAGCTCACACTTTCAGATATCCCATGAAATTGGTGAGAATATAAATTAAATGTCTAAACAAATGTTATCGGCCACAAGATGTTTTTGTTAACTTATAGGTTCGAATTACAGAAGTTCTATTTTTATGGATTTTTTTTTCGTTTCGAAATTATATGTGTTTTCATGGAATTGAACATTGTCAATTTTTTTTGTTTTATTTCATGCAATTTTTTTTAAATTTGTTACATGCTTTTAAGCATGCTCTGAAAATATATTTTCCGTTGTGCGCTAGAATTTGAGAAGAGACAAACTCAATGGCAGACCCTTCAAAAGAGTTGAATGTTTTATTATGATGTGTTATTATTATCCCTGATGTACATCTGAGTTGGTAATTTTAAAGCTTCTATATTCCGCATTTCAAAATTTTTCCTCAACGAACTTAGGGTGGCATATTTTGCGTTTCTGCACAAAAAGCTGTTATAAAATTTTTCCCAAATAGGTAAACAACTCTATAGACACAAACATTTATACACACGTAGCATAATCAATTTACCCCCAAATTCGTAATGTCATTTTATTTACTATGGCACACTTCACACGTCATTCGACCATTCAAAGACGAATGCCATATGCCGGAACCATGCGTTGGGAAATGTTGCGTGTAGAAGAGTCGCAGACACGCATCCACCGTTGTACGCAACGAAGTGGAAAATTACGTGTACCGTGTGTCTACACACATTTATGTATTAACGAAAGCTTGGAAACAACGAGGCATGGAACACGAACTGCAGCAAATTATCGACAAACGAGCTGACAAATAGCGGCTAATGCGGTAGAGGAGCTAACTTGTGGAAATGAGTGGACCAAAGGTAAACAAACAATGGAAAAGGCGAATAAAACAAAATTGCTAAACGTAAACAGAGAGAATACAAACAAAAACATTAATTTTAAATAAAGGCTGCTGAAAAATAAAAGGGAAGACATAGTCAGAGAATTGCAAGATTGAAATTTAAGACATGGCACGTTGTAAACAATTGCATAATTGGTGCAGCACTAACGGAGCATAAAACGTGAAAACCAACAACGTTGCGCACTGCACGTTACAACTAGTACACCTTTGTAATTTAAATGCAAGCAATGTCTGCACGAAAACGGTGTCACTATAGCTAGCATAGTCTCTGTATGTTGGTGAGGTTTGATACCTTTTGGAATTTATAATGGCGTTTTGAACTTGAAAATTTCTATTTTATTAATTTCACTTTTATATCGGAAACGGTATTGTGGGTGCATATTCGACATTCCATTCCGTTTCATATTATTAACAAAAGGCTTTGTGTACTCATATTAATTTTACAAGTACTAAGTTCTCTTCTTGCCACTCTCGCTTTCCATCTTTCTTTTACTAGAAAAAATTTGAGTTTATTTATGGAAAAACTTTAAAATTATTACTAGTATGGGAATCAACCAATCCGTAACCTTAGTACCAACGAGCACGTAACTATTACGAGATGACTAGTGTTATCAAATCGATAACAACATCGGTTTATACTTCATTACCCAAAAGCGCTCAAAGAGAAAATTATAATCATGTAGTATATTCAAAAGAAATACTTACATATATCCTGTATGAAATATTGAACTTGAGTTTGGACGGAGTTTATGCGTTCGTGGCCGAAGATGAAACGCAGAAAGACGGGTATATACATATGTATGTATCTGTAGAACGTGCTCCGAAAACTCTTTTATTAGCCTGAAAGTCCTTTCACGGGAATTCTTCAAGTATGATCTACATCGATTATTTGGAGAACTACTTCACAGCAGTGTTTGACATGTTTTATTAGCCTGAAAGCCATTTAGAGATCCATCAGGCATGATTTACATGGATTACTTGGATAACTACTTCACAGCAGTGTTTGCCGCTGTAATTTTGTGATCAACATAGAAACGTGGATGGACTGGTATGCAACAGAGACTAAGAAACAGTGGATTCACCCAAGAAATCTGCTTCGAAGAGGGGGAAAACTGCTATTACTTCGGCTGGAAAAGTTGTTTAGAGGAAATCACTAATGATTACCAAGAGAAGGGTAAATCGATCACAAAACTCTATCTTAAATAAATTCGGCACCGTATTGCAGAAAAATGGCACGATTTGGCGAAGAAAGAAGTGATCTTATATCCTGACAAAGCACTGACTCAGACTCGCCGTCGTGTTGATTGAGTTAGAACACGATATGCTGTTCCAACTAACTTATTCCCCATATTTGGCTCCTTTCGAATTCTTTTTGTTTCCAAACGCTAAAAAGCCTCACGGCGATCAAAAGTTTCCATAAAGTTTTATTTTGTAGACCACCAGAAAACATATTTTTCAGATGTGTTAAAGAAGTTGGATCATACTCGTACATAGCTGGGTGAAGTGTACCGAGTTATGGAGAATTTCAACACTGTGTTTTGAAATCAAAATCCAAAATTTTCGTTATTTTTTATTTATATTATATTATTCTTAGCATATTCGAGTTCTAGGAATATCTTATACTGCCTATAAACAGCTACAAACTTGAAATGTTTCCTAAATTATTCACTGGTAAGCTTTTTGATGCAACGCTCCCAACTTCATATATTCTGTAACTAGAAAACTCAATACAAACGAATGACGCCGCTAGTTAGAAGTGGGAAGAAATCTTTTATACTTATATTGATGGCGTTTGGTTTCAAAGCATTCAAAAAATGTAACTATTTTCAGTAAGTTTCCTATGTACTTGTAGTTCAGAAGCATTAGTGCCGCAATTTATTTTGTACGTAACCGGTGAAAACAGAAATTAAATTACTCACATTTAACGTAACAGCTGATCAATTGACAAAACCAATTGTCAACTGTCAATAGATAGCAATTAATTCCACACAAATGTTTGCTTTTGTTTTATTGTTTGAAAATAACAATACTACATGAGCTTATCGAAAATGCACACAAATTCCTAAGTTAAACAATAAAATAAAATAATACGAATAAAATGCGATGAATCACTATTATTTTGACCGTGAATCCCGCAAGTCATTTGTGAAAATTTATTTGTGAGTGGACTTGTGCAGGCATTCTTTCGAATCTAATCAATGAGCATACGAGTTAGATATGAATTGGCATTGATAAAGTTTGAAGTCAGCGCAAACTATAACAATTTGATGTGTCATAAAGAAAAAAATTAAAGTTTTGCCTACATATGGTATATACGAAGGCAACGGAGGCAGTTATAGGAATATTTAAATATATAAACAACTACTTCTAAAACTGCTTTCAGAGTTCACTACTGTGTATTTTTAGAAAATGTGCTTTAAATTTGTGCTATCCAAGTTCCAACTTACCCCATTTCGTAACTGTCCATTATTGCGATTTATATCGGTGCCATTGTTTGGGCTACCAGCCGCGCCATTTGCCACGCCTACGTTCATGCTGATCGCTTCCACAGCGTTATGGTCGATTTTATGTTGATTATTTGTATGCTTCGCTTCACCACTATCTTTCTTTGTTCCTGGACTCACTATAATCTGTTGGGCATAGAATGGCTCCTCGGTGCGTAAGGAAAATGATTGCGATAGCGTAGCAGCTGACGAGTCGTTACGCTTTTTTCTGCCGAAGAGCGGAGATTGTTTCTTGCTTAGAGCACCCAATGCCGCTGCGTCTTCTTCCACCGCACTATATTCCTGAATAGCTTGTAAATTATCGTTATGCAGAGTTTTATCTTTGCGTAGGTCCACAGTTGTTGATGTCGAGACAATGGCACTTTTGAAACGATCAAAACAGTAGGGTGGTGTTTTAGTACAATTGAGGCATGCGCATAATGCTGATGATATTGTCGGTGTATTCGAGGCGTTAAAATCAAAGCTCTCGTCGTCTAGTGGGTTTGGCTTATAAGGCGCCACCGGTGGCAGTCCCTTCGGCGTGTATGGTGATGAGCATTCAGACGAAATATCGTTATTGATGCAAATACAATCGGTCAGATGGATCGAGAGTGCAGGTCGTGAATGCACCGCTACACTGCGTATAATCGCGCTGGCCATACAATGAAAAGGACGGCTCGTCGAGAAATTGTTCGCAAAGCTGGTGCGAATGTGCGAATTGATGCGTTCAAAATACGTGATTGCCGGTGTTTGTGGGACGGATATTGAATAAACACGTGTGGTGTATGCGCGTATTTACTGCAGATCGTACGGCTGGTGATCTTTGGACGGCAGTTATTATCACTCTTCACTGACGATTATTGCAATGATTCACACTTTGTTTTGATTCTTATGGTTATTTTTATTACGAAATTATCTGTTTTCTGGCACACACTTAACGGTATTACACTTGTAGGATTTTGTAAATATTACACTTATACTAAAAGTAATGTTTGGTAACCAATTTGTTTGTATGTATATGTATATGTATGTGTATATTTATATTGTTCACTTTTAATAGAATGCAAGACGTTGGGAAGTTTATCAATCATTCATGGCTTTCAAGGTCAAAGTACTTTGTTATCTGCTTGCTGTTTGTTGCTCGCTATCACAGTGCCTGCCATGAATGTTTTCTTTCATAGCGAAGTCACAGTTCAAATCTATTATAAATGCCGTAAATGCTCTGCAATTAAAATGCAAAAAAATTAATATTTAATAATTGAAGCTATTAATGTTAATAAATTGAATGAAAACTGATTATTAAATTGTTAATTAAAAAAATTTAATATTATACATTTTTCTTTCAAATGAAAATGTGTTTTTGAAGAATTAATTTTTAAATTTTTGTAATGAGATTATTTAAAATATTTAACTTTTTTATTTAATGTTTGAATTTATATAAAAAAATTAAAAACTTTATTTTAAGCATAAAATTCTTGTTTAAAATTATATATTATTCAAGCATTTCTTTGGAGAAGAGGAGTGAATGAAGGATGAGAGGAATGAAGTGAAGTTAGTTAAATTTATGTTTTCATATTAAAAAAAATTTTTGTTATCCAGTTTTGTTTTATGATTTAACCATCTAATCAAATTTAACCCAGACTAAAAAAAAAATTAATACAAATCTTCATTCTCGTCTTCAAAACAGGCGCCTGAGCCAATACAAGCATGCCAACGATTAATATAATTTTTTATGCACTTGTTAAAAGCCTCGGTTGGGAAGATCTTCAAGCCCTTCAGCAATTTTTGATTTTTTCAGCTTCGACTCATTTCTGAAGCCCCATTCGTTAGATTTTTGGTCAGTTTCGACATTCATATTCATAACCCACGTTTCATCATCAGTAATGATGAGTTTAATGAATGTGTGGTTCTCGATTACATTGCCAAGCATCTCTTTTGCTTGACAACTTGTTTGCAAAATATCCAGGTACTCGTACCAAAAGTCCATTCCTTAAATTTTTGGTCAGTTTCAACGTTCAAAAATCCACATTTCAGCACCAGTGAACTTGATGAATGTAGGGTCCTCAGTTACGTTGTCAAGCATCTCTTTTGCGACCTGTATTTGACAACTTGTTTGCAAAAGATCCAGGTACTCCTACCAAAAGTCTAGCATTGTCAAGCATCATACGTAAAATACCAACCATAAAGTGTTGAGTTGATCTATAAGAGATGCGGAGATGCTTTGCTATCTTTCTGATGCCAACATTATAATTTTCAAGTACTGTTTTTATACTCCTTTCGATGCTATCGTTACTAACAGAGTTGGACGACTTACATGAGGCTAGTTTTTGATGAATTCACGACCCTCAGAAGCTTTGGGTCACTTAAATTTTTTTGTTCGTGATAAAGTAGACTGCCGAAAACACTTCTCCTAAAATTTTCAAGATCCTTAGCCGTAATTGAAAGCACAAAATTCAAAGCAAACTCATTGTTAATTTTTTTCTATCGTAAAAACTGTTAAACAAACTGTTCGCCACGCCCACAAACAGCTTCCTAATACACATTATTTGACAGCTAATAGTTGTAGTTTTTATCAGTCCGGATCAAATTTGATCACATGCTAAATAGGTTTACTCCGAATTTTCCCTTGTTATACCCTGAGTAGAGTGCATTAAGTTTGCCACAAAGTTTGTAACACCAAAAAGGAAACGTCGATAAGTATAACAAGCTGAGTCGATTTAGCCATGTATGTAGGTCTGTTTGTCTATATACATATGTATGTATACGCGAACTAGTTCCTACATTTTTGAGATATCAGAAGCTGGCCCTTTTCCGGAATTGTCTATATGGGACCACTATAGGATGTATGGCACATAACTGCTAAACAAAAAGAACGTTCAGAATCAAGTTCTTCTATGAAAATCGTTTGAATTTTACGACATATCTTTATGAAATTCGGCATGAATTATTGCTTTAGTCTATAAATCTAGAAATCTGCGAAGAAAATTTTTCAATTCGGATCACTATTGCATACAAGCTGACCGCTCAAAATAAAGTTGTTGTAAGGAATCTTTTGTATTTGTGAAGAGTATTAAACGGGTTGCTACGATGCAACCGAAGTTAAAGTTTTTCTAGTTTTTAGATTAGAATTTAGAAGCATTCAACCTTTGTACATTTGATCATCATCAACTTTGGGCTGCTTTACGCGTTTATTTGAATAAAATTTCCTTACCACATACATACATATGTATGGATAGAATTTTTCGCAATCTTCAATCACTGTTTAATTGAATTAAAATTCATTGCTTCGGCTTACAAACCATCTTCCGTAGAGTTTAATGAACTGCATTCAGCGGTTTGGTCACTTTTTTGTTTATGCAAACGCAGAAAAGTTCTAAAGACCTCAGCGAAAATCAACTCCAAAACTGAATATGTTCAATTAGAAACAGTAACAGAAGAAAAAGTAATAAATAAATGATGAAAGTAAAAACAACAAATCGCGACGAAGCACGCAAATTTTTTTTGGTCAACAGAATTTATGCAAAACTGGTTCGAAGTATCACAACAAAAAGCAATTAAAAAGAAAAGAAAACAAACAGCATAAACAAGCAGCAAAAAAATAGAGCACCTTCTCAGCTACTGTCAGAGATATATTATCGAAATGCTGTGCTGTTGAGGGACACAACTGTAAAGGCAACAACAAACGCAATTAAAATGCTCACGGTGCTTTTGCAAACGCCATTTTGGCATTTAACTTTTCACTCACAAAACAATTGGCGAAGAATAATTGACATTTAACTACTTAGGAACACTACGGAAAAGCACGACTCCTTCGTTTACATACAGACACCGCCGAGGCATGAATACATCAAAACAAAAGCATTGATACAAATGCGAGTACAAACCTGCTCGATTTTTGATTTTTATTTTATTTCGATTTACTATACGAGTATACCTCTAACATTTGAGGCTGTCACAAAAACAGTTATGCACTAGTACATTCAACACCCACAACAAAGCAAAAAAGCTTAATACCTAGCCGTAATTGCCAGCTCTTTCTTAATTCGAGACGAAAATTTTCGAACGTGTCTTTGAAAATAAGCGAAATTTAATTAAATCACTCTAAACCCGGAAAATTGCATATTATTACAAGCATTAATATACGTATAACAAGCTGAAAATGTTTGAACCGAAAATCGCACAGCTGCGCCCACGTCCAGCCGCAGTTGTCTCACTTCGCTAACTAATTCGGCAATGTAACAGCGCAG
This sequence comes from Bactrocera neohumeralis, assembly GCF_024586455.1. Classification (NCBI taxonomy): domain Eukaryota; kingdom Metazoa; phylum Arthropoda; class Insecta; order Diptera; family Tephritidae; genus Bactrocera; species Bactrocera neohumeralis. The sequence continues at coordinate 19,405,287 of NC_065921.1, read as the reverse complement.
CGACAACGCGTCCACCAAGTCCAATGCAAGTAGAGCCACACACATACCTACGTACATAAGTTCATAGCTGGTAGCAGTGCCCGGCAACGTCGAAAAGTCGAATTGCGCCAAACACGGTAGAGCAAGCAGCAAACGGAGACCGGCGGCCAGCCAGCTGTCGTGGCAATGAGAGAGCAATCGGTCGGGCTGTGTACTGCGCCAGCGCCGACAACGGGCTTGATAACGTGTATATAATAATAGTTACTTACGCTTTGTCGCTATCATTTGCAACCGACCTCCTCGACCGAGCGTAAAAAGCAGAACAACAACAGCTGTGCTGACTTTTTGCATACTTAGTCATTGCCGAGTTGGAAATTGAAAGTGGTTACGGCTTTTAAAAAAATTACGGTTTACGAATGACATCCTTCATGCCAGCTAGTTTATTTGTTTTAACTTTCCGGTCCCAAACTGTAAAAAAATTAATTTTTTTATTGGACTTATCCACTAATTTATCCATAGAGAGAGTAAAAGTGCAATACTTCAATTGGTTGTATCAGGGTACAGGATAAGCGGTTCGTTCATATTCTCAAAAAAACAGATTTTTTATTATCATGTTTGGTGATAGTTCTTGTTACGTCCTGAGCAAACATTCCTCCTAAATATTAAGGAGTGTCCCCGTTTGGGGGGGATTTGCCAGAAATAAATCCGAGTTCGCTCCGGTTAAGCAGCCCCGATTGTAAGTTGAACACAAATTCGTAAACCATAACTTCAGTTATTCCAAGTTCGGAAGTATAATTTAAGTATCTATGTAGCTGTTTCAGAAACTATTTCATTAAATCTAAATTTCGAACTCTTAAACTAATCATTGTTTTAATAGAAACCTTTATTATCTTCTTCAAAATGGTCTTCTCTTGAGTCAATTGGTTATTCCTACTTCGCATACAACTTAGTTTTGGCTTGCTAGTGCTTTAAGACTTCGAATGAGTTTGTTTTATGATTCCAAACGACCAAGCCCAAAGGTTTAGAGCGAATATTTTAGTTTTAGGAACTGAAGCAAAAGTCACAGATAAACAATCTGGATTGAAACTTTCGAATTAGAGACTCTTCCACTCTCTTTTGCTAGCTGTAGGTTTTTTTATAGAATGATTAATTTTCCTCTTTCTCTGCTTCCCCCGGCGGGTACTGGTAGTGTTTTCATCCAATTGAATGACATGACCTAGTCGCTGTCTCTTAAATCCGTTAACTGTGTCAATGACGTCGTATATAGTACTTCGTACAGCTCATCGTTCCATCGACTGCGGTATTAGCCGTTACCTATGCGCAAAGGACCATAAATCTTCCGCAGAACCTTTCTCTCGAAAACTCGTAACTCATCAGATGATGTCATGGTTCATGCCTCTGCAGCTTAAAGCACGACGGGGATGATGAGTGACTTGTAGAATTTGGTCTTTGTTCATCGAGAGAGGGCTTTACTTCTCGATTCCCTACTCAGTCCAACGTAGCACCTGTTGGCAAGAGTTATTCTGCGTTGGATTTCGAGGCTGACGTTGTTGTTGATGTTAATGCTGGTTCCAAGATAGACGAAATTATCTACGACTTCGAAGCTATGACTGTCAACAGTAAAGTGAAAGACAAGCTAAGCAAAGCCAATCCAAGCCAAGCGAATGCGACGACTGTTTGTTTGATGACGGAAGATATTTCTTCTTACCTTCATTTACTATTAGACCCATTTGATTCTCCTGCAAGGCGGTAATACCATTAGAAATAGTTCCAAATTTATATCCAACTTTTTTGGTGAAATGCGATAGTACTCGCACTAATAGCAAGCTTTAGTATTTTCTATCTTTAATAAATAAAATTTGGAATAATTTCCTTTTGGGTATTATCTCAAGCAATAAATTTGCTTAAAGGTCTCCAAAATTGCATTCGTCTCTTCAATCTTGGTATTTTGCCTTGGTCGACATAGCTGAGCGCTCGCCTAAGATGAAAGAGAATAATATACATCTAAGCAGACCAGTTGTAGTATGTAGAGCCAACCTAAGCTCAGCCCTTTCACTTTTCATGAGACTTGTACAATTTAAGCAGAAATTAGACAGCAACGTATTGCTTAACATGAGTGACGTATTTTACAGGTAAAAATTAAAGCACCTACAAATGAGCATATACTTGCATATATGTTACGACAAATATAACAGTAATCATAAATATATACAGTAATTAAAATTTAAAAACACCTACAATTTCACCCAACGAAAATGAGGCGAAAAACGTCATCAAACGGATATTACTTCGTTCCTTTGTTTGACGTTTGTTCTTGTTATGATCATTTAACAGCGATTTGCTAAACGCTTTCATATTTAACATTACTTAACAAATATAACATCGAATGTGTTCGCTGCGTTTGCTACCTGGTATAAATGTTAGAAGTCATTGGTTTTTGTTTTATTGTTTCCGTGTCGACGATGTCGAGAGCGTTTAGCACCTAAGCATTTCTCACTGCACTTTATGTACATATGTATGTATATGTATATAAGTAAATATGTATTTAGAGATGTGTATAAATTCTCTGCGAACTCTCCGTCTTTTTTATCATTTTTGTGCATTGAATTTCAATTTGATAAGCAATGAACTGAAACAACGTATGCAAAATTCTAGAAACTCAGACAATATATTATATACTAAGAGTGAATAAGACGAAACACGATTTCATTTTATTCTCATCAAGTGATTACAAACGATATACGCGGCCAATCGAGTAGTTATATTTGATGCAAGTTTAAACACAATGTAAAATAGCGTATCTATTTATATGGTGGATTAAATTTCATTTACATAAGAGTCGATGTGCTTATTATACAATGTATGTACTATATAAATATTTCTCAGTACTAATAAACCTAATAATAATGGAGATTAGCACACGGCAACCTTATAAATATTGAAACTTGTATTATACCTTACCAGCCGCTAATGACTGTCGGTCACTGAGTCGAGTTCGCTTTATTAGGTATTGCGGTGATGCTTTAAATACGGTGTATGCACTTGAATTTGTTGTAATTATAACAATTTATAAGCAATTCCATATGAATGATACACTTTTAAACTATGCTCTCTTCCACTTGGAGGAAAATTTTTAGTGGAAATGCGCCCACATAAAGTGAGATTTATACTTTAATATTTATTATTATTGCTGCCTTTATGCCGCGATGTCTGAATTTGGTATCCCCTCAAAACTAATACGGCTGTGTAAATTGACGTTGAGCAACACCAAAAGCTCCGTCAGGATCGGGAAGGACCTCTCCGAGCCGTTTGATACCAAACGAGGTTTCAGACAAGGCGACTCCCTATCGTGCGACTTCTTCAACCTGCTTCTGGAGAAAATAGTACGAGCTGCAGAACTAAACAGAGAAGGTACCATCTTCTATAAGAGTGTACAGCTGCTGGCGTATGCCGACGATATTGATATCATCGGCCTCAACACCCGCGCCGTTAGTTCTGCTTTCTCCAGGCTGGACAAGGAAGCACAGAAAATGGGTCTGGCAGTGAACGAGGGCAAGACGAAATATCTCCTGTCATCAAACAAACAGTCGTCGCACTCGCGACTTGGCTCTCACGTCACTGTTGACAGTCATAACTTTGAAGTCGTAGATAATTTCGTCTATCTTGGAACCAGCGTAAACACCACCAACAATGTCAGCCTAGAAATCCAACGCAGGATAACTCTTGCCAACAGGTGCTACTTCGGACTGAGTAGGCAATTGAAAAGTAAAGTCCTCTCTCGACGAACAAAAGCCAAACTCTATAAGTCGCTCATAATTCCCGTCCTGCTATATGGTGCAGAGGCTTGGACGTTGTCAACAACTGATGAGTCGACGTTGCGAGTTTTCGAGAGAAAAGTTCTGCGAAAGATTTATGGTCCTTTGCGCGTTGGCCACGGCGAATATCGCATTCGATGGAACGATGAGCTGTACGAGACAACAGCGGACAACGAGAAGACAGCGGCTACGCTGGCTAGGTCATGTTGTCCGAATGGACGAAAACACTCCAGCTCTGAAAGTATTCGACGCTGTACCCGCCGGGGGAAGCAGAGGAAGAGGAAGACCTCCACTCCGTTGGAAGGACCAAGTGGAGAAGGACCTGGCTACGCTTGGAATATCCAATTGGCGCCACGTAGCGAAAAGGAGAAACGACTGGCGCGCTGTTGTTAACTCGGCTATAATCGCGTAAGCGGTGTCTACGCCAATTAAGAAGAAGATTTATTATTATTATTTGTATTATTTTGCTTTTTTTATACCCTGAACAGGGTACATTAAGTTTGTCACGAAGTTTGTAACACCCAGAAGGAAGCGTCACAGGCCCTATAAAATGTATATATAAATGATCAGTATGTTGAGCTGAGTCGATTTAGCCATGTCCGTCTGTCTGTCTCTCCGTCTATATATATACGAACTAGTCCCTCAGTTCTTAAGATATCGTTTTGAAAATTTGCAAACTTCATTTTCTCTTCAAGAAGCTCCTTATTTGTCTGAACTGCCGATATCGGACCACTATAACATATAGCTGCCATATAAACTGAACGATCGGAATCAAGTTCTTGTATGGAAAACTTTCACATTTGACAATGCATCTTCACGAAATTTGGTATAGATTATTTTCTAAGATAATAATGTAATATACGAAGAAATTTTTCAGATCGGTTCTTGCATGGGAAACTTCCTCATTTGACGATATATGTACATATCTTCACGAAATTTGGTCTGAATTATTGTTCATAGAAATGATGTAATATCGGTAGAAATTGTTCAGATCGGCTCACTGTAGCATATAGCTGCCATACAAACCGACCCATCGGAATCAAGGGCTTATAAACTGTATAAGTCCCTCATTATTCCCGTCCTGCTATAGGGTGCGGTGGAACACAGCATCTAATGAGTTGGCTTTAGGAGGGTTCGATATAAAGGCTTTAGGGTTTTTAGATTTATGGTGACATAGGTAACGGTGAATCTCGCAGTCGATGCAACGATGAGCTGCACGTGGTATACGGCGACATTGACATAGTTCAGCGAATCAAGAGACAGCGGCTGCTCTGGCTAGGTCGTGTTATCTGGATAGAAGAGAAGACTCCAGCTATGAAGGTTTTCGATTCAGTACCCGCCGTTGGAAGCAGAGGAAGAGGTAGACCTCCACTCCGTTGGAGAGATCAAATGGAGTAGAATCTGGCTGCACTTGGTATTTCGAATTAGCGCCAAGTGGCGAAAAGAAGAAACTCGCGCTGTTGTTAACACGGCTATAACCGCGTAAGTGGTGTCTACGCCAGTGAAGAATAAGAAGAAAACAACCAATATGATTGTAAACATTTTACCCGCTCGTCGAATAAATATGTTGAGTTCTTTAACAATGTTCTTTAATACAGATTTATGCTAACACCTGAAGGTATTTCCCCGGCTTTGATCCTTGTGAAAGCATAAAATGTTCGGTGACAGCCGGACTTAGCTCTTACTTACTTGATAATAATGGCTTTTTTACTTGGTTGTTTTTCGGAGAACAATTTCACTTAACGGGATTTGAATCTACAATTTACTTAGAGGTAATCATGCTTTTAGGACAGTCTTTGGAACAGCATCCCCACTCTTGAAATCATCATATACTATACATATGTTTATAAGCATAATATTGTTTAGAAAAAATATTACTCATACGCTTCGTACAACCGCGCCTTCACATGGATCTAATTATACCCAGCTATATAACTATCATAATCTAGATTAGATTTACAACTATTAATATAAAGACCCGCTCACCAACCAATTAATGCAGGTTGCCTGCTCGCGGCCAATTGTTTTACCGTTTCCCATGCTACGTATAAATAAATACAAACATATGTGTACAGTAAGTGTAAGTGAATAAATAAGTATGTCGATACGTATGTATACTTTTAACAATGGCCGCAAGTTGCTTTAATTCAGGTTGCACTAAGATCCGTTGCAAAATGTGGAGTTGTGTAACAACTTTTACACCGGCAATTATATTGTTTTATTATATACATATTTATTTACTTAGTTTTGTTGTGCATCTTGCTCTGCTCTTACTTCACTGTTTTAACGTACATTTGGTTTGAGATTATGTTGTTGCGAGTTCGTGATATTCAAAATGAAAGTAAAACTTCGTTTCTTTCTGCCAAGTAGCGGATCTTTCAATGTTTCTTTCCGTTATATTTTTTATTTTTATTTTTTTGCTGTCATCTAACAACTCACCGGAAGGTGATCGACTTGGCATTAGATGCAGAAAATCGATGTGCAGTTATCAAAAGTAAAAACAATCAATGTCGCTCACATTGAACTGGTTTGGATTGTCGGTGGATAGAGGCCTTGACATGCCGCTTAGTAATTAACGGTGATTGCTCTTAAAGTGAACATCTGTGCGTTTAAATATTAAATTAGTTGGTTGCGGTTAGTAAGATGTTATTAAGTGTGCGAAAAGTTTATTTAAAAGTGAGTGGATTACAAGTAGTAAGAGTTCATATGCTCTTATATCCATCAACTATAACCGGCACCTGCGCTTCTGATATAATTTACTGTTTACGTTTTGATATTTGAAGTACATTGTCTACATACATACTATATTATAATATAATGGTACGCATAGTCTTTTTTAAGCAGCTTCTGAACGACTTTCGACCGTTCTTGAAGCAAAGTGGTGCTACTGGTTTTATTTTTATACCCTGAACAGCGTACATTTACTTCGCTACGAAGTTTGTAACATCCAGAAGGAAACATTGGTGTCCCTGCTTCTTCTTCTTAGTTAACAATAGCGCGCCAGTCGTTTCTTCATTTCGCAAAGTGGCGCCAATTGCAGATTCCAAGCCGAAGTCCTTCTCCATCTGGTCCTTCCAACGGAGTTGAGATCTTACTCTTCCTCTGCTTTCCCCGGCGGGTACTGCGTCGAATACTCTCAGAGCTGGAGTGTTTTCGTCCACTCGGACGACATGACCTAGCCAGCGTAGCCGCTGTCTTTTAATTCGCTGAACTATATCAATGTCGTCGTATAACTAATACAGCTCATCGTTCCATCGAATGCGATATTCGCCGCGGCCATACATCTTTCGCAGAACTTTTCTCTCGAAAACTCGTAACTTCGACTCATCAGATGTTCTCATCGTCCATGCCTCTGCACCATACAGCAGGACGGGAATAATGAGTGACTTATAGAGTTTTGTTTATGTTCGTCGAGAGAGGACTTTACTTCTCAATTGCCTACTTAGTCCGAAGTAGCACCTGTTGACAAGAGTTATTGTGCGTTGGATTTCGAGACTGACGTTGTTGTTGGAGTTGATGCTGGTTCCAGGATAGACGAAATTATCTACGACTTCGAAGTTATGACTGTCAACAGTGATGTGGGTGCCTAGTGGCGAGTGCGACGACTGTTTGTTTAATGACAGGAGATATTTCGTCTTGCCATCGTTCGCCACTGGACTGATTTGCTTCGCTGCCTTATCCATTCTGGAAAAAGCAGAACTAACGGCGCGGTTATTAAGGCCAATGATATTGGTGTGCCTATAAAGTATAAACATATAAGGTGTGTTCCAAAGTGAACCGGACTTTTTGAATCTAGCGCCCCCTGGTGGCGCCATCTATGTGTCGACTGGTGCGTTAGAATTCGCTATCGATTGTCTAGTGAGAGTTTCATGACATTTCATTGATTGCAAGTGAAGTTATTGCGTTTTAAGTATCAGTATATTTGTGTTATTGGTTCGAAAATGAGCTTCGAACAAAGAGCCAACATTAAATTTTGTTTTAAAATTGGTAAAACCTTTACCGAAACGTTTCAATTAATGAAACAACTTTATGGCGTTGATTGCCTATCCTGTAGCAGAGTGGACGAGTGGTTTCAACGTTTTCAAAGTGTTCGTGAGGACATAAATGACGATCAACATGTGGGCCAATAAAAACCGTGATCACCGGAAATTCCATCGAAACTGTGCGTGAATTCATCAAAAATCAGCCGAAATCATCATTGAAATTCATGGAAATGGAATTGAACATCTCCAAAACATCGATTTATCGCATTTTGACCGAAAATTTGGGCTTACGAAAGGTATGTGCATGGTGACGACCAAAAATTGCTCAGAATCCAACATTCGAAGGACGCTTGTGACTGATTATTTGACCAAAAATCACATCTTAACCATTATAGACTGCCCGTATTCATCTGATATCGCACCGTGCGATTTCTTCCTTTTCGGAAAAATGCATTTGCCCGTGAAAGGAAAGCTTTATGCAGACGCAGAGGCCATTCAAAAAGCTTGCACCGGCATACTGGCGGCCTTACCGGCCAATGAGCAAAAACACTCGTTCGACATGCTTTTGGACCGTGCAAAATGCTGTATTGAAGCAGAAGGAGACTATTACGAATAAAATAAATTGATTTTGCCGAAAAAACCATTTGTTGTTTTTTTTTTAAAGTCCTGTTTACTTTGGAACGCACCTTGTAAATGAACTGCGTGATGAGCTGAGTCGATTGTGAAAAGTTCTTGTGCGGAAAACTTTTTATTTGACGAGAAATCTCCATGTCAAAGGATTATTGCCCAAAGCGAAACTACAATCATTGTTCAGATCGGACCAATTCAATAACGTATTGCCATTTTGCAGATAATTTCATAATGCTACTCTCATAGAAACCCTTGGCCCTTTTGGCCAAAAGCAGAACCACCGATTTTCATAAATTCACCAGCAAAATCGTTAGTCATAGACAAGTACAAGCAGCAATCACTTGATGCCAGATCTAATATAAGGTGGATAAGAACATGCCAGCCAAACTCCCGGTGCTTTTGGCGAATCACTATCGATGCGTGGGGCTGACGTTGTCTTGATCGAATGCAAATCCTCTCTGAATGACCAAAGTTGGCTACTTTGGAGCGATTGCTTACTTCAGATGGTGCAATTGTTGACAGTACAGCGCCGAATTAAGAGTTTGGGCGTAAGGGAGCAGCGCATTCTTAGAAGATTCCCTGCCAAAATCACCAAACACATAGCAAAACCTTCCTGACGTTTACTGTATCATAGCATAAAGCTATCTGAGAAGCTCTTTTATTACGAAAATTTATCTCTCTTACGCTATATAGCGTAAACCACGTAACCTAAAACGTAAGTAACCGATTACTATTGGAAAAATTATGGATATCTTTTATTACACCTATTGTGCCTGTCGCAAACAAGCAGTGAAAGGCATGAGAATACCATTTATTAAAATTCATTAAAATCGCAGGAATATGGCTTCGCGATATGGCTTGATTATGAAAAACGTTTTCTAGTATCAAGATACTAATGGAAATTTATTAATTCGTATGCAGTTACGTTATAGAAATTTGAATATGTATTTAAAATTGATTTAGAATATAATTTAAATACTCCGAAATCACTCAGAAAACTGACAAGTGAGATAGTGATGCCTACATTCAGGCGTTATGACATTAGCAGAATATAAATATAACATACTTTTAGGCGCAAGTAAATTATATAGGCACACGCAACCAACAGCACACATATATACAAATATATATGTTTATGTGTATATACATATGTAGCATTGTTCGATCAACGCTATGCCGACCTGCCTAGAGCCGTAAACAACTGCTGAACACAAGACTTTACTTTTGCTGAAAGAGAGCGAGAGTTAAGCAGAACACATATTTTTTCGTTATATCACATTTGAAAGTAGATGCTTTTATTTAACAAATAAAATTTAACACTTCACGTCGATATTACAAAATTTATAAGAAGAAGGCTTAAAATTAGCAATTGGAATAGGATTTTTACGGAGTTTGACCAACGCCGATATTGATAGGAAAATAGCATATTTGATAGACAATGATACCGAATCAATTTCAGCGTGCGTTGTATTATCTTACACAGGCAAAGAGGAAGAAAGGGTTGCGGTGACGCAATCACCCATAAAACGGAACCCAATTTGATAATTAGAAAATTCATAAGCATACAGAAGAAAAACGTAACTAAAACTGGCATATCGTATTAATATTACAGAGTAGCTTTCTTAATTAGTTCATATTAGGTAACAATAAAATATAACTACTAAACACTTATATAGGCGTTATAAAGCTATTTAAACCGAAGGAATTAGTTAATTTTTGGTTTAGTCTCTTTGTTGAACGACTTCTTGGCGTCCTTATGTTTTGGTCTTCGATCTTTGCAACAAATAGTGCGACACATTCTCATATATAACAAACGTTATCATCGTCGCCGGCAGCACCCGCGTCAAACTGGCTTGGATACCTTTGTAGAAACCGACCGCACCTTCGTATCTGCAATTAGTTTGGGGCGAGAAAGAAAATAAAATGCGAAGATTAATTAATAAATGGTGTACAAAGACGCTTACCTCCAACGAACGTGCAAGCAGTATTTTAAATTTTCATTCAATTAGCAAATAGATTCTGCAAAACTGTTTCAAGACTTACATTTTATAATGGTTTATATGTATATGTAAAATTTTACAATTAATTTACCACAGTTGCGAATTGGTTAAGATTGAAGCACGTGCACACTACTTACTTTTTTCGTGAGCTGCTTACATTTTACTGTTTTTTATGTTTTTTTTTTTTTTGTGGGTTGAGGCCCACAGGTACGGCAAGCTTGGGCATGTGACCAAAAGCATGTTAAAGGCGCTAAACAAGTTCGATCACACACGCACACTCACCGCAGGCATAAACGCGGCAGGAATGGGCACCAACTACGAGCACCTAGTAAGTTGAAAAACTACCGTTATTCGTACTTTAAGTTAATAAAACCTTTTTTGAACGCTTCAAGTATGTGTTTACCATCTTGACAGATATAATTATGCTTTCATAAAAGCTTTTTTTTAATATTTTCATTTTTTTTCATCATTTGTAATAGAACATTACATTTTTCTTTACATAAGAAGTTGTGAAGAATCTTTTTGCCAAATGAATTAATTACTTACAAACTATAAACATATGTTTTTTATATTTTTTTTCTTATGCTAAGTTTAAATAAGTGGATTTTGAGCTCATTAAAAGTGTTATACGGCTTGTTTACTTTTATTGTGCAAGATATTTACTTCATATTTTTTGTTATATTCTTTTATAATTTTTTTTGAGAACTCGTTGTGCATATTACGTTTAGGATATAGATAAAGTTAATAGCTTATATAAATGTACGTATAGATTATGATACTGCAGCTTACGGACCATAAGTTCCAACATTTACATAAGTTACGCGTATTAACTTATAAACGAAAATACGAAATTTCAAGACTGAAGTTTTTTTCTTTTGTGTTTTTGTCAAGCAATATATTTATGGACATACATACATATTTTAAATAACCTAAATCTGTTGCTTGACGTTTATGCTTATTTCCTTTTCGTTTATTATTCGTCAACTACAAGCCAATTCATTTCATATACATAACTACGCAAGAATACGAACAAGAAAATTTGTATCACAATTGCCGACAACATACATTTGCTTTCGATTAAACTTACAAGAAAAATAGAAAAATAGTTGCTGTATAATTTTTCTAAATTTACACAATTTTAAAATATACTATTTCGATTTTATTAAATTAGTAAATGGTCTAGACTTATGTAATTAAGTTGTACAGATTGGCGGTTTCAGTGATGAGAAGAATAAATTATGATATTTGTTTTTTTGTATGCCAACATGAAGAGAAGACTTATGGACTAATGTCTATTTAGTAAGTTTCTCTACAAGCTATTGGAATCTTTAACTTAAAATTATTTCAAATAAACAGCAGTTACATTAGAAGAGAAAAAAAAAGAGAGAGTAAAAGAAAAACTTAACAAAAAAATTTTAAAAAATTAAAAAAAAAAATTTAAAAATTAAAACAAAAATTTTTTTAATTAAAACAAATTTTTAAATAAAAAAAAAAATTTTTAAGTAAAAAAAATTTTAAATTGAAAAAAAAAACTTAAAAATTGAAAAAAATTTAAATAAACAAATAAAAATCAATAAAATATTTATATTAAAAGTAATTAAAAATACATAATACAAAAAAACTTAATTCAACTACAAACAAAAAATTTAAACTATTTCTCAAACGCAGCAGTTTTTTACTTTTGCTCTAAACCAAATGCATTAGAAATAAATAATCGAAAGTAATATTATTAATTAAACTTCCAACAATTTTACTGCATGGTGTAGTTTTCGCTGCAAAAAGCACGCTTGTTTTCCGTTAAGTCAATAAACTATGCGCTTCTCCGTCGCCAATAAATTGCAAATCTTTAGTTTCTTACAGCTACTTATAAGCTGACGTCACATTCTATTTTGTTTTTTTTTTTCTCATAAGTGTAAGCAATACTATATATATACATATGTATTAAGCAAATATATTTAGACACATTTCTAATTAAAATGCTGCAAGTAGTTTATATATATCTATAGTGGAAAAATTTTTTGAATATTCGATCTTTCAATTTTTTAGCGCATATGTTGTTGTTTTTTGTTATGTTTTGTTTCAGTAAAGTTCTTATCTACTTAATGGAAAATCGTTTCACACGCGAATCTTACACTTCTATTCGCTAACTTGCTTGCTTTCTTTCACTCTCTTCACTTCACTGTATATTACTTCACTTAATCTATACACAATGCTTTAATTGGTTAATTTTTCCCAAATAAGCATGACCATACAAATATTCGGTGTGACATGAACTAAATATGGTGCTAGGCCTTTATAAAAACCACGCATACGTTCGTACCTCCATGTTTGCTTAATGCAATCCCATGAACTTGTGTAATTAAGATGATGATCCTGCATGCGTGCACGTATCACCTGATAGGGATATGTGGCGGCAGCAGCGATAAGCTTCGATATAGCAGCGAATGCCAAATACTCCGATGTGGCCTGCAAAAACAAATTGTGAGGAAATATGCGTGAAATAAATGGGAATTATAAAATGTTACAAATTTTTAAAATAATTTTTAAAAAATATAACAAAATATGCTTCTAACTTTTTTAAAATTAATTTAAATATTGCGCATTAGTTCACTTCCATTTATTTTATATCCTTAACATGATATATTAAGTTTTTAACACCCAGGGGGGAAATTCGGAGACCCTATAAAGTACATATAAATGATCAGCGTACCAATCAGCGTCGATGGCAGCCATGTCCATCTCCCTGTCTGCCTGTACATACGCGAACTAGTCCTTTAGTTTGAGATATCGGTTTGAAATTTTGCATACGGTCTTTCTCACTACGAAGCTGCTCATTTGTGAGAAGCGTCGATATCGGATCACTAGAGCATATGGCCGCCATACAAACTTAACGATCAAAATTAAGTTCTTGTATGAATTTCTTTTTGAAGAGATAACTCCATGAAATTTAGCATGGATTATTATACAAGGCAACGGTACAATTTCCGTAGCATTTTTTAAATCAAACCACTGTAATATTAATGTGAAAAACAGCTGTCAGAGTTCCTTTTTTTCATTCACAACAGATTGAAATTGGCCATTTTTAACAATGTTGCCAACGAAAAGTCAGGATTAATTGGGAGTTACCAACGGAGTTAACTTCACTAATTCCTGAATTAATCCGGATTAAAGCAGTTAACGCTGCCGTCTGTCCAGCCTATAACATATAGTTGTCATACAAACTGATTGATTATTCTCTTTTACGTTTGAAAAGTTTTTAACGTTTTTTTATTTGCGAATTTAAGAAATGATTAGAAAAGTCCACCTCACACTACCCGCACGCCCGTAATCGTTTACTGTTACCTGTGACAGTTTAATTAAATCGCTTTGGAAAGGAAGCACTTGTGCTTGAACAACAAAAAAAAACTTCGGTATAAGCAAAATTTATTACCATGTTTTTCGGCAGAAAGTAATTAACAAAAAAGTGCAACGTACGAATGTTTGTGGTATATTGATTCCGTGTTATCATTTTTGTGATAAAGATAATAAATAAGCAAACAGACAAATTTCTGCGAAAAAGTCGCTCGACATACAAGTATATTTCAAAGTCAAACACACGCTATACATATTGTACATTGTGTTATTTGGATGATGGCCAAAAGAAAAACACTCATTCACACATTTTAAGAATGAAGAGCGGAAAATTGCGCGTGTGGCCATCGGCAAATCATGTGATGCTTGTATGGGCTCTTATAGTTATGTAGCTTATATAGGCGAAGGATATGCAAATTGAGATTCTAACTAGTCAATATGTATAAACATGTTTATTACGGATGGGTAAAATAAGTAAGACGCGTGTGTAGGCTGAAATTGCGTATTTTTTGGTTTTTTTGTTGCAAAAAAATATAATAATAGGAATAAAAGTGTGGCTAACACATTTCCCTTATTAATCTAATTTCTTTTTATTTTTTTTTTTTTTATTTTTTAAATGTTAACATTTTTTTAAATTATTTTTTTAATTTTAAAATTTTTTTTTTTTTTTTTTTTAATTATTTTTTTTTTTTTTAATTTTTTTTTTTTTTTTTTTTACTTAAACAATTTTTATATTTACTTTTTTTTATATTTTAAAATTTTTGTTTTACTTACCAATTTCGTATCGATCGGCAATTTGCGGTATGTATTGTAATAGTTCTTCATCTCCTCATAGGTCATGAATTGCAAAGCACCATGAGACACGCCAAGTATGCCGGGTACAAAGCCCTGCAATTAAACATTAAAACAAAACAACAAAAAATTAATATATATTTTATAGTAATATTTATCATTTAACAAACTTACCCGGTACAAACCACGTACACCCTCCTTGCGGTAGATCTGCGCCAGCGCATCCACCATACCGCGATATTCAGTGTGTTTGCTCGAAGCCTCAGCGCCATATTGTAAGCACAAACGGGTCTTCACCACCCAAATGGGGTTTGTAAGAATCAGCGTGAGCACACCAGACTCAGCAGCGGCCAACATATGCAATGTCGGACCCAATGGCTGTGTCGTATTGCCGCCCTGAATGAAGGTCTTAATTGTGTTGTAACTGTAAAAAAAATATATGAAAAACGCATAAATTAATTTGATATTCAGGCGTTTACATGCGCACAAATACTTACAACATGAAATAGAGACCCCATGAGGAACCTGAACCCCAGATATTTGGTGTGACACCCTTGTATAGGCCGCGGAAGCCTTCCTGTCGGAAGATGGTTGAGAATGCGCTGCTCAGACTGCTATATTGTGGTACTGTGGTTGTGCGTCCATCATTCACTGTAAGATTGTAGAAAGGAAATTGTTTGTTTTATTCATTTTTGTGGTTCAACTTTTTGATTTTTTTTTTCATTTGTTAATGTTCTAATACTATAAAGTTTCTACTTAATAAACGTAAGACCTAGCTAATTATGTATAGGTGTTGTATAATTTAACACCACACGGGTAATGGGAGCACGGTTTGTTGGCATTGACGTCAGTATATTTGTATTTACATGCTGACGCTAAATTTGTATTAACGGGTGTCTGCTTTCGAGAAAATATTGTATTATTTCGAATTCAAATTCTTATTTCTCGCTTGTCATATAGTATATTTTTTCTAAATAAAATAATTCTTTAATATAAATTAGTTCTTTTCAACAAAATAATATAAGAAATGTGTGTATAATTTATTCACAAAATTCTGGTGCATGATTTCGTAGCACAAATTTAATTTTCTACACATAGTAGATACATATCGTCACCTAAAATGCAAAACAACATATCATCAAAAAAAATTTAAAATCGTTATCAGATATAATAACCAATATATAACCATTTTATAACGAAAACTGTAATTTTATTTCAATATGAGAGTATGATAATCAATATATAACCATTTTATAATTAATACTCAAGTTTTATTTCAATATGAGGAGTCTCTATTATATCGATTTTTCTTCGCCTGTAAATTTTTGAAAAGTGATGTTACGTTATTATGTATTTTTAGTGATGATATATAAAACCACATATAGTATATGATGGGAAATTAAATGAATTCTAATATAAACACTCAGAAAATGTCTTTGTCTACCTGCAAAACAAGAAATGCCGAAGAGTTCCTAAAATTGTCAACCCCATAGCAACAACGATAACAAAAATATTTGCAAAAAATATATTTTACTCAAGAAAAAATATATAACAAACATAAATACATACATACATATGTAGTAATTAAGTTTATTTCTCTTTTTATAACATATATCTATTTGCATTTGTACATATGTATGTGTCACATCACAAATAACTGCATACGTCAAATACATTTTTTGTTACCACAGACGAGCCCTCTTGCGCACTTAGCTACAGATAGTCGCTTTAAAAAACAAACGGACAAAAAATATATGTATGCATATGTACACATTCACACGTATATATATATATAGAAATAAATCAAGTGGGTTTAGATGAAAGTGCAAACATTACCATTTTTATACCCTGAACAGGGTATACTCGTATTAAGTTTGTCAGAAAGTTTTTGTAAAACCCACAAACAAACGTTGAAGACCCTATCAAGTACATACATACATATACAAGTATACAAATGATCGGCGACGAGCTGAGTCGATTTAACCATGACAGTCTGTCTCTTCGCCTGCCCGTTTATCCGTCTGTCGGTATATACGCGAACTACTTTCTCAGTTTTCGAGATATCGATCTAAAATTTGCCATACGCATTTTTCTCCTCAAAAAACTGATCATTTGTCGGAACCGTCAACATTGGACCACTATAGCATATAGCTGCTCCACAAACTGAATGATCAAAATCAAGTTTTTGTACAGAAACCTTTTTTATTTGACCAAATATCTTCACGAAATTTGACAAAGATTACCTTTCAATCTTCAAATAAATTATTCAGATAAGATCACAATAGCATATTGCAGCGATAGGAACTGACCGATCAAAATAAATTTTTTTAATGGAAACCGTTTTATTTGTGAACCGTTCGAACGAAGTTAAGGTTTTTCCTTGTTTCAATTTAAAAAAGTAAATGAAATGAACTGCAAATTAAGTAAAAACCATTTTCATATATTATTTTATACGCTGATAAAGAAAATTGAAATTCTAAATAAGTTTAAAACTTAATATTTTTAGTATACATAACGCTTTTAAAAAAAAACAGAATAATGCATTATTTTTCTTTAAATAAAAAAAAATAAAAAATAAAACTTTACTTTCATTAAAAGTAAAATCTACAGAATGTGTTGTCACCCTTAAAAACAAAAATTCAATGCAAAAAATTTTATACCACTTGCTTGTTATTCTCACGTCCGTAACCCTTGGCCCATTGTCGAATATTCGAATATGTGACAATAACAAAATATATAATTAACACAAAAACATCAGATATTTTTAATAGTCAACCTGCTATCGCTTAGTAGCAAGCTATTAATGCTAAATACCCATCAACTCAGCTGTTAAAAAAAATAATAATAATAACATGCAAAAATTAATAGCTGCTATCGCCCGACCGAACAGATCACTAATATTTATGAAAACGCTTATCAGAATAATGATAAATGTATATATTATATTTAGTTATTTTCAGGCATAGCAACGTGCTAAACTTTTGCTGTTTAGAAATCATTATTTTTCTATTACATATATTTATTATTTGATGGAATATATATAAATATTTGCATATTTAACATTATAGCTTTATTTACAAAATGCAAGCATTCATATTTGACATGAGCCATTAGATAGCAATTAGATAAGCCATGCCAGTTTCGGCAAAAACATTTATAATAATTATATTTTCGTTATCGCCGGACCGTTAATGTACATGTGGCAAAAAATAAAGAACAACTTCAAGTGTTGACAACATTCTAAGCTAAAAATACAATAACAGTAATAAAAACTCAATTCAGTATGATGAGCAAAACAACTTCAGAACTTCGCTGTACAGTCTGTATAGCAGTTTCTTAGTTGTTTTCGCAGCATTTGGCTAAAAAATGGCCATGTGCTCAAAAAAAGGGGCTCGTCACTGGCACGTTTACGCACACGATGTTTTCACATCGAAATAGCTATTTTTAGACATTACAATTTCATTAGCTGATTCGCACTTCTACGAGTTGCTTACGTAAGTAGTTAATAGTTTCGCTGCTGACAGAAATATTTCTTGTATTTTTTAATTAAAGCAATGGAGAACTGCAATATTCTGTTAGAAATTAATATTAATTGTAATACTGCAAAGCTTTTGTCCTCCACTCATAAGCACAAAATGCAGTCATTTAGTTGGCAACAAATTTTACAGGAGATTTGCTGGCCTTGAGCTGGGCTTGAGGCGACCACATCAACTCGCTCATAGAAGCTAGCAAGTCTATGTGTGCAGAAAAACAAGTTTTTATTACAAAAAAATATAAGAAAGAAGTAGAAGACGCAAAAGAAAAAATGTTAACTTCGATTGCACCGAAACTGTAATACCCTTCACAAACGCAAAAAATTCCTTACAATAACTGGACCGCCATCTATCAGTTTGTATGGCAGCTATAGTGATCCAATCTGAACTTTTTCTTTTAAGATTAATTATACCTTTGCATTGGACAATAAGCCGCGCCAAATTTCGGAAGAATGTCTCGACAAATAAAAAGTCTTCAGTTGGTATGCCAGCTACGTTGTTGTTGTTGGAGCAGCAGAATTCTGCCGGGTTTACAGACCTTAACCGGATAAAAGATCCTGGTCTGTTTCGGTTACGTAGACCCGACTGTCGTCGAAACGTTGTTCCGATATCGACAGTTCCGACAAATGAGCAGCTTCTTGAGAAGAAAAGTCCGTATGCGAAATTTCAGATCAATATTCCAAAAACTGATGAATTAGTTTACGCATGTATGTATATATAGACAGATATGGCTAAATCAAGCCAGATCGTCACGCTTTACATGTTTTGTAGGACATTACACGTTTCCTTCTGGGTGTGTGTTACAAAATAGATGCATCCTGTTCAGGGTATAAAAATACAAAAAATAGTATCTAATCATTGGATTATTACTCATACATAAGTACATAAGTACACATGTATGTATGTATGTAATGCCGAAACACACATGTTGACTCATATACTAAACTTAAAAACTGCATTTGGAGGTCTTTTCAAGCAAATGATTAAATTAAAAAAAAAAACTTAAACAAATATTAACTGCTTTTGTTTTATATTGACTGCATACACGACAAAACTTACGAATTAAAAAAAAAACACATAGTAAAACTGATGGAAACATGAACACATAACAAAACAAAAAACATAAATAAATGTTTATAATACACGTCAATAGGTTGATAACATTGTTCAATGTAAGTTAACAACCGACTAAACAACATTGCAATGGGGCAACAGTCAGGAAGTGAGTGCGTGCACCAATATTTTCCGTGTAAACAAAAAACTAAACAGTCGAAACAAAGCAATATTCAGGTTTCCAGCTCGCTGTGGCAGTTGCATTTTGAAGTTTTGCTTTTGCACAGTCAAATGAGATGACTCACCCAATTCAACAGTTTATAGCCAGTACTTACTGACGGGCGGACGGGTGCGACAGAAAAACCGAGGCAACGAAGCAAATGTTTACGAACCCTGGGCAAAATCACTTGAAAGCGCTTAGCAACACGCTGATATAGTACACTCGATCACTCACACACAGCAATGGGTTGAGTATAAAAGAAGCAAACATTTCAAATAGACAGGAGCGTAGTATATACCACAAAGAACGTATCGAATAATAAACATTGATGGAAATAGGTACATACCTAAGTATATATGTACATAGATAGGTATATTAGAGAGTAAATGCAGACATAGGCTAGGTTTTTTTTGCTTTTAGTAGTCATACGAGTTTTTAACTCTTTTTCACTTTAGCATTGTCTGTGTTTGTTGTTTGAATAATGAATATAGGTATCATGGCAGTGTTGAAATCACGTGATGTTTGAATGTACATATAAATAAACAAATTTTATGCACACACTACATACATACATATGTATAGAAATTAGTCTGAAATTAACAGAATTTAAATTGAATTTTTTATGAGGAATATTTTTCGAGAAATTTCAGTTCAAATGTATTTCTTTATTTTAATAAAGCTGAACACTTTGTTACTGAAACAATATTCTCCCCCAGTGATGTACATATGTATGTATGAACTTTTGTTTGATGCCTCTAAACAAAACACAATAACAAATCAATTGTTAAGTACATACTTGTATGTATGTAAGTATGTATGTACATATGGTGCACACAAAGAAACTAGCGTGTCATTAGAGATTTCTCAAGAATGTCGTTACTCAATCTGTGGCATTTTTCACAATGGCAAGTATGAAATACACGAGACGTAATCTTTTATGTATTAAACAGCTGACAGACAAGAATGTTTTTCATATACAAAATGGTTTATTTGGCATTCTAATAGACTACATTAGCAAATATGAGAGCTGAGATAAAAGAATATCCAATAAGAATAACCTAAGGTTTCAAAAACTTCTAAATTAAAAAAAAATTAGATTAATAGATTAAAATATGCATGACAATATTTTTCATCCAAGTGATTTTCAGTTAATAATTAAAAGTGTATTCAACAATATTTGGTTTACTGTCCGCTTAATAGAAAATAATCAATGTAAATAATAATACACAAAAACAAATTTCAATTACAACTAGAAACAACTAGACTAGTTGGAAAAATAATGTGGATTAGTACCGTCGGTCAGACGTGCCATTGAAACCAATCAGCAATTACTTCCTATACATTAAGCACATATTGTTACAAAGCAATACAACTTAGGCATCAGGGTTATTTGCTTGAAAAATTTTTATTAAATTTTTCCATTTCACTTTGCGTTAATACATAAAACGATGCACCGGTTGGACACAGACGGTTGAAATGAATTACATATTATTGTTTACAGACGCTAAACGGAAGTGGTTGTAGCAAATGAAAATAATGTAAACAGTGCGTAAAATGTGTAAATAGCTTAATAACTTTACAATCGCCAGCTCTAAACGCAATTCGCCAAAGTTAAAAACAAATATGTTTACATAAACCTGTAAGGCTGATATCATATAACTAAAGACGCACGATTGTGTTGTTAACTAATTTTTCGTTTAAAAACAAAGACGTGCAAATAACTATTGACGTCAATCGACAGAATTTACCCAACGATAAGCTGAACCCTTCAGTTTCCGAGAAAATATGAATAATAGTTATAAAATAAGAAAAACACATATTTAAAAAAAAAGATTGGTGCGACAGTGTCATCAGCTGACATGTGCCGATAATTATCGGCACAAGCTTTTTGTAACTATAATAAATAAAATTCGTTTTCATAACAATTTAAATGGTTGAGAAATAGCGGTAAACAACTTTGGTCGACAACAAGTCTCTGATGCATATAAACTAAAGTAAAATCAATAATCGGGGCGTTAATAGCATTTAACAATGAATTAGTAATAAACAAATTAAACAAAAACAAGTTGAAACGAGTGTTATTCCCCAATCCCGTTAAGTGTGCAATTGTGTTTTGTTTTCATTTTATTTTATTTTAGGCCATAATTTTTATTGTTGATTACATCTAGAATTTTGTATCTACAAATTCAAGAACTCTATTTTACGGTCACTGATATAAGGGCTTTTACAGCCCCACACTATAATATTTTATTTAAAGTTTAATTTTATAAATTCAGTATGTATTTTATATTCTTTGACTAATCAGTTCATAATATACGAAGAAACTAGCTGACCATGGTGAAGTCAACGGAAAAAACCATGTACACTTGATGTGTTATATTTACGTATGCACATACACATGTACACACAAGCCGGCTTAATGCGAATTGTATACATTACCAAACAATATGAATCTAAATACCTCCGCGCGTGTATGAAATTAAATATGTAATATGTACATATATCGCAACAATATTTGCGATGATGTCTGCAATAAGTTTGCTGTAGCTTTGGTTGCGAGTATTCGCCATTTGTTTGCTTTATAAAATTAATTCTGTCATTCTATAGTGCTTTATTTATTTTATTTCACTATTTGGTTTGGCAAAATTTCCATTTTCCTATGAACTGTTATCACGTTCCAGACTCGTGCGAACTAGCATTGGCTGTGGGCGATTATTTAGTTAGCTATTAGTTAACTACTTCAGGAAACGTATTGGCGTACAAACGTACATACATTACTATTTGAACATTGTACTCGGCAAAACATATACATAATTGGCAAAAGAGAGATAAAGTTGTTGTAGACATCTATAATTATTACTCAATTTTTAATTGGTTTGAATTAATTGACTTTAAATTTTTTGCGTCGTAGTCAAATCGCTAAAATGGATGATGACTATAGCACGCGTTCTTAGATATTTTATCAACGAAAGGTTAATATTTAACAAGCCAGTAAAAATTTACCGACTGATAATAATTCAATTATTTGTCAAATGAAGGCATAATACGTTTTCATTACCATTCAAATACTACTTTTTTTTTCTAACTCAGAAAGTAATATTATTTGCGTACTTTTTACCTATATAAAATGTATTTGTTCTAATATTGGGATTGATTGTTAAAAGGAAACTTACCAGCAAAACGAATTTTTATCAAGTCTAACGGATGCAATATTAGCGTCGACGTTACGCCACCCGAAATGCCAGCTACTAAATGCTCATATTTTACATGAGAGGATAAATTCAGTTTCCCTCCAAATTTGGTAGACTTTGTATTCATGGCAGCCATTTCTGCAGAGTCCTTTTTATCTTCCTGTTCCTTCGGCGAAATTTTTGATGTTTTTCTGTTGGTGTCGGTAATTTTGTCGATTTTGTGTCCAGTTGGACACTCGTATAACTTTTATATACAAACTGTGTATATTAATCCTTATATTTTTATAACCGACTACTCGAACTGCAGCGCTTTGTGCTTTTTGTAGTTTGCTTATTGGCTTTTTAATATTTCTAAGTTCCTTAATACAGTTTTAAACTGTGCTATAATTTTCACACGTACAGCAGAACGATTCTTTTCCATTCATTCAATTAAATAATTCTAAAATTGAGTTATCTCTTACTTTTATATCAAAACTTCATAGCTCTTTGGCGAATGTGCTGTTCCCGCAGCAATTTTTAGTTTCTAATTGTTATTAGTGTCAAACTATATAATAGATACTATTTTGAATATGTATTCTAATATTTATTTGATCAAAGGAACTCCTTATTCTTTGTGCG
Organism: Bactrocera neohumeralis; assembly: GCF_024586455.1. Classification (NCBI taxonomy): domain Eukaryota; kingdom Metazoa; phylum Arthropoda; class Insecta; order Diptera; family Tephritidae; genus Bactrocera; species Bactrocera neohumeralis. Next base: position 19,382,122 of record NC_065921.1, on the reverse strand, counting down.
TAACTGCTCCGCTAAGCTGCTCGATTCAGTTCTGGCACTGGTTTCGTCTTTTTTACTAACTAAAAAGCTCCCGTTTTCGCCTTTCAGTGTAATAGATAATTCTTTTGTAAAATGACTGCTAAACATCTTCCCGTGGAGTAAGTAATTGCTGCAATTCTTTTTATTTCAGTATATATATGAAAAATTCCTTTATGAATCGTTTTCTTTGCTCACGACTGTATTTTGTCTTCGGCTCTGCCTCTGTATTGATGATGAAATTTCATCGACCCGTTAACTCAGTCGTGGAAAAATTCACAAAATCGTCAATAAGTCGTGTTTAATAAAAATTTCCCAAAGTTTCATTTATATTCCTGTATTCCACTCCTTTTTGCATTTTCTATAAGCTTATTAAATAAATTATGTAATTCTCCGCAGTCTGCAATTTTCTTTGTTGAACTTGTAATTATTATTCTCTAGCTGTTATTCCAAGGGTTATTGATTTTCCTCAACATTTATTTGTTTACACTTCAATTGACTTATTTTATTTCTTACTGAAAATATTTTTTATTATTTAGCTTGCGAATATTCAAGAATTTTTCACACTATAAATTTTCCAAACTGTACTCAGCAAATGTCAAAATGTGACTGCTGAAATAGTTGACAGCGCACAATAATATCGGTTGGCATCGCAAGATGCCAAAACCGGTTTCGCTGATACGGGTCGGAAATGCAACACTTTAAATCGCGTTGCCACTCCACTAAATAAATTATCGCTGATATTGTTTTTCACTAGGAATCGAAACAAAAAAAAATTTCTATATAAAATTCTTATAATTATTTTTGAATTTCTATAATGTCAGAGAGTGTGAAATGAGATTGTTTAAATGTTTTTCTAAGGCCTCCTTTTTATTTTGTGGCGATAATTAAACAGGAAGTGACATTTGCTAATAATTCGTTGAAACATTTATAAAAACAAAGAATTTGAATTCCTTCGACGATTTCATTTCAAATTTCTTTTTGTAAATGTTGATTTTGAATTATATCCCTACCGAAATAACTGCTTCAAGAACTAATCTCAACACACTAAACTAACTAATCAAGACACATTTGGAACGAATAGTATTAAATGAAAATGTATTTATAAAGGTATTTATCTTGGGTTTAGCATATTCACAAACTTATATCAAAATTAACGGTTGATCAAATTGAAAGGTGAATTTGTAATTTATACTTCCTGTGTTTTTCAAATAGGTACATTTTTTTCTGTTGGTAGTACTTAGTTACTGACATCTATGCTTAATTTCACGTCAAAATATTCATTAGTATTTGAGATACGCGTCGTTTTGTAAGGCTCTAAATGTGAATTCTTCGATTTTTGCTATGTCTGAATTTATCGAAACAAAGAAGTGTGATTAAATTTTGCTTGCGGAATGAAATTTCGTCTGCAGAAACGTTGAGGATGTTGCAAAAAGCCTTTGGAGATCAAACTCTGTCTTCTAAAAATGCCTACAAGTGGTATAAAGAGTTCAAAGCCGGTTGTGAGAGTGTTGAGAAAAATGTGATGTCAAATCACCCAAAAACATCGACTGATGAACATCACGTCAAACAAGTCAAAGAAATGGTGCTTGAAAATCGTCGATTAACCATTAGAGACATTGCTGATAGTTTGGGCATATCATTTGGATCGGTGCAGGCGATTTTTAATGAGGAATTAGGCTTGAGAAGAGTCAAATCTCGAATGGTTCCAAAAACACTAAATTTTTTCGAAAAAGACCATCGTGTTAACATCTGTGAAACGATGCTTTCGGACTATCAAAACGTAATGAAACGCATCATAACTTGAGATGAGATTTGGCTCTACCCTTACGATCGCGAAACAACCGATCAATCGAGCGAATATCGTGCTGAAGGCAAGCAGAAACCGAAAAAACCACGTCAAAGTCGCTTAAAAATCAAGGTAATGTTGACAGTTTTCTTCGATTATCGTAGAGTGGTGCATTATAAATTCCCTTCGCCGGGCCAAACTGTCAACAAGGAATATTATTTGAGCGTTATGTGCCGTTTACGTGAAGCTATTTGCCTCAAAAGGCCAGAATTATGGGCTGACAACTCTTGGTTTTTACACCACTATAATGCATCTTCGCATACCGCATTGGTTATTCGTTATCATTTCGCCAAATATTCAACAACCACCTTACTCGCCTGATTTGGCCCCGTGTGACTTCTGGCTGTTTAGCAAACTCAAAAGACCACTCCAAGGACATCGAATTGACTCAATTGAGGATATAAAAGCTGAATTGATTAAGGCTCTGATGTCCATCACGACGGAGGATTTTTCCAAGTGCTATGATGACTGGAAAAGTCGTTGGCATAAGTGTATTGCAGAGGGAGGGGATTACTTTGAAGGAGATGAAATAGATTTGCAAGAATAAATAAAGACTAAAAATATAAGAAAATTCCTTTCAAGTGATCACAGTAGCATTTTCGACCAACCTCCAGAAGAATTTAGGAAAAATTGTGACGAAGATTTTTCTGCTTAAACTTAATTCGAAACCAAAAAACTATCTATTTTTAAAAAATTATATATTTTCGCGAACCCGTAGCCAATCTCCAGAAGAGTAAAAGTGGTCTGGCGAAGAGAAAGAGTTTTCTGCTATTATTTTAGACATGAACCTGATAGCAAAACTGTTAAAATTGGTTACCGTGACACCCAAAACCGATACATATTCTGTTTCGAACATCAAACCAATAATATCTGAATTCATGACACCTACTACTTTTTTTTTATCGGTTTCAATTCTGATTCCGGCAACTATCAGATTCCACAACACCCCTGATTATCCCAAAAAAATGTTTCTTATAAAAACAATCCACATTAATATTTAGTCTGGCAACTGAAAATTAACCATTAGAAATAAATATATACAATATTATCGCTCATTCGTTTTTATAACCGTTTTTTATTTCGTCTGTATAAATATTATCAAAAACTTTATTTTATGTGTAAATCACTTTTCATTCACACATATTTAGCGTTTGTATATTTTATTTAATACATACTCATGATTATTTATATGCAATTATGTTTGTATAATGGTTTGCTAGTTGAAAATCGGCAGGAAAGCATTAATGTAGCTTTTTAAGAGACAATGATTCTCATAGTATATGTATGTATGTATATAGAAAATGTAAAAGTGTAGAAAAGAAAACAACTAAGAATTACAATCGCATTTATTGAAACACATTCCATAACAAGGCATTTTTAGCAATATAAAAAGTACACAAAATAATAATATAAAAATAGCGTAAAAGAGAGACATTTCAGAACAAATTAAATATTTTTAAAATAACGTAATGTGAATACATTAAAATTATAACAAATGAGACAAAAAAAAAACAAATAATGTTCACAAAAAATAAAAAGAAATTAGAAAGTACACAAGTTTCGAGGAAACATAAAACATACTAATATCTCAAAGAAAAGTAGTAAATAGTAGCTTTCTTAATTTACGTACATACGTATACATAATTTATTGGTTTGACTGGACCTTGTCATGTTCTTCACAAGCAGCAAGCAATTTGTTTTTTAGTATCAAAGCTAGATTTTAGCGCCTGCAACATTTGCCAATGCAATAAGTTTACCTGCTCATTTATTTGCTTCGCCAGCAGAAACATTTTCTTCACACACTTTATGATTTTTATTCGCTTAATATAAAATTTACAACGATCTTGTTTTTAAGTTTTTCAGTTATCAAAAATTTCTATATAAATATATATTATTATGTTAATTAGTTATGCTTGTCGCATACTTGTAGTAGTAGTTTGCTTTATGCTTTACATATGTATATATATTTTTTGTAATTATGTAAGTATATGTATATATACTAAAAATACATTATTAATTTGGCATAAATTTTGTATAAGTAAGCTAATTTTAAAGAGGACGACTCGCAGCATTAGACAGACAGCAGAAACATGAAAATATTCACGTTTGCAGTTTCGATATTTCTTCCGATCTAACCATATACAATGTGAATTTTAGATTTTATAATTTAATATTCTTATATTCAAGTCTCTGCTATAGCTGAACTCCGTGTTTTAGTAGTTTGTAAATTCTTTTTGGTTAGTTATTCTCCTTCCGATTTGTTCAGTGGCGTTATTTTTAAATAGGACTTTTGTGAATGAATAAAAGCAAATAATTGAACAATAAGAATGCACAAAACTTGTCATATTACAATTTGTTTAAAAAAATAAATAAAATTCTTAAAATTTTTGTCAACAAATTTTGTGATTTTAATAATAAAGCAGATTGCAGATTAAAACTGAATATTACACAAAAAAATTGAAGTTTTTACTTTTATATTTTTTCAAATAAATCTAAATAACGATTGTGTATTGATTTGTATTGAATCTGGTTAATTTGGTAAGAAATTCTGCGCACACAACATTTGTAGTTCAATTATTCGCCTAATTTTAGTTCAATTTATGCATTTTTGTATTAAGAGTTATTAATTAATCATAATCACTTGCTAAAATTTTAAATTTTCCTTTGCGCATGCGCGTTGTTAACAAGCATGCAGATTTTCGTAGCAAACATTTGTTTTTAATATGCGCGTGAAGCAACAACTGAGTGTAAATACATAGTTATGTATCTTTATTTTGTTTATTTTGTAAGGTTATTTTACAACGCGAATATTTGTGAGCTAAAAAGGCAGCAACGGCGGGAGAAAAACACATACAAGTGTAAACAACTAATTAAAAAACGTTCACTATATTTATGATAAATGTACAAATAGTGTGGTTAATAGTTATACGTATGTGTGTAAATTGGTTTTAAGTGCGCCATTTGAAGTCAGTCTGAACCATTTTCTTAGTTCCACGTAGCCTGAAAGATTTATATTTTATTTTACAATGAATTCAAAAAGTTTTAATTTCATTTAGGCCTATAAGTGCATATTTTTAATTAACAGTTAATTTTAGTTTTGTAGCAGAGAGTGTGTGTAGCTTTTATAAAAAATAAATTGAACTAACTATACGAAATGACTTTGCTGTTCGAAAGCATATAACCATTCGAGGCGTTATTTTGTTTAATTTCGGCACAGCTAAACTAACTGAAAGTGTGCGCACTTAAACAGTGTGTGATTAGTCGTCTACTTAAAGCTCTCTGTTTTACCATTACTGAAAAGAGCTTGCATTATGTATAAATAAAAAAACAATACACATCAAGTTATAACTACTCTTTTACAATGGTAATTTACAAGTTTTCGTTTTGCTTTATTTTGTGTTGTTTTTTAGTTACAGACAACTTTTAACGATTTTCTAACAAGTTTCCTCTTTTTATATTATTTCTTGTTTTTAATAGTTATTTGCGATTTATTTTTTATGGTCTAACTAAAGCACATTTATACTGATTTTTGATAGGGCGCGCGTGTGTGTGTGTATGTATGTATTGACAATTTACAAACAATATATGTATATATATAAATTTTTTAATTTTATTTTAAAATGTAATAATGAAAATGTATCTTTCTGGTTTTCATAAAATTAAAAGGTGGAAAAGCTATTTATATATTATTTTAAAAATAAATTAAAAAATCGATAAAATAATATTAATATTAATACAAACGAAACGTATTTTGAATCGATAAAGCGTCGCGCAGCAAGTTTAATTAAAAATAGTTATATATAAATTTTTAATTAAAATTCATCGTCGTTCGCGGCAGTCGGATGACTCTGATCGTTGGCACTGCTATTATCGTTGCTCTCCTTTTGCGCGCCGCCATCCGTGGCCGCTTTGGACGAAGAATTGCCATTGCCGGCAGTGACGGGCGCCGCCGCTGGTCGTGAATCGGTATCGTCGCCTTCTTGTGCGCGCACAGCCGCCTCCAGCGCGCGTATACGATTCTCATGCTTCACAATGATCGCCTTCAATTTGCGTATCTCATCGGTGATATCGCGCAGATCCTTTTCCTGCAAACAACAAAAATTTTAAAAATTATTTCAGTTTGTTTCCTTGTGTTCGTATTTTGTTTATTTGGTTACTTACACTGACACCGCTCACAAAACCGCACCCGCTCGATGCATTGTTGTTATTCGATGTCGCATGATTACCACCAAGCGCTGCGCTGCTCGCACTCTTCGAGGTGCCCGCTGAGGCCTTGTTGAGGATGTTCGCCTTCTTTGTCACCGACAGCGACTTGCTGGCCGATTGTGAGACATAGCCACCCTGTACAATAGAGACACGATCCTATTTAAGCGTTTTAGCATTACTGTTCCGCTCGCTATGGGAGCGGAGGGTTTGGAAATTAACAAAGAACACAACGAAAACACAACAACGCCGCAAAACGTGCGTGTTAGCGGTGGTGGTGATGATGATGAGATTATCTAAGAAAGTTGTTGAATGTATGTGGATGGTATGGTGCATGCGTTGTGAAAGTTTGCATGAAAACGGATGTTACTTCGTAAGTAAGCTTGCATGCATTGATGTCTGCTTTGAAGGTGATTTAAAAATGTTTCTAATATTTCTAAGATGTGGAATGTATGTATGTATGAATTCGAAGCTTTCTTTGATATATAGCATGTATGTATGTATGTATGTATATTTTTGTATTGCATGTTAATGCATGAAATGATTTTTTTTATATTTTGATGTTAATAATATATTTTCTTAACATCTTTGCTTGCTGGAAGCAACAATTAAAAAATAAATATGCTTAATTTTGCATTTTGTGTAGTTTATGCTGTGAGTGGTGTATAGCGCAGTTTAACTAGCATTGAACAATTGAAACGTTTTAATTCAAACTGTAAACAAGTTCTTTCAAAAATTTCGAAGAAAAAGATAACAAATATTAAGGCTTAAGTTAGTTGTCATTCAAACAAGTCAGTCAGCTGTTGGCAGCCATTGAACAGAACCAAATCGTAAATGCAAAATACCAAACGCACAAAATTTTAAATTGGAATACAGATTTTCAAAAATCATAAAAATTATATCGTATAGAGTAACGCATATTGAAATACAGAGATTGTAGCGCTGCCTTAAGCAATAATCTTAGGATATTTTGTCAAATAAAAAAGTTTTCCATACAAGAATTTCACCTCGATCGTTCAGTTTGTATGAAGCGCGGCGGTTCGCTTCTTGAAAACAAGGACGTGTGCAAAATTTCAAATCAGTATCTCAGAAACTGAATAACTAGTTCACGTATCTGCAGACAGACGGACCGACAGAGAGAGAGAGAGGGAGATAGAGTGGCTAAATAGACTCAGCTCGTCACGCTGATCATTTGTAAATATATGTTAGAAGGTCTCCGACGTTTCCTTCTGTTACAAACTTCGTGGCATACTTAATTTACCATGTTCAGGGCATAACAAATTATTAAATTTAGAAAAATTTGGAATTTTTATAAATGAATGAAATGTTTTGGGCTCGTAGTCGACTCAATCCTTGGCATTAACTTTCCATTCGTTTACATCACCGGATCGTTTTTATCACCGAAACATAAAATTAAACCGAAAAAAATATGTCTTGATACTAAGTCCATACCGTTTATGTATTCCAATTTTATAATTCACTGACACACTCTACACCCAATACACTTACTTTTAATGAAAATGTCAATGGTTCGGCATCATTTCCCGCAATCCAATCCTCGGCAGTTTGTGCCGCATCTTCGGCTAAGGTATCCGGATACAGATCCTCTTGAAAGAGATCCGATTTACGCGGCACTGTCATCGAGATCACCTGACACAAGCCGTTATTGTTTAGCCGGTAGAATTTAGCTATTTCGCAGGTTGTGACATCGCAGCCACGCTTTGGCATCATGCCAATACCACGTTGGGGATCTGGCGTTTGAAATGTGTTGATGTAATGCACGAACGGTGGCTCGGGCGTTATCTACAGTAGAAAAAAAAAAAAAAAAAAAAAAAAAATTAATACATTTTTTTATTTATTGTAATTTGTGCAATTACCTCAAAGTAGCGTATAACAGAATCGCCTTTACCGCATAGGTAAATCAAATTCGTGTCCGCATCGTAAAGTGGGAACATCACACCGTTTGATGTGTCCAACTCCACCATGACGATGGGTTCATTAAGAGCATCAGGTGCGCGCAGCGAATACTGACGTTCCGATGAACGATTGAAACCGGTGGTGAAGATGAGACCATGACGCAGGAAGATGGCACGCGTTGCCTTCGATCCTTCGTGACAAAGTGCTTCGCTTTCTATTTCACCGTTACGTGGATCATAGATACGTATCTTTTTATCCTTACATGTGGTCACCAATTTCGAACCGTCCCAGTTGAAACATGCACTATATACAACATCCGGATGCGAGTCGATGTGAACGAGTATTTCGCCAGTACCCACATTCCAAATGACAACCTATGTGAAGAACAGAAAAGTTGTTATGAGTTTGTATTCGTGATAAAGTAGATTCCCAAAAATATTTCCAACAATTGATTAATCGTACAAAATTCTTATTCAAGTAAGCTGTTTAACTAAAAAAAAAAAATAATCCCTCAATCCAAGTCCGGGTCAAATTTGATCATGTGGTATGGTATTTAGTTATTTATCTGTCATATTCAATTAACCAATATTTATTTTTTAATTACAAAATATTTTTTCTTCCTAGATTTCAAACAAAGCCAAACAAGCCCAGTCCGGGTCAAATTTGATCTTATGACATTTAATTATTTCTCTGCCATATTCAATTGTATCTTTTTTAATTACAAAATATTTTTTCTTCCTAGATTTCAAACAAAGCCAAACAAGCCCAGTCCGGGTCAAATTTGATCTTATGACATTTAATTATTTCTCTGCCATATTCAATGGTATCTTTTTTAATTGCAAAATATTTTTTCTTCCTGAATTTCAATTAGTAACCGTAAAATTAAACTGTTTTGTATTTTTTTTTGTGCTCGCAGGTTCTAATTCTAAAATATTTACCGTTTTCTTCTATCAAGTTGAACATCACTATAAAAAAAAACCCACCTAATATTTCTTACATTTTTTTCGTTAAAATTTTATGAAATCAATCTGATTTACACTAACTCTACAAACTTGAGCACAATTATATTCAATTAGCCTCACCTGATTGTCCGAACCCGCCGTCAGCAGAACATTCAATGCTGATGGATGCCAAAGCACAAGACCGACACGACGTTGATGGAACACCAAATCGACAACTGGTTCGGTGAGCGTGCGTGACAGACCGCCATCGGGTATTTGCCAAACCTTAACCACACAATCCTCAGAGCCGGAGGCGATGACATTGTCATTGTGCGGACACCAGGCAATATCTAGAACGGGGCCTTTATGGCCTCCCACCAATGGATGATCGGCAGCTATGCGACCAACCTGCAAACATAAAAAATTAAAAGTTTTATAAGTTAATATAAATAATAGAAAGATCAAGTGTCAAATAATAGAAGTAAAAAATAACATTAAAATTATACATATTTATTTGTATAAAAAAAACGAAAGGGAACAGCTGAAAGTATTCTATTTTTGCATATGAGTGTCAAATTAATTACATCGTTACACCCGCGTAAATATGCTTATATTCAAATGTACGCATATATATTTGTAGTTGGCCTGTGTGACGTTATTTCAACCTCATTTCCTAATTTCAGTCCGCACATCGCATATTTCATTTTCATTTACGGTCTTCAAGTGCGCCCCTCTATTTTTGCCCCAACTCTTTTCAATGTTTATTTGTATTTTATGTGGATTTTCAGTATTTTCATATTTTCGTGAAAAATAAAAATGACATAGTCGTCGAGCCACCGATTGCCACACCAGCACAATTCGCATTCGATATTTATCACCTGCTGTGAAAAACACTCCTTGCCGCACGCAAACTTGCTTGCTCACGTCACATCGGTCCAATATTTGCATATACATATGTACATATACATATATAATATATATGTATGAAGTATATTTATGCATATACATATATTTCAGGAGCTTGTGCTCGTAAATAATAGCAATGTGCCGTGAAAATGCGTGAAGCAGGTGCTCAGACTCATTCTCTGAGATTTGTAATAGCTCCCAAGCACCGAAACCGAAACACCTGACAGCCGGTCATTAATAGCATTAAATTGCGAACTAAATACATGCATACACATGAACATATGTTTATTTGCATGTCAGTATGTCTGCACTGGTTTATATTTGATAAATATATTAATTTTTTATGCAGATTTAGAAGCGTTTTATAAATTCAATTACTTTAAAATGCCATAAAATACTTTAACCGATTTGAAAGTACTAACCAAACTAGTTTTTTGTAACATATATGAAAATTCATATAGACGAGAACTGCTAGTTTACATTTTCGCTTTTAATCTTTAACCATTTTAGTAATTCGTTCTATTTTAAATGCGTCTAACTAACTACATAAGGGGTTTTTCCAATTCTGTAGCACTTTTAACAGGTCAAATTGTTATTATTTATAGAGTTTGTTTAAACGTCTTGCTATGGTAAAAATAATGAAGAAATTATGCCAATGAATTTTTACATTTCCAAAGAGGAAGGAGTGGCAGTGAGGCACAGTCCAGATTTTCAGCACTTACGTCATTATTTAGATGAAATTTCACCACTTTTTTTAATATTCAATTATTCAATGGCTTCAACATTCAATTTTGCGAATATCATAAAAAATAGTAATAAACAGAAACAGCTGATCGCATAAGACAGAAAAAAGCAATAATGAATATTTTTCAGTGTTGTGTTGACATGGGAAAATTATAAAAAATCTCCTTTTCTGTATTTAATTTAGAAATTACGGGAAATAAATTAATACCTAAAAAGTACGTAAGCACGTTGAAAATAAAAAAATATTTTTCAACAACACTTGTATCCAAAATCCATCAATCATTAAAACATTTAAAAATAAATTGCGGAAAACGGTGGATTAGCAAGCTTCTAAGTATTAAAGGAAAGTGATGTATATTTAGAGAGATGAATTGACAAAATAGCACTAAAAGATTTTTTCCAAAATGGGTAGATTTTTGTATAATATATTGTATATACATATCTATATTATTATACATATTGTATATCACAATTATTAGTTTCTTATATATTTTTTAAATAAAATATAATATTCTGCACTTGACAATTAACTTAATGCAAGTAGTGCTCATGTGTTATATCTGCAATATGTAACACATGTGTAATTAACAATTTGCTACAGAACAAACAACAACAAGAAAATGTTTTGAGGAAATCCCTTTATTTGGCCAACAATTGCGAGTAATCTAAAAATAAAACTGAGCAAGGAAGGCATAAAAATAAGAAAATCAGAGCAATTTTGTACATATATATATAAATAGACGATTGAATCACGTACTGAGATTAAACCATTTCCATCATTTCAGTGACTAGTCGGGATTTAGCTTTTATGTAGATGTTTGCAAAAATCAGAGGTAAAGTAATGATTAAGAAGAGTAATTAACCATCATATACGGAGTAGGGGCTCCGGGGTAAAGCATGACACGGATAAATGATCAATTCAAACGAGGTTAGAGCTCCCAAAGTACAGCCCTTGGCCGAATAAAATGCGGGTCAATTCCGGTAACGTAAAACCGGCTGTTGTGGGAATTGCGCCTTTGCGCAGCTTTGTTCTGGAAACTGTAGGAGGTTAAACTCCCATTTATCCAGAGTCGACCCTTAACCCTATTAAAGTACATTAAATTCTGAAAATATATATTATTTGGACATGCAAATGGATATAAGCCCTGCATTTAATTAATTGCTATTGTAGTTCTGATATGAAAAAAATAATAAACCGTTAGAAGTTCATTGCTTTAGAAGAAACTTTAATTGCTACCAATTCTTACATCATTCTAGGCTTATTTGTTAGAAAACCAGCAAATTGTCTGCATGGTTGGTACATCTCTCGATATGCGAATGTTTGGTTGAGTGCTGAGAGACGCAACGTTGATGAAAAACTAAAATTAAACATTTATTTTTAAATAATACTTCACCATGTTCGCAACTCACGCACACACACACAAGTTAGGTGGTGTTTGTGTGGCAGTATAAACTTTTATTTATTTTTTGACTATTTGAGCATATTATTTCACTAATCAGTGAAGAATAATAAAACAACGGTGTTTTAAAAAAATTAAAAATCTTTAATTTGAAGCTGATGGGTTTTCTTTTTTTATACCCTGAACAGCGTATATTAAGGTTGTAACCCCTAGAAGGAAATCCCGCAGACCCTATAAAATAAATATGTAAATAATGGGTTATCCAAGTAGAGGTATTTTTTTCCAATAGCCTCTTTTGACAGATCACGCGTGAGTCGTGTCAAGCTGTCATGTTATTTTTGTTCAGTATTGTTTGGCATTTCATCGTCGAAAGACTTATTTACGTTTAAAGCTTCGCTCAACCTACGGCCAACATAGTCGGCCTATTGAGTGTAATATTCACAACACCAACACCCATCTTGAGACCAAGCATTAATTATTGGAAAATATTCGTCCGAATAGACCACGTCCAGCACGCAGTGAACAAAATAAAGCAGCCGTAGCTGAGAGTAAATAACAAGACCGCGGAGAGTCTTCGCAGCAACTCGGACCGTGGTATGGAACGACTTGGCGCATTTTACGTCCAGATCTTAAATTGAAAGCGTACAAAATACAGCTTGTACAAGAACTGAAGTCGCTCGACCTCCCCAAGCGATATCACTTCGCTCTATGAGCTCTTGAAAAGTTCCAAGAAAATCCGACGTTTCCGAGCAAAATTTTATTCAGCGATGAAGTCTATTTCTGTCTCAACGGTAAACAAGAAAAATTTTCGCATTTGGGACGAAGACCAACGTGAAGGGATTCAAGAGCTGCCATTTCATTCAGAAAAATAACGCTTTGTTGCGGTTTGAGGGCCGGTGTAATCATCGGTCCATATTTCTTCAAATGCCGGTGCAAACGTAACCGTCAATGGCGGCCGTTATCGCGCCATGATAACCGACTATTTAATGCCAGAAAATGAAGCGCAAGATCTAGGCGACATTTGGTTTCAAGAAGATTGCTCCACTTCCTACAGAACGCATTAATCAATTGATTTATTAAGAGAACTTCGGTGAGCAGATACTTTCACGTTTTGGGCCGGTCGATTGGCCACCAATATCACACCGTTAGACTTTTTCCTATGGAAATATGTAAAGCCTAAAGTCTATGCGGTCAATCTCGCTTCGATTCAAGTCTTGGAGTAAAAAATCACGCGTGTCATTCACCAGTTACTACTCGAAATGCTTCAACGAGTCTTCGAAAATTGGAAAAGATTACTTAGATCGGGATACTATAGCATATAGCTGTCATATAAACTGAACAATCAAAATCCTCATATTTTATGTAAACTTTTGTACTCGTGAAGGGTACTATGGCATCGGTGCAAATGCGTTTTTTCTTGTTTATTTAAGGAATATTACACAACAGAAAAATTTGGGAAGTGAAACAGCTTTTTTTCATTTTCAATTTTTGAATATAGTACTGCAATTTAGCAATACTGCAAACAAATGCTGACACATTTTAATTATGAAATTTATAGCTAAAAAAACTTTCCCAAAATTGAATTTATTAGCGCTTGAAAGAAGTGGCTGCAGCATGCCAAACGTACACCAGCAGCCACGCAACACCCCCCACGCCGCCGCATGCTGTGTGTGCAGCAGCGCAAACGTCGCTAATTTAAATTAGAATTTTTGCGCGCGTTACCTCAATTATTGGTCAATTGCCAAAATCTATCGTAGTCGTATGCTATTTTTAAGCGATATATTCATTCTAAATGAAAAATCACTTTCGAATACGTTTACGAAATTCTGCTACAAACACACACACATACACACACACACGCTTGTATGTATTTATTGTATTCGTGCCATTTCCTCATTCACCGCACTTTCCCTTCTACATGCAGCACACGCAGCAACAGATATAGAAGATAATGTTTTTTTTTTTGTTTTTGAACAGATTTAGAAAGTAAAACTTTTTGGAAGATTTTTGCTTTTGGCCTACGTTTGGCCTTACGTTGCGCACAGCAGTAGGGGTGTACGCCCACACCCAACGCTTCACCAAAAACGCAACGCAACGGCGCGAGCAACTAACGACCAGTGGTCAGTTGGCTGCTAGTCTTTTGTTGTTTCGGTGCCACTGCTGTTTGGCGTTGGCTGGCGATGGTCTGCGCTGTGTTGCTCGCATTCAAATAACCAACGCGAGCCATTTGTAGATTTTCGTGTAATTTCGCATTCATTTTGCACCCGATTCGCGTTCACATTAGTTCGCAGTTGTGTTTCGCATTACTTTCACATGATTTTAAATTTAAATTAATTTTATTTTCTCATTTTACTGCAATAACCCTATGCCTCCGCAATTCTAATTCATGCCACGATATTTTTATTTGCTTATGCAAATCATAAATTTATTATAAATACAAACTGGGCTAAATTTAGTTCCTTTTCCCTACACGCGCTGTCATGCATACATTCCCACAAACATATGTAAGTATGTAGATCGGTGTGTGCGCATGTTTGTGCATGCATGCACCTTCTTAAGACTTCACCTACCGTTAAGACACACAAAGAGCGAAATTTTTATTTTAACCTTAACCTTATTTGGAAACGGCTTCAGCAGTCCAATTAGAGAGAAAATACATTTATTTAAAGTGTGCATGTGTGCAAGTGTGTATGTATGAAAATATGGTGTGTGCATGTATAAAATGCTTTGCATTGGAAATATTTAAAAATAGCTTTATTTATATAATAAAGACGTTGAAGATCATTTGAATTTTGTTTTTGATCTCACACATTTATTTATTGTACGAGTTGAAGGACGAAGTTTTCTTTGAGTTTGTGTATGTGTTTGTTGTTTACACAATTTTGTAAAATGCTGAAAATATGTTGGCGTTGGAAGGCTCGCGGTCTATTTATCATGATCAGCAATTAGTAGAAGAAACTATTTAAAACTGCGCGAAGAAATTATCAACGGAAGCAATTATAAATATATTTACATACAAATATATACATATGTACATATGTATAAATACATACATATGCGTTTTATAAGTATGCATATATATATGTACATGCATATGTATAAGTTATCATGCGCACTTCCTTGAGCTGTCTTGACGCAAACGTCTTGGCTTTGGCGGTGACTGTTAGATAGAATAGTAAAAATTTCCACTTTCAATTGAAATATTATAATTAAATATTCCGTGTATGCTTAACTAATTAACTACATGTAACTCGTATCCAATCCTTATCAAATCGCTGCCAGAATTGGATTTATCCCACAAACACTGTACTCTAAATTCTTTATTCCTGTGAAAGTACATTCGATGCCATTAAGTATGGAACTCGATTTCTTTTACATGGCTATCACGGACACGCCTGCAGAAGTCCAGGGGGCCTATTCTGTAACTCGATTCGAAAAACAATTTACTCGAATTCGGATTTTGTATATTCTGTAACTCGATTTTCGGATTTTCAAGCAAATTTTCGAGTAAAATATTCGTTAGCTTTTGAGTTGTAGAAAGCAAAAACGGAAATTGTACGTATTTTTCCTGGCACAACTTTCGCATAATGATAAAGTAGATCCGAATTTCGAATAGAATACATTTTCGAATCGAGTTACAGAATAGGTTACCAGATGCTGAACTCAATTGCCGACGGTTTTCTGGTATAAATCGGTCGATACTGCTGCAATTTCACGTTCATTATTCGTACGAAGTTCATCAATCGTCGCTGCCTTGTTGGCATAGGCCATAGACTTGATGTAGCCTCACAGGAAATAGACGGCCAATTGACTGGGTCATTTCGTGAGATATAAACGTTCACCAAACTTGGTTTTCAGTAAATCGATTGTGACATTCGCTGTGTGGCGCCGTCCTGTTGGAACCACATATTGTCCAAGTCCAATTCGGGCCCAAAATATTCGGAAATCATTGAGCGGTAAGCGTATGTAGCCTACTACACCTGCAAACGAATACCTAACAGGAACTGGTGCCTTAAACCAAATATAGTCATATGGATGTACATATACGGCCGTCATTTAACAAATTATAACCTTGAGCACTGGTTTGGTGGCCAGCATTAAAGAAACAATAATATCCTGTCCGAACGAGGCGCTTAATATGCTCCTACATCAACTGCCAAAGCTGAGTTCACACGAAACGTAGTAGCAAGTTCGGCCTTCAGGATACAGGAATTAGGAAGTTGGAACAGGAAAGAATATGACATTGCGCCATCCTGCACCAGGTATATTTCAATGCTCACTTTCGGGTGAGCATGCCCTCTAGAGGTTAATGGAGAAAAGGATTAGAAGGGGAGGAAGATACTATCTCTATCTATAATGACGGATCCAAAATGGACAGCGGAGTAGAAGCATGAGTATACTTCAATGAATTAGACATCTCTGCTTTTATCTGTCTACAGAACTCAGCCAGTATATTCCAAGAAGAAGTACACAGTATAGAGAAGGCCTGTATAATTATTAGGGTGATTCAAAAAAAAATTTTTTTTTTTCGTTTGGTACTCGGAAAAATAGGTTCGTAGACACCTCTAAGAAAACTTATACTATGAGTTTCAACATTCATAATAATTATTTTTCATTGAGTTATAAAATTCATAAGAAATAAAAAAATTTCCCAAGAATAATCAAACTTCAACCGTTAATATCTTTTAAACGGTTGAGTTTACGAAAAAATCGTGAAGACCTTTTTTGTAGAGCATTCAATTTCCTACAAAATCTAAGGAACAAGATATTTTTTCAAGTAGTTGGAAACGAGATATAAATTTTTCTATAAACAATTAACTCATGCTTGGAGAGGCTTTTCTTAGAGGTGTCTACCAAACGATAAAAAAAATTTGTTTTTTTGAATCACCCTAATAATTATATTGAATAACCACGGGAGGACACGGAAAGTAACCATATACACGGATAGTCAGGCAGCACTGGTAGCCTTGTCGCCGCCAAGAATTAATTCTAAAGTAATAATCAATTGCAGGTAAGCTTTAAGCTCACAGGCAAGACAACTCCACTTATGCATAATTTGGGTTCCCAGTCATAGGAACATTTTCGGCAACGAAATGGCAGACGAGTTGGCAAAGCTAGAAACCTCTTTAGACGAATCAGAGGCGGAGCTTAATATCACGCCCATGTACAAATAGCTCAGAGCAGATGGAAATCGAAAACATCATACAATATAACAAAGCAGATATGACCCAAGTATGACAAAAATAGAGCCAATGACTTATTAAATAGATCCAGAAATAGTATATACAGACTTACAGCTACTACAAGGTGGCTTCCAAAGTAAACAGGATTTTTTGAATCTATTTTGTTTTAAAATTGTTAAAACTTTTACCGAAACGTTTCAATTAATGAAACAATTTTATGGCGATGATTGCCTATCCCGTAGTAGAGTGCACGAGTGGTTTCAACGTTTTCAAAATGGTCGTGAGGACATAAATGACGATCAACATGTGGGCCAATCAAAATCCGTGATCACCGGAAATTTCATCGAAACTGTGAAATTTCAGCTGAAATTATTATTGAAATTCATGGAAATGGAATTGAACATCTCCAAAACATCGATTTATCGCATTTTGATCGAACATTTGGGTTTACGAAAGGTGTGTGCACGGTTTGTTCAGCACAAATTGACTGACGACCAAAAATTGCTCAGAATCCAACATTCCAAGGACGCTTGGGACCGATTATTTGACCAAAAATCACATCTTAACCATTATAGACTGCCCGTATTCATCTGATATCGCACCGTGCGATTTCTTCCTTTTCGGAAAAATGCATTTGCCCGTGAAAGGAAAGCGTTATGCAGACTTAGAGGCCATTCAAAAGGCTTGCACCGGCATACTGGCGGCCATACCGGCCAACGAGCTAAATCACTCGTTCGACATGCTTTTGGACCGTGCAAAATGCTGTATTGAAGCAGAAGGACACTATTTTGAATAAAATAAATTGGTTTTGCCAAAGTAACTAAAAGGTTCTAATTGCGCCCATGTGGGCAGCACTTTTATCGACCTACCTTACCTATTTTTTCAATGATTTATAACATTTTTTTAATAAAAACAAAATTAAGGTGATACAATAATTTAAAAATATTCGAAATAATAAACAAGAAAAATTGGCTGAGAATATATTGGGTTGGTTTTGTTTTCAAAAATATTCAAAAATCTTTTTTTTATTTAATTTAAAAATTTAATAAAAATAGTAACAACATAATGAATAGATTTAAATAAAATCGAAAAAGATATTGCTGCCACCTGACAAGACGACCGTCAAACAGTGTAGTGTAATGAACGTATTTGTGATAAAAAAAATAGTTTTCTTTTCTGCATGACGCACGTAGTCCAACCCAAACGTCATTTCACCCACACAATTTCCGAACGTTTCTTTTCACTATTTTCTACACCATTTTAATTATTTTATAGAAATCGCCAGTAAGTCTATTCTAAATTCTTTAAACGTGCGTTAACGCAAAACTCAAATAATTTCTTATATGTACAGGCATGTATGTATGTGTATGTGTGCTTACTTACCTTATTGTGTGGCAGTACAATGAATGCTCCGCCGCCAGCGGACTCTACAATGATCGCCAAGAATTTCGGATTCACCGCACAGAATGTGGAGTCCCAACTGCTTTTTGAGACGCGTATATTGTCGTAGCATTGCTCACGTTTCAGTGCCTGACCGTAGACGTGACGAAATTTCGAACTTCGTACAACGCGAAATGACATTTTTGTTTTTGGTTGCTCTTAGTTTACTGCTCCTCTACAGTTGCTACTGCTACTATGAGTACTACTACTATGTATGCTTACTGTAGTAGTTGTTGTTGCTGTTTTAGTGGTATTTTACCGCTTTTACTTAGGATTACTAATTATTTTTTATTTATTTTTTTTTTTGTAACAAAAACTTTATATTTTTTTAATTCACCTATTTTGTTTTTATTTTGCTTTGTATTCGCGTTTTGCTGAGTTAGTAGTTGGCAACTTTGTTGTTTTTTTGTTTCAGTTCTAACGGAAATGTTTGGATTTCGAATCGGTGTTAGTCGTCGTCGTGGTTGTTAACTTGGTTTATTTATTTGTAAATTCTCGATTCTTGACGCTTGACGATTGATGTTGCTCGATTTGTTAGTTTCGTGCTTTTATTGTTGCTATTGTATATATTTGCAGTTATGTATTGTGTATTTATGCTATTTGATCTGAAGTTGACTTTGTTTGGTTTACTGTTGTTACAAGGCTTTGCTACTGCTTGTCAACGCGATTTCTTCCCTCATTCGTGCACAACACACTTTTTGACGTGTCGAATCTGCCAATTAGAATGAAAAACTATAAGGTAACTGCTGCTAGATTAAATAAATATATTTGTTTACAGATAAAACTCCGATAGTGTGTTTACTGTAAACAATTTAAAGAAAAAATGCACTTTATGGCTTGTGTTTATTTAATAGTTGCGCTCAACAACTTTGTATTTATTATATTATATTTTTTACGTTGATTTGTGCTGTTGTCGGATCTATGTAAACATAACTGCGTCTTTTTATGACATTTTTTTTAATTTATTTTTTTTTATTTAATTTTTTTTAAAAAAAAATAACGTAAATATACACTAAAATACAAAATAAGTTTAACGAGGGAAAAACGATGTTTCATAAGATTTGAAACAAAAAAATTTTGGTTATAAAATGATATATTGTTATACAAATTATATATTGGTTATAAAATGGTTATTGGTTATAAAATGGATATATATTTGTTATATTTTACAGCGGAAGCTGAACATTTTATGCTACACATACATATGTATGTATAGGTATAAGCTCAACTTCGATTTTTTTGATATTACGTTGTTTTTAAGACTTTTTTCAATTTTTTCAACTGATATTTTTTTTATAAAAAACCAAATTTTACATATATATGTATGTATGTATGTATATTACAATGTTACATATTTTTTTACATAAAAACTTCTATGCTTTTCCAGTTATGAAAACTGCCTTTGCAAGTTCATTTGCAAAATTCAGTGTCAAAATATCGTTAGCGACCGCAAAGCTGTAATTTATACATATATCGTAATCGATATGTATGTCATACGAAAGGCCCTAACCTACGACAATTTTCCCGTAACAATTTTAACAGTACACACACACGTTATACAGTTGGATGTGCATCACAGCTTGCTAATTAAATCTTTATTACTTTTATGAGCTTGAAAGATGATATGTTTAATTTTCAAGTGTAAAACACAAACAATTGATAGACAAACAAACTTGAAGAAATAAAACCTTGTTATAAGTATTTTAAACATTGTTTATACATATAGTACATGCATATTATATTTGCCTTTCCATTTGATCAAATTTGAGCCGAACTGTGACCAACCTTTATTTCCTAACCTTTTTCTTATTCTCTCCTTCAGCAAATTTCGGTTTAAAAGCGCCATTTAATATATTGTTGGATAGTTTCGAGGTCATATTTATAATTTCTCTTCGTCAGTAAGGATGCTTTTGATGAATCTGCAGTTTCCAGCCAAGAATGACATGAAACTCTTTCATTTGTGAGAGAGCTTGCAAAATTCACATTTTTTAGAACAATGATGGCTCTAATAAAAAAATTAGTTCAAAAATGAATTTTCAAAACTTCCTGAACTCCATCGCTGCTAACGTAATCAGGGAACGCGTTTGAGCGACAAATGAAGGAAAAAGAGAGAGTATTGCAGCATGCCATCTTTGTCTCAACTACGTAGCCAAGCAACTCTTTTTCGGTCTCTACTTGAGATCGTATTTGCAATAGATTCAGGAATATTACGACATGCTTTATACCCAAAAAATTAATCAAAATGATTGTCATTTACTTGGACGACTCGCATGAGGCTAGCTTTCGATGACTTCACGACTTCACTGAATGCTTTATGCCACTCAAATACTCGAATTTTTGATATAGTATACTTCCAAACATACTTCTGCAACATTTTCGAAAATTCTGTAGATGTGATTCCACACACACAAAACTTCAATCAATTTAAATGGGCCAGTCCGGGTCAAAATTGATCATATGGTACTTGCAATCCCACATTTCGTAATTTAGAATAATTTCCTCAAAAATATAATAAAAATAAGATGATTTTATTTTTTAACAAAACTAATTAATTTCTTTGTAAATTTTTCAAGGTCAGTAAAATCATAAACGCTCTTTCAATTTCCTGATCTGACAGAAATGCTAGATAGTTTCTATATCGAAAAATAAAATATCGAAAATAAAGTATTCAGTTTTAAGTTTACAAGTTTTCGGAAATAAAGCTTTCAACACGCGCCTGTTTACTATACATTCTGTTTCTATTTCCTTGTGCATATACTACATTTCTGTTGCCACTAAAACGGAAATGGCGCGATAGCACCACTATAATTTCTGACGAACAATTTTATGAGTCAATATGTATGTATGTATGTATTTAAAGAAAATTTTGTCATAATTTCTTTTTCAACACCTCGTACATTTTTTGACCTTCGGTAAAAGGAAAAAGTCAAAAAGTATAAAACAAAATAGGAAAAAGGCGATAGAAAAAAAATTAAATAAAAATAAAAAAAAAAAAAATAAAAAAAAAAAAAAAAAAAAAAAAAAAAAAAAAAAAATTAAAAAAAAAGAAAAAAAAAAAAAAAAAAAAAAAAAAATTAAAAACAATATTACTTATTTAGCATAACTTTTGAATCGATAAACAATACAAATATTTAAACAATAAGTTTTTTTTTAATATTATTTATTCTTTTTTACCAACATACTTATGTATTTATGTTATTTGTTAAGCGTTAACCCACTTTTTCAACGCTTAACACGGACGGTCTAGCGTGTTGCCATAATTTTTGTTGCGCAAACAACGCATTCAAAGATGTTTAGTCAATGGGCTTGTGTCATATACATGTACATACATACATATGCATGGTATATAAGGTAAAAACCATAAAATTTTGGTTATTCAATAAATTTGGTTGACACAGTTCGATAGTTAAAATTGTGTGTGTATAGGGAGTTGCTGATATTTTTCCACACAGATAACGGCAAACACAGCGCTTGACTGCCACCGATAAGTCGTGGGTTCAAATCTTATGCCTTGGTTGGATAACATCAAAATGTTAGCGTGTCCATACATACATATATACATACGTGAATATGGAAACACAAGCAGACAGTAGTAAATCTGCATTCACTTTCTGCCGTCTGTTTTTATAATGAGATAAGTGAAATCGCAATCCACGCTTTACAAATCATAACTCTATGTGCGCTTAGCATTCAAGAAAAAATACATAACCAAGATAAGTATATACAAATAAGAACATTAGCCGACTCTTATACGGAAGTCGATAAAAGTCAGCATTGGCATTTAACGACCGCATACTGTTCTTGTTCTGAGATAAAGCACACTTTTCCACTTCATGCATATGCAACAAGTCTGACATTTACACATAACTGTGTGCAGCACGACTTTATTATGTATGTATGTATGTACAGCTACTGATATAAAATTCTGACATTTAGCACGAGAATGTGGCAGACAGTGAAACCAAAATGCACTTGCAAGCAACAGATTAGCGTTACATACATATATACATACATTATGTATTAGGGTGTTCGTTAATTTATAAAATGATTATTTTCTGCCAACCCCAGATGCTTCAAGAGCTTTATTATACCCTGAACGGGGGAAACGTCGGTGACTTATGTATGTATACACTGTCTACGCCAATAAGGAAGAAGAAAACATACGTATAAATGATAAGCGTGACTGAGAGTCGATTTAGCCATGACCGTCTGTCTGTATATACGCGTAGCAGTCTCTCAGTTTTCGAGATATCCTTTTTAGAGCAAAAACTAAAATTTCAGGGGGCATTTACAAAAAAAATCAACTTGGGTAACTAACGCGCACCCTAATGTATATATACAATAACGTAATGAATATTAATAGTAAAAACTAATTGTAAACATGTAACTTGCTAGTTTTTAGTGAAATCGAAAAAATGTGTGCTTTTCTTGCACTTCACGCTCCCCTTTGCATTCTATGCATTCACTGCACTCGTTGATATTGTCAATTTGCTCCTAATTTGTCTATGAAATCATAAATAAAAATACGCGCATCATAAATTCTGTATTTGCACGCGCAATAGCCATTTAATAACGCTCCATTGCATACCAAAACAAGGCGGACACAACGGCAGACATCGCAAAAGCCAACGTGGATGACAGCATTGCTAAAGCGTGGCAAGCGTTATGCTGCAACGTGAAAATATTTCAAGTTTAATTGCGATTGCAATTTTTTCACACATTTAGCAAACTATTTCGTTTCAGTGTGTAATTAATTACAAAGTTGTTATTTACTCTCAACGAATGGGATGGCAACTTAGCAGCATACTAATCGATATTAAACGGTATCAACTGACAGCACCAGCTTCAAATTTTAAATGACTAATCTTCACATTATGGAACGATTTTGAAAAGTTTATATCTATTATTATTATTTTTTAATAAAAACAGTACTAATGCATTGCGGAGTGACCACGAAAGAACTTGTTGCATAATTACAACACAATATGCCATACACGTTTGGAGTATATAGCGACAGTACAAGTGTTAGCGGCGAGTGTACTTGCTCGTAAAATGCGAGCGTCTTGTAAAAAATGCACACAATATGTGAGGGAGCGTACCGCTGTAGTAAGTAGTTGGTTTAATTGTGTAAAAATATTTCACTGATGTCTGCAACGCGATAAGAAACCACATTTGCCTCTACTGCTGCCGCATATTTTTGCTGCTGATGACACATCACAAGCATTCGGTATCGGCGATGGAAAAATAGCAAAAAAAGAGTAAGGCAAGAAAAAACGGTAACTTCGGTTAAAACGAAACTATAATACCCTGCACAGATTTCTTATAGCATAGAAGGGTATAAAAAGATGTGTACCTTGATTTTGAGCCGTCCGAAACTTGTGGAGATTTTAGCGTTGGCTTGGACAACAATCTGATATACATATATCGACGCAGCTCGTCACGCTACACATATATCATACCGATGTTTCGTTCTGGGTGCGAGATGAATAAAATGTACCTTGTATAAATGAACCAATAATACGTTGGTTGCCTTTTATATTTCGGGATTTGGCAACACTAGACTGTTGCAGTCTGGAAACTCACAATTTTATCTTAAAATTTGACATTTTTGATGGTACATATGTATGTGTACTCAGAAATTCTTGATATACGAGCTTTATTTGTGTTGTTTACAGTAACTTAAAATATTCTTCTTGACCAAGAATGAAATTAAATCGCGAACATTTTATTTTTCACAACTTTAGACGTGGATTAACTTGGCAACAGTGCATCGATAAACGTAACTCAGTTTTTGGCGATGAAGCTCTATCAAGGGTCAATGTTTATCGATGATATGGTGAATTCAATCGAGATCGTAGAGCACTCCAAGACGAATTGCGGAAGGTCGTCCTTAATCAGTTGTTGTTCGGGAAACTATTGATGCTATGATCAAAGTAATATTGCAAGATCGTCATGTGACCTATCATGAGATTGAGACAACTATGGACATTGGTGGGACTAGCATACATTTAATATTGCTTTTGACTGTAAAAAAAAAAAAATTGCCCACGTTGAATACCACACAAGACATTCTTCATCACGAGAATGGTAGCTCTCCAAATCGACTGAAACAACTGCATTTTTGTGTACCCAAACCATTGGTTTGATAAGTCGTCCTCCATAAAGTCCTGACATGGCACTGAATGACTTCTTTTTATTTACGTACGGAAAAAATAATCTAAGAGGTCAACGATTTTCTACACCTGAGGAGACGGTTGATGCGTTCAAAAGGCATGTTTTGGAGATAACTCAATCAGAGTGGCAAAAGTGCTTCGACAATTGATTCAAATGCTTGTAAAAGTGTACAGATCTTAATGAAAAATATTTTGAATACAATAATGCGAATTTCGATGATTAAAATTTGTTTTCATTCTCGAAAGCCAAAATATAAAAGGCAACCTATGTATAAACTAACGGTATAATCATTTTAAATGTACTGAAGCACGATGTGGTTAAAGTAAAAGTGGTTCATTGCATAAAGTGCATTTCTGCAACAAGTATCAAGTCAATATATTGGCACAAACTCGTTGACTTTCAATTTTTCCATGAATTAATAAAATAATAAATATTAAGAAAAAAAAATTATAGAATAATATTTTATTAATCTAATTGCAAATTATTGGACTAACATGTACACTCACCTAGTGCAACCTACACCTTCATTTATTTAACTTGTCTTATCAAAGTAAATATAACGGATATTATTGATAACATTATTCGAAGAAAAAAAATGTGTTGAAAATTCGTCATTAAATGAAAAGAACTAGATACAGTTACAAAAAGACCCACATAAGTCGATTTTTTAAGCACAAAAATATATTAAAGTATATTAAGACAAAAAAGCACCAGGAAATTCAAAAAAATTTATTTTGCAAAGTTGATAGAACTGTCCTCAATTGTGATGAAAATATTAAAAGAGTGAAGGATATGGTGCTTGAAAATCGTCAGGCAAGTGCTAGCATCCATTTGAATGATTTTGGTGGATACATATTTTGTGTATGAAACGCGTTCTTGTTCGACTGGCCCCGATAAAACTGATTTTTTTTTTCAAAAAGAGTACCGTAAATAGGTCTCTTTGGACATGCTTTATAGTACGAATTCCGATCCCACATTCATGGAGAGTATTATAACTGCCGATGAGACATGGGTTTATGAGTTTGACATGCAAACAAGTCAATAATCATAGGAATAGAATTCATTTTTAGTCGACGAAGAGATAAAACAAAATTCGCTGAAAGAGCTGAAGGCCATCTCAAAAAGGGTTACCAGAAAAATCGTTGCTATAAGTGTATTACTTCTGATGGGGATTACTTTGAAGACGACAAAATATATATTGATGGATAATTAAGAATATTATGCGTTTAATTCACAATTTCCGGGTACTTTTTAGTCACAATTTAAATTATTTCTATATGACAATTCATAGTTTTAGGCATCGAAATGCAGTTGAGAAAGGTTTAACCTATCTAAAAAAAAATACATACACATATTTATACATATGTACATATGTATGTATGTACATATACATATGTACACCGAACCGACCTGCAACGTTTGTCTACAAGCTCGTAACCATATTCTGGTGGACATTTCACAAAACCTTTCGTCTTAATATTTCGTCGCTCACAATCTGCAATCGCAGTCATATTTATGCCATAAGCATTTTAGTACAAATTTGGCTATCGATTGCTTATCAGATTTGTGTTGAGAAATTTATATTAAAACAATAAGTATAATCAAATCGATGAATAAATTATTAAAACACATTTCATGCCATGATGTCATCCAGCCGATGAAATGATTTTTTTTTTTTTGCGAAAATGTATAAAGCAAAGTGATAAAAATGAAAGCAGAAACAATAGCAATTAATACAGTGTCTATACAAAAATAACAACTAATATAAATGATAACTTTATCATATCTACATATTTATATATGTACTTGATTAAATTATACTCAAATATTAGTACATAGTATACATTTTATGTATTACGAAAGTGCCAGCAGTAAACGCTAAGTCACTGAAATTTATGACTAATTGCAGATATTGCTGCCGCAACTACCACCCATTACTTATGGAACCAAACAAGGTAAGATAGTTTTGTTTTTGTAGCGACAGAAAAAATTCCTGAAGTAATTTCGACGAATGATACCGAGTTGACAGTCACTGGCCGGATAAAAGTCCGCCCCGATCACTTAGATCGGACTGTAGTGGGAACGGAACAAGGTTAGATCGACGGCCATATAAGATCCTGGTCGATTCCGGTAACGTTAACACGCCTATTAACGTAATTGCCACAGCAGTTGGTGCTACTTAAAGGTAGGTGGACCAAATTTATATCCATTCTGCCAAGAAGAGGCAACTCGGTAGCATTACCAAAATTATTTGCATAAAAATTTGCAAATAATTTTCTTAATTCACCATCAAAGATAAGTCAACAAATGTTTTTTATCTATCAAAAGGAGGTTCTAGTTTATAGTAATCTATAAACAGTTGATGGGTTTTATAAAAAGCTTTTTAATAGAAAAAGACTATTGCTTCGTTCCAAGTTTGTGCAAAAATGCCGTATTAAGGAATACCAATGAACATAATTTACGATCTTCGCATTCGTGGCTTTCGTATTGAACACAAATCTCCGTATGTCTGTTTGGTAGAGTGGAATGTTTTCTGAAAATCTGACATAAAACTTGGATCCTGATTCTTTTCCGCTTATTGGCTGAGCGAGCTGAGTCAATTTAGTCTTGTTTCTTTCTACCAAAGAAGCTGCTTATTTGTGGGAACTGTCGATATCGGACCACTATAGCATCCGTTCTCAAGACAGTCGGGTCTAAGTAACCGGAACGGACCCAGATTCTATTCAGTCCGAGGACTGTCTTTTCGGTACCATGTTTCGAAATTCGTCCATGAATGTTTTCAGTATCTACAACAAAAACAACAAACACTTTAGCATATACATAGTTGCCATAAAAGATATAAGATATGACCGATCAAAATCAAGTTCTTGTATGGAAAGGTTTTTTATTTGGTGTTATATATGTACATATATATACATTCCAACCTACCGATCAAAATCAAGATAAATATCCTTTTATACCGCATTTTGCTAAAAGAAATTTACGTGTGAAGGGTATAATAGCTTCCAACCAAATTTAACGTATTTTCTTCTTTTAACTTTATAATTATATCCAAATATCTACTAAATAAATATTAATTGTGACTACTATAGAAGATCGTAAATCAACACGCTGCTGCAGGAGACATCGACAATATCTAAGATCAGTCATACGCACATATGTACATATGTATATTTGTACAAATATATAAATGTACAAACACATATACTCATGTGTATATGTAAAGTTTGCGATACAGTAGCCAAAATGCAATCGAAGACATGGAGACGACTAAGGCAGCACAGCAAAAGCGTACATTGCAATGATGAGCAATGCCAATGCGCTGATAAAGACGACACAATCACTTGCAATGAGTCTCCACGCTCGCGCTAGCACCACTGCTGGTGCTGCTAATGCAGCTGCTGTGTACGGGGCCCTGTGGTAGGCAATAAGGATGATGACGCATTCGCTTCGAATCCATATCACACACAAACATTTACACACACACACACACACAATTGAGTAGTTAATTTTGCCCTTTTTGCTATTGCTATAAATTATTACATTTTTTTTTGCATGTGTGTTGCACATTCACCAGCTCCAGTGTGCTAATGATTACTGCATTTATAAAGCTTTTTCAAATTATTATTGCTTCTGGTGACAAAAGTGCCAAGTGTCTGCCTGTTTGTCTCTGAGACACTTTGCTACACTAAATAGTTGCATATATGTACATATGTATGTATATTCTTTCTGTCTGTCTGTTTGTCTGCCAGTCCGCCTGTTAGTTAAATGTCTGCCGCTGTCCAACTCGGCACGGCAGCTATCTTTAGCTACACTCATATGAATATGTATGCATTTATCTATTTTGTAGTTGTTTTAATAGGTTTGTACGCTGCTGTTTGTTAGTTGTATATCTGAATGACTGACTGACTGCCTGCCTGCCGGCCTGCCTCACTGGCTGATGGTCGATTGCATTGCCGCAAGTTGACAAGTTGCTCAAGGCGTTGAAGCATTGCGTTGCTAAATCACATTTTTGATAATACCACTTTGGTGATGTTGCTGCTTGTGGTTTCATTTTGAGTTTTCGAAATATGCCTGCGTCCGCTATGCTGACTAGGCTATGGTTAGTCTGCGCATGAATGCTTGCTCGCCTGCGTCACATTGGTTGCATGCCAGCGTGTGTGCCTTGCTTGCTGTGCGACAAGTGAAAGTGGAACTCTATTTCTAATTTTAAAACAAGTCGAGTACTTTTTGTTGATTTCTTTTTGGTTTTGCTTAATTTGCCGTTTTATATATTAATATGTTCTCTTCGGTATGTATGTAGTTTTGTTCTACTTATGGATTTAACTGAATTTCTAATTTTTAATCAGTTTTTAAATTGTAAATGGAAATTTTATTATCAGATAATTTGTAAAATCACAATATTCTAGAGTACATTATGAAACTCCATAAATCTCGTGAGCTACCGAACATATAGTACATATGTACGTATGTATGTACATATGCGTTGATAATCAATGTTAATTAGATTTCTACATAGTAATAGATGTATTTGTGTATATCTGAA
The DNA here is from genome assembly GCF_024586455.1 of Bactrocera neohumeralis. Lineage (NCBI taxonomy): Eukaryota > Metazoa > Arthropoda > Insecta > Diptera > Tephritidae > Bactrocera > Bactrocera neohumeralis. The sequence goes on along the minus strand of NC_065921.1, from coordinate 19,352,804 downwards.
TATTTTCGTCCACTGGAAAGTAATTTCATACAAACATATGTATGTTACATAGCTATGAAAGTCGCATATTTATTTGGGTTCCTACTGCCTACAAAGTGCAAAATTTTGAATTTAATAGCAGATAAACATATAGCATTTTTATTAGTCTGCAAATACGTTACAAAATTTACTTAATTTTTCGTTTGTCCGGCTTTCCTACTTATGCCATATATAGATAGGCAGTCGGCCGCAGTATGCCGTTCTTTGGTGCTGTGCGTGGGGGCACTAACCACAGCCAGCAAACATACAAACACTACATTCATACACAGTCTCGACAGCCATATGATGCAGACGACTTTGGACGTGAACACACGTTTGCGCGCAAGCGCTCCAGCGCTTTAACAAAACAGCGCCACTCACTTCACCTCGATTTCTTGCCGCACTCTTTCACAGTTGGAGGTCACGTTGTCGATTTGTTTTCACACTTGCTTAGCCATTTGATGTTAACCTTTGCTTTACATGATTTTTGTTGTTGTTGCTGTTATTATTTTCCTTTTTTGCTACACATTTATGATTTCTTAATGACTTTAGCAGTTATTATTTGCTATATTTGCATGCCGGCTACTGTTCGCTGGCACATACATACATATGTATGTATGTATCTACAAACGTATGAGTATATATAAATACATACATACATATCTACGTACATTAATGTATTATACATTGGTAGCTGTGCAATAATTAGTCGAGTAGTGCGTGTGGGGAGATGTGTGGCGCCCCATCTCATATGGTAGACGGTTCGTTTACCCGTTGGCGCACACTTTTTTTATGTGAACGAACGTAGTTTTGCCATTATCACGATGAGTCAGTGCGAGTTGTTCGATGCAAGAGTCCCTATGCTTAGAGCTAACACTTAAATGATGTCCATAAAATCGGCTCTGACTTTAAAATGCAATTACGTTTGAAAAGAAAAAATTGCAAAGTAATATTGGCATTTCCAAATCAGCAAAAGCTTTCGTGAAATAGGTATATATTAAAAATAATCTCTATTTATTTTAACAAAACGGTAAATTAAGTTTTCTACGATCTGCATGATGAACTTCGTTTGTCTTCCGTTCGTCCGTCTGTCTGTATATTTACAAATGAACTGATCCATCAGTTTTTTGAGATATTGATGTGAAATTTTAAACTCCCCAAGAAGCTGCTTATTTGTATTGTAGTTGTTGTTGTAGCGGCAGAATTCTGCCGAGTTGACAGCCCTTGGTCGGGTAAAATTCGTGGGAATGGAGCTGCTCATTTGTCGGAACTATCAATATCGGACGTCTACAGCACAAGCTGTCATGCAAACTTAAAGATAAAATTCATGCTCATGTTTATATGCTCCAAATTGACATAAATTATTGATGTTGTAGAGTAAGAGAGTCCTTGGCCGGATAAAAATATTTCAGATCGGATGCCATGCAAACTAAACGGTTAAAATCAAATTCTTGTACAGAAACTTTTTTATTTATAAAGGGTATTATATCTTATAGCAACTGAAGTTAAATTATTTAATAGGAAATATTTATTATCAGCTCTTTAATAGATGACATTCATATTTTTTATTAATATTTATTTATAATTTTTTAATGTGCAAACATATTTTAAGTAACCGTATAGCAATTATTATTTATATAATTTCAGTTTTCCCTTTTACTTGTGGTTTAAATACATTTGTCGTTTGGCTTTAGTACACTTGAATTCTTAACGTAAAAAGAACATTCGCCGGTTTTCGCCCTTTTCTAGCCACTACAAAAACAATGCACTGTACAAATGTCCTTGTGTAGAATGACTTTCGACTTGTTGCACATTAGGCCTATTGCAATGACCAAGTGTATGTGTCATGTGTAAATATACATACATGTAGGTATCTATAAAATGTGAAACAATATTCCGTTACGTTTTGCATATTCAAGATATGTATAAGAAAATATGTTTTGTGTAATTTTGCGGCTGCTATTTCTAAACAAAACAATGTATATTTATGAATTAGAATGCATTGACAGCAAAAACTTAACAAAACAAACAAAAATATTGCATTCTCTCAAAATTTACGGCGCTCCCAAGTAAAATATAGAAGCTTACGTGTTGCAAACAGCATGCGGGGAGCAGTGCAGTACCAATCGACAGAGGCAGCAACATTTTTATTCCCTTTTTTGGGTGTTGGACTCAGATAACACACTCTCGCGTTTATCTTGCGGATACGGCGCGGTGTGTGAGCAAGAAATCACCATGGCAAAAAAATAACCAACACGATAGTTGCTTCGTTTACTCTAACGTACTCTTGGCACTGCAAATGTGCGAATTCCGCACGCACACAAGTTAAGCGACCAGAAGCACACATCAGCACACACATACATACCTTGAGTGTTTTGCGTAAAAGTGAAAAAAAAAAACATACATATATTAAAACTGCCACAAAGTATTTTTCACCACTCCGGTGTTTTAGTTAGCAATCCTTTAGGCATTTATTTATTGTCCTTTTTGGATGTAATCATTTTGTTATATGTAATTACATTTTTAATTTGTTAGCATTTTTACACTGACAACACAAAATTGACCCATAACAGCACAAATCACGTCAACACTTTGCGCTTGACGCTTGACGCAGAGAATATCTCAAAAAATATAAATGAAATACAAAAAAATTGCCGCTCAGCGTTTCACATTCACTCACTTTTCTTTAGGATTCACTTTGGATTTTTTCAATTTCAATTTCCCTTTATCACAAACGAAACGCGCACAAAGTTTCCCGTGTAGCTAAAATAAATTCAAATAGCTTTGTTGCACAGTTGGTGTACAAATTTCATCCGTGTAAAATTTCTATTTTGAAAGAATTGAGAACTTTTAAAAAAATTTTAAGGGGAAAGAAGAAAATCCAACAAGAACGAATGAAGAAAACTCCCGACTGCCGATTTCCGACTGATTACGAATAAAAACTAAACTCACTAATCTGACGACGAATTCCGGTAGACTGGTGAACTGCTAAACTGGCAAACTCGATTTCTCATCAACTGACACAAATTCAACTAACCAAATTCCGACATAAACACGAATCGCCAATTCACCACAATCAAAATAGTGTGTTATAAGAAAACGTCAAAAAATGAGTGGTGCCAGATTATGCATATATATTTATAATCTACAATAAAAAATAAATACCAGGGAATTAAGAATTTATCGCATTTGGCCGAAAAGTTAGGTACCACAACAGACCAGTGGTCTAAGCTGTCGAAGTGCGAACACGGTTAGGATCGACCTCTAACTTAACCTAAAGAAATGTTGCTACCACCTCTAAAAATATGTTAAAAGAAAGGTATTTCGACACTAGAGAATGCTCAGCGGAAGTTTATATTGGGCGCTAATGAAAATATTGAGATTTATTTGTTTGTAATGTCTGTTGTTTAAAGCCCTTAAAGACACAAATTTTTATATTTCGTTGTCGACAATAAACATATATTTAGTTTTTAAATGACTTTTAATTTCGTATTCCTTTTTTCATATGCAATAAAAATCGAACATATACACTCGTTATAGGCCCTGGTCAACCCTTTTTAATCCACATATCAAAAGCGAGTTGTTTCCACAAGTTTTCCAGTTTTCGCTAAATAAAGAAGTTCTTGTATTTTTAATTGTAGCATCGCTCGTATGTGCGGTTCCCTAACATTGGCCAATTGTAAACCAATACTTTCACCAAACACTTGACACTCGCGCATTTCAGAAGGTGCTAAGCCAATCGGTACGGCTTGCAATTGATTTGGATGAACAATGGTAATGGGTGTTTGATTAACAAGTGGTGGGACGGCAGATTGTGGCGGTTGTGGTGTTTGCGGTTGTAGAGGTGGTGCGTGTATTATATTTGGAATGGGCATTGTTGCGGCAGAAGTAGACGATATGATGGGATCATTTTGTATGGCATTTATTGAAACTTGGCTATGAGGTTCTATATCCGCCCTTGTAGCTTCTACATTTATAGAAATTGGTGGAACACCAATAGACGAGCAGACACGCTTCCGTTGCACGCGAAAAGATGTATCCGGCTTAACATTAGCGTGAGGTGGATTCTAAAATGCAATAGGTTATTTCGTATAAAATCACAACTTAAAAGAAGTAATTTTTTTACCATTTCATCATTTGGGTTGGCGAGCGCAACAGTTTCTGGTTTTGAATTTTGACGTTGAATAGCTGTTTTTGACTCGTTAGTTGATATTGTATCCAGTTGTCTTGTTGGGGAAGGGCTAACCGCTTCAGATTTCATCATAGACCTTCTGCTCCTTTTTCTGCTATTGGCATTAGTCTAAAAACAAAAATATTTTAAAAACTGCAATTTATTTTTTTAACTTACTTACATTTGTTATAGCTTTAGCATCATCTATTCCATTTTCTAAAGCACTTGTTTTAACATTAACTGTTGAATCGCCAAGTGTCAGTTTGGAATCTGTCTCGTTTGCTTCCGACCATATCTCGTCTTCGTTAGTTACCTCACATACAGATTCACAAAACAATGATGGCACAACACGTTCCTGCCCCTCTTGGTATGCATCCAAGTCATCAGATGCCGTTAATGCCTCCTTGAAAATATCATAATACTCCCACGCAATTAAAGACTGCATACCACTATCTTCCTTCAATCTATTCTTCTTATAAGTTTGCAGCATATTTCGATATTTCAAATCACAGACTTCCGCAGTTAATGAAAAGTCGCACAAACCTTGCCGTCTCATTTCAGTGGCAATCTCAGACCACAGTTCTTTTTTCTGTCTAATACGTTGTTGGAACTCTAGTTGCCTTTCAAAACGCAATTGCAGCATAACTCGTGTGCATTCTGGTGTCCACCGGGTTTGCGCTTGAGGCGATTGTATCTCCCAATTTTCACCGGTTTCGTTGCAGTCTGCGGCTTCAGAGTCACCATTTTCTTCGAATTGTGGTTCAGTTTTGTTTCGCTTTGATTTCATTTTATATCCCTTTAGGTATTTAAGTGATCTAGTTATTTTTTTCTTTAATTTATGAGTTTTAAATCATTTGCGGAAAATCTGCATTCACCATTGATACCAAAATTCACGATTTGCTTCAATCAACTTTCGTTTGCTTTTTCCTTTTTTATCAACTGTTGCCAAACAACAGCCAACCTATGCAAAAACAACAAAAGTAAGCACACCAAAATGCACCACCACTAAGCGCTATTGCTTTCAACTGTGTTGCCACCATTTTGGTGAATCTGTCAGCAACGAAACGCAAATCGAACATCGTTTTTCAAAACACCGCACAATCGATTTAGCATATTGCTTTGGTGCAAGGGCAGCGGTTGTATTGGTCGACGATTTGACAAACTCAGCATTGCAACAACAAATATGTATAAATCCGAGACGAAAACCAGATGACAACAAACCAGAAAAAATATGTACATATACTATGTATATGCGTGTGTCATATAAGTAACCCAGTAATGAAAAATCGCAGTATCTGTTGGAAAACATTAATTAAGTTTAGGTATTATATAATATGTATATATTAGTATGACGAAGTGAGTTGATTTAGTCATGTTCCTTTGCATTTGCGCGAACTATGTAGTTCCTCCGTTTTTAAGATACCGATTTAAAATTTTGTACAAGTTCTTTTCTCGCCAAGAAGCTGCTCATTTGTCAGAATCGCCTATATCGGACCACTTACCACACCATATAGCTGCACAAACTGAACAATCGGAAACAAGTGCTTGCATAGAAAGTTTTTCATTTGATATGATCTTAGACAATGCTGCATTTTTCGAAGAAATTTTTCAGATCGGATCGCTATAGAGTACACTATTGTAGGACTCCCAGAGGGATTCTAGTGCCTAGACTTTACTGAAATTATGGAGGGAACACTTCTCCAACCTGCGAAAGCATAACGACATGGTGAACTCGATTCTCCAATCGATGACGATGAAGAAGACGTTGCATTTCCCGACCATGAAGAACATCGAAGCGGCGGGAGCCGATGGATTGCCGGTCGAGCTATTCAAACACGGCGGCGAAGAACTGATAAGGATGCATCAGTTTCTTTGCAGAAAGCGGCGGGAGCGACGATGGATTGCCGGTCGAGCTATTATATATAATAACGGTTCGGCGAAGAACTGCAAATCATCAACTGACCAGATGCATCAGTTGAAAAGAGAATGGTGTGTCAAACTGCTTTTGACAGCACGAAAAAGAGCTGCCTTTATGCCGCTGAATTTGGTATCCCCGCAAAACTAACACGGCTGTGTAAGCTAACCTGGAGCTATACCAAAAGCTCCGTCCGGATTGGGAAGGACCTTTCCGAGCTGTTCGATGCCAAACGAGGTTTCCGACAAAGCGACTCCCTTTTGTGTGACTTCTTCAATCTACTCTTGGAGAAAACAATTCGAGCTGCAGAACTAAATAAAGAAGGTACCATTTTCTAAAAGAGTGTACAGCTGCTGGCGTACGCCGATAATATTGATATCATTGGCTGCGCCGTTAGTTCTGCTTTCTCCAGACTGGACACAGTTAACAGTCATAACTTCAAAGTCGTACTTATATAATTTAGTTTATTTTGGAACCTGCCGACAGGTGCTACTTTAGACTGAGTAAGCAATTGAAAAGTAAAGTCTTCTCTCGACGAACAAAAACCAAACTCTACAAGACACTCATACCCGTCCTGCTATATGGTGCAGAGCCATGGACGATGACAACATCTGATAAGCTTGCGTTACGAGTTTTCGAGAGAAAAATTCTGTGGAAGAACCATAGTTAAGCGAATCAAGAGACAGCGGCTACGCTGGCTAGGTCATGTTGTCCGAATGTTGTAAACCCGGCTATAACCGCGCAAGCGATGTCTACGCTAATAAAGAAGAAGTACTATATTTTTGTTACGACTTTGTGTGAAAGCGGGTAGGTCCGGAGTTTTAGAAAAAGGAAAAATCGCAATATCGGTTGGTAATTCAGCTACATTCTTTAGAAAATTGTTATTGTTGATCTAGAAAAGAACGACAGAAACAATTTCCAACTCCCAAAGCAACTGTTTCCATGGTTAATATAAATGTATGATGATCTCTTTGAATCGAGAGTGCTGTCAAAAGGGCATTTTTTTATAACCTTTGTCAATGGGAAACATAAATTTTGAGATAATTTGGTTTTTTGGGATATTTTTCAGATTTCTTCGGACAAACGCTATTATGTCGGCGATTTGACCTTGTTTTGATCGACAACTGTAAGTGTTAATTCGCCAAATAATTTGAGGCTATCAACTCAAGTCTAGACAACTTAAGTCCTTGGCGGGATAAATAGTTTGGATTCGTTCGGGTTACGCTTTCTGTCGGGAGAACGGGTTTCTTAATAAGTGATTTTTGCTTTAAGGGTCAAGAATATTAGAAGTAGCACTACCTCGACTTTGTACTAGTGCAAGATTGGACATCTAATTTGTTCCAATATTGTGGAAGTAACTGTTATGCGAACGATGTTAGCATTATAAGGATCCACAATTTAACATTAACATGACATTCATGTGTATTTATAACATACTTATGTACGTGTACATATGTTGATATGATTGTATATATTCAACTATAAATACCTGCAATATAGTAAATAGGGCACTGTAACCTTGTCCTATACTGTAACAGCAGTCACTGTCGTTAAAGCAATAATGGCTTTTGCAATCCATAGATATTAAGTCTGAAGATCATCGCTGCAAGAACCATTAAAAGACTTGAATAGTTGTCAGATTCTTTTTGCCACAAATAGAAAATGTCTACTGCTTACAAAAATCCCCCAATGCGTTACAAGTGGACATACATTTACATATGTATGTACGCCTAGAAATATTTAACACACATATATTTAACACACATATACTTACATATACATATGTATGCTTTTCCATATACATATGCACTCGAATGAGAAATAAAATATCATAAAATCTAAAAGCCAGCTTTTCATGCGATTTCGATTTCTGATCCTCATGCATTACGATGCGCCGATTTCACTATAAAAGATGCGTCAACCTGTGCACCCAGATCAGTTCCGATTGCAATTTAGGAGTAAACAAATCACTTCTTAACGAATTCTGAACGTTGCCGCTCCAGCAAGTTCAACGTTTGAAAGGCGTTAATTAATTTATGAATTTGGTGGTAATTAATAGTGTAAACACTTAGTCGAAATATGGGGATTAACAGCGGAAAGGTAAACGAACACTTAAATGTAGCAACAATAACAAGATGTCTAATAAAATTTTATATTTTGCGCATACAGTACCTTTTAATTGTTGGCCTCCTGTTGCTTGTTGGCCAATATAAAAGCGTTAGTGGGTATCCTCAAGCTGCTAAGGCTACTGCGCTGGCAAGCGCAGATGCGGTACGTTGTGTCCATTACATTTATGCCGAGCACATAATTTTTTACTAAAAAGTATTAAATTTTTTAGCAATCCAGTGGTGAGAACGCCGGTGCCCTTGCCGTGGCGTCTGCTGAGGCAGATGCCGATTTGAAGGGTTCGGAAACCTTTGGTTTTGGCTACTATCCGGGTGTGATTGGTGGTGGTGGTCTATATGGTCATGGCTTAGGTTATGGCGGCTATGGTTACGGCGGGCGCTGGGGTTATGGCGGCTATCACGGTTATGGCGGTTATGGTGGATATGGTGGCTACGGAGGCGGTTATGGCGGTGGTTTCTATCGACGTCCCATTTATCCAGTGTGGGGTTGATAGTATTACTACAAGTATATAAATATCTGCTCATCATCAGTATTAAAGGCATCGCTTAACGGTTATGGTACTTACGTATATGTATATATTACAAATATATTTTCTCTATATTAAAACTTTAAATAATGAGTGTTTTAAAATGAACTACTAGTTATTTGAGCGCAGTTGGGGGCAAATAGAAATGGTTTGGTCCAATCTTGACAACAAGCCGCATTATTACAACTTTTCCTTTTAAGTGCATTGAGATAAATCACTGAAAAATCAATACGTTCTCTATAAAATCAACTAAAAGGTTGAAAATATTTATGTACATTAAAAGAGGGTCGAGAATGGGTCGAGAATGGGTTGACGACGCGGCACGTCCAGGGCGAACATCAATGATCAACACTTATGATCAACACTTATAAAAAAAGGAATTGGCGCTTGGGAATCGAAGATTAACAGCCAGCGATCTTACTGGCATCGTTGGCATATCGGAGGGATCAGTGAAAACCATTTTAAAAGATCATTTAGACCTAATAAAATTGAAAGAACGATTGTTTCCAAAATCACTTAATTTTTTCGAAAAACAGCGTCGCGTTAACGTCTGTGAAATAATGCTTTCCGACTACCAAGTTATCACGAAACGTCTTATTACTGCCGATGAGTCTTAGATCTATGCTTACGATCCGGAAACAGGCGATCAATCGGCCGATTATCGTGGCAATGGTGAGCCGAAGCGGAAATAACCACGTCAAAGCAGGTGAAAAATCAAGGTTACGTTGGCAGTTTTATTCGATTATCGAATTCCTTCCGACCGGCCAAACTGTACAAGGAATACTATTTGAGTGTTATGCGTCGTTTGCGCAAAGCTATTCGTAAAAAGAGGCCGGAATTATGGGCCGACAACTCTTGGTTTTTCCACCACTACATTGATTCTTTGTGAGTTTTTCGCCAAATTTTCAGACAATATCGTGCCGTAACCACCGTATTCGCCTGATTTAGCTCCGACTTCTGGCTATTCAGCAAACGTTTGAGTTCGCTCCGGGGAAACCGTTTTGAGTCAATTGGCCCAAATGTATTGGGATCAAGGGGGATTACTTTGAGACGACATTGATTTTGAAGAATAAATTAAAAACTTTAAAATTATGAAGTATTAGTACTATACAATGGAATAACAAAATTTCATGTGCGGAATCTTTGCGAATGTTGGAAAAGGCTAACGGTGATTCGGTGGTACAAATTCCTCAAAGAGAGTTCGTTGACGACATGCCTCGTTCTGACGACTTTCGACCTCTCCAACTGATGAAAATATTAAAAAAGTGAAGAATATGGTGCTTGCGAAACGTTAGGCAAGTATTAGAGATATGGCAAGAGAGCTCGACATCTCTTTCGAGTCCGTTCGAATGATTTTGGTGGATATTTTGGGTATGAAACGTGTTCTTGCTCGGCTTGCCCCGATAAACCCGAATTTTTTTTCAAACAGAGTACGATTGTTATCGAATTTAAACCCAAAAAGGCAATGAATACCATGGATCAACCACCGTATTCACCAGATTTGGCTCCGTGTGATTTTTTCTTGTTCCCAAACTGAAATTGCCGCTCCGTGGAACCCGTTTTTAGTCGATCGAAGAGATAAAACAAAATTCGTTGAAGGAGTTGAAGGCCATCCCAAAAAGTGCTTCTGAAAAGTGTTTTGAGGACTGGAAAAATCGTTCTCATAAATGTGTTACATCTGGTGGGGATTACTTTGAAGGCGACAAAATAAATATTGATGGATCATTAAAAAATTTACATTTTATTTACAATTTCCTGGTACTTTTTTGTCACAAAAATTTCGGTTTGTAGGTGTGGCAATAGTTCGATTGCGCACAAATACTTCTTTGAGTTGTTTTGTTACACGTGCTTAAAGATTTATCAATTTTTGTTCAAATTATCGCTTGTTGGACAGACGGACGGCCGACAGACTTCCGGCAATCAATTCACTTCGCTATTGTTATCATTTTGATATTTGCAACTATATTCGTATGGTACATAGGTGCCTTTTATATTTCGGGATCCGAAAACAAAAACAAATTTTAATAATCGAAATTCGCTTTATTGTTTTTCAAAATATTTTTCATTAAGATCTGTACACTTTTGCATGCGTTTGAACCAATTTTCGAAGTACTTTTGTCACTCTCATTGAGGTATCTCCAAAACATGCCTTTCGAACGTATCAACCGCCTCTGCAGGTGTCGATAAACGTTGACCAATTTGTCTATTTTTTAAGGACGGAAATAAAAGTCATTCAAAGCCGAATTGATGATCGAATGGATGTTTCGAGTGCTGAAAAATGCAGTTGTTTCAGTCGATGTGTGAAATTTCGCATGATCGTGGTGAAGAGTGGCTCGTCTTCGGCGGTTGGTTTTCCTGATTTCTTGAAAGACAACTGGCAAACAAATATTTTTGTATCACTCAGAATTTACTGTTCTGCATTGTTCTAGTGGTATGGTTGAAAAATGTTCAGTTTTTATATAAAAGCAGGACAACATCTACTTGAAAATGCTTCGTGCGCGAACAACTTTTGTTGGATTCGGCTCATCTTGAAACATGCATGCAGTCGACTGGTCTTTACTTTCGCGCTCATACGCATAAATCCACGATTTATCACCTGTCACGATTTCATAGACATGTTTCGAAGCACAGCTGGCGTATTTTTTAACATTTCTGATGACGATCGAACAAATGTTGTGGGATCCAACTTGAATTGTTTTTACAGTCAAATGTCCATGCAATATTAAATGTATGCTAGTACCACTAATACTTGTAGTAGTAGCCACTATCCTCACGGTAGGTCATATGACGATCTTGCAATATCTCTTCGCGCACATTATCAATAGTTACCGGAACAGCAACAGATTTAGGACGACCTTCACGAAAGCCCGTCTTCGAGTGATCTAGGACCTCGATTGAATTCACCATACCATCGATAAACACTGACCCTTGATGGAGCTTTATCGCCAAAAACTGAATTACGTTCATCGATGCATTGTTGCTGGGTAGATCCACGCCGAAAGTTGAAAAAAATAATAGCATCAAAATTTTTGCAGTTTAATTGAATTTTTTGGCTCAGATGCATATTTCAAGTTACTGTAAGCAACGCAAATAACGCTCGTATGTCAAAACGTTCTGAGTAAGGATAACAACAAAAATGTCAAAATTTACGATAAAGTTGTGAGTTGCCAGATTGCAACACTAGGGCAGCCAAATCCCGAAATATAAAAGGCAACCTACGTATTAGTGTATTTAAACATGTCAGAAGCAAAGCTCTAAGCGACATTTGATCGAATCATGCCTATCTTGTCGCTTTTGCAGTTTCTGTTTAATTAATGTTAGATTAGGATTAATTTTTCAGGGAATCAATTATCTTTTTTTAATCGTATATGACATATTTGTATGTATGTGTGTATATTTAAGGGGTGTATAAATGAAGGTCAAACAAACACCTAAAACTGAGGCTTAATCATTATCACGTTCCGGCATTTACGCTTCAATTTCGGCTTCAAAACCAGCAGGAACAACAACTACACCAAACACAGTTCGCGTTATCATTATAAATAAATGTTACTTTTTTTGATTGTTTCTTAAGTTTTTTTTTCTTCTCAAAAACAACGCGTTTATTATTGTTTTCATTGTTTTTTTAAGATGCACATATTATAATTCAATCAAATAGACGAAAATATAATATTTTTATACCCAGTGAGTGAATTTGCATGTCAGTTGATTCACAGTGTCTACTTGGTGGGTGAATATTTTATGTCGACCAATGTGGATCGGATCATGCCGACAAAATTCGTACAGGATAATAGTCGTCCGTCCGTCCAGCTGTCTGTCTGTATGTGTACTAGAGCAGGTCGATTTTTTTCTATAAAATCGCGTATGCGAGAAATATTCTACGGCTCATTCTGAACAACTTTGCCTCGGAGCCTAAGTGTCTCAAAACGGTTTCGAGCCACCGATTTTAAGACGAATTTTAAAAGATCGGATTAATCGGTTATAAGGGATATATAGGGATTGTCCGGAAAGTAATAGGACTGAAGTATAAAAACTTTCAAAATAGGCTTCTTCTGCGTCAATGCAGCGCCGCCAGCGAGATTTCCAAGCATTGAAGGCGCCACGGAAGACATTCTCTGGAAAAGCCTTGGGAGCCGAGTTGCATGCTGCTTGGATCCCCTCTGTCGTCTCAAAATGCTTGCCTTTCATCGGCCTTTTCAGGCATGGAAACAAAAAAAAAAAGTCCGGGGAAGCCACATCTGGGCTGTAGGGCGGCTGCAGAAGCGTTGACCTTGGTAGCAGTTCGCAAGAAAAGCGGTGTGAACCGGGACGTTGTCGAGGTGCAACTTCCAACCGGCTGCGATGTCTTGTCGGACCCAGTTGACCGTTGGTTAGAGTCTCTTAGGACCTCCACGTAAAACTTGGCGTTAACGGTTTGTCCAGGATGAACAAATTCATGGTGAACGATGCCTTTGACGTCAAAAAAGACAATGAGCATCGTTTTTACTTTGGATCTGCTCATTCATCAGCGATTTCTTCACAGTCCTCCAAAAAGGCCTGGTGCCACCGAAACACATCATTTCTTATTAAAGCAGCATCTGGGTAAGCCTGCTTAATCATATCAAACGTCTGTGTCGCAGATTTAACGAGTTTCACACTGAATTTAATCGCGTTCTTCTGCTCTAACGAACGCTGTATTTTCGGCTTGCACTAAAACTGGCTCGAAACCGGTTTTGGATCTATAGTCTCTTAGGCAAAGTTGTTCAGAATTATCTGTAGAATATTTTGCGCATAAGTCATATTTCCGTATTTTTGGCTCACTGCAAATCAACGCGCTGTAATGTATGCGAACTATTGTCTCAGTTTTTGAGTTATTCATCTTGGATTTTGTACATGTCTTTTTCAACTCAAGATCTTGTATGGAATTTCTTCTTACATGCCGAGATATCTTCACGAAGTTTAACATTGATTATTGTCCAAGGTAACGGAAAAAATCTCCGAAAAAGATTTTCCGAGCGGACCACTGTTACATATAGCTGTCATACAAACTGATCGATCAAAACCGAGAAAATGGAAAATTTTTCATTTGAGGAGAATATCATAAATTCGATAGCAACAGAAGTTAACATTTTTTCTTGCTTTTTTTGTGCAGATCTCAAAAACTCTTAAATTCTCGAAAATTTTTTGATAATTGCAATGATTAACTGCGCATTGGGTTTAAAAAGTGCAATTATTTACTTTTTATATATACAAAAAAAAAAAAATTGTTCCCGTTTGAATGTAAAATTTCGTCATTTGTTATGGTTTTGTTATTTCGGCATTTTGTTGATAACCCACCAAACGTGTTTTCTATTTTTTGTTCATCCCAACAACTCCTCCACACAGGTATAAAAGCGCCAAAAGTTCTTGAAATTTATTCAGTTTCATTGCAAGATTTAATAATTACACAAGTGACAATTTGAAGCGTATTTGAAGAATGGCTAAAATAATGGTAACAAACCCGTGCCATTTTAATATGTACAAATTATTTACCGTTATACTTGTACTTTACAGATAATCCTCGCTGTTTGCGTTGCCCTAGCAATGGCGCATCCAGATGGTTATGGTGGTCGTGGAGGAATTGGTGGCGGTCAAGGTGGTTACGGTGGTGGTAGTCTAGGCGGACACGGTGGTGGTGGTGGTTACGGTGGCGGTGAAGGCGGCTTTGGTGGACAAAGCGGTGGTGGTTATGGTGGCGGTCTAGGCGGATATGGTGGACAAGGTGGTGGTAGTGGTTATGGCGGCAGACAAGGCGGACATGGTGGTGGTGGCAGTGGTGGTGGATACGGTGGTAGCGGCCGTGGTGGATATGGTGGCGGTGGCTACTAAAACTTTTCTAAGGCTATAAATCAATTGACGTATTAAAAGTATTCATAAAGAAAAAATAAAAACCGTTAAAAAAAAGAATTTCTAGCTAATTTTTTTTATCATAAAATAGATAAAAGGAATTCCTGTTAGCTATACTTGATGGCTGCCCAACGTATAGTTTCTTCAGAATTGTTAAATAAGCACTAAGTTTTGGTGAAACCAAATGTTCGATGCTCTCAGAAATTGTGAGAGAATAAGGTGCGTGAAATATTCCTCTGTCTATACAAAATGAGGTCTTGGAACCTAAGACTGGTATATAAAGGGTGATCCATTTCGAGGTCCCCTACTTTTTTAAAGAGAAAAACACGGGGATTGTTTATTATTATTCGAAAGAACATTCTTTGGATTCTATTTTTTGAAGATTATCTCTTTCAAATGTTGGCCGTGACTACGTCTCAGATGCTCCATTCGATGAGTCCAATTTTCGATGACTCGTTCGAGTATTTCGACTTATTTGAAAACGGGACCACAATCGTTTGACGAGCTGAGTCGATTTTGCCATGTCTGTCTGTCAGTCCGTCTCTCGGTTTATACGGGAACTAGTCTAACAGTTTTTGAGATATTTTAAGGTATTTTTTGTATATGTGAAGGGTATTAGTTTGATTATCTCAATTAGACAATAAAACATAGTAATTTGAAATTTGGAATTTTTTCAATAAAAATAAAAAAAGTTTCTGAGAATAATAATTTTGTCACGGGAATTTTTAAAGTTTGAAAAGTCAACTTTATGAATATGTGCTGGCTATTTTTGAGAAACGAAAATTAGTTGGTGAAATTTTAGTTTGAATGAAAAAACGAAAATTCCTATATTAAATGTATGGGAACCTAAAAAAAAATAGCGACCCCTTAGAGTTAAGCTACAGCGCCTGGCTTGAGGGAGGATTTTTTGTTTGTCAATCACTAACATTTTAGGGGGTAAGAGTTGAAAAAATAAAATCAAAAAATTTGTTTGAAGCACCCTAATGCACACACGCCCACAAAACATGCACATATATGTACATACATTTTGAGTTCTTACTTAGAAGTTCACTGACGTCACATAATTTTTGAATAGAAAATGTTAAGTTCAACTACGTGAGGCGGCGCAAATTCAAATTCAAATTCATTATTTATAACAATTAAAGCTGGGCTTGCCAGCTTCATAAACATCCAGACAAGTGGGCAAAGGAAGATATGTATATGTGTGTATGAAAATTTCTCATATGTTTGTGTTCTGTTTACCTATGCTTAGACACAAATATGTTTGAAATAAAACATTTGTTTTAAGTATGTACATAACATTGCATACACATTCATACATACAGATTCATACACGTGTTCGAAATAATAAGAACAATTAAAGTGAACGTAAAAATCCAAGCATAAAATGTTTGCAAGATGATTTTTTAGACGCTGTAACTTGAGTAAAAATGGAGATATCTTGATGAAACTTTCTATGTGCGTTCCCTGGAAAAAAATTATGAGTTCGTAGATGAGCGTAATCGACCCACTGTTCCGCCTACCCAGCGCTTATAGTTGACTTTTTACAGAAAATATAGGTAGTAGTGTGAGATATGTATATAATTGAAATTTGGAGAGACCTTTCTTGATAATAGTATGTATATCTGCGTATCAAAAATGGGTTGGATAGGGTCAATACTTCCTTTACACCCTATAAATATAAATTTTCGGACTTCCGGTTAACTTTATACCACATACATATATCGGCCAATAAGCACTAGGCTACGCTGCCCTATCGCAAAGTCCTTTCGACCCTACACTAACCTAGGTGGATCGTGTGCAAGTAGTCCACTGACCTCTCCGCCTTCAGTAAGGATTGCCTTTCCCTAGTTGTAGGTGATATAATTAGACAGTACGCTATCGGGGTCCAAGCGGTAGGGTTGAGAATTTTTCCGAATGCCAGTTGTAGAATCTGTTTGAAAGAAAACTAGGCAAAACCAGATGAGATTTCACTGAGCTGGAGGGAATAGAAATAAAACGTCTGTGGACCACAAAGCGCTTTGTCGACTTATGAGATCTGATTACAAGAATCCTATTTTATGATTTCACAAACGATAGCAACCGAAGAGTGATTGTCAACTTGAGGATCAGCTATTGAACTTAACCTAGCCTAACCTTCCGCAGAGATACGCTTTTTGGAAAGGATCGACAAAAGTGATTTAAACGCACAAAAACTAATGGCATCTACAAGTTACTGCCAAAATGTAATGTAATCCCGTTTTATTTTATTGAAATTTATCTGTCGATATGATTTTTCTCATAGCAGTGGAGAGCCAATTCTGAACTCAATCCACCTGATTACTTGCCGTATCTTCCTTGAACGTGAAATTTGACGTTTCTGGCCTTATTCCATACAAATTTTTAATTTTTAGTAACGGCTAAGTTCTGTACTCCGCCGTGTTTTGTTGGCACAATTGTAGTAGCTTACAGGATAACGTAATATACGTAAAACATTTTAGAGAAAGGAGTTATGTTCGCCTTTCAAAAATTTTTAACAATGCTTCGATTCCGTACATCTACATCTGTAAGATGCCAGGATATACTAATTTTTACTCGAGTTATTCGTTGTTCGCACAGACGGTCGGTCGACAGGCAGATAGACTTTCGAAAATCAACTATCTTCATCATTTAAAAAAAAATTTTATATATGCATATAAGTAGATAAATGGATAATAGTTTTTAAAGGAATTAGGCTATTCAATTATGTATGTCTCGAATCTTCAAGTCATTAATCATTGCACATTTCTCTTTGTTGTTCTAGCAGACTTTAATTAAAGTAAAGTAAGCTTTCATTTTTTCTAAGATTTTATTTGTCTTGATTAAAATATGAAAATAAACACAAATATATGTATGTATGTATATATGTATACGCAGACATCTTTTTAGTTTTTAAAAACCGAAGGTCAAACAAACACCAAAAATTGAGGCTTAATCATTATCATTGTCGGGTATTTTGGTTTCATTCATTCATTTGGCTGCAAAACTGGCAGGAACAACAATCACAGCAAAGACAGTTTCGTGTTAT
Source organism: Bactrocera neohumeralis (assembly GCF_024586455.1). Lineage (NCBI taxonomy): Eukaryota > Metazoa > Arthropoda > Insecta > Diptera > Tephritidae > Bactrocera > Bactrocera neohumeralis. The sequence goes on along the minus strand of NC_065921.1, from coordinate 19,335,136 downwards.
CATTGTAAACAAATACTAATTTTTTTTTATTATATTTCGGGGTTTTTTCTCAAAAACAATGTCGATTACTGATAATCCCACCAAGTGTGTTTTCTAGATTTGAATTCATCCTATCAGCTTCTGCTTTCCAATATAAAAGCACCAACATTTTTTAAAATGTTCAGTTTCATTCAAAGATTTAATAATTACACAAGTGACAATTTGAAGCCTATTTGAAGAATGGCTAAGCTAATGGTAACAAATCCGTGCCATTTTAATATGTATAAATTATTTACCGTTATACTTGTACTTTTCAGATAATCCTCGCTGTTTGCGTCGCCGTGACAATGGCGTATCCAGGTCATGGTGGCGGTCGAGGTGGTCACGGTCAAGGTGGTTACGGTCAAGGCGGTTACGGTCAAGGTGGTTTTAATGGCGGTCAAGGTGGTCTAGGAGGCGGTCAAGGTGGTTACGGTCAAGGTGGTTATGGTCAAGGTGGTTTTAATGGCGGCCAAGGTGGTCTAGGAGGCGGTCAAGGTGGTTACGGTCAAGGTGGTTTTAATGGCGGTCAAGGTGGTCTAGGAGGCGGTCAAGGTGGTTTTGGTGGACAAGGCGGATATGGTGGCCATGGTTATTAAAATTTTCGATTATATATAAAAAGTTTTAACACCACAATTAATTGACGCGTTAAAAGTATTAAAATAGAAAAAAAATAAAAACTGATAAAAAGGAATTTGGAGCTAATTTTTATTGATAATAGACAGAAAGAATTCTGGTTAATTGCACGCAACAAACAGTTTTTCCAATTGTGAGATTATAATTCGGTAGCTGTGACTTGAGATGATAAATTATAATAAAACAACGTAACTGTTAAAATTTTCTTATAGTTTTAAACTTGTCACCTCAAACCAAAATTCATAGTACCTGATTAGTAACTACTTATATAAACGTATAACCGGTTGGAATACTTAAAAATCCAAATATACCAATAATCCTTTGCTGTGCTTTTAAAGCATAATATATTCAGATTATGTAATAAATAGTTAGATCATAAAGAATTTGTTAAATGGAGGCTTTGGGGGCATTAAATAGTTCCCAAAGTACTCAATCAAAATAATTCTGTGTTGCCTTGTGATATGTAATAACGAATAATTGGCAGCTACACTTTTCTCCTTTCACTTTGACAAACAGCTGATTTTTTCTGACCAAAACAATCGATTATTAATTCGCGTTCTTCTGTTTTTTTCCAAACAGCCCCAAATACGTAAATTTGCATTGAATAATAGTTGAAAATGAAATAAAGTTATTTTTTAAATAATCAATACAACGTCAGTGAGTCGAATTGGTGCGACGTACGGTGTTCATCATGGCAATGTTGACGCGTCGTACATCACCCGGCTCACCAAAAGCTTTACAACGTTTTCAAAACTGCATATCCTTTCTATGGCCGTCATTGCATTCAGGTACATCTCAAGACAATAGAATACAGCGTAAGTCCACCCAACTGGACACAATTGATTGTTTAACGAATGAATTAGTGAGTCGCAATTCAAAGAAATGGGATGAACTACGAGACACGCTTATTAAGAAAACCAACAAAAGTGATTTAAGTGCACACAACTTTAGTGATCACAACGAAATGGTATCTACGAGTTTCGGTCAGAATGTGAATATGTTGTCCAAAGGTGTTGTAAGCGATTTACAAGCTATTCGTTCACCACAACTGGGGCTAGATATACGTTCTTTATCTCAAGCACAACTGGACAATTTATTATTATCTACGGTGGAAATAAAAAATAAACCAGATTTTCTATACCTAATCAGGCAATGTTTACGTCACAAACAGTTACCATCGAATGAAGTACTCTTGGCTTGTCTTAAATACCTCATGCAATTGTGTCGTTTGCAACAGATTGACTCATTGGCAGATTTGTGTAAGCTACATGAACATCCACTTGTTAAAACCTATGCCAATTTCGCACCGTTCAAAGCAATGGCACTATGGCGAAGTGGAAGTGCCGATATAGCTTTAATGACATTGCATCGCGGCTATGGGGACTGTATGGAAACGGATGAAGGCAGGCGAATGACGCGTAACGTATTTCGTACTATTGTTGAAGAAACATTAGTGCAAAAGAGCGATGCGGTCTTAGTGTCACTGATGCAAGTGGCACGCTCAATATATAAAGAACAAAAAGATATTTTTGTTGTCGCCTGTGTGTGGAAACAGTGTTTCGCTAGTGAATGGTTCTGTGACCAAAAATCCGCAGCAGAGCTTTATGAACATTATAAAGAGCTACAATTACTTGTCGCGCGACGGTATGTTTTGTTGTGTATGTACATACGGTACGAGTTAATAACACAAATATTTTCATCCATAGTTCAAGTTCTCTTTGTTCATCATTTTTACGTGCGAATAATGTTGATGCTGTACATCGGCTAATTGAAGCGTTTTTACAAAAAGATCAACGAGAAGCTTGCGCAAATTGTCTGGGTCAATTGTTTAATCACCAATGTGAGTAATTGGTTTTTTTTTTTTGAGGAAGTATTGAATTAAAATGTTCTAATTTTAAAGATTTGCGGAGTGATTTAAGAGCTTGTGCTGAGATCATTAAGTCTTGCAGTGAACTAGGAATGCCGCTAAGCGCAGTTCAAAATGAACAATTTTTAAGTTTGTTCCTTAATCAACCGGCAACAACTGCTGTACGCAATGTGGGTCATCAATCAAAACCAATTAAAGAGTTCCAGTATAAATTTTAAAATATCGCGAAATAAAATATGACTTCAGATGGTACTTTATTTTTTTTAAATTATCTGTAAACGTTTTTGAAGTAAGCGAAACATATAGTATTTATTTTTTGTTGTTAAATAGCGAAATGTTACACTTTACACCTGACAAATATTTGTAAACTTGCACTAATAATTAATGGTTCACTATTCAAAGTTCTAAATAAAGCAATAAACAGTTCAATATTAATAAGTATTATTTATAAATAATGCATTAATATATTTTAAAAGTATTAAATTCGACGTTAAGGAATTATAGAATTAAATTAAGGTTTTATTATTTTATTTGGGTAGATCCTTAATTATCCTATTATCATTGCAACGTGTTACCAAAGGAAGGTAGCGTAGTGCCTCTAAGCACGTACGTCCTTCCGGTCCTCAAAATCAACACTAGAGCCAAAGGCACATTTATTTTTTCCATGTGTATTTAGCTTGGATCTAAATTTTAAACATTTCTCTCAAAATTCAAAACGTTTCATATGTGTATATTTGTCGATAACAATCAGCTGATATTTGGCTCGTAAACAAATCGCTGTTATCGACTTGCTACTAATTTTATTTCCGTTTCCAAATCATGAGCAAAACTGCCAAAAGTTACCGCTTGCAGAAAGTAATTCGAATCTTTAATTTAATGATTTTGATACTGTGAAGTCCCAATAAAAAAATATAATATAAACTGCATTGACCATTAATTTCTACTTATCCACATCAAGAAGTTCAAACGTATTTATCGAAAATAATACTGCAATTACTATACTAAGGGTCGTTATTATTCCCGTCGTCCTCATTATCGCTTTCACTTATAAGTGTCTCTGATTTGTTTGCCTCTGTGGCTGCAACTGTTTCCGGGACACCTGTACAATCCCGGCAACGCAGTATAAAATGTTTTTGGCAAAGCGGACGTAGGCATTGTTGGCACCGCGTTTTTGTTTTTCGCGAATTTTTACTGGGACACTTTCGGCAACATAAACGACTTTGTAAGTTTTTTGGAAATAACTTGATACCGTCAGGTATTTTCATTTTATCTGTTTGTAAAAAGATAAAGTTAGTTTCTCCATGTGCCTCGCTTGTGGCGCTGGCGAATAGTTGGTCGGTTGGCTCACCCAGAATTTCGGAGATTTGTACTTTTTGTGGCAATGTTAAACGATTCGAATTAAGTTGTCGTTTAAGTTGTTGCTGTGTTAGATATAGACCAAGATGTCGTTGGAAGTTTCTTTGTTTTATGCTTTTATCGCCATTAGAAGAAAGCACAAAAAGTATCCATGAATTTAATGCGGCATAGTCAAGCATGTTCTGAAAGAAATTAGCCGAGAAAAGAACGCCATTGTATGGTATTGTATGTCTCGTTGAGTACGTACAACATTCTTTGTTGTAAGTTTTGCATGCATTACAGCTTAAATTGTATAAACGTTCTACATTTATTGTTTTCGGAATGCCGCTGGCCAAAAATTTTCCCGGACAAGTTTCGCTTGATATTAATGTGCAATGATCCGAGTATAATCTTCGCCAACCACTGTTCGACGCGTGGTCTGCTGGCAGCTCCAAAGCATTATTGGGCAACATGCCTACTACAGACAAGTCCATTTCCATCAGTTTATTCGTTAGTTCTACGCTAATAAATTTTGGCGGAAGTACTACATTTCTTTTGCTTCCTTTAATGTCGGATACCAGTCGTAGCACGTCACGTTCCGTATAACCCCCTTTTGGGTGCAGAATCGCATTGCACATATAAAGAGTCTTTGCATCGCATAACGTTAACAATTGCGAATCTTCACTTGAATTTGTCAAATTAATCAGCACTTCGTCAACGGAACAATTACCACTTGGTGCATAATATGAACGACAGTTTACTAAAAACTTGTTCCATATATCCAATACTGACCGGGAATTATATTTCTTTCCATTTACGTCATTTTCTCCAAAGCTTAAACATTCGTATATAAATTTGAATCTTTTCAGAGGCATTGTGGCGCGAAATACAGCATTTCCTAACTCCAATGACCATAATTCGTCCAGTGGTCCATTATGAGTAGCATTACGAAATATACCACAAAGATAATTAAGCCCTATCCAAGCGCGAAACTCTACCGCATCGATTAACCGTTGATGTGGCAATTTCGCTCTCCTTTCCTTTATCTCTATGTTGGTGTAATGCAAAATTTGAGTGATAATTTGTTCATCAAGAAGTAAACTCCACATTTCCAGTATACTTCCCATTGTGTGGGCGGGCCCTTTGCCTCTAGGTTGCAGCAATTGTAGTGCAGATTGAAACTTTTCGTTTTCAGCTCCATTTGTTCTCGCGGTTTTCCATAAAAACCCATTAAGTCCTCTGAATTCATCTTGACGTCGCTTTCTTTTGTTAAGTTGACTTGTTGCATTGTTTTCATTATCATCACCCTCACTTTCATCAGTTTCTAGTATGTCAGCATCCTGATATGTGTATGTGTAGGAATTTTGTGAAGTAATTTCCACATTGTTAAATAAAGGATCAATGCAAGTTTCGGATTCTTCCTTGAAATCCGCACCGCTTGGATTTACATCCACCAGCGTATCAAATTCTGTTGCAGGAATAGAATTTAAAACTTTCAGTAATGAAGTGTTATGCTGATCGCATTCATCCTCTTCTGAATCATTTGAACGTTTTATGTTCGACAGCACCTTTGAAGAAAAACTCATAGTCGCTGACCTGATACAGATAGATATACCATTTTATTGAAAACATGTTTATTATCATATGAATTAACTTACGTGCCCTACACAAAATATAATGGGTTAATAGGTATCCAGGGTTGCAATAGTGTTAAATCGAGCTCCAATTCGTGCTTAAATTTCATTAGAATAAATTCGATTACTATCAACGCAAATGAAAGGAAACGCGCCTTAAATTTTGTTCCACGAAGTACACTGAAATCAAAATATACACTTTCAACATTAATCCAAATACGTGTGATTCAAATTCCACAGCCCTGTAGAAAGTGCATAGCAAAACAAATGGATAACTGCACCTACATCTTCTTAATTCTTTATCCACGAATATGTTGCCAAAACGGAACTGTAAAGGCGCAAAAGCGAAGTCAATTCTGCCTTCGTTCGCTGCTTCGGCTGTCAAATCGGCTCTAGCTCGATGTTCGTTTCGTCTACTTTTTGATAGCATTTTAGGTATTGAATGGAATCGTTTGTTGTATGGTTAACGCAATCGGTGTAAAACTGTGAAAATTCCGCGAGCATATAAATCGAAATTGAAAATAAATTTCAAAGTGGTATATAAAATTGAACAGCTTAAATAATTGTTTTGTGTGTACACAATAACAAAATTTGTGCGATGAAAATGTCAAATTGACATTTTTGACTAGTTGACGGACAAAACTTCATTTTTTCTGCTTTGTGAAAATTATCGGTATTTCGCTGTGTCTACTGCTTCTATTTGACATTCAACGACATTTGAGGTATGGAATATAGATATTGGTGATGTCAACGTAGCGCCTATGGATCTTTACAAAAGCTCATACATTGGCTAAATAAATAAAATAATAAAGTTTCAGTTTGGATACAAAGAGACAAATATTGGAATATCGTAATTTTCTGCTGTACATAGATGTTACAACGGCCTCGGCCATCTTGCGCAGAACTTTGGCTATTGTATACTCCACTTCTGACCTATTTTTTTTTTGTTTTTTTTTTGTATATATTGAGTATATAATTAAAACGCGTAACTTAACCGAATATAATTATTCCTACATTAAAACATGTAGATTCGGTTCGTTCGGTGATGTTTTGGTGAAAAACATCTCCCTTAGCATCATACCAAAGCCCGCTGGGTGGTAGAACATTTTTATATTTACTTATGTATTTCATATATTTCATTCTTATTTAAAATATTCCAATGACATTTCCTTCCAATTGCATTTTTCTATATGTCACTTTCTCACCAATTATTTTGTTTCCGCCATTTTGACAAAAGAAACGAAATACTTTTTTTGCTTTTAAATTATTATTCTTTTATCAATTCTATTTTCGTTGAAAGAACACAAAAAATTCGAGTATATCTGTTTCATTCTCTCTTTAAGTTGGAATGGTGTAAAACGTCATGGAGAACAATAGATGACAAATGTCAAACGCGTGCTTCATATTTCGTGGCGTTCAAGTTTATTGAAGGAAAAAAGTTTGAAGTTTAATTAGTCAAAAATCGCAGTAGAAATTGACGTTTTGTGGATTTTGTATACAAATGCATGTCAAAAGCCACTGGAGCCGGCAAACTACTGTATGATAAAAACGCAAGTCTAGAGCTATCTAGGAAAACTATAGGAAGCATCCAAGCAACTGCTGACTTGTGATCCCTAAGGCAACTTTGTTAAAAAATTGATTTTAGAAAAACGCTTTAATCGTATTTAGGAGACAAAATCACTTGAACACTTATATATCAAATAGTAAGCAGACGTTTGGCGGCATATTTTAATTTTGACTCTGAATATATCAACTTTTGAATTTTGTAAGACGCTTTGATTTTTTTCTTTGAAATATCGAATTAAAAATAAATTGTAGCATTGTTGATGAAGCCAATTGGTTACACTAGTTGTATTAAAGATTTTAAAAATAGTTTTCGTTTTGTATCATCCCCAGGTTACACGTTGGGCTGCTCCAACATACGTTAGTAAGAAGATTGCTAATATAAATGATTCTGTAGCATTGATCGTGCGAGTTATAAGAGGAAACAGTCACTATTTCAAAGATTCAAAATGCTCTCACCGGACACACTGCATCACGAAGAAGTCAATTTGGCGTTAGACCGACAAGTACGCCAAGACATACAGGATATGGCGCAAGAGGCGCAAATACAAGCGCAGATTATAGCGCACGAAGGTAAATAAAAATCCTATAATTGTATGTTATTAATAAATATACTGTGACGTTATGCTAGCAAAAACCCTTAGTACCGATATTTAAGACTTTTAGTGAAAGACAGTAGCGTTGACAATAGCTTAGAATGGAATGACAGACCGGTGGCACTTGACATCGCCATGCCGGCTTGTCAAAATACACTATTTGACAAGGAAATGTCACTTGCATGCCAAATTGTAAAAAAGTTATTTGGTTTACACACTTGCAACAGACTAATTTTTAGGTATTGATTATATGAAAATATTTTGTTGAAGACAGTTCGGTCTTGAGCGGCATCAAGTGGGTGCTACAAATTAACGCAAATTGCAATATCGTATATAACACAAATTTATATCTTTATTTGTAGCGCGAGATCGATTTCAATCTACATCGAGCGTCGAGGAAGATGGTCAAGAAGATATTGAGCATGACGGTGTCACCGTTTTGGGTGTTGTTGAAGCCGATGATGATGATGACGTACATCATCATGAAAGCATTGTTGAAGAGGATTTGACCGAACACGATTTGTCTGATATGCAAGATGTCAAAGATTTCAAGGATATGTTAATGGAATCCAATGATGGCAATGCGGACAATTCTTTAATGCGCAAGCGACGCGGCAACCTGCCAAAACAATCTGTTAAGATCTTAAAACGTTGGTTGTATGAACATCGCTACAATGCATACCCTAGCGATGCAGAAAAATTTACACTATCACAGGAAGCTAATTTGACAGTTCTGCAGGTGTGTTATCAACTGTAATATTTGTAAATATATATTTGTTAACTTTAAATATATTGAAAAAAGGTTTGCAATTGGTTTATCAACGCCCGAAGACGTATATTGCCCGAAATGATACGACGTGAGGGTAATGACCCCTTACACTTCACCATTTCAAGGCGCGGTAAAAAATTGAACTCATCAATAAACTCATCAAATAGTTTAAGTGCAAGTGGAATTGTACCAAATCCTATTACCGGCAGTCCAGCATCTGAAGTGGTAAGCATTTTTAATACATATACACGTAAAAATGTATTTTAAAATATTTGTTTTGGTTATTTTTTTAGATCGTTGGCGCGACGGAGGAAGTTGAGGGTGATGAGGTGCATGATGGCGTCGCAAATGTACTAACTGCGTTAGGACATTTCGTACAAACGCCTGGCGGTCACATGGTTAAAGTTGAACCAGACATGGAGTACGATGATAGTGTAATTTATAGGTATGTCGAAAATAATTGGAAGTCTTCGGACAGTTTAATATTTATTAATTGCTTCTTTTTGTTTAAATATTATATAAATGTATTTTGCTCTTGTCAACCTCATTCATTAATCACCAAATATTGCATTTATTTCGTCATCAATCAATCAATCAAAAAATCGAATAATTCGAACTGCCTTCAAAACCATGCGAAAAGGTGGCAGCAGGCGATTGCTGCCAATCCGCAAGGCTTTCAAAATTTGCATCCACAAATTCAGGCGAAAATTTTGGCAAAAATTCAAGCCGCTAAACAAAGGCAAGCAGCCGCCAATGCAGCCACCGCCGCTGCTGCTGCTGCACAAATGCAACAGCCTTCATACAATACTAGCACGGGCGTTATGCAAAATCCAGATATTGCTGCTGTTGCAGGTTTGCCAGCTTCTCCGCCATCTTCAATCAACTCGTCCGCGGCGGCACATTCTCAGTATCCGCACAGTACGAAATACTTCTATTCACAAACACTCAATCAAATTTTTCACATCCAGAATAGTATGCCGCAAACGAAGAATTCATATTTCAATGCGTTGAGGTAGTCGGACAATGGCTTGTGTTGTAAATGCTTTGCTTTTTTATTTCATTGTATAGTTTTTCGCTGTTTGTGTGGTTGATGCACTATCATAATTTAATGTAATTTTATTTGGAGCATTACGATTTTTTAATAGCGAATTATATTTCACTTTGGTTGTACTTTTGCAAACCAAGGTTTTGTGTTTTTGGTTTTTAATAATAACGTGTATTTATATTCTTACAGATCGGAAGATGACAGCGTCAACGAATATGATTCGTGCGAGCCACAAAGTGAGGAGGAAGGCAAATTTGAAAGCTCAGACGCTTGGCAAAGCGTTATGAAGTAAGTTTTTACAATGCGAATAAAGCATTTAACTACACCTATTGCGAACAGCTCAGTAGTAAAATTATTGTAGCTCTCTTGTATATATGTACAAATGTTAGATTTGAGTCTTTGATATTTAACTATTGTACAAATGTTGGATTTGAGTATTTGAACGTTAATTTTGCTAAAACATCATTTTTTATGTATTTATTAAAACAATATTTTTTTTCTAATTTGTTATAAAAAAAGGTGTAGTTATTTGGCTGCCCACAATTATTTTCTCTTTTACTATTATACTTCTTTGAAATTTTCTTTCTATTTTTTTTTGTGTTCAATATGTTTTTCGAAAATTTCCGATATTTACACGTATTTTTTGGTCTACAACCCATGTCTATTGCCTGCCTGGAACTTTTCAAAATTTTTCCAACATCAATACCACCACCACCATCACTACTGCCACTATGATTGTACCACTACAAAAACAAAACACATATAACCTATGTAAACGTAAAACAACACACCCCCAACAACAATATCTTGTTAATATCTTCGTCACGTGTGTGTTTGTACGTTGTTCATCTCAAACAAAAAAAAAACAAAAACTCCCACCCACCTCCTCGTTCCTACGCTCATACCGCTTCATTTTGGTTATATGTGACTTCACCGTCCGTCCCGAAATGAATGCGTAAACTTATTTCGTCTATTGAACGTTTCTTTTACGGGACTGTTTTCAGTACCGAGGAAGTAACGACCTCTAGTCCAACTGCAACGAATAACACCTATTGGACGACGGCATCACATCCGCACACGACGACGGCGCAATCTGCAATAGGTGTTACTGGCGCAACAACAACAGGTACGGCACTACACTCTAAACGATGCATAATCGTGTAGATCTACTTTAATTGCTATTACTTATCTCTTTCCCCTCAGGCAACAATGTGATAGCGGCTGCCAATGTGAATGCGCTGGTCACCCCAATCGAGTGTAAAGCTGAACCGGGCGTAACAGTGGGCGCTGAAGCAACGGTTGTCACATCAGGCGTCTCAAATGCGTCTAACAGTAATAATAATAGCGCAAATGCAACAAATAACAATACAATTACATCAACCGTACAGGTTATACATCCTGGCAGTCATCTGGTGAAAGGTTTGTCTGCACTTTTCTACCCACAAAATATCCGAAACTACGGTAAAACTGTCATAAATATTACTTCTTTTGCAGGTGTCATCCGTGACGATAAAGATAAATTTAAATGTTTGTACCTGCTGGTGGAGACGGCAGTGGCCGTGCGCCAACGTGAGAAAGAGCAAGAAGACGAAGATGTGCATGTGCTGGGAAATTAGTTAGGCGACCACCAATATCACGCAATGAACAATACAACAAAACGAAGAAATTCATACATCCACGAACTGTTTGCAGTGATGTGTCTTTTGTATAGTGTCAAAAATGTGAAATTAAGCCTTGCTTTGCAACAGTTTTATTTATGCTGAAATTGCTGATAGCTCATCGTTGTGTGAGCAATAATAACACTTCTAAGCACTAGTTAGTACCATACATATAGCGCAATAATCGGTTACATTTCAAATATTTTCTGCTTGCTGCTAATGTTCAATATTTCTTATAGCATATGTTAATTATATTCGTTTTTCCACTTTAATTTCGCAACTACAATATTTACATTAATTTGTCAATGTTTTACATGAATTACATTAAACGCGTATTTATCACTTTCTAATAATTAAGTGTTTTGTATACTTGGTTTGCAGATGCTCATATATCTACAGATTATCAAATGAAAATACGCCAATTTGCCAAATAGCTACTAATAATAATAAATTATATTGCTTTAACTTTAAACTTCCTCTATTTTTTGCAAAAGTGCATTAGACAAATTTACAACAATTTCGATAATAAGGGATTGTCGCAACAACTGATTACGGTCTCTTCTGCGCGGTGCAGAAAATGCTAGGATTCTTTTTATTTATTTTTTTAAATATTCAATACTTTTTTTTTATTTTATGTTACACACACGTGCAAAACTCTGCGTGGTATTGCATGAAAGCGAATATGTTAATTTGTCTTTTATTAATGCTCCATTTAGTTTTTCCATATCCTTCCTTTGGATTTTCTACATTTTTAAAATAAACAAAGAACAGCTGATATGTCGCTTGAGAGTTGTTATAATGTATGGTATTTCCCGCTACTGCCGCATTGCATCATTTAAAACTGTCAAAAATAAATTGTGCACGTATATTGAAAAGTCTAAATTGATTATGAGCAGGATTATCTCTGATTATGAGTTTGAAAAAATGGAAATCAGGTCCGTAAATAATTTTTATTTTTTTTTTTTTTATTGAGTTTCGCCATATTTCTCAAAAAGCCATCAAATATGTGTTAGCAAATTTTAGTGCGTTTCTGCTTAACCTCTTGTTTAAATTTAAGAAATTATTTTTTACTTTACTGATGCAGTGTGGCGAATAGCTGTCTAAAAAATTAAAAAAGAAAATTTTTAAATTTGATTTTACAAAAAAAAATTAATTTCACAAAAAAAATTTAATTTTACAACAAAAATTCAAATTTAGTTTTACCAAAAAAAAAAAAAATAAATAAATATATATTAAATGCGTAAATGTAACATATTTCAAAGGGTTTACTTACAAAACTAGTTGATAAGCATTTTACTTAAACGCGTTGTACACATGTAAATTAATTGGAAGAGCGAAGAAAAACTTGTAAACAAATATAGAAATGCATAAATAATTATTAGTACTTTTCGCAATTTGGAAAAAATTTAAAAAAAAATTACAATTATTTTTTACGGTCCAAACTAGCACTAAGCCTAGACAATAAGCTTTCTTTTAAATGATAACTTTCCAGCCCGCTAACTTTTCGTTCTACGTCATAGATATAAATAATGTCGGTACCAATTCTTAATTTCTGACCTTTGTAATACGAAAATGTGTAAAGAAATTTAGCAAACAAATTAAAAATTTACTTAAAATCAATTAAAATATAAATATAATACAAATATAAATATCGCAAATTGTTAATCATAAATGAGAAACAATAATTCATATATACAAATAAACCACAATTTGTCTAATGAAATAAAAATTTAAAAGTGAAAATTACTAATTTTAGTAGTTACATATATACATACATGACGACTGAAAGCATTGTTTTCGTATTCCTTAAAGGAACAAATCAACTTGGTATGATTTTTAAATTTTACCGTTACATACATATAATATATCGTTATTTATTTTTTTGCAGCGTTAACCAAATACAGCGGCTTATAAGTGAAGTTCCTTGTGCTAGACTATCCGCACTAAAATTTGCTGCATTATAAATAAAATAGCACAAGAACACGCTTTCCTGACTCAAAAACACATTGTGGATCTCTATACTGTTGCAAGGTGTTAAATTTTGAAATTTAGGACATTAACTGTATCGGGACTGACCTTTCCACTAAATTAAGTTTTAATCACCCAGCAATAAGGTACAATTTTCTTTTTAAATTACATTTTTTCTAATATTTTTTGTGTCAATGTGATTCTTTAATAATTATTTTAAAGGTTCTCAGTGTTTTCCAAAAAGTTTTGCATCGAATTTTATTAACATTGACTTATCCGTGGAACTTGAAATTATGTTTCGTGTTCACCAACAATAATTTAAAATAATCAATCAAAATCAAGTTCTTGTATGAAAAACTATTTTATTTGACAAGATATATTCAGGAAATTCTGAATGGATTATTGTTCAAGGCAACGGTACAATCTTCGAAAAAATTTATAGGATCGCATTAACCGCACAAATTGTTTGTTAAAAATCAAGAGAAAGATATGAAAAACTATTTTATTTGCTATAAAGAAATGCATCTGAAAAAATTTATGATCGCATTAACCGCACAAATTGTTTGTTAAAAATCAAGAGAAAGATATTTTATGCTATAAAGAAATGCATCTGTGATGTGCATACCAGCTAAGGTTCCGCCGAACGTTAACATTTAATGTTAACATTTTTTAAATATAAAATATGTACGTATATAATTTATATTTATTTTTATTATTATTATTTATTTGTTTTCATTTCAAACCACTCCATTCCTTTGAATTTGTATTTTTTTCTTTTTATTTAAAGAATTTGTCCCACATATACATATATGTACATATTTTAATTTATTATTTCGATCTATATTTGAACATAAAACATTCAAATATATTCCTAAAATTTGATTTTTTATTAATTTATATTTCCGTAATTCATAATTTTCTTTTATTATCATTTTATTATTATTTCAATATGATTATTTAAATTAAATTCGTATTTGTTATACTTTTATTTTTTTTTTATAAATTTTTTGTCTATTTTTATATTTATATGTGGTTTTTTTATATTATCTTATAATATTTGTTTTTAAATTTATTTACTTTGTATTTTTATTTAATTTTTTAATTTTTTTTAAATTTTTTTACCAGTTTTTTTAATATTTTATTTATATTTTTTATATGTTTTTATTTTTGTTTTTATTATTATTTTATTTCCACATCTTATTTTATGTATTGTAAAATTTATTAATTTATTTTATTTTGTTTTCGTTTAGATTATTTTATTAACACAAAAATACATACTATATATTTTCTTATAATTCTATTTTATATTCAATTTCGTTTACATTTTTTATACTATTATTTTATTTATATTTTCTTGTTTTTATTATTATTTTATTTCCTCTTTTTATTTCATGTATTGTAAAACTTATTAAATTAATTTTTCTTATCATTTTATTTTATATTCAATTTCATTTATGCTTCCATTCATTCCATTCCATTCAGATGTTTCTTTTATAGGTTATGCGATTTTCATTTGCTCTTATTATTTCAATATACATATGTATGTATGTAGTAATTATTCTTACTGCCAACTTTTGCCTACATTTCACTTAGATTTTCCTCACTTTCATATAGTATACCCAACAATAGACATACCTACATATGTACATATGTACTTATGTCTAAAAATATATACTTTCAACGGCTTTTTGTGTCAGCCCCATTCATTAAGCCGGCATAACTGCAAGTTGTCTCAGCAATTTATAACTGAGAGTTTCGCCAACGGCTTTACAACTCATTGCACTCATATTAGTATATATGCATGTATGTGTGTGTCTAACTTTGCGGCTGTGATTGAAAGTTGCATTCATGTGTGTGTGTTACCACTCGTGTATGACGTATCCGCTAGCGCTCTCAGTTAGTCAGCTTAGTATTCGTGCGAATAAGAGTACGATTCGTATAACCGGAGATTTTTATATGTATGTATGTAAGTATATGGTACACATATCACCAAATTCGGTCATAGACGAGTATAATGAACTCTACGGTCAGAATGTCAGTGTAGATTGTTAGTAGTTGCTCGAGTTAATTGGCTATATTCTACTTCGCATCTCACCAACAACAAATATACTTACCAAATTTGGTTTGCGGTGCTTACCGAAGTTGGCGTCGATTTGCTGCTTGAACGTTCTTAGGCGGATACAATAACACATAAATCTCGTGCGTGTCAGAAAAGAGAGTGAGACTGTTGGTCAGTTTTGAGAATCAGGTTGCAACGTTGAACAGGTGTTTTCAATTTCTGCAGAAGTAGTTCGAAAGCTTGGACTGAGTCCAGAAAGTTTTTAGAGAGAGCATAAATTATATTATTTATTTGGAATTGTAATCTAACTTAGGAGATAATTTCACGTTTTGGTCCGGTCGATTGGTCATCAAGATCGTATGATATCGCACTATTCGATTTTTTGGAATGATAATAAGCATTCTCCATTAAATAGATCACCATTTAGAAGTTTGATGATCCGCCAATCTGTCAGCAGTCGAATTTGTTGAGCTGAAAACCATTGCAGCTACAGAAATGGATGGTAAAAATAATAAAAATTAAAAAAAAAAATATTTTTTATCGATAAATTATTTATTACTTAAACCTAAACGTATTTCAAAATTAAAATCGTGAGTCAGCATTTCCCAATGAGCGGTCATAATTTCCCTATGATACGTGCAGGGCTTCCCAAATATCGTTTAATAAGTGAATAGATCAAGCCATTTCTGCTAAACACACTTCCGGTTTGTTTTATATGACGGTGTTTTTTATGACTGGTGTAGTCATACTACTTACACATTCTCGATGCATCAGCATAGGTCACCTTTACATACATACATACTAGTACTTAAAAAATTTTTTATATACTTTTTATATCGCCCTCACATTGGTTGTGGTAGTCCGTACAACCAGCAGTGCCACTCAATGAGCAGCTGTTGCCAGCAATGCGCATGCCCAACACATATCGGTGTAGCGTACCAGCTGGTCGATATGCGCACAGCAAGGTCGCCTTCGCCATCGTCAACGCCATTGCCATCGTTCGCCAGCTCGCTGGCTTTTACGCTCGCTCGTAAGCATTGCACCAGTAGAGATTTGCTCATCGACGTGTACGTACGGAATTGGAAACTCGTGCGGTAAGGTCGTGCGAACGCAACACTGGTTCGATAGCGGCAATGTTCGGACGCGAATCGCTTTGTGCTAATTAACATTTTTTGTTTATAAACAAACAAAACAAAACGCCGGGACGCCAAATATAATTTAAATACACCTATGCGCAGGCAGGTGCACTAAAAATAACTGTTTAGATTGCTAAATAAATCAAAATGCAAATGGAATAATGGGTGGCAGCAGGAGTTACAGCGTGAGCAGCACGAGCAGCGTCGCCAGCAGCACGAGCGGAAATTACAGTGAATACAGCGCCGCCGGCAGTGAGGAGCGTTGCAAGGCGACAAAGTTGGTATACAGCCGAATCGCCAGTCAGCGTAGAGCAACTGCCACAGGCGCGGCTGGCACAGGAGGTGGTGTAGGAGTAATGGCGCCACAGACCAACCCACAGCAGCAGCAGCCGAAAGTACAACGGGCGCGGTCACAGCGTATTATGTGTCGCTGTTGCCTATCGGAACAACAGCCGGCGACACGTCAGTCTTTGGGATCGTGCTCCGAGCAGGAGCTGGATGAAGAAGAGGCCGCGCACTTGGAGTTTGTGCCGTTGGACACCTTGGCCATGGTGGATTTGAGCGACGACAGGTTTGCAGCTACGTCGTCAGCGGCCACTGGTGACTCATACAAGCCAGCGTTAAGCAGGACATCCCCGGCCAAAGGCAATAAAGTCAATAGTATGTCAACAACAAGCCCTGCCAACAACAACAGTCGCACTGGCAGCAGTAGTACTAGCGGTGGTAGTAGTAGTACTACTGGTAGTATCAGCAGCACTCTGCTCGACTGTTTGAATGCTTGTGCGCAAATAGGCGCTTCACTGGCGGACAATGAACTGCCTCAGCACATCTGCCTTGACTGCTGTCACACGCTGGAGATGTGCTGCGAGTTCATACGTTGTGTACGGAATGCGGACAAAATTCTACGCAGACGCTGCGCGCTGCCGGTAAAACGGGTGCGACAGCAGCAACAACAACATTATTGGCAGCAACGCCAAGCAGCGGGCATGCCGGCTGTCAGCGCTGCCGTTTATGGCGAGGAGGGGCCAGCTGCGAAACGTAGGCGGCGTCGCGAAGAGGTGTGTCTGCGTGTATAAATATATGTGTGTATGTGTGTATATGCGCACTCGTATACTTGCATTGCAATTGCAATAGCATTACTCGCTTTAAATACTTATGTACATATGTATGTATATCATTTGCTATTTTTGTTTTACATCGTGTATTACTATGAAGTTGCGTAAAGAATATGTATTTTTAATTCAACGTGTGTAAAAAAATCTATTTTATCACAGAAAGTGTCGCAAGAACATCGCTTGAGTATCGCTCGTGCCGATGTCAGTGCAAAAAGTCTCGGCAACAACACGCCCAAGTCAATATCCTTGCCGAAGTCGTTGGCGACGCCGGCGTCAGCAGCGCTGTCAGTAACGTCAACGCCAAAGTCATCGTCAGCTGAGAGGGGTAAGTGCGTAAAAAAAGCTATATATAAATATGTAGTACATAACAAATTTTCGACTTATGTATTTGTATAAACATATATGTATATATGTGTGTGTGCATATGCGCCTTGCACGCCGCATGAGTCAGCCTGTCATTTGTTTTTGTTTTTGTTTACTTATCGTTTTTGTTTTCTTCGTATGACTTTTAATCCACCACATAAGGCGATTGAAAATGTCAGCTGTGTTGTTGCAAGTGTTTTTTCGTAAAAATTCTGCGGATTTTGCGATTTTGGAATTTCAATAAACTTAATTTAATGCAAAAATATTGTGTGAAAGTAAGAAAATATGCATTTTATATTACATTTAGTGAAGTGTGTGCAAAAATATAAAACATGCGTTGCTTATGCGGTGGAGTGGTTGGTGAAGTTGTTGCAGCAGTTGCAAAGCTGGTTAAATAAATCAAAAGTGTTGCTATTTAACTAAAGAGTTTTATATAATTGTTTTGTGCCGGCTGATATATTTTTAGAACAAAATGTATGTGAGTTAAAGCAAATTAAAAATTCTGCTGTTTAAGTGAAATTATGAAAATGCAAGCAAACATTGTCAGCTGGTATTGTTACCAGAGTTGTATGTATGTACATATGTATGTATGTATGTATGTATGACCAGAATGTACTTTTATTTGCTTATATGCTCTATTTAGTACAAAATGCAAACATGCATACATACATACATATGTACAAGTATGTATATTCATATGTACATATATTTAATTGCTTTGTAAAAATTTAAATTAAATGTGAGTACGTACATACATACATATGTACATACATATGTGTATCTGGATAAATAATAATACACATGTACATACTATATACAGTACAGCATTTAATATAGCATAAAAGCTTAAGTAAAAAGTAGAATTCTTATCTAGAGATTCTTATTTTGATCGGCCAGTTTGTATGACAACTATATTATATTTTAACGGGTCTCTGCCGTTGGTTTCTGGTCGTTACAACCTTCACGGTGAACTTATTATTGGGTAGTCGAAAAAGTCTTTTCGTATTTCTAATCAAACTTCAACTTATTTTTGTTTCATTTATAATGAACTTTGATGAACCAAATATGTATCATTTTGTTCGACCACATTTTGCCATTTTTCCGTTAGAGATATTATTCCATCAGTCTAAAACTTTTCTGGTTTCTCGGCGAAAAACTGCGACAAGCAATTTTCACAGGCTTCCTTTGAAGCCAACTTTACTTAATTAAGGGAGTTCTGCATCCCCTTTCTGTTGATGAGTTCTGGTCGTTTTTTTCGATTGCTTGCTTCAGTAAAATGTAGAATCTATCGTTCGACCAGGCTGGAGTAGCTCATAGTGGATAATTCCTTTTCAATACCATCAAACATTCAGCATAAGCTTTCGAGGCGTCAATCCTGGCTTTGCGACCATTTGTTGAGCTTCACCACGCTTGAACCATGATCATTTTCGCACATTATTGTCGTATTTGATCCATTTTTCGTCACCTGTTACCATTCGCTTCAGAAGTGGTTCGATTTCATCTCGTTTCAGCAAAGAATGACAGATTTTAATTCGGTCAATTAAATTTTCCACAGGCAATTCATGTGGTACCCAACATCGAGCTTCTTTGTTCTTCTTTATGTCGCTATCAAGGCCAGTCAAGACTGTTATGAGATCGGAACTGACACAAAAACGCAAGCAGCGGGAAATGAATCAAAGAGTTTTTATAAATTTTGTGGTCTTTACCAATATTTTATATGTAGGTGTATACATTTTTTTTCATATTTAATGAATACATTAGACTTACGAGGAAAGTGAGTACTCCAACTTATCTGAAGAGTTTAAATTTGTTGTAATATTTAAAAAATAATATTTTCCAGTTTTAACCAATAAGTTAGTCTTAAATATTTCCAAAAAATAATTAGGCTTGTGCATATTTAGTGCTAAAGTTCCAAACCAATTGATTTCTTAAGTAGCCTACTCCTTTGTATTTTGGTTAAAATACACTTTAGGGTAGTAGGCTCAAGGCGCTTTGTCGATCTGTAAGGGTCTTATGAAGCAGTATATAAGTGTTTATAAGTACCATAACGGACCGAAGTTCTAAGTTGCCTATGTGAGTTCCTTCTTAGGATCGATCTTTTAACCTAACCTAACCTAACACTTTAGGGCCTTAAAACATTATCAAATTGATAACATACAGTAGTTAAAAAAAATCAGTAACATACCGCGCCTACTGTCCAAACGATGTTAAGGACTCTTTATTTCCCCCTGAATATTCTCTTGAAAAAGCTGATCCTTATGACCATACCACTTTGAGAGCAAATATTAATATAAACTCATTTTATACACTCAACTAAAGCTGTAATAAAGATTGATATGAACTTATTTCTTCAAAGTTCTTTTTTGTGAGCTCTAGACCGGCCTAACGCCTTAAATCTTCAATGTTCTTACTTATTACACTCGCTTTAAAGATACCAAAACTATATTGTCATCTCTCTCATAAGAAGTGCATTTAAGAAACCGGTTCTAATAGCATAAAGTGTTACATCCGCTGGTCTGTATCATTGAAATCTGGCAGTTACAAATAATTTCAAAGAATGGCTCAATAAGTAATGTGCCGCATTTAATTAATGTAGCACCTGAGGTCTTTTACCAATAATAGCCACTGGTTTGGCACAATTCAATGCTATTCTTTAGAGTTTTGCCGTTGTGCACCAACAACATTGTAGCATTTACTTTGTGTTTTTTCTGAGCAATTAAGGCATTTAGGCGCCCAAGCGTTCAGCAGCTCTGATTTTTTCACCAACAAACTTGCCTTACTTTCTTACTCATTAGTCAATTCTGAGGCATCATTATCACACTTCCCTTTCACTATGCGGTAGGCAAGCGCTTTTTGTTTTCCTCTACACTATTTACTTCAAGACTACGCTTTATTAAAGATGAAATTATGCTCTATGCAGTCAAGTAAATATGTAAATGCTTTGCGATTTGCTTGCGTTCCAAGTGGGCTATTGCTACCTGCGGAGTGAATGTTCAATACAATGCGGCAACGGCACATAGCGGCGCAGAAATGTTCAGTTATGCAAATTATTTGGAGAGATAATGGCGAGTAGTCAAAATGAATGAAAAGAAGTGTCAAACAAATGTTGTGAATTTCAATGAGTTACGAAGTTGCGAAAAAAATAAGAAATTGAATTGCCATTCTAAAATTAAACCATACAACTTTGCGAGCTAATAAGATTATTAAGGCAGTTAGTAAGGTGAAGCGTAAAAAAAATAAGAAAAAAACGTTAACTTCGGCTGCTCGGAAAGTATATGTAATACCCTTCACAGGTTCTTGTATTATAGCATAAAAAGATCTTTACCTCGATTTAGATCGATCAGTGTGTAAGGCCACTATGTACTAAAGTGATCCGATCTGAACAATTTATGCGGAGATTGTAGCCTTTCTTTGAACAATAATGCATGCTGAATTTCGTGAAGATATCTTGTCGCATTCTTTCGTCCGACCATATTCTACAAAGAATCTGATGCATGCTCCTTATCAGTTCTTCGCCGCCGTATTTGAATAGCTCGACCGGCAAATCCATCGGCCCACCGCTTTGTTGTTCTTCAGACGGGTAATTGCTATTCGAACCTCTTTATCGAGCCATGGAACGTCCGCTCCATCGTCATCGGTCTTGATACCTTCTGTTAGTCGCCGCATCTTTGTATACAATTTTCGAGCATCACCCCTGTCGGCCAGCTTGTCAAGCTTTTCGTATTCACGCATTTCATTTTTTGTCTGCAAATGCGTCTTGTTTCCCTCTTTAACTCTCGGTATCAAGCACGTGTTGTGGTCGATTGCAACGTTGCAAGGCAAGCAGTCTGTTTTCTTTCCACTGCGACACCTCACTCCTCATCGTAGCAGCTGCTTTTTTTCCCTTTTACGAAAACCAATGGTTTCGTTTATAGCTGTACGTAAGGAGCTTGAAGTGCCGTCCAACAGTTCCCTTATACCGAGTTGCTGATGAGTGGTCTCAGAGAGCAGGAGTGCAAGTCGGGTAGAAACACGTTCGGCTGGCTCTTGTGATTGCAGCTTCTCGACGTCGAACCTTCCTTGGGTTTGTTAACGTGCGTTTTTTGCTGCATGTCTAAAACACTTGAGACGTGTCTTCCATCCATCACAACATGATCGATCTGGTTGGTGGCTGATCGATTCAGATATAGCCAGGTAGCTTGATGAATTTTTCTATGCTGGAACCTAGTACTACAGATAACCATATTTCGGGTCACTATTTTGACATCGTGGTGGGGGCAGCTCTCATAGCTGCGCTTCAAGCGCTCACAGAAGACATCTTTGGTCATATCGTCCTCCTCTTCCGTCGAGGTTTGGGCGCGAATCAGCGATGAGTTAAAGAAGTTCACTTTGATGCGGAATTGTAGCTAGACGTTCATCCACCGGGGTGAATGGCAGTAGTAAACGCCATATGGACCTAGTCGCCTCAGTCCTTGTCCCGTCCATCGCATTTTTTGAACGGCAGTGATGTTAGCCTTTACTCTAACGAGGACATCTACCAGCTGGGCAGCGGCACTTTCCCAATTAAGGGACCAAACATTTCAGGTCCCTTAATTTGTAATGTTTAACATGTTTTCAGGGGTCGTCATCGAAAGGAGGGTCACTCTTCCGAGACTATTTTATTCTTTTCATTAGTAGTCTTAAACCCGGGTCCTAAACCAAGCGCATAACCCTATGGTGGGGATTTTTCGCCTTCTTAAAGGTATGTTTTTGGGCTACTCAGAGGTTACTTGTTTTAAGACCGAAAGTGAACTGCTTGAGCCATATGTAAAATAATCGTTTCTGGCCACTCCCAAGTGAATGGCAATCAGAGAACTTTCCTCACTTGCGTGAACTTCTACACGTGGCTCCATCCTCCATACTTGCATATTATACATAAGTAATTCTAAAATACTTAAGTAGACTCAACTGCAATGATATATGGTATATGTATGTTCATATTTTTATTCAAAAGGCGGTAATATTTAGATACATACATATGCATACCCAAACAGCCACTACAAAAGAACTTCCTCTGCCCACACAAGCAGCGCGCCTGGAAACAACCGCGGACCTGAGTTATTATTTTTTACTCATTTGTGTACAAATAAATGCAGCGATTAAATGCCAATGCCTATTCATTTTATATGGATTAGGTGATGTATGTACATATGTATGTATGTACACATTTGTATGTACTTTATGTACATACTTCTTAACCCACTCTGCTTATAAAAATGCTCGCGTACGTACCAATGCGTGCTTGTACGGGCAAATAAAAATAATTAGTCTTATTTATTATTTCATTTACATGACCATTTTGGTGTCTTAAGACATTACGTTTGGACAGAAAGAATAAATAAATTGCGCAAACTGTGATAAAACATACTTGCTACTTTATGTTAGGGTGTGACAATTTTTGCTGGAAAAAAAATTTTAAATAAATTTCATAGAGTTAAGGTATTGATCCTATATACCGGATTCTCCCATTTTTTTTTTAAATATATACTATATATTTGAGACACTTATCTTTTATTAATACAGCAGTTTAAATCCTCATTTCCGGTATATATCTATTGTAGGCAGAAATATGTATTATCAGATTCTCTCCTTTTTAAAAAAAAATATACTATATATCAAAGACACTGATTAATGACGTTCTATTCCGAGGCAAAAAAGGCCAAAGGTACTGAAACTGACGTTCTATAGCAGGTAGGCCTACTTGTGTTTTAATTATAAACTAACAAACTTAATAAAAAGAGATCTAGAGCAATTAATTTACTATTTAGAAGCTATGAAGCTAAAAGTGATCACCCTAATGCCATGCATATTTGCTCAAGTAAAACAAAAGTGGTGTATATTTCAAAACAATGAACTGACCAGGTATATACTATATGTATGTATGTACATATATTATTAGCGTTTAGCATTCTAGAGCTGAGCTCATAGACAACAATGCCGTTAATTAATTTTGAAGCATAATAGTTTTGAGTGGGTGTTGTGTATTAAAAACTCTAATGTCAACATGACAGCCTACGTTGGAGCCGCACTCGATAAGGGGGAAAGCCTACACTGTCTGTTTCACTGTCTGCCATAAATATACACACACACACATATAAAATTAAACATGCATGTGAAAAAAAGTGATTACCCGCGGCTTAAAGGTAGTAAATACAATTGAGCGATCGGCCTTAACTTGGGAGTTGAAGTTTTGGTAGCGGTTTGGCTGCCACGCATACACATACATACATATAGACATATTTACCCACGCAAGTCGCCTCGGTCATACATATGTATGTTGATCTCATTTATTTACTTGTTTACTTGTTTTATTGACTTATTTCATTTCATTTATTTATTTTCTCTTTTCATGAGCAAAAATTTCGATTTCATTTGCCTGAAAGTGAAAAAGTTATATATTTAACTCAAGAAGAAAACGTTAACTTCGATTGTAGCTAAGCTAAAATACCCTTCACAAACACAAAAGGTTTCTTAATGCTTAACTTATTTGGCATTCATATGTATAGACATATTTACCCACGCAAGTCGCTCGGTCATACATAGTATGTTGATCCATTTATTCTGTATCTCGATTCGTAAATGTATTATATTTAATAAAGAAGAAAAATTCGGATCTCACAAACAGAAAGGTTTCTTAATGCCATTATTTGCATTCAAGTTTGGACCACCCTGTGCCTATTCGAAATTCGGAAAATATACGTACAATTTTCGTTCTTGTTTTCTATAACTCAAAAGCTAACGAATATTTCATTCGAAAATTGGCTTGAAAATCCGAAAATCGAGTTACAAAATATAAAAAAATCCGAATTCGAGTAAACTTTTTTTCGAATCGAGTTACAGAAAAGGCCCCCAGATGGTCCATCCGTTGAGTCCAATTTTCGATGACTCGAATGACATGCGTGATGTTTTGCTCCAAGGCCTGAATCGAAACAGGATTGTCCGCATAGATTTTAGACTTTACATATCCCCGCAGGAAAAAGGTGTGATATCCTACGATCTTGGTGGCCAAGCGACTGGCCCAAAACGTGTAATTGTCTGCTCACCGAAGTGTTCTCTGAATAAATCTTTTGATTGATACAATCTGTGGGAAGTGGCGCCGTCTTTTTAAAACCAAATGTCGTCGAGATCGAGAGCTTCAATTTCAGGCGTCAAATAGTCAGTTATAATGGCGCGATAACTTTTTCCAATGACAGTTACGTTCTAACCGGCATCATTTTTGAAGAAATATGGACCGATGGTTCCACCAACCGTTTTTTTCCTGCATGAAATAGCAGCTCTTGAATCTCTTCAGGTTGCTCTTCGTCCCAAATGTGGCGGTTTTGCTTATTTACATTACCCATTAAGCTAGAAATGGGTCTCATCCTTGAATAAAATTTGGCTCGAAAATGTCAGATCTTCTTGGAAGTTTTCAGGAGTCCATAGAGCAAAGCGATGTCACTTGGGAATGTCGAGTGGCTTCAGTCCTTGGCACAAGCTTCTTTTTGTACGCTTTCAATTGAAGATTTCGACGTAAAATGCGCTAAATCGTACCATACGTCAGTCAGAGATGCTGCAAACGGCGCCCAATCGACTCTCTACTTTCTTCGTGTACACTCTCAGCTACGGCTGCTATATTTTCTTCACTGCGTGTTAGACGTGATCTATTCGGTCGAGTATTATCCAATAATGAATGCTGGGCCTTAAGATGACAGTTTGACACGACGCGTGATCTGCCAAAAAAGGCTATTGGAAAGAGTAACTCTTATCTTAAAAGTAACCGTTATATTCTTCTGGGTGTTACAAATTTCGTTGAAAATCTGTTTAGGATATAATGAATGTTGTAATATTTGTGTAAAATTTTACAACAATATCAAAAATAAACTCTGAATTCCTTTCTCGCTGCATTCTCCATCGGAATTGTGGATAAAAATGTGCCAGGCAACATTAATCAATGCCCTCGAATGCCATTTCTAATGCATAATCTTACACTACAATGCATTTATTTTCTCAAAAAGTATATACGTATGTACATATGTATGTATGTATATAAGATGGTATGTTAGCATGTACATACATATGTATATATGCCCACATTCAAGTACAATTGCAACATATTTGCCCTGCATTCCGATAAAGCAACAAATCCACATTCGAAAACAAACGTCTGCACACTCAAGGCAGCACAAATTGAACTTCATATGGCATCATGCTTCAAATAAATTAAACAATTTATTCAAAAAGTCAGCTACCGCACACAATTTTACTCATAAATATTTATCTACAAACCCACTAGACGCTCTGGTGTGCCATAGGCGAGAGATATGCAAATGAATATACATACATATTTATATCCACAAACATAAATTTATTACTATATACTCCTTTTCAAGCCATATCTAAGCTTTGTCACAACAACAATAGCAATAAATATCTTTATTGGTTTAAATAGTGATTCACAGATCAACAACGAAATCCCTTCATATTAATTAATTTGTCTCCATCCACTGAAAAATATATTTCATTCATATGTTTGCCTTCTTTCATACCGTTATTTATGTATTTATATGTATATATTTACATATATAGTTCGTTTGTTGTCAATTAATTAATTATTGAAACGTTTTAACTGCTGCTCATGCTCTACATATAGTATGTGATTCTTCACAGTTCTGTTAGAAATATTCTTTTATATTTTGAGCTCAATAGACAAACTCACATACGCAGTTTTTTTATCGAAAAATTGGGAATATTTGGTGGTATGTTTCAACAACTCTGAACTTGCGCTCAATACCTTATATTAATTGACTATTTCAAGTAGTCTCTATACTATTCTTTCGAATATTAGTAGTCGAAAAAGTATTTTCGTATTTTGTCAATAGATGTCGTTGCAGTCGTATATCTCCAGTGCTACCAATCACATTGTGTCATGCCATATAGTGTTGGAAGGGTGAGATTTTAAGCTTCATGTGACGCCATTTTCGGTGACACCACGGAAAAAAGCTCCGTCCGTGTTGGCAGGATAACTCCTTACGGAGGCATCTAAAGTGAAAAAATAAGTGTTTTAGTTAAAACCTTAACTTAGAACTTGGACGAAGGAAAAGAAAACTGAAAATTCGATTTTTGACAGACATTTAAAAAAACACTGAAAATTTCAGTTAAAATTTCGCGACTTTCATTTTTTCAAATAGTTGTAATCAAAAAAAGTTCTTCGCCCAAGTCTTTAAGAATTGTGCCTGTGTAAAATTTCATGCAGATCGTTTCAGTAGTTCTCGAGAAATCTTGCCAACCGACTTCAAAAACCGTGAAAAGCTCGTTCAAAGACGACGCACTTAGCCTAGCTAGCCGATTACTCGGATCAACTTGAGAATTTAGGAAAATATTCTGGAGGTGTTGTAGAATCTAATAAGACAACAAAAAATTCGGTTTTTTGAAACCCTTAAACGCATGTAGCCCCTTAAAGAAAGGAATTTTTAAATTGTTTGTTCACAAAAATCTTGCTGGGCGCCAGATTCTAAAAATTCTGCATACTCGTTTATTATTCGAAGCCAAATTCATGGAATTTCGTTTTTGTTTTAATTGATTTGGGAGATGGTGAGTCATCCACTTTTCAGCTGACTCAATCAAATAAATTAAGCGATGCTCTAATTGTAATTTTTGTGGATTTCTTTAATGTTTCGCCGTAACACTCTATTTTTATAACTTACTGGCTTACAGGGATGAAATGGTTTTTAAGCAAGAAAAACTGCTGTACCGAATATCCTTCATAGGTACATTTCTATAGTATAAAGGGAACATCATAAAATTTTTTCTTATCTTCAGTTTGATCGTTCAGTTTGTAGGACAGCTATATGCTATAGTTGTCCGATCTAAACAATTTCTTCCGAGATTGTAGCAATGGTTTGGATATTCATATTTGCTAAATTTCGTAAACATGCCTTGCCACATAAAAGAGTTTTCCGTATAAGGACTTGAGTAGGATCAGTCAGATCGGCGGTTCCGAAAAATGAGCAGCTGCTTGGTGAGAAAGAGTCGTATGTAAAATTTCAGGATGAGTGACTAGTTCTCGTACATACAGACGGATAGGCAAACGAGCTTGGGTAAATCGACTCAGCTCGTCACATTGATCATTCATATAAACACTTTATAGGGTCTCCGATGTTTCCTCTTGTTTATGACATCGTGGCAAACTTATGCCCTGTTGTATTCGACGTAGAATTCCAATATTATATTTTACAAAGTTTAATCAAGTCAAACAATTCATGAGAGTTGTGTGTCTGACTTCTTCAGAGTAATGGAAGCTATATTTCAATGATCTCGATTTCTCATATATATATTTTTTAAAGAACTTGAAAGCGTGGGTATCAACTGAAGCTAGAACTAGCACAGATTCGATTGATAAAATGTAAATAAATAAAAAATAATAATTTGTGGATTGGAAGTGTGCATAGGGACGCTTGAAGTGTATCTCAACAATTAAATAGGAAAGTAGTTTTAGCATATCAAAGCACAACTAACGGTTAAGCAGCTACGAGTCTGTTTAACGCCGAAATAACTAAAATCTGATACTTGAGACAATCATCTCAAAAGACCAGGTGGCTTACATACTGCGTGAAATATTGGTGCTTAGAAAATTCTTGGCGCGATTGGTGCTGCTTCTGCACAATCAGGACAACAGGCGCAATCGTGCGATCCTTCACAGAAGTTTCTGTTTTGCTTCCACGTTCACGAAATGAACAGGCAACTTCACCGCGCGAACCTATTCCGAAAAAGACAAAGACGCTCCATGTGCTCACAGTTTTTTAGGATTTCCAAGGCACATCGGCTACCTGGATAAGGAGAAAATCGTCACGAAGCTATACTATGTCAAATTATTGGAACGATTCGTCGATGAATTGCAGAATAAATGGGCCCAAATGGTGACCCAATATCGTTTTCTCCACATCTGTCCCGGTGGAGTATGGGGTCATGTGTAGAAGTTCACGCAAGTGAGGAAAGTTCTCTGATCGCCATTCACTTGGTAGTGGCCAGAAACGATTCTTTTACACATGGCTCAAGCAGCTCACGACTTCCGGTCTTTGATCAAGTATCCTCTGGGTAGCCTAAGAACATCCGTTCGAAGGCGAGCTAAAGTGAGAAGGCGAAACATCCCCTACATAGGGTTGTGCGCTGGGTTTGGGACCCGCCACGTACAAAACACTACCAATGAAAAATTACCAACAGCCTCGGAAGAGAAACCCCCCTTTTGATGACGACCATGGCAAACGAATTAAGGACAACAGGTGCTACTTCGGACTGAGTAGGCAATTGAGTAGTAAAGCCCTCTCTCGACGAACAAAAACCAAACTTTATAAGTCACTCATAATTACCGTTCTGCTATATGGTGCAGAGGCTTGGACGATGTCAACAACTGATGAGCTGACGTTGCGAGATTTCGAGAGAAAAGTTCTGCGAAAGATTTACGGTCCTTTGAGCGTTGGCCACGGCGAATATCGCATTTCATGGAACGATGAGCTGTATGAGATATATGACGACATTGACATAGTTCAGCGAATTAAAAGACAGCGACTACGCTGGCTAGGTCACGTTGTCCGAATGGACGAAAACACTCCAGCTCTGAAAGTATTCGACGCTGTACCCGCCGGGGGAGGCAGAGGAAGAGTAAGACCTCCACTCCGTTGGAAGGACCAAGTGGAGAAGGACCTGGCTACGCTTGGAATATCCAATTAGCGCCACGTAGCGAAAAGAAAAAAACGACTGGCACGCTGTTGTTAACTCGGCTATAATCGCGTAAACGGTGTCTACGCCAATTAAGAAGAAGAATATATTTTATAGCATCTCTGACATTTCCATTTAGGTGTGTCCCTTGACTGTAAGACGACTGAGACTATTTACTAAACTAACTGTAATGGTAGAGAGTAGAAGGTTCAGCTGTAATATATGTAAGCAGTCGACCTCACAGGTCTAACGAATTCTCTCTTCCGCTCTATAAACGCGATAATCACCAGCATAGCGGATTTAGCTGCTAGGCGCAAATTATCACAGTAAGGTAAAGTGTGCTTTGCAAGGTTTTAATGGGTGCTATACTGATTAAGTTGCACGAAGGGGAGTTATGAGCACATAGTGATTATTTATGAAGTCATTTCCTTTGCCAACATGCGGCGCTTAAGTAATTGGCAGCTTTAATAAGCATGTTGAATGTACTTAATACACAAAATATATACATACATATGTATGTATACAAACATATCTCCATAGTTATATATATATACATATACATATTTACTATACATATAAGTATATACCGACTTCATTTCAACCCACTTCAATTATGAACATGCGATGACCTAACAACCTCAATTTGCTTTTCTTTCTTGCAATTTCAGATGAATTGTTGGACATTAGCAAAGCACTGGACGGCGTGGAGAGCAGCTTTGTGCGCTCATTTGACAGTGGCATTGAAGTTGACGAAGACTTGTGTTCGGTCAAATCGAGCGATTGCAGCGCGAATGAGTATCCGTTACGCTGCCATCTGGCGAAGTATGAAGGCTACACTTATGTGGTCGCCGAAACGCTTTCACATGATCTCGAACGCTTCCACAGAAGTGGCCGACCGCAGGCGTCTGCTGGAGGCGGTGCTGCTGCTGCTGCTGTTGCCGCCACCACGCCAGCGACTTACAAATGCGGTTTCTGCATATTTGAGTGCAGCGTGCGGCAGGAGTTGAACAAACACTTGCAAATGCATTTGGGTGAGCTGCTGGCGCATTGTTTCGCTGCAATCTGCATAAATGAATGCATTCACTGCAATAATATTTGTTTTTGTTTTTTTTTTTTCTTTTTCTCTTTATTCTTCCATATGCAAACAGGCCCGCCACAGCACAGCTGCCGCAAGTGCAATTTCGTTGGACACTTCAAGTTTCTACTGGCGCAGCATATGCGTAATGTGCACCACTGCGCCTTGGAGGGGCAAGAAGGTAGGCAGCACTTTCTAGTCACAGTACACAACGCATTTGCGCGTAATCGCTATAAATAAGTTATATTGCTTAAATACTAACACTGTGTGAGCAAACATTTTTATACCCATCGTATCTTGTTGCAAATGGTAGAATAGTTTTGAAGATTCCAAGTGTAGCCAGGTCCTTCCCACCTGGTCTTTCCGGAGTGGTCCTCTTCCTCTGCTTCCCCTGGCGGATACTGCTTCGAATACTTTTAGAGCTGAAGTGTTTGGGGTCCAATCGGACGAAATGACGTAGCCGCTGTTTCTTAATTCGCTGAACTATGTCAATGTCGTCATATATCTCATACAGCACCGCGTTCCTTTGACTGCGGTATTAGCCGTTATCTATGCGCAAAGGACCATAAATATTTCGCAAAATCTTTCTCTTGAAAACTCGTAACGTCGACTCATCAGATGTTGTCATCGTCCATGCCTCGGCACTATATAGCAGGACGAGTGTCTTGTAGAAATTGGCCTTTGTTCGACGAGAGAGGATTTTACTTCTCAATTGCCTACTCAGTCCGAAGTAGATCGCATTGAATTCCGGATGTTTATATGTCCGTTCGCCTTTCTATGCGAGCGATATCTTGGTGGATCATGGTACACGGGTTCGTTGGCACTCTGACGAGGCAAATATATATTGCTACAACCAAGTCACAAATGTTGCTACTAAATTCAAGCAGTATGCCTACAGGGTCCTAGTAAGGAGAGACTAAATTATTTCTGAAATATTACCAAAAAACAGGCTTAAGTCATTCCACTAGTTATGTTGAAGAATACAAAAGTCAAAAGCATTCAGCAGTTATATCCACTTCCAAGTTAGAAAAACTAAATTTTTTTTTCTAAGAAGATCCTGTAACCGATCTTCAGGAAGAAAACCCGAAACTAAAACTAATCGATCCAAACGAGGTTAGGTCTCCGAAAGTACAGCCCTGCGCTCCTCCACTCCTTATACGGCCACTATTATTGCGGAAGTACAGAGCCGCAACAAAATCCTTAATAGCTAGCCGGCAGTACATGGGGAAAAGACTAAGAAACGTTGTTGACAACATATAAGACAATCGGCCGATCGGTCCTTAACTACGCCACACCAATCTGGTCGCCTGGATGCAGTGAAACGCAGACGGGGAAGCTATAGACATGTTAGAACACTGTACTCCGGACTACAACGGGATGCCTCTTAATGTCTCTAATCGAACAACTGCACGGTGAGACCCGCATGCTCTCAGTTAAGGAACATAATGCACTCCCCTCCAAGCAGTTTCTGCTGGGGTGCTTTCGTAGAAATCATTCCTGCAGTCACCTGCCTGAAGCGTAACCGTTTCCTAGGAACATCAAGCGGTCTTTCCTCAACTACGTCGACGGCATAAGACAATACGCCGACCAGACTTCGAACGCAATTAACTTCAGACATGCACTGACCGGCATTCACAGTTGAGCCATAAATAGCTTCACCGACTCCTTCTCAGTGAATGACGTACTTGGAGTCAAACCACTACCCAGTTCGAGTTTCCGAGAGAATCGAGAGCGACCCTTGCGCAGCTCAAATATATGTCCAGCGTACAACGAGTCCCCACATAACACTAACCACTTCTTTGTATGCCCAGCTACATATCTACATCCTTCTCCCTATGTTCCAACCCCGTCGAAATGGCACGTTTCCTGAGCCTACCGTTGGATGACCTCGATGACAACTTATCTTGGCCTATGGCTAAGTCAGATTTTTATGCCGGCAATGTCGGTTTGTAAGATTTTTTTAATGAATTGAATCTGACATATTTTTCTTATAATAATATGACCATAATATAAAGATTATGGAACTCCCGGCTGACTTTATACTGCATATATCGGTTAATAAGAAGGCATTTCGCTACTAGAAAGTGAAGAAAAATTTCGATTTCAAGCTTTGAGTACTCCATATATGTATATTATACAATATATAAAGAATATGGGTATTTTCTTCCCTCACCCAGGTCCACTCTACAACATTCTTCGCAATCTCCCAGAACGTCTAACAGCTGGGATTGGCCTGCTTTAGCCCTTCCCTACTAATTTTTTTATAGAGCGTAAGTGGAAAAAATTTGAGGGTCTCTTATCAGCTAAAGGGGTTTCTTGAACTGTATCACCACAAAAAAAAAAAAAAATCGTGAATAATTTTTATAAACAATGCATATCTACATACATATGTAAGTATGTATATTTATGCATGTATTGGTTTTCTTATCATAATTCATTTGTTTACCACAGAAGTAGCGAGTTCATTTGTATGCACTCTTACATATTAATATTAATTTTGACGTCATTTCTTTATTTGATTAATGTTTTTGTTATTGTAGTCAATCAAAAATGTGCCGAACGGGGTGGCGGTGATATCGCACGCGGTTACCAGGGCGTCGGCGTCGGCGCGGCAGCGGAGAGCCCCAAATATCATTGCCATTTATGTGCAGAATGTTTTGTCAATTATGATGGCTTGCAACAGCACCGAAAATCGCACAAAGGTGTGTCATTGTAGCAAATACACGCTTCATAAATAATCTAATATCGATTGTTGTTTACTGTTTCTTGCCTTTTGTAGTGTTTTGCAAATGCACCATGTGTACGTTCAAGAGTTCGACGCGTGAGAATGTTTTGGAGCATATGGCCAAAGTGCACAAGGTACTGGTTGAGCGGCGCTTAAGCGGTGAGTAAGTGAGGTGGGGTGGAAATGATAGAATACGGATACAAAAAAAGAAGATTTTATTATGAAAACTCAAAAAAAAAAAAATCAATGTATGGAAGAAGCGAGAAAGATGTGTAATGTGTTAGAAAACTACTGTAAGTCTGACCCGTCTTTTTATCGGTCTGCGAAGTTTGTTTCAAAAAAGGGGAACATTTAGTGGTACAGCCTGAAAAGGGCGACTTTAGGGATTTAAAAAAAATATAGTTTGTTAAATGTTTTAAAATTTGAAGGGTATATTTATACACCTTTAAAGAATTAGAAGTGAAGAAAAAAAGTGTTCGAGTTACTGCTGGAGTGGTTCCGGCCTTATCCATCGGTAAAATCAAAAAATCTACTAAAAGTTATTACCTACGGTCGAAAGAAAATACCAAGCAAGTATTGAATTTTACCCAAAATTATTATTTTCTCCAGCAGTAGGTTGAAGAAGTCGCACAATAGGGAGTCGCCTTGTCTGAAACTCCGTTTGAAACTCCCGATCCTGACGGAGCTTTTGGTATTGCTCAACGTCAGTTTACACAGCCTAGTTTTGCGGTGATACCAAATCCAGACCTTTATGTCTTTTCTTGATGTCGAAAGCAGCTTCGAAATAGAAGAAGAGGTGGTATAGGTCTATCTTCTTTTCAGAGACCTTTTCAAGATTTTACGAATGGTGAATATCTAGTAGTTTTGCGCAGATTGTGAAGTATCCCATTTTGTGGATTGGCAGAGCACACTTAAATTCCAATCATCGGTCATACTTTCTCCCGACCATATTCTACAAAGAAGCTGTGGCTGCTCTTTATCAGTTCTTCGTCGTTGTTCTTCAGACGGGTAATTGCTATTCGAACTTCTTCATGGTTAGGCAATGGAACGTCCGTTCCATCGTCATCGATTGGGGAATCGGGTTCACCATTTCCTGGTGTTACTATGATTTCACTGCCATTCAGCACGCTGGAGAAGTGTTCCGGTCCGGTCTTGAAACCTTCTGTTAGTCGCCGCATCTTTTCGTAGAAATTTCAAGCATTATCCCTGTGGCCCAGCTTGTCAAGCCCTTTTTTGGCCTCTCACTTTTTTGTCTGCAAATGCGTCTCGCTTCCCTTTTCATCTTTCGGTATCCATTCCATCCCGCACGGTCGATCGTAACATTGCGAGGTAGGCAGTCTGTTAACTCCCCACTACGACACGGTAGTATCGTACCAGCTGTTCTTTTGCCTTTTCCTAAAACCAATGTTTTCGTTTGCAGCCAAATTTGAAATGCCAAATCATAGTTCCCTTATACCGAGTTGCTGATGAGTGCTCTCAAAGAGCAGAAGGGCAAGTCGAACAGAAAATCGTACGTCTGTCTGTCGGACGTGAAATCTTCCTTGTGTTTGTTGACGTGCGTTTTTTGCTGCACAGAGGCGGGTGCGAATCTTGGCTGCAACAAGGTAGTGGTACGAGTCGATATTAGGACCTCGGAGCGCATGCACATCTAAAACACTGGAGACGTATCTTCCGTCTATCACAACATGATCGATCTGGTTGGTGATTTTTCGATCCGGAGACAGCCGGGTGGCTTGATGAATTTTCTTACGCTGGAATCTAGTACTACAGATAACCATATTTCGGGCCCCAGCGAAGTCGATCAGTCTCAACCCATTAGGGAATGTTTCATCGTGGTGGCTGAATTTACCGACCGTTGTGCCAAAGATACCTTATTGTGAACTATTTGCTCCAAAAAATATGCTCGTTCCGGGTTTATCCTTTGCCTGCAATAAGCAGTGACTTTAGACTTTATCTGATCCATAAATCGAACATGTCGGAGTTATTTCACTAGAGGTTCCTTCATTTCGCTTCAAGGGTCGCTAAAGTTCTAAAAAATAAAAATAATCGGAAAATTTTGTAATCGTGTACGATATAAACGTACTCTATGTGTATTTAAATAATATTTAATAATTAAAAAGCCATACAATTTATATCTTCTACTTGTTTCAGTGAAATATATACCGCTCCAACGAATCAACGCTCAACACATGCAAGAGCTTACGCCCACAAAAAATGTAAGCGTCGCTACGGAAACGAAATTTATACCAAAGGACAATAAGTACCGCAAACATTTGTGCCAATTTTGTGGTTAGTACAACAGCACTCCCGTTATTTTCCCTCAAACACCAAAAATGTATAAAATCTTATTATTTTTTTCAGGCAAGTGTTTCGACCGGCGTTTCCATTTGCTCAAGCATGAGTATGGCGTGCATCGCATCGAAATCGAACAGACGAATAGCGACGTTGATGTCGTGATCCGCACGAAATTACCCAGCTACGGAGCTGGTGGCAACTCTAGCAAGCACACGAAGCTCAAGTATTTGCGACAACGCAACGCCGTGCAGGCGGCACGTCAACAACGTTACATCGAAGATCTTGCGCTGCTGGACGAACAGCAGCCAGGACAGGATATTAGCAATAAATTTCAATGTGAAATCTGTATGGCAGTATTTATGTTCAATTTCGAATTGAAATATCATATGCGCACACATAAGACCAGCACACATACACAGACCACGGTGGGCAGGGATTTGGCTGATAAGCGCACTGCCACGCCTCCGCCAACATTATCAACTGCTGCTGTTGCTGCAGCCGCCGCCGTCATTGTACAACCCGAGCCGAAGCTAATAAACGCAACTGTTAAGGAATGTGCGGAGATAACAGTGGAAAATCGTGAAGCTGCTGACAACGGCGAGTGCGATGCGGAAAGTGATGACGATGTTGAGGTTGAAGGTGATGGTGAAGGTGATGGTGATGGCGATGCCGACGACGAGACTTTAAAGTTTACGCCTGACATCTCGCATAATATCGACGCCACTTTGACCGGCTTGTCCGATGGCGTGGACTTGGATTTGATGGCTTTGGTGGCGCCGCAAATGTCACCGCTGGATTCGCTGGATGCTAGCCCGGCCAGCAGCAATAATAGTTTCGATATCAACTATGATGATCAATTGTATTTGAATGATTTCGATTTGGGTCTGCTGGATTGCAGTGGCGTGTTCGCGGGTTTTTAATCTGTAAAATTAATTTTAAATTGTGGTGTATTTGTTTTTGTTTTAAATATTTTTTTCGCTTGTTTCGAAAGAGTTTGGAGTATTAAAATAAGAAAATTTATACCTACACGCATACAAACACAACAATATAGACATTAACACACACGCACACATACACAAATTCGAGGAGAACAAAAGTCAGAGACTGAGTCAAGTGAAAAGCAATACAAAGACAATTGTTGCAATATTTTTTTTCAGTAAATTGTATGCGCATTACGTAAACTAGATGAAGACACTTACTTTGGTAGAGCAGTGTAAATAATTTTTTAAATAAAAAAATCATAGTAGGTTGAAACTCTTTGGAAAAGTAAGAAAAAATAACAAAAATTAAAGGAAAAGCAATTTATGGTTGAGCTGAGGTCGGTAGGAGCAAGCTAAGGAACGTGCTTGAATTTTTAAGGTTTACAAAGGGTTTATCTCGATTTCCGGAAAAACTACGAGTCCAAGAGAAAAAAGTTAATTGGCGAAGTTGTAGCTGATGAAAAGATCTACAACTCTTGCATTAAAGGCTGTTGCACATAACCTCAAAATTTATATGAAAATTTTGAATAAACTACTTTTTTCTTAAATTTTTGTAATTTTTTCTTAAATTTTTGTAATTTTTTCTTAAATTTTTGTAGTATTTTCTTAAATTTTTGTAATTTTTTCTTAAATTTTTGTATTTTTTTCTTAAATTTTTGTAATTTTTTCTTGCCTTTCCAACGAGTTTGAACCTGCTATGTATTTTTTCACGTTTTCCAATTTTCAAATTCTTCTACACTGGTCTATTTCTAGTAACAGTAGCAATAATTTAATATATAAAGAATATTAAAAATCTTAGTAACCAAGTTTCAAGCACAAATATCAAAAAGTAGCAATAATTTTTACTTGAAACGCTCAAATTTTTTTTATATAAATCAAGAATATTTTCATTGTATTTACTTACAAATTTGCACAGATTTTTCTTAACTCTTTTGTATTAAGGTCTTGCAAATTTTTCATAGGCATTACTAATTTATTATAATTAATTGCAATTAATACTTTTGTCTGCCACTGCATACTTGCTAATACAACTTTTAATTCCTAAATTATTTATTTATTTTTAATTTAGTATTTTATGCTAAAATTTCCTATGTTTTAAGTATTATTTCCGTTTACATCCTTCGCCTCCATTACCATATGTAATTTATTTTTGTAATGTAAAAAAAAACTAATTTAAAAAAATAATAATTTTGGTACCATTAATTTTTTTTACAACGTACCTTTCAATATTGCATTTCACATATTTATACACATGTGTATAACTTTCCATTTATTTGTATAAGTACTTAACCCGCAATTAATCAAAAAACTAATGATGAAATCATTTCGAAAAATATAAAATTAATAAGCATTCACAAACAAAGAAATATTTGTTTTATTTATGGAGGAAAACTTGAACTGGTATTATTTCAAATTTTCCAAAATATTATGGATTCCAGTTCGACACTTGTATGTTAGCAATATATACCCTTAGTTATACGTAAGCGCTCTGCCTTCAACCTTTAGTAATCCTAAAATGCTACAGAAGTCCGTTTTTTCAAATTCCAATGTCTTAATTGCTTAAGAAAAGGTTGAAAAACCTCAAGACAGGTTCCGGCAAATGCAAAAATTAAAAAAAAATGAATTTACGAAACTTGTAAAGTGGTTTTCAATAAGAGCGCTACAAAAACGGTTTGGGATATCAATGAAATTCTTTATTTCTGTGAAAGTGCATTCGAAGCTATTATGTATGGAACTCGATTTCTTTTGCATGGCCATCACGGGCACGCCTGCAGAAGTCCAGAAGCTGAACCCAATTTTCGACGGCTTTCAAACATAAAAAGGCCGATACTGCTGCAATTTAACGTTCCATATTCATACGATTTTCATCAATCGCCGCTGGCTTGTTGGCATAGACCATAGACTTGATGTAGCCTCAGAGGAAATAGTCTAACGGCGTTAAATAGCACGACCGAGGCGGGCAATTGACTGGGCCATTCAGCCAGAAATGAGCCTCATCGTTGTTGCTCACCCCAATTCACGATTCTGGTGGTTAAGCGGCTTCAGATATTGCGGCAATTTCATCTTGCAAAGAGGTAGGACAAGATCCTTTCGCGGACCTCACAAAGATGCACAACGCTTGAAAACGACGTGTGTTAGAGACTGATTTGGATCTTCCTCAATTGATGCATTAGCTGCAGCAATATTCTCTACTCGACGCACTTCCTTGTCTCACTGGCACGGGAACATTTTGTACTGTGCCTGTGAATTCAAACTTTTCCACTAGACTCTCAATTATGATCTGACAGGACTATTACGACGAATATAAATTGGACGTGGCGCTCTTAAAGTTGAGGCTACTGACACGAATTTCGGTAGTATTTTAATTTTTTAAACCCAAACAGTTTGAGATTGAAAATACAATTTTCATTTCACAAAAATCGGAATTAAAAATTGGAATTGAAATTGAAAATCTATTTTTAAGTACAAAATTATTGATTAATAAAAATCGCAACCCTGCTTTAAGCCATGCTACAAACAGTGTTTAAATTATTAACTCGGAATTTTCAGCAAGATGGCTTTAGACTAAATCGCTTAACAGCAAACTGTATATTTCATCTAACGGTTTTTTTTGCATCCTCTTTGCATACTCCATGTTCCAAATAACGGACTTTTTTCTCCACCATTTGAATTCAAATGCACTTATCATAGACAAAAACCTCAAAAAATCACTCAATTCACATTTGAAAACAAATATGCCTTCTTTTTCACTCACAATTATAATATGCAGATGTGCAACAAGTGGCTAGTAATAAAGAATATTGCCATATTTTTGCAATATATAGTTAATAAAATTTACATACATTCCTAAAACACCTTAAAGTGTCAACATCAATCATTTCCGCCTCCATAACAGCAATTTTAATATATAAAATAAACGATTTGCTACATTAAACATGCGCCATCACATTTATATACGCATAAAAAGTAATAAGCAACCAGCTGGCAGCCACTTCAAACACTTTTCACTCATTCGGAGCGAAAGAGACAACACTAGTGCGCCTCCTATTAGTTAATTGCTCAATGCTTGCGGCGGCCACTATAGCAAAGAAGCCATCATCAAACTAGTTTCAGTTTAGTTTTATCCGTTGGACGAGTAAGTGTGTAGTGAAAAGTAAAATTCGTGCATGATTCCCGATCGGTGCGCTAGTGTGTCGTCGTCGCCATACAGTGTCGCGTTCAGTGTGTTAGTAAACGAAATTTAGGCAGAAAACAGTTGGTTAAATGTGCAAAGTATGAAATTCATTTAGAATTAAGTCATTTCATAACAAACGAAACGAAATAATTGTATATTTCACGCGTAGGAAAAAATAACAGTACTTTGCGAAGTGCATTCGCCGCTAGTAAATGCAACGAAAGTGCATAGGCATTCGCAGTACAGCAACAAGAAGCAAAACAGCGAATGGACTCTTTTCGTGGTGTTTACTTTGTTGTTGTTCTTATTACGTGAATGCGTTGCGGTTTGAAGGTGTTTGCATGCGTTAAATGCGGGTCGCCTACTATTGTGTGTGCGAGTTTGCGTGTATTTGTGTTGAATTCGTTGATGTGTTTCTAGTTTGAGTCATACCTGCGGAAAAAGAAACAAATTCCAACGCAGCGCAAAGCAATTGTAAGCCAAGTGGTGAATGAGTGTGTGCAAAACAGAATTGTAGAATTAAAAGTAAATAAATTATTAAACAAATGGCAATTGGAAATAAAATAAAAATAAAAGAGTAGAGTGATGATGAATTAGTAAACACCGGAAATGATAAAAGTGTTGGAAAAAGTTGACAAACCGATCTCAGTACATACTAAGTGCTAATATATCTATGTATGTGTATGTGAGCATATGCAATTAGAAAGCAGTAACAAAGAAAGTCTAAAGAAATGCTTGCAACGATCTGCGCTATTGCTATTTATTTACCTTTGTTGACGTAGGTCAATAACTTATTGAGTTGTGTCGATGATATTGAAAAGCATAAGTAAGTTAAGTGTGCACTAAAAAACGTGAAGAAAAGTAAGAAATTAATTATTTGAGCTATTCAAACGTACAACAAACAAAACAATCAATTCAAGCAACAATAGAAGTAGAAGGTACGAACAAGATAAGCATAACAGCAGCGCAATAACAACAATTGTTACCGGACATTTCTAACCAGCACTAGGCAGAGAGGTGTAAAGTGAAGTCAGCATACGAAAAGTGGCATCAGCGGCAAACACAACGAGCTGTTTACACGCACACCTTTGCACATATTGCTACTTCCACTTTGTTCGCATTCTTGAATTTTTGCTGTCCGTTGCCAGCAAGTCGCATACATGAACTTGGTGCGACTGTGTGCCGGCAGAAAGCAGGTTTTCCTATAGTGGAAGGCAGGAAGATATGTAAAAAGTAATTACAAGCAATATACATACATATATATAGATGTATTAATGTGCATTTGCGCGTATGTGTAAATAAAAGAAGTGAGATCAAGTCGTAGATCAAAAAGGGTAACGAGTAGAGCGGTGACAGTTGCAAGAGAAAACGAATTGTGCAGAAAATTTCCAAGCCAATTAGTGTAAATGTTAAGAAAATATAAAATTAAATAAATACTAGTGCATTTTTCTGTAATTGCAGTGCGTTTTTTTCGAGTGTAAAGAGTGCAACATAATTAACCGGTAGTGTTTTACCGCAATCTTGTGCTTGCAAAGTTGTTCAACGACTTTGCAGTAGTTTTCGACAATTTTTAGTGAAATCGTGCTGTGCCACAATAAAAAGCGCACGACTTCAACGGAATTCAACGCAAAACCACTACAACACTTTTGTGCAACAGCAGCATTAACAACAACCAAGTTTATACAAAAAAAGACTACCAACGTAAAGCATTTGCCAAAAGTTCTGACTACGGCATCACCTACTTTTGGGCACTTCAATTCGAGTGCATAGCCAGCTGCACCTACGTTTGCAGGCCGGAAATGCCAGCGTGCTAAGTAACTTGTGAAAGTCGCCAACTCCTTTGTGCTTTGCTTCTGAGTGCTTGGGTGCATACATATACTAAATCCTTTCACATTGTGCCGACTTTTAGTGTTTTCTTGGAATATTGAGTCAGCCCTACATTTGTACGTCCCTAGCGTTGATTCATCTTAGCTGGGCAATAAATAAACGACATCTACAGAACGGAAGCTGCCGCACTTGCAACATTTGCAGTGGCATATTTCTTGACTGCTGACTTCGTTTTCCTGCGGGCAGTGGATAGCGCTTTTTAAGCTGTATATCCACATATCATTTTCTGTCCCCAACTTTTTAATGGAATAATTATGTCATGGGATCTTGTACGCGACGACACTTTATGCTGTCAACATGCTTGCTGCAAATGGTAAGTTTTCAGAAAAAATATTTACCAATGTACATATGTATGTGCAAATGAGCATATTTTTTCTAGGTCATTTTTAAAGAGCGTATATACATACGTATGTACATATGTATGTATGTTTTGTAATTAGCAACGAAATATCGGTTTAAGTGCTTTCAATGAGTTTTATGCAATAAGAATTATTAAGCGCGTATAAGAGTGAGTGGATAGCAGATGTGTGTATATAATTATTATAATTATACGTTTTCGGAAGGGCGATAATATGCTTTAATGAAAACAAAAGGTGTTAGATTTTGTTGTCCAAAGTTTAGATTCGATTAGAAATAATAATATTTGAAAAAATAATATTAATAATAATACTTTGTTCAAAATTTGATAAAGCGAAAGTGAAAAAAATCCTTCCTTATTCTTTTACCAAAATCTGTGAAATTGAAAACATATTTTTTAAATGCTAATAACTAATGCTATTAGAAAAATTAATTTTTTTTTTTTTATAAATAAATAATTAAAATCAAAAAACATTAAATTTGTCTGCGCAGAAATTATATTACACTTCACAAGTGGATTTCTCATGGCATAAAAGGGTATAAGATGTCTTTATCCTGTTTGTAACTCGTCAGTTTGTATGACAGCTATGTATATGCTATATTACTCCAATCGGAACAGTAGATTTGCAGATTACACCGTTGCCTTGGAAAATAATCCATATCAAATTTCGTGAAGTTATCTCAACAATAAAAAAATCACCTGGAAGTTCGAAAATCTTTGTATTAGGTATGTGGGAGCACGATTCATCCAATTTTTGACACACAGACATATCATTTTCAGGAAAATATTATCTCTGTACTTCAATTAAATATCTCCAAGATTTGAAATGTAGAAAATCTGAAAAACTGAGCCTCTCATATCACTACTTCTTCCAAGGCAGATTATTATATACATATACCATATACCAATAGTTCTAAGTTTGTGAGATTATGTGGACACCAAAATGATTAATTGAGGATCATTTTTATATATTTCAAAAAAATAAGTTAGTTAAATAAATATTTCCGGTAATTCCATTTACTTGTTATAAATATTTTTTTATTACTTGTGATGACGTAGATTCGCAGTTCCAGCGCGATATCCATTAT
Source organism: Bactrocera neohumeralis (assembly GCF_024586455.1). Taxonomy (NCBI): domain Eukaryota; kingdom Metazoa; phylum Arthropoda; class Insecta; order Diptera; family Tephritidae; genus Bactrocera; species Bactrocera neohumeralis. The sequence continues at coordinate 19,292,079 of NC_065921.1, read as the reverse complement.
CAGCTTATCGAATGGGAATTATATACACTGTTTTTTATACCCTGAACAGGGTGTATTAAGTTTGTCACGAAGTTTGTAACACCCAGAAAGAAGCGTCGGAGACCCTATAAAGTATATATATAAATGATCAGTATGTTGAGCTGAGTCGATTTAACCATGTCCGTCCGTCCGTCTGTTTGTATATATACGAACTAGTCCCTCAGTTTTTAAGATATCGTTTTGAAATTTTGCAAATGTCATTTTCTCTTCAAGAAGCTGCTCATTTGTCGAAACTGCCGATATCGGACCACTATAACATATAGCTGCCATACAAACTGAACGATCGGAATCAAGTTCTTGTATGGAAAACTTTCACATTTGACAATGTATCTTCACAAAAGTTGGCACAGGTTATTTTCTAGAGCAACAATGTAATCTCCGAAGAAATTGTTCAAATCGGCTTACTATTTACTATTTGGTATGGATTATTTTCTAAGGCAACAATATAATCTCCGAAAAAATTGTTCAGATCGGATTACTATAGCATATAGCTTCCATATAAACCGAACACATAGTTACTAAAAGAAAATTCACCTGTGAAGGGTATATTAGCTTCGGTGCAGCCGAAGTTTACGTTTTTTCTTGTTTTTATTACGTTTTATTTGTATTTATTTTTGCAAAAGTGAGTAGTAAAAATGAATGAAAAGGAAACAAGTTGAGAGCATTAACACCTTTAATTCAATTAGTGCAAATGAAAGTGATAAAAATAGGTCGCTAAATGGACAGGCAAACAGAAAAATGTGTAGTGCCTATAAAATTTGTTGTAATCGTGCTTTAATGCGTGCGTTTAAAGACTTGTTGTAAGCGTATTTAAGAATTTAATTTTTTTCCTGCTTCTCCTTGATCTTTGTGGCGCAATTTAAATGTTTAATGCAGCTATGAGCTTAAATAGTGGAGATTTAACGGTATATTGTCTTACTGCTTTTGTTGTGATGAAACTGCCGTAGGGACTAACGTAAAAAATATTTATTCCTGAAATATTTGTTATGGAGTTTCTCATCATTTGTCATCACTACCAAGTAAAGCTGCCCAAACTGGAATAAAACCTTCGTACCTCAAACCCTTTAACTTCCACACTCTTTAACAACATTTTCTGCACAGAATGCAAGAACATGCAGTGCCTGCAAATTTATTTTAGATTAAAAAAAATTTCGTATTCAAGTGTTGAAATGTTGAATTGCATAATCACTTTAAGATCGACAACACAACTTGCGGCATTGGCGAACGCTTTTCGTTGCAAAATTGCTGCCGTCAGATGAAAATGCTTAAAACCGAGATAAAACCAAAGTGGGGGAATACCATACATACACACATAAATGCCATATGCAGCACTAAAGGCACCCGTAGCTGCGCGGTAGCTTCCATATTGGAAGTATATCCAGCAAGTTGCTTGCCAACAACCGCAGGAACCCATAAGAAGACATGATTCTGCAGATAAATATACATAAGTACATGTATGTATGTGTATGCGGCAACTTTTACACAAATATGTAACGCTGACTTTCTATATATTGCATTATGGCTGCATGCTGCACGTGTGTGTCCGTTGCGCGTAATGCACAGTTGGCAAGCTGCTGCAGCGCCATAAAGGCAAGAAGCCACGCTACAACTGAGACTGAGAACCAACCAACGAAAATCCCAAGGAGATTTTCCAACAATCTTACATATGTTTGGATGTGTTGGATTGTTTCTGTCCTTGTTGTTGTTGTGCCATATGGCGTGTTGCGGCGGCTCCTACTTCAGTTGCTTGTTGCAATGGCTGGCGTTGGTATGGCAGTTGAAAATAATCGGTTATAAATTTTCCATAAGCAAGCTTTAAGGAGCGTCGTCAAGTACCATGTGTAGAAATGTGCTCGTTTGTGTCCTGTAGACATTTGTTGGATGCTCAAGACTGGTTTGAAGACGCGACAATTTGTAATAATCTACTGACATGACGATGAAGTGTTGTTAAAAAGTAGAAATATCAAAAATGTTAAGCAGATAATAGATAAATATTGATTTGGCTTAAGCGGTTACATGGGTTTCATCGGGTAAAAAACAGCCTTTTTCAACAATTTTTTTCTCATATAGAATATGAAATATTTTATTTTTTTCTCACATACACCATAAATAAAAAATAGAAAAAAATATAAATTCATCTAAAGTGAAAAAATACGTGTTTTAGTTAAAATCATAACTTAGAACTTGGACGAAGGAGAAAAGCTGAAAATTGGATTTTTAGCAGACATTTTTATAAAAAAAAAATGAAAATTTCAATGAAAATTTCGCGAAATTTTTTTCAAATAGTTGTAATCGAAAAAAAATCCTTCGTCCAAGTCCTTAAGATTGTATCTCAAAGATCTGTGTAAAAGTTCATGAAGATCGGTTGAGTAGTTTTCGAAAAAGCGCTTTTAAATTTTGTGTCAAAATTTTCAATGCGGTCTTCTGTGAAAGTTTGGTTTATTGGTTTTGGCCATTGGTAGGCAAAAATCCGGGTCAACTCTGATAACGCAGCACTGGATGTTGTGACACGTGTTCATTGCCACCCATTGAATCCCGCTCATTTAGCCCCTCCCTCAATGTGGTCCGACCCTGCCGTAACAGCACCTTTTCTGGCTCTCGCGTTAGATGATTTCAATGAACATTTACTCGTGCATTGCGAACTAGACAAGCTACAACTACAAAAATAGACAAAGACTACAACAAAAACACCACCAATAGGTCCACCTGGACCTATTACTGTCGGGGAAGTTCATATTAGTCAGATCCATGTGTGGTTATGGAGGTCGGTTTCTGGATCTGTCACTGAGTCAGACTGATATCTGAATTAAAATTACAGCAACTAACTCACTAACTGTAAATTTTTAACACAAAATATAAATAAATAAATATTTTATAAATAAGACTGATCTTAATTAGAAAAAAATTTCTTCACTTTTTTATTCCTCATCGCCTATCGGATTTCATCCTTATTGGTACTAGTACGAAACTAGAAAAAATTGTTGCAGCGATAAAGTTTGATAATGCGTACCACTTTTGGTACTCAACTGTACTGAATGCAACCAGCTTAGAATGTGTGCCTCTCTCTGCAGGGTATATGCGTGTGTATCGCGTTTGGGAAATGCAAGCGGCGGCTGTGGATATTGAATTGCTTGGGCGACCTTCGGGGATTGCGCCTCCCTGCAATTTATTGCATTTGTGAAACCAGTAAAAAAATTAATGTGCTTTAGTGCATTTGTTGTTGCTCAATGCACGCAAAATATGGAAATTATATATATGTACATATATACATATATACAAACATGTAAATTTGTGCAAATTTTGCATTTTAGCTGCGAAAATATAGAAAGTGAATTTGCAGGTTTAGCAGAGATTACTCTTAAGCAAGCACTACAGATAATTGCAGATCTGCAAATCTGCCAAATTATGGCGAAATTTGCTTCTAACACCCGACCGTTATTATCAGTGGAAATTTCACATAAATAAAATTGCAAAATTTGCATGCGAAATTTATGTTTTACTTTCTACGAAGCACGCAGCGCAAAATAAAAGCATTTTTTTCGTATTCTACTCTTACTTCGCTTTGTGTCCACTCAATGGCTGGCAATAGTGAAAGCCGCATAATCGTTCGATCGCCAGCAAATTGCTGAAACCGGCCAAGCAAAGCGAAGCAAAACGAGATAAAAACGCTGAAGAGTGGCCGAGGCGCTAGTAAAAGCAAAAGCAAACGAGTTAATAAATTATAAATAAAAATAAGTGCAATAAAAATCAAAAATCATACTCGTTGCATGTTTTGTTGTTGCTGTTTTGCATAAAAACATCAACTAAGCGACGCTGCAGCGCTGACAATGCAACGCACGGCAAAAATTAAACAAAATTCAGTGGCAGCAGCAGCAACAACAACATGCTGCAAATGTGGTTGCAACAGTTAGGCAGCCAAACCGGCGTGTCTGCATGTGGCAACACATGTCGCTCACTCGTTTTCTTGCCGCTTGACAGTTTTTGCGCTGTGGTGTCTTTTGTTGCCGATTTTTAATGTATTTTTGCAGACGTTCTTTTATTAGAAAAAATGTATACCCAGAACGCTCAAATTTTGCACACATACTTTACTCTCCAAGAGGTTGCTTATTTGTAGGAATTGCCGATATCGGACTACTATAGCATATAGCTGCCATACAAACTGTTCAGGCAAAATTAAGTTATTGTATAAATAACTTTTTTATTTGACAAGGTGTCTTTACCAAATTCGACGCAGATTAGTATTAAGGCCAACGCTACAGTCTCGGGTAAAATTGTATAGTTCGCAGCACTGTGGCATATAGCTGCCATACAAATTGGCCGCTCAAAATCAAGCCCTTGTATGGAAAACTTTTTTATTTCGCAAGTTATCTTCACAAAATTCCGCCAAGAGTGTTTCCTAAAGTATTTCTACAATCTCCGATAAAATTGTTCAGATCGGACCAATATAGCATATAGCTGCCATACAAAGTGATCGATCAAAATAAAGTTCTTCCATGGAAAACTTTTTTATTTCGCAAGTTATCTGCACAAAATTTGGCGTAGCATATTTTTCAAGGCAACGGTACAATCTCCGAAGAAATTATTCAGATCGGAGCACTATAGCATATAGCTGTCATACAAACTGGCTGATAAAAATCATGTTAAAGACATTTTTTATACACTTTTTTGCCATAAAAAATGCACTTGTGAAGGGTATAATAGTTTCGGTGCAGTTATATCTTCTTTTTATTCATAAATATAGATATGTGTGTATGCTTGCATGTATTCTATGCTTTGTTGCTGACTTTGCCTGCCCTGCGGCAGTTGATAATGCGCGCTATTCGCTTGCTTTTTATGTTTTGGCGGATCAATAGATGCACTCACACATACATAGATATGCACAGTATGTATGTATGTACATTTGTATGTATATGGCGCTGGCTGCCAACAAACTGCCTGCTGCTGCAGCAATTTCTGCTGATGCGCCTGACGAGCAACTTGATGTTGTCTTCAATTTGATTTCATTTTGTTGTTGTTGTTGTTGTAGTTAATATAGCGCTTCACTGCGCTACTGCCGTTTTTGTCATCGATGCTGGAACTGTATTTTTTCGTTGTTGTTGTTGTCACGGCTGTAACGTTGTTGTAGTTGCTGCCACTGCTGTGGTTTTTGTAGTTGTTGTCACTACTTTAATTTCTGTTGTTGTTGTTGCTACATCTGCAGTTTTTGTTGTTTCTGCTTCTGCAGCTTATGATGGACCTCATTTCGCCCAAGCGTTGCAATTCAGTGGCTCTCAACTCTGGCCACAACTCGCAGTATTTTAGTGGCTGCTAAGCGAGTTGTGCTGTTACTTTTATTGCAAAAAAATACAAAAACAACAACAAGCAGCTAATTTTGTTGCGCGCTTTCTATATATAATATTTCAACTACATGGGGGCCAAGTGCAATTCGCTTGCAACTCATTGCTGCTGCTGATTGTCTGCACTGCTGCTACTTGCAACAGTAAATTTGCTGCGGTTGACAACTGAAATGTCGCGTTTCACGTGCTTTGTGTGTCAGCAAGTCGAGCGGCTGATCGAAAGCTGGCGGCTGAGTTGCACCTAATGTGTGGAAATGCAAAATGAACTCACTTGTTTGGTTTTATATTGAGTTTTATTTAAATTTCTTCATGCATATTTCACACTTCTATTTTTTACATGTATGTATGTATGCATCTTTATAAATCTGTTTGTATTTTTTGACTAGCTGTCGTACAGAATCTATTCAACTTAGGTTTAAATTTTGCGAATTTTCAAATAGTGTCTTATGTTTTTTTTATCAGATGGCAACGCCATAAACTCAATTTAGTTGAAATTCTCGCTAAATAAGCCTCTCTTGAAGTCCATACTGATTCTTTGTTACTTTTGATTATTTATAAAATCGATAAGGGTGGCAACCCTGTAAAATTGGTGCTTAAAATCAATTCTTAAAAACATATGCACTTTTATAACTCACTGTATTGAAAATTTTCTGTTTAAAAGCCATTATTATGGCATCTCGATATACCATCTGGAAAATTTGACCCGGATGATTTAAAATCAGATGGCAACGCCATAAACTTAATTTAGTTGAAATTCTCGCTAAATAAGCCTCTCTTGAAGTCCATACTGATTCTTTGTGACTTTTGATTATTTATAAAATCGATAAGGGTGGCAACGCTGTAAAATTGGTGCTTAAATTCAACTTTCAGAAATATACATATGCATTTTTATACCTCACTGTACTAAAAATTTTCTGTTTGAAAACTATTATCAAACCATTTTTACTTAGATTAAGGTGGCACTGCCATATACCATTTGACAAATTTGACTCGGCCTAGCAAAAAAAAAAAACAATTTTGACGTATTTTAATACAAAATTCCGGCCTTCTCCGTGCATGAAACCTAAAAAAAAACTTCTATTAGAAGATATTGTCTCCACAATGTCTTACGGTCGAAAGAAAGTCTAGTATTGGCATTATGAAGGCGTTAAAAAAAAGCAGAATGGCCGGTGAAAATTCGATTTTTGAAAAAAAATCTTCTTCTTTACTGGGGCAGACCGCCTACGCGGTTACATCCGAGTTTACAACAACGTGCCGGTCGTTCTTCCTTTTTCATTCCCAATCTTGAGGCAGCTTTTGGTACGTCAGTTTACATAGCCGTATTAGCTTGGCGGGGATCCCTCATCCGAGGCTTTTGCGGGTTCCAAACCCAACTCATTTGCCTTTAACTGAAGCAAATTCGAAAATTCCTGTTCTGAGACAAAATCGTTTAAAGATAAACTAATGGAAATTGTCGATATCGATTTAAAATTTGGTAGGTTATTTTTGAAGGTATACCCTATCGAAATGTGAAAAAATATATTTTTTTTGTAAATATCACATTAAGTGTGTATCTTAAATATTGTTTCTTGACTTATACTATCGTAGTTTAAAGCAAGAAAATTGAAATATTCATACTTCAAGGTCAAACATAACGATGGAAAACCAAGACAAGCCCATTGGCTACTCCTAATGAACACTTGTCAAAAGCTATTTATGTGACAGGCACAACACCTTCTCAGTTCCGTTCGACTCAAGAGAGCATGCGATACCACATTAAGTTGGTACAATAGCTTGTGATTTTATCTTCATTTCTTATACTAGTTGCATGTTCGATTCGCTTGCTCTCCAAGATTTGGCGATTCGATTCATGGAATGAACAAACAAGTTATTACTTTTGGCAGAATGGTGCTTGGCTCATCTCATTTCATCATTCTAATTGTAACTTCATTCTATTTTGGCCTGGTACTTTGTTCACAATTAAATTTTGGATTATTTGATTTGACTTACCACATACATTTTAACTATTGTATATTATATAATTTGCGTCTGTATGTATTTGCAAAATTAATTTAATGTGTCTTTATATAGTCAAAATGATGTTCAGCACCCTAGAATGGCGAGTAATCATCAGCAATGTGTCACTAAAGTGCTCTACATCAATTAATTAATTAACTAAATTGTTCATTAATTGGCAATAGAGCAAAAGTTCACTGCGCTTGACATTCAATTTAAACGCGCCCACATGTGTGGGATTATATATTAAATATACATGGACTTATATGGAAATGTGTATATGTATATGCGTACATACATATATAAAGGCTATAAAACCAAAACTACAATTTTCATAAAAATACAAACTAGAAATTATTATTTTTTACATTTTGCTTGAATGACATCTATAAATTATTAATTTAATTTATTTAGTAATAAAATATATACACTCGAAAAAAATATAATAAAAAAGTAGAGAAAACGTCAGTTTCAGCTATACCGAAGCTCTGATACCCTTCATAGGCGCATTTCTTATAGCGTAACAGGGTGTAAAAAGTTATTTGTCTTGATTTTGATCAGTCACTTTGCATGACAGCTATATGTTCTAGTGTTCCGATCTGAACAATTTTTTCGGAGACTGTACCTTTGCCTCAAATAATAATCCATGCCGAATTTCGTGAAGATATCTTTTAAAATAAATGAGATTTCCATATAAGAACTTGATATTGATCGTTCAGTTTGTATGACACCCACATGCTACAGTGGTCCAATATCGGCGGTACCGACAAATGTACATTTTCTTGAAGACAAAAGCACGTGTTCAAAATTTCAGCACGATATCTCAAATATCAGGGTATAAAAATATACTTATGTATATATAACCATTATGACTATAAAGAAAATCAAGTTAACTCGCTTCTCCATCGTCATTACGTAGGTTGCTATATATATTTCTGGTCTAATAATGTAAATAGGCATATTTATCAACGAAAATTGTTTTTTTTTTTTTTTTTTTTTTTTATTTTTTTTTTTGTCGATTGCTGTTTTGTTTGGGCTCATACGCATAGATCCATGATTCGTCACCTGTGACGATCTTATAAACGTCTTTTGAAGCACCGCGATCGTATTTTTTCAGCATTTCTTTACACCAATCCACACGAGCCTTTTTTTGAGCGATTGTCAAATTGTGCGGCATCCAACGAGAACAAACCTTTTTACGGCCAGGTGTTCATGCAATATTGAATGTATGCTGGTGGGAGAAATGCCTAGGCATGCCTCTATCTGAAGGTATGTTACATGACGGTCTTGCATTATCAGTTCACTTACGGCATCGATGTTTTCTGGCACAACGGCTGTTTTTGGACGACCTTCACGGAATTCGTCTTTGAGCGAGCGTCGGCCACGATTGAATTCATTGTACCAGTTTTTCACAGTGCTATAGGATGGTGCTTCATAGCCATACAAAGATTTTAGTTCATCGATGCAGTCTTGTCGTGATAATCCACGTCGAAAGTTGTGAAAAATGATCGCACGAAAATGTTCACGAGTTAATTCCATTTTTTGGCCGAGATGAATTTTTTAATTCCCTGTAAATAAAACAATTCACGATTAAATGACAAAACGTTCTGAGTGATGTTATGATAAAAAATGTCAAACTTTCCAATGGAAATGTCAGATTGCACCTGGCAACACTTAGTGTTGCCCTAGGCCAGAATATATATAGCAGCCCTCGTATATGTCCGAAAATGTATTTCTATACAATTTTATACGCATTTAGGCAATGTTAACGTCATCATTGTAATCATTTGTATTCAACTGTCAGCTGTCATATTTCGCGCTTTTAGTTTTATTATGTTTATGGTTTCTGATTTTGGCCCGCAGTCACCAGTTTTTGTCGAAATAATTTGCTTGTTATGCTAATTTCGATTATTTAATATATTCATATAAGCATGTTGCTACAAATAAAAGAGTAAAATAATTATATATATGTATACATATATAGGTATTTGTTTTTGTCTAAAACAATAAACTTATGCGTGCTGATAACTTTACGATAAGGCCACTCGTCATGAATTTCTGCGATAAGCAGAATATACTTGGAACGCTGCTCAGTAGCTGTTTGCTTAAATAATTAAACACATGTATGTAACTACGTTTGTATGTACTTATATTTAAATTTAATATTATTTCTATTAATCAGCCATCGTTGGCTTATCGTTATCATTAACGAAATTTGGGGAGAAGATATGAATGCTTTTGTTCGGTTGTTCATTGAATTTCATTTTGAAATTTTATTTTAAGATATGTACTAATATGAGCAAAACAGAGTAAGACTTCGTTCATAATTTTATAATTCTTAATTTATTCTTCAAAATCTATGTTGTCCCCCACGAAGTAATTCTCCTTGGTTACAATACACTTGTGCCAACGGTTTTCCCAATCCTCGAAACAGTTGTTTCCGCGTCGTAAGCATAGATCCAATACTCATCGCCAGTAATAATACGTTTCATGGCATCCTGGTAGTCGGAAAGCATTGTTTCACAGACGTTAACGCGACGCAGTTTTTCGAAAAAATTAAGTGATTTTGGAACCAATTCACTTCACTTTTCTTAGGCCCAAATAATCTTTCAAAATGGTTTTTACTAATCTTTTCGATATTCTAACGATGCTAGTAAGATCTCTGACTGTTAATTGTCGATTCTCCAGCACCAATTCGCTTATTTTATTGATCATCAGTTGATGTTGGTGGCCGTCCTGTGCCTGGGTTCAACGGGTTCTCGACCCTCTTTCAATAATTTGTATCAATTAAAAACACTTGCTCACTACAAATAATTATCACCGAAGGCCTTTTCCAAAATTATGAACGTTTTGGCACCAGAAATTTGTTTCCAAACAGCAAATTTAATGGAACTTCTTTGTTGAATAATTTCATTCATCGTAAAAATCGCCGAATGCACTTTATGTGTCCAAAGATTTTCGATTGGGTTTAGGTCCGGGCTGCATGAAGGGCCGTCTAATAGAGTCACCATTTTTTTCTAAAACCATTGCTTTGTACCACGCGCAGTATGTTTCGGGTTGAAAATCGCTTGCTGGTAAATCCACGTTACGGGCATATTGTGATCAGCATATTGTAACATTACGTTGTCCATAATTGACATGTGTTTGAACTGATCCTTATGACATGGCACCCCAAATCATTATACAGCCGCCACCATGTTTTAAAGTGTATTTGAGGTCCAACTCCTTGCATCGACGCTTGCAGACATACGTTTTTCCACCTGAAGAAACCCTATTTAGCTTGCTTTCATCAGAAAATAAAACTATTTTTCACTCTTTTAGTGTCCAATGCCGATATTTCTTTGCAAACTCTAAGCGGTTACTTCGATTGTGTTCAGAAAGTTATGGCTTCTTCTTTGAAACTCTTCCAAAGAGTCCTGCCTCACGTAAACATTTTTGTACAGATGGAAAATTTGTGTTTTCTCCGAAAACCGCAACTCGAGTTTGATTTGCCGTCTTATGGGAATCTCCTTATGTCTCGCGAATAATTAACTGGTCCTCGCGAAGAGTCGATTTCCGACCTCTATTCTTTCTTGGAACTTGTTTTGTCGCTTTATTCTGTTACACTGTCTCCGTAGGATTTCCCATCTCTGTGCATATGCACGATAACAGCCCTACTGTCCTCATCGCAAGACTTGCGCTCACCCATTTTTTTAAATTATTTAATTACTTAATTGTAATCTATTTCAAAAAAAAATATAAATATATAGTTTTCTTCGCCTTGAAAATCGCTGGCTGGATTCCCGTTTAGATCCAACTCTTTCCGCATATTTCAATATTTGATATTAGACGATTCTAGTGATGGTTAATTCTAGTGATTTGATCTCAAATTTTGAGTAACGAAGATTCGCATTCAAACGATAAAATTTATCTATTGAACACTGCTAACTTGCCAATTGGTGGTCTAAACCTTGTGGCATTGAAATTGATATCTGTTCTCAAGTGCCTAGCATCCAGAATACTTCACTTTTTGTATTGAAAATTCTGGCAAGCAGATGTCTGTCTCTCATTCATAATTTTTGGAATATTTCTGCCGCAAAAGTGTGTGAATGCTATGTTGCCAATGAAATAGCAAACCGGAAATGACGGATTTCTCTTTTTCAAAATGATTTTTTGTGTCACATTTTTTCGCTATACATATATATATGTATGTATGTATGTATGTATGCCCCTACATATGGATACATTTAGGGATTATCTGTTGTTCATCCTGCTTAAAATGAAAATATTTGCGATGCGTAGATATTTAGTATAAGTGAGCACATATGTCATTAAGGAAGAAGAAGCACATATATATGTATGGCTTCAACTAGTCATTTGCCAATTTCGTGCGTTTCTGTATGTATGCTTGTCCTATTTACAAATATGTATGTACATAGATACATTAAGTAGTCTCTTACACATATTGTTCATATTTTTCACGCTACTTTGTTTCTGATTTTTTATTTGAGAACTTTCTGCCATTACCATTACAGAAAAGGTCATTCATTCATACTCGCATCCATATCCATGACTTGTGTCACGCTGTGCAAAATACGGCTGCCATGCGTGCGCAGTTAGTATGTGCTATATTATGTATGTTTGTATGTGTTCACCTATGTGTCTGTAAATCGGTGTGATGTGCGAAAAGATAAACTTCAACACTTTGGCTGTGAAAATGCGGTCTATGAACTCATTTGTGTCTTTTCAAATGTAACGGCCATATGTATGTAAATACTGTATATATGTATATGCCTATCTATGTATGTAATTACATTTAGAAATGCACATAAATATTACATACGTGAGGCAAATATGTTTTTGAGTATGTTTTTTCAAGCATATACATATGTATGTATGTGTGGTCATATGGTTGTAATTTTCGCTTACCGTTTTACACAACAATTTCTATTATTATGCTTTTGTCGGTAATTTCGCATACTGTTTCGGTCTTTTATGCTTCCGTGCATAACCAAATTATGCTATAAATTTTTCTATTATTTATTATACAATACTCGTCCATATGTTTACCTGTCTTTCAAATGTGGTGTTACAATGTAACGGTAAATTTGGGTTTATCGCGTATAATTTATCTATGATTTAAATTACATAACCGTGTGGTATTTGTATACAGTTCTGATTAAAATAATAGCACCATCACAATATAGAAATATAATATGGAAGGAATTATGGCCAAAACATTAACCAAAATGTCTTGGGTCGATCCATAATATGCTTATGTTGACATCCTCTAGCACTGTTTCTTTAACTTTTTCTACTTGTATGTTATCATCGTCATTAACGAAGGTAGATGAACGACTGGCATGAGGCAAGATGACTTCACAACTTTTACTGAAAGCTTTGTGTCGCTCATATACTTGTGTTCGTGATAAGGTAGATACACCAAAGCACTTCTGCAATATTTTCAACGATTTCGTAGGTCTGATTGCAATGGCAATACGAAATTTCAGGGAAACTCGTTCCTTATTCTTTCTCCATGGTAAAAATCACAAGACAAACTTTTCGTGTATAATTGACTTATAGAGATCAAATTCAGACTAACATAAAAAGGGTTGTAACGATATAGGGGAAATTTGCTCATCTGTTCGGTTTGTTCGCGTAGTTTATATGGAGCATCCGGGTCCAATTTGATGAGATGACACAATATAGATTTGGCTAACTAACAACACAGGCTTTTTGAGACCTTGTTCAGATATTATCTATCGGTCGAACCCTACAAAAACTGCTTTGTTGCATCAATTTTAAAATCTACAAGTTAAGCTTTTAATTTGGTAGAGCTCATAAGCTCATCTGACTCGTAAGACGTTATCTTCTCTAACACTTCTACATAAGCAACTCCTTAGCAAAACAATATCTTACCGAATAAGAACTAGTAATGAACTATCATTTTGGCCACCTTACTGATATATAGTACATAGATAGGACCGACCAAAGTCAGGGTAAATTCCGGTAGCCTAAAATCGGTTATACGATGATAATAGTTTTTTCGAAACACTTGCGTTATTCTGAGTTCTGTCACATACGACTTCGGGCTGAACATTTTCCTTTAATGGCAAATCTAAAGCATTCTCGCTTATCCAATCCTCTACACAAACTAATGTTGAGCTTAATTTCTTTGAATACAATTCGTTAGACGACTTTTGGAAATGTAAAAATACCTTTTATAAAAGAAAGGAAACTTTATTGTTACAAGAGCTAAATTTTTTATCAGCACTAGTTATAGATTGGACGGAAATGTGGAGTAAAATATAAAAACACGGGGTTATGCCACTGTAATGAGGCCGCCGAATACTCTCTTTTATTAGATTTATCATGCTAACTGTGTTGTTGTGTCGTCCAATGTTTCTAATTTTTACAAGAGAGTATTGCTCAAAATTTGTGAGCAGAGAAATGGCGAATCGAACACGGCTATTATCTGAGTAACTTCAACGCTTCTTTATCTTCTTTATGGGCGTAGACACCGCTCCCGGTTACAGCCGAGTTTACAACCGTGCGCCAGTCGTTCTTCCTTTTCGCTGTTTGTCGTCAATTTAAGATTTCAAGTGTAGCCAGGTCCTTCTATACTTGGCCTTTCCAACGCAGTGGAGGTCTTCCTCTTCCTCTGCTTTCCCCGGCGGGTACCGCGTCGAATTCGAATTCGGACGGCGTTGCCGCTGTCTCCTTATTCGCTGAACTATGTCAATGACGTCGTATATATAGTAGGACTAGGATGATGAGTGACTTGTAGCGTTTGGTTTTTATTCGTCGAGAGAGGACTTTACTTCTCAATTGCCTACTCAGTCCGAAGTAGGACCTGTTGGCCAGAGCTGGTATCAAATTCAGACAAAGCGGCATAGAGGCAGCGCCTTTCGCGCTGTCAATAGCAGTTTTAAAATCAATAATGAGATGGTGTGTGTCGATCCTTTTTCACGGGTCTTTTCCAAGATTTAACGTATGGTGAATATCTGGTCCGTTGTTGATTTTCCGGGCCTGTAGTCACACCGATAAGGTCAAATCAGTTTGTTGACAGTGTGCTTTAATCTTTAACACAGAATGCTCGATAAAATCTTATTTGCGATGTTGAGGAGGTTGACGCAGCTTGTGGGGTCTCCCTTTTTATGGATGGGGTTGTTTCCTCCATAAACTTCAACGCTTGATAACTGTAATTTTCGAACAAAATGTTCTAACAACTAATATTATGAAATCAAAGCACTTAGTATCGAAATCATGTTGCTTTCGGTGATTTGTAGCCAGCAACATGTTGCTAAGGCAATCTATTAAGTGATTATTTCTTGTGAAAAAGGAATAAAAATATATTATTTTTGTATTATAAATATGTGCTTAAGCTTAAAACGCACCCACCACTTCGGGATAAAAATAATTATGCTGTCACAAAGTCACATTCTATCGATGTCATCAACTGCTGCCTGCAATTATTATTATATTGTTAAACACATATTTATGCTACAATATACATATGTATGCATTCATGCAAGCCATTAATTTCCTTTTCATGTGCGTAATTAATTTATAGCTGACGCTCAATTTTGCATTAATCGTTTTTGAATTCTCGACATGCAGCCGAGTGTGTGATTATTGACTTTTAACTTGGCACCAACTCAACTCAACTCAGGCAGCGCTTCACCTCGTTCAAGTGCATTAGTCACACCAATACGGCGAATGACGGAACCTACGGAGCACGACGGAACACTTAACGCCGACGTGTGCACAAACATATGTAAATAAATAAATGTAAAAAGAAAAGTCAAACTGAGAAACTCATTCATTTCTACTTCTACATATGTATGTATGTATATCTAGATATGTTTATTTTTGTAATCAGATGAGCGTTGAGACTGAATACTCAGTTAGTGTGACACAATCGCAGGTAGAAAATAAAATATTGCAGCGGCAGTCAATGAACCACTCGGCGACGTTGCGCAAGGTTTTGGTGAAAATAATATTGTTTACAAATAAAAAAAAATGGAAATGAAATTTAGTGAAATGAAGGAAGGAAATGATCAAAAGTTCGTTGAAACGGCTGAACCGATGGACTAGAAATTTTCAGAAGATCTTCCTAGACATAAAGTATTGTATTTGTCAGTTTATAATCAAAGAAATAAAATTTTGTTAAAATTTCGATTTTTAAAGCCACTCTGAAGTATAAATTTTTTCACAAAAAAATGGGTTTTTCTTAAAGCCGCCATTTTGAAAAAAATAAAATTCTGATTAGCCCAACAATTATTTACTGTATTTGTTTATTACTATAATAGTTTTTTTTTAGGTTTTTGATATTGAGATAATTTTAAGGGGTTCCATGGGTTTCCTCGGGTAAAAAACAACCTTTTTTCAACAATTTTTTTTATCATATAAAAATAAAATATTTTATTAGAATTTTTTATTCTTACAAACATACACTATTAACATAGAAATCCTGAAATTTTTGGAACAAAATATTTTAAACTCGGCTTTTGCGTCACCATTCCCGGTGACCCCTCGGAAAAAACATGCGCCCGCGTTGGCAGAATAATTCCTTACAGGATCATCTAAAGTGAAAAGATACGTGTTTTAGTTAGAATCATACATAACTTAGAACCTGGACGAAAGAAAAAAACTGAAAATTGGATTTGTGGAAGGTTTTCTGAAAATTTCTCGACTTTGTTTTTAATATTTGTAATCGAAAAAAATGCAACGTACAAGTCTTTAAGAATTGTATCTAAAAGAAAAGTTTAAAAGTTCATGAAGATCGGTTAAGTAGTTCTCCAGAAGTCTTGCCAACCGACTTCAAGAAAAGAGTTTCGAGAAAAACGCGTTTAAAGACGGCGCACTTAGCCTAGGTAGCCTCGAGCGCACAAGTTATCAAGGCTGTATCTCCAAAACTATTACTCGGATCAACTTAAAAATTTGGGTCAATATTCTAGAGGTGCTTTAATAAGAAAATAAAAAAAATCGATTTTTTGAAACCCGTAAGCCCATGTAACCCCTTAAGAAAGCTTTTGCAAATGTGCGTACCTTACTTTTGCCATTCTTTACCCATATCAGGCTTTGCTGAAGCATCGTTCATATTTATTAAGCGTTTAAAGTGTTTTAATTTAGGTAAATTTTGGTTATATTTTATGAGTTTTGCTTATTCATTTTATTTATTTACTTTTACGCTTTATTTGGGAAATTTTAATAAATCAAATAAAAATTTTCAATATGTATTTTTTACTTTTCGCCAAGTTTTTGTACACTAGCATCTATCTCGTTACCTACTTTTTCAGTTTCTCTTTGCGAATTATAAAATATCAAAATACATATATGTATAAACATTAGGGTGGATCAAAAAAAATATTTTTTTTTCGTTTGGTACTCTGAAAAATTGGTTCCTAGACACCTCTAAGAAAGCCTCTCCAAACATGAGTTCTTAATTGTAACGGGAAGGTCCTCCTTCTTACAGTTTTCTATTTTTTCTTATTATCAGATAAAAAAATTTATATCTCGCTTCCAACTACTTGAGAAAATATCTTGTTCCTTAGATTTTGTAGGAAATTGAATGCTCTAAAAAATGGTCTCTTATGATTTTTTCGTAAACCCAACCGTTTAAAAGATATTAACGGTTGAAGTTTGATTATTTTTTGGGAATTTTTTTTATTTCTTATGAATTTTATAACTCAATGAAAAAAAAATCATTATGAATGATGAAACTCATAGGTTTTTGGAGAGGCTTTCTTAGAGGTGTCTAGGAACCTATTTTTCAGAGTACCAAACGAAAAAAATATATTTTTTTTTGATCCACCCTATTAAACATACTACATCTATACGCTATTTATTGCTTTTAGCTTTATTCTTTATTTCGTTACTACTTTCAACAATCAAAGCTCATTTTACACCCGATTGCATGTCGTCATTGTCGCCAAAGGGAAACCTAAAAACTACACTTGTAACTGTATATTTGAATGCACATACATACTATGCATATGTATACATATGTATTCTGGCATCATAAAATAAAAAATAGATAAAGGAAACGAAAAATGAAATCATTCGATTCGTGCTTTTGTCGTCTTTGTTTTGGTAATAAATTAACACGAATTAGTCGCCACAAATTAACGAGAATTGACTGACTTATTTTCCATAAAAATCGCTAATACGCAATAAACGTGATAATCTGTGTTGCGGGTGCAATCAGCGATATTTGCTTCCAGGTATTAGATCGCAATAGCATCAGCAAGGGATTTTATAATTACTTATTTTCAAATGCATTGATATTTATTTTCAGATACTACATACAGATTGCCAGTATAAGTGTATTGCATTAGCAGATTTGTAAATATAAGAAATCAAAATAAGGTGTTATATTTTGTATATACAATATTGTGATATTTATGTACTCGTATTTAAAAATACCGATTTTTAAACTTTTAGAGAAACTTGGCTTTTTGGTATATTTAATACTTATGTATATTTTCAGTTGTTCAGTGTACTTATAAGTCACTCAAACTCATTTCCTTGACTCATATTTTCTAAGCGTATTTGCATTAAGACTTCCATTCGAAAAAAAATATTTGCAGAACTCAGACTCTCAACTTAGTAAAAAAACTTTCCGGAAATTCAACATTACCATATTCCGCCACCGTCGAAAGACTATTCAATAATGCTTAATTTGTTGAAATATAATTTATTAAACGATCAGCGTTTGCAACTAGAAATATTTGCTAAAGAAAATTATGAAAATTTATTTGATTAAATTTAACATGAAAATTTTTGAATTCAAAAATAATTTCACAACTTATTACACCAACATTTTATCAGTTTTTAATACTAATTTTGGGAATAAAAAATTATTGAATCTGAAAGTATATTCGTTCGGTTTGCCAAAAGATGCGTAACTTGATTATCGTTCTATTGTTTAAAAATGTGGTATATATGTACATATATGATACATATGGACTACGCTATCCTTTCATATTTCTAATCAAACTTCAATTTATTTTTTTATATCTATAATGAACTAAATATGCACCATTTTGGTCGACCATTTGTCATTTTTTGCTAGAGACATTATTCCATCTGTAAAACTTTTCTGGTTTCTCGGCGAAAAACTTGTGACAAATAATTTTCACAGGCTTGTCTTGCAGCCAACTTTACTCCATTAAGGAAGTTCTGCATTGACCGAAGCAAATGGTAGTCCTATGGTGCAAGGTCAGGGCTATATGGTAGATGCAACAAAACCTCCCAGCCAAGCTCTCCCAGTTTTTGCTGAATCATCAAAGATGTGTGTGGTCTAGCGTTGTCCTGATGGAAGTCGAAGCCCTTTCTGTTGATCAGTTCTTGCCGTATTGCTTACTTCAGTAAAATGTAGAATCTATCGTTCGACCAGGCTGGAGTAGCTCATTATTCAATACCACCAAACATTCCAAAAATCCTGGCTTTGCGACCATTTGTTGAGCTTCACCACGCTTAGACCATGATCTTTTCGCACATTATTGTCGTATTTGTTCCACTTTTTGCCTCCTGTTACCATTCGTCTCAGAAATGGTTCGATTTTATTTCGTTTTAGCTAAGAATCGCAGATGTTAATTTGGTCTATTAATATTTTTAAAGACAATTCATGTGTTATCCAAACATCAAGCTTCTTTTTGTAGCCAGCCTTTTTTGAATGGTTCAAAACCGTTTGATGATAAATGTTAAGTTCCTTAGCGATGTCATGGTTGCTTATGTGACGGTACTGGTCAATTTTTTCCATAATTTCATTGACTTTTTCAACGATAGGTCGACCAGAGCGAGGTCCTTTCTAACACTATATGTTATGGCACTATGTGATTGATAGTACTGTAGATATACGACTGCAACGACATTTATGGACAAAATACGAAATTCCCAACATACAATATTTCATTAATTTTATCACAAAGAGCACAACTCCAAAAAAAGGAAAATTAAAAAAGCATGATGATCGAATTTTTCCTACAGGGCACTCAACATTTTGACTCAATACACCAGCTGTCAGTTATTTTTAGCAAAGAAAAATCTGTTTCCATCACTACTTGTTGTTTTTGTTTTTACTGCTAGTCGCATTTGCATAGTTGTGTTGGTTTTAGTCTGTTTTTAGTGTCTGGCAAAATTTATGGGCAAAATACCAACGGCGACCAATTCGACATACTTTTGAGGCGATTTTAAAGTGACATTTAGTGGCGATGCATCTTCGGCGTCTGACTAACGCACTGCGTGTGTATTTGTCTATGTGTGTGTGCAAATCATGGCTGAGTGCGCCCAGCCCAGTGCGACCCAACCCAACCCAACCCAACTCATTCGGAAGAAGTCATTTGCATGGCCAATCGAGCGTTAAGTGACTTTTGTTTAGTTTACAGTTATGCTTTTTCGTATAATTTTATTAATGCCGTTGTTTTATCACTACATTAAGCTTCGGCGCGCTTTGGTGCTTTGTATATTTATATGTGTGTATGTGTGTGTGTGTAAGTTATTATGATTATTGTGTTTGTATATAAAAAGTAGATTTATTCTTTAATTCATTTCATAATTCAGCTATTTTATTGTCGCTTATTAAATTTTTTACAACTCGCACTTTATGAAATGTCAAAATAAAGAATGCTAAACATAATTCAAAGCAGAAATTATGTTTTGTTTAAGTTGCTTATCAACTTCATTCGTAATCTACACAATGTGCACTTTCCAAATCACTTAGTCAAATATGTGTGTCACTTAAATCAATGATTTCATTATCTCTTCGTGAAGATTTTTTGTGGTTATTGTTGTTTTAGACGATTTGAAATCATTGTAAAATGAAAAAAAAACAGGGATAAAATAAATAAATGAATTTTAGAATTTTATAAAAATTCAATCCGGGTATAAATAACTTAAATCAAGTACGAAAATGTTTAACGAAAAAATTATCCAACCCAACAAGAGTAGAAATGTATATGTGTACATATGTATGTATTTTGATTATATACAAGAATTTCATCATTTTAAACTTGATTAACGAATATTTTCTTAAAAAACATATATTTAGTTCTACAATGCATTAATAAATATTTTTTCTTTACAGGTATGTATTACATTAATATATTTGAAGCTTCTTGCACTGGTAAGCTAAATTGTAAATTTATATTTTCATTAATAAAATGCGTTTTTGCCGAGTATTTCAATCTCAGCCTTTTATAATTATTAATGTAACAACATGAATACAAAGAGATTTCTGTTTCCCAATGCTTCTTTTTCTTTGAAAGAACAGCATCTCTTTGGTCCACAGCAGTCCTCTTCTCACTTCCAAATTCAAATTGATGTTAATGGAAATATGCATTGAAGCCAAGTCTTTCTCTATTCGGTTCTACTAAATTAATTAAAGAAATCAGGAAGTTAAAAATTGCTTGTAAAAATCCCTCACCTTTGCGAGTTGGCCTTTCGAACCGTACTGCAATTTAGGATTGGTTCAATGTTTCTAAAAAACTGCGATTACGATTTTAGTAGAAAAAGGTGTAAGATGACAAAACTAGTATTTTAAGTCGAAATTGGGGAAAATATTCATAGAAACTTTGTTAGAATCGCACCACTTAATCATTCAATAATTGTTATGTTTTCTGTTTGGACAAAACATTTATGGACACTTTTGAAGGTTTTGCCGCCTGAATAATTGTTTTATGTTGGATCTATGTACTATGCAAAGATAAACTAAGCTGGATATATGGACCTTCTTCCATTTCCATTCCAAGACTCATCGCTAGTAATAATATGTTTCACGACATCTTGGTAGTCGGAATGCATAGCTTCTAAGACGTTAACGCAACGCTGTTTTTTGAAAAAATTTTGAAATCAATCGTGTTTTCACTTTCCTTAAACCCTAATGATCCTTTAAAATGGTTTTCACTGATCCTTGCAATGTTCCAACGATGCCAGTAAGATCTCTGACTGGTAATCGTCGATCCTCAAGCACCAGTTTCTTTATTCTATTGACGTGTTCATCAACAGTTGATGTTAATGGCCGTCCTGGACGTGGTTCGTTGTCAACGCGTTCTTGACGCTCTTCGAATGATTTGTACCACTCAAAAACACTTTCTCACAACAAACAATTACCATCGACGGCCTATTCCAACATTTTTAACGTTTAGTCACCAGAAATTTGATTTCCACACAAAATTTAATGGAACTTCTTTATTGAATACACACTTTATATACAGGAACATGGGTAATGAGGAACAGAGAGAGACAGATAGAGAGAGAGAGACATATAGCTGTTCTCCACAAGGTTTTTGGAACCTTCCGCGTGAGCTATGAATATTGAAGAAGTTGGAACCACGAACTGTATGAGTTCTTCGGCGACATAGATATGGTTAGGCACATAAAAATCTAACAAATGCGCCACGTCGTTCGCATGGAAGACCAATGTGTAGACCTGTCGGTACTTGGGATGCACAACTAGCTAACCTCACAAAGTATAAAAGAAACTGGCGAAGTTTTGTGTTCTCGGCCCAGACCGCCACACGGTAGTGACAAAGGAGAAGATGAGGCAGAAGATAAGATAGTTGACAGTCCTTGGCCAGGCGTCTGGGGCCGCGTATGATAACCGAAAATTCAACATCTTCCTACTGTGCCGAAGATACTTATCTACTGCTCATCTACTACTACTCCGTTCCCACGAAAATCGGGTTTAAGTAACCGAAAAGGACCCGAATTTTTGTCCGGCCAAGGACTGAAATTTCTTCAGCAATATTTTCTGCCGCTATAACAACAACAACAACAACAACAACAACATACTTCTTCTTCTTCTTAATGGAATAATCACTTGAAACTAAAGCTCTCTACTAAAAAATGTTTCAATTTCTCTCTGTCTCTGAAATATTTCTGCAAGCAACGTTCGAAATCGACGCGCGTGACAAGCTGCTGCGGTTGCACTTAATTGGTGGCATGCTGCTCAACGTGCCGCCAACAGCGGCAGGTGACATTTCAACAACGCTGCTACAAAAATACAACATTTTCATAGAGTGGATATAAATATGTATGTATATTACACGCGTGTGTGTATGTACATTTGCTTGTATGAATGTAGCTGTGTCGTGGCGGCTTTGTGGGTGATCGTGCTCGTTTGCGGACGGTCGATCGACGCACAGCCATGCAAATGCATAAATCAACCGTTAAATGATTGCGTAAAATTTATGCATTTTTTCACGGTGTTTTGATGTGTTTTTGTTATTGTTTTCCTTTTGGCGGCACAAATTTCCGCTTAAATGGCGGCGTTGGAATTTTAAATGGATTTGTCAAAGTGCGCTTGACAGATGGACAGCAGGCAGCTAAGGTGGAGTGGAGCTAAGGTAGCGAGGAGCGTGGGTGTGGATGGTTGTTTTAGGCGAACAAGTGTGAGGAGTGGCAGATAGCGCGCTGTGGCAGCGAGTCTGCTGCTCAAACATTTGCTATTTCAGCTGCGACATTTTTAAGATTTATTGACACTTTAATGGAGTGACATATTTCACAGTTGTCACGCAGTGAGTGTGAGAGAAAATGCATGTGATAGTGTGTGTGTGTGTGTTGCACATAAAACATTAGCGCCAATAAATCAACCAAGTTGCCTAGAAATTAATTAAAATAAACTAACTTTAGTTCTAATTTTTCAATTTATGATATTTCTGTGTATGTGTTATGTAAATATGTATGTGTTATGTGTATATGTATGTATTATGGTATATGTGTATGTATATAAGTATAGGTGAGTGAGTGCTGAGTGTGTTTGCGCTCAGCGCGCGAAAAGTTTGCGCCTCAAACAAGGCCCAAACTCGAATTTTTCATTTGCAGACAAATTCCCATATACAAAAGCTATGCTTTCGGCTTTTACCGTTATACTTACGAGTGAAAAAACTCATTGTAAACACAACCTAATTTTTTGAAGTCAAATAAAATAATAAATATGTGGCCGAAAGCGCCGCAGGAGTGCAGCAAAGTGGCGGCTCTTTGGCTGACACCAGGAAAATTTGTTGTCGGCGCGCAAATAGTTTGCGGCAACAAAGCCAACAGCAACAATGGTGGAGTTGCCTGGTTCGGCTCGTACCAAAAATTATCGTTGCACACATGTGTGCATGTGTGGCGGCAACGTGAAAGTGACAAAAACTTGGTCGTCAGACTTGCCTACAACAAAAACCGAAAAAAACAACAACAACAATGACAACAATGACAAGAAAGTGGCGAGCAATGCGCGAAAAGCAAAAGCACGCGCATTAAAGTTCAAAGTAAATAAAGTGCCATAACGGCAATAACAAACAAAAAAATATGCACAACAACAACAACAATGGTAGTAAAATTGCAGCAGCAACCAAAACAACAACAATAGCGTCATGCAATTGCAGTGCCAGCCATATGACACAGTTTTCAAGTCTCACTTTTTTAAGCAATTTTATTTTTGGTTTCGAGCTTTTTGTTGTTTGCTGGCATTTCGCTTGCGGCTCGAGCTGTGCAACACGCGTGCCAAAAACAAATACACTTGCATCCAAGCTTACACACATACACACATGCATATGTGCCCATATATAGCCAGCCAGTTTGCCACTTGCCGCATTCCAACGTTCGTGCGGCACTTTCATGCGCTCAGGATGCTGCCAGAAGCGGCGGCAATGACTTGTGCAAATAGAAAAAGTAAAATACTTTCAAGCTTCGCTATAAGTAGTTTTATTTTTTCTCGCATACACATTTATTAATATTTATTTATTTGCGCGTATTTGGGTCTTGGCACTCGCGTGCGTCGCGCATGCACTTTGTCACTTTTACTTTTGTGTGCGCCGCACTTACTTCGCGCTCGTTTGTTCAATAAAACTTTTACAAGTGTTGCCACTCTGAGGCACTTAATGTGTGCACAAAATGCTGCAGAAAATGGTGGAGATATTTTTGAGTAAACAGCGTTGGTTAAATACAATTATGCTTGTACTTAAAACAATTCGTAAGCTCATTAGGGTGGTTCAGTTTGTTCGTGAGCGGAGTTAAATAAAATAATCGACGCTGTAATACCCTTCACATGTGCATTTCTCATAATAAATGCCACTTAAAATTGCTTCAAAAGATCTTTATCTTAATATGGATCGGCCAGTTTGTATGACAGCTATATGCTATAGTGAGCTGATCTGAAAAATTTCTTTAGAGATTATAGCGTTGACCAAAGCAATAATCTGTGTTAAATTTCGTGAAGATATCTCTTCAAATAAAATACTTTTTCTAACAAGGACTTGATTTTGATCGGTCAGTTTGTATGACAGCTATATGCTACACTGAGCTGATCTGAAAAATTTCTTTAGAGATTATGGCGTTGACTAAAGCAATAATCTGTGTTAAATTTCGTGAAGATATCTCTTCAAATAAAATACTTTTCCTTACAAGGACTTGATTTTGATCGGTCAGTTTATATGACAGCTATATGCTATAGTGGTCTGATCTGAAAAATTTGTTCAAAGATCATAGCGCTGAGTAGAAGAATAAACTGTGCCAAATTTTGTGAAGATATCTCTTCAAATAAAATACTTTTCCTTACAAGGACTTGATTTTGATCGGTCAGTTTATATGGCAACTATATGTTATAATGCTACAATAATGGCAGTTGCGACCGAGTGAACGGTTTTCTGGGGAAAAAAGAATGTGTGCAAAATTTCAGTTCCTTATCTCAAAAACTGTGCGGTATTTTTGTATATATAAGGTTTTTCCTGAGAAAATTTTTCACAGTATTTCAGAAAACAGAAAGAAGAAAAAGTCTACCAATTTTTTCAAATAGCACATATTTTGACGTAATAATTTTCGATTGAAAAAGTTGAAAATAAAAACGCATAAACTTGGTTATTTGAATTATTCATATCTTCTTCTTAAAGCTTTTCATGTAATTTTTTGCCATAGGATTATTACAATTCTCCGGAAATCGAAATAAACCGCTATTTATCGTTGAAAACTCCCCCTTCCCTTCCACTTTCTGAACCGTAAATTATTTTCCTTTCATGTTATATTCTTTCCCTTTTCCAATGGATTTTTCTGGTCGAATGACCGTAGGCTTACTATAAAAAATATTTATGCTAAGTTATGCTTCAGACCGATCTCCGCGACCGCTATCACAATAATCCTATTTGGACAGTTAAAATACCTGTGTTTAGTTATCCACTCTCATGTTTTGAAAAAGCGCTTTGATCCTAACGCAAATCTTAACTGATAGCTAATATCTATTCCATCTAAGCCGAAAGTACAACATCCAAGCTGTTTAATCCTTCCAGACCACTTTGACAAGCGGCGTCCGTCAAAGAGCTCAAATAAGTAATTGAAGACTCAAGGTCGTTGTTCGCTTAAAATATCTTCTATTATGGCAAGGTAAACCTTGCTCAGACTGAATTCAAGTGCCTCAGTGAATCTTTTGCATTCTACTCCCACAGCCGTGGATAGCTCATCCGTATGGCGATAGTTACTGAGAGGATTGCGAATTTGTCCGGTAGCAACGAATAATATTTAAGCTTATTTTTATTATTGTGGCAGTAATTGTAATAGACCATAGGTCTTTCTCAACCTGGTCTGTCCAAGGAGTGGTGGTGTTCCTCTGCTTCAGCCGGCGGGTATTATGTCGAATACTTTCAGACTGAGCCAGCGTAGCCGTTGTCTTTTAATTAGCTGAACTATGTCAATGTCATCGTATATCTCATACAACTCATCGTTCCCTCGACTGCGATATTCGCCTTCGCCAATGCGTAAATGACCATAAATTTTCCGCAGAACTTTCTCGAAAACTCGTAACGCCGACTCATGAATTGTTGTCATCGTCCATGCTTCTGCCAGGACGGGGATGATGAGTGACTTGTAGAGTTTGATCTTTGTTCGTCGAGAGAGGACTTTACTTCTCAATTACCTACTCAGTCCGAAGTAGTACCTCTTGGCAAGAGTTATTCTGTGTTAGATTTTGAGAGTGACGTTGTTGTTGGTTCCAAGATGGGCGTAATTCTGTACGACTTCGAAGTTATGACTGTCAAAAGTGACGTCGGAGCCAAGTCGCGAATGTGCCGACTATTTGTTTGATAACAGGAGATATTTCGTCTTGCCCTCGTTCACTTTCAGATTTATTTACTCCGCTGCTTTGTTCAATCTGGAGACGCGGTTGTTATGGCCAATGATATCGATGTCATCGGCGTACGTCAGCAGTTGTACACTCTTGTAGAAGATTGTACCTTCTCTATTCAGCTCTGCAGCTGGAATTATTTTCTCCAGCAGGATATTGAAAAAGTCGGACGATAGGGAGTCGCCTTGTCTGAAACTTCGTTTGGTATTAAACGGCTGGATAAAATCTTTCTCGGACCTGATGGAGCTTTTGTTGTTACCCAACGTCAGTGTATGCAGCCGTATTCGTTTTGCGGAAACTCCTTTTAATTGGGGGTATTTTTCTAAGTGGCGGGTCCCAAACCCAGCGCAAAATTATATAGAGGGATACTTCGCCTTCAGAGGATACTTGGTCTAAGATCGGAAGTCTTCAGCTGCTTTAGCCATATGTAAAATAATCGTTTCTGGCTACTCCCAAGTGAATGGCGCTCATCAAGTGAGAACTATCCTCACTTGCGTGAATTTCTACACATGGCTCCATCCTCTTATACATCCTTAGTTATCTCAGCGTCCTTGAAATTTGCATCGTTTACTCGTAAGGCATGACTTGGATTCTTTTTACTATGATTTTGATCGAAATTCAACAATAAATTCCAGAAGTTTTTTGTCAAATGCTTTTGTCGACATTAAAGGGGCTAAATTCACAAACTTTTATCGCAAATAGAATATGAAATTTTAATTATTTTCTCGCAAGTTTTAACCTTACGTTTTAAAAGTCACGTGCACACTCACATACATATGTATATGCAGAAGTAGAGATACTTTTATGCGCAAATGACGTTACCGCCTCTTTGTGATCGCAACAATCGATGGCGAATTGCGGTCAATTAAAATATGCGCGAAAAAAACTCATTAATATGTGCGTCATGCAGTGAGTGCCTCACTGCTTAATTAATAATTTCATTTATTATTATTTTTTGCTCATAAGCGCACAATGCAACCGAGAGGCATAAATAATAATAGTATTGTTGTTAATTAAATTGGCAATTGCAGCAAAAGGTTGTGAAAAGGAACAAATAAATATAAATAATTATTCAGAGTTTGAAAGGGCAATATAATGCATTTATAGTAAGTAGGAAGTAAAAAATTGAGGTGAATAATTTTAGATAAACAATTTCTCAAATATCGTTAAAATAATGCATTATGGAGTTATTGGAAGTGATGAGTTCACACTTGAAGTGTATAATAATAAAATGGAGAAAATTATTTCGTTCAACTAGAAGCTAACAAAAATTGTTAGTTTAATATCTATGTAAGCTGGGGATAAGTCGCATTAATTCATCATTCCAATTTTAAGTTCGTACATCTTCAGTCCCCAGATTTTTCAAGTTTGTCTCTTAGGTCTCATCACCTGTTAATATAGAAATTGGTATGAATTACAACAACTTTTAACCCTATATACCTATTATTATCTATTATTTGAGCACACCGTCTGTTCTTGTATTTTCCATATCAATGTCGTGGGTCCTCGGTAAAACAGCCTTAACTCGTCCAAGCAAGTCTAAAGGTGCTCATTTTTTATTCTCTGTTGATATATGGCTTCACATCATTGGTTATCTATTTCAGAATCCACTTTAAAATGTGAATAGAAAGTACCCGGAAATTGTAAATAAAACGAAAAATATTTAATTATTCATCAAAACTTATTTTTGGTGGGCTTTTTGATTTCGGCTCGTTTTTTACTCTCCATTTCGCTGATTGTTGACTAGCTTGTATGTCAAACTCATAAACTCATGTCTCATCGATAATTATAATGCCTCCATGAATATGGGATCGGAATTCGCACGATTAAGCATGTCCAAAGAGATTTGATTACGGTACTATTTTTAGAAACAAATATAACTTTATCGGGATCGAGCAATAACGCGTTTCATACCCAAAATATCCACCAAAATCATTCGAATGGAATCGAATCTTTCCATCTCTATCACACTTGCTCGACGATTTTCAAGCACCATATCCTTCGAAGGTCGTCCAGAACGAGGTTCAGAACCTAAAGGTACTGATATTTTATTCTCTGTAGATATATGGCTCCACCTCTAACTAACTCTTATCTATTATATTTCAGAATCCACTAAATATTGTTTGTTTACTAAGAATCCACTTTTACCTCATCACATGATCATTTTTAATTCGAAATTAATATTTAATCATTGAAAAAGTTTATACGTCCAGCTTTTTAATGTTTTGTGGAAATTTAGTTAGATTGCGATATTTTGTATGGGATTCAAACTCTGAAAATATTGAAGTTATACCCTTAGTTAGAAAAATCTATAATTTTTCAACCCCTATTTTTTCTTATCTAAGAATATGAGACCGACATAGAAACTACTTTAGTAAACTAGAGTATTTTTAATGGATAATTCAATTTTAAAATCTTTATTACACTAAGTTCATAATATTTGTTTGAGAAGGCAGAACATTTTCTATTTTTCCTCTCTAGGACAAATATTTCTCGAAAGATTGGAACTCAAGATCCATCGACAGTAATAAAAACAAATCCATTCCTCTCAAATTTAGTGATTAATTTTCTATTATACAATCTGATCCAATTTTAGACGGACTGACAAAGAAAACTACATTTTCACGCATTTTATTACAAAACTTTATTGCCTTCAAAATAAGCTCCTTTTGTGTTTTGGCATGCCACTGCTTAATCCAATTTCCTATACACTTGCTATACGCTTCCCCTGGGATGACCTTCAGTGCCTTCAACAAAATTTTATTTTTTTGTGTGTTTCGCCTCATTTCTGACGTTCCAGATTGTTTGACAATTTCTACGTTATATTGATAAATCCATGTCCCGTCATCTGTATTGATGCTTTTATATGAATCAGAGATCCACAGTTACGTTGCCACGCATCTCTTTTGTGACTTTTACTCGACGTCGTTTTTTTCGAAGATTTAGATCTTTTGGTACGTGATTAGTAAAGACACGCTTCTTAGCTAAGACATTAACCAAATTGTGTTGGCTCGACCAAAACAATTCTATATGCAATCAATACATCCCATAGCCGTGATCCCATTGAATCAACACAATATTTCAAAATTTTCGTGCAACGAACATAATATAGGGTTTTACCAATATAAGAAAAAAGTTTTTACCAGTCCGGGTCAAATTTGATCCTGAGTTTTTTTTTCAGAAGGATGCAAATTTTCCATTATGCGACTCTAGTGAGTAATATACTGCACAAAATTTGAAAAAAAAAAAATTGTTTACCTGTCCGGGTCAAATTTGATCTTAAGTGTATTTTTCAGAAGGATGTAAGTTTTCCATTATGCGACTCTAGTGAGTAATATACTGCACACAATTTGAAAAAAAAAATTGTTTACCTGTCCGGAACAAATTTGATCTTGAGAAGTATGCAAGTTTTCCATTATGAGACTCTAGGGAATAATATACTGCGAAAAATTCGAACTCAAGCCACAAAATCCCAAGAGAGTAATAGCACCAAATTCAATCCAAACAAAATTAAAGATCGTCTATGTATTTATTTGTTGTATTATGGCATTTCAAAAAAATATTTTTATAATTTTTTTCAGATCATTTTCATATTTCCACACTTAATTTCACACTTTTTCAATACAATTTTAAAACTTTTTCATTTAAAATACTTTATCATTGTGTATATTGCTCAATTACTGGACTTTGCTGGCAACTAACGGTCATATTTTATTTTACCTTCTCGTATATTGAAAATAAACAGGTCATTATTATGTGATTGCCCTTAATAATATGACTGATAAACGATCTAAATATGTAAATTCTTATAAATAATAAATAATAGTGTGGCGCAATGTTACGAATTGGCGTCCATTCAACACATTTCACAATATTTTTATAAGCGAGAGCACACACACAAACACACGTGCATGAGAAAATGTCGCACTTTAATTTACACAATCAGAACAACAAATAAATTCTTTATTAACAATATTAATAAATCAAAATTCTTGCGGCAGAAGATAGAAGAGATGCACAAACATATTTTTGAATGCTTATATATACGTTTATGTATGTATGTATGTATGTATGTACAAAACATTGAAAAGGTAATAAAAGATAAATTTCCATGTCAAACAAACTATAAACACTTGTCGCAATGTTTGTCTATGTGAGTGTGTGCATGTATATAAATTTCATTTTTTATAATAAAATCAAACGCAGCCACAAACACACATATGTACATACATACTGTTGTGGTCTACGCAACCGCCACCTCAAAGCCACTTCGGCCTCCATTAAATATTAGGCAGACGAGTTTATTACGCCTTCACCGCCTCCACTTCCGCCTCCTACTGCAAATGTGTCGTGGCGACACAACGAACCGGCTGTAAGTCAATAATAACCACAGACAAGTCGTTGCGAGTTATGATGTGCCACAGCGGCGCAGCAATAAGCGGAATAATGCGTCAACCTGACGCCTAAACAGATGCTGCTTCTGCCACATCTCCACTTACATATGTACATATATACAAAAGTATATGATATTTGTATTTGTATATTTATTGCCACTATTTGTTTTGCATTCGAACGGTGTTGTGTGGCGCACGCAATGCGAAAAGTGTTGCGTTGGTGGCTGTGGACGCAGCGGTGGCAAATCATGCGTTGCGTATGAATTCCTTTAATGTGCGTTGGGGCGCCATAAGTCACCGAGAAGCAGTGGAAAGTGTGAAGCTTTCAATAAAATAGACGGTCATACTTATTTCAAAGTGTTTTGATGGTTATATGAACAAGTATAAATTGAATTTGTTTACTTTTTCATACCTCACCGTAAAATATTGATCTATAGGTATGGCAATAACTCTATATTTGTTGATGTAGTTAAAAAGTTATACGATTCGAATATTATTTTTTGAAACATTTTCATTTTTGAACTACAGCGTCCTGAAATTTGGACATTGATCTTACACTCATGTTGCTGGGCTGCCTAATTGGCAGCGTTTTTTAATTAAATTATTTTTAGTAATCGTTAAATAAATTGTTTAGACATAAGACCATTAAAAATAATATAGAATATTTGTATATTGGTTATGTTTTATAACATTAAATTTTTAGAATTTTGTTTTCAAATATTTTTGTAAATTTTTCTTTCATCTTTTGGCTCTCCAATATAAAAAAATTGTTTAATATTTATTCTGTAAATAAAGCCATGTGTTCTTTGAAATCATTGCTTTGCAAAAAATCAATATCTTTCTGTTGCTTTTGAAAAAAAATTTAATTTTTTTTATTCTAAATTGTTTACTTAATTTTCGCAATATGTCTAAGTACTTTTATTAGGTAAATTTGCCCAAAATTTTCCACACTCAATAAATTCCTATTTATACACACTTCAATAGTTGCCAGGCGAAAGTTTTTGGCGTGTGTCTTAATTATAAACAAATTTTTGTGTTTTTAGTTTATTTAGTTTTTGTCTAATATCGAGGTTGTTGAGTTGTTTAGTCGAAGAGACCGAAACCCATGTCGTCGTCTTCCTCGGACTCCGACTCCTCCTTTGTCTAATATCGAGGTAAGGTACAATGATCTCTCTGTATTATGGCGCTAAGACTTAAATGTGCCATAACATCAGTTATGATGAGTTTCTTGAGCTTTTCTAGCTGTAATTTTGCAGCATAAATAATTTTCGTCTTTGAGGAATATGAACAAATTTAATAATATTGTTGCGAAAGCTTGCTAAAAGCTTTTGAAAGCTTTTTCTAAATTATATAAGTTACCTGAATTTTTATTCCTGTGAGTTTGACTGTGAGTAGATTTCATTCTAGTGAAAGCTTGCTAGAAAGCTTTGTAAAAGCTCATCATAAACTATAACAACAAACCTAAATATTTGAAGATACTATTTATGGTTCTTTAACTTCGATATAACCTCGTAAGCTATATCTGCGCCAATAAAGAAGAAGATTTATGTTTCTTTATTTAAATAATTGAACAAAATTTCGAAAGCTACAAAAATGTAACGTAAATACTTTCCGTAAGCAGGTATTGAGCATCTTTTGAAACCAATTTGTGTCGCTTATATTGCTTTGCACCTTGAATTTTCACATTGAATCTTTACCAGACGTAGAAACGACGACTTTACTTCGGCAAACATTTGATATAGAAGTTAATTTTTGCCATTTTTAAATTAAAATCTTCCGATTTTTGTTTTCTTTTCAATATTACCTTTAAATATTTTTGAACTGATCGAAAAGAGTATGACCATAATACTATGTATAGGTTAATAAGATACCTAATATGATTGTATTCCACTCACAATTTCTTTGAGTAATGAATTTTGATTTTTTTCTGTAAGGGTTTTTCAGCACTTGAAAATATTTCTCCACTTTTGATCGTCACAAATTGCGAGTGTAAAAAGATTTTCGGTTGCACCCGAGTTTACCCCTTTTATTTCTTTTTGAAGCCAATTATTCTATGACAAACAAGAATCAATCTAATAATTTTTAAAAAATGTAACTCTTCTGAAAAAATATTTTTAACTATAAACTAGCTTATTTTTCTTAATACCCCTAAATTGGTCATTTAAATGGGGCATTGATCTCCGGGAGTGTTTTTACCACAGTAAAGGTCATTCGCTTCATGAAGGGTTATTGTCTTTGCTAAATGTAAACAAAAGTTTCATTGACCTCACCTAGTCTTTGACCTCGTAAGGGTTGTTGACATCACTAAAATAAAAAAAACGACCTAGACAGATATTGGAGTAGGTTATCTGGCTTAACCAGAAACCGTTAGTATCAAATTTAAAATTTAACCGCAATGAATATATCATATTCCTCTGAGGTATGCTATCTATAAATGATTAAAATTGGACTATATTTTTTAAGGCCACAGATACTGAATGTGTGAACCTAAGGTTGGCTTTTTCCGAAAATATCGGTAAATCTCTGAGGTACATTAAAAAAATTGTGTAAGCATCATTTCATCAAAAATGGGTAAGATCTGGTCAGTATTTCTTCCATATATCAAGCTTGATAACCATACATATATGTACATATGTAATCATACATATCGATCAATCTGTGAGGTATCATAATGAATTTCAGAGAGTTTTCTCTTAAGTCACGAGTAAACTTTTCCGTATAATTAATAAATCAATTGGGAGAGTTGCATACTTTTCAGCGCGAAGTTAAAAAAAAAATTATGTGTTATTTAAATAAAGAATTTAATTTAATTTAATAAGTATTTTTACTAAATATATTATTTAAATTTTGGAAATAAATAAAAATGAAAAATTTGAGTTCTTAATTTATTGCCATAATTATAGCATCTACTCTTTGTCTTCAAATCGTAGAAATTTTTTGTTCCATGTTTTAAATGTGTTTTATCCTTTGTACTAACAATAGACGTCCTCGATTCGTCTTCGATTCGGCACTTTGCTAGCTATAACTGATCTCTACTCTTCTATGAACAAATTTAGTTATGAAAGCAATAACAAAGTAGAAGTCTGTAAAAAAAAGTATGTAAAGACCCTTAATGAGGTATAAACGTTTGCTATGCTATAACTATGTGACTTATGCTACTTGCTTGTTCGATTCTTCAGTCTCTATGTGGTATCAAAGGCAGCTAATAAGCTCACTCATTTATTGTTGTTTAATTTTTCCATTTTGTTTATAATTTTTAAATGCAATAACAACACTTATAAGCTAAATAAGTTTTATTTATAAATAATTATGTATATACATTAGGTCGGGTCGATTTTTTTACCTTAAAAGAATCTTTGAGGAAAATGTTCTACGGTTCATACTGAAAAACTTTGCCTAGGAAGCTATGGGTACAAAATCGGTTTCAAGCCACGATTTTTGGGGCAAATTTTAAAATATCTGAATTATCGGGTGTATGGGAGATATATACTGTTGTTAAATCTTGCTGATTCCGACAAATGTTCAAATAATATTCAAATGCATCTACGTATTAAATTTCATTGTTATATCTCAAAAAGTTACGAATAAATTTTATATAGTCCCTAAAAACTTCGTCTTGAAAAACGGTGGCTCGAAACCGGTTTTAGAACCATATTATTCTTAGGAAAGTTTTTCAGAATGATTTTGAACATTTTCGGCATACTTGATTTTTCTATTTTCTTGTCTCCCTAAAGATCGATCCGCTCTAATGTATCTACATAACATATGTATTTATGCTTGCCATAGGAGAATGTTAGCGCTGAAATATTTGTGCGTTTTGTGCGAAATTCTAAAGCTCTGGCATTTCCTGCTAACTAATTAGTTTGGCGTGGAAAGATTTTATGCGAGAATTTCCAGACGCAGCTGCAGAACACCAACTACACAGCCATTTATGGTGGAAAACCAGCGTGCCACATATTTCGCTAGGTATGAATCTCAGTGAGTGGCATATAAATGCTGCTAACTTATGTCTGTGGCATTCATTTCAACGCATTTCTCCGCATAATTTTATGCAGCAGCATTTCTCAGCGTTTAAAAAGCGTGAAGCATGCTCTTTATCAACTTATTTATGCATGTTGCAACATACAACGCATACAAATTTATATCATTTATGCAATATTTTCTTTTTTCCTTCGTTTTCTATGTCAGCAGTGTATTTCTGCGACGCTGTAAATCTTTGAAGCGTAACAGCTTTCGTCAACCGCCAACTCGCTCCCACCGCTGAGAGCCCAATGGCATCAGTTTATGTTTACTAAGCATTTTCCGCACTTCACTGGCAACTTTGGAGCCAACTAGCGCTTTATTAAACACATACCTAATTATATTTGTGTTTGGTAATATGTGTGTGTGCCGTTTCCACGCCACTGCGCCTCTCCACTCTTTGGCTTACACTCCATTTCATTTGAACATTTCAAACGCTTCACATTCATTTATTATGGGCATAATAATCGCCAGACGCAAACGTGCGCCACAAGGCCTTTGAGTGTGTACGTATGTATGTATTTTTGTATGTGTGTGTGTTTGCAAAAAATGTTTTCGACTGCTAAAACATACTTACGCATAAATACAAGTATAATTATCTGCTAGTGCGATTTGCTTGAAATTACTATGATTACTTTTTTATCCGTCTTGATTATTATTCTATTGCTGCTGTTGTTGTTATGTTATTATTCGTAGGCAAGTTTAAATATGCTTATCTAAGTTAATTTATACAATGTACGCACGCTTAGCCGCCTAGTGTGAGAAATCTTTTATGTAAATAAATAGCAGGCATTTAAATACAATCACACACACACACACACATAAACACATACAAAACATATACTCGTGTATGTTTATAAATAGCTGGCTCGCCCGCTGCTTGAATATCCACTGATGCTAAGCGTCTGCATATTTATTTAAATGTTCTCATTTATTGCTGCCAAATTTTTGTTATTGTTGCTGGGAAATACATTATTCACAAACAATTTAATTTTCTTTAATATTTATGCCAAAAAATTTTTTGTTATGAGAATTATTTTGCCTTAATAGTAGGGTTCTTACTGCACATTGTCCAATAGGCTTTTACTATGCGGTGGGGGCTTAAAGTTAAATTTTGTATTTAAATTTTATTTAGAAATTTTTTTAATTAAAACAAAAATAACAATGCTAATCTTTTTTTAATTTTAATTAATTTTTTTTTGTAATTATTTTTAAAAATTTTGTTAATATTTTTTAATAAATTTTAAATTGTTATTTTAGATCCAGTTTCCTTTTTCTTAATTTTTATTTGCTTTCTCTTAGTTTTTTTACTTTTTTAATTTTTCATATTTATTTTTATTTTGTTTTTATAGTTTTTTAATATTTTATAATATAAATTTATAAACATATTTTAATCAAAATATGTTTGTAATTCTTTACGTCAGTAAACAAAGTAATTCTTGGTTTTTAAAAATGTTTAAAATATTTCCGTAAATTTTTTTTATATTTTTCCTTGATTTCTAACTTTTTTAATTTTTTATATTTAATAAATTTGTTTTTAATCAAAATGTGTTTGTAATTAACTGAATATTGTTTTTGAATTTTTTAAAAATATTTTCATATAATGTCTTATAAATTTTTATGTGTGTATTTATGTTTTCTTATTTTCCTATTTTTTAAATTTTTCTTTTTCAATTTTTTATATTTATTTTTGAATCTTTTATAATTTTTATTTTATAATTTATTATTTTTCTTTATTTCAATCCAAATATGTTTGTAATTACTTAAATATTGTTTTATTAAGTTAAAAAATATTTTTAAATTTTTTAAATTTTTTTTTGGTTTTTTCTTAGCTTTCTTATTTACAAATTTTGTTTTAATTTTTTAAATTTTGTATAGTTTTTTAATATTTTATAACTTACAATTTTGTTGTAATAACTTAGATATTGATTTTAATTATTTAAAATTTGTTTCTTATGTTTTTTTTTTCATATGTTTTTATATGTTTTAATAAGTTTTTTTAGTTTTTTTCCTTTTCTAAGGTTTGTTTTAATCTTTTAAATTTATTTTTTATTTTTTATAATTCACATTTTTCTATTTGTGTTTGTAATTACCTAAGTATTGTTCTTAAATTTTTAAAAAATATTTTTTGTGTATTATTCTCAGCTTTTTATTCCTTTTTTGACATGTACATATTTTTTTGAATGGTTTTTTATATTTTAATTGTTTTTATTGTAAATATTTAATTAGTAATAATTATTTAGTTTTTTTATTTGATAATTTCTTTTAATTAAATATATTTTGAAATTCTTGTTCAATATTATTTTCAGAATTCAGATTATTTTATTTTGTTTTAAGTCTTTTAATAATTTTTTTTAATTGTTAAATCATTAATAATTATTTAATTTTTTTATTAATTTATTTTAAATAAATTTTTTAATTTGAATTTTTTTTTGATATTTTTTAGAGAATTTATGTTTTTTAGTTTATTTTTGAACTTTTAATATTTTTTTGTAATTATTTAACTACTAATAATTACTTAATTTGTTTGTTTTAAATTACTTCTAAATAAATTTTATATATTTAAATTTTTTTGTTTTAATTTTTTTTTTTAATTCTATTTTGTATATTTAATTTTACATATTATTTAAATTTAAAAAATTAATAGTTTTATTTTATCATAGCTTTATTTATATACTAAATGAATATTATTTTAAATTTGTTTTATATAGTTTAATTAAAATATTATATAATAATTTAAATGGGTTTAAATTTTTTTTTGCCTTTTTGCGAATTCAATATTTTCATGTGTTTTTCTGTTTTGTTTTTAAATACATACTTATTTGTTTATGATTGAAGTTTACACTTTATGTTAAACGAAATATTTTAATTTTTTGAAGTAAGTTTTTAATATTTATTTCTTGTTTTTGTATTATTTTTGTAAATTTTTATATATTTATTTAAATTTTTTTTTTAAATATTTTTTTATTGTGTTATTGGTTTTTGGAAAAAACAATTTTATATATCTACTTTGAATTTTTGAAAATATTTTTTATGTATTTATTCTTGTTTTTTATATTTTTGGAATTAATTCTTTTTATAATTAATTTTTTTAAACAAAAATTATGATATTTTTTATAGTTTTTAAAATTTCATAATTTTTTTTAATTTTTTTTTTCTTTTTTTCGTTAATTTTTTTTTGAAATCCTTAAAATATTTGTTTTTCATAATTTATTTTGCGAATTCTATTTTGTATACTTATTGAGATTTTTTTTATGTTTTTGATAATTCAATTTATTTGATCAAACATTTGGATATATTTTTTACAGTTTTTAATAAGTTATTACCTTTACTTTTTTAATTGTTTTTTATTTCTTAGTTATTTTTTTTCTTTTGAAAGATCTGTAAAATATTTTTTTATATTTTTTTAATCTATGTAATTTTTTTTCTATTTTGTATATTTATTGTGTAATTTTTATGGTTTTTTTTATTATTTTACTAGTTTTTTTTAATTTTTTAAAAATTGTAATTTTTATAATTCATTCCACAGTTTATTTTAAACTAAACAAATGATATTATTAGTGAGATATTATTAATTTTTAATTATTATTTTAATATTTATTATTTTTTTATATTTTCTTTGTTATTTCTGCACGCTTTTTGTTCTCTATTGTCTGTGCCAACTTTATTTTTATTCGCTGATCTTGCATCTTCCATTGTCTGACGCTTTCGGATTGCGCAAGCTATTTCAGGGGAATTCTATAGATGTGTGGCATGCACCTGTTGACATTTTGTGAAAGCAAGAAATGATAAATTTATTAGACATTTTATTTGTGTGGGCAATAATAGGCGCGTCATGGACGGTGAATGTGCCGTTTAGTTTAAATTGTTTTTATACAAAATAGCACTTTGTTGTTATTTTTGTGCATTTATGTATATATAAATTGGCCTTATAGTTTTATTTATGCTTAGAATTTGTTTTATTGTTGTTTTTTAATATTTATCTTATATTCTTATGTTTTCGAAGTTATACATTTTCGTGATCTAGCTCGTCGGAGCCAATAATTTTGTTGTGACAATTATCATTATGTTTAGTAAATTGTCGGCATGTGTGGGCGCTGAATGATCTGTTTCAGAGCTTTATAAATATATTTCACCAATTTTCTTTTTTCGAAAACGAAATTTTTTATCTTTCTCAATTTGTTCTATGATTACTTAAACGGTTTTGGTACTCTGTGCCAGTCGTTTAATTGTTCCGATAGTTGGTGCCAAAGGCTTTTTTATACTTTTCTTCCATTGCTACATTTTCAAATATAATATTTTTTATGAAATGGAAAATTTGTATACATTTTGTTTATTGAAACAATTTAATTCGCCGAATTCCTTTCCGAAGAAACCTTCCAATTTGTTTTATAAGTTTGTTGGTTTCTTGACTAGTTTGATTTTTGTTAATAAATCGTATTTCGCAATTAGTATTTTTCCTTACATAGTAAGTCTATCTATCTGCATATATACATATGTATTTTAATCTAACTTGCCGCCTCGACACCTCTTGTCTCATGAAAGCTCCGCCGCTCGATCGTAAAATTTTCGCGCAACTCAATTGGGGGATTTGTGTTTGTGTGTGATTTTGACAGCTAATGGCTAAAACGCATTGAGAAATGAATATTTTTTCAAGTTTTCAAATATTTCGTAAGAATTTTAATTGCAAACGTGTCAGACGCCTTGAGACATATTGTAATTTATGACGGAATATTTGCACAAAGACGGGTTTACTATCTGCAGATAGGTATATATTATGGCGTGTGTCATTCAATTTATATATGAGAGTAAATATGTGCAGATTTTCCTGATAGGCTGGATTTTCCTTAAACTGGTATTGGTGTCATTTGGCTTTTTCATATGCAATCTAAAAAGTAGGAATTAAACTTAGACACTATTTGGGTAATGCCGTATCTGAAAGGCTTACAGTTTTATACATCAAAACAATTTTAAATAATAATTACGACAGTTTCATTCCGTTACCTTTTTTGTTTGACGTTTGATAGCAAATTGTAGCAGTCCGTGACGTCATGAACTAAATGAAAGCGGTTAAGGGGTCAGTAAGGTAAACTTTTTTCAAAAAATTTTTAATTTTTTTTGCATTTTCTGTTCCTTTATACCCTTAGAATTAATGTAGAAATCCACTTTACCATTGAAAGGTTTCGATTTACATTCATTCTTAGGATCTCCCATTAAACCCTGTGGATTACACTGCTTATGGTTTCTTTGAATTTGCCCAATGTTTTTTGATCTGATGATTCTTACAATAGAAAGCTTGCAGCGAGGAAAATTATGTAAACTATTTTCTTCTGGAGAAGTGGTTTCTAAGAGTTACACAATTATCTTTTAGCTGATGTCAAATAAGTGATGTTACTGAAAGGTCTGTGCTCATACCGAATAAAACAAAAAAATTCAGGTTAGGTTAGGTTAGATGGCTGATCAGAGATCACACGTGGACTAATAGACGTAGTCCTTAGTGAAGCCATAGAAAAGAAAAAATCCTGTGTTCGAACTTAAAAATTGGCAAAACACTTAGTAGCCAATACAATTTGCACAAACGTTTAATTTTCACTCCCGCCAGTTCGGTGGGATGTCTGAAGGTGTGCACTCTCAAGTATTTAAGTCTTAACCTCCCAAACGCGGGACAATTGTTTCCACCTTATCTTCTTCCATACAGCTTCTGCAGAAGGCGTTTGGTAAGATTCCCAACCTTTTGGCTTGGCAGGGGCAATGTCCTGTTGAAAGCCCCACAACTAGAGAGACGCTGCCGATTCTACCGATAGCGGTTCTAAAGTAGCTTTCTTTGCTAGCTCCTGCAGCTTTACATTTACCTGTGATTCCGCTGTGGCCTGGCGCCATTACAAGTCTTTATTGGCTGCAAACACGGCTTGAAAAACACTGCAATAGTCAGGGAGTCTAAAACTGGAGTTGATAGATCGCTTCTGACAGTAAACCTTTCCATCAACCTTCCCTCCAAGCTTTGACCCATCCGTAAAGAAGCTCACTGTTCCCTCTCCCAACGGGTTCTTTCCACTCACAACTCCCTCGTCGGTATAAAGGCAGAGAAGGAGCCGCCAGAGTTCGGTTTGGCGACTCTTATGTTCCAAGTGATTTGGCATGAATTCAAAGTGTGTGAGGATTTTCGAGTGTTCAGACATGCGTTCTTTTAGGAATCCAGATTCTCTGAGTCTGATAGCAACATTCGCAGCCATACACCTTTTGACGATGGCTTCGGGCAATATGTGCAAGTTGGCGTTAATTGCCGTGGATGAAGTGGACTTTAGTGCACCATAAGTATATGCTGATGAGCGTTGCCCGAGTTTCTTTTTTGGACTTTTCTGGGATCCTCCACTACATAAAGATTTAATGTAACATAATCTAGAGGAAGACTATTAAGTAACCTTCATGCGGCTTGAAAATTGTTTCTATCAAACAACAAATTGTAATTTTTCGGATCAAAATTAGTGGCCAGTTACATTTTCAGCCGAATTTAGCCATTTTTTCTGGTTTTTCTGCTATTTTTATCCATATTTCATACCGCTTTGCTTGATTATTTATGCCAATTCCTTGAATGTGGCGAATCGAACAAGCACCTAGTAACAGCTTTAATGAGGTATCTACATGCTTTCTTGTATTGAATTCAACTTTGTTGTTGCTTTCACATGAAAATTTATTAGCAGAAGAGCTCTCAGGGAGTCTAGTATAATATAAGTCTAACTAATGTATAAGATTAACGTATTTAAAATATGGTTTCCTTAAACTAATGCCATGTCACTTGCGGAATTACGGACAGCGCAAGTATATTTGTGGGATTAAGGTTGTTCAATATTTGTCCAAATAAATATTAATCTTTGCAGAAGTTAATCCGCATACATATATGTATGTATGTATTATATGCTTTATATAAGCCATGCTATGATGACTGTGTTATGTGTTATGTACATGGATATTTATGTGGGCTGATTAAACAAAAGTCGTGCTTTTGAGACAATTATAAGACAAATGGAATTTGAAAATTTAAGTCAATTTAAATTAGTGAGTAAAATTAGTCGATCTGCTGAAGAAATTATTGGTTTAAAAATGTATATATTTTTTTAAATTATATTAGTATAAGTAAAAAAAAATATCTTTTTTTGAAATATTATTTTTTTAATATAAATTTTTATATTATTTTTATTTTTGCAATTTCTGTTTTGAAAAGTTATATCACGAAGTAAAAAAATATCTCTTTGGAAATAATATTTTTTTTATTATAAACTTTTACATTATTTTTTTTTCAATTCCTCCTTTTAAATATTATTATTTTTTTTTAAGAAAAATTTTCATTAGTGTTTTTTTATTACTTCTTGGCCCTACACCTTGCTTTTCTAATCCCGAAACTCTGCTGAAATAAATTCCCTCTAACAAGCTGTTCATTCCTTCAAGTTGGCAAATGTAACGCTCTTTAATTTTCAATTTTCCACCTCCACCTCTGCTGCTACAACTACAAAGGCATGTAAGTACTTATTTAAGCACACAAGGTATTGTTTTAGTACTATAATATCGGCTGTTGTTGTTTAATCGCTTTGCTCGTATTGAATTTCCAATAAGAACTACACATTAGCGCTCTTTGCTGTGTTATTTGTTTTTGTTTTTGTGTTTCTGTGGTAGTTAAGACTCAAGAAACATGCATTTTAATCCACTTTTATTTTCTCACATTTTCTTTGCTTGGCTTTTCACTTTTTTCCCCCAAGCTGTTTTGCTGCCGGTTTCAGAATGTGGCAGACCAACGGTAAGAAGTCTTTAAGCAAGGAAAGAACAAACAAAAAATTAAAAAAAAAAACAAATATTAAAAAAATAAAAAATCGAAAGAAAATAAAAAATTAAAGAAAACAAAAAAAAATTAAAAAAAAATATGTAAGAACTAAAATTAAGAAAACAAATACTTATAGAACAACAGCAACTCATATGTATGTATATATGTATACTTTAGATGCACTTGTCATAGGTATATACATACATATGTGTATAATATTGTAAAACCCTCATATCATGTTTGCCTAGTCCTTCTTGTTTATTTCCACACCGCTGTTTGCATTTCTTGTTTGCTCACTTGCTGGCTTCTTCTTCTTTTTGGCTGCTCAGGTTCCTGCCGCTGCTATATGCCGCTTTCAACTACGTGCCCTCCGTTCACTTAAATATCCAGTTTTCTTCAAATATTCCTTTTCAATCATAAAGCCGCTCTAGAGCGGCAGTCAATCTGCCTACTTATTTAGGCGTCTGCCTACGAGCAGCGCAGGTACATTCCTATTATATGTTGGAACTACATACTATATGTATGTATGTTTGTGTGCAGTGGTATTCAGCGCCTTAGTTGTACTCGTGTTTCCTGGCGCACATTTTACTTGTTCATTAGTTTTACCTGGAACTGCTGCATAAATAACAAGCTAAAGTAAAAACAACAGGAACCTTTTTTACTGTGCACTCATATTTAGTTGTAAACAGTGGTGAGCAAATAAATTGAGTCATTTCATAGCTATACGGCAAATGTGGCTATTCTCACGATATATGTTGTTTTGGCTCTACGAAGGCGTAGTCAACGTTCGAGTAATGTTCTATGATGTCTTCGTCCGGTGAAGGGCTCGAAAAGGCTATATTTG
Organism: Bactrocera neohumeralis; assembly: GCF_024586455.1. Lineage (NCBI taxonomy): Eukaryota > Metazoa > Arthropoda > Insecta > Diptera > Tephritidae > Bactrocera > Bactrocera neohumeralis. The sequence continues at coordinate 19,248,554 of NC_065921.1, read as the reverse complement.
CTAAAAAGCTTGAACGTGTCCACGCGGTTCTCATAGGCATCTCTTGTGGACTGCGGACTACACCAATGATATCACTTAATGTCATTTTACATATATGTAGATAATATACTCTTGGCTGTGAAGTTCGCGCTAAGGCTCAGGAAAGCTGGGAACCTGAAGGAGTCCAAACAAGGACACGCTGAAATTCTTTTCAACTGCAACAGCATCTCAGAAAACTTGGATCACTGCGTCGCAGAGGTCTTTCGGGCTCTCTCACAAGCTTAGTTGAGGCTGTCAGACCACTGTAGGATTTTTTCAGGCAGAAGTGGCTGCTTTTAATTTGGCTTATTGCTACGAAGTGCAGCCTCTTTCAGAGAGGTGAGCATTTACTACGACAGGATTGTGGAAATACTAGCGTTGAGATGGCTTATTGTGCCCTCAAAGCTAATCAAGGAGTGTCTGTCTTCACTAGAAAAAACATCACGCTATTTAATCATCGGACTCATTTGAGTGCCTGACCATAGCGGAGTCGCTGGCAAATGCAAAAACCAACGAGCTGTAAGAGGGGGTACCCTTGCCCTACTCATATTGGAATGTGACCCAGTTGTAGCTCCACTGGCATTTTGTACTTTAGCACTGAACCCGCTGTTGTCGACCCGCTTCGGTGCGACTGCTAGATCTTTTGATCTTTTGGGTTAGAGTAGAACGCAGAAGATCTTCTGAATTACTTGTCCATGGCAAAATGCGGTACGGCTAAATATCTTGGCGGACGCAAGTTGTTAAAGTTGTATTGAAGATTGTGGGGTGGAAACATCCAAGGACTTTCTTCTCCATTGAAACAGTCGAAGACAGTCTTACCTTCACCGTACCAGGAGACATAGCCGACACTGACATTGCTTAACTTTTCTTTACAATATTCGGAAGACGAATTTTTGAAATCTCTTCGAATACCTCTCATATGAGGTCTAATGAGTTCAAATTTCCATTTTTGAAGAATAATTAAAAAAAAATTATTGTCTCTGAACTCAAATTACAAACTCTCCTCCGGTTTAGGCAACCAAATATTTCTCCTTTTATAAATTTATTAAACTTTGTATTGATTTGATTTGAATACTCAGGTTAGGTTAGGTTAGGTTAATCTGGTAGGCTAATGAGCCACGCATAGAATAGTTTTGGTCCTTTACGATATCAGATGGAGTTCAGTCCATGAGAAGTAGTCATCCTTTAGAATGCCTGCGCTTGACGGGAATTTTAACAGACTCTGTGACCTCACTATCGATACCTCTTTAAGTGTATCATACCGTGGGGACCCCAGATGCTTACAGCGTAGTTTTGCCAAGTGCACAAGAGATGCTCCATTGTTTCCCTGGTACTTTGCTCTAGACATTTCCAGTAGTCTTCTCGATCTGTCAGTTCCATTTTTCATCTGCCCATATACTTATTTTTTTCCAAAACAATAATTGTCGTAGTGCTGTTAATATTTTTGTCGCAACTGCATCTATTCCTAGCAACTTGTTCGCCTCAGCTCCTCAGCTGCGTGTTCACCAGCCAGACGAGTTTCACGTGCATTTCTTCAATGCCAACAACATAATCATTAACTCATTGTGCTTGTACTCTATATTTCACACATACATATGTATGTCTGTCCGCATGCACTTGTGTCCGCATGCACTTGTATCCATATGAGAGTGTCTGTCCGTCCTTCATCATCATCAACACACAATCAGCAGCTTCAACTTGTGCTCTATTTGACTATCCCAAAGGTTCATCTGTTGCCTCTGTCTCGACCGTATGCGTTCAGCTGTGCCGCGAGTAACCCGTTTTTCAACACACGCATACGCACATACACACACATACATATGCACTTGCTCACTCATTATTTCTCTAAATCGCATTTTTATAGCCTTTGTGTCGTTTATGCCACAGCGCGCTGCAGCGGTTGCACATTTTCATTTTATTTGATTGTATTTATTCTTTCTTAAAATACGCACATTAAACAAGTAGTCCTCTCGACACTTCAACAAAAAAAAAACAAAATTTTTCGCTTTCTGCGTTTCTTTGTCTGCTTTGTACTCGTACATGTGGGTATTGTGCTTCCAGTCGGCTGCTTCGGCGCTTTGCGCAAAACTTTTTCAATGTGGCACCAACGGCTTATTGTGGTTATTGTTGTTTTTATAGCAATCCACTAATGTTTAGTCTCGTTGTTTTGAAATGTCCGTCATGTCTGTTTGCGAGCGATTATTTGTTTATAGCAATTCATAAGCGTTAAAAATGTGTGGTTGAGGATTTGAAGAGTGTTCCATGAAATCTGTGAAGCTGTGTGGATCTACATACATATGTACTGTATATGTGTGGATGTTGCCACCCAAAGTCGCCACTGTGATGACAGCTTTCGGTGAACTTGTCGAGTATGAATTCCTGGAACCGAAATTGATGACTTAAGACATAAAAAATAGCTATGAAATATTACAAGGGTCCGCATAGTAAGTAAGTTAAAAAAAAAAAAAGAAATTTCAGATCGATATCTCAAAATCTGAGGGACTAGTTCGTGTGAATACAGACAGGCGGACATAGGTAAATGGGCTACGGTCGTCTTCCTGATAATTTTTTTAGAGTCTTCGACGTTTCCTTCTGTGTATTACAAACTTCGTGGCAAACTTAATATGCCCAGAGAGTTGTTTTATACTCTCTCAGAGAGTGAGAGAGTGTCGTGGTTTATAAATGACCTTTTGTGGTTGAACGGTTCTCGAAAATGATGACTTTTTTTCTTGCGAAATCGCATTATTTACCCAAAATTGTTATTTAGTTTTTAGGCTCTTACAACAAAACCACGTTTTCTGCAATATGAGAAGTTCTGTTATATAAAATTCTTGTCTGGTTTCGATGAAAATTACTCATATATGCCGCTCTAATTGGTTTCTAGTAAGCGACCATACATTACCAGATTCGCTGACATCATACTAGCGAGTAATCATGCTTCATTTACCCGAAAAAAATGTATGACTGACAGCTGCGTGTCAGCTCTTAAACAATTAACAACAAATATAACATAATTTAACGGTTACATAAGTGAGTGTTTAAGATATCTGGAACATATAGAAATAATTAAATTGTTATTAAAATTGTTGAATACAATTTGTATTAAACAATTTGTGGAAACCTCTTATTGAGAAAAATATTGACAGTATGGTAATAAGTATTAGTTGGCAATTCGGTTAAGCTTTCTCAATTATTTCTGGATCTCGATATTCATACTCTGTGCAGGGTATATGAAAATTTCGAGTTTGTTTGGAACACCTAAATGAAAACTAAGGAGACCCTATGAATTATTCTGCTATGGGCAAAAAATAGTAAGACTTTTTAATATAAATTTCGCGCGACAACCTATTCGTTGAAATATTTTTTTCCAAGGTTGGTATGACTGTCAGTGACACCTTCCAGCCAAATTTCACTTCAAAATAATCATTAGTGTTTAGTATACGCTTGTCTTTCTGAAGTAGTACAAAAAGTGTCTTCGTACGATGAATTAAATTGTTCAACAAAGATGTACTAATAAATTTTGTATGCGGAATCAAATTTCTGGTGCTGAAACGTTAAGAAAGTTGGAAAAGACCTTCGTTAATAATTGTTTGTCGCTTTGATTGGTTCAAAGAGGGTCGAGATCTCGTCGGCCGCGAAACACGTTCAAGATGGCCAACAACAACAAGTGATGATCAGCACGTCAATAAAATAAAGGAATCGGTTCTTGATGATAGACAATTAACAGCCATAGAACTTACTGGCATCGTGTGAGTATACGTAGGATCAGTGAAAATCATTTTGAAAGATCATTTGGTCAATTTTTCGAAAAACAGTGTCGCGTTAACGTCTGTGAAACAATGCTTTTCGAAAGTCGAAAAAACCACGTCAAAGCAAGTCAAAAATTAATGTTCTGTTGACAGTTTCCTTCGATTATCGAGTTGTTGTGCATTCCGAATTTCTTCCGACCGGTCAAACTGTAAACAAAGAATATTATTTGAGTGTTATGCGTCGTTTGCGCGGAGCTTTTCTTAAAAAGAGGCCGGAATTATGGGCCGACAGCTCTTGCTTTTTGCAACACGATAAATGCACCGTCACATAGTACATTGATTCTTCGCGAGTTTTACGTCAAATTTTCAACCAACATCGTGCTGTAACCACCTGTTTTAGCCACGTGTGACTTCTGGCTATTCAGCAAACTCAAATGACCGCGCCAGAGAGATAGTTTTGAGTCAATTGGAGACATAAAACGTGAAACGCTACGCGTTTTGGAGGCTCTTTCAGAAATTTACTTTATCAACTGTATTAAACGGTGGCACAAGTGTGTTGTGGCCAAGTGGATTACTTTGAGGGGGCCAACATAGATTTTGAAGAACAAATTTAGAATTTTAAAAGTCGAAAGCGTCAATAAAGGACCACTATAGGATATAACTGTCATAAAAACTGTAAAATCGAAGTCAAGTGCTTGTAAGGAAAACTTTTTCTTTTAACAAGATATTTTGACGAAATTTGGCATGGGTTATTATTCAAGGTAACGGTAGAATTTCCGCTGAAATTGTTCGGATCGGATCACTATAGCATATAGCTACCTACAAACTGAACTGAATGGTCAAAATATAACTCTTGTACGGAAACTTTTATATATGTGAAGAGTGTTATAGCTTCGGTTTAATCAAAGTTAACATTTCTTCGTGTTTGGCTTTTAAATCGTCCTGAAACCCCGTGAAGTTAGTATGAAAGCCAAAAATATACCCAAAGTTGGACCTTGTCTTAGTATGGATGAAAAGTACGTAATGACGAAATGAACATTTCTATTTAATATACAGCCATGACGTATAGCCTTTTCCAATAGTTAATAGATCGATTTACCGGCCTTTGCTCCATTAAAGCGCTAATTGAGATCGATTTGCCACACAAAATATAAATCCTATTTTATTACATTAATTCTTAACCGAATTGAAATCGAACTGAAACTAGAATGTAACACTGAAGGTTGTTGTCCACACTTTAAATTTTGCATATTTTAATTCTGAGGGTTGTTGTCCAGGCTGTCAAGTTGGTTGTGTGCTTTGATAATAATTTATAAAATAACAATCAGCTGGTGAATTTTAGTCATCAGAAAGACTGCAAATTGAAGAAAACAAGCAAGTTAACAGTTGATCATTAATCGAACTTATCGTTGATCGAGTAACCGGCTAAATATAATCTTAATATACTAAATTAATTTGGCTATGCGTAAAGACTATTAGTATGCACTGTATTTAAGGAAGAAATTTTAATTTCTATTTAATGTATAGCCATGACTTGAGCTCTCTGACCATTGCCGTACCACTTCCAACCCTTAGATTTTTGTCACTCTTTTTTAGCGAAGTCATTCAAAAGTACTTTTTGCAACAGAATTCCGTTCAAAGTAACACTTACAACACAACTATATCCCGTAAGCAGCAGGAAATACCAAACTAAACGACAAGAAATCGGACACTGTCGCAAAACATGAATAAATGAACACACATAATGTGCTCGTTGGCTTTAATACTCAATATACTATATACAAATATATATATATATATATATATATGCATCTGCACACAAGGATCAAACAGCTAAATATCAGTTCTTCCAACCAGGCAACCAGCCACTTTTTATGCTTGCAACTCTGCTGTCGATAGTGTTGTTGCTAGTGGCAAGTTGTTGGTATTGGCGTGTTGAACGTTGCATGTCGGCGAGTCTGTTGTACAAGCAAGCTGTAAGCCCATTCAAGCATTAAATGACAGGTGCATGAGGTGTACATGTCATTTTTACACAAACACACACATGCATCATTAAGCCACACACATATACATATTTATATGTGTGTGTACGCCCATGCACAATATCCACTGGGTGCCTTGAACCGGAATCAGTGTGAGTTGACTTTTTAACTTTGTTATGCTACTCGTATTTTTATATTTTGCTATTACAACAACATATTATCTGTTTGTTTTTGTTGTTTGCTGTATTTTGCGGTTGTCATCGTACGGTAGCACAGTTGTTATTGCAGCTGTTCATATGCTGCTTATTGCTCTTTAGTTACGCTTAGTTGTTGTTATTTTTGTTTCTTTTTTCACTTTTTTTCTAGGCGTTTGACTTGTAACGGCTATTAAGGGACAGCGAGTTCACAGTTTTTCTTTATTTGTTATAAAATTAAATTGACTTTCTATGTTGATGGTGGCGAATGTGGAGAATGTGGCATAGCGGGCAGTGCGAAGCGCTTATAAATATTCATAACTCATTTCGAAAAGTTTTGAAATGAAATTTAATTCGCGGAAATTGACTGAATTACATTTCTATACATACTTGCATACATATATACATATGTATGTGTACATGACTTTTTTACTACACTCTTTACCACCTGCCAAGCAATTGTGTGGCATAAAAAGTAATATCCTTAATTGTTAATGGAATAATTAATGTTCGAAAGCTATGCGAAGTGTTTATGTCTTAACCTCCCAAACGCGGGACAGTCAAGAAAGCAGAGTTGAGCTATTTCCACCTCATCTTCTTCCATACAGCTTCTGCAGATGGCGTCTGGTAAGATTCCCAGCCTTACAACATAGACGCCAATAAATGGCCTTTTAAATCCCTCACAACTCGGGAGACGCTAGTCTTACTGAGGACAAAAAAATCACTAGACCTCTTGCGATCGATCTTGGGCCAAAAGACTTTCGTGACAGCACATATACCTAAGGTGGCTCAGCGCTGTCCAAGCTTCCGCGAAGCCCAGCTATCAGTAGAAATGCCTGATTGGAGGGGAGCACCGACCCGTTCCCATTCTATCGATAGCGGTTCTAGGGTGCCTTTCTTTGCTAGCTCCTGAAGCTTTACAATTTCCTGAGATTATTATAGACTAGAACACTACCAACACTAACTTCAAAGGCTTGTTGAAATAATTTGGTTTTTATTTAATGAAATTTTAAATTTTTTGTTTATTTTAGGCCAAACGGTTAGATGGGAAGTATTTTTCCAAATATTTTCCATGATAACACTATAACACTACTCAACAAATCTGAAGTTTCCTTCATTTGCGACCGTTGTACTAAGAAGTCTGTGGGGTATATGAGGTATCCTGGTAGCGAATTTGGGTTCAAAAACGTTTTTCACCTAAAATTAGCTTTGTCATTTTAGTAAATTGTGGTGGTTTGATTACTAAACACCTTGACTGCAATACAAAAAATCCTACGTCTTAGGAAATTTTTACTAGTATTTTCGATTTTCTTCTTCTTCTTCGTCTTTACTGGCGTAGACACCGCTTACGCGATTATAGCCGAGTTAACAACAGCGCGCCAGTCGTTTCTTCTTTTCGCTACGTGACGCCCATTGGATATTCTAAGCGAAGCCAGGTCCTTCTACACTTGGTGCTTCCAACGGAGTGGAGGTCTTCCTCTTCATCTGCTTATTTTCGATTTTAGCAACCCAAAATTAGCAAGAAACTGCCTCTAATCACAGTCGCAAATCTTTGCAAACTGGTGTAATTAATACTGTTTATTTCCGGATGCACAAGTTTTCTAAGAACTTGTTTAAAGTACTTATATGTAGTTTTAAAATAAAAAAAAGTGTTTGAAGAAGTTCTTCAGACAAAACCTTTAAACATCATTACCCACCTGATTCTTGATATGAAGGAACGAAATAAGTCATCGAAGGTAGATATAGAACTGCATATCGCGTGGTGTTATCAATGCAGTGTTTTTTAGTGTTTAAAAAGTCGTCTTGCAACTTTTTTGTAATATTTATAATTTTTTCGTGTTTTTTTTGCCGTATTTCAGCTTGTTTTTCACATAATAAATAGTTATAAATCATTGAGCCTTATCGCGAACTTCGCGTAAACGTCATTCCCAATGAATAAAATCCCAAATTTGTGTTTTCTTATCGTGAACTTCACATGAAAAAACGTTCCTAACCGTAACTGTTATTTTTTTCACGAGAACTCATAAAATTCATTCACAAAGCAGTTGAGAGGAAACAATTTTCTTTAAAATGTAAGTTTATTTTATTAACAATTTTTTTAATCTAAGAAACTGTTATGAAATAGGACTAATTAAGTATGGATATGGGAGCTAGTTTAGTATGAACTTCACGGAGAGCAAAGTAAGGAAATTATTTCTATCTTTTAATTTCAAAGAACAAGTTGTTGTATAATCGACAAATAATTATAATTCTTGGGAGAAAATATTCACAATTCAATTTTATATTTTTTTAAATAAACTTTTATAACCACTTTAAGTATACCGTAATACATCTGAAGCATCAAAACGTTTAGAAAATTTAAAATTCGAAGAGCGCCTAAAGCCAGAAATGTAAACATCATGTCAATTTATGGCACTTTTAATTTTTTTTCGAAATTTCGGTTAATTTTTATTATACAAAGTCTGTCGCAAAAGAAACAGCACTGTTAAAAAAACAACAAAAAATTAATATTTTTCAAAAGTTATATTTTTTTAATCAAAGTAGTTTCCTTGTGCTTCGATACAGCGTTTAGCCCGGTCAATTAGCATTTCAAATGAGTGTTTAAGGTCATTTTTCGGAATGCTCTTGAGAATATCGGTCGTCGCCTTTTGGATAGCTGAAATGTCCTGAAACCAGTGTCATTTCATGGGCAAATGAAGTTTTCCAAATAGGTAAAAATCACAGGGTGCCAGATCAGGTGAGTAGGGTGAGTGATTAATGGTTAATATGGAGTTTTTTGTCAAAAAATCAGTGGCAAGCGTCGACCGATGACACGGCGCATTATCGTGCAACAGGCGCCAGGACCCTGCCTCACGGTATTGTGGTCGAGCACGACGAATGCGTGACAAAAGACGCTTCATAACACCAAGATAAAAGATAGCATTAATCGTTTGGCCAGGTGGGACGAACTCTCGGTGTACAATACGGAATCCTAAAAAGAAATCAGCATTGTCTTTATTTTTAACTTCTGAAGACGACCGACTTCTGATCGTCACAGAGGTCCTCACGACCTTCTTGGAATCGCTTAAACCACTCATGCACATTACTACGGGATGGGCACTGATCACCATAAACTTTTTTCATCATTTGAAATGTTTCAGTAAACGTTTTCCCAAGTTTAAAACAAAATTTAATATTTGCTCTTTGCATTTTACGACCGATGACCAAAAGCTGCTGTCACCTTTTGATCGATTACATCGATTGTAGTTATCCAATTGTCTTAAAATTTTTACGAAATGTCAACAAGAGATCAAACTTTTTATTTCATATACCCACCAATAGGTGGCGTCACCAGAAACAGTTATATTTAAAAAGTTCTGTTTCTTTTGCGACAGACCTTGTATATACCATATATTAAAACTCTGCCAGCCTTAGCTTAAGGTAAGAAAAAAAGCAGAAGTGACTACCACGGGCCAAAGTAGAATATTATAGTATTCTTTGTCCTAATAATTCTATTATTTAATTGAAATTTACCATTATTCTTACATACACTAGTCAAATATGTTTGCATACAAAGGAATAAAAACATAACAAATATTAATTGAAAGCAAAATTCATAGTTTCTAGGTACTAGTTGAGTACCCTTTACGATACAACCCCTCTCTTAAGCGCTTTGGCGTTGAATTTACGAGATTTGACTTCTCCTCCAGTGTGATTTTGCTCCATTCCTCAATGACAACACTTTTTAGCATTTTTTTTCGAAGAAATATGGTTTTGGTGGATTCGAAGTTCTAACTTATTCCATATGTGCTTAATGGTATTGAGACCTGGTGATTGCGGGGGTCCGATGTAATTGTTTGGGCACATTGTAAAGAAGCCTAAGTTTAACCATTTCTGCGGTGGGCTTGGGGTCATTGTTCTGTTGTAACAAATAGCTATCCTCCAAACTCAGTTTTGATCTACTTTGCTTAAAATTCGCTTTAAATATATTCAAATAAACTCTATTATCCATTTTTGACCTTTAAATTTTCGATATTGCCCACTCTGTTATTAGACATACATCATTTCATCACCATCACCGTGTTTTACTGTCACCGCAAGATATTGTTTATTGAATACAGTGCCGAGTTTTCGCCACACAAACTTCAGTCCTTTTATTGTAAATATGCAAAATTTGATTTCGTCTGGGAAAACTGGGAAAAAGAACCTGTTTCCAAACCTCCGCTGGCTTATTGATATACTCATTAGCAAATGCAACTCTCTTTTGCCTGTTCGTCAATGATATGAATGACATTTTCCGTGCGACACGGCTTCTAGAACCAGCATTTTTGAAAATTTTACACACCGTGTCACTGCGAAATGTTTTCTGGAACTTTATTTTAACCTCTTACGCGACATTTGAAGCCTTCACTTTTGGATTTTTCTGCAATTCGTTAAGGATATAGCGCTTTTCATGATCATTTAATTTAGGGGGACGTCCTGAACGAGTGTTTGATGCGGTGGAACCCATCGATTTATACGTTCAATCACTCTTTGAATCGAGTAGTGTATTCTGTTCACTGTTTGACTAATTAAACGGAAAGATTTTCCTTATTTCCATAACTTCACGATTATATCTCTTTCACTGGCACTTGTTGGCTTTTCAATTCCATTTCACAAAATCTTTTTTTTATAACTAAAATTTCACAAAAATACTTTAACCACTACGAAAAAATCTGATTTAACTAAAATCAGTGCAGTTTGACCTGAAAAAATCCTAGGATTTTCATTGTTTTGTTTTGTACGCAAACTTATTCTGACTAGTGTATGTAGTCATCCGTCGAAAGGGATCTGTTTTATAGGCTAAAAATCATTTTGAGTATTTTATTATGGGATGTTAAATCCTATATTCTCCAGTCAAAAAATATATATGTATAGGCAACAAGCTAAGAGAAACTAACTGTTATACATGTGCAAACAAATCAAGAGAATACCTCAGTAAAGCCGTAGAATCGCTAACTCGCTCCAATTGACTTATGACGGTTGTTTGTTCGATTCGCCGCCCTCCAAAGACCGAAGTGGAAGAAAAAAGCGCTGAGTAATATTAAATATGCCTTGAAAATCTTTGATTTCGTATTTACGTCTAAATGTTTTTCTGCATTTTTCGGTATTTAATATTGACTCAAAGTATTATGTCTTTATGTCATGCCATTTATTTTGATCGAAGCTAAAATTTTGATTGCATGTCTGCTTGATTAAACTCCAAAACCCAATTGCTTGGCCTAAATCTATTTATATTTCAATACATATGTATATATAGTACATAAGCGAGTATTAGCTATTATGCCCATTCTTCTAACACCCTTGCAACTCCGATTACTGCCGAAAGAGTTTCTTGTCTTCTGCTAGTGCGCGGAATGGCTCATAATCTTACATATTTGCAATTTTATTTATGCAAGCGCACCACCGTTATATATTGTACTTACATATAGCTTTCGAAATCAGCCACTTCCCATCTTCAGCTCAAATCCATTTTCCATTTATAAGACACTCCTTTGACGCTGCTGTCGTCGCCGGCTGTCAGCAGGTTGCAGATTGCGAACGAATTCTTACTTTCGTTCCAGTTTCGTTGCGTTTTGTTTTTGTGCTTTCTAACATTTTCGTAGCTGATACACGAACATTACGGTGAAATTGAAAATCATTTGGCAAACGTTCTCGTGGCTCGTTTCCGTTGTTAAAATTTTAATGTTGCAATTTTCTTGGCATTGGCACAAAGATCATTGCAGCCAACAACAACCAAACACACACAGATGCAAGTTTAAGTGTGTGTGTGTGTGTCTAGGCAAGTTGCAAGTAGAATGCAAGTTTTTCGAATGGGGCAAGAATGGATTGCCGAATGACAGCAGAGCAGCGACGGCGGCAGAGACGTTGCCTGCACCCTCGATAATCTCCGGCCAGTAATGTTGGCACAAAAGCAACAATAAATCGGAGAAACATTTGCACGGCATAAAAACTGAAATATGGGCTGTGACAACAACAACAATTACAACAACAAGGTATTTAAAGTGCAGCTCTGCTAACACAAACGCAAAAAAGTCGAACGTTTTGTTTTCGCATTTCACATTTTCGAGCAGCGCTGCCGCTCATACGTGTCCGGCCAGCGCTTGGCGGCCTTCATGCTTAGCCCCCGCTGCCTGCTGGCCGCTCGGCTGTTGTGCGCATTGATTCATTCGGTGCAATCACGTAAATCGTATGCCATTACATTTGCAAGCATAATAATGCCAATAATATGCTGACAGCAAACAGCAACAACAGAAAACAATACAAAAATTAACAACAACAACATCAGCACAATAAGTTTAGTCAAGCCCTACAACATTCGAGTTTTGCCCTACACGTCGTTGTGGCAGCCCCAATGCATTCACACATACACGCCCTCAGACACACACACACACACATGCACAGTGATTTCTTTCGCCCCTCTTTGCAGCCGGTTGCATTATTTTCGCAATTTCACAAATGCTCACATGCGATCTCGTTTTCAATTTTATGCCATAAAATCTTTCGTTGTTGTTGTTTTTGTTGTTGTTGCTATTGCTGTTGATTTGTTGTTTCGTAGGGATTTGCAATTCGATTAGATTTTCATAACTTTCCACCGGCTGCCGCCAAAGCAATTTCCCGCTTTCAAAGGTAATTTTTCCAACCCTCCAACAAATTGCTTTTGACCAGGCTAATCCATTGTAATTTCATTAAAAACATATTGTTTGTGCATAATTTGTTGTTGTGAAATGCATTTGTTACACTTTCATTTTATTTGATAGACAATTTTGCAATTTTGTTATTTACCTTTAATCTCTTTGATACTCGCGCACAATTCCTCGGGGTATTTAGAGCTTATTCTCCCAACGGTAGTTTGTAGTAATGAAATGGTTAAATATTGCTTGCGGATGTCTGATAATTTATATAACGGGTGACCGAAGTAGAGGTACTTTTTCCAAAAGACTTTTTTTTGACAGATCACGCGTGAGTCGTGTCAAGCTGTCATGTCATTTTAGTTCGTGGAAACTGAATCAGCTCGACCTTCCCAAAAAACATCGCTTCACTTTCGAGCTAAATTTTGTTCAGCGATGAGGCCAATTTCTGGATCAATGGGTATGTTAACAAGCAAACTTGCTGCAGCTGCCATTTCATTCAGATAAAACAATGGTTTGGTGTTGTTTGTGGGTTGGTGGAACCATCGGTCCACATTTCTTCGAAAATGATGCCGGTTAGAACGTAACTGTCAATGGAAACAGTTATCACGCCATTATAACCGACTATTTGACGCCTGAAATTGAAGCTCTTGATCTCGGCGATATTTGGTTTTAAAAAGACGGCGCCACTTCCCACACATTGCCTCAATCAATGGATTTATTGAGAGAAGACTTTGGTGAGCAAATAATTTTATGTTTTGACCCGGTCGATTGTACACCAAGATCGTGTGATATCACATCTATATGTGGATATGTAAAGTCTAAAGTCTTCGCGGAGATTCCCCCTTCGGTTCAGGACTAGTCGAAAAGCTCGAGAATTGAACTTGATGGATGGGCCATCTGGGACGTAACCGGCCAACATTTGAAAGAGATAATTTTCAAAAAATAAATGCCAAAGAATGTTCTTTCGGATGATAATAAACATTTCCCATTAAATTTTAAGTTTCTGTATGTGTTTTATCTCTTTAAAAGAGTAGATAACCTTGAAATAGATCATCCTTTATAAATGATTTCGCATATGCTTGAAAAAAAAAAATTCAAAACAAGTCAATCGCCGATCAAGCTCCACAAAATCTTCCAGAGGCGTAGTTTGAGGCTGTTGGTGAATAAAGTTCTAAAATATACTACCAGATCTAACATTCAATGCGATGCTATACTTATATCCATCGATCTGCTTTCTCACATTCAGCAGTTGGATTCGCTGCACTAAACCTTTGAGAGTGACAATCGAACAAGCATACTATGGTGTATTACTCATATTTTGATGCTCTCTTGAATAGAATTCAATTTTATTAAATTATTGTGGCTGTGGCGACAAAAGACAGAGCTTAAACATGGCAAATCGAAGACGTATACTATTTTTTTAGCGGTTATACATGATTGCTGTTTCTAGGACCCCTTTGGTTTTATTCTGCTGGACTAGCTTTCTAACCAGTAACCAATTTTGCTTGAGACTACCATGGTTCTCTGTAGCTTCTTTGTTATGCAAGTTGTGCTTATTTCAAGCCAAGTTCTTGCCAGTTGACTTCTCAAAGGCAGTGAAAGTCTTTCCTTTAATTTTTATCTTATTTAGCATTAAATTAAAGGCTTTACTCTCGATAGTTAAAATCTTCCGACTTAGATGAAATATGCACCGTTTTGTGTAATAACTTGTTGCCATATTAGAGATAATTTTATAATGCCACTTTCATAGAAACTTCGTCGTAAAAAAATCGTCTCGTTGGTAAAAAGTTTGGCGCAGTCAATTTTCAGAAGCTTCTCTTGAGACGAATTTTTCACCAGCAGAATTGTAGGTAACAGGTAATAATAACTTAGTCCCAAGTCTGGACTATACGGGGAATGTATAAGAACAGGGCAACTTCTGGCGAGTCACTATCTTGTGTGGGGCCTCGCATTGTCGTGTTGGAACACAATTCCTCCTTAGCGATGGTTTCCTTTAAACGCTCCAATTTTTGACAGTACAAGTCCGAATTAAGAGGTTGCCCGTAGATGATTCTCTGCTTATCCCACTTCCCCTAAAGCAAAACCTGACCGTCAATCCTGTCTTGGTTACGGTTTACGATGGCTTATCGTCATTTCACGGCAAATGTTTTCAATTGTCATTGTCGCATATAACCCACTTTTCATCACCAGTACCGACCCGCTTCAGAAATGGATCGATTATGCCGCGATTTAGCAACGTTTTGCCAATGGAAATTCAATCCATGAGATATATTTTTCGTTAACTCGTGTGGTACTCATACAACGGAACTTATTTAAATGGTACCAATCAGTTTTTGTTCAACGTTAAGCTGGTGTATAATCAATACAGTTCTTACATGACGTTCAAATTCGATGTTTTCCATGTATTTATCGATATTTTCCACAATTGGTCTTCCAGAGCTTTTGACATTCAAATTACTGGGACAGAACCGACAAACTCAAAATTGATTGTCTGTTATAGTATCAGATCCATAAACACAAATCACATTATGAACAATCTGATCTAAGCGATGTCGTGGTTACTCTTCGCTGGTGTCCATCTTTGACGTGTGCTCAAACAATACTTAGAAGCAATCAAAAAACTGTCTGAGAAGTTTATTTGGTACGAAATCTCGTCTTTATAACATCATATAGAGTAACTGTATCAGATTTAAACCACCAGAGATACGGTTTGCTAAAGTTATATATTGGAAAAATAATGGATTTATTTTTATTAGTCCTTTTACATTGTAGGTAGGTGATTTCGAAGATTGCGGCAGACTTGACAGCCTTTGATGGTATTAAAATCCGCGTTCGCTCCGGTTTCCCAAATTCGAATCATTAAATTGTACATAGTCTACATCTATTCGTTCAATATACATACATATGTAAAATATAATGACGCGCTAGACGAATGACTTGGGTCTGGCAGTGAACGAGGGCAAAACGAAATATCTCCTGTCATCAAACAAACAGTCGTCGCACTCGCGACTTGGCTCTCATGTCACTGTTGACAGTCATAACTTTGAAGTTGTAGATAATTTCGTCTATCTAGGAACCAGCGTAAACACCACCAACAATGTCAGCCTGGAAATCCAACACAGGATTGCTCTTGCCAACAGGTGCTACTTCGGACTGAGTAGGCAATTGAAAAGTAAAGTCCTCTCTCGACGAACAAAAGCTAAACTCTATAAGTCGCTCATAATTCCCGTCCTGCTATATGGTGCAGAGGCTTGGGCGATGACAGCAACCGATGAGTCGACGTTATGAGTTTTCGAGAGAAAAATTCTGCGAAAGATTTATGGTCCTTTGCGCATTGGCCACGGTGAATATCGCATTCGATGGAACGATGAGCTGTACGAGATATACGACGACATTGACATAGTTCAGCGAATCAAAAGACAGCGGCTACGCTGGCTAGGTCATGTTGTCCGGATAGGCGAAAACACTCCAGCTCTGAAAGTATTCGACGCAGTACCCGCCGGGGGAGGCAGAGGAAGAGGAAGACCTCCACTCCGTTAGAAGGACCAAGTGGAGAAGGACCTGGCTTCGCTTGGAATATCCAATTGGCGCCACATAGCGAAAAGAAGAAACGACTGGCACGCTGTTGTTAACTCGGCTATAATCGCGTAAGCGGTGTCTACGCCAATTAAGAAGAAGAATGACTTATGAGGTGCTGTTTTAATTCGTCGGTAGGGTACTCCTGAGCTCGGATCCCATGAGTAGTCGCCGAATATTTGGAAACATTAACATCTAAACATGTTTGAGTATATATCGTGAGAGGGTCTTATTAATTTAAGCCTTATTTACTACAATCTTAATATCTTAGATCTAAGAAGATCCGATCCGATTTCGGAAAGCCTCTCCTTGATCCGTATTTGTTCTCTCAAAATGTTTATTCAACATTTCCATGACTTGTGTTGGTATCTACTCCATATACCAACCAAAATTAGCTCTCCCTTACTTATCAATTATTATTTAGCTTTTATTTGGCTTGCAAAGCTTCGCTGTTTTGCTATTTATTTTTGCGCATTTTACTTTCCGCCTGAGTGATTATTTTGTATTTGTAACTGCAAAATAATACAATAACTATAAAAGTAATGAAAAGAGAAAGAATGTATTGAAAAAAGAAAAAACTGAAAAAAATGTTGTACAAATTAATTCGAATAAATTGACTGCACTGTGGCACAAAGCCATAGTAGTTACGCTTTGGAAAAGTTATTTTTGTTTATTTTCTAATGCGGCATTGTTTGGTCAGCTGTTGCTAGTTGGAGCGGTGAGAGGAAAGGGGTTAGATATTGAATAGTTATATTGTAGAAAGCGCATACGATGTATACATTTGAAATCCGCTCTCCCTGCTGGTATTGAGTTGCCAACGCAGTTGCGCGTACGTGTATGTGCGTAGATACGTATGTATGTGTGCGTTTTTGAAAAAGTCATTAGCAACGGCAGCTTTGCGTTTGTCGCTCTTCAATTTCACACTATTTTCCGTAAAATTTTACTTTTCATGCAGCTGCAACTAATACTCTTTACTATTTTGTTTATTTTCTCTATTTAATTCGCTTGCCCTGGCTTTGGAGCTTATGTTGCATATATGTATGCACATGTATGTATGTGTGTATATATGTGTTTCTATGTGTGTTTGGCTTCAGTTTATAAATTGATTGATGGAATTTAATTGTTGGTTGTTAGTTCAGCAAAGGATTTTGTGTGATTTACTAACTCACACTAAGCAAGCTCTAACGGTACCACAACTGTGTGTGCATGTGTCTTTGTTTGTTGCATTGTTGGAGAAATTAATTTCGAAATATAAATAAATAAAAAGTTCTAAATCAATTATGGTCTGTAAATGGCCATTAGCAATGTGAGCGGCAGCTGCAACTAATCGAATTGCAAATAAATTTACGACACAGCCACAACTTGTACTTAATTTCTGAAATATGTATGTATGTATTTTATGCTGTGATTTTTAATGCATTTATTGAGTATAACATCAAATTGATATTTGTTTTTCGATATTAACTGGAAAATATTTTCTCTCTTTTGCAGGTATGTACTCGTTGAATGCTTGAAATTTTAAGAATAATAATATGGTAAGCTAGTATTAATAAATACAGTTATTTATTAGAGCAAATACTTGAAAAATATATATATTTTTTTTAAATTATAGCAGACTAAAAAACTAAAAAAAAAACAAGAAAACACGTTAAAGTATAGAAATATACCCAAATAGTACACAAATCATATACATTCCTTATAAGAACTTGATTTTGATCGGTCGGTGGTCCGTTTATGTCGGTCAGTCATTATATGCTATAGTGATCCGAACTGAACAATTTCTTAGTAGATTGCATCATTGTCTAAGACAGAGATCTATGCACACATCTTTTTGGGCTGATGAGGGATAGCCAACCATCACAAGGCTCGAAATCGTCTCGCTGGCGAAATCGTCTACAATCTTTTCCATCCCTTTTAGAATGAAGCAAGTAAGGCTAATCCTTCATTCTAAAATGAATTGAAAAGATTGTAGACAATTATCGCTGAAAATTGCACCCGTAGACGCCGGTCAGCACGCGTACAGAGTAGGCAGATCCACTAACACTGCTCTTTGCGAACTTACGGCTGAACTCCAGAATTAGCTGGAAATGGCGAGGTATACCGATAACAATGTCATAATGGCACGAGGTAAATTTGAGAACACTCTCTGCGATATAGTCCAAAAGCCTTTAAGTCTAGTTAAGGGATGGGGCAATACGGTAGGGTTTAAAATCAACCTGTCAAAAACAAACGTCGTCTCTTTTACTAAGCGAAGATTTCTTCCGGACTTGAGACCCGTAACACCCTAAAGAGGTCAAATATCTTGGCATCACGTGGAATTAACACTGTCCAGAGCCACCAAGGCACTCATGATATGCAGACGCCTAGCCGGTAGATCCTCGGGCTGCAAACCAGGTATCCTCTGGTGGCTGTATACCATGATCGTAAGGCCTATTGTCACTTATAGAGTGTTTGCTTAGACATCGAAAGCAACGCAGTCTTCGGTAGGCCTTCAACTATCGGAGCTGCATCTGCACTTCGGTGGCAATGCACACTTGCCCACCGCAGAATTGAAGTCATGCTGGAGCTTACACCGCTGCATCTAGTGATCAAACAGGCAGCCACTCTGTTGCTCATGGCAGCAGAGGGTTTTGGCAAAGGGAAGATAATGTCGTCTCAACAAATGAAGGCGTTACGAAGAGGGTAAACTTCTCAAAGAAGTTAAGAGTTACTCTGGGTACTAAAGAGGAGTGGAGTGATTCCACGCTTCACCTACTACTGATGGGCAGCACTATCCAGTGGTATACTGACGGCTCTAAAAACTATGGAAACTGGTCCCACACCATAAAGGAGTTACTCCACACGGAGAAGAGAGCGAAGAGAGAACGACACTGGCAAGAGGCAACTCGTATCACATGTTTACCGATCCGGCAAGTTCCAGCTAGAACTCATACAATTATTGAATGTTGAGCTTTGCTGGGGCAAGAAGCTCACTACACCTCTTACGATTTACTTTAGTCAGAAGAAGGTCTTGAGATCGCACGGTTGGCAATATTAGAACAGAACTTTCCGAGCTCGCGTGAGGTTTAAGAATTCAGTAGTGAACCAACAGAAGTGAACCCGTTCCCAAGCTGCAGCTAGTGAAACAAAAGTACTTCACCTAGTAAGCTCATCAGTCTTGCAGTTTACAGTACCCAAACCAGAGTAATCATGAAGTAACACGTTGCCGAGTTAAGTAGTCCGGACATCCCTCCATTAGTCTATTGGGTACGTCAGTGAGCCTAATATAGCCGTCCTGCTATCAGACTGGATAGTCATTACTTTGAAAGAGGCTTCACGAATGGGAACCTTGAAATTGATGATAATAGATAGCGATCGACAGTATACTTTAGCACCAACCCTCCCTTAAGCTTTGATTCAACTGCAAAAAACTCAAAAACCCCCTTCGCAGCGACCATTTTGCTTACGTGCCTTCGGTGGAGGAAAACGTTATCTATATATTCAGCTTCTCTGAGTCGGGGAAATATTTTCGCGACCACACGCTATTCGGCTATGCACATAGTCTTTTGCCGAAGGAAAAACTGATTGAGAACTTGCCAATACACACACTATATGTTGTACACTAAAGCCACTTTTTCTCCTTTCAAGGCACCCAGAAGTAAATAACTTGTTAAGATACTATTCGTGAATGACCTTTCCTCAGAAGTTCGAAGATAAAGATTTAACTTTTATTGCGTTCAACATAAAAAATATTTAACATCAAACTGCTATGTGAGCTCCAAAATTATTGATATCCAAGTCCTACGTCGAACCATTGCCAGAAGAGTGTGAGTGCGAGAAGAGTGCTGCAAGTTGACCCAAGCCAGCCAACAGCGTTAAACAAGCTTCTAGAGGGAAAAACTAAAGATCAGATTAGCAAAGCAAAGGTTAAATAAACAAACACGATGACTAAGGAATTTAATATTTAGAAAGTGCTAAAGCTGCCTAAGTACACCACTACGTATGAGTAATTGAATTTAATGTGCAACAAGACAATGTTGGCTGTTGGCAGCGTTGTAAACGACAACTAAACATTTGCTCACACGCAAACACACATCACAAACACATACATGTATGTAAGTATATACAGCAAACACATGCACCGTAAGTGATATGAGTGTGCAAATGAGCTGGACTAGACAAAGTAGAAGAGGTAATAAAATAAACATGAAAATGGACAGCTCGGACATGAATAAACAGCATTTCACTGCAGTGTTGCAAGTTGCAGGTTGCACACAGAAAGAGTTGCACGTGCATTGGTCATAGCCAGCAATTAATTGCCGTCAGCCGCGGTCGCTATAAACATGCAAAAGCAAGACAAAACAAAAACGAAAACGAAAACCAAACAGAGGCACAAAAGACAAATGTGTCGTGAGTCAGTGAACAGGTATGCACAACTAACGCACACACACACATGCATGCGTTAGTGGCAACAAAGACGCACCATGAAATGTGCAAAAAAATAGTTGCAAGCATAGTAGTGGATGTATTGCATTACGGCGAACAGCTTCTGGTAAACACATTAAAATTTTGGATTTATTGACTGCGCGAACGCGTCAAAGTGCATGGCAGCGAGGTGCAAAGTGCGTTTGCTTGCAACTTGGCTGTGTTTGCCAGCGTGCGAGGGTTGCTAGATAAGTTGGATGATTGCCTATGCAGACGATATAGCGCTTATCGTCAAAGGAAAGTTCCTCAGTACTGTTATTGACGCAGAGGAAACAAATTGGGCAATCGTAAACGGTCTCGCCATCAATCCAAATAAAACCGAGATGGTTTTATTCACTAGAAGATAAAAGATCTCGGCGGCACCGCTGCCGCGAATGGGAGACATCCGTCAGCAACCAGCCGACACAGTGAAATATCAAGGGCCCAACCAGGATAAGAAGCTTTCATGGAAGGCGAATGTCGAGGAGAGAGGCAAAAAAAAGCATCGATTGCCTTCTACTGCTGTAAAGGAGCCATTGGCAAAATGTGGGTTCGCTCATCGAATGTAGTTTTCTGGCTCTACGACACCATAGTGAAACCCCTTATCTTTTATGGAAGTTTTATGTGGTGGGGGATTCTAGAAAAGACCACACTTGCAAAGAAACTCGAAAGCGTTCAGCGATCGACGCTCATAAGCATGTGTGGAGCACTAAGGTACATTCCAATCATGGCACTTACCGCCATTCTGCACATATTGCCCGGGGACATCGCCGGAAGGTATATGGCTGCGAAAGCGGCATGGGTCTGAACGCTAGGAAATCCTCTCTTACTTTGACTTTCTGCCGGATCACTTGGACCATGAAGTCGCCAGACCGATTTTCGGCGGCTCATTCTGTACCCACATACCGGCGAGGGAGTTGTAGGTAGGAAGAAGCCATTGGAGGAGAGAGTCAGTGAGCTTCTTCACGGATCGGGAAAAGCTTGGTAGAAGGTTGGTGGAGGGTTCCACTGTTGAGAGCTCTCTATGAACTCCAGTTTCCGACTTCCTGACTACTGCAGTGTCTTCCTCCTTCAGAGAAGTGACTATCCACTCAGATAGCATAGCGGCATTACTAGCCTTGAACTCATTTACAGTGCGTTCACGGCTGGTCGAAGAGTGCCTAACCTCGCTATCAATAGCATCGAATGCATTTGTGATAAGACTGATATGGGTGTCAGGCACAGTGGAATCGCAGAAAACTGTAAAGCTGATGACCTAGCAAAGAAACGAACCCTAGAGCCGCTATTGGTAGAATGGGAGTGGATTGGTGCTCCCGTATCCTCGTGCGGTCTACTACTGAATAGCTGGGCAAAGATGAGGTTGAAACAACTCAACGCTTCCTTTCTAACTGTCCCGCGCTTGGGAGTTCACGACTTAAACGTCTAGCATCTATATAAATGTGGAAACAACTTTCCTTCTTGTCTGTCGAATGGAAATCAGGAATTAAACGTCTAGCTTTATATGAATGTTTAGCTTTATGGTGTCCTTCGATAAAAAATAATTATGTTAGGTAATCGAATGGAGGTTCATTTATATATAGCCCTACAGGTGATATTTCATTCAGTCTCATGAACTCCAAAACTCCTATATATCTAAGCCGAGTTCTAAATTATGATGGTCAGAAGAAGATAAGGTGTCTTTCATATCTACTTCACTGCACTTTTGACATGTGTCATTGATGAAAAATGCCTATACGACTCATGTACGATGCCAGTAAGTTGAGACCTGTGACTATGTAGGACAACAACCGTCCTGCAGTATTTCTGAGACCGTGTAAGTAAGAAACCCTCCACTCCCTTGCACACGATTTTGCCAATACTGCATGTCTTTAAAGCATTCAAGCTCACCCTGAACCGTTTGTATGGTGAAAGCTTTCGGAAAATGCTTATATATCGTTTTTAGCGACTTCCGCCTTTTCTGACCTGGAACTGGTAATTATGTTAGATTTATTTGACAGAGTTGCATCCCTATGTCATCTAACTGTCACTTGTCATGAAATGTCAAACTCATAAACTTAACTATATAGTTATTCACAGCTAATAAATCAAAAATTCAAACTTCCCGACCTTATCCAACCACCTCCGTACGCGAGTAAATGCACTCACATGTTTATGGCAATGCCGCCAAGTGGCCTTTGGCTGCCAGCCACTGCACCTCAAATGCGACACCTACTGTCGGCTGGCAGGCAGCTTTTTGCTGTAGCTGCATTAGCACGAAACGCTTTTGTCCTTTCCATCACTCTTTTTCCCACTTTTTGGTTACTCAACTTGTGCGCTTAATAAGGGCTTGCATTGTGTTTGCTGATACTTTGGGGTTTTTGCACTCGCCTATAATGCAACAACACTCATAAATATATATTATAGCATAGACGCGCTTGCCCCCTCGCAGTTGGATACCTTCGTCACGCACTTGTAGTACTCACAAAGATCGTTTCAGTTGTGGCATTGCATGTCGCGCCACTGCCGATGTTAATTGCCTGTAATACGAGTGGGTTTTCACAGAATCGCTTAAGTGGCGACAGACGTGAGTCGCGTGGCCATTTGCAATGTTTTAAATTGCATTTTATTGTTTTTAATTTTTTTCGAATTCTTTGCAATCTTTCATTTTAGTATTTATTACGTTTTAGTTTGTAATTAATTTTTTTTCTGTTGCTTTGTTGGTTGTCTTCTATGAAACTTTTAATGTTAGGTCCCAGGTGCTTTATTACTTAGTAAGCTTTTATGTTGGCTGGCTAGACACGAAGTTCGAATACCTTTATGAGAATGATTGTTGCTTAGTTTGGATTATTGTTTTGAATTCGAGCTGAAAATTGTTAAAATCATGAATTAGAAACAAAAATTTTCAAAATATACACCGTTTTTAAGATAAAAAACATCCTATCTTTCCTGAAACAACGATTAATAAATCCAAAAACAGTAACTAATAAAATTGACTGTGAGCCTCACAACTAGTTTGATCAAATGACTGTAAAGCTCATCCTCAGATGATCTCAAGTGTGAAAATTTTAAGTGCAATAAATGGTGTAAGTGCTACTTGTTGAGATCATCTGAGGATGAGCTTTTCTGTCATATGTATATACAGTCATTTGATCAAAAATGACTCGGACTGAAAAAAAATACCGCTCTTAATACAGATCTTTATTATCGCTTTCAAGATTGGCTCCTGAGTCTTTAGTGCCTTCAGTGAATTTCCGTATTTTCGGTTTCGTCCCATTTTTGAAGCGTCGTTCGCTAGATTGTTGAACAGTTTAGACGTCATATTAATAAAACCACGTCTCATTTCTCGACTAAAAAGACCACACTGGCTGTAGAATTTTACTTGCCCCAAATTATCACAAGCCATGGCTGTTTCAAAGCCTATTTCAGACGATTCAAACACGAAAGAGATGACATTTGTGATATTTGCGGAGGCGAGATTTCAGAATACAGGCTCTACATTGTGGTACAAAAGGTGTTGCCGCTGTTCACAATACGAGCAAGAGCGGCGATACTTAAAGCAGACATTCAGTTTACAGCCAACCTCTGAAAACTTGTAAACTTGGTTGAATCAAAAGATAAATGAAACGCGCAGAAGCGGGGAAGAGAATTCCACTGGAGCGCGGACCAAACAAAGGCATTTCAAAATTACTAAAGGATATGGGAATGGTTTGGAGACAAACATTGCACGGGCGGAATGAGATATCAATAAAAGTAGAGCCAAGTAAATTCAATCTCTAATTGGAGGTATTCAGACTATTGCAACAATATGAGTTGCTCAAACTTATTCTTTATGGGTTATGGCTTTCGATGCTTCCACTCTTACAAAAAAAAAAAAAAAAAAACACAAAATGTCTTGTCACCAGGAATAATGCTTTTGATAGATGTAAGATAGGGCTCAGTTGTCAAGCACCTATTTTGCGTACTTCATCCTGGGTCGCTTTTGTAAAATATTCAGGCCTGTTGAGCCCATTACAAAGAGATTTCGAGAACCGCTGCTATCTTTGATCTTTGATGCTAAGAGAATGATTTTCTAGCATTGTTTCTTTAACTTTTGCGATGTTATCGTCATTAACAAGTATGGCTGCTTTGTGCCACTCAAGTAATTGTGTTCGTGATAACGGGTGGTACAAGTATAGGTACTTTTTTCAATAGCATTTTTTTGACAGATCACGCGTGAGTCGTATCAAGCTCTAATGTTATTTTTGTTCAGTGTTGTGTCTGTGTTTTATCTTTGAAAAGCTGGGAACCTCGAAATAAATCACATTTTTCGATTTAGGGAAGAATGTTTGTAATGTCTTTGGACTAGATTTTTCATGCAAAGCACTACCAGGACATATTATCTTTTTCGTTGAACTTAATAACATCAGCTATGTTAAATGGCGAGTTGAGCGTAGATTTGGCATATTTCAGTATGGCTCAATAATAATTCTCTTATTTATTGACTCCAAGCGTAGTCAGGAACGAAACTAAAGTCGTCTTATCTGTATTGGTTTTTAGTTTGTACCATGCGTCATTATTTCAGAATTTGGTTGCTGTGGATCTTATCTTGTCTTGCTAGAAATTTCGATAGATGGCGCTGCTTTCATGTTAACTACAAAACTGTTATTTGCCAAGCGATTTCCATTATTTTTTGTGGACATTTTTTTTTTATAAAAATTAACATTTCTCAGCTTTTTTCTTAGTAAATTATGAAAAAGTCAAAATTTCGATGGAGACGTTTTTTTTCCACACCATAATTAAAATACAAATTATCACAAATAATTGTAGTTCACTTCATTAAAGTGTTTATTAATTAATTTACGTATACTTAAACCGAAAAGTACAAATTTTCAAGGAGAAAATGCCAAACAAACTGACAAATCATTGCTTTCATTGCAAGGGAGAGATACCACACAACAGCCTGCGTTGTGTTTGCATTTCACTTTAGTATAATATTATACTCAATATATAAATGTGTATATGTATATACTTTATATATATGTAGGTACATATGTATATAGTAGCTAGGAACTTGTTCATACAAAGCGGAACAATATTTGCTCAATAGCAATATTTTATTGTCGATGATGTAATCTATTTGTTTGTACTCAATCGATTTGCCATGCAGTTGCAGCTCAAGGTGCACAGACACATATTTGTTTGTTTGTTGGTATATACATATGTTTGTATGCAGGAAAAGTCTACAATGAAAATGCACGAAAATATTTCTTTGCAAAATATTTATTCACTGAGTCACGAAAATTATAGCGAGGAAATTGTGTCGTGACATAGTTTTTATAGATCTCAGACAGACCACAAGTTTTATGCCAGTACGTATGTTTGTATGCATTAGTTAGGCGTTTGATCCGAATTTACTAAAAATTTATGCTGAAAAACTTACAGGTGTTCTTCTTGGAGCAACTACGTATATATCGTCACATAAAATGCAAAATAACGTAACATCGCTTTTCATAAGTTTATAGGCGAAGAAAAACGATATAATAGAAACCATTTAAATTGAATTGAAATTTGAGTTTTTGTTATAAAATGGTTATATATTGGTTATTATACCCTGAACAGGGTATATTAAGTTTGTCACGAAGTTTGTAACACCCAGAAGGAATCGTCGGAGACATGATCAGTATGTCGAGCTGAGTCGATTTAGCCATGTCCGTCTGTCTGTCTGTATATATATACGAAATTTTGCAAACGCCATTTTTTCTTCAAGAAGCTGCTCATTTGTCGGAACGGCCGATATCGGGCCACTATAACATATAGCTGCCATACAAACTGAACGATCGGAATCAAATGCTTGTATGGAAAACTTTCACATTTGACAAGATATATTCACGAAATTTGGTATATGTTATTTTCTAAGGCAACAATGTAATCTCCAAAGAAATTGTTCAGATCGGTTAACTATAGCATATAGCTGCCATACAAACTGAACGATCGGAATCAAATGCTTGTATGGAAAACTTTCACATTTGACAAGATATATTAACGAAATTTGGTATATGTTATTTTCTAAGGCAACAATGTAATCTCCGAAGAAATTGTTCAGATCGGTTAACTATAACATATAGCTGCCATACAAACTGAACACATAGTTACTAACAGAAATGCACCTGTGAAGGGTATTTAGCTTCGGTGCAACCGAAGTTAACGTTTTTTTTTGTTGCATCTGACAGCGATCTCGATTTTGTATTTGATGATACGCTGTTCTGAATTTTAGGTCACGATATATACTTAGTTAGCATAACGGTTTGTTCACTACCTTAGAATAATTGTATTTTGTCTCACTCTGTCTCTCTACAACTTTTCTATTTTTTGGTTGCGTAACTGCTTGTATTAAATAAAGCTATATTTGCTTTTCGAATGACATCAGTTTGAGAATACTTAGCAAGTAATTTTCATGTAAGTGCAAAATTCATTTTACATTGTTGTTATTAATTAAGCACAGCTCTCATAGTAGGCTCACTTCCGTGACAAACTCGATTTTAATATTAAATTAAACTCAGAATTAGAAATAAGCTCAACTACCCCTGGTTTTACTGTTAATTTTTTTGTCGAACAGAATCAGAACTTAATGGATTTTAAAATATGCTCTATTTGCCCAGTCCTTCATTTCTTCATTTTTTTTTTAAATAGTAGTTCTCCTTCGCGGTTTTTTAATGCGTTTCGCTTTTATAACAATTTCAACAGCATCAACATTTAGGCAATAGCTCTCTTTTCTACTTAAATTTATTAGGTCTTAAAGTTGGCTTTGTTTATATTGGTTGGCTGTCACGTCATATAGAGACTTACACGTCCTTTGTATTGTCAGAGCATGATTAAGTTTAATTTGAGCTAAAATATACGTCATATAGGACATCAACTACTTTTTCGCACATTAAGTACGATTTGATATCTAATTTTGGTACTTCATCTAGTCCATTGAACTGCGATATCTAAGACGAGGTCTGAATAAGGTCGGGCATAGGCAGAGGAGGTGTTCCAGCATCTCTCTCTCATGCCTATGTTACTTCCCTGCACTTTAAACTTGTGTCATTATTAGTAATGTTAATATGGCTCATACGGATACTCCTAAGGTATTCTATCCCACCCTGATCCGTCTTTAAGTCCTTCGGAAGTGTCATAGTGTATTGTTGTTAGCGACTTGCGTATTTCTTGGACTGGTTTGTCAGCTATTTCCCGTTTTCCGGAACACCCTTGTGACCCCAGTTTATATGCAGCCGCTATCCGGCAACCACTGTATCTACTACCTCCCTGCTTTAAAGGACATTCGTTAACGCAATGCGATGTAAGATTATTTCATTAATTGTCGATCGTTTTCTTCTTTCGCCTTTAACTCCTTCTTGTTGGGTTTTGCCTACTCTTTAATGCCGAACTAGCACCCGGAAAGAATAGAAAACGACGCTTTTGAAGTATGAGTATTTCATGGACCGTGGCGCCTTTGCGTTGTAAAACGGGTTTGCCAGCAAACTACTTCTCCCACTTTCGTTTGAGCTGATATCGTAACCATCTTTTTTCATCGTTTGTCTCTTTGTTGAGTTTTTTGTCAGAGAAACTTTTCTCCTAGCTCTTTATACCTAACATCAGGTAACTCATTAGCGTTGGCAAAAGTATCTATACATTCCCCTTTCCCCAGTGTCATTGATCACACCTGCTCCAGGAACTCAGTTGGCCCAGTTGCCAACCCGATACGGTATTGGTAGCGACGTCCATTGCCCAGTTAGCACCCGTGAGGAGGATATAGTTAAGAGGCTTCGGCCACAAGTCTTAAACTTGCTGTAGATCTTCGAGTTTCGAGTTAAGTAAAACGTGGTATTCGTCGGAAACTCGTTATGTCTGCATTTAAATATTGATAAAGTATGTTTTCTATCTCTTTATAGTTCATTAAATATCTATGATCTTTACAAGAGAGAGAGAGAGAGAGAGAGAGAGAGAGAGAGAGAGAGAGAGAGAGAGAGAGAAAGCACTTGATAGACAAATTGAGAGTTAGATGTGTAAAGATAAAGAGAGAAAGATGCAGAAAAAGGACAGAAATGTTTATATTTATATATAGAAATATATATTTGGATATATATACTATATACTCGTATATTTATAAACGGGAAATATATATATGTATATATATGTATATATACTTAGAGAAAGAGAGTGAGTGAGGGGGATATAAAGACCAAAAAGACGGAAGAGAGAAAAAATAGCAGTAGAGGGACGGAGGAGATAGATAGTGAGAGAAATTGACGAATTGAGTGAGAGGAGTGAAAAGGTTGCTTTATCATAAAAAAGAAAGCAAAAACTATTTTTGGTAATTGTTTAGGAGTATCTACCTTCCGATATACATATCTACACATGGATTATATTTACTATGGATATGGAATTTATATTATATAAGAAGTAGTCCTTCGAAAATCAATATAAAATTCTTTATATTCATCACAGAAAACCAAACCAAAGCACCGGCGACTAAATGAAGAAATATACTTATTCAATTAATGCTTGATTACAGTGATGGAAGAGAACGCGCGCGCCGCATCTAAACATTTCGCGTCATTATCAGTATAACCTAATTTTCATGCCAGACACGGGTGGGCCATCAATTGGCTTACTCGGCGCTTGTGCGCTAGCTAAACTATTTTCCTCTATTTTGAAGCACATGCGTCTGTGTGTGCGTGTGTTCGCGTGCGCGCGGCGAGCGAAGCCACAAATGGGCGGCCACAATTGGAGTAGCTCCCAAGACAGCGCTGTCGGACAGACACCAATTCACCAAATGGCAAAATTCCAGATAATGGACGAAGCGTGTGGGAGGCGACGCGACTTTGGCAGCGCCGCGTGAATTACACGCTCAGCCTGTTGGACAAGAACATGTGTTTAGTCATTAATTACGCGCGCACACTCTCACACACACAAGCGCACAAAAGCTTAGCATAATCGCTGAATTGCCGTTGATGAACTTCGCTGCGATGATGGATGGAAAATAAACGATGAGTTTGGGTACAAAGAGAGAAGAGGAAGAGACACAGAGAGGAGAGGTCGGTGCTAGAGGGGGTTAGCGAAATAGAAATTAAAACAATTTGATGCTGTGCGTGGAGGCTGCATATGTGTATTATATTATATATCCATGTCTGTAATAAATTCCACTTAATTTAATTTCTTAAATTTACTTGTGTCTCTCTGTTAGATTTTTTTGTAATTTTTATGTGTTTGACCATGATGACGAAATTTCGAAATTTTTTATAACAAATACCTGCAGTCTATTAAAAATTGTTTACAAAAATATTAATTTATTATGTTGTTGCATAATTAACGAAATTTAGCTCCAAACCAACGTAATTTTACTCATACGCCCCGTTCGTCCCACGTGAACGCCTCTGCCTCACGCATTGCATAACAACACTTTTATATCTTGCGTGTGCCGTTCGGCGTGTTGAAACATTGCCAGATTGCTCCTCACAAATTTAATTGTTTGCATTCGTTTTCTTTTTCGCTTAGTTTCGGTTATTTCTATTAAGTTTGGCATTAATATATTTGGTATACTGGCTAGCGCAGCAAGAGTTTCGGTTGCTTGCCCTCGTACCCACGTAAGTTTTAGTATAATTAAATTGTGTAAGCGTGTGAGTAGAACACGTGGCTCACTTAATTGTTGTTTTCAATAATTTTTATAATTTTTTTCATGTATTTTATATCTTAGTTTGAAATTATTATTCTTCTTTGTACGAATTCGTTAAAATATTGTGTTGCCCGAGACTTCTTTATTAAAATGAAAATAAATCTAAAATTTATTATATTATGTGCTTGAGAACTTGACTATAATAGCTACAAGTATAAAATAATCGGATGGTTCGTGTAAAATTTTTATTTCTTATATGTTAGCTTCAATATTTATCAAAGCATTTTGCAAGAACAAATTATTTTTTAAGTACTATGACTTCTAGAACCCCAAAGGCACATGATGAAATATTTCTTCCCAGTTTCTCTTATTTAATTTTGATCGGTTTTATTGCACTTTCTGATTAGGAAATGGTTTCAAGACTAGTTGATGTGGTTCGAAACTTTGCTGACATTTCAAATACAAAGACACTTCAGTTATATCTCTCTATATAATTTTCAATTTCTCAATAAAATCAGACTCTCAAGTGACAGTAAAGTCAGACTACCAATAGTTGATAACTGTTTCGTAAGCTCAGTTGGAATTTGAATTCTTTTCCTGCTGAATTATTTTATAAAACAAAAAGCTTCATACTGTTTTGGTGATCTTCTATGTTCTTCATTTCTCACATAAAAATCATTATCTCTGAACCGTTGAAACCATCTTTTTGCATGTTGCTTCTGATAGAGCATGATCATCATATGTCCCAACAAGCATTCTACCACTGGCGTGAGTAAGCTTTGGAATACTGTTAAGGCTTTGTCTAACCCGAAGAGATATGATGATTGAGTGTAAATTTAATTTAATGGCCATGCCTCTTCGGACCTGAAGAAGTGAGTCAGCTATTTTAGCTGGCAATTTACACTGCACCCCTCAGTAGAAAAAGTCAAGGCATGTGTAACCTAAAGACTATGAGGAGGTTCAGAGTTTCGTGAACAAGGCAAAACCTTTCAAATCCATTGCCTCTGATGGCATCAACATACTGATGCTAAAGCACTTAGGCTCGACGATAGTAAGTTTCCTCACCAAAGTCCTCAACCTGTCGCTGACCACTCTTCAAATACCCGAATTGAAATTCGGAAGTGTGGTTCCATTAGTAAAACCTGGGAAACAACAAAGAGGATTCCTATCGTCCGATAACTCTCCTCCCCCCTGTAGTGAAGACACTTGAGGCCTTGCTACTAATCTAGCAAACCACCCCCATTGCTTCTCTTGATGCCTCCTGTCGAACATCTGCACAGTGAGTCCCGCATGCTTGCAGTTAAGGATCGTAATGAACTTGTTTCCAAGCAGTTCCTGCTGGGGTGTTTTTGCTGAAATCATCCCTGCTGCCATCCGTTTGAAGCGGAACCGCCTCCTAGGAGCATCCAGCGTTCTTTCCTCAAGCACTGATTGCTATACACAGTGGTATAATAAACACACTCACCGACTTTTTCTCAGTGAATGGCGTACTTGAAGTCAAACCACCACCCATTGCAGACGAAATGTTCGAGTTGCCGCGAGAATCGGGAGTGACCCTTTCGTAGGTTCGTTTTGGATACTGTAGCCCCGTCGAAATAGCACGTTTCTTGGGCCTACCGTTGGATTACCTCGATGATAATAGATAACCGTTAAAACAACAAAAACACAGGCATTCGATGCGACTCTGCAGCATTTTTCTCCAAATGAACACAAAAAATTACTGGTTTCCGCAAACCATCACTTATCTCACCTTTGCTGCTTTAGATTCTTTGGTATATAATCCAATTTTACCCGGCCTGATATAAAAAAAAAATTTTGATGCATTATAATGCAAATATTTATTTTTAATTTAGTCCCCTGAGCCAATACCAGCGTCCAATCCAATCTTCTATAGAGTTGTTTTTAAGCCTCAGCTGGAATTGCGGTCAGTGCCTTTAGTGAATTTTGGTCTTTTCGATGTCGGCTCATTTTTGGAGCTCCATTCGCTGAACTGTTACGACAGTTTCGACGTCATATTAATCGACGTCGTTTTTGCAAGGAATCCAGTTTTTAAGTGCGTGTTACTCTTCGTACCCAAAACACTAAGCAAATGATGCTGAGTGGTTCTATTAAAGATATCTATTATTGCTTTAAAGCCAGTTCGACGAGTTTAAAGACCTGTTGTTTTTAACTTTTTCGATGTTATCGTCATTAACAGTGGTGTATACTTCGGCCGCTATGTGACGCGGTATGGCAGGAAAACACGAAAAATAGTCCTTGTGCCTTTTAGTGGATTTACAAATTGCTTTTTGGCGATTGCCACGCAACTATCGGTGCTAGGCTAGCGTAGGATATGTCAAATGAAAGCACTATATGTAAGCGACAATGACCTCCACTGGAGATTTGAAAATGAAAAAGTCCGGGTCAATTTTGATCGAATGGTCATCTTGAAGAAATGTATAAAAATACTACTGGCATCAACAATTACACTTTTACCATTAAATAGACTAAATACAATTCTATTGAATAGCTTATCTATCTTGCTGTGTTATTTTTTGCTTATATTTCTTCGCATTTTTATTTTATACACGCTCCACTTTAAGCCGCTCTAGCAACTGGCGGCAAATCACTTTTTTGTTTACTGTCCATTACCACCTCAGCAATTCCGGCATTAACTAAATACCCACAGTTCATTAGCTGCACACGGAATTCGGCCAACAGACTTGCCACAATTAAATAGAATCGATGGCGGTGCAACGCAGGCAGCCAACAGCCGCAGCCGCAGCCGGGACCACCCGCCATTTAACAACTCAATCATTGAATTTAAATCTCTCATTGCCGCAGTCGGGAGTCGGCAGCCCGCACTTCGCAAATTAGCGCAAAATTCCCAGACAGAGGAAAAACAAAACAGGAAAAAATAAGAGAAAATAGAAATTAAAATAGAAGACAACAAATCCAATAGGCAAATTAGTGGCGATTTAGGTCGAAGAATTTTTTTTATTTATTTATTTATTTACTTACGAACACGAGCTGCAACTCCTCGCAGAAAATGCGCCTTAATCACATTTACATATTTACAAGAAAAGTTTAATTAGAAACAATGCTCCATGCGCCCGCTCGCTCTTAGGAATGAAAGCGAAAGCTTGGAAGAGAAGTGAAAAATGCAACAAAAAAGTTATAATTTTGAACTTTGCTCTCTAATTATGCAGTTTGAAGCTCAGACAAATGCGCTTGCTAGCTAATATCCACTTATTCACACACACATACACACAAACATATTTGAAAAAAATAATGCTTAAACACACACCTCACACCTTCATGAGTGCGCTACCTTTGAAAAAGGCGGCGAAAAAGTTTGCTCTTCTTTCACTCGCCTTAACTTTTCATTTCTCATTCAGTGTTTTTTTTTCAAATTTTATTTTTATTTTTGTTTTTGCCTTGATTTTGCTCCTGTTGCAACATTTGATTGGCAACGCAACGAAGGTCAGTCAATACTTTGGGGATTTGAGTACATTTTTGATTAGGTACAAGAAGCGAAAGTGTAGCAGCAAATGTTCGAATCAATACGGTAAAAAGTTTTCGGTTGAGTTCGAGTGCAAAATTGGCAGCGAAAGTTAGACACAAATAATAATCTTCTCTTTTATCGGGGAAGTTGCGCTTTGTTGTTATCGTATTGGTTTTGTTGTGCGGAAATCATTAAGCTTGGCGGATGGGATCAGCATTATGATTGGAAAAAGAGAATTTTTGGTTTTTTGTGAGTGCGATTTTTAAGCTTCGTATGACTTCGAAATTAACTCTAATTAGAAGGGCAGATACCGTTTGGACGCTTTAACTTTTTGCTTTTCTGTGCATTGCGGACTTTGTCTCTTGGTTGACTTACTGCTACAAAAGTGAGTCTGATCCGAAAATCGCAGCTACATATATTTAGCTTACAAAAATTGAGTTAGAAAATGGGTCTTAAGAAGGTTAGTGACAGTTCAGATGTGCCTCTGTACGATCCATGTATTTTCACCCCCCTAGCCCTACAACCCTTCAGTAGCCTATGAAAAAACGCAGTTTGTTAGAAAAAAATAAATTTTTGGTTTTTTTTCACGATTACCTGGTCACTATGTATAGATGGTCGTGGTCTCTAATTAAAGTGCTCATATGCGGCTTCATGTCAAACATAGCTTGCGTCATCCAGTTCGCCTTTTTTAGGCGCTAATGGCTGCTAAAGGGTGTGATGAAAACAGGCAAATTGCTTTTTGGGCGATTGTCATGCCCTCAACGGCGCTAGATATTGATATGGCAAAAGAAAGTCCTCTTGACGATCCAATTTATTTCAGCCATCAACATTACATATTTCGGCCGCTAGATGGCGCGGTATGGCGAGAGTGGTCCGATAAATACTTAGCGCAATGATTTGTTTCTCAACATATTCTCCTTCTAGCACGATACATTTGATCCAGCGATGCTACATTTTCATTAACCGGTCTGACTAATACGCTTTCTGTAAGTCCCAAATGCACCTAGAAAGCCTTGGCGATCCTTCCAATCATTTTACTCCCTTACAAGTGACTTCAAGTTTGAAAACAAAAAATAGTCGCAGAAGGCCAAATCTGTAGAATTGGGTGGACGCGGCAAAAGTTTGTACCACAATTCGACTAATTTGGACGTGTCGAGGGTAAATGTTTGGGTCATTATTGAGAAAGAGATTTTTTTTGTCAAATGGACCGGTTTTTCTTGCAATATGGTGTCGAATTCAGCATAGTGAAGTTCTGTGACTATTTAACACCCTTTGCCACATCACAGTTAATTCCGGTAAGCAGGTTCGCCGGTGAAATCCCTGGTTTCTGCTTGTTTCGATTCTAGTCCTTCCAACATTAGTCTCTGATGTGCATCAGTGGATCCATGTTTCATCGACGATATCGATATTACGCTAGTATTTCGATAATCGTTTTGTAGCTCAGAAAAGTAGACTGCATAATATAATGTATTCGATATTATAAAGTGTTGCCTACATTTTGGCGCCAAACGTATAGATATATAGTATGTAAGGGCATGACTTTCGAAAACGTAAATCATAATTTTATGGGTACTTTTCTGAGCACTATCGAGTTTTTGAAAGTCGAATTTTGCCGTTATGCGTCGTGCATGCTGGTTAACTGCAAAACTACGCTCAGACGAGAAGCTAATATATAAATTCTTATTTTCTACCTTGCACTATTTTATCCTTGCATAACTTCGTCTTGTACATATACATACATATGTATGTATGAATGTATCTACATTGTTGTAAAAAAAGTTGGAATTTCTTTGTTATGCCATGTTATGTTATGTGCACGTGTGATAAGTGGCAATAGATTAAACTTTAACACAGTTTATGCATTCATAGTTTGTTGCCAAGCGCTGTACCCCAGTTGCACGGGTGCTCGGAAACAAAAGTGCAATAACAACAGCAACAAAAGTCGTAAATCAAAAGTGCATGTAGCACACATACACATAACAAGTTTGAGACATAAAAAGAAGAGAAATTCGAAAAATTTAATATAAAAAGCGAAAGCAAGTGTAAAGGGTTAAGCAAAATCCACTAAAAACGCTTAAAAATTATGTAAAAGGGAGCAAGAAAAAGCAGAAAAATATTAAGAAAAATAAAAAAAAACGTTAACCGAAGCTTTTATACCCTTCACAGGTGCAACTTTTATAGTATTAAAGGGTATCTAAAAACTTTAATATTGATTTTTATTGGTTAATTTGTATGGCAGCTATATGCTATAGTGGCCTGATCTCAACGTTTTTTTCGGAGATTGTATTATTGCCTTGAAGTATCATTTATACCGATTTTCGTGAAGTTATCTTGTAAAATAAAAAAGTTTTCCATACAAGAAATTCATTTTGATTGGTCAGTTTGTATGGTAGCTATATGCTATAGTGATCCGATCTGAACAAATTCTTCGGAGATTGCACCATCGTCTTAAAGGTTAATCTATGCCAAATTTCGTGAAGATATCTCGTCAAATGAAAAAGTTTTCCATACAAGCAATTGATAACGATCGTTCAGTTTGTATGACAGCTATACGCTATAGCATGCCGATTTCGAAGATTTCGAAAAATGGTCGGCTCTTTGAAGAGATAAGAACTTGTGCAAAGTTTCAGAACTATATCTTAAAGACTAGACCTAGTTCGCGCATATACAGACAGAATGATGGACCGACGGACAAGGCAAACTATACCCTCGTCATAATGGTCATTTATATGTAAGTATATTTTATAGCGGTTTATCTTTGTGAATGTTACAAACTTCGTGGCTAACTTAATATACCCGTTTCAGGGTATAAAAAGAGAGTCATTCACCAACAACCACAAAGAAAGTTGTAAACATGTAAATATTATTATTACAAAAATGCAGCCCAGGTCATTGGAAAGGCGTTAAAGCGAGCTTAACAACATGCAACATGCCTTCACACAAACAGTTAGCTACAAGCAGTCGGAAATACATTGACCCACACATGTGAAGACGCAGGTGACTCGCGGAAATAGCGTGGGCTACTGGAGTTTTCGCTGCAGCAAAGCACATGGCAGCAAATTTTGGGCTGTGGCAAGAGGGAAAAAACATTTTTTCGGCTTTGTGGCACGCATGCACTACTTGCCGCCCACTCGTACACGCCCCACGCGCCACCTTCGCCTTCAACTTTTGCCGACTTTATTAATTTATTGCGACGCTGCTGTGGCTGCCACCAAAGACTGTCTGCTTGTGAGCTGGTGGGTGGGAGGCAGGGCGAGGGCGCGGTTGCGCTACTCGAAGGTGCAGCACGTTGCATGTTTTTGTGTTTTTGTGTTTTTATGTACTTTTGCGCTTTTGTATGTATGTGTGTTGGATATTGGCGGAAATGGCGCTCGTGCACATTTGTATGCGCTCGCATTTTTTCATATTTATGCGCGCGTGCTGGCAAAGTGGGGCATGGACGTGTTCATGTTGCAGTCTTTCAATGTTGCATGTCATATGCGGTGCGGGCGTTTGCAACTATCTTGCTTATGCGCTTTTATTTATTTATTTACGCGTTGCAAAGTGCGTGCTTACTCAGGTATGAGTGTATATGTGTGTGTGAGTGTTGGTGTGGGTGTGGGTGCGATCGTGTTGATGTAATCACACTTGCAACACACCTCTGCCCAGCCATTTGCAGCGCGCTGTCTGACGGAACATTGAAATTCATGTCGAGCATCGCCATCATCCACTTGTTTGCTTGTATTTGTGTGTTTATTTTTCTTCTGCCCTGAGAGCGAATGTTATTTTGTTGTTGTTTTTGTTGTCTGTGTTTTGCGCTTGTTTCTCGCGGCTCTTTGTGTAATCTTTCATTCATCGAGTCATTCATTTTAGCGCCTCTCATTGCTGCTTTTGACAGTTGACTGGCGAGATAGCGTCGTCATTCCGCTTGATTGCTGGATCTCTTGGTGAAGCGTCGTAAAGTGTGGCGTATGTGTTGGTGCGTCAATAAGATTTGCCACATTGCCTTGAACTTGCATGTTGTGCATTGTGTGGATACATAAATCGACGAGTAATATTTAGTGATATGCAGCGATAACTTTTGAACTCGCTTGCGGGTTGTTGGTTTAAAGTGGAAAGTTTGCAAATAAAGCGCTTCAGCGAGCCTTATGGGTATGAAGTTGGCAGCTTGGATCAAATATCTATGTAATATTTGAGATTCGGTGTTATAATTTTGTATACTTTATATAATATATGGTTTAGCTATGAAATCATTTTTATTTAAGGTTTTTGTAAGTGGAATAAGAGACATATTCCTTAATTATGCTATCTTAATGAGCAGAAGGAGGATCCGAGTCAGCAATGCAGTTTGTTAATCTATATTTTTAACAGGTCATTTGAAAAGTCCCCCGTCCTACCATAGAGAAAAACAAACTTCGTATATTTTATTCAACATTTTTAGCTCTCTTCAAGGATGATACACTGATTAAAGCGACCCTCCAACTTTTCGATACCATTTTTATAGAATGATTTGTATTTTGCTTCAAAATAGGCCTGGGTTTCGGCGTTTACCTCTTCATTCGACGAAAATTTCTTCTCCGCGAGCATTTTCTTTGAGATCTCTGAACAGGAAATAATCGTTAGAGGCCAGATCTGGAGAATATGGTGGTTGCGGAAGCAGACCGAAGCCCATTTTAGGACTGTTTGCCATCGTTGTCACTGGCTTGTGACATAATCCATTGTCTTGGTGAAACCGCATTTTCTTTTCCTTCATATACGACCGTTTTTCGGTAATTTCGTACTTCGAACGATCCAATAACGCGATGTAATTGTCGCTGTTGATGGTCTTTTCTTTTCAAGGTAGTCAATAAAAATTATTCTATATGATAATCCATTTGGAGGTTCAATACTTTATAAGTAAAAAAACAAAAAAAACAAGTAAGGAAGGGCTAAGTTCGGGTGTCACCGAACATTTTATACTCTCGCATGATAAAGTGATAATCGAGATTTCATTATACGTCATTTACATATTTTTCAAATACCGTATTTTTGTAAAGTTTTATTCCGCTATCATCATTGGTTCCTAATGTATATACTCGTATTATACAGAGAAGGCATCAGATGGAATTCAAAATATTGTTATATTGGAAGAAGGCGTGGTTGTGAACCGATTTCACCTATATTTTGTACATGTCATCAGGGTGTTAAGAAAATATTATATACCGAATTTCATTGAAATCGGTCTAATAGTTTCTTAGATATGGTTTTTGGTCCATAAGTGGGCGAGGTCACGCCCATTTTCAATTTTTAAAAAACGCCTGGGTGCAGCTTCCTTCTGCAATTTCTTCCGTAAAATTTTGTGTTTCTGACGTTTTTTGTTAGTCCGTTAACGCACTTTTAGTGATTTTCAACATAACCTTTGTATGGGAGGTGGGCGTGGTTATTATCCGATTTCTTCCATTTTTGAACTGTATATGGAAATGCCTGAAGAAAACGACTCTGTAGAGTTTGGTTGACATAGCTATAGTAGTTTCCGAGATATGTACAAAAAACTTAGTAGGGTGGCCACGCCCACTTTTCCAAAAAAAAATTACGTCCAAATATGCCCCTCCCTAATGCGATCCTTTGTGCCAAATTTCTCTTTAATATCTTTATTTATGGCTTAGTTATGACATTTTATAGGTTTTCGGTTTCCGCCATTTTGTGGGCGTGGCAGTGGGCCGATTTTGCCCATCTTCGAACTTAACCTTCTTATGGAGCCAAGAAATACGTGTACCAAGTTTCATCAAGATATCTCAATTTTTACTCAAGTTACAGCTTGCACGGACGGACGGACAGACGGACGGACGGACAGACAGACATCCGGATTTCAACTCTACTCGTCACCCTGATCACTTTGGTATATATAAACCTATATATGACTCTTTTAGTTTTAGGACTTACAAACAACCGTTATGTGAACAAAACTATAATACTCTCCTTAGCAACTTTTTTGCGAGAGTATAAAAAAAACACAGAAACTTCAAATTTAGCGAGGTATGTTTATTATCATTCGAAAGAACATTATTTGGCGTTTATTTTTTGAAGATTACGTTGAGTCCAATTTTCTCTGACTCGTTCGACTGGTAACTGGCGAATGACATGCGTGGCGTTTTGCTCCAAAGTCTGAATTGAAGCGGGATCGTTCGCATAGACTTTAGACTTTACATGTCCCCACAGGAAAAAGTCTAACGGTGCGAAATCACACGATCTTGATGACCAATCGTCCGGTCCAAAACGTGAAATTATCTGCTCACCGAAGTGTTCTCACAGTAAATCTATTGATTAATGCAATGTGTGGGAAATGGCGCCACCTTGCTGAAACCAAATGTCGTCGAGATTACGAGCTTCGATTTTAGGCATCAAATAGTGGGTTATCAAGGCGCGATAACGGTGTTTGATGGCTACGTTCTCCCCGGCATCATTTTTGAAGAAATATGGACCGATTATTCCATTGATCCGTTGGTTTTTTTTGATGAAATGACAGCTCTTGAATCTCTGGTTGCTCTTCGTCCAAAATTTATTTCGTCCAAAAAATTTTCGTTGGTAACATTTGCTCATTTCACTACGTCTAAGCTCAGCATACGAATGAATCCTTGATGGTTGATTTTCCTGGATCAGTGTCCGGAAAGTCGTCATTGAGCAAAGAAGCGGTCTTCTTCTGTAATAATTTGCACGCAGTAAGTAGCTTCAATCCACAAGACTACAATTCAGTATTTTAGACCAAAATTGTGGGCATAATAGAGGCTGCTAACCTATTTCTCACTGAGCTATCCGCAGTGACAATACTTAATGTCACCGCATTAATTTATATAAGCGAGCAATAACTAGACTCTCAGTAGGTAACTCGGTCGATATGATCTGGGTACCCAATTATATAGGAATCGAAGGAAATAAAAAGCCAGACGAGTTGGCCCGCTCGGTGGCAGTCAGGAACTCAATTTGTTTAAGCTCTTTCAAGGAATATTTGGTAGCAATAGACTTTAGAGAAACACCTTTAAGTTTGGAACACTAGCAACACAGGGCACATGATGACAGTATATATGACAGTAGTCAGTCAGTTTTAAGTTAAGTATGCCACTGCAGTATATTTCAAGCTGACGTCTTTGCTATTGCGAAAATTGTAGAGCTGGCCTACAATACACCTTTAGGCAATTTCAGGGTCAACATTTACGTGAAAAGCCAAGCAGCAGTCAAGGCAGTAACCTCGTATCGCGTATCGGCCAGAAATGTCTTTTGAACCAGGGTAGCGGTGGAAAGTGTTGCCAGAAGCAAGCAACTTAACTTCTACTGGGCCAGGCTCAAAAGGCATCGAGGGCAATGAAATAGTGAACGAGTCACGAATGGTGTATGGCTAACGAAAATGTGATCAACATTGGGAAAGCCATGCATTGTCTATACGACGATCTGAACAGAAGCATGGTAAAGAAAATCAAAACCCGATGGAACGTGGTACCTGGGTGCAAAACTGTAAAATATGTGCAAAACAGTAGGTCGGAAGTACACAAAATTCCTATTGGCACTCGATAGAAGATACTATAGGAACATGATCGGAATGCTAACTGGTCACAGTCTCTGTGGCGACACACGACCGCACAATGGTGCTGACGGATCGAGAAGACTGCAGGAAACGTCCATAGTAAGGCACCAGGGAAATAATGGATAATCTCTTGTGCACTTGTCCCGCATTTATAAAACTACGCTTTAAGCATCTGGGATCCGTGAGCTATGATACACTGAAGCAGGTATCGTTAGTGAGGCCGCAAAATCTGTTAAAACTCGCGTCAAGCGGAGGAATCCTAAAGAATGACTACTTCTCATGGTCCTAGTAACTGAACACCATCTTGTATTGCAAAGGACTAAAACTGTTCTATGCGTGGCTCATTGGCCTACCAGATTAACTTTACCTAACCTACCAAATCCACCACCTTTTTAACGAATCAAATGTTGAGAACAGTATAAAGGAGATAAAACCAAGAAAGAAAGCAATATTGTCCTGATGATAAGATTTGACTCCTCGTGAATTTTAAATGTGTCCAAGGCTCAAATATTCGCAATCTTCAATCAAAAGTGAAAAAATTTGGATTTTGAAATAAAAGAAATTAAGTTGAGAAAAATTTAGTAAGATTTAATTTAATGAAATGCGAAAAATCTTCAGCATTGGTTGCCCTAATACGGATTTACATAAATACAGTTGAAATCATAAAAAATTTGGTTAGACGCGTTCCTCCATTGCATAACTCCAATTTACTTTTATAGCCGGCCCAAAGGCCATAAATTGACCCAAGCCGGCGATAAACAACCAAGCCAAACTATCAAAAAAGTGCGTTTATCAAAATTACCTGCGAAACTACTTTCCTCAATTACTCACACCAACTAAATGAATACACTAATTAGCTATAAAATGTGTGTTGGCAATATTAACCGTTATATATGTGTGTATTATCCGTTATACAATCAACTGAAATGCATAAATTGCCTACAATGAGTACTCAAATAGTTTCAGTTTCACCACTTCCACCGCAAAACCACACCTTTGCCCCCACTTTTCATTTCTGGTGAGCCGGCAAACTAACTTTACTCGTTTTTTTGTTGTTTTCTTCTTTGCTGATTGCCACCAAAAACGCATTTGTTGCAACAAACGCGATGAAACTTGACTCGTAAATTGGAGTGACCGCAGTTAATTATGAAAACAATTAAAGGAATTCAGCAACACCGCCGAATAACCGCACCTTGCGATGTCGCCCTCACCACCCGCCTTTCGCTTTTATGTGGCAACGGCGGCGCTGCGACCCATTAGCCTTAACACCATTTGCAGTCGAAACGAAAATAACAAACAGTTAGTTATTTCAATGTTTGTATATATATATGTGTGTGTTTTATGTTTGTTTGTATGTGTGTGTTTACAGAAGTGCAAGCTGAAGGAGGCGTCGGAAAAGCGCTCGCCTTGAATACCAAAAACACCAAAAGTGGTGCAGCAGTTATGTACTCCCTTCTCTTCTTCCTTTCTACTGGTCACCTTCAACATTCACCGCACAATTGCTCGGGCCAAAAAGGAGGTTAGCTGCAAAGCAACAACAAATCAGTACAAAGTGCAGCATGAAAAAGCGTATCGCGTGCCTTCGGCTCGCATTTCGGTTGACGCGACCACCCAAACAAACGATAAACGTCTGCAATTTATAAAATTAAGTCTGAAGGCGACACTCCAACGAACAATGGGCGAACATAAAAGAATAAAAACAACAACAAGCGAAATGTAATTGGTAAATGCAAACGGAAGTGAAAAATGCGCTCAAAATGAGATTGCTTTGTTTCATAGTGTTTGTGATTAAGTGCGTGTTTTGCTGTGCATGTATGTGTGTGTGTGTAAGTATTCGTGGAAAAGTGCAATTAAAGCGGTGCAATGAAGTGTCGACGACTGCTCGAACCACCAACGCCCAACACGCAATGCCAGGCGGTTGTGGAAGGGGGGCAATTTGGTTGCTTGGTCGTTGATAATGCTACTTGGGCTCAGGGGTCTGAAAAAATTCATTAAGAAATATGCAATTTTATAGTTAATTTTACTGTATAAGACTTACGGAAATATTTTAATCGACAATGAGTTATGTTGAAACCTGCTTCAGTAATGTGTGTCTATTTAGTATTTAGATCTTCACTACTTTTATCGACCTTCTCATCTTGAGTGAGGGAGCACGAAGGCCTACTTTCAAGTCTTGATCCAAGTCTCATCTAAAGGACGCTGGTCCCACAGACTTATACTGGACATCCACTGGTCAGGCGGCATGTGGACCTGGATTTCCATCTGACCCAAATACTTATGGGGTTCTTTAGAAGCTGCCTTTACAATTTCCACAAAGGCATTAGTCCGAACTGTCCGAGAAAATACGGCAACTTCAGCTATTGTATAAAAATCCTTTCTACTTGTATATAAGAATTTGATTTTGATCGGTCAGTTTTTATCGCCGCTATACTCTATAGTGGTCCGATATTGGAGATTTCCGACAAATCAGCAGTTTCTTGGGGAAAAAGGGTGTGCTCAAAATTTCGGATTGATATTTCAAAAACTGAGGGTGGCTGAAATCAGCAAAATCATGACCCGCTGAAGGAGAGGGGCGGTGAGCTGCTTTACGGATGAATCAAATCTTGCGGGGAGGGTTGATGGAGGGGTACGTTGTCGGGGACTTTCCATCAACTCCAGTTTTAGGCTTCCTGATCACTGCAGAGTCTTACAAGGGAAGGAGCTGTCATTAAGGTAGCAGTACATCTACTGCTCTAGAGCGCAGTCTCCTTCTGAGTGGTGACTATACACTCCGTTAGTAGGGCAGCGACATTAGCCTTGACTTCGCTGACTGTGGAGGAGTTCCTATACTCCTTATTTCTAGCGTCAAATTTCTTTAGGATTAGAATGGTTTGAGTGCCTGGCCACAGCTTTATTGCGGTTAACTAATACTGATGAGCTTGCTAGGACAAGTACCTCAGTCTCAGTAACTACGGATTGAAAACGGATATAAGCTCCGTTGGTTTCCTGTGGTTTGCTTCTGGACCGCTGAACCTCAGAACCAACTTTTAATGGTTATAAATGTTTTAACTGGACACTGTCCCATCGGGATTCATGCAGTTAGATTGAACATCTTACTGGATGCTTGTATCAGCTGTTTGGAAAAAGATGAGATAGAAACATCTTAACACTTTGTCCTCGAATGTTCCTCCGATTTTGCTAGAACAAGGCAAAACATCTCGGTTTTCATACACTTAGACATCCAGGTGATAAACTAGAAATAGACATCAAGCCCCTTAGCAGACTTATAAAAAGTTCAGGACATTCAGCGCCGATAGCTAATATCTGGCCATAGGAATTTTTCATTTGACTTCACAAAGCACTGAGGACAATAGTCTAAGTGCGATTCCTCCGCCACCTAACCTAATGTTAAGCTCAA
Organism: Bactrocera neohumeralis; assembly: GCF_024586455.1. NCBI lineage: Eukaryota > Metazoa > Arthropoda > Insecta > Diptera > Tephritidae > Bactrocera > Bactrocera neohumeralis. The sequence continues at coordinate 19,203,905 of NC_065921.1, read as the reverse complement.
GCATTCAGCTTTATTATAATATAAAGATTTGTCACTATGTTTTAAAAATGATTCCGGCAAGTAACCGCTGAGACTGGCTCGAATAAATTCCAGCCGACAGACCCGATTTTCGCGCACTTCGGGCCGTATGTCAGCAATAACTCGTCAAATATTCTCTTTCAAGGCCCAAATCGACTCAACCTTATCTGAGTAGACAAGCGGCTACAAATCACACCACAAATAACAGTACAGCGTTACTAAACCGTAATGCGTTCACCATAATTTTCTTCAAAAATTGTATTGTTTCGTTTGCTGTATGGCATGTACCACCGTCCTGTTAGAACCAAAGGTGTCCGCATCAACATCCTTCAATTCAGGCACTAAAAAATCATTGATCATGGCTCCATGGCGTTCCCTATTGACCCTAATTTTTTGTCTGCCTTCATTTTTGAAAAAATGTGGGCATACCAAGCAGTGATGTTTTAAGAATGTCATAATGGTGTTTGAAAGCGTTGTTTCGCTGTAAGTCTGTTCATTACGAAATGGTGAGCCAAACTGAGTACAAATCAGGTAACAACTTTCAAAAAGATTAACTCCAAAATAAATAGTGTCTTATTGAAAACTAAACGTATAAAAAACACACTGTAGAAATAAAGATTAATCAGAATTTTGATTTTAGACAAAGAAGGGCTCTTCCTTGAAATTATCATTTAAAACCAGCGTGAAAAAAATGATTTAGATTAGAGCACTCTTTATTCCACTTTCTTTATTTGCTCATATTTTTCTTACATGAAGGTCCCTCTCAGTTTCCCGAATTTTCCTCTATACTCCAGTTTTCTAATTCTATGCAGTATCTTATACTTTAAAACTTTTGGTTAGTTTAGGGATGGTAAGGTAGGGGAGTAATAAACACTGATTGTACTCGACTCGCCAATAAACCGAACTTAATTTTTAATTCTTTGAAGAGATTGGGTCATAAGTAAAAACTAATTTGTCCGTCTTTTGAAGTTCCCAAATAGGAATATTTTGATTTGAATTTTGAAGTTGAGATTATTGCGAAAATAATTTGTTTTCAAAGACTCGATTTTGATGACTTATTGTCAGTATTTGATATATGATATGTACATATGTATGCACCTCGTATAAGTAGTATTAGCTCTTACTTTTTATCTCCATTTGATTATGCTGGTCTCTGGGAATTATATCAGCTGTTGTTCGATTCGCCACTCTCCAAAATTTAACTTAAGGAACAACATGTGTTTAGAAGGATCGCCGGCAAAGAGTATGGGATTACCACCTTTAGCAAATGCTTAGCCGGGATTCACCTGCCGCGATAAACTTAAAATTATGAATTTTAAAAGCATTACTTATTTTATGGTAATCTCAAGAGCCGGGTATGTTTGGTGAATATCCATATTTGGTTCAGTTAATGTTATTATATTTGTATATTTAAATTTGCACCTTCTATGTTTGCATATTTTCAGCATTATTATACTATCACATATCAAATTTCATGCTTTCAAGTTAAAGTAAATATTTACTTGGATGACAGCGAACCCACAACAAAATGTTTGTCTTCCTTCAAATATAATTTTCTATGAATATTATACAATAAATATACACAAGCCTACGGAATTAATATCGTAAATATTTATGGGTCCACAATGTGATGTATTGCCAACGACAAAATCAGCAGTTTGACGTTTGCGATTAGTTCGTCGCACGCGGAAAATCGAAACCGAAATGCTGTCATCGATACGTCAAAGCGCTGACAGTTTAAGCGGGTGACAGCCACGTCAGGCCACCGACGACAGATATGGTGCGAGCATTAGCATAACGCCAGCACGCAGTTGGCAGTCCAAATACTGTTGGCAACAAAACAAGCAATAATCCGCTCCAACTGTTTTGTGTGTGTAAGGAAGGGGCTTTCGAGTAAAGCACAACAAAGCGGATGAGATTATAAAGTGGCGGTGCAACTGTTATGGTGGTCTACACATAAGGAATATTGAGACATTCTTTAGAGGCATATTTACTAAAATTACATAATTTTCTGTTAAGCCATTTGGCAGTGTATAGTGAATGTTGAGTTTTATGGGGGAAAAGATTTGTTATCGATCAGTAAAGCTATCTTCAAGCTATCGGAAATAAGATCTTATGAAGCTTGATCCAGTGTGACGGAGAATACTGAAGAAGTTTATATTTTGATAAAATTGGGGAAGATCAAATAATAAAAGAAGTTGTTACAAAGGAAAATAACTAATATTGATATTTTGAAAGCATGGACCTGAGAGTGAAAGGAGGAGCCGCTGTCTTTTAAGGGGGCATTCAGGTCTCAAGTTCTACTCAACCGATTAACAAGAAATTTTACACAGAGCTCTCTTATACATTATAGTATCGCACTACGAAGAGCTTTTGAAAGATTTTTCTTTTATTTTTATTTTTTAAAAAATTCCGAACCACAAAAAAACGGAAAATACGAAACTTTTTTTCAAACCTCCACCATTTTGTAATTTTTTTTTTTTTCAAAAACGTTTCGTAGTGCGATAACTACACTTTTACTCTTAACGGATTTCGCATAAATTTTTCCAGAGCCAGCTCACAACCCTGGTGAGCGGATGTTTTACCTTTCCACTTAAGTTCGACTCTAGCTACCCAGAGGGCACTTGGTTTAAGACCGGAAGTCGTGAGCTGCTTGTGCCATATGTAAAATAATCTTTTCTGGCCACTTCCAAGTGAATGACGCTCAGGAGATTTTCTCACTTGGGTGAACTTCTACACATGGATCCATCCTCCTTCTAAAGCTTAGCTTGGGTTTTCTAGTAGGCTCATAAGCCACACATAGACCAGTTTTGGTCCTTTGAGATACCAGATGGAGTTTCTATACAAAGTCTATGCGAAGTAGTCGCGCTTGACTCGAATTTCAGACTGTGTAGCCTCATTAACGATTTCCTAACGATACGTCTTCCAGTGTCTCACACCGTGAGATGCCCAGATGCTCTAAGCGTTGCTTTGCGATTGAGGGACAAATGCGCAAGAGATACCTTATTGTTTCCCAGGTGCTTTGCTTTCGACACTACCTGCAATCTTTTTGATCTATCCAAGGTTGTTGGAAAAACTTTTAATTTTTCGAACGGGTGACTTAAACTCATAAACAACTGGGAATCTACGCAAGAATACCTAATAACCCACTAAGTGATCCCTTTAGGAGCTTGCCTGTGGCAAAAATCAATACAAAAGACAATTTAGTTGTAAATTAATTTCTATTGGCGACAATGGTTACTAGTAAACATGCGACCGTCCATTACCCACGGCAGTTGGGCAGTCCCTACTGCCATACCCATGTCGTGTGTGTCCACAGAAACGTTGGCACTGATGTCAACGTTGGCTGTCAGCATTGATAGTGCTTGCTGGAGCATGGGAAGGTAGTGATGATGGCTCAAATGGTGGTATTAGCAAGAGTCATCATCACACTTTTTCACACACACACAAACTCATTATGGCTGACGAAGCCATAAATCTGCCAAATTAACTTGAAAGCGCTTAGCGACGGATAAAGTGAGAAAGATAGTGGAAGAGAGAGACCGTTGTCTGCTGTCAAAAAGTAGTGTTCAACAAATGAAGTTTTCACCCCCTGCCCTTCCTACATTTCTTAGTTATCGCTCATCAACTCATATTTACTTTACAACTAAAAACTAATAAGAAGAAAGAAGAGGAAGACGCTCTTTTCAGAGTTGCATGCGCTAAGTGGGCGTCCCAGCTGGGCGGCGGCAGCAGCAGCTTTGCATGTCAAATGACACAAAACTTTTGCCGCGTTAACGGTAAAGGGAAGTTGTTGGCACATTTACTTTCTTATTCGCTGAGCGACTTTTAAGTGCTTAGCTGCTGCAAATGTAAAAAGCTTTAATCCACTTAACTAACAAGCATTCGAATAGCTAATTTTAATACTCATAACTGCTACAAAAGTATTTACTCACTCGTCGTTGTGCTCAAACAATTTAATTCCTGCATAAATGTGCGTTTTTGTAGCTGCAGCTCACTTAAATAGAGTGCTGTAGGTTGGAACTGCGTGCTTTTTGTGGACCTGCCTCCTTCAATGACAGCGAAAGTTTTGCTTGCTCTTGCAAAATTTCCACGCCAAGATTGGCGGACAATGCCATGCATTTTCTAGCTAAACCCTTTGCGTTGACATTGTGAGGAGTGGCTCACTTTTTTGGCGCGGTGACTTTGCTTTTGATGCTCTGCTAAATTTTTGGCTTATTCTTTTGACAGTGTTTGTTTGAAAACTTTTTTCATGACATACTCGAAAGATGGTACAAATTCGTTTTTAATTTGAAAAAAAAGTGTTTGCTGAAGACTAAAGTATCCTTTTAGAAAAACGAAAAAAGGCTGCCTACAAAAGGAAGCTCGATGATATCACATGAATTGTGTGTGAAAAATTTAATGGACCGTATTAACATCTGCGATTCTTTGCTGAAACGAAATGAAATCGAACCACTTCTGAAGCGAATGGTAACAGGCGACGAAAAGTGGATCAAATACGACAATAATGTGCGAAAAAGATCATGGTCCAAGTGTGGTGAAGCTCAACAAATGGTCGCAAAGCCAGAATTGACGCCTCGAAAGGTTATGCTGAGTGTTTGGTAGGATTGGAAAGGAATCATCCACTATGAGCTGCTCTAGACTGGTCGAACGATTGATTCTACATTTTTCTGCCAACAACGGATAAGATTGAAGCAAGCAAGCAAAAAAAAAAACGGCCAGAACTGATCAACAGAAAGCGCTTCGCCTTTTATCAAGACAACGCTAGATCACATACATCGTTGATGACTCGGCAAAAACTGAGATAGTGTGATGCATCTACCATATAGCGCTGACCTTGCACCATCCGATTACCATTTGTTTCGGTCAATGCAGAACTCTCTTAATGGAGTAAAGTTGGCTTCAAGAGAAGCCTGTGAAAATTACTTGCCGCAGTTTTTCGCCGAGAAACCAGTAAAGTTTTACACTGATGGAGTAATGTCTCTAGCACAAGTGACAACCACACATCTTCTTTGTTTTATCCATCTAGAGAGGTTTCGTATGATTGTGGTACAATGCTTAGCTCCTGAGAAATCGTGTCAGTGCTTACATGAAGGTTAGACTCGATGATTTTCATTATTTTATCATTATTTTCGATAATTGGGCTTCCAGAACGTCAATCAAAATTATCGGAACTGTATCGACGAAACACAAATTTAATGTGATTGGCTGTTTTAGTATCAGGACTATAAACATCATTCATATTTTCAGCAACGTGGCTTGCATTTTCGCCTTTATCGAAGAAAAACCAAGCAAAAACTCTCTGTGCGGTTCTTTTAGTTCGAAATCTTAGCTTGTTATAAAGCTTGATGGCACATATACAGCTTGTGAGATACTGATTACTAAACCATCAATTGGAAAATTAATCGATTTCTTTTTGCTTCGCATTATATACTATTGAACTATATTTTCGGTCTTTCTTTGTAGCAGGAGAACTTATGGATCAATATAACCCAGCCGTTTGGTCGGCGGGTTAAGAAATTCTATTTTTATCTATTATGAGTACAAAAAAACTATTTTACCCATTAAGTCTTGATTTAAGTTATATTACCACATTTTAAGTAAAACTAAAACTGATAATTTATTAGAATAACAATTGTTATCTACTATACTAGTTTACTAGTTTGCACGCCTAGAAATATACTAATGATTTTTTTTTCTCTCTTTCAGGTATGTAAATTTCCAAATATGTGCAAAAGTTATACTTTTAACAAGTGGTAAGCTAAATTTAACTCTTCGGCTTCGCCAAACGACGGTCTTTTGTCACAGACTGTGCTATTTTGAAGACAAATCGTCTCAAAGGTAATGGTTCCGACCAAGTAGGGCAGTGATAGTATCATATCTTTGCTGGTGATCCTTTGTCTTATTTCCAACTTCTTCTATAGCATCTGGAATTCGTGAAGGAGCTTGATCGTCTAAAGTTTACATTTTAGAACTGAATTTGGTGTGGTTAACGTCTTTTGTGGGCTTTTATGGGCTTCACATACATCCGTACCTGTCCCTTAACCAATTTTAGCAAAGTTAAAACTCCACTACTTTGAAATTTGGGACTCATTTGGCTCGAAGAATAATACCTCACTCATTTCATCATATACCCTTCACATACCACTCACTATTTTCTTCTTCATAAACGTCTTTCTTTAGTTGTGAAGCCCTTACTATAGTTTCAATAGTATTAAGGCATTCTCATATACACTCCTGATTCCAAATTTGTTGTATTACTACTTGTGCTCATGGAAAAAGGTGAGGTCGAAACACTTCATTGTCCAGCTTTTGCAAGACTGAGGTTATAACATATCGGCAGTCATACCTACGGCGAGCCAGCATAGCTAGCCGAAACTTCGTTGAGCCATGTGTGCCTTTATTATCAACTTTTTAAGAATTCTAGGTACCAGAACAATTTTCTTTGTTCTCTTGGATTGATTTGGGTATTAAAAAAAATATTTATTATATTTTATAAGAATGATTTATAACTAGATACACAAGCATTAAATTTCGAACTCGAGTTCGTGGCATTTCTAAAATTGTTATACCATATAATGAAGCTACGCCTTTGACTTTTTCTGGAACTAACGTATCTTTCTTAATTAATGCCTTAGTATCCCTATTTTTAAGGTAACTTTCAAAGAAAGTCTAAAAGTCAAACAAATCAGGGTTGAAATACCTTTTATGTCGAAATTCGATACCAGCGCCACCTGTAGAGTGAATGTTGGACAAATTATGACTTTTCTTTTAATGTATTGGATTCCGCATTCAAAACATCAATAAATCTGATATTTTATAAATATATGCAATTAAATATATCTACACTCTACCGCAATATGTATGTTGAAGAACTTATATTTTTGAACAACAAAGGACCTTAAATCTCCGCATCCCCATTTTATTTACGTAACTAAAATTTAAATTTCAGCCTTCAGCTAGCCCAGTAGGCCTCAAATATAGTTAACATAAGTATTTCATATTGCATTATTGCCGTTAACACATTATGCATTCTCCAAGTGTGAAAGCTTGGGCTTGCCAGTAAATAAATTTTTGGATCCACAGTATATCGTAACTGCAAAAACCAAATGTACAAGGGCTACAAGCAACCCAAATAATATTTCAGACGAACTTCGTACTCAACTCCGCTAGTGCCATGAAAATATTGCCTTTTACCACAGAACTTGAAACAAACACGTGCGTATATATGTTCATATGTATAGTGTGTGCTACTTTCCAAAATCCGAAATCCAAAATAAAAGGAGCATTTATGTGGCATTAGTGGAGTTGGTGCCACATTTAGCCGCCGCAGTGTAATTTCACTCATTTTCAGCCACTAAATTTCATGCTACTGCTTATGTTTGTACATTTTCAATTGTACTTTATTGTACCAGGAAAAAACAGCAAGTAAGGGTCTACTAATTTCGGGTGCACCGGAATTTTCAGTTACTTTAAACTTTTAAGTCGTCTGATTAGGAAAAGTAGTTGGATCCTTCTTCTATCTCATATATTTTTGATATCAAACAGGGTTAGAGATCTGTCTGTCCGTAAAGCTGTAACTTGAGTAAAAATTGAGATATCATGATGAAACTTGGTACACGTATTTCTTGGCTTCATAAGAAGGTTAAGTTCGAAGATGGGCAAAATCGGCCCACTGCCACGCCCACAAAATGGCGGAAACCGAAAACCTATAAAGTGTTTATAAATAAAGGTGAAATTTGGCACAAAGGGTGGCATATTTGGACGTAATTTTTTGGAAAATATATACTAAGTTTTTTGTACATATCTCGAAACTACTATAGCCATGTCAACCAAACTCTTAGAGTCTTTTCTTCAGGCATTTCCATATCAGTTCAAAAATGGAAGAAATCGGATAATAACCGCCCACCTCCCATACAAAGGTTATGTTGAAAATCACTAAAAGTGCGTTAACCGACTAACAAAAAGTCAGAAACACTAAATTTTACGGAAGAATTGGCAAAAGGAAGCTGCACCAAGGCCTTTTTTAAAAATTGAGAATGGGCGTGGCGTCGCCCACTTATGGACCAAAAACCATATATCAGGAACTACTTTACCGATTTCAATGAAATTGGTAATAATATTAACACCTGATGACATGTAGAAATATGGTGAAATCGGTTCAACCACGCCTTCTTTATAACGCTATTTTGAATTCCAATGCCTTCTCATATATACATTAGGAACCAATGATGATAGCGAATAAAACTACACAAATGTATTTGAAAAATATGTAAATGACGGATAATGAAATCTCGATTATCACTTTATCATGCGAGAGTATAAAATGTTCGGTGACACCCGAACAGCCCTTCTTACTTGTTCTCATCTTATTTCATATATTTTTGATATCAGGACTAGGAAAATATTTCCACCAAATGTCAGACATCAGTAAGAAAATTACCGTTATTTTCGGTCAATCGTAAGCACTGAGCTCATATACAGGATTTGGGGGTTAAAACAGAGATTGTTCGATTTCGAAAATTTTTAGTAAGAGTTGCCATATATCTCTGTTATGTTTCGTTATCTTCTTTGTTGTTTCTAGAGCAAAGTAAAATTTAATGAAAGTAGGCGTGGTTGTGGATCTTCTCGATCATTCTTATATTTCGTTTCCGGCTTAAAAATCGTATATACCCTTTGCAACACATTGCGTTAGTTACAAAAAAAGCAATAACAACAGCAAACGATTAGCTACCGGTGGCCATAGCGTAGCGGCGGTTATGAGTCGAACATGTGGTAGAGTATTTTTGGCCTGCTGCCCAATGCCTGACATGACCGCAACATATCCAGTTATGTTCGTATTTTATTTCACAGCCCATATGCGCTGCTGTAAATTTGCTCGTAACTGTGTGTTCGTGTGTGTGTGTGTGTATGGGTGCGCAGCTAGTACCAATGACCGGAAAAGTAATGCGGGCTCACGACCTATTGTACTGCTGCAGAATTTCGTTTCAATTTGTTGTGCTCTTTTCTTTTTGTTATTTTTGTTTTTGCGCCTATTTGAGTTTTTGACCAATACAAGCTCTGTGCGAGTGCCTGCTGCTGTCTATGTACTTAGCAAACTTACTACTCGCTAAAACATGCATTCTGTGTTTGTATGTGTTTATATATATGTATGTATGCGAGTGTATGTGTGTGTGTATTTGTTTGTGTGAATTTCTGCAGTTCTGCAGGATTGACCCATTTCAATGTGGCTATTATGCTGCTTCTTTGTTTTCATCACATATTGTTTTATTGCAATGATTTTGGACATTTTAAATTCGGCAATATTGCGTTGCCAGAGCGATGTATTTTATATATTTTATTTTCGTAAAAATTTTAATTGTTTCGGTCATATTATTTTTGTTGTTTTTTTTATTGTATTACTATTCATTTTTATATTTTTTAGAACAACAAATTTTATTTTGTTTTAAAATTAATAAAATTTTTGCAATTAATTAAATTTAAATAATTAATTATATTTAATTAATTATTTTAAAATAAATTTAATTAATAATACCTAAATAAATTTAACTGTTTTTTTTAATCAATTAAGTTGTTAATAATAAATTAAATTTAATTGAAAAATTTTTTAATTAAATAAATTGTCAATACTTAAAAAGTAATTATTTTTTTTTTATTCTATGTTTTTTATTTTTAATAAATTTTTTTGTTGTAATTTTTTTGTTTTGAAAATATTTTTTATTGCATTTAACATTTCTAAATTTAACTAATTGTGATAGCTGACTTTACTGTAGTAGAATTTTGTTTTGGTTAAAAAATATAACTCATATATTTCTCATATTCTGAAAACAAAATATACTAATTATTTTAAATTAATTAAATGTTAAAAATTAATTAATTAATTGATTAACTTGATTTTTTTTATAAAATAATTAATTAATTTTTTATAATAAATAATTATAATTATGTAATTAATTACAGTAAATTTAATTAAAATTTCATTAATTAATTACATTTAATAATTTTAAAAAATTTTCTTTTAGAATTAATTAAATTAATAATACATAAATAAGTTTAATTGAAAAAAAATATTTTTTAATTAATTAATAATAAGTAATTAAATTTATTTAAAAAGTAATTAGTTTTTTAATTTTATTTTACGTTTTTATATCTTATAAATTACATTGTTATTTTAATTTTCATTTTGAAATTAAATTAAATTTATTAAAAAAGTAATTAATTTTTTAATTTTATTTTATGTTTTTTATATCTTACAAATTTCAATTTTGTTTTATTTTAATTTTAATTTTGAAAAAAAAAATTTATAAGTTTTTATTGTACTTAACATTCTTAAATTTTAGCCACCCGTGACAGCTGACTGACAGCCCAGAATCGGATAAAATTGGTTTAAGCCATTACATGTCTCTTAAAGACAAGTAATTTTTGTATATGTAATCGGGCAGTGGTTAGTATTCATAAATATATACATTCTTACTAAGAAGCTTGGTAAATTCATATGATTTAGGGCTAGTCCGACAACTACTTAATTGCATATGTCGCTACTATCGCAAGAGAAATTTACTATCGGGGTATACACAACTTTTGCGGACCTTGGTTTAGACCGCGTGTGCTCGGATGTTAGAAGAATGAAAAAAGCTCCAAAACAGTCGGTAATTCGATTCTTATAAATCGAAAAAGAATTAGCACTTGGATACTGCATATGGTGACTCTTCTCTTTAAGGAACTTCAAGAATTAGTTTTACATAGTCGGCGTTTATGAGTCATGTGGCTGACACGTAGAATAATGTAATAAAAGCTCACGATCTCGTATTGGCAAACCACTGATTGAAGATCCGAGCCCTCTCCGGACGACAAATGCAATCGCAAGACCATTTAACAGCAGTATTAGATGCAGTTCAACCGTAATCCTTGAGAGTTGCTCTGTCGTTTTGTACCCGTCACCAAAAATGGATCTACAGGTAAACACCAGAGATCAATTAACAGACGAAAAACAAAAAACAGTGAACTTAATCAGGCGAATCTGTTCCTAAGCACGCGAAGACTATCTTAATGGCCGGAAAGGGGAAGACTATCGTTTTCTTGGACTTACATCGTCCTATACTTAGAGAAAAGAAAAACGGTTAAAGGCCGAATTATTGAGCTGATTTGATGCCAAACGGCAGAAAAGATCACCCCTTTTGGCCTTAATCGGTTGAGTTATTGGTCAAAATGCTATCCCATTCTCTATATCTACCAAATTTTTCGCATTAAAGAAGTTGAAACATGGCTAGATGATCTTTGAAATTTTTTTTGTTTTGTTTTTTTACTTTTTTAGGCTATGTCTTTTCTTGATTTAAAAATTATATAATTCCTAAACTCATGAAGTTTTTCAATACATTTACATTTTTTGTAGTGTTTCGTTTTGGCGTGTGTTTTTTTCTATAATATTTCTGCCTCGCCACTAGTTCTCTAGTCTAGCTTAATCTTCAGACACTCACTGTGTCCACTTGTGTGTGCATTTTCGATTGAACGCAGACTAGTTTTTCGCTTATCATTTGGCTGCTCGCTGTAGTTGTGCTAGTGTTTTCATGATTGTAGTTTTTTCTGCTTTTTTTGTAGCAATTCCGCACGTCCCTTTCGCAACTGGCCAACTGATATGAGTTTCATTCATCGATTCAGTGAGTCAATTGATTGTCTTCGTGCGCTTATCAATTTACTGCAATTTAAACTGCTGCGGTTGTGTGTTCGTTTCAAAGCGTTTGACGTGGTTTGCCTTGTGCCAGGCAGTCTGACTAACCGAAAGTGCACACATACACATACATACATGCATTTATGTGAGGTATTGATGTAAGCAGAGTAATAATTCTATTTGCAATTTGACTCATTTCAATTGGTCACACATACACACATGCATACATGCATATGATACTGTTATGTCATAAATTAATGCGCAAAAGAGGAAGATTTTATTACATACACACATACAGTTGCCTCACTTTCATAGTTATATACATACATATAAGTATGTGTATACTCATATGTATATGTATGTATGTGTAAATGAAATTTGCAACTATAATCTCTAATGCATAATTTATTTATGCGCATAATTCGATTACTCAATCGACTGAACACTTTTTTATAATTTTTTGTTTTTTCTCGCACTCAGTCACACGCCAATTTCGCTGCGCAAAAAATCTGCGTGAAATTTAAATCTTAATCAAAGTCATAACTGCACTGTTCACGTATAGAGATATGAATATATGCACATACATACATATATACATATGTGAATATGTAAAGTGTTGCATTGAAGCTCAGTGCAAATTGCATTAAATTGCTCAAATGCAGTCGTTTAGCTGCACATGCGTACACATTTTTGCACGCATAATCGCACATTTCACTACCCACATACACACATACATACATATATGTAAAGTATATCAATTTTCTCCGCTGACTGCACATTTCGATATTTTGTTGCATAATTTGTGTTGTAATATGAGTCGGAGAAATGAAAATTGCATAAATTTCGCAGAATTTTCATTTGCATTCATTCAAAACTGCACTTTCGCTGCGAAATGTGTAGCGTACAAATTAAGACTTTTCGATGCCGAAATCGACAATAAAGATTCAACTATTTGCTTGCTTTCGTTTTGCAGCTGAGTATTATATTAAAGCTCTTCTACGATACCTTTTTATATTTTATCAGCCTTTTGAAGCGAGTCGAGCATATTGGTACCATTGAATGGATTCAGTCATCTGAATATAGGTTAACCCAATCGGTACTTTAAACAAGAAAAAACGTTAACTTCGGTTGCACCGAAGCTAAATACCCTTCACAGGTGCATTTCTGTTAGTAACTACATACATATGTGTTCAGTTTGTATGGAAGCTATATGCTATAGTAATTCGTTCTGAACAATTTTTTTTTTGATATTATATTGTTAAATTAAAATCCACGCCAAATTTACTGAAAATATACGTCAAATTAAAAGTTTTCCATACAAGCCCTTGATTCCGATCGTTCAGTTTGTATGACAGCTATATGCTATAGTTAACCGATCTGAACAATTCATTCGGAGATTACATTGTTGCCTTGAAATAATATAAAATTCGGTGAAGATACATTGTCAAACTAAAATTGAAAAAAAATAAAATAAAAAAAATACAAAAACTTGTAGTGAAAATTGATTTCATCGGCAGTTCCGACAAAAAATAAAAGAAAATGACGTTAGCAAAATTTCAAAACGATAATTAAAAATGAGGGACTAATTCGTATATATACAGACAGACGGATTTCGGACATTACAGACGGAAGTGGCTGATTCGATTTAGCTCGACATACTGATTAATTTATTATAAATAAAAATTAAAATTATCGTGACAAACTTAATTACCCTGTTCAGGGTATAAAAAGGCTCCGCTGGCTTTATGACCACGGCCTTTGATTTTCGTTTGGGCCTGTTATTTGTTCTCTGACTAGCAGCTATATTCCTATTGTCCTTATTTTGCGTTTTTATGTGCTTCCTCCCCCCTTTTTAATCGTTTAGGCAAAAATTTTTGCCAGTAATTCGTTTTCGTTCGTGGTTGCAATTATAATTAAAATTAAAATTCGCGCGCAAAAATAAAAGTTTTAATTGATACGGGGGCGTGATGCATCTGTTTAGAAGTCCGCGTTTTTTTTTGGATTTTCTGCGATTAGACTTTTTCTACGGTAACTTTTGATTACGTCGAAGAATTCGTCTAGTTGTGTCTTTCCTTTCTTAACATCCATACTGACGTTCTTCTGTTTTGCCATCGCCATCTTCTTTATTTGCATATTTCCTTTTTAGGAATTCTGGTTTCCCGTCTAAATTTGGGTATATGTACTCTTGTTTCGGTGAGTTTTGAATACTATTGACAGCTGAAGTGCTTTTCCCTTCTCCTTGTTTTGCTGATGCTGCTTGTGTGGCCGGAGTTTCCCTGAAAGCTGTTTTTTCTCCAGATATGACGGGTTGTTTTGGCGTGACCGTGAGTTCAGGGGATCTAAGTATCCTACCATTCCCGTATTCCTCGTCCTGGCGATCTTTATTTTGTGGTTATTTCTGTGTGTGTCTTTTTGTTGTTGCTGTGTATTCATTTTTTTCTTGTGGGTCTCCTCTTCAAGCCGCTATCACTGCACATTGTAGCAGTTGCTCTTTGTGAACCCCCTGGTTATCTATGTAAGCTCTGAGGTCATGAAAGGATGACACAAGTTCTTGGGATTTATGTTCAGAGCCAGGTTTGGACACGAATCAGGATTGTGTGTACTTAAAATATAAATAAAAAGTCGGTAAAAAATGATTATTTAAATAAAGAAATGTTTTCATTTGTAGCGATTTGCCGAAAAGCTATCAGAAGTCGGACCTTTGGACTAGAAATCCGCTGAAACAAAAAAACAATTGAATTTTTGTATGACGTTGACTGTGACAATCACTTAATAAGAAATGACCAATTTTTGTTGTTGTTGTTGTAGCGTTAGAATTCTACCGAGTTGACAGTGCTTGAACGGCTAAAAAAATCAGGGTCCGTTCCGGTTACGTAGACCCGACTGTTGTGAGAATGATACGACTTCGTCTGCACGCTTGGTTGCAAAAATTAAAAATAATTAATTTTTTTTTAATTATTTTTTTTAAATTAAAAAAGCTAGTTTCAAACTGCAAAAAGCAGTGGCAACTGTTATTGTTTTTAATTAAAACCCGAAGTCCTCAAATTTTTCTACGCAAACAGCTTTAATGTAGAATAAATCCTAAATGTTACGTATACGCCATGTACCCCTTTTGATTCCCTTACATACACTTATGCACCTATTAAGTGAACATCTGCACATAAATTGATATTAAATTTAAATATCGCTATAAACAAGCATCAAAAACTAACGGTAGTTATTAAATGTCATCAATTGCGGTTAATTTCGAAAATCAAGCAAAGCCAAAACCGTGCACTTCACACTAAATGCTTTAAACGAGTGTGGTAATTGAAACAAATTATGAGTGATAATATTTTATTAGAGTGTACTCCAGCACAGAATGGCCCATTAAATTTGTATTAAGCGAGCGCTGCGTTTTTAAAGCACAGTTACATATACTTGCGTATATAAAAGTGTGTTTGTGTGTGTGTGGTTACAATTACAGCGTCATGTGGACTTTTATGCAGCAATTTCCACTATCATAACGCTGTCATTACTTGTTGTTTGAATATTCAATTTCTGGCCACAGGCGGTTAGTTGGTCACGATCGACTTGCCGGCCTGCATACAATTGCACAGTGGCTTATATGTGTTTACATGTGTGCTTGTAACTACCGGCAGGCCATCAATGATTTGCGCTGTGATAAACTTAATGTAATTTAATGCAAATATAGTGGAAAAATATGATGTGTTGTGATGCGTTAAGCAGTGCGACAGCATTCTTTTCTGTCTTTATATATTGTATGTATGTATATGCATGTATATGTCTGCTTGTGTGCTGTGGCGTTGAAATGCTGTGTGATTTAATGCTGAAAACAAATCATAGATTTGTGTAGGTTATGGTTTCACTCTGCGGTTATTGCGTGAAATTAAATATGTGCAGCAGAGTGGGTATAAAATAGAAAAAATGTTCACACCGGCTCGAATACCCTTCACAGTGGCATTTCTTAGAGCGTAAAAGGGTTTAACAAGTTCTTCAACTTGATTTTTATCGTTTAGTTTGTATGGCAGCTATATGCTATAGTGGTTCGATCGAAATAATTTCTTCGGAGTTTGTACCGTTGCCTTGAAAAATATGCTGAGCCAAATTTTGTGAAGATATCTTGTAAAATAAGAAAGTTTTTCATACAAGAATTTACTTTTGATTGATCACTTTGTATGGGAGCTACATGCTATAGTTGTCCGATATTAACAATTTCTTGGAATATTGTAGCGCTCTATTATATAGTACTCTAGGTAAAATTTCGTTTAAATACCTTGCCAAATAAAAAAGTTTTTCATACAAGAACTTAATTTTGATCGTTCAGTTCGTATGACAGCTATATGTTATAGTGGTTCGATTTGAATAATTTCTTCAATAATTGTAGATTTGCCTCAATAAATAAGTTAAGCCAAATTTTGTGAAGATATCTTGGAAAATAAGAAAGTTTTTCATATAAGAACTTTATTTTATCGGTCAGTTTGTATGACAGCTATATGTTATAGTAATCCGATTTGAATAATTTCTTGGAATATTGTAGCGCTTTATTATATAGTACTCTAGATAAAATTTCGTTTAAATATCTTGCCAAACAAAAAAGTTTTTCATACAAGAACTTGATTTTGATCGATCAGTTTGTATGACAGCTATATGCTATAGTGGTTCGATTTGAATAATTTCTTCAATAATTGTAGATTTGCCTCAATAAATAAATTAACCCAAATTTTGTGAAGATAACTTGAAAAATAAAAAAGTTTTTCATATAAGAACTTTATTTTATCGGTCAGTTTGTATGACAGCTATATGCTATAATGGTCCGATTTGAATAATTTCTTCAATAATTGTAGATTTGCCTCAATAAATAAATTAATCCAAATTTTGTGAAGATAACTTGAAAAATAAAAAAGTTTTTCAAATAAGAACTTTATTTTATCGGTCAGTTTGTATGACAGCTATATGTTATAATAATCCGATTTGAATAATTTCTTCAGATATAGTACTGTTGTCTGAAAAAATAATACATGCTTAATTTCGTAAAGATATCCTGTCAAATAAAAGAGTTTTTCATATAAGAACTTGATTTTGATGTTCAGTTTTGGTTATAAAATAGTTATATATATATTGGGTATCATATAAGATTTTAATTTTTTTTTTTTTTGATGATACGTTCAGGGCATACAAAATTGCAATGTTTAACTATACCATATATATCTGCTTGTAGATATGTGTCACTCCTATGAGTTCATCAAATTTGTGCGGCGTCAAGTGCATGCAGCGGTTGGCTTAAATGAATAAAAAAAATAAACTCGTGTCTGTTTTTGTAAAAAAAAATAAACAAATTAAATTGCAAGCACTCAAGTGCACATGTGTGTGTTTGTAATTGTTTGCGGTTGAAGCTGTGCCGCAATTAAAGGCAGTGTGTCAACATTGTTTGGCTTTTCGAGCGCAGTCACTTGTACTGCTTTTCCGGGAGTAGCGGCTGTTTGCTTTCGATTTTTTTCCACATTTCGTGTTATTCTTCTTTTCATCTCTTCCTGCTTCGCATTCAGCTTTGCATACATTGCCATTGGCTTTGCTTAAGAAGTGGGTATAACTAAATAAAGTGTGTGTCTTGTGTAAATGTGTGCGACATGCCCGCTTGCAAATCCTGCTAACACAATTCCTTGGCCAATCATTTACCCTGTACGTGTGCGCCGCAACAAGAAATGCTAATGGGAAGAAAGAGAGAGAGAGAGAGATCGGTTGGGAGGAGAATTAAATCATTGTATCGTCAGGCGTAGTTGCTCTTCACTAGGGTGGGTTAGAGTTTTTGCAATTACCGTTAAATTTTTATTCGTTGAGATTCTTAATTTTCTTGTTTTATATTCAAGAAAAATATAAAATATTTATTTTTCGAAATACCATTTTGATCTGATGAGTGGAGTTATATGGAACTGTTTTTATATAATCTGATAGTATCCATTATGTTCATTCAACTTAATCTAACCTTATTAAAACTTCATACAAATACTTCATTTAACTTAGCATAAGCTTACTTAACTTATTCAACCTCAACTGAGCAGATTTTGCCAAAATATCGAGTACTAACCTCTCATAATATTATATATTAAATATGCTAACCTCAAAAAATTTTGGTACCCCAATTATACAAGTAAGACCTGCCTCGTGGATAAAAGTCAACTTTACATACTCACCTCCACACTTGCCACACTTCAGCTGCCCTCTTTTCTAACACTTTTACCGCCAACTAGCCTCCTAGTCAGCTCACCTAGCAAGTGCGCTTCATAATATAAAGGACATGCTCCACTTAATCGCTTGCACATTGAAGTCGGCCGCCTGGCTGCTTGGCTGCTTGACGAACTGACTGCTAGAAGTTTGCACGTTGCATGCCAAACGTGATGTGGCACAAACAAAAGGAATAAAAGCCAAACAAATAAATCTTACACAGCGTGCGTCTACGGCAGGCAACTAACTCTTAGCTGCAAACACTATTGTTTATGCAAGATATATATATATTCATACATATATACATTTACTTCTTTATGCTCTTTCACTTGCTGCATATATATGTATTTGTGTTGGTTTTTCCTGGTGGCAGTTGACAAAAAACTGCGTGTGGAGCGCCAACTTATTGCACCTTTTTGCTGCAGTTTCAATTAATTCTCGCCACAATCTGCCGCTTGCCCCGCTTTTCGCTGTTACATTGTAAGCTGGAGTGTATTTTACGACTATAAGGTTATAATTCAATATGGCAGCACACACACACACATGCATTTGTAATTAAGCTACAAACTAACACAGTGTGTTCTGTTCGCAACTACCTGTGCCAAGTTGTTGCTTTTGTGGCATTAAAATGTTTTTTGCCTGTGGCTAACTGACACTTTTCAAGCACAATATAAATATTAAAATATTCACATACACGCACAAACATTTAAACACATGTATACTTACATATGAGCATCTGAATTTCATAAATTACGAGCTCGAGCTAAGCTCACTGCCAGATTTTGGCAACAAAATGCCTGTTCACATGTTCGAGAGTTGTATAACTTACACTACCAAATACACACACAGGCATATATGTGTATATTCACACACACATACATATCTGCATACATACATATATCTATGCACTCATACATCTTTATGCACTTACTTACCTCCTTACTTACTCGTAAGCTCTCTCTAAGCCGCCTTGATGCGCTGCAATACAATTTGTCAGTTAAAAACCGACAGTGCAATAAAGTATATTCCATTTGACAGCCGAGCTGAGTGCAAGCCTCTTCTGCTTCTTCTTTCTTCTTCTATAATCCGCAAAATTGCCGATTATTGTTGGAAATTGTGGCAAATCCTTAATGATCCCACAATGCAGCCATAATTTGACAAAATCCCCAAAGTTGCTTTAGCTTGGGTTAATTGAATTTTAGTATGCACTAACACACACACGTATACACACACATGAGCAGTGCCATATTCTGTGTATTAATTGAACTTAATATGTGGTGGCTCAAATCTTTGAAATTTGTGGTAGTTAAGTCAGTTAGTGCGTGAGCTTTTAAGTGAGTCGAGCTTAGAAATTTGTTTTATAACAATTAATGAAGAGTAACAGCTATGTCTTCAAGTTATTTCTAATATAAAAAGGGAAACTCAGTATAGTGCGAAGAAGGCTTGAATAACTTTAAAATTGGAACCAGCTGAACTCCCCCAGATTTTAATTCCTTAAGAATAGCTCGGCCTGAGCATTCACTATATGAGTAGCTTGTACTTTAGACTGAGTCGGGAACTTGACCTCAGAAGCCAGTACGGCTGCGCAAAGCTTAACCTGAGCTGAGTTCTCTTGATTTCCACGTGGGATCTCCATGCACGGCTCTTATCTTATGTAAGTCCAATATATTTTGCACTTGTGCTTGTTGGTAGTAACTGACCACATATGTATGTAAGGCCAATTGTGGACTGCCTAAGGCTATACATTTGGTGAGCCACGGTTCTAGAGTGGCCAACTGCGCATGTAGTTTGCTCAAGGCGACAGTATAATTCCTACAAGACACCAACAGTGCAGTATCCTCCTCATAGGTTGTGGCCAAGTAAGAACCAAGCCAAATTTTTGTAGCCTATATTTATGTGAACCGTATTCCAGTAATGGCGTTCTGTATCGACCGAAACAAATGGTAGTTGGAAGGACCAGCCGCTGCTCTCCCCAAATAGTTTTTGACTGATCGTGGACAATAAGACTGAACATTGTCGTGATGTAAAATTATTGCCTCCTATCTAGTTGCAAATCCGGGTGGTTTTTAGCAACCTCTTGCTATATATTTGGTGAGTTGTTGTCAATAGCGTTTCCCATTAATAGACTTGATCCGGTTTTAGAAACTAATATACTATATACGCCTATATATAATCCCACAATATATAATATTCACTTAGTGTCGTGGATATTCAGCTTTTCTGTTGAATTCGCTGGTTGATCAGATTTCACATAGGACTTTTTGAGATGAGTGTTGTTGTAATGAATCCATTTTTCATCACTATTCACAATCCGATGCAAAATGTAGCTTTCAAACAGAATTTCAGACGTGCAAAATCGTCTTTGAAAGTTTCTTGGCTTCAATATATATAACACCTATGGTTACGCTACTAATGGCAAACATCACGAACATAATTATAGGCCATCTAAAATTGTCAAATCACTTGATATTGAAAATAAACAATTACCTTTCTTCCGCCCAACCGATGCAAGGGACGCAATCTGCATATAGGCGGAGGGATGTTTCGCCCTCTCACTTTAGCTCGCCTTCAAACGTATGTTTTTTGGCTACAAGGGTTCCAGAGAGCAATATTCCAATATAAGTCTAGCCAAAATGGTAAAAAGAGTTTCAGTAACAAACGAATCTCTTAATTCTTTAAACCATCATTCAAAGATTGCCTACACTTGGGCGCTATGTTAAAATGACTTTCATTTACTTTTAACTCGTTGAATTTTGTTGGAAATTTTTATACGCTGGAAATCTCCGAGTACGTATATATATCATGCATATTTATAGAAGCTAAAACTATGGATATTTTTCAGCTTCTTGTGTGTAATTCTTTAATATTACTCCTCAATGTAGGCAATCTTTTTTTGTTATTTTCCATTTCCTACTTATAATGAAATATAAATATTAAATTTAAAAAGGTGATAACATAAAAGTGTTTTTAGATATGAATTTCTAAATTTCATTGATATGTTATAATTGTGGCTCTCTTAGTTTATAAAAACTACACGAAAAATAATTTCTTTCCTTAAAAATAACCAAAATTTATTTACTTTTCCATTCATGCCATAAAGCCATTAGTTTTTCTTTATGTTCTTGCAAAATCTCCATTAAACTTATTAAAATTATTTACTTACGACTCAAGAGAATTCCTGCTTCTTCTTCTTGCTGAGCGAAAACTACTCGATGAGAGTGGAAAACAAACAAATGCAATAATTTGAAAGAAATTCAGAACTTTGGCAATAAAAGCAAATTTTCCACTTAATTTCACGGCGGATAGTTGGAAAGAGTCAACCAGGCTGAGGAAGTGAAGAATGGAAATAATAAAAACAGACAGAATTTAAGAGGGAGAAACTATTCACAAAAAAAAAAAAAATGAAAAAAAAACGTGAAGAACTGAGAAAACGAAGGTGATGAGAGCGAAGTTAAAGACATTTTTCAAACAACTGACCATAAGCGAGGCACAGGCGAAACATACATACATACATACATACACGGATTATATGGCGCGAGTGTGCGAGTGAAAAAAATGCGAAAACTTCAACGAAAGTGGAAAAGAAGTTTCTCTGACCAAAGTTGCCACCAGTCAGGCTATGAAAATCAATTATTATAATTGAGCGCCGAAAGAAGATTAATAGTATTAGCTAACGAAACTGAGTGACAGTGAGAATGAAGAGGTGCGAAGGTGAGCAAATGATAAGAGCATGAGATTTAAGTTTTTACAAAAACAAAAGCAAAAACAAAAACAAAGAAGTGTTTCAAGAATAAATTGTGCAAAAGTGCAATTCTCTGGAGTAACTCGCGGGTAAAATACTGTGCTGTAAAATTTTTGTCTCTTGTTGTTGTTGTTGTGCGAGTCACAGCTTTGCCGGCAGCGCCGCAAATAAGAATGCAGCAAATTGCCGAGCGGTTGCTAGACAAGTAGACAGATTAGCGGACAGACAGATAAAAATTGTTGCGAGACAAAACAATGCAATGCGGCAAAATGGCCGAGCGAAACACAATAAAAACAAAACAAAACAAAAAAAACCACTCACAACAACAATAAGAAGCAGCATTGTTGCCATTGGCGACAAAACAGGAAATTTATACTTTGTTGTGATTATCTAACAAATTTGCTCTCGCATTCGTAACTCGTACAATGCCCCACGCATTGTTGTTGTTCGTATAAACGCCACTTATTCTTCTTTTTCAACTGTCTTTTCCTTTTTTTGTTGTTTTAGCGCTACTGCAGCTAATACCGCTGCCTCACAGCCGCCCGCGGTGCCGATGCGTTGCATTGCCTCTATCGGCGCTCGGTTGACGGCTGTCGGCCGTCGACTGTTGCCTGCCAGGCAATGACCAAGCTCGTCTGTCTAACTGCTCGCCTACTTTGCCTCACTCGCTTCACTGCAACTGCAAGTGTTCTGGCTGCTGAAGCTGCCTCAAGCAGCTGGCTGCATTTGTACTTGGTAAGTGACTGGCCTGTCAGTTGCTGCCACTGCCAGTTTCGCCATTTGTCTGTCCGTCAATGTGCATGGTTTTTGTTGTTGCACAGTGCGCGTATATTTGGTTTCAATTGCCAAAATATTGCAATATCATATTGCAGTGGCTATTGTCAGTGGTGGCGATTATTGTAGGGGTGAGTGGGGGTAGTTACATATTTACAGTTATTTGTACTAATTTCATCAAATATTTCATCATATTATATAGTTTAAACTATAGGGTTTTGTTGATGTTCTTACCAACTGATCCGAATTGACAAACATTTTTTCGGGTATTTTAAGGGTTTATGTGGGTTTCATCGAGAAAAAAAACGGTATATTTTTAAAATTTCTCGATGTTTTTTGTTTTTTGTTTTTTTTTTTTAATTTTCGCTAAAGACCTTGTAAATTACATCTCGAAGACTTGTGTAAAATTTCCTTAAAATCGGTTCAGTAGTTCGCGACGAACGACTTTGAAAACACAGTTTCGAGAAAAACGCGTTTAAAGCTTTATGTAACAACTTGGCTGACCTGGGACCCGTAACTTTTCAAGGCTATAACTTCAAAACTATTACTCGGATCAATTTTAGCATTTAAAACAATATTCTAGAGATGTTATAAAATTAAATCGATTGTTTTGAAGTCGGGTTCCAAACCCTTTAATACAAATTTTTATTAACGGCGTCAGAAAAACTCTTTTTGAGCCAATACAAGCCATCCAATGTTTAATCTAATTTTCCATAAATGAACCTCTCCTTATTTTTGAAGCACCATTCGGTAGATTTCTGTACAGTTTCGTTATCATATTTCAAAACCCACGTCTTGTCATCAAAAATGTTGCATTTAATGAATGTAGGGTCCTCAGCTTGTCAGTTGTCAGACATCTTTTTTGAGACCTGTACTTTTTGATATGGAGAGTTTATGCAAAATATCCGGGTCTTTTGGTACGAGTTTAGCATTGACTTGCTTTATACCCCAAACAAAAAAATTAATGAATTTAAAAAAATATATTTTTAAGTCGATCCATAAGTTATGGAGAGTCTCTGCTATCTCTTTTCTGAAGTCACAAACGTAAAGCACTGTTTCTTTAGTTTTAATTTTCGATGTTACGCTTATCGTCATTAATAGAGTTCGATGGATGACCCGCATGAGGCAAGCTTCACAAATGGAAAGGTTTTCCAACCTAAAAAGAGTTCGGATCCGGGTCAATTTTAAACAAATGGTACTCTTAAGATTACTCGCCGAATAATAACTATTTGTTTCTAGCAGTAGCCAGCCATCATACATATGACAAACATATCAGCCACCATACTTCTCTTCTTAAGTGTTATGGACTGGTTAAGCTTCTTCGTTTGTTTTTCACTTATTCTTCGATATACATATGATGTAATATTCTGTAAAACTTTGCCAGTATAAAAACATTTTAAAAGCAATTTGGTGATTTTATCTTGGAACTTGATCTTTTTTTCTTTAAAAACAATGATTTACAGATTCTCCCTTGAATCTTAAAGGGTATACATGGTGCGCTCCAAAGTAAACAGGACTTTCTGAATCTTGCGATTGTCCAGTGAAAATTTCATGACATTTCATCGATTGGATGTGAAGTTATTGCGTTTTAAGTGTCAGTATGTTTGTGTTATCGATGCGAAAATTAGCTTCGAACAAAGAGCCAACATTAAATTTTGTTTCAAAATTGGTAAAACTTTTACCGAAACATTTCAATTGATGAAACAAGTTTATGGCGATGATGCACGTATTGTTTCAATGTTTTCAAAGTGGTCGTGAGGACGATCAACATGTGGGCCAATCAAAATCCGTGATCACCGGAAATTCCATCGAAACTGTGCGTGAATTCATCAAAAAAGCCGAAATCATCATTGAAATTCATGGAGATGGAATTGAGCATCTCCAAAACATCGATTTATCGCATTTTGACCAAGAATGAGACTTTTTTTGACAATTTTTGAATAAAATAAATTGATTTTGCCGAAAAAACCATTTGTTCTGTTTTTTTTAAGTCCTGTTTACTTTGGAATGCACCTTGTAGGATTATTTTATTTAGCATTTACATCATCAAAACTGGCAGAGGTTGAATAACCGAGATTCAAAACACTTCTCTCTTACTTACATTTGACAAAAAAGCCGCTGTTTCACATGTTCATAAAAAAATTAAAATGAGTTTGGGTATGTCCCATGCGGCTTCTATTTACCTAAAATTTTTGATGAAGGTTAAAATATGTTATGCTATGAAAGTTCTCTCTAATATTTTTTATAATATATTATATAATATTTTTTAGTACGCAGTTGATTTATAGGTTTTTCCACGAAGCTGAAGGGTTCTCTAGTCGATTTTAGGTATGGGATTGATTGTGTTAAAATTCAAACAGCCAAATTTGGCAGAGGTTGAATAACTACCATCAAAATGTCTTCTCTGTCCTTTCCATTCCAAAATAACCTTTGTTTCACAAGTTCATAAAACAATGTATAGAGAGTTTAGGATATATACGACTTCTATTCAATTCAAGTTTTTGTTAAAGTCGAGAATGCTATGAAAGTTCTCTCAAAATAATGTTTATTTAGCACATAGTTAATTTAGAGGTTTTTCCATGAATCTTGAAGGCTTTCTAGCCGATTTCAGGCAATATAAGTATAGGATTAACTTTTTTTATTATTTACACCGTCAAAATTGGCAGAGCTTGCGTAACTGACATCCAAAACATTTATCCGCTCTTTCCATTGCACAAAATAACCACTGTTTCACAAGTTCATAAAACAATATAAAGAGAGTTTAGGCTGTATGCGACTACTATTCACTTTAAATTTTTGATTTATGTTGGAAAGTACTTTAAAATACCTATTTAGCTCAATGAGTCAATTTCTACTTGAAAAAAAGTCATAAAAATCTTTATTTTTATTATAATTATATACAAAGCTAACGTAGGCCTCTAAACTACTGACACGAAAAAAATGGCAACTTAAAAAAATAAGAACTGTTTTATTCGGAATTATAAAACTAATACACAATTCTACAGAGAAATCACAAAAAAGCA
This sequence comes from Bactrocera neohumeralis, assembly GCF_024586455.1. Classification (NCBI taxonomy): domain Eukaryota; kingdom Metazoa; phylum Arthropoda; class Insecta; order Diptera; family Tephritidae; genus Bactrocera; species Bactrocera neohumeralis. The sequence continues at coordinate 19,178,455 of NC_065921.1, read as the reverse complement.
TACACACTTTCCTATTACTAGACAAATACCCGATAATATCCCTTTTTCCCATATTTATACTACACTCATGTCTGCTGTACTATATGTGACAGCATATCTATTTCCAGCGGCAGTAAGTTGACACGTTTTCGAAGCAACAAAATAAGCGTTCTCCGAACTCACTGCTCTGTCAACTCTCCTCCCCTCTGTCATCTCTCACTTCCCCCCTCTGCCCTTATGATCGGTGCTTCAAAGCATGTTCTTATATTACTAAATATTTGTTGCACTCATTTCGAGACGCTGGTTGCCAAGTTACCATTCGCGCTGCCACCTTTTTTCGCGAGTGATTTTTTCCAGGAGCACGACGGCGCCACTCGGTGGCCTTAGTGATATTTCTTATTAAATTTATCGAATATTTCCGTCTATTTTGTATTTCTTTTCATGCTTCAATTGTTGTTGTGCTTATACCGGAAATATGAAAAATTCGTTCGGGCACGTACAAGCAATGACAATAACAACAACAAGAGCGAAGCAGTAGTAAATATAAATTGCAACTAAATTAAATTTAGTCGTAAAAAGTTTGACCACAAACACTCGAAACCGAGGCGGGCGGCGTGATTAACCACTTTCCGCCGCCGCCGTCGCCGCCGTGTCCGCGAAAGTTGTTCACCGCCGCTCGTTGCTTGTGGCTAAACGCGAACTCACACTCATTGTTGTTAGTATTGTTGTTGTTCAGCTCAATGCCAACAGCTTCCGTCGCGGCGTCAGCTTCTGTGGCATTTGAGTTTTACAGCGGCCGCGAGTACGTGCCACCGTGAATCAGTAATTTGTGTGAAATGTTTGATGTCCATAGTGTATGGGTGTGTGTTTGTATGTTTGGGCAAACTTTTTGTAGGTGTTCTTCGCTCGCTGCGCTGTTCGCTTGTTCACTTGCCCGTTAAGTGCTTGTAATTTAATTTGTGTAAATCATGGCTGTCCACTCCGCGCTGCAACAATATGTTGTAGCAACACTTCACACTTACCATACTTACATTCAAACATACTTTTGTACTTGTATACCGTTATTTGAAACAAAACTACCGCTCGGTGAATTGCTTAATGCGGAAGCATGTTAAGTGTTGTAATAAAATGAATCAACATTTTTGAGTTCATTCACTTTGCACTTTTTATTATTGTTCAACATATAATTAAGAAAAATACGTACATATGTATGTGTGAATGATCAAATAACGTTCATTGATAATGTCTTCAACTGACTCAAAACGGTTTTCCCGGAGCGGTTCTTTGAGTTTGCTGACTAACCAGAAGTCGCACGGAGTTAATTAGGCAAATACGGTGGCGAAATAGTATTCCTTGTTGACAATGGCTGGTCGAAAGGAATTTGGAATGCACCACACCTCGATAATCGAAGAAAACTGTCGACATGAACTTGATTTTTCACCTGCTTTGACGTGGTTTTTTGTTTTCGCTCACCTTTGCCACGATATTCGGCCGATTTATCGTCTGCTTCCGGGTCGCAAGCATAGATCCAAGATTCATCGCCAGTAATAATACGTTTCATGACATCTCGGTTGTCGGAAAGCATTGTTTCACAGACGTTAACGCGATGCCATTTTTCAAAAAAATTTATTACTTTAGAGCCAATCGTGCTTTCACTTTTTCTTAGACCCAAATGATCTTTCAAAATGGTTTTCACTGATGATTTCGATATTCCAACGATGTCAGTAAGATCTCTGACTGTTAATCATCTATCCTCAAACACCAATTCCTTTATTTTATTGACGTGTTGATTGATCACCAGTTGATGTTGATGGACAACCTGGACAGATTCGTCGTCAATGCGTTCACGATCCTCTTTGAATAATTCGTCCAAAACAAAAACAGTTGCTTTTTTACAACTATTCTCAAAGTAATTTGCTATAGGTCCAGGAATCGAGCTGTTTCGACTCGGTCGCTTCACGTAGCAACTCGAGCTCACGGACTGCGATGGATGGTGTGTCGACTCCAAGGACGTCATTTACTATATAGTAAATGATTGTGTTAATATCGTCACTGTGAATGACGTTCAGTAGAGTTTAAAGTTTGTCAAGTTTAAAATTACGTCGGTATATTACTATTCTCCACGACGTATTGTGTGAAAGAACTCTTAATGTTCTTAGGAGGCGGTTCACTGTAGGTAGACGACTGCAGGTTTATTTATGCCTAAAAGTACCAATGAAAACTGTTTGGTGAGAAGTGCTATATGTTCCTTAAACAAAAGCCTGTGGACCTCTGTATGTAGGTTTTCGAGAGGAAATTGATATCAAGAGACATCCTGTGACGGGCCGGAGTACAAAGATCTGAAATTTCTGCACCTTCTTCCAAATGTGCTACCTGCTAGCGACCACTTCGCACTGGAATCTTGTACTTTGGTAATGATTCCGGCCATATGACAGTGAGGGAGTAGAAACTAATACACGTAACATGTTGAGGTCTATTCCGAATTCCTGTTTCCATTTAGTGTGGTTGCTGTGGTGCTGTGTGTGTATGAAGAAGCGAAACGCATATCGTCGATTCTATGAAGGACCTAAGCGTATGTTTTCAAAACGAGATTCTATTATTCTAATTCAGTCAATCACCATTTCGTGAAAATAAACACTACTTCGGGTTGTAACGTTATATTGAAAAGCTGTGTCCAACAAATCCCATCAGTATGGGAATGAGTCGGTGTTCTCCTGTCCACTTGGGTTCTGACGCTGTATATGTGGACCCCGCGCGAGCTTAGCAAGCGTTGGTCAGCAGGCGACACACGAGAGATTGCGAAACCTTTTTGAGACAGAGTTATATTGAATTACTTACTTCTAGCAAGGTTCTTCTTGCCGCAATAAGAGTGGTTTTAACTGGTAACTGTCTTGTTAGCTTTTAGGCGGTGCGACAAAAGATTTTAGCGAATGCTACTTGCCAAGGTGGCATGGAGCAAGTTGAGGTGAAAATACCAAGCAACTGTCTTCTCCACTGTCCAGCGTTTGCCAGACTAATGAAGTATCTGGTTTGTCATACTTTCTATGAACTAGGACTAGACGGTCAAGTCTCAATAAATATGTGGCAGACTGAATATAATTATACAATATTAGATTATTAGAAATACGAAAAAACTTTTTCGACTATCCAATATATAGTAATATTATACTAATGATATTTTTTTCCCTTTTTCAGGTATGTAAAATTTCAAATATGTGCAAAAGTTATACCTTTAATAAGTGGTAAGGAAAATTTAACTCTTCAGATTCTCTCATATCCTCATATCATAGATCACATGCGTAATTTCCAACTTCTTCTGCAAAATCTGGCATCAGAAAAAGATCAAGTTCTTTAACGTTATCATTAAAATTTACATTTTTGAACCAAATCCGATGCTGTTTGTGTATTTACTGGGCATAGCTATTTGAAAACTTGTGTACTTGTCTCATAATCGTTTTTCTTTACTCCTGTTCCGTCGGCACACATTTGTCATGAAGAATAATTCTTCTCCTCATTATAAGGTGGATGCATAAAAAAATTACAACCAAGTTCCAGGAGCTTTTGGCGTATCACTGTCGATGTGGGTGTGTTTGGCTTGTGGTTGTCCTGACGGCACTCATTTCCTCATCTGTTGGCCAAATCTGTCCATCTCTGAACTATTGCTTACTTCGGACAGTCCAATTGTTAGGAGCACTGGCCCGAATCAAAAGTTTGGTAGCAGGGTAGCAGCTCTTAGTAGATGACTCTTTGCAAATCTTACCAAACATATAGTAAAGCCTTCCTGACAGTTAGACCTGGCTTGTCCTCCGTTTCCACCGACTTACCGCACTTCGAGGACGACCGTTTTTGCTTAATACGAGTATCATCGTCACTGAATCACTTTTCATCACCATGGTCTGCTTATATAACTGATAAACTGATAAATATGACGAGCTGAGTCGATTTAGACATTTACGTCTGTCTGTCAGTATATACCCGAACTAGTTCCTTGGTTTTTTGGATATTGATGTGAACTTTTGCACACGTCCTTTTCTATTATTATCCAAAGAAACGTACAAAACCGAAAAAATTGCTCAGATCAGATATCGGTAGCATATACTGCCATAAAAACTGAACGATGAGAATCAAGCCTTTGTATGGGAAGCTTTTTTGTTCGGCGAGATATCTCCAAGAAACTTGGCACAGACTATTGCCCAAGCCATCTATGTAATTTGCAAAGAAATTGTTCAGATCGGATCACTATAGCACATAGCTGCCATACAAACTGACCAAGAATAGTTTGTTCTTGTTCTGGTGAAGTTACATGGAAATGTCTTCTACAAAATTATTATTATAAATTTTTTTTCAAAATGGAACCTACCAAATAGAGAAAGGAATAAATTAAACTTTTTCTTAATTTTTTTTTTATTATTTTTAATAATTTTTATTATTATTTTTTTTCGTTTTTATTTTTTAACATATCTCTTTTTCGAACACCAAATACACCAGCAATTAAATTGAAGCACAGAAAATCATTTAATTGGTATGTTGAATCACTGCAGCAGCAACAGCAGCAAGCAATAGCCGCAGCAACCGCAACAACAGCGGCAGCAGCGTTCATAATGCGTGCAACATGAGCAAAACCGTTAACACAGCCGACGTGTCATGAATGAATCATCACGTAATGTGCTGAGACACAGCTGCAAACGTACTCACATACATACACACATGCAATTAAGACCACATTAACGTAAATGTGGAAAAAATTGGCAACACAGAGACATGCGGCATGCTTACAAGCACTCGCATGAGCCTGCGCGTTATCATTAATCTCGCTATAGACACACTCACATACAAACATTTAGTCACACTTGCACCTACGAGAGCCACCTCACTCGCCTCATTTGTAAGCCAACTTCGACGTCATGTTGCACTTGGCTTGCGGCTGCTGCAATGGTCATTACGCACACACATATATATACATACATATATATGTATATATACATACATATATGTTGGCACTTACGCACTGTCGCATTAATTAGCGTTTAATTGCAAATGCAACATTAATTGCTTTCACTTGTCTCGTTGTTGCCTGTCGCGTATTTGTTGTGATTTTCTCGCTGCGATTTGCTTTTATTGCCACATCCATCTGTTGCTTTCGTGGTAATTGCCTTGTTGTGGCCATTGCTATGGCTTTACTTGGTGCATTGCTCGCAGATTGTTTACCTCGTGCCACGGCACTGACCTCGCTGCCCACCGTAAGCGTCACATGTGTCGCCAATCGTGCGCCGCTCTTCAATTTCTTGCGCTTTGCTGCTTTGCTCTGCGGCTACACACGTTTCTTTGAACTAATTTTCCGTGAATTACTATGAAAATATATTGGTTTCTATTTTTGAGTTGTTGTTGTTGTTTGTTGTTATGCTTAGTCCACTTTTGTGCCGTTGACACTTTGTGTTATTGACTTTTGTCGCACACTGTTGGCAAAAAAATATTTTTTTTATTTGATTTTCTAATTATGGTAGAAAATGTTGTTATAATTTTTGTTTGTTGCAAAAGTGAAATTCAGAAATATTCAAAGCTTTATTGCGAATTGGTAATTGTGATGTATTTGCTAACTTTCTTCGGAATTCCTCAAGGGATTGTATCCACTTGCAAGTCAGCAAATAAGCGTCTTTTCTTGTGAGTTTTTTTTTTTTCGAAGCGGCATTTTATCCAATAAATAAATAAAAATAATGCACATTTGTAGTATTTTATGTATTTTAGTAAGCGGCAATTTATTTTGAAAAATTTTGGATGCCCTTGTTCCCGTAGTCGAGCTCCAAAAGCATCTCCGCGAAAATGTGTCAGACAGCGAAGAAGGTTTTTCTTGGTGGTCTACAACTTTGCTTCCGCCGTTTTTTTGTAAATTTAAGACTTTATTGTGTAAAAACGGTCACAAAAATGTTATATACATGAACTGAGGTGCTCGTTAGCTAGACCGTGTGCCATCGATCGGAACAAGTGGTAGTCAGATGGAGCAACGTCTGGAGAATACGGCGGGTGGGGTAAGATCTCCCATTTCAGCGTCTCCAAATATTTTTTGACCACCTTTGCGACGTGAGGCCGAGCATTGTCATACTGGAGAATGACTTAATCGTGTCTTTCCTCGATCTGCTGTGATGGTTTCACTTGGCTTTAGCAACTCATAATATATCACCCCCAGGCTGGTCCCACCAAATGCAGAGCATGACCTTGGCGCCGTGAATGTTCGGTTTTGCCGTCGACGTGAGGCATGTCCAGGCTTTTCCCATGACTTTCTTCGCTTAGGATTATCGTAGTGGACCCATTTTTCGTCGCCAGTTACAATGCGATGTAAAAATCCCTTTCGGTTGTGCCTTTGAAGCAGCTGTTCACATGCAAAGAAGCGCCGTTCGACATCTCTTGGTTTCAAGTCGTAAGGTACCCAGTTTCCTTGTTTCTGAATCATCCCCATGGCTATGAGGCATTTTGATACGGCTTGCTGTGTCACTTGCAACGATTCGGCCAATTCCTCTTGGGTTTGAAACGCATCTTGGTCGAGTAATGCTTCCAATTCAGCAATCTTCTCCCTTCCACCACCATGCTGGTCTTCGACTTCATAATCACCATTCTTAAAACGTTGAAACCATTCGCGACATGTTCTTTCACTTAGGACAGCCTCACCGTACGTATCCGAAAGTATTCGATGAGCCTCAGCCGCACTTTTCTTGGAATTAAAAAAGAAAAGCATAATTTCCCGGAAATGTCGAGAATTCGGCTCAAAAAGTGACATTTTCAGTTGAGAATAAATTTGGGATGCAAACAGATCTCTACAAATATTTTGTTGGGTTAGTGTTGACACAAATGTCCAAGATCGATATAAAACGATTTAATCGACCAGTGCTTGACCCAAGAAACATCTATTGGAAAACGGCGGAAGCAAAGTTGTAGACCTAATATTAAAAGATAAATAATTTTTCTTGTAATATTTCTTTCGGAAACCAGATTTCTAGCTTTATCGTCATACCTAAAACGATGAAGATTTAATTTAAAATTATTTCTGTTACTTATTAAGATCTTTGGACTATTTGCGTCTATTGTATACTGTCTTCATTATCCAACTAGATGACAACATTGCTGAGAACTTATTTATTTATTTAAAAAATGCGCCTAAATGTAGGCAACACTTTGCTTGTTTCGTTGAATACAATAAAAAAGTTTTGCTTACATTTAGTTTTGAGTTAAACAAGAGTAATTTAGGTTTAAGTTTGAGTTTAGATTTCAATAAGCGTTAAACCCCGTAAATTAGAATATAATGATCAATTAAGTGTAAAATATAGGCGCAAATATTAATAACAACAAAAAATGTTGCCTACCTTTAGGATTCAATTAAAGGGGTTACTTAGATTTCTCTTTTTTTTCTCTTTCTTGCAAAGTAATATTGTATATTTCCCTTAAATATTTTAATGCGGTCGTGGTATTCCATTATTCATAATTGTATAATATTCGAGAAGACAAGTATTTGTACGATCCTAAATATGAATACGTTGAAATTCTTCTTAAATGCGTTATAATATCCGGTAAACAATTATCAGCAGCGCAGAGCTAACTTCTAATGGTTTCTTCTCTGTGTTTGCGCCTGTGAAGGCCCTGTAGGTCCATTAATGAAGGACAAAAGGCGCATACACTGTGTCATAAAAATACACGGACATTGTAAATTAAACGAAAAATATTCAATTATTCATCAATATTTATTTTTTCGCCTTCAAAGTAATCTCCAACAGATGTAATCCACTTATGCCAACGATTTTCCAGCCCTTGAAACACTTTTCATAAGTACTTTATCAGGTAGCCTTCAGTGCCTTCAGCGAATTTTGTTTCATCTCTTCAATTGACTGAAAACGTGCTCCACGGCCTCAATACGGCCAAATTGAACTCTTTATTGACCAGCTGTCCCTCCGAAGCAAATTTTTGATGAGCAAAACCACGATTATCGAAAAACAATGAGCATCACCTTGAGTTTTAGCTGCTTTGGTTTGTTTTTTTTCTTGGTTTCGGCTCGTTTGTTTTGCTCCATTCCGATGATTCTTGACTTGTTTGCTTGTTATATGCTCATAAACTCATGTCCCATCGCTAGTTATAATGCTCCCTATGAATGTGGGATCGAAATTCGCACGATCAAGCATGTCCAAAGAGACTTTTTTTACGGTACTCTTTTTGAAAAAAATCAGCTTTACTGGGGCGAGTCGAGCAAAAAGATTATCAAGATTATCAAATGAAAAATTTTTTGATTCAAGCACTTGATTGCGAACGTTTACCTTATATGATAGGTAGATGCTCTGGTGGTTCGATATTGACAGTTCTGTGAAATGAGTAGCTTCTTGAAGAGAAAAAGTCATGTGTAAAATTTCATATCGATATCTCAAAAACTGAGGCTGCAAAAACAGACGGGCAGGTCTAAATGACTCAGCTTGTTATGCTGATCATTTATATACATACATATACTTCAAAGAGTCCCCGACGTTGCCTTCTGAGTGTGACAAAGTTCGTGGCAAACTTATTATACCTTGTTCAGAGTATACAAAAATTGTTGTTGGTCTTTCTTTATTGCCATTGCCTGAGGAAAATTTCTGCTACATGTGGCTCATATATACATACAAACATATTAGCTGTAAATTCGAAATACCACATTAAATTTAATTAATTCTACCCACAACTTCAAAGGACAACAACAAATTATGGCAAGCAGGCAAAGATTACCACAAATTTTCACGCGTGTTGCACGCAATTAAAACGAGATTAAACAGCAACAACAGCGCATTCCCACTCGCTACGCCGCTCCATAATTTCATACTCCTTTCATTTCCTTGCACTTGGCCATTTTTCACATAGTTGCAGTTGCAATTGCAATTGCAAGCACTCAGCTGCCGCTGCCACTGCTACCACCGCTGTTGCTGCCACTGCAAATGCCATTTACACTGCCACACATGCAGCTTCATGCCCTTTGCTCGACTGCTTTTCACTGCCGAATTACTGACATTCGCCAGAATTTTCCGCATTCGCCATTTTCATCATTTTGTGCGCATTCCGCGCGCTTGCAACAAAGCAAAGGCAGGCAATGAAGTGCCACACACAGGCATAAGCGTGTAGCAGTAATAAGGTGAACGAAGCGTGTGCAACAAAGAGCAGATGTTGCAACATAAAGAAAAGTGTGGCAGGGCGGCAGCGGTGTGGCAATGCAGCGCAGGCAGTTGCAATTGAGGCATGCCACTTGCTGCTGCAACAGCTGTCTGGGAAATTTCACTTGCCGACTGTGGTTGCTGCCGCACGACGCAAAGTGCTACAAATCAAGAATATCTACTGTTGCGACTTACTCCACTTCCTCCTCTTGCTCCTCACTTTGTGCTCTTTACCCGTTGTGCTTGAAAGAAATGCTCAAGCACGCGCGCACTCACTCAATCATCGCAATCCAACGACGTGGCAACATACTCGCATCTGCAGCAATAAAAGCGCGCTGTTGCTGTTGCATGCCACATTTAAAGCAATGCATTGCGTGTGGCAGCAATTGTTGTTGTTGCGAATGTTGTTTTGTTGTTGCTTTAATATTGCCTGCAGCTTGATTAATAATTTGCTTGTATTCTTTTAATTACGACTGAATGTTTTTCCGCTGCGCTGATTAATTGTTGCACAGCCGTCGTGTTGCCGCCGGGCAGAATTAGAGTAGAGTCTGTTTACTGATTTCAAACAAAGGCAAGTAAGTGGGCCATTTGTGCCTAATGATGTCATCGCATTACTTGATGTTATGATATTTTCGATTAAAGAACACAAAAGAATGGTAACTTCGCCTACACCGAAGATATAAGTTAGGTTAGGTTAGCCTGGTTTGGTAATGAGCCATGCATAGATCAGTTTTGGTCAATAGACATCAGATAGAGCGCCGTTTGCTAATTTATGAGGTGTCGTCAACCTTTAGGACTTCACTACACTTGATGCGAATTTAAGTTTGCTCTGTGGCCTCTTTTAGTATCTCCGTGGGATCCACAAATGCTTGAAGTGCTGCCTTATCAATAAGTTATAAGAATAAGGGAACATGAAACACAGTTTCTCTGGTGCCTTGTTCTTGACAGTTCCTGCAGTCGACTTAATCTTTTGATCTTTCATTCTATTGATCTCTGATCTCGTCCTCATTCTGCAGACGTGTGCCGCCACCAGACTGTGACCATTGAGTATTCCATTCATCTACCCCCTTCTATCGAGTGCCAGTAGGATCTTTTATATTTCTTATCTACCGCTTTACTCATTTACTTTTGCGGATTTGCACCCAGGGAGGTCATTCCATTACGTTTTGATCTTCCTTACCATGTTCCTGTTCAGATCGTCTTATAGACAATGCATGGGTTTACTAATGTCGATAGCGGTTCAGGGAGATAGCCGTACACTACTCTTGGCAATCTTATCTACCTTTTCATTGCTCTTAAAGCATTTGTGAATAGACACCTAGTAGAAGTGAAGTGTCTGTTTGCAGGCGAAACTCCCCACTATTGTTCTGCTTCCCAAAATACTTCTACTCGATTACTCTTTCGATAAATAGTCCAGCTAGATGTAGCTTCACTGTTTTTTCAATTGCGAATACCTCTGCTTGAATTATATTGCAGTGGTCAGGTAGCTTAAAAGCCTTATGGATCATGTAGTCGGTGTTTGCCAAATCGCCATTACCCACCGAGTTATACCCAAAGTTTTTATATGTAAATTCTCTTGCAGCCAATAGTTTTCCCCCCGATTTTGGCGTGCAGTTTTCTGCTATAAGTGGCAGGTTTAGAACCGCCTTTGGAACAGTTCTTAGAGCTCCCGTTATGCACAGCTCAACGAGGCGCTGAACCCTTTCCATTGGGTTCCGGAAGGTTGACTACTACACCGTAAGACATAAATTGTCTTTGTAAGAGCGCATGAGGGAAAAAGCCTCCAGATTGTGCCGAGGATCTGTCTTCATGCGTACAAGGCATTGCTGGCGTTTCTTACTCTTTCTTTCACATCGTGCTTCCACAGCCGTTCGCTGTTCAAGATTACCTCAATATACTTGGTGCGGTCCTTGAGTGAGATTTGTATCCCTTTGTCAAAGGGAGTTCTACAATTCACAAATATAAACTTCTACTCAAGAACTTGATGTTGATCGTTCAGTTTGTATGGCAGCTTTTGCTATATGGCCCGATATTTGGCGGTTCCGACAATTCAGCATTTTCTTGGGGGAAAGCCCCATGTACACAATTTCAGAATTTCCTTACAAACTTCGAGCCAAACTTAATAAACCTTTTGCAGGGTATAAAAATTAAATCTAATTTAAACTTAACATCTTCAAATCGAAATTCGATGTTAAGACTTACTTGACCCTCTCCCAAAAAGTATTTTGGAGGGAAGCAAAGCGTATAAATATTTATTATATTGCGTCATATAGGTTAGGTTATATTTGAGGCTGGTTTCCGCGACGGATCGCTCGTCACAGTTCTTTGTGTTACTATAATAAGTATCAATTTCTACCATAAGCAACAAGTCATAAGCTTCAAATGTGGTTTGAAAGTGATTTCGGTCTTTCACCAGATTTCGGTTTTTTACCAGATAGCTGTTAAAATTTTCCAATAGCTAAATTTTTTGCTCAAGAATAAATCCAACTCCAATTTTCTCAGCTGAGTTCGATCAGCTTATAATCAATCTAATATGTGGGTGTATGTCTTCGCTAAATTATTAGCAAATTTCTCATCCCAAACGTGATATTTTTGTGAAATGAATGTAACCCATTTTTACATGTTCTAAAAACGTGTCGTTATTAATATTGTTAGTAATAGGAAAGTGGTTCCGAGAAAGTAAATATATTTGAAGGTTTTTCTGTAATGGTGGTGGTCAGTTGACCATGTTGGAATCATTCCGTTGCTTAAAAATATCACAGGTATACAGTTTTTTTGAATTTTAAGTAGTAACTCTAAGTTTCAATTAGTCATCTCTTAAAAGTCGAAAAACCGCAAGTTTTTTTTATTTTATACGAGTATCACATTATTGTTACAGAGAATTAGACTTAAGACTTCAATTGTTTTAAACTTATGACTGATGACCACAGAGAGTGTATTAACAGTGAGTCATGAGCCGTTTGGTGTGTAAACGGTGATATTGTCCACTGAATGATTATTTCAAACAATCAAAATACGGAATAGAAATAAGAAGAAAATAGTTCCAATTTTAATCTGAAAGAAAAACAAGAATTTGGGTTAAACACAAACAAATCATAACGTTGTTAAGAATCTTGAATGTCTTCAGGAAAATGATATTTTTATATAATATAATTATAATCAAGTAATTTGAATAAAACCGCCGTTATTTATTCCGCATTTCACACTCTCAAAAAGCGCTTAACACTAAATAAAATCGCTCTAATTCCTAGCAAGTTATATTTACAATTCTTTCAACGAAAGGAAATGAACAACTAGGACAAGTGTACAAATTTACGAGTTTTCAAAGTGTCCCCTCGATTTACAAGCCATAAAGTAGTGCCACAAACTTGAAATGAACTAAGGTAACACACATCCACCAATACTGCGTCTCCTACTTATAAAGAAATTTAAATAAGAATGCCATTAAGAATGGGAATAAAATGAAGAGCACTCAACCAAACTCCAGACTGCCAGAGTTAGCCATATATTTACATGAGCATGTGTGTTGGCAGGTGATTTATTTGCGATAAAAGCAAACTTGACCTCAACAAAAATTTATTAAGAAATCAACACTTCTAACCACAGCTGTGCTTATTCCGACTTTTTATACTTATAGACATGAATGCTGGGTACACGACTGGAAAAATTTGTAGAAGTGGAAATATTTCTAGTCCAGCACTGCTCTTTTTTGTACTAATTAAAAATGATTTATTAATCAATCTCTAGCCGTTGATAAATATTAACTGTTCACTTGACAGGTATTGAGTATTTGTACCTGAATTCATAGTCAATGACTAAAGCACTTGGACCAGGTGTATGTTTGTCTTACTCGTTGCGGAATTCGGAAATTAAATCGTTACAATGTGCCTCTTTATGGTAAATTCTCCTAAATCTACAACGATCTGAAAAAATACATCCCTGTACTCACATGACAAAACTAAAATATAGAGAAATCATTCCTATAATAGTGGGTTTTTAATTAATCTATGAAGCTTATAAGACTTCTGCCTTATTGTATAGTTTACTACAACTTTCGCTTGATTTCTGGTTCTGGTTCTGGAAGCTTAGAAAATTGATCATTGTATAGTTTACCACAACTCTCCCTTAATATTATATTTGGTTCAGGATCTATATAATTATTTTCGTAAGCATATAGTTATTAAAAGGTCCTCGATATCACTTTCATATAAAGTTTTTAATCTTTCTGACGTTTTGTCAAAAATGTTCATCAAAATTGTCTTTGGTGTCAGTGGATGATCCACAGATAACGCCCTTGGCAAGTTATTAGAATAAATTGATGCTAACGATTTGAATTATAATTATTTTCCATATATAAACAATTATATTCATTTCAAGAAGGCTTCGCAAAACCAGTGTTGCAAGGCAACTGTAAAAAATAATACTTTGTATTGTAAAATACTAGTTTTTCGAAACTTCCTACGAAAGAAAATGCCCAATTATTTTTTGTTTTACAAATTTTTATCTATCAGTTTTTCTCTACTCCTTTGACTCCACAAATATCGGGAAGTAATGTTATTTATAGCAAATGCTCGCATACTTTAAGCAGATATCTGTCCAACTAACTTTCTAAGCGTACATTTTCGAGAGGAGTTTGTGGAGTTTAGTACAAAATTAGTACTGAATGTAATAACTGCGTGAATTATAATATTTTAAAACCATTCAAAAGAGTTTTAGTACCAATTCTAACCTAAAAAAAAAGAAGTGGACTTCTGAAATATATGGTTTATTATAATTCTTCATATTTTTTAGTATTTGATAGAACTACGACGAAAAACATGCTAATATTTCCAGTTTTCAGCAATATTTTTAGATTTTGAAAATGAAACTTCGTTTCAGTAAAATATTTGGTACTAAATATTTTAGAGTTACTGAAGACAATCTAATGACCATTTAGACCTTAAATAGGCGTAGTGAGGTGGAGAACCCTTAATATTTATCTCTAAATATGTGTAAAAATTAGTACTAACTCTAAATTGAAAACCGAACTGTTCGATATGAGTTATTTAGTACAAATTTTGATTCATCAACGATTCCTCATGTTAGAAAACGTGACAAATCTTTATAAAACTTTTATATTAGTTTAAAAAAGGCCGAAAATTAGAACTTTTTCGAAGTCGTATTAATTTTCTTCAAAGTTTTAGTACTAGTTAAATATGAATGATAGTAAAATTTCTGGAAATGGCACCAAATCTTTTTTACTTGTTAAAAAATCACCGAAATTTCGAAAAATTGAGCGATATTGAAGTTATCCAGACATTTCTTGAAGTAGCTACAAATTTTTAGTACTAGATAAAAATCACCGAAGTTTCGAAATTTAGTACTTTTTACTGTTATTAGTACTAAAATTGAGCGATATTTAAATTTTTCGAACATTTCTGCAAGTTACACAAAATTTTTAGCACTCGTTAAAAATCACTGTAATTTCGAAATTTAGCACTCTCTACTATAATTAGTACTAAAATTGACCGATATTGAAATTTTCCGGACATTTCTGGAAGTTGCAAAATTTTTAGTACTAGCGAAAAATCAGTGAAATTTCGAAATTTAGTACTCACTACTGTCAGTACTATTGAATTAAATTGATAGTACTAAAATTTTTAAGAAAATTAGTACGACTTCGAAAAAGTTCTAATTTTGATTTTAGTACTACCTAATTTCCTGTATCTGTTGGTTAAGAAATAATGTTAAATACGAGTATAGTTAAAAATATTTACTACCAATTGAAAGTGCACGAAATTTCGAAATCGATTTTAGTACTTCTTAATATTCACTATCTTTTGGGTAAGCAATAACAACAAGTATGGTCCCGAAAAAGTACTAAATTCGCTCTACATTGCTGATAGCTGCATCAAATTTTTAGTACTAGTTAAAAATCGCCGAAATTGCAAAATTTAGTTTTCACTACTATTATTAGTAGTAAAATCGATATTAGTACTACGTAATTTCCAGTATTTTAGAACCAATAAAAATGTTTGAAATTTCGAAATTTAGTACTCTTTACTGTTATTAGTACTAAAATCGACTTTGGTAATTCTTAATATTCACTAACTTGAAGACAAGCAATAACAACAAATATGGTTCCAAAAAAGTACTAAATTCACCATAACCTCATTTGTTCTGAACTAGCTGTTCTTTCTACAAGGAATCGGATTTGCATACTTGTGAACTTTTAGAACCGTATACACACTAGCGCATGCATATATGCATATCTAAAGCGGATGAACATTAAAGGAGAATGCCTGATTGAAAAAGTAAATAAATAAAACTTTGAATGGCCGCTTTGCCTGGCCGAATGACCCATAAACAACGCAGAAATAAAGCAATAAAAGCGAAAATGAAAATTATAGTAAACAACACGGAGCAATTGAAAAACATGATGCTTTTTATTATGCGCGCACAGTCAACAACAACAACAAAATAAAACTATCACAACAACAACAACAACATATAAACAATAGTGGAGCACGCTCTTGGCGCTAACAAAGTGGAAGAGTGTGAAAAAAGTACGAAAGCAACAATTTCAATATTCAAGTGGAGACATGTGTGTGTGTTTGTGTAAGATATACGTGTGTATATATGAGACATGTATGTGTGTAAGGGATTTTTGTATGTAAGTGTTATATATGTATGTGCGTATAAATTGCGGAAAGCCATGTGCGGCGAACACTCAAGAATTAAATTACAATAAAAATGAAAAACACCTTTGTAGTTGTGTTGGTGTGTGCGTGTGCGGCGCGTTCACTACATTGAATCGAAGGGCGTTTCGAGTACCACAAAGTGGAGGTGGCAGGTGGCGCGTAGTGCCAGCGGAAGCTGCATTTGAAAACAACTGTAAAACCAGCAAACGAATTGAGCCCTAAAGTTTCGAGTGGAAAATCCACAGGTCGACCATTGAAAGGTGGCCACAATACCAATTGAGGAATTCGCATAAAAACCGAGGGTGACGCTTGACAAAGCCGAAAATTCAGCATAACGGTATACATAGAGTACATGCTGTATGCATTGCACTGAGTGGTAAAGTGCTCGTGTCACGTCGCGCGTTGAAATAAAAGTTGAAATCGCAAAGTGGAGAGCAGAATGAAAACCAATTACATAAATGCCAACTGCAACGGGAAATGTGAAAGCGTTCTCTACAGCAACGCGCACAACTAAAATGGAAATTACAACAACAGCACGCGTTACTTAGTTTCTGCGTTTATGTGTGTGTGTGTGTAGCTGGCTTTGTGGAGCGTTTATTTTCGGTTTCGTTAAATGTTTATTTATGCTTGCTGCCATGAAAAATCACTTCAACAACATTTCAGCTGGTCAAGTTGTTAATGTGTCAACAGGAAATCGCTGCCGAAAGCTATTCGGCAACTAAAAGCAAAAAGGAAGTATAAAATAAATGGCGTAAGGTGGCACATAAAATAAATATACAAAGCGTTTAAATGCATATGCGAACACACATGTCGGTTACATGAAACCATAAACAGTCGATGTAAATATGTATGCACGAAAAATTTCCCAAGCACGCGCCGGAAACCAACACACATGCGTTGGGTTGCAGTTTGGGTAACGCACAGTGGGTGTGTTTCGAGCAAAATGTTAATAAAAACAAAGCAAAGAAATATGTTAACTTCAGTAGCACTGAAGCTATAATACACTTCACAGTTTCAAGTTTTGTTATAAGAACTTTGCTATAAGAACTTTGTTATAAGAACTTCGTTATGAGAACTTGATATTGATCGGTCAGTTTGTATGACAGTTGTCCGATCTGAATAATTTCTGCGTAAATTGTATCCGTGCTCTGGATAATAATTCATGCAAAATTTCGTGCAGATAATTCATCAAATAAAATAGTTTTCCATATAAGGACTGTATTTTGAACGATCAGTTTGTATGGCAGCTATATGCTATAGTTGCCCGATCTGAACAATTTCTGCTTAAATTATACCGTTGCTTTGTATAATAATTCATGCAAAATTTCGTGCAGATAATTCATCAAATAAAATAGTTTTCCATATAAGGACTGTATTTTGAACTGTTTTGGATAATAATGCACAATTTCATCAATAAATGTAGCGCTGTTTTGTAATAATCCATGCCAAATTTCGTGAAGATATCTTTTCAAATAAATGCGATTTCCATACAAGAACTTAATTTTGATCGGTAAATTTGTATGACAGCTATATGCTATAGTCGTCGGATCCGAAAAATATATTCGGTTATCGTAGCATTGCCTTAAATAATAATTCATGCCAAATTTCGTGAAGATAATACATCAAATAAAAGAGTTTTTCATACAATGACTTCATTCCGATCCTTCAGTTTCTATGGCAGTTATATAGCATAGTGGTACGATACCGGCGATTCCAACAAATGAGTAAGTTTTTTGAGACAAAAGAACGTGCGAAAAATTTCAGATCGATAACTCAAAAACTAAAGGACTACTTTCCGTATATACAGACAGAGGGACAGACAGACAGATAGATCTATCGACTCAGCTGATGCCAAACTATTAAGTGGGTGCATAAGAACCTCTACACGACAGCTGGTTCTTCTTTTCCGAAACTGGCCACGATTTTATTCGACCAAGAGCTGCAATTTCGGCGATCTACCCCATTTGGATCGGTAAGTTTTAGGTAGTCGACTGGATGTCGTGAAACGCAGACGAAGAGGCTTCAGCTGTATTAAAATACTACACACCGATTGATTACAAGTACCCTCTTGTTGTCTCCTGTTGAACATTTACATAACGAGACTCATGCTTCCAGTCAAGAAGCATAATGCATTCCTCTCCAAGTTGTTTTTGCTGGGAAGTTGCTATACCTGCAGTCGTCTTCTTGAAGCGGAGTTGCCTACTATGAATATCAGGAGGTCTTTCTTTGATTACGTCGTCGAATCGAACAGTACACAAACCAGACTTCGGACGCAACAAACTTTAGACACGCACTGAACGCCATTCATAGTACAGTTATCAATATCCTCACCGACTCTGTCTCAGAGTATGGCGTACCTAGATTCAAAACACGTAATCTTTACAAAACCAATGAACCCCATTTATCTGACATCTTGAACAACTTGTTCCCTAAGTTTCGATCCCGTCGAAATAGTATGTTTCCTGGACGCACCGTTAGAACAAGAAAATATTTGCTCCTCTCTTAAAAGAAAATGAGCTCTATTGACTCAGTAACGCCTCAAAGGCGCTCACAGTGTTCGAGATTATCGTTATCTAACTTTCATATATCCAGCTTTTCTGCGAAAATCAAAATTTTTTAGATTTTTTTAATAATACTGAGATCTATTTCTCATATTTGTGGAAAATCAAAATTTTTTTAGAATCTTTAAATAATTGAAGCTTTCGAATGAATTTTTCGTCAAAATAAAATTTCGCAAAATTTATTTTTTTTTACATTGAAATCACTAAGGATAAAATGTTAATCAAAAGAAATAAAAAAAAAAATGTTACTATTTTTTTGTCGACACCGACCCACTGTGCTTTGTATATGTCACAATATTTTGAGCACGTGGCAAGCTACTTTATGCAGCTACATATTTGGGCAGCGTTGGGTCAAGGTTAACTGCCGCAGCAGCACATGTGCAACAACAACACCACAACACAAACGGAGGACAACACGAATTCATGGTTTGTTTACTGATCTTACTCACACCGCCGCACTCAGACTTTACAGCATTACTTCGCCATGCTTTCACGCAGCTTATTTTCTCTTTGCACGTATGGGTGAGTGTACGAGCGCCTCACCGTGTCATTTGTACAAACATCGCAGATTTTAGCACCGGAAATGGAAAATACATCGGAGTGGTGGTCACGACTAGCTGAAACCGCACACCACTCACTTGCGTGCGTGTGTGTGTGTAATTATGTGTGGTTGCCTGTAGAAGACGCGAAATGGAACACTAAGTGGCTGCTTTTAGACTACTGCACGGTTATGGCGCTTGTGCAACCATGGGTGTCCACCGCCGCAGGCGCACACACACTCTTTCATACTCCTCTGCGGCTACAATGAATATTTCACATTCGCTCTTGAATGTTGCACTGATTCCTCTGCAATTATTACGAAACAATGGCCACTTTTCGCTCGTTGGCTCTCGCTCTCCCATCGGACAGCTTAATCACACAGTGCAGTTGTTGTTATTGTTGTGCGCCACTTGTGGGTTGTGTGCGGCTTAAGCGCTTCGGAGTGTCTGTGTGCGCCACGTGTGTTTGTGCGTGCCTTTGTGGCAGGTGCATGGCAGGCATTTTGCGGGCACCTCAGTGTCGCTGTGCGGTTATTAATTGTTTGTTGCATGAAACGTGTTCATAATGCGGAGTTGTTGCATTTTAATCGCTTTGAAAACCGTTACAATATTTATTGGCGGTATTTCAAAAGTGTCAGCGTGGAAAGTAAATATGTCTGTTGGCGGTTAGCTGAAATAAATTGAATTTCGTGGCATGCGAATGCATTTTTTGTTCTAATGAATGTGAATTTAATATGAATGTGTATGAAAATATATATGTAAATGTGTTTATTTTGTTTAAATTCTATGGAAAAGTTGATAGAGATGAAAGCTGCAGAGTGAACCCACATTTATTTCTATTTGTTCAGCAGTTTTATGAAATTATGTTTTATGAATTTTTTAAAATTATATTTTGCTGCGAAGAATTTTTTATCGGTATTCAAAGAGTATAAGAAATAAATTTTTAAGTGTTTTGTTTAAGAGTTGAACCTTATTTTATCACTTAATTTAGGTATTATATCTGGTATGCTAAGCATGACTCCATACACACCAAGTTTTCCAATAGAGATGATTTGATTCCTAAGTGTCATTTCGGACATTTTTAACACAATAAAGAGCTTTTCCTTCTCTTTTTTATCTTGTTTCTTTCTCCCTCACTTCTTCATTTTCTCTCTCTCTCTATCTATATCCCTATATCTCTATCTCGATCTCTCTATTCTTCTCTTTCTCCTCTTTATAAGTATATATCTATTTCAGTCTTTTTTTTTTATCTCTATCAATCTTCCTCTAGTCTTTGTTTTTAACAATCTCTCTCTATCAATCTCTCTCTCACTCTCTTTCTATCGATTCATCTATTTTTCTCTCTCTATCTCATGTAAGCCCATAGATATTTTTGATCGATTCGAACTCCTACGCAGTTAATGAATTAGTAAAAAGACAAGCAAGCTTTTGACCCTCAATACGGTCTGAAGCTCCGAGATTACTACGCGGCGTACCAAAATAAAACTATGCCACTCCAAACATAAGTTCACACTTATAACGCTACGAAACATGGAATCTTGTTGCATCTGGCACTTTTCAAACCGATGAAAATGGTGCCACTGTCTCTAAGCCTTTGCGGTCACGCACAAATCAAACAGTCTCTCTGAGCTGAAATTTTCAAAAGAAAATGGTGGACATGTTCTGAGACGATATCCAGACACAATCGCTCGGAGCGCTATCGACTGGAATCCACAAGGCAGTTGGCAGAAAGGTCTGCCCGCGCTAACCAGGAGAAAGAACTTGGACATCGAAACATCTAAAATGAAAAAAGTTGAAACATTGTGAGAAAAAAGAAGAGATGAACTATTAATTGGAAGAAATAAAAGTATAAGTTCTCCAGCGCGCTTGAATACTGCGAGAAGAGTTTGGCGATGCGATTGACCTCAAAAAGTTGTCATTTAACACCATTACACTACCTCTTGTGGGTATATTTGGGTGTATTTGAAGTCATTGGTCTTTAGCAATAGCCCAGACACTCTTCAAGTTTTAGAATGCAATATTGAACGTGCTACTCATGACTTACGGGTTGAGTTAGTGGAAAAAGTACTCGGAAATTTGGTTCATCGAACTCGTTCCTACAAAAAAAATGTCGGGAAGGCCATTTGAGTGATAACTTAATGATATTGATTGCACTTCGAAAAAAACATTTTAATTTCCTTAAACCTGTTTTGTTTATGTTTTGAAAAGAATCATATCACTCTTATTGTAAAACCCTCTACTTGTTTGGTAATGTTCGAAGGAATAAGATTTTCGATAATAACTAGTTTTTTTAAGGCACTTTAAATTTAAATTTTTTCACCTAAAAAAATACAGTTTTTAGAATGAATCTTGGTTATAATAAGTTTTTGGTTTTTGAATTTGATTTCAGCAGAAAAATCTTCATCGACAGACACCTTTTTCGTCTTTTCTTTTTGGTGATCTACTAGGCTATCAGGGGAATCCAAATTTTTTTATTTTTTCCATCGCCGCTTATTGAAGTACATTAAATTTTAAAAGTATATTAAATTTTTTATATTTATTAATTAAAATGCCTATTCTAAAACATTATTCTCGGTAAACATCGCTTAACCCCTTCGCATTAACATAAGACTGTTTTAACTAAGACAACAACCTGATTTTAATGTAATTTTCTTTAACATTTAATTATACTTATTAAAAGACGAAATTACGGTCTTCTCTATATCATCTATATCTATAACTATATATACTTATATAAATCTGAACAATCGCTTATCTTTGAGATCTATAATAAGTTGTCTGATCTGCCTCGTTCCGACAAATAACATATGTCAAAATACTTCTATGTATTAAATTTCATTCAGAAATCCCGCAAATTTACGAATAAATTTCATTATTATCAAAAGCAAAACTTTGCCTTGAAATCGTTGGCTCGAAATCGGTTTTCGATCCATACTTTCTTAGGCAAACTTCTTTAGCATGATCCATAGAATATTTTCCGCATATGCGATTTTTCTGTTTTTCGGCGCGCTACAAATCGAACCCCTCTAAAAAGCATCAACTTAATAGATTTTGCCTTTCAAGTACATGAAGGCTTTTTATGAACATTATTGGGTCTTAAATTAGTTTCTTCAACGCTGTTATCATGTATGGTAGCACATTATCCTTGTTAATACTACTTTTCTTAATAGCATGATAACAGCGCCATCCAGCGGCTTTAAACTTAACTTTTCCTCGATATGTGCTGTTACATATTTCATATGTGTAGGTGCATATTATTATAAAGAAAATTGTATTGTTTATTGAAAAAAATCTGACATTATGCATAAATACAGTTGAGTATATTTCAGTGTTTATTTATTTAATAAATAAAGTGCTAATTTAATTATATTTTGCAATTTGACTTAGTTAATGTAAATAAGTGGTTTTGGTAACCATGTAATTATATAAATTAGTTGTAGTAAAATTTTGCTAGTTATTTCTTTTACTGCAGTCAAATGTTGATTTACATACATACTCCCATATATATCTATTTGCATACATTTGTTCAAGTATTTGCAAAATTATTCGACTGCACTTGCTTTGCTGTTTATTTGTTGGCTTCAAGTATGAGTTATGCATGTCAGAACTACTAACATTTAAACATAGATATATCTACATATGTAAACAAGTATGTACATATATACTCACTATATTATTCAAGCTGTAGTTACTCTTGCTTATCCGAGTAAGGTAATCACATCAGCCACTTCGAGTCAATTAGTTTCAATTACGGCACACATGTCAGAAAATGACACTCAACTTAGAGTGTCAGTACGCAGATAAAGTGGTAAAAAAAATAGTAAATTGAAAATAGACTCCATCTTGCAATAGATACATTGGATGTTGAAAACTGAAAATGAAAATTATTAAGAAAATATTTTCTTATGTTTTGGAGGAGAAAAAAATTACTTTTTAAGAAAAAAAAAATATTTTTGGTTTGAAATTGATGTGCGAAGCGTTTTTATGGAATTCTTAGTTACATACATATGTATACATATACTTATTTATCTATTCTGCATACATTTTAAGCCTAGAACTCTGCATATTCACAGCATTTCTGCAAGCTTGTTGCTTTTTGCAGTTGTTGCTCTTGTTCGAAATTGCAATTGCGCAATAGCACACATCTGTCGATTCTAACACAAACTGGCATCAATTATCGCTTCAGTGCGAAATGTCTTAGTGTGTGTGTGTGAAAATTATGCAATGTGCAAATTTATGCGTTTGACTGCAAGGCGAGTGCCCAAGTGTGAATGACCAGGTGCCTACTTGAAGTGCTTGTACAATGGCAGAAATACAAAGGAATGGAGGCTGTACGAAAATGTCAAATAATTGTTGTTCGTAATTCCATGAAGCTCAATTCTTGATAGAAGATTATTTTGAATATATCATATCTCACCAATAGCTCACAATATATCGTCACCCAAAATGCAAAATAACGTATTATCACTTTTCATAAGTTTACGAAAGGAAAAACCATAAAAAAGTCATATTGAAATAAAATTCGAGTTTTGGTTATAAAATGGTTATAAATTGGTTAAATATCGGTTACATATTGGTTATAAATTGGTTAAATATCGGTTACATATTGGTTATATATTGGTTATGTCTGACAGCGGGTGGTTGAAATTTTATGATACATACATATATGCAATATGGCGTAGTAAGCAATGAAAAACTCAATTTCCATTCTTTGATGATACGTAGTTTTGCATTTCAGGTGACGATATGTATAGAAGTACATACATATACCACATGTATATATGTACGTATATATATATATTAGGGTGGGTAAAAAAACGAGTATTTTTTCGATTGATGCTTTGCAAAATAGATACTCAGACACCTCTACGGCAATTTCTCCTAGTATAACCTCTTAAATGCAATGTTAAGTCTCTTCACTTCAGAGTTTTATATTTTTTTTCTTATTTTCAGCTAGAAATTTCATATCTCACTTACAACTACCCGAAAAAATAACTGGTTTCATAGATTTTGTAATAAATTTAATTTCTCGCGTCTTCTCTGCAAGCAGCTTGACATTCTCTCCTACTAAATATACATATGTATTTAATAAATAGACGAAGGAGTACAAACTGGATGTTAATATCATCTTAAGGATGTGGCGTTAAAACTTCGACTGTCAACAACTCGAAGATTTTCGGAGTTATATTCGAAAGATTTTGCTCCTTCACTCCTGTTGTTGTTGTAGCGGCAGAATTCAGCCGAGTTGACAGTTCTTGAGCGGATAAAAAATACGGGTTCGACCCGACTGTCGTGGGAAAGGTTCCTTCACTCCTCATACGATGTGCTCACTGCGAAAGTACAGACTCGCAAGAAAATCCTCAAGAGGCCAGCCGGTAACAGATGGGGAAGATCAAAGACTCGATCTTGATTGATCGGCCGATCATGAACGTAGTGAAACGTCGACTAAGAAACTTCAGACGTTTCAAAATACTGCACTCTGAAAGATTGCAGTACGCCGATGTCTCCGGTTGGATATTTACACAGTGAGGCTCGCATGCTTCCGGTCAAGGAACATAATGAACTTCTGGGAATATCAAGAGGTCTTTCTTTGATTACTTCGACAACATCGAACAATGCGTCGATCAGATTTCGAACGCAATAAACTTTATCAACGTACTGACCGCAATTCACAGTGAAGCCATCTACATCTTCACCGACTACCACTCAGTGAATGCCGTACTTGAAGTCAAAACATCACCCATTGAAGACGAAGAGCTCGTCTTACCCCGATAATCTATAGTGACCCTTGCTCAGCATCGTTTTGGATACTGTAGCAGGTTAAACTCCTACTTATCTAGCATCGACCCCGACATATCCAAAACATACATATATATTCAGGGTCCGCGCATTAGTCTAAAGACCTTTTTGTGTGTCCAATGACCCGCACTCATCTAACGTCCCTCTCCTTATGATTCGACCCCGTCGAAACATCAACATTCCTGGACCTATCGTTAGATGATTTCGATGACAACCAACCCGAACCTTACCACCCAGGCAGGGACTAGGTAACCTCAACAACAACAATAATCAGTATTTTTTTTAAATAATTTTGGACTGACTACATTTGCACTTCGAAATTTTATTGAACATTTTTCAACTGTCAAACCCGTGCTTCATTGTTTCCGCAGTGTGACGTCATCATAGCAGTCGCTAATAGTTTTGTACTAATTAAATTCAATTAAATTGACAATAACAAATAGCTAACCAATCAGCAAAATCGAAGCCATCAATTCAAAACATATGGTAACAATTACATATGTACTTCTGTATATATATGTATATATTCCATATGTATATAGATGTCTGTATATATATTTAGTTACTTAAGTATATGACTTCATACTCGCATTTAGTGTAATGTTAATGACTTTGCGCTGCGTAAAGCGGCACAGTGTTGCAATTGAGGGTAGTAGGTCAGCGTTGACCGTACAGTGCATTAAAATGCATCCAAGTGTGCGTGATAGCTCGTAAACGCAAGCAGAAGCACATAAATTCCTTTGCACTCGGTTGCACTGCGGCTACAATTCAGCTCATTGCACATTTGATTGATATTTTAATTGGAATTATTGATGCGTCGCACAAGCATACAAATGCACATATGTATGTAAATATATTTAAATATAATTATTTAATATTTCTCTTTGATTTGTATGACATTTTATTAAATATTTTCTTGTTTTTCTTGTTCTTTTGCAGATAACAATCATCGAACGCCAAGTATTCGACTTTCTCGGATATATGTGGGCGCCCATTTTGGTCAATTTCTTTCACATAATTTTCATTATTTTGGGATTTTATGGAGCATATCACTTTAGAATAAAATATATAATAACCGTAAGTAGAAATTTTTGAAAGTGAATGATTTTAGTTTTCGTTAGCGAGTACATATTGAATTAAAATTATGGGGTCTGATGCTTAGTGGTGAAAAAAAAAAACGGAAAATCATTATAAATGCATATGGGGTATTCCACACCAAATCGACCACTTTTGAACCCGGAGTGGGCCGATTTTTTTTTTAATTTCTTTTACTTTTTTCATTTTTGAAAATTTGACAATCTTTTTTTTAATAAATAAAAAATATATAAAAAAAATCGGCCCACACCAGGATTAGCAGAGATAGTTTTGTTTGAGGAAAAAACAAAAACAAAAAAATGGCGAACTTCCAAAAATGACGATTTTACTTAAAAAAACCGATTATTTTATGTAATTGATCGTGTTAAATTTTTTTCGTGTATTTTTTCGAAAAGTTCATTCAAAAACAAAATTAAAAAAAAAAGTTCCCCAAAGTCAGTTTCCACAAAAGTTATGGCTATTTGAAAATAAAAAAGCCTGTTTTTGAAAAATTCATAACTTTTTTGAAGTTGGACAAAAAATTTTGAAAAAATTCTCAAAAATGTTTTTCAAAGGGTAGAAAAGGATGGATAAGTTTCAGCAAAATCTAAAGGGGTCGGGTTCAAAAGTGGTCGATTTGGTATGGAATACCCCATATAACATTATCAATTTTACTTTATAAAAAAACGAATACATATTTTTTAAATCGCTTTTTCTTGAGAAATATTTTAAAGGAGTATTCTTTGTAACTTTCCTGTTATACATATATTCCGTCGCAGAGGCTGAATTTCTTCGCTTGAATTTGTATAGTTTTCAAAATTTTGAGCCCATAGTTTATCCACGTACACGGATGGTGTAAGCCATGGTGGCTGTTCATGTACATTGCGCTCTCATAAGATAGATCGCATCGGCGGTTTTGCATCGGCCACTAACTGAAGCATAAGCATAGCGAGATGCTTTGGAAGGGACAGACTTGGACCTAGATAACTCGTAAGCCAACATGCTTTCGATCAAGTCCTTTATAGGTTATGTTTCTAGTTTCTGTCTTAAATAAATTAAATAAATTTTTCAAAAGCTCAAAGGTAGACGAATCCTTAGTAATACATTTCAGCATTTAGAGCTCTCCTTTCAAGCATTGTTTTAACTGTAGATTCTTTTTTATGAATTTTTGTTACTTTTTCTAAATTTTTCAGATCATTTTCGATTTTTTGATCATTTGGAAAGCAGTTTTTTTCTTACAATATATATTTCGCAATTGATCGTGGAAAATTAACAAAACTATGTTAGGTTAGGTTAGGACTGTACTGAGAGTGGTGGTCATAATACTGCTAACGGTTTGTAGACATCTAATCGTTATTAAGAATTCAATGTCGTCCGCATATGCCACCATGTTAGGGGCCTTGCCACCCAAGTTCCTTAGCAGTTTATTCACCACCAATTTCCATATAAGTGGAGATAGCACTCCACCTTGCGGAATACCTCTATAGACTGCTTTGATAATTTTAGCGCCGTTCCGTTTTGTTCTTATCCTTCTGGAGGTCAAGTGGCGTTGTATAGCAGCATCAACTCCTATTGACTGGATATACTATTCAGAATAGATTCCGTAGAGACATTGTTGAACGCTCCAGAAATGTTCAGGAATGCTTTGAGAGCGTATTCCTTAAAGTCAAGAGCCCTTTCAATATTGAATACCAGTTTATGGAGTGCAGTCTCTTCTGATCTGGCTTTCGTATATGCGTGCTGCGCCTAGGACAAGCTTCTGGGGGCATTGATGTTAAGCTTATCGGCCTAAACTCTTTCGAGTTGGTTGGGTTGTATCTACCTGCCTTCGGTATGAAAATTACAATGGCCTCTCTCTATGAGTGGAGCGCATGCTTTTAGCCACGGCTTGGATAGACAGAGCGCATTCTATAGCAATGCTGGAATGATTCCGTCCGTTCTGAGAGATTTGTGTTTGTCAAATAGGCGAATTTACCATTCTAATTTATTCTCCGCAAAGATGTGTTCGGTAAATTAGCAAAAGTAATAAAAATTATTTAATTTCCTATAATATTTCTCAAACATTTTCATATATACAATGTCTTCGTCAATCTTAAATGCACAAAAATCAAATTTAGTATGGGCTAGTTTTGTATAAAATACGAAAAAATACTTTATTCCCAGTTTCTTTACTTAGCGTTTAATTTTAGTGATTTTCATTTAAGTACATACCCTTAAACAATACAGGTCAGTGTATTTTCGTTACATGCCACCAATAATCGATTGACTTTGTGCTTAATAACAGTAATTTTCTCACTCTTTTGTAAGACTTGATTTCAGTGCTCATATAAATGTTTTATAATGTACATATAATATAAATATTTGTACAGAAGTATGTGCATATTTTTGTATATAATTATATTAGTCACATACAACAACACTTACCTGTCAACTTAGCCCAAAATAGTCGAATTTCGTAACACAAATGCAACTCATTTATTATTGACGTCACATTCTAATTTTTTGGGTTGTTGTTGCCACATTTATGCAGTAGGTGTACTATTATAAGGCCTACTCACGCACTTGGTACAATCGTCGTAGCCCAACACCGAACACTTGACTGTAACGCTATTGGTTCTGGGTAGTACTTTGGTTAGTGTGGCGCACGTTTCCGCTTAATAGCCGACAGCTGCTTTAATTTCCAATAACCAAAAATATGAACAAACAAAAAAAATACAAAAACAAAAATAAAAGAACTAAAATACCAAAATAAAAATGCCTAGTATTATAAACATACATATTTATTTCTTTATTATTATTCTACACAAAAGCTTTTTTTGGCTTGGGCTCAATTTGATTGCTTCGACTTTTTGTATCCAAATCAATATTTGGTACAAGAAAATTGAATTCTATTTATATATTATCATAAATTATGCATATGACTTACTGGAAATAACTTGTGCTTTAATTGTTTCGCTGCTGGTACTCGTAGAGTTATAAAAATCAGTGTTCAAGCGGTCGTCAACTTTAAAAACAAAACCTTTTCTATTCTCCAATCGGTCAAAGTTGGCCACTTCTGGGCGACTGCTTCCCTCAGACGGTACAATTAGTGACAGTATAGATCCAAAAAAGTTTAACTGTATCGGTTTACCTCATAGTAGATGATTCCCTGTCAATCCAGCCAAACATTCAGCAAACCTTTCTGAGAGTTAGTCCTGGCTTAGCCGACGTTAGCGCTGGCTCATTGTGATTGGGCCTTGACAATTTTCACTTGAGTTTGACGTAAGTGACCCACTTTTTAGCACCAATAACAGTTCGCTTCAAAATGGATCGATTTGTTTGCGATTAAGCAACGATTCGAAGATGGAAATTGGTTCATTGTTGTTTTTTGCGTTAACTCATTTGGCTCCCAAGACTTGTTATTGTATCCAGCCTTATTTAAATAATGTCAAATTATGTTTTGGGCCATGTACAGCACTAAGACAGTGTGTATAAAATTTTCGATTCTACATAAGTTTTCATTTTCGTAGAATGCCCCACTTCATCCTTCACTTACAGTTTTCAAAAAAATGTGTAAATAATACATTTGATATTCAATATATGTAATATACAAGTATACTATATATACATATTCTTATCAAGAGAATTATCTAAAATTTTTTTATTTTCATATAAATAGTAATGTAAACACAGACAAGCGGCGCAAAGATAATAGAGATAAAATAGTAAACTTCCGTCATCAAATGGTGATAACGAGCTGACAATAAATAACAATTCCCCACATTGTGGTTATCTCTGCTGCAAATATATATCCACAAACCTACATCTGTATGCGTATATAATATTACGATATCCTTCTATATGAATTTGTAAATGTGCAAATCATAAAGAATATCAAAAAAACAAGTAAGGAAGGGCTAAGTTCGGGTGTCACCGAACATTTTATACTCTCGCATGATAAAGTGATAATCGAGATTTCATTATCCGTCATTTACATATTTTTCAAATACCGTATTTGTGTAAAGTTTTATTCCGCTATCATCATTGGTTCGTAATGTATACATACATATGTATATTATACAGAGAAGGCATCAGATGGGATTCAAAATAGCGTTATATTGGAAGAAGGCGTGGTTGTGAACCGATTTCGCCCATATTTCGTACATGTCATCAGCGTATTAAGAAAATATTATTTACCGAATTTCATTGAAATCGGTCTAATAGTTCCTGAGATATGGTTTTTGGTTCATAAGTGGGCGATGCCACGCCCATTTTCAATTTAAAAAAAAGCCTGGGTGTAGCTTCCCTCTGCCATTTCTTCCGTAAAATTTAGTGTTTCTGACGTTTTTTGTTAGTCGGTTAACGCACTTTTAGTGATTTTCAACATAACCTTTGTATGGGAGGTGGGCGTGGTTATTATCCGATTTCTTCCATTTTTGAACTGTATATGGAAATGCCTGAAGGAAACGACTCTGTAGAGTTTGGTTGACATAGCTATAGTAGTTTCCGAGATATGTACAAAAAACTTAGTAGGGGCGGGGCCACGCCCATTTTTCCAAAAAAATTACGTCCAAATATGCCCCTCCCTAATGCGATCCTTTGTGCCAAATTTCACTTTAATATCTTTATTTATGGCTTAGTTATGACACTTTATAGGTTTTCGGTTTCCGCCATTTTGTGGGCGTGGCAGTTGGCCGATTTTGCCCATCTTCGAACTTTTAGAGGAAGCCAGGAAATACGTGTACCAAGTTTCATCATGATATCTCAATTTTTACTCAAGTTACAGCTTGCACGACGGACGGACGGACAGACGGACGGACAGACAGACATCCGGATTTCAACTCTACTCGTCACCCTGATCACTTTGGTATATATAACCCTATATCTGACTCTTTTAGTTTTAACCGTTATGTGAACAAAACTATAATACTCTCCTTAGCAACTTTGTTGCGAGAGTATAATAAATAATATGTAATGTGACTATATAATAAATGAACCAAGCAATCTACTGCACGTGCTTATCAATGTTTATATCTCAATACATATATAAATAAAATGTCACCACAAACACACCGCTTCAAATACGTATGTTTGTTTATTTGTATGCCTGACTGTAGATATGAAACAAACAGCTAGAAAGCGCCCACAACAAATAATCACTGCATAAATAGCAGAAAGCGATGAGGAAAGTTTATATGAACTCGCTTTGAACCCGCAGCTGTGATAAGTTTTGCTTTTGCGGCTTGGTGTGGCCAAGGCTTTTGATTTTGTAAATGCATTTTTCTTATTTACATATGCAAATGCGTACATTCGCCCCGTTTGATAAGCGTGCTTTTTATCTAAGTTTGAGCGAGTTAAGTGAAAGAAAGATGTGTTTATGGCATACGTACATATATGTATGTATATACATAAGTGTGCCATTGACTTGGCTTAGTATTTTTATACCCTAAAGGAGGTATATTATATCTACATATACATTGTGACAAAAGTACCAGGAAATTATAAATATATTGTCCCGCCTTCAAAGTAATATCCAACAGATGTAGTACACTTATGCCAACGATTTTTCCAAACCTCGAAAACACTTTTCATAAGGACCTCTTGGGATGGCCTTCAGCCCCTTTAGCGAATTTTATCTGTTCGATCGACTGAAAACGCGTTCCATGGAGCGGCAATTTCAGTTTGGGGAGCAAAAAGAATCACACAGAGCCAAATCTGGTGAATACGGTGGTTGATCGATGGTAGTTATTGTGTTTTTGGCTTTGAATTCGATCACAATCGTGTGAAATCCATGAATTGTTCCTCCTCAATTCCGGCTCTTTTCAACGGTCGCCTTTATACGTCCAAATAGAATTCCTTATTGACCGTCTGTGCCTCCGGAAAAAATTCGTGATGCACCGAACCACGAATATCGAGAAAAACGATGAGCATCACCTTGATTTTTGAGCGTCTTTGGCGTGTATTTTTTGTTTTCGGCTACTACTATCATTGTATGCAGTTATAACTGTTACATATGTAACATACCAAACTCCAACACGATGGTTTTCACTACGGTGCGCCTAAAAACATACAAAGTCAGTACGGTACCCAATTTATAAAATATTTTTTATTGCCTTCTAGGTTTCAAAGACTAATACAGAATTTTTTGAAGCTTTAGGTGTGACCAAATGTAGGTATACTGGATATGAACCTGCCAAAATTTGCAATATACTGTCTATTGCAGACAGCTTTCATAATATGTTGCCTACATTTCGGAGCGCGTAACAAAATAATATGACCTTTAAAAGAATTAATTAGAGTAACGGGTCTAAATTTGCTCAAATATGAAGTAAACTGTGCTTTCTTTTTAGAGTGCCTAATTCTAAAAAAATATTAATTAAATACGAGTGTTTTGCCACAAGTTAGTGGTGTATAGCATACTTATTGGGGTTATTTATATAATTATGTTTATGTGTGGGGTAGCAATACTGGAAAAATAGAGTTTCGAAAATCTTAACAGTTGTTAGACTTTTAACTGATTATTTGCATATTTACATTCGTATATACACGTATGTATATACTGCATAAATACAAATATTCTGGAACAAATCTGCTTACAAACTTTCATGCTGCACATTCAACATCTGCCCATAATTACCACCAACGCCACGCGCTCATAAATGCATTTTCAGTATTAATTCAGCAAATTTATATTCAACAAGTTCCCCCCAATTTGTACTAATTTTTTTTTTAATCTTATCTAATCAATTCTACGTGCTCGCTCGCTATTTATATATAATTATATACATTTGTATGTAATAATTTTCAGCGAAACCAAAAATTGTCAAAAAATTCTTGTGACGGCACTGTCGAATTCGACATACAAAACATATGCTACTAAGAAAACACAGAAATATTAAAGCTTATCACTTCTGATTGTCGCTGCGCTCAGGGGGTGTGCGCATACGCCGTGGCGTCGTCGATAGCAAATCAGCTTGTTATTGCATTGCTAAAGTTTATTAGGTGCTTAGAGATAAGAAGTCGCATAGAAAATTTGCTTTTGACGATTTATTTTTGTTGTTTGGTATTTTTTGTTTTTTTCGGTACAATTTTTTTCCGGTTGAGTTGACACACTTTAAATGGGGTTGACCGAAAACAGAGTCAAACAAAAAAAAATTGTTAAATATTTTATGGAGATTATTATTTAGTTAGGGGCGTATATAATGTATATATTTATGAATATTATATACATACATATATATATTTATATACACATACTAATATATATAATTATGTATTGTTATATACTCTGTGTTTTTCAGTATTTAATATGGAGCTTCATTTGGATCGGTTGGAATGCTTTTCTCATATGCTTTTACCTGAATGTAGGCATATTGGATCGGGTAAGTTATACATATAAATATTTGGTAGTATGCATAAATATGTATAACAAAATTTGTATATAGTAAATAACATTCAAAGTGTTTGGGAAAAATACTCAAGATATGAACTAAAAATAGGCCAAAAATTTCTTTAAAAAATAAAAAAAAATTACTTATAAAAAATGTTTGTCAAAAAAAATTCTTGAGAAAATTTTTATTATTATATACAAAAGGTATTATACGATTTCAAAAGTTATACAATCTATTTAAGTTCAAAATATGAAAAAATTTCTTTAAAAATTTGCGCAAAAATTTTTTTTTTAAATATATTAGTTTTAGGTAAACTAAACTTTTAAAAATTTAAAAAGATATATATATTAAAAAAAATAATAATAATTCGTAAAAAATCCAAAGTTTCCTCTAATATTTTTTTCTATACAAATTGTTTTTAGAAAATATGTATTTAACAAAATTTAAAAAATAAAATACAAATCTTTAAAAAATTTAAACAAAAAGTAATTAATTTTTTTTAAAGAATGCTTAGTATTTCCCATAAAAATTTTCCACAAAAATTAAAATGAATTTGAAAAAATATATAAACATATTTTCCATAAAAAATATAAATATCTTTGAAAATTTTAAACAAAAAAAAATAATTATGTATACTAAAAAGAAAAACTGTTTTCAATAAAAGGTTTCACCAAAGATTAAAAAAAAGTTAAAATAATATAAAAAATATTTTCCATGAAAATGTGAAGTTTTTTCTCATAGTTTTTTTTATAAAAAATTTTATTATTAGAAAAGAAGAACCGAATTTTTAGCGTGTTGATGTCTCACTATAAAGAAAAAATTTGGTAAAAATTATTAAAAATATTTCTCATAAAAACATAGTTTTTGTTTTTAGAAACATTTTAGTATAGGAAATATGTAATAAGATTCAAAAAATTAATAAACTATATAGACTTTAAAATCAAAAAAAAATTTAACAAAAGGTAATTACATTTTTTGAAAAATATTAAAAAATACTTTTCATAAAAATTATTTCAAATTTTTTTGTAATAGTTTTAAATTGAAAAAAAATTATACGAAATATACTCTAAGATTTAAAAAATATATAATATATTTTAACAAAAAGTAATTACAATTTTTTTGAAAAATATTAAAAAAACTATTGGAAACTATTTTTCATAAAAGGTATTACAATTTTTTTCTAATATTTATTTTTTGAAAATTAAAAAAAAAAATTTATAGCAAATATAATAATGCAGAATAAATAAAAAAATATTTTTTTAAAGGAGATATTTATAAAAAAATAAAGTTTTTTAATAATCTTTTTTTATAATATTTTAAAAATAGTAATTAAAAAATTTTGGAAATAAGTAATGCATTTTTTTAATAAAAAATTGTTAGTATATTTTATCAATTTGTTTTGTGAAAAAATTTAGTTATAATGGCGTTTTATATTAAAAAATATTTTTTTCTCTCATTCATCAATTCCGTATTTATTTATTTTTTATTTTTCATTATTTTATTTTTTTTTTTTAATAATTTTTTTTTAATTTTATAATTTTTGTTAATTTTATATTTGCTAACCGCCTATGCTTTCCAAAAAAAACATTTTTCATTAAAATAATACATACGTTTCTAACATATTCTTTGTCTCGCATCATATTTCCCCCCAAATTTCTTTTCTCTCAATAGGACAGCGACCTGCTAAATTTGGGCACCGGTAGCGTCTCCTGGTTTGAGGTGAACGGTTATGGTTGCAAGCCAACATATCCAGTCAATATCACCTCCGATGATCCATTTCGTCCAATACGTCCGGAACGTGTGGACGATTGCTTATTAGATTATACTATAGTCGAAATTGTACAGTCGGGTGTGCAATGCGCTTTAGCGGTGAGTAATGACCTAAGAACATTGCTTTCCTTTTATGAATCTATGTAATATCTCTTAATATGTAACGATTTTTTAATATTTTATAAATATTTTCTCTCAACTTTTTTCAGTTACTTGGTATTTTAGGCGCCATATTAATAAGTTACATATTCCTCGATGAAGATGACAGATGTAAGTTGAACATTTTTTAATTATTACATATTTTTTTTTAAACAAATTAGTAGGAAATAATTTCAATTAATAGGTGTGAATTAGATTTGGTGCAGATTTCGACTTTTATATAATAAAAAATAAATAAAAAAAATATTTTTTTATGCAAAAATCTTGTGAAACTAACACAAAAGTATTAAAAAAATAAGTTTAAAAAATAATATGGAACTATAAAAAAATATTGAAAATATAACAAAGGTGAACAAGAATGGCAAAAATACCAATAGTAAAAAAACACTGAAAAAATGATATTAAAAGTTTAATAAAACAAAATAAGAAAAAAATATAAAAAAAATAATAAATTAAAACAAAGAGTAAAAAATAGCGCGTTTGTAATTTAAACTACTGAACTTCATAAAAAAATATTAAATATTAAAGTTTTCACTATATAAAAAACTAGGAAATAAATATAACAATCAAATAATTATTAAAAATTAAATGATACCCAGCGGGCAGTAAAATGGAATTAGTTAAAAAAATATAAGAATGCAAAAAAAAAAATTAATATTACTTCAGTAAAAACATTATTGTGTAAAAGTTTTTTTATAAAAGAAATATGCTCTCCATAAAAAGTGCAAACTTATAATATCGTTTATGTTTTTAAAATATTCAGAAATAATCGGTTTTGTAAAATAATTTTATTTGAGGGGTGAAAAACGAAAAAACGCAGTTTCTACTCATTCCGCTAGCGAAAAAAAACGTGTTTTAATCAAAATGTATTTTTCGATAAAAAGTTCAAGTATTCGATAAAAATCGTTTTCGATAAATTTGTTTTAATTGAATGCCAACACTTGCTTATGTGATAAGATTTGATATTTTCGATTTTAATATAGAAAATAACGCAAAAACAACAATAAAAATATAATATATCGATAAATTTTGCGGTTCCTTAACAGCTTTATATGAAAATATATGGCATCATATATGTACTATATACCAAAAAATTAGAAAATGCAATCTTATAATATCGGTTATGTTTTGAAATATTCAGGAATAGTTAATAGTAGTTAATTTATTAAAAAATAATTCGATTTGAGAGGAAAAAAACGCAGTTCATACCCATACCGCCAGTGAAAAAAGTTTTCTTTAAATCGAAAAATATTTATCGATAAAAAATTCAGGTAGTCGATTAAAATCGATTTCGATAAATTTGTTTTAATCGAAAGTCAGCACTTGCTTTTATGTTAAAAGTTGATATTTTCGATTTTCATTTGAACAATAATGCAAAAACAACAATATAATTATAATGTATCGAACGTTTGGTGTATCTCCACAGTTAACATAAAAAATAGAAAATGCAAATTTATCATATCGGATTTTTTTATGTATGGTTTGATGTATTCAGGAAAAGTTACTCATTCCGTCATCGAAATAAGCTCTCTGAAATTAAAAAAAATTGTATCGATAAAAAAATTAAGGTCATCGATAAATTCGATTTCGATAAATTTGTTTTAATCGCAGGTTAGCATTTTCTTTTATGTTAAAAGTTGATATTTTCGAATTTAATTTGAACAATAATGCAAAAACAACAACTTAATTATAATATATCGATAACTTTTGAGGTTTCTTGTCCAGTCCATTTCAAAAATAGAATTCTGTTTGCATATATGTATATTGATATATATCTATTATATATTCCTCGAGCAGCTCAAGCTTTTGAGATTTGTATAAAACGATTATTTATTAATAAATACCGTTACATAAAAATAGTAAAAATTTTATATTCCACATCTAAAATGAATTTTTTGCGGGAGGGTTTTCTCTTTGACTGTTAATAATTCGTTTTTAGTATTTTTCTGACCTTCTCATTCATGAAATGAGCTTTCCATATCGCTTACTGATTTAAGCAAGCCTTAATAAGAGAGTTACAATAAAACCTCACTTGCGCTTTTAGACGTCTTACTACTAAAAGCTGTTTAGTCTCAATTTACTGCCATGCTATTGTTATCATTTAAATGGACTCTAGAAAGCCATCAAGTACTAAATTCGAAACCTCTCAACTACAAAGTTCCTTCAAACTCTTTTTCGTGACATATGTCTGCTTTCGCTTTCAAAAAACTGCTTTCTTTTGCTGCAGAAATCCCTCGCTCAATGCCACTGTCAAAACAAACATAATAACCCCGAAGTGATGTGCGCCCACCAGCAGCAGCAATATCGACATCACTCACCTTCATATTGACATTAGTGTCAAACGAGAAACTTTTCACTTTCACAACGCGCCCCACTGCACCGCACCGCCAACGCATAGAAACTGCAGTTTTTTAAACTCATTTCGTTTTCGTTTTCATTGCCACCAACAGCGACGACGCAACCGTGACGGCGTGCGACAAAAAAGCTGGTTAAATCCAACTCCCACACACATTTGTATGCATAAAGTCGGCTATCAGTTGCTGGCTTGACTGGCGCTTGTTTGTTGAGCCATTTTTCCTGCCACGCACACACACACGCTTGCATACATACATATGTATATGTACACTTGCACGGCCTTTTCTTTGTGTGACAGTCGAGTCAAATGCTGCTTTACAAATCAATTCAAGTGCAGGCAGCTAACTATCTCCGCATAAAGGAAATTTGCATTGCCATTCATTTCGCTGTCACATGTATATGTGTGCTCCCTTTTTGTTTGTGTTGCGGCCGTTGTTGTTGGTGGTGATTTCCAAGTGAAACGGGCAGAAATGTGCTCATCAGCAGTCAGTTGTGCTGCCAGTCGCAGCCGTCGCACCCAACTCAAAATGTCAAGTATGAATGAAACATATACCCGCCTACACATATAGGCATACATACATATGTACATACATCCTTATGTGTGGACTAGTTTGGTTGCAGCACGCCTGTAGTTCACTCGCCAGCAGAAAGTCCTCCAAAGTGTGCGTCTCAGTACTTATCCTCGCGCTTGCCACATAGACGGCGCATGCGAGTGGGGTAAGCAGTTAAATGTGTTAGATATAGTTCTAGTGTGCGTGTTTATATGTACGAATATTAGGGTGGTTCGTAATATTTAGGAAAAAAGGGTTTCAGTTTAATTTTTTTTAATCGTTGGAAAATATGTATATATTTTTTGTATGTTTATATTGACGAATATTAGGGTGGTCCGTAAAATTTAGTACAAAAACAGCTTTCAGTTTAAATTTTCGTTAAAAAATATTTTTTTGATTGCTTATAAGGATATGAAACGTCTTTGAATATAACAACATTAGGGTAAGGCTAAAGAATTTTGAAGTATTAAGTAGCAACTTTTTTGTATGTTTGATAGCCTCCTTAATTTACATACTATATATGTACATGTATTTATATATGCAAGTGGAGCAAGAAGTGTAGC
The DNA here is from genome assembly GCF_024586455.1 of Bactrocera neohumeralis. Lineage (NCBI taxonomy): Eukaryota > Metazoa > Arthropoda > Insecta > Diptera > Tephritidae > Bactrocera > Bactrocera neohumeralis. The sequence goes on along the minus strand of NC_065921.1, from coordinate 19,139,897 downwards.
ATTCTGACTAAAGAATATAAGTCGATTTGGAAAATTCTGATTGTATTACATATTTGAACTTTCTATATTTTAATAAAATATTTTTTGTGTTGTCATAAAATACTACAACTAACTAAAAAATAACCAAAAAATATACAGATGGAAATTATAATTTTTTTTTAATAAGGCCCCAACCATCACGTCTGACATTGTCAGTCTAATTTATAAATATAATACATTTTTTGTGTCTTTGCGCAAATCGCGTTCCAATATGACAGCTGGCTTAGCTCCCACCGTTGTCCTGGTGTATAGCAATTTTATGGCATACAGTGCGTATGAGTGACATACTACATTGACGACGATTAAAAGCCTTTGGTGCTGGTTGTGTCGGCACAGTTTCAGCTTGTGAATGTTGATGCTCACTCACAGATACATATACAGTATTGCGTGAGAAAATAGCAGCATAAAAATATTTTGGGGCTTCTATGAAGATTTCACGATTTGAATTTATGTATGTGTTATTTTAATGAATTAAAACATTGTAAAGCTCCTTTGCAGGTTTTTTTTCAAGAGTAGAAGTTGTTGAGGATTTTCAGCCTTGCAATAGTCATTAATGAACAAGAATAATTTTTTTTTTTATTTTCTTCACTTCTTTTTTTGTTCATTCGCTTTAAATATTTTTTAAACAGGTGGCAACGCTCCAAAACAATACGCCGTCCGTATATCAACATTACAATTCTTTTTTAATTTTTCATTTATTGAAATTGAAAAAAGTGGCAACCTTCTCAAAAATACTCATGATTCTTAAGCATTTCTACATTGATATCCACTATTGGAATACTAAGTTTATTTGTTTTGTTCTCACTATATATTTTTTAAACAGGTGGCAACTCTTTCAAAAAATATGTCGCCACATTTCTTAAACACATTTTTGGGCCTCCGTATTTCAACATTTAAATTTTCTTTTAATTTTTCATTTATAAAAAATTGAAAAAAGTGGCAACCATCTCATAAATACTTATGTTTCTTAAACATTTGTGCTTTGATATCCACTACTAAAATACTGAGTTTATTTTATCAACTTCTTTCAATTCATTTTTAAAATAGGTGGCAACTATTTTCTGACTTAATTTTTACATAATTAAAAATATTAAATTTACCTCGTTCATATTTGAATATTTTACTTATTTTTTAAATTTAATTTTTTACAAAAACGCAAATCAGTGGCAACTCTTCTTAGAATGTTTCTAGCAATGAAGTTTCTTAAATGGAATTATTACAATTATTTTATTCCATTAAATTAATTTTTTTAATTTAATTTATAAATTTTCTTATGATTATTATTATTTTTTTTTGATGATGAAATTTAAATTTTTAAACAAATGGCAACACTATAAAAAATATTTGCAACTAAAAGCTTTCTTAAATATCAGTGCAGCCGTTTGTTTTTTAATACCGCGCTTAAAAAAGTTTTACAGGTGGCAACATTTTGAAAAATTATTTTTTAAACTCATATATTGGTGTCCATATTACAATATTTCGCTTACATTACAAATACAATTGTATAAAAAATTGCGAACAAGTGGCAACTCTTGTCAAAAATATCTCCACTAATCTCTTTAGTTTAATTCTCTTATTAACACATTATCATACTCTATTGATAATTGTATTAAAATAAAATTTTTAATCAAATGGCAACCCTCCTATGGCACATTTTCAACTGTAAACTTACTTAAGTATCATAGAAGTCCATTTTTTATGGTACTGTGCATAAACATTTTTCTTTCTATAAATTTAAAAAATATATAATTTATTCTCTATTATTGCACGCCACTGTACTGTGTGTAACCCTGTGAGTACTAAATAGATGTTTTAAGTTATTATTGAAGAAGTTAAGACAGAAAAGATGTTGTAGCCAACTCATGGTATATACTCGTACAAACCTTTTAATTGCATACTTCTTTATTATCATTGATATACTAGCTGATCAAAATTAACTCGGACTGTCAAACTAAACAACATTTTCATGTATTTTAATATAAATCTTTACTATCGGCTTCAAAATAAGTAAACTTCTCAGCCAACACAAGCATGTCAACTCTTTATACAATTCCCGATATGGCATACATACATACTATGTATATATTTTAAGCCTCGGCTGGGATGGCTTTCAGTGAATTATAGTTTCATCGGCTTCGGCTTCTTTTTGAAGCACCATACGCTAGACTGTTCGGCAGTTTCGTTGTCATATTCATAAAAACTTGACTATGCCAATGTGGAAAAATATTTTATTCGGTTTGCGCAGCAGTTTATATAAACCAATTTGGGTCAAATTTGATCAGTTGTTCGGAGTCTGCCTTACCAATACGATGGCCAAAGAATTTTACTTATTTATACTCAGCTTTAAAACCGTAATTAGTAAGAAATAGTTTTTACTAATCATGCTAAAAGTATGAAATTTCCTACCAGCCATCTAAACCCCGCCCTATTGAACAGTTACGCAGCTATAAGCTGTATCAAAGCGTTTGTGCGCCTGTTACAGCCGCTAGCAGTAACGGTACAGTGGTCGATTACGCACACAAGCTTTACGAGTAAACTGCAAAGCTTGCTACACAACACTTAACGCGCTCAAACGAACACACACATACTCACTTATACACAAACCGACGATGACGGAACACATGTTTACAGAGCTTTTGCATATTCCTGGTTTGAACTGGCGGGCCTTAGCCTTTTGTAGGCAAACAAAAGCGCGGAAGTGAAATCGCAATTTTCCAACGAATGCATGCGAAGAAAAGTGAAAATGAAAGCAAAATGACAAAGATTGCGAAGCGAAGAAAAAAGCACACTGCACGCAAGCTAAAAAAGCGTAAAAGTAAAGATGAATAAAGCGGGGCAAGAAAAAACAGTGAAAAATAAAATATTTAAAGCAGAAATAAAAGTAAAATCGAAAAAATTCACAAATGCAAGAAAAAGGGTGCGCATGCAACCGTGCTGCCCCTGCTTTGTATGCACAACTATGTACCTTGACATGCATTCGAGCAATATGCCGTTAAAAGTACACACACACACATATATGCTTGAATACACACATGTTCGCATGTGCCTTTATGTGTTCTTGCACTTTTTTGGCATTTCACTGCCAATGGCTTCTTTACGACGCTTTCTCTTGCTCGATTCTTGCGTGCCGTGTCTTACTATGCAAATCTCGTGTCACACACACACATACACACGACTATGTGTACACACGCATGGCAAAAAAGTGTGCAAACAGTGATATGAATTTCATGAGATTACCGACAGCAAGGCGCTCATAATCTCACAGCAAGCACACTTGCCTGTTTGCTGGCGGCCACACGCCGTTGGCAGTGACAAATTATGTGTCCTTAAGCGAGATAAAAATAACTGTGCATATGTACATAAATATGTGTGCAGCTTTGCAAAAATATTTTTTTTTATCAACCCCGCCATTAATTGGCAGAAATTGGTGTAAAAAATAGTCTTGAGTGCGAAAGGACAGAGTAGAAAGAAAAGAATATCTTGAAGTTAAACGAAAAGTCACAGGAGAAGTGCACGCTTAGCACAATTCTTAGTATGTAGTAAGCTCGATGTACTATATATGCCCATCATTATCTCTTCAAAGTAAATCAGCTAGATTTATGGCCAAAGTGAAGAAGTATTTAAAAAGAAAAAGTGATCAGCTCCACCGAAGCTTTAGTACCCTTCACACGTGCATTTCTTAAAGTGTATTAAGGTATAAAAAGATTTTTTCGTAATTTTGATCAATCATATATATGCAATAGTACTTCGGTATCAGCGGTTCAAACAATTGGACAGCTTCCTTAGAAGAAAAGCACGTATGCAAAATATGAGATGGATATCTAAGAAACTGAGGGATTACATCGCGTAGGGAAAGTGAAACGGACAAGGCTCAATTGACTCAGCCCATCACGCTGAACATATTCAGTTGTTCTGGATGTTACAAACTTTAATAAACCCTGCTCTTGATATAATGAATTGATGTGAGATTTACTTTAAATAGATGAATATTTATCCGGTTCATTACCGAAAACTGCAGATCTTAAGTCGGCCAAAGAAATTATTGAGTGATCAATTAGCTTCTAGTGAATACTCAGAAGACCTTGCTGCAGGCTGCCGACGTCTGTTCTTCCTAGAATACTTAAAATATAGCTTGTTCGAATCGTTTGTTTCTACAAAATAATACACTTTTCAGCATTCTTAAGCAATATTATTGAAGAATTTTCAGTCCCACTAGAAATATTTCAGGCAATTAGATCTTTCGTCAGAATGATATATTACAAGAGTTAGTAAGAATAAGAAACAATACCAATAGACTCTAAAAAAATAAAGGAAAAACAAAAATAAAGACATATTGAATCGAAACTCAAAAGTTTGTCTATCGAGACACAATAAAAGAATATCAGTTTGAAGATACGCTTTTTCAATATTTTTGAGTTTTTATACTCTCGCAACAATGTTGCTAACGAGAGTATTATAGTTTTGTTCACATAACGGTTGTTTGTAAGTCCTAAAACTAAAAGAGTCAGATATAGGGTTATATATACCAAAGTGATCAGGGCGACGAGTAGAGTCGAAATCCGGATGTCTGTCTGTCCGTCCGTCCGTCTGTCCCGTCCGTCCGTGCAAGCTGTAACTTGAGTAAAAATTGAGATATCATGATGAAACTTGGTACACGTATTCCTTGGCTCCATTCGAAGATGAGCAAAATCTGCACACTGCCACGCCCACAAAATGGCGGAAACCGAAAACCTATAAAGTGTCATAACTAAGCCATAAATAAAGATATTAAAATGAAATTTGGCACAAAGGATCGCATTAGGGAGGGACATATTTGGAAGTAATTTTTTTGGAAAAGTGGGCGTGGCCCCGCCCCCTACTAAGTTTTTTGTACATATCTCGGAAACTACTATAGCTATGTCAACCAAAGTCTACAAAGTCGTTTTCTTCAGGTATTTCCATATACAGTTCAAAAATGGAAGAAATCGGATAATAACCACGCCCACCTCCCATACAAAGGTTATGTTCAAAATCACTAAAAGTGCGTTAACGGACTAACAAAAAACGTCAGAAACACTAAATTTTACGGAAGAAATTGCAGAAGGAAGCTGCACCCAGGCTTTTTTTAAAAATTGAAAATGGGCGTGGCGCCGCCCACTTATGGACAAAGAACCATATCTCAGGAGCTACTAGACCGATTTCAATGAAATTCGGTATATAATATTTTCTTAACACCCTGATGACATGTACGAAATATGGGTGAAATCGGTTCACAACCACGCCTTCTTCCAATATAAAGCTATTTTGAATTCCATCTGATGCCTTCTCTGTATAATACGAGTATAAACATTAGGAACCAATGATGATAGCGGAATAAAACTTTACACAAATACGGTATTTGAGAAATATGTAAATGACGTATAATGAAATCTCGATTATCACTTTATCATACGAGAGTATAAAATGTTCGGTGACACCCGAACTTAGGCCTTCCTTACTTGTTTTTCTTAAATTTGTAGGCAACATATTCTAAAAAATCCTACCACATATATCACAAAATATTGAAAATAGAAAATATAGTGATTAGGCAGACCTATATTTATATATATAAATATATTTTTTCAAAGAAGAGGTTGATCTTAACATGAGCATCTTAAACTACTTTATCGCGGCAAATAACTTCAAACTCTTAATTATTTTCATAATCGTGCCTGATATAATAATTATACCAAGCATACGGTTTTTGTCTTCGGAACCGGTACCGATACCGGATAACCGATAGATAACCGATAATGTTGTCATTAAACCTTGCACTATCACTAAGCAAGACTATAATTTTTCAACGGTACCGAAACAAACACGAATTTGTAACCGGTCAAGGAATGTCAACACCATTCCCACGACAATTATGTCTACCGAAACACCGAAACGGACTTAGATTTTTAATCGGCCAAGGATTGTCAATTCCAGCATTCCTCAAAGATACATCCGTAATGATTTCTACCGCTGCAATAACTACAACAATATCTTGATCTTTAAACCGGTTTGTAGTTTTCCAATCTCTTCTCATATTTTTGTCACGAAAATCTTCTTATGAACTCCTTTAGTGCTTCAGTTCTAGCATATAATTTGTAGGTTCCTCTATATGTCGGTTTTTCCGCAAACGTAAGAATAAGATTTTTTGTTATGAGCGGCCAGGTATGATTTTATAAATGATATTATGAATTATTCAAGATGTCGAGTTCGGTGTTTTGTTGGTACACGTGCCAATACAAGTATGATATTTTGGGTTGCTGCTCCTAATCTGAGTATGTTGTTCTGGACAGTTCGTCATTGATGGATTTATGGACAATTATTAAAATTTTTATTGAAAAAGAAAAAAGTGGAAATTTTATCAAATTAATCGTTTGAAATTCGTAGATTAAGCTAAATATTCTATTCTGAGAAAGTTCAAAAAATATTTTTCTTAAACTTATACAAATTATTTTTTATATAAATTTTTAGAAACGAAAGCAAAAAAATTCCATCGCACATATAATATATGCATATAATTTATTACAAACGATTAATAAAATAAATCTTCGTTAAAATAAATAATAAAAAAGTTAATATAACAGCGATAGCACAAATAGTTTTTCAATCAATTATAAATAATCTAACTTTATAAACACATAATTCACAAAAATAAAAAAATGTTTTTAGCATTTTTGAAATAAAATCCGAAAAAATCAAACAACCAACTCAGAAGTGTACTCAGATTATCGATTTCACATAGATGCGGTATTAATTTTTTAATTTTTTTAAAATAATAAATAATAATGTCAATAAATTAAATAAAAATATTTCCTGCTCACTACCGTCTCAAAAAGTCGAAATCTGCCACCAAATGCTTTCGCCACACACCAACGGCTAAATAGAAAATTAATAAAATTAATACAAAACAAAAAAAAAATTAATAAAATTAATTCAAACAAAATTTTAATAAAATTAGTAGTTTTCTTGCAATTATATTTTTTTATTTTACATAATGACTTAATACAATTTTTACTTAATACGTATATTTTCTCCAATATAATATTTACCTTTTATTATATTAATTTTAATATTTTGTAATTAAAATTGTCTATCAAATTGATTACCAAGACAACTGCTTGTGGGTTTCACTTTTATACATAATTTTGTTTTTAATTTTTTTTCTTCTCACAAGACATTACTCACCCACTCATGTCATTATATGTAAATATATAGTTAAGCATTTGAAGAAGCGTTTAGTTTTGGGCAGTTAGTAATAAGTTTGGCTAGAAAGTAGTAAAAAAGTTGAAAGTAAAATAATGAGCTTGAAAAACTTGTGTTCTAGATTTTGTGTTTTATGCAGATTTTTTAAAAATTTAAAATTATTTTATTATTTAATGAAAAAGTTATTAAATTCAATCCTTAAGCGAAATGAATAATTTTTAGAATTAATTTTATTTTTATAATTTGTTAATAAAAGTTTAATTTTCACAATTTTTTTATTGTTTTAAAAATTCTCTTTTTTAATACAAATTATTTGCATATTTTTTTTTACAATTATTAAAAATAATTATGGTAAAATTTAATTTAATTATTTTTTTTTGATTCTTTTATGATTTTTTTATTTGGTTTGATTATTTATTTGATTTGATTTTTTATTATTATTATTATAATTTTTTCATTTAATATTTTTGTAATTTATTATAATGTTTAAAGAAAAAACAGATTTTTTCGAAAATAATTATCTTCGCAATTTTTAATTTTTATTATATTATAGATCCTATTTTTTAATAAATTTTTTTTTTTTTTATTTAATTACATTTATTGAAAAATGATTTTAATTATATAAATAAGTTTTAGCATTGATATTTCTTCTTAATTTCTTATACTGTAAGTAAGAATACTTTTTGAAAATTTTTAAAAATTATTTTTGATTTAATGAAAAATAAATAAAATAATTTCTTAATAAATATATTTTTATTATTAAAAGTTTTTTATAATTTTTAATTTTATTAAATTTTTTTGTTATATTTTAAAATGTTTTTTTTTGTTATTTAATTTTATTTTTAAATTTGTTTTTAACATATAAATATTTTTTTTAAATTTTTTAGTTTTAATAAAAATTTTTCTTAACTTCTCATTTACAAAAAAAGTTTTTTTTATTACTTAATTTTATTTATAAAAAATGCTTCTAATATATATACATATATTTTGAATTTTTCAATTTTATTAATTTTTTTTAATTATTTAATAACAAAAAAAATAGTTTTTTTTATTCTTTAATTTTATTTATAAAAAAATTGTATAATATATACTTTTTTTGATTTCAAAACATTTTTTTTATTATCTTAGAAAAAAAGTGTCTCTTTTATTATTATTTAAGTTTTTAATTTTATTAATTTTTTTTTTTAATTATTTAATTACAAAAAAAATTTGTTTTTTCATTATTTAATTTTATTTATAAAAAAATTGTATATAATTTTTTTTTTATTTTTTTTTACTTTTTTTATAGGTATTGTTATGTTAGAAAAAAAGTTTCTTTTTTTATTATTTAATTTTTAATTTTATTCAAATTTTTTTTAATTATTTAGTAACAAAAAAAATAATTTTTTTTCTTATTCTTTAGTTTTATTTATAAAAAAAATTGTAAAATATATAATTTTTTTTGATTTTTTTATTATCTTAGAAAAAAAGTGTCTCTTTTTATTATTTAATGTTTTAATTTTATTACAATTTTTTTTTTAATTATTTAATTACAAAAAAAAATTGTTTTTATTATTTAAATTCATTTATAAAACATTTATATAATATATATAATATTTTTTATTATTAATATATATTTTTCATTTTTTTTATATTTTTTTATTATTATGTTAGAAAAAAATGTTTCGTTTTGTATTATTTAATTGTATTTATTCAAAAAATAATTTAAATTTGATGCTTAATTGAAATAAATGATTTTTATATTTAATATTTTTAAAAAAAATTTTAAATTATTGAAAGAACTAAATACTTTTTGGAAAAAAATTTTTTCGGTGTTTTTAGTTGTTTTTTTTTTTATTTTAAAGATTCTTTTAATAAAAATACTTTTTTATATATAATTAAAATTTTAAATATTAATATTGGACTAAATAATATTTAGAATACAAAATTTTTTGTAAATTCTTTAAATTGTTAAAAAAAGTTCTATTAGAGAAACAATTGTTTTTCATAGTTTTTTTATTATTTGGAAGATTTTTTTTTTTAATACATATATTTTTTAACAATATTAATTCCAAAAAATTTTATAATTTAAACCTTAATAAAAATAAATAATTTTTACAATTATTATTGCTATTTTTTTACTTTTGACGTGCGTTTTACTAATAAGAAGTCTATTTATTATTTACAATTTTAACTTACTTTATATACATAAGTCAGCGATCTATTGCGCTATTTCTTAAAAAATTACTTTCTGCCCAGACTAAATGTTTTGCATGACTCGCACGTTCAACCAAAACTTAAAAATCCATTTGTATGAAAATATTTTGCCTTGGTATTAATGGAAATCATCACTCATCCTTTCAAATTTGATTGAAGCTTTTGTTTATCCTTCGGCCTCAAGTAATTAATTCACCCTCGTACTAAACCATTATATAAGCGCCACATACAAATAATTCTATATAAATATGTATATATGTAACGCATGTGCTACTAATCCGACCACAATTTCACTAATGTATTGTTTAAGCTGCAACATACTATATAACCTTAGTCAACTTTTTATTTTTTTATTTTATTTGAAAAAAATATATATACAATAGATATGTATACCATATCCCTCCATCTGTATCAAAAGTTAAGTCGGTATGCTTTGTTTGCCTGCCACATCAAATTTATATCCACTTTCACTCTCTCTCTGCTCACCCTTTGTCTTGCTATCATCGTTTTTTGTTTGCTTACATTTCCAACTTTTCACTTTAATTTGAAACTCATTCATCTTTCTGCAACGAAAAACCGCAGAGCTGCATTCAGATCTGTTGTTTTGTTGCTTTTTCGTTGTATATATGTTGCTGTATGTCTAATTCATCGTCTGTATATCAAGCGTTATCATGTGCTGAGCATACATAAATTGTGTTTATATTTTTATTGAAAAATAGAAGAAATCATTTGTTATTTGTTATTTGCTCGGTGCTCAATGTCATCTGTGCTAATGTTTGTGTCAATGAGTGTGTGCTCACTTTATTTGTGAATCCTTGAGTTTAAATTGATTTAATGTAGAGTGATTGCGAAGAAGATTGCAGCAGTGAAAGAAGTGAGAAAGGAGATACGTTTGAGATTTACGTCAGAAATAGCTTAGCGACATAGTCGAAGAGGAGACGAAGAAGAGTTTCTTTCAAAAGAAAAATAGTCGAAGTGAAGTTCCCTCTGCTGCGAAAGAGTCACTTTATGCTTAGGTTCGAATTTGCCCAAACTGCTGAAGTAAGTCCTCCCCTAGTTTGGTGGGCTCGATATAAATCATTTAGAATATTATAGCACAATTTAAAAGAAAAATTAAGAATAGAAGTACTAATTGTCAGAAAAGCTACTTTAGGTCATGATGCCATGTATCAATGATTTTTCTTTCAAAAAACGAACAAGAATAAACTGACACTTAGTCATCACTGTCCGATTAATTACCGACTGTCTGATAGAGTTTTCGCTTTCGGTACGTTTACCGCCTGATTATTCATCTATTTCAATGAATCTGACCTTTCTTCATTATCAGTATCAATCCATTGCGGTCATCATAAAAAAGCGCATATCTTTCATTGCGAATCTCTTGGTGACGCTCTTTTTACTTAAAAATTCAACCAAGTAAGTCTGAAGCTCTGTAAACGACCTTAGAGCACATACAAAGTCTGCTCCAAAAGAAACAGGACTGTTAAAAAAAACAACAAAAAATTAATATTTTTCAAAAGTTATATTTTTTTATCAAAATCAATTAGCATTTCAAATGAGTGTTTAAGGTAATTTTTCGGAATGCTCTTGAGAATATCGGTCGTCGCCTTTTGGATAGCTGAAATGTCCTAAAACCAGTGTCCTTTCATGGGCAAATGAAGTTTTCCAAATAGGTAAAAATCACAGGGTGACAGTTCAGGTGAGTTGGGTGAGTGATTAATGGTTAATATGGAGTTTTTTGTCAAAAAATTAGTGACAAGCGTCGACCGATGACACGGCGCATTATTGTGCAACAGGCGCCAGGCTGCCTCACGGTATTGTGTCGAGCACGACTGCGTGACAAAAGACGTTAACACCAAGGTAAAACACAGCATTAATCGTTTGGCCAGATGGGACGAACTCTCGGTGCTCGGAATCGTCAAATCAGCATTGTCTTTATTTTTTACTCTTTTTTGATTTTGGCCGGGCTTCTGGATAGGCACTGATCACCATAAACTTTTTCATCATTTGAAATGTTTCAGTAAACGTTTTCCCAAGTTTAAAACAAAATTTAATATTTGCTCTTTGCATTTTACGACCGATGAAGTCAATGGGAAATTCGAGATTAACTTGTATGGCACTTTCCTTGGTTGGTTGATTGTGCTCCTTGGTGCAAACCAAATTAATCCTTATCCAGCAACTCAGTGCATGTGGTAAAAAACCTTATGTTTTTCCTCTCAGCTGCCTCATGTCTCTGAAGTTGGAGCATTGGGTGCCACAGATGTGCCATCTCGGCCAGCTTTTCAATTTTTGGAAAATGGGATCTTAAGAGTGGGTGCCCAGCCATCACGGCTCATTATCAACACTACCCCAAAGGAACTTTGCGGTGTGCACTGTGTTGTTAGTGTTCCAAGACCTGAGTTGCTCAAGTTTCATTACTTCAAACAGGGAGCGGCCAACTTGTTTGCCTTTTCGGTCCCTTTTTTCCTATATCGCTGGTTACCCAGATAATATTAACCGATTTACGTAATGAGATTTTAGTTATGACCTGCTTGCATAACCTAACACAGTGAGCCTTAGTATATACGCTAGGGATGGGCTTAATTGTCTCTTGGCTGTCCAATAGAAGGTTTATGGACTTGAAACCAGAAGCACAATTGGTACATTCTGCTAACAATTTCCGCATGAAAAAATTATATAGTCATTTAGTTTGAAACTAGCCGCTGCGTATGGATTACTATAGAAGAGAACTGTTTGTATTCCCATTTCTCCTTTAATCCATCGGTGAATACGTAGATTTCGCCACTGAAACTGTGGTTCACAGATCCGCTGGTTCATTATTTTTTACATGTGTTTAATTCCTCCTGTATCTCCTTTTGTGGGTGCTTTACCAATTTAGCCTGATTTCATTATCAAAGTCGAGTAAAACGACATGCCCGCAGTGACGTCGAGTTTGGCTTCAGTGACCAAAAATCGCAAGCGAGCTTGCCGTCAGTATGGCTTCATCCTTCAATTAAATATGTATATGAATTGGCCAGATATCGAGAATTACTTTCAGAGCCTCTGTCGATGTAGTTTTCAATACATACAGACCAGTTGCATGTGTTTCGGGGGTTTAACGCAACACTTTTCGTTTTGCTGGTATGGAACTTTTTCGTTTTGTTAGTATGGAATGGATGACACTTGTGTAGCGCCAATAGACCATGTGGAGTCGTAAGCTGGGTTTGCTACTTTCATAACTTCATTTAATAATTTTCAAAATAATCTCTTCCTCTTGCCACATAAAGTCACTCGTTTGAAAATATTTTACAGAAATAGTTTCTTATATTGAAATAGAAAGTAAATCACGCCCAAAATCCATATAGAGCTTTACTTTTACGTTAGAACTTGTTGTCATTAGTTGGTGAACTGAAGAGAGAGGGTCGACTCACTAAAATTAAAAGGCTTCGCTAACAAACCTTTAGGCTATCTGAAGATATTAGAGAGATCAGTGTTGTGTATTAGGGAAGAAGCTCAGCCGATTTTTTTAGATGAAAGAGAGGTTTCGTGAGCCTTGTGGATTCCAATTGATAGTATTCCGTGTCCGATTGAGTCTGAATTTACCTTAGGCCACATAAATGCAATCACTAGTCTCAAAATATTTCGCAGAAAGCTTTGCTAGCAAAGCATCAGGCTATATGAGGTGTCAATCAACTATCTATTCTAATAGGAGAGGCTTTAGTTTATATCTTAGTGGAGAAGTTGTACGATTTTTTTAGAATTTTTTTAGAAGAAAGAAAGGTTGCATATTTCCGCTCAGTTTTCAAAAACTGCTGAACTTTTTTAGAGCAACATTATCATCACTCACTTGCAAGCACCTTACTAATTGTTTTGTGTATAAAATTAAAGATCGAAAACTATAAATATATATTTATCAATTGTGACACGAAAACATTTGCATAAACTTTATATAATTACGAACTGTTATTATTTCCCGAACGCCAATTTATCGTTTATATGTGTGTATTTGTAATTATGTACGTATGTATGTATGTTGTAAATCTATTGAATGTCCCGCAAGCATAACGACATGTACCTATTTATGTATGTAAAGTATATATATATAAACATCATTATATCGACTATACAATAACCAAACACATTGCCACATATTCACATAAACATTAAAAAACAAAAAACAAAGAAAAGAAAATGCAAACAGAAGAAAAATCAAACACACAACTTAACAACAAACATCATCAAAATTTAATTATAATTTTTTATTTATTTTTGTGCAAGCCCACAAATGAGAACAAAATAATTTTGTAAATTATATTTGAATATTTATTTTCGATTTAAAAATTCAAAATTACTTTTTAGTAAAAAAAATGAAAATTTGTAAAATAAAAAACTGACAAAATTCAAATGAAAAATATTAAAATTAATAAAAATAAAAAAAAAAAAAAAATAGAAAAGAAAAAATCAAAATCAAACAAGCAACTGACTAAAAAAAAAACAGTTCCATATGCCAACAACAAGCCAATCTACAACAATTATAATTCTTTGGTTTACAGTCGATTTCGTGAATGGCGACGCCAAGAGTCCCCAGCACACGGTGGTCCATCCAATGTACGTGAGCTACAGCAGCATACCGACCTCGGCTAGCGCTAGCGCTACATTGCTCTCAAATAAGCATCACAACAATCACCAAGCACCACTTAACAATAACAACCACAACCACCAAATTCATGCGCAACAACAGCAACTGCAACTGCAGCAGCAACAACTCCACCATCATCAGCAACCAAATAATTTTAACAGTAACACATTTCTAATACACACAAACAGCATCAGCAACAACAGCCATAGCCATAGTCATAGTCAAGGTCAGAGTCAGAGACAGAGTCATAGTCACAGTCAGAGCAATAGTCGCAGCCGCAGCCACAGCCGCAGCAATAGCCAGAGCGGTGGCAATGGCGTCGGCGGTGGCGGTGGCGGCGGCGGCGCGTCAAAGAAAGGTCGTGGCGGCGGCGATGGCAACAGCAACTATCACAGCGCGAGCAAAAATAGCACTTTAACCCGCATACTTTACAGTCCGAAGAGTAGCAATAAGATCGGCGCCACGACGGGCAATACGATTGTGGTGGCGACGGAGATGTTGCAGCGGCAGCAATCGCTGCCACAGACGCATACCGCCAATTTGCATGGCGCGCAGCATTATTATGACGACAGCACCGCCAAGGCGGATCAGCTGTATACGAACAGCAATCGACGACAGTTCTTGAACGGCACAACAACATATCAACAACAACAGCAAGTTGGCACACCGAACTCCTCGACGCACGACAACACGACCTCGTCGCTCTCGTACGCTTCGCTGCAGAATTCCAATTTGAATTTGACACAGAGCTTGCGCGGTGTCGGCGGCGGCGCGGGCCCCGGTGTTGGGTTCGGTTACGCAGGCAGCGGCGGAGGTAGTGTGGGGGGTAGTCGTAGTGGTGGCGGTGGTGTTGGTGGACACATGGGTGGCGGTGGTAGAAGTGTGGGCGCGAGTGTAGGCGGTGGCAGCGTCGGTGGTTATGGGCGTGTCGCTGGCGTCGGTGGTGGCATGACGTCCGCCTCGTCGCAGGCCACGCTCAGTCCGCTTAGCAATAGTCAGTTTAGCCTCAGCAATAGCCTGAATAATAATTACAGTAATCATAGTGGCATTAACAACAACAACAACAACATTAACAATAACATTGTGCTAAGTAATCCCGCTAACTATATGAATAATAATAATAATAACGGTAGCATGGGCAGCGGCGTCGGTGGCGGCCATTTCGCGCGCATACACGCCAAACCCAAACCACCCAAGTCCACGAGCTACAGCAGTTTCATTAACAATGGCAGTGGCGCTGCGAGCCTGAATGGCAGCAGCGCTGGCACTGGCACCGGAACCGGCACCGGCGGTTCCATGACTAACGTACACCGTCCCGATATCAAATATACACAAATGTCCAATGAGCGTTTGTCGCGCAACCTTGAAGAAGGTCTGGAGGATGACAATTTCTCGCTGCAGAATTTCAAAACCGACGATGGCGTCACTTATGTGCCCTTCCAGAAGCCAACACCGGGCGCGCTCTTTGTCGGCCAGAATAATAATCCTTCGTATGTGTCGTTGAACTCGTACGCCGGCGCACAGATGTCGCCTAACAATAACAACAACAACAACAATGCTAGTCCAAATACCATCAACAATAATGCGCTGCCGCAGTTTGCGCGCAGCATTTCACAGCTGGCGCCGCCACCGCCGCTGCCGGAGAACGGTGGCGGTGGTGAGATACTTTTAGAGCGCGGCGCGGTGCTGCAACCTGCCTACAATTACCCGTCGCCACCGCAAGCGTCACAGCAAATGCTGATGCATTCACCGGGTCCACCACATATGCAGCAGCAACAACAACAACTACAGCAAAGCGCGCAGGTTGTGTCAGGCGCGCAAACGCAGCATTCGCCACAGCCACTACTGAATCCTGCCAATCGTTTTCTCTACCAACAGAACGGCCTACCATTCCATCCAGCCTACAACAAGCCCATACCGGTGCCACCACCGGTACCCACGCATACGTCGCCGCCCATGTCTGCGCCATATCAGTCACACTTGATGAGCCCAGTCGCCAAGCAGCCGCCACGACCCACAAACATTCCATTACCCACCATACCGGCACATTCATTCGACACACCCATTTCACCCTCAGAGGTTACGCCTCCACCACCTCCTGCGCCACGTCCACACATTTTCCAACCACGTTCCGGTCATGCGCCCTATCCGGATCTCTCACCGGAGGTGACCGAAAAATATGCCATGCCCACACAGTATGTGCCACGTTCGCCGGTCGCTTCGCGTATTGCACGTCGTCAACGTCAACAACAACAGCAACAGTCGCATAATTACCACCACCATCAGCCAGCGCAGCCGGCTGCGCATCATGTGAACACGTCGGCGAATTTTTGCGATCAAGTGCGTGACGCGCCGCCCGGCTACATAGTGGACGCAGGCTTCAGCATTGTGCGCGCCAAGAGTTATGATCGTTTGGCCTCCGCATCAAGCACAACCGGCTCGATGCGGCGTGATGCCAAAGCTGTTGATGCGCCGACGCAGTCACAGCAGCAGCAGGCGCAAGTTAATGCCGAAGCGGCGCCGCATGTAAATCGACGTAGTGGTCGGCGTGATGCCGCCGGTCGTGTGCGTCCACGTTCCTATTGCAATTCGATGTCGGGTGGGGAGGGCGTAATACGCGGTAGCTTGGTCTACGAGCGCGACTTCGCCGTCCAAAGTGGCGTTGTAGCCACTAGTGGCACTGACGGTGTTGGCGGTGGCGGTGGCGGCGGCTGCGTTAGTGGAGGCAATGGTGGTAGTGGCGTAGTTGAGGGCGGTGGAAATGTTGGCGGTGATCAGTTGGCATAGGCAGAGGCTGGGAAAGTGAGTAGTACAGTGTTGGATACACAAAAGGTACGAAGTCTTAATGATCGCACGCGTTATTGAGTTAGCTAGTATGAGCCAGCTTTGCTAGACAGATTCTTTGACAAAATGGTTAGTTGGAAAGGTGTAGCTTGACTAATGAAAGAGTTTACAACCTCAAAATTAATTGGATGAGACATAGGAAGCTTGCGCTGATTTGAGCTAACTCATATCTAATAAAGAAAGACTTATAGTAAATTAGAAAACCGGAGATTAGAATTTGAAATTATATATTTGTAAATTCATTTAGACCCAAAAAGCATAAACATTTAAGTCTTCGTTTAATTGAAAGTTCAATGTCACTATCTGTATAATAAGAAAGCTGAGCGTTACTCGCTCTAGCGACCACTTTACTTACTCCTAACTATTAGTCTAAAGCTCTGAAAGCTACTAGCCAAAAAACTGCAAAGCTTTTTTAATAAAAGAAAGTAAAAGTTAGAGGAAAAATTAAAGTTTTTGTGGATCATTAGATTGGCATTGTTTGCCAGACACTTTTCACTTTCCAAAACCGTTTCATATTGCACTTACTGCCTCTCCAAAGTCACTGAGAACTGCCACTATTTCTGAGAAACTTTCACAACTTTTTAAAGCTTTCATTTCATTTAGATGGTTTTGCTCTACTCATTGCGAAGCTTTCATTTTTCCACCTTAATTTCATTGCCTTTTCGTCTCTGCTCTCTCTCTCTCTCTCATGTCACTCCTTCAGCCGCTCAACTCATGCTTATACATACAATTTCGTTTTCATTCCCTCTTCATGCCATTAAATTTTGATTTGCATTTTACTCTTTGTTTACTTTTATTTAAAGCAAACTAATTTCCATTTTCTAGACTGGTAGACTACGATTGCTGAGTTGATTTATTGCTCTCACATTAACGGTTGAATGGTTGTTAAAGCTTCTATCAAACACACACACACACACTCTCTCTCTATGCTGCTCAAATGCGCGCTTTCGCACACAAACTCAGCGTGCGCTCTCAAACCTATACGCTCTCTCTCTCACTCACTCAATTGAAACGCTACCGTTACTTAGCATGCCTGCGCTCTCATCGCTCTCTCGCCGCGTCATTGTTGTTGTGCGCGATGCAAGCGTATACGCCACGCTTGTTGCATGCGCTGATGTTGCTGTTGCTACTAAAGAGATGTTGCCGCAACATGTTGCTAAATGCATAGAAATCGCATTGCCAAGCGGCTGCCAAGTAAAAAAGTATGTAAATGCCATGCGAATTTTGTAATGAAGTTAAAAAATGCAGCAGAATGTTTGCTAATGGCATGAAAATTTTTGCTTAAAAGTTAAAACAAAAACAACAACAAAAATTAACTTCATGTTGTGTACTAAAAATGTGTTAATCCAAAAATTTGTACGAAAAAAAATGTTTAAAAATATTTGGTGTTGTTAGTTTGTGTATTAAAACTGAATTTGTTAACCTCGACACACACACACACATTTATAGAAATATACAGTTATATAAATACTTACATGTACACTTCCTATTTCTGTACTGAAAATTGACTTTGTAAATTATTTTTATGTTATATAACGAACACACACATATATGTACATATTTACTTATTTGTTTATATACATATATACATGTATGTACATGATATATATATACACTTTATATATATATACTTTATTGTATGTACAATAACCTTAGTTCTTGAAATAATACTGAAAT
This sequence comes from Bactrocera neohumeralis, assembly GCF_024586455.1. NCBI lineage: Eukaryota > Metazoa > Arthropoda > Insecta > Diptera > Tephritidae > Bactrocera > Bactrocera neohumeralis. Next base: position 19,121,308 of record NC_065921.1, on the reverse strand, counting down.
GGGTATTTGATTTGTTTCTAACGGACTTAAGCAATAATTTATGTATGTAAATGTTGAAAACGCTCACAAAACTCGAGCCACAAATACGATTAGCTTAGCTTTAATGTAAAATTTAAATTTATAAGCGCCAACGACGGCGTTAGCAACATGTATACAATGGGCAAATGTTGCTAGTGCTGATAATGAGAAAAGAATGTTGCTACAGTGTTGCAGGAGAGAAGTAAAGGAAGGAAGTAAACATAAATGAATGAGAGATGTAAGAAATGGCAATAGTTTAAAAAAAAACAGAGTGGGACTAAGCTTACGGTTAGACGAAAGATAAGGATAGACTAAAAAGTAGCATCAATATTTTGAAAATTTAATATTAATATTGAAACAGCGCTGAAAAATATTGTTTGTAAGAGAATGAGAGGGATCAAATACTAAAATTTGGAAAAGTAATTTTAAATACGGAAATAGTGCAGAAAATTAGTGAGAGATTTATAGAGAACGACATTGAGTTTTGAAAAATAGTATTGACACCGTGACCGTAAAATATTTTTGATGAGGGTATGAGAGGAATCAGCATTGAGATTTGGGTAAATAATTTTTAATATGAAAATAGTGGACAAAAATATTTTCTGGAAAGTGAGCGATGGATTTACATTAAGAGAAAGCAATAGAAATAGGTTGACAATGGAGAAAAATGATCTTATGAACGAAAAGAGATAGAAAAAGAGAGAGGCACCACTGCTTTTGAGAAAGAAAAAGCAGAGAAGGTTCTTATAAAAAATGTAAATATGAAGACACAGGAAATGAGAATATTTTAGAGACAGATAGTTTTATAATAAGATGCAATGAAAGATACAGAAGGATAAATGGCAATAAATAAAGGTACATAGAGAACTTCAGATAGATAAAGATAAATGCTAAAAATGCAAATAAAGGTATTTGGAGAGCTTCAGAGAGATAGAGATAGATGCTGATACAGTTGCAAATAGAAGTAGTAACGGTACTCACAGCATATGTGCCAGTTAACGCTACAGAAAGACCTATAGGTACATGTCTTTATCTGAACTAGAAAGAGATACATAAAAGCACAGATTTCTCTATTGACTCAAATATGCAGGTCTATCTGATGCATTTATGCAAGCTGATGAGGACTCTCGTATAGACAAAGCTTCAGATACGGTATAGAGGGAGTTTTAGGTCGATATTTTCGACACTGGAACAGTTATTGAAGAAAATAGGTGTACCAAAACAGATAATAGTGAAACAAGATATAGTAACTGAATGCCAGATGAAGAAAGGATTTTAGAACTAATTTCGTAACGGTACATATAATACCTTTAAACATACAGTTGAGAAACTTGAGACCGTTATAGACTCTGCCTAAGTATGATTGACTCTGCAGAAAAAATCTATAGACATAACGGTGGACATAATAATTGATAGGAATAAGAATATATATACGAGAGCAAAAGTGAATAAAATGGAAATATTATAAAAAAAAAAATTACTTTAAAAATTTTTATAATAAAAATCATTTGAACGTAAATTTTTAAATGATAAAAAATTACGTCGCAAATATTTCAAGCTGCTAAATTATTGAAAACTTGAAACAAAATTATTTGATTTATTTCTCATATCTAAATTACGAAAATATTGCCTTAGTCAGCATTTAGGCCTTAACTTAAAAAAAAAGCAGTAAATATTTGTTAATTTTTCACAAATTTTGTATAAAGAAATGATCAGCATGCCTTTGACTAAATTTTATAAAATTTAATTTTAATAAATTTTAATTTTAAAAATTTAATTTTGATCTCACTTTAAGAAATAATTAAAAATTGAAAGAATATAAACACAGTGCTGCCATTTTGAAACTTAGTTTTCGCAAAGCGAGATTTCTGCATTCTTTAAAACAAAAAAATATGTAGTTACAAGCCATATTTTATAAAAATTTATGTAGTATTGTTAATTTTTTTACGCAAACAATTTTTTTTGAAATTTTAATGAAAAAACTAAAATTTAAAACATAAACAAGAAATAAATTGAGAAATAACTAATAAAAAATTTTAAAAATTAATTAAAAAAATTAAAAATTAATAAAAAAATTTAAAAATTAATAAAAAAATGTGAAAAATTAATTAAAAAATTTAAAAATTAATAAAAAAATTTAAAAATTAATAAAAAATATTTTAAGAAATAATAAAAAAATTTAAAAAAATAGTAACAAAATTTTAAAAATTAAGAAATAATTAACAAAAATTAAGGAAAATATTATAAAAATTATTAAAAAATTTCCAAAAATATAAATAAGAAATTCCAAAAGTTTTTTTTTTAGGTTAGCAATAATTAGTAAGTGTTGCGTCTGTTGCAAGCACTCGCACAGTGGTCCACGTGATTGGCGCAGTTAGTATGTAGCAACAAGAATAATAATTGAAATTGCCTTGGTAAACTATGTGTATAGTCGAAGCTTAGATATGTATGTATGTATTACATAAATGTATTTCAAAATTATATACAAAAACGAAATAAAAATATATTTAGACCTGAATAAAATGTAATGATACTTGTAATGATGCCGAGCCCTCTCACCTGATTGCCCTTGTATGAGCGTAGAACAAGCTAGAAGCGAGTTGCAATTTATTTTTTATGCATAGTTTTTTTTCAAGCGACTAATTCAAAAGAAAATATATTAACACAAAACAACAACAAATAAGTAAATAATGTTCTTTTAATTTGAACTGTGATATATATGCGGAAGTTGGAGTATATAAAGTTAATATGGACGAGCAGAAAGCGAAAAAAATAGAAATAATAATAAAAAAATTTAGCTAGTAAAGTGATAGAAGGAAACAGCTGATGAAGAAAACAGTTACAAATATTTTGCATGAAAAGCAATTTAGAGATTTATTTACTGGCGATTGTATGACGCACTTCGATACAGCGGAGTGAATAATTAGTGAGAGTATGAGAACAGGCAGTATAAGGCTGTGTGCACACTTGGCAGTTAAAAGATTTGAATTTATACAATTTTCATAAAAAAAAATAGTTTATTATTTTTATGGTTTCGAAAAAATAATTTGCAATAACAAATTATATAAATTAATACCATTAAATATTTTCAAAAATTTATTTTACATTTTTTTTCATCAATAACAAAAATTAAAATATCAAGACGTTAATTTTTAAAACTTTTCTTGTAAAAAATTTTTGCTATCTTTCAAAAAAAATTAACACAAAAAAAAATTTTTTTAATTAAAATTGTTAAAAAAAACAAAAAAACAGATTTCAAAATAAATTTTTAAAAATGATTAAGGGTTACATTTATCAAATTTGTAAGTAAAAAAAGTTCAGTTATTTTGATGGTTTTGAAATAAATAAATTGAAAAATA